>NW_026555344.1:37213476-38573474 GCF_029017545.1 Prosopis cineraria
TATGATAATAAAAAAAATTAAATCTATATATATTACTAATATAACATAAATATTTTTAAAGTTTTACTCATTAATTTTTCATGACATAAGAATAATTAATTGTTATATCTATGATAAATTTTTTATCAATTTCTTTTTAATATAAATTATCATTAAATTGGTGAAGTTTTTGTCTTTATCATGAGTATTAAATAATTTAAATACATCTTTGAGATCTAAAGTTTTGTTTAATTTAAAAAACTCTATCACTTATTTGTTGAATTACTATTTAATTATAGTAAATAAATATATCAATATGGTAATGATGGTCGATTGTTATAAATTTTTTATGTTGATGAGATTTAAGTATATTATAGTAAAAATATCATATAATAAATTTTAATAGCTTGGTTATTTTAGAAAAAAAAAGTAATTGTTAGAAGAATATATCCTACCCATAATCTTTTAACTTTTGAATAAGTAATTTTTTTTATAAATATCAAACACATAACATTTAATATATTTTAAGATTTTTGTTGCAGTACTTGATAAGTTTCTTAGTATAATTCTTATATTTTCATCAAATATAAAATAAAAGCAAATTCAAATGATATCAATGATTTAACAACAACTGTAAATTATTTTGTTGAAAAGAAATAAATCATATGACAACTATATCTTTAAATTACTGAAATAGTTAGACTATACATGTGTAAAGATTATTATAAAATTAAAATGAGAATTCTATTTAGTATTTCATGACTTCTATAATATGCTAATTTAGAGGGTAAAAAAATATATATCCTTACATTTTATTAAAAGAATTAAAAAGTTAGGAGGTTGTGGCTCTTACTGATCCCTTTTGTCTTCACCCTTGTCCATAGTCATCCATATAAAGCTCCTTTATCTAAAGATAACCAATAGTTTACTCCTCCTTCGTTGCATTTTACTTAAAAAAAAAATTAAAAAGTTAGGAGGACTTTAGCCCTTACGGGTACCCTTCGCTATAATCATTCATATAAAGCTCCTTTATCCTAAGATGTCCGATAGTTTACCCTCCTCCAATTCATAATATAATGTTTTCTCTTCTAACTTTCTAGTTCACTTGGTCTAAAATAATAAAAATACAGCTTCATAATATGTAGAGTATTTAATATTTTCTTCTATTTAACTTTTCTATACTACAATTAAATATTATAAGTAATTAATTCATTATAATTAAAGTCGTATTGATTTATGATAAATAATTAATCAATCGTCCACCAGCTAACATCTCTTCATTTTGCTAACTTGATTGATCAATAGTAAGAGGCAGTGAAATAATAGGAAATGAGATATATTAAATAATAATTATATCTTTATTATGTTATTCAATTAACAAAATCTATTGATAGATTTTAAGTAAAAACACTTACCAACAATTGGTTCAAGACATTTAGTACTTGTTCTTCTTAAACAGGGTTATGAGATTGAGTCTTGGATGTGGAGAAAATTGTTAGTAGCAAAGCTCTATAGTCTACATTCATGTGGTTCAACTGGATTTTGAATTAGTCAAGACCCAATATGGCATTTGGAAACTAACTTGAGTGCATCATATACTCATCTCTCGATGCATCCTGTGTAGTAAGGGTCAGTTTGTTTTCTATTTTTAAAAATTGTTTTTTATTTTTGAAAATAGAAAAACTTTAAAATTTGTTTTGGCTAAGTATTTTTTTATTTAATTGTTTTCAAAACTGTTTTCATTTTTATTTTTAAAATAAAAAATAGAAACAACTTCAAGTTGTTTTTATTTTATTTTTTATTTTTAAAATACAATACATTTAATTATTGAAAATTATAGCTACCTTGACAAATTTTGGTTATTAATCACTACCATTAATTGCCTATAACTATAACTACCAGTCCATTTTTAAATTTTTAAATTGTTTTTAATTGATATAACAAAAGAATTTTTTTTTTAAAATAATTTTGTAAACTGTATTACAAAATATTTTTAAAAAATAAAAAATGAGAATAAAAACCAAACAGGCCCTAAATGTCTCAATGTTAGAATATAATTCTTTTTGAAAAATAAAGATGTTTCTTCTATTTAATTTATTATTTTCCCCTATCTGAAATTCCTTTACTAGTTAAATTGGCTCCATTTGTAACTGTTTTATGAAAACTTGCTACCTTTAACTAGGTTCATTAATCTATAAGGACAATTAATAAAAATTCAAAATATATGACACTTTTAACTACTTCACAATGGTTAGAAGTATGGTTAAACGTCATTTGTATCATTAAAATGGTAAATATATATATATATATATATATATCACTACTTTTCATGATTACCTTACAATTAAGTCAATCTATATTAATTGCCTTTTATTTCTTTCTTATATAATCTCTTTTTACAATATAATTAATAAGGACCTTTATGAAAAAGGAATATGATGTTGTTAACTTTATGCAAAATGTCACACACTACTTCTCGGATCACCACTAGATGATAGAAAATATCTTATATTTTGGATTTAGTGGAGTAGATTAATTATAAGGATTATTATAAGAATCATTTATTGAAGAAACACCCTTAGGCTTTTGCCTTTTGCAGATTTTGTGTGTGTGTGTGTGTGTGTCACCCTTGTAAATTATCTCATTTATATGAACTCTTACACGTTAACGTTTTTTTTTTTTAAAATGAAGTCGAACTTTTACACTTGAAAACATCACACAAGAACAGTTTTTCACTACTTCTTCCTCAACACGGGCAATTTGATCACTCCATGTCCTTTATTGCTTGTAGCACCGCTTGCTTCACCATTTGTGCATCTATGTCATCGATCTCTTGACTCTGCAAAAAAGAAAATGATATATTTTGTCAATTAATTATAATATATATTTATATATATCAATAATATAAGTTATCAAGTAGTGATGAAGATGTTTCCTTTGTTGGCTGGCACAGGCCATGCAACTACACAAGAGAGCAAATGAATCTATATATGGGAGCCACCTATTGTTGTGTCAGCGCGCAGAAATTTTAATTTGTGGCTGAAAATTATAATAGTACAACCCACACGTGAAGTTCTTTTTCCACCTTATTTTTTGTTAACTTAAATTATAGAACTCATATATAAACTAGGAAGCTTAATTGATAATTAGAATTATGATTTAGTCACAGATATTGAAATTAACTAAACCGGAAGAAAGAAATCAATGATCACGAACAGAAAGCAATAAAATAATTGTATAGATTATTGTGGTGATATCATATGATTAATTTTATCCCCTTACTTCTCCTCCCACAGCTTCTAGCTGAAAGGCGTCTTCACAAGAAACCCTAGCATCAAGAACTTCAAGTCCAAGCACCTCAAAGGCTTCGAGTATTGAGACGAGCATTCCTGGGCAATTCCTTTCAGAAAACACATTAATCAGGAAGCCCCTCTCTAGGGTTTCCACTGTCACCTGCCAAATCATCCCAAGACACAGATCCAACGCAACGCAATTAATTAATCAATGCATTATTATGTCATATAAAATTATCTAAGAAAGAATACATACATATACATACATACATATATATATATCCACACACAAACACACAAAATTATAAGCACCTTAGGTAATTGATTTTGGGAGGAGGATGAAGATTCACTAGCAGTGCTGCTGCTTCCAAGTTCTGCGTTGAGTCCCTCCACTTTTTGCTTCAACTCCTCTATGTATTTGGATGCATCCACAATAATTGAGGCTTTATTCACCTGACAAGTCACCCAAAAAACCAATCTGATTAATCACGTTTATGATAGCTTGTATGTCTGGACTTATACGAGAATTAATGGAAGAAAGAGAAAATACAGGAAGCTTTAATCCATCTGGCATAGGATTGGTATCTGTCACCTCCTTTAGTGTCCAAAATCTAGACCCTTCATTTAGGGAATCAAATGAGGTTTCTCTAACTATTAGCTCAGATGACGGGTGAGATTTTGAGCATTAGGGGGTGGCAGATATCTCAAATCCAGCATCCTAGACCTCCACAAGAAAGTTGTGTAATGCCTGAGACTAATGAATTAATTATATGGCTCCAACTTCTTGAATAGAATAATGGAGAGTGAATTACAGCACTAGAATTTGTGACATCTCGAAGTTGCTGTAACTTGTGATGGAGAGAAGCTTTCTTTCGCCCCCTCGAAGCCATATATGCTTCTTCTTCTCTTCTTCACTGTTGTGCTTCTTATCGCTTTCTTTTTGTCTGCTCGGTATTGGTTTTATCTCCTTTTTCCCATCTGAGGCTACAAGGGCTTTTCTTTATAGAGAGAGCTCACAAATAAAATATATGCGATTCCTTGTTTGTTTCCTTCCTTCGCCCTCACAACATGCCATATATGCCTGCTGTATATGAATGACATATTTGACCCTTTTCATTTTCTTCTATTACATATGCTTACCATCTCTCAGATGCAAGGTGTACGTTGCTTAATCTATCAATTTGTACAACTCTCTAATCATTTGTGGATGTAAGGTCTTCAACGTAAATTTCATATCCACTTTTTGCGATAGAGTGGCCCAACGCGGAGAATCTAAATTTCCCGATGCTTGCAATATATATATATATATATATATATAAAGCATAAGGTTATAAATGAGCAGCGGTGGCATCAGATTGAAATTAAAAGTCTTTCACCTTAATTTATTTGATTTATAATATTGCTGAAGCTTTGTTTGATTAATACTTAAAAGCCTAATAGTTTCGGTGAGTGAGACATAGAAGGTTTGGAATGCAAAATATCTAAGTTTGATTGATACTTAAAACAACTTGGGGTTATCAACATTGAATGTACAAAGTACCTGTTAAGTTTTTAAAGATAAAATAAGTGAAAGAAAAGAAAACTAGCTATAGTTTGGATGGGGAGAAAAGTATAGGGAAGAAAGAATACTAGGAGGCAAAACAGTCAAAACTAGAAATTTTTTTTACTATTTTTTATGGTTTTCCTTCTTAGTATTATTTTTCTCTCACTTTTCTCTCCATCCAAAACCTAATAGTGAAACAGAAGATGTAGAGAGCGAAAACTTCGCGCTTAGTTCAATATAAAGAGAATTATACCATTTTAATAAAAAATGTTAGGTTTGAGTCCTAAAATTAATACAGGTGCAACGGCATTGATGTTAGAGCTTTTACCCGAAAGGCTCTAAACCTGATTCAATTTAGATTAGTTGGAGCTCTTAGGTCTAGACACGGGTGTTTGCTACAAAAAAAAAAAAAAAAGAAGTTGTACAGGAGGAAAAGGAGGCCCGTGAGAAGAGTTTGGAGGCATTGACAGCTAAACAAATTAAAAGGCTTGAGTCGAGAGATGTTCGCAGTTATCGAAGCTGGTCGATGTTGGTGTACGGATGAACTCCCCCCGGTCACGTGCAGATTCCTATTCTGATTGATCTCTTCTCCTTTTACTTCTTCCCATAAACATTCTTCCTTCTTCACTCTCTTCTCTCTCCACGTGATCTTTCTCACTAATTCATTGTTTACACTTCTGCAAGATATAATGGCGCCTTATGAGTTATGATCATTGAAATTGAAACTTTAATTTTACTTCCTATTTGTTAGTCATAGTTAACACAATTACTACTGCTAGAGACATATACGCGTATTTCTAACCAATTTAAGGAAATGTTTGATTTGCAATTGAGATTCCTTTATTTATACAATTATTTACATTAATATTATTCGCAATTCGTTTTTGAACAAGATCTCTTTTCCATGTGCCAATCAGAAGCTAAATTAGTTTCGAACATGTCAAGGATAATATATCAATAGCTGAATTGCCTGTTTGATTTCAAATCATACGCACGTAATAAGACGATAACAGTCCTAAGGCCAGTTATCACCGTGCAGAAAATATGAATACCAAAATCCTTCCTTTGTACCCTTATACTAAACAAAGTGTAGAAGTATTGGCCAAAAATAAAAAAAAAATAGCAAGACAAAAGTATAATAGTATACTATTATATTCACCCCACTAATGGAATAGGGTTTGTCAGAGCTTTTTATATATAAAAATGCGAGAATATATTTCGGTGCATGATGTTATATTCTTAATTCTCCAAACACTAATATACTATTGTCTTGTAGTATATATTATTAGAGTGCCATGATCCCTAGGCAAAACAAATAAATCAAGATGGAATGAAATAGCAACTCTAAAGGAAATCATCAATTACTATAATGATGATAAGGCAGAATACTAATCCATGATACATTAAATCTGACATATAGTATTTCCATATGGTGCGTGAATCCAAACACTGATAAGGTAAAAAATTATAATGCACCTACCTCTATTCACGTGCTTTCCCACCAATCATCACAATAAAACAATTTACAGCGCAGACAAAATTAATTAAATAATCCTTTCACCTACAAAGTAGACTACTTTGATTTTTATTCTTTCCAAGCATAGGGTTCTAGATGTATTAAACTACTAAAAGCCAATCGGTTATTAAACCAATCAAGGTATTAATTCAAGAATTAATGATCAAAATTATAATTAAACCATGTTTAGATCAATCATTAATAAAGCATTTAATTGAATCATTTAAGGCACTAGTTCAATAATTTATTGGTTCAACCAGCCAAATTAACTCAATTTTCAATATTATGAAATGTAAGAGATTCAAAGATATTTATTGTCTCTCCCTCCCTCTCAATATATAAATACTCCTCTTGGTCTCATTTATATGTATGTATGTATGTATGTATGTATCATGTATGTATGCATAAGCTAAGCTTGCGTTTGGATAGGTGTATTTTGGTTAAAAATTTGGATTTGAAATCTTATATTTGAAATTCATATTTTCTAAATTCATGTATTTTAAATTCTTTTTTTGGAATATATAAAAAAATTTAACTTATAACATTAAAATCATTTGTTTGAATCTTAAGTAAAATTCTAAATTTCAAATTCTATATTTGAATTTAAAGACAACTCAAGCATCAGTGGTCCAATCTCAACCGGACTGCTGGTGCCAACCAAGACTAGATCGCCAGTGACACCCAGGACAAGACTGCTGGTATTGAACAGGATCGAGTTGTCAACGTCGACCAAGATTGGACAGCCAACTTCAACTAGGACTAAACAACCAATACTGATTGAGACTGAACCATTAATGCCACTCAAGACAAGGTGGTTGAATTCAACTGAGATCTGACCATTGATGTTGACCAAGATTGAATGGCCAAATTTCATTAAGACTAGACAACCAATGCTGACCAAGACCAGACCACTAGCGCCAATAAGGATCGAATAGCCTACTTTCAATAAGACTGAACCACCGACTTTCATCAAGATTGGACACTCGACACCAATGTCACTGGGAGTAACAGTTGAATTCCACAGGGATAAGACCTTTAGTGCCGATTGAGATCAGACGACTGACTGTGATTGCAATGAGACCATTCAATCTTAGTCGACGTTGGCAGTATGGTCCTAGTGGAACTTAGCTGTTTGGTCTTGGGCGACACCGATGGTCTAGTCCCGATCGACATTGGCAGTCCTGTCCTTGTAGAAATTAGCTTTTTGATCTCAATCGGAGATGATAGTTTGATCCTAGTTGAATTCACCGACCTAATCTCCATCGACGCTAACAATCTAGTTACATTCAGCGCCAGCAGTCCAATCTTAGTGGAAATTAGCTGTTTGATCTTGATCAGTGCTGGCAATCTAGTCCTTATCAGGGTCGATGGTTACATCCTAATAGAAGTTTGGTCTTAGTCGACGCTAACGGTCTAGTCCTAGTTGAAGCCAGTTGGCAGTCTGATCCCAATTTAAGTCGGTTGTTTTGTTCTGATCAGCACTAGTAGTTCAGTCCTGGTAGAAATCAACTAGGTAGTGAAGTAGAAGTTGATGAATGAACATGAAGGAAGGGAGACTTAAATAGAAAGTTGAAATAATAAGGGTTTAGAAAGGATTTTAAATTGCAAAAAAAATTGAGGTAGGATTTGGATTTCCAAATCTACATATTTTTAACTACCCAAAGAATACATTTGACTCAAATCCAAATACATATGTGTCCAAACATAACATAAGTGAATTCTAATTAACTAGTACTTCTCTACAATAAATGAAAGGTAATTAAATTATTGATAATTGATAATTATCTTAAAAATAGAAAATATTTCTCAACTTACCCTTATATAGAAGATTGTGAAGGAGGAAAATTATAAGCAAGTAATATACAAGTTATCCACCTCTGTATACAAAGTGAATTGTATACGATCGGGTGGGAGTATATATAAAAGTTTATTATCAACTTTATATAAATTAAAACATTAATTAGTTTTGTTAATTAGTTAAGAAATATCAAAATAAAATATATTTAAAAAATTTAATACAATATCATTAATACTGAGTGGAAATTCTATGAACTATACATCGTTCATGATTTATAAATTAATTAAATAATATATTTTTCTATTTAAAAAACCCTATACATTTGCCCGAACCCAACATTAATGAAACTATTTGAAAACCTTAAAGGTACTATATTGATGTCTTATAAGATATGGCTGCAACCTATGATTCACATAGAATTTCAAATGAGCCACACTATTATTATTTATAAATAGTATGTGGTTCCTTATATATATTGACATAGATACAATAGATTATACATGGAAATATAGATATTTGTTAAAAAAAATTAATCAATCCTTTGATCTAATATCCCTCTTATTTGAACAATTCCTTATTGTCAAATCAAAAGTAAATGTAAGCAATAACGGTTGTACATATACATTGCCAGTGGTGAAGCTATTTAATTGTGAGGACAGGCAAATGCACCTCCTCATTTTGAAAAAAATTATTAAGGTGTGTAAATTTTGAAACTTTACATCTTTTACTTTTAATATTTTGCATTCTTTGAACTAAATAAAAAAAATATTTGGACTCAAAAACTTATTAAATATGTAACATTTTAATGATTGAGATAATAAATGAAGAAGATATTTATATAAAATATCATATTAATATATTCAATATAATTTTTTTAAAAGAAAAATGATGATCAATCTATGTAAGTTATTACAATTTTAGTCATAGTATAATTATTATTTTTAAAAAAATTATTAATTTTTAAATTAAATTATCTTGTGCCCTGATTTTGAGTCTTGGTTTCACCATTGTGCACCACCATTTATTCCTTTGTCTTTACTAGGCCATACCAAATATTTTGGTGCTGCGCTAGATTAGCGGACTTGTGATTTCAATATAAAATGAAATTTACTAAAATAGTATTTAGGTTAATGTATCCATGTATTTGCAATCATTTGTTTAGATAGTCTAAACAAAAATTTAAGGGAAAATATCAATCAAGACCACTAGAGTATATTTATATTAGTCAAAGATTAATAGATTTTGAAATTTCATTGCAATCCCTTGGTCCTTGATTGATATTATTTTTTTATGTGAAATGATATAAAATCAAAAAAGTCATCCCAACTATTACTAGGGCTGACCATTGAATCACTGTCAGAGACCTTGCTACAGTATTGTCAAATTCGGACTGAACCGGACGGTTTGACCATCACCCGCTAAGTAAAGCGAACTAGTTCAACCAATTGAACCACTTAATTTGTTGAATTGGATTAACCCAAACAGAGTTGTCTAGTTTTCATTGAACCAGAGTTGACCCGAAACCCAGAGCTGGTTTAATATGGGTCAATTTGGGTCAAGTGAAAAAATAAAAAAATAGGGCTTATACCGTCGTATGTATGCAACTCGTCCAAGAGACCAAGACTTAAGAAATGAAGAAACAAAGGCACAAAGCATAGACCACAGAGCCACAAACCGACAATTATCGTCGTGCAACACTCTAAACTCCACAGAGGTACAAACGTGAGCTGAGAGCCTGAGAGCTAACTAGCTAAGACCTCACCTTTGAGTCTCTGACCTAAGACCTTACTCTCGCCATCTCGTTATCTCGCCGTCTCACAATCAAGGCTCACCTGACCTGACCTCTCATACTCACAGAGTCATAGTCTCATTCTCACTCTCACACCCTCAGACTCAGAGATCAAGACTCATCTCTCATCGACTCACCATGTCATGCCTCTAGTAATTCTAGTCTCTCTCTTGCCTCTCTCTGTTTCTCATCTCCAATCAATTGATCAAGCTTTAAATTTGAAATCTCACTCAAATCTCATCTTGCACTCTGATTTTGATTCATCCCCTTCTCGCATCTTGATCGCCATTCTCAGCCCAAACCTAGATTTCTCATCACCATTCTCAGCCATTCTCGTCTTGCTCGCCACTCTAAGCTCATACCGCTGCCTCTACCTCTACTCAAGTTGCCTCCAGCTCCTCCTAACTTTAACTCGTGCCTCTGTATCTGCGTGATTCTCATTTTGCTCCAGCTTTTTTGATTCTCGGTGTGCTCTGCTCTCCTTCCAGGTTTGATTTCTAGCTTTTATGTTCTATCTATATACTTGAGTTTGTATAATGAGTAGTATGTATACACGATTCTTCCAGGACTCCAGCTAGCTTTTTTTGCTTTATTTTTCATTGCTTTGTTATTTATTGATATGGAATTTTGAATATGATCTAATTCCTGGCTCTGCTCTCTTTTTCACGTTTTATCTGTGCTTTCAATTTAAATTTAAAAAATGTCATCTGAACAAATATCTAGTGCTGTATCTACACAATCTATTAGAGCTAAGTTTGATCCTACATGGGAGCATTGCACTAAAATACCAAAAGAAAAAGGTCGCAAACCTCGCTTAAGATGCCTATACTATGGAAAGGAATTTGGTGGTGGTGGAATACATAGAATGAAACAACACCTTGCTAGAAAAAAAGGAGATGTAACTAGTTGTAAAAGTGTGCCACATGATGTTCGCTATCGATTAGAGGAAAACTTGAAAGAAATTGGTCAAAGGAGACCAGTTAAGAAATTAAGAAAAGAAGAGGACAATCCATTAGAAGTGGATGATGAAATTATGCAAGAAATAATTCCTTCAAGTTCCTCTCAATTAGCTAAAAAAAAGGCATCTGCAGCTGGAGACAAATTCTTTGCCCCAAGGATAAGCTCAAGAGCACAACCAGGAATTCGAAGTGCATTTACAGGTAAAGAAGCTTTGCATAGAGCGGATTTAGCTGTGGTTAGGTAGTTGTATGATTGTTGCATTCCTATGAATGCTGTAAATTCTGTTTACTATCAGCTCATGATAGATGTTATTTCAACTATTAGCCCTGGTTATAAAGGACCAACTTATCATGTTGTGAGAACCAAATTATTGCAAGACATGAAAAAGGAGGTGCAATTATTGGTTGATGAATGTAGAAGTTTTTAGGCTGAGACTGGATGTACAATAATGGCTAATGGTTGGCAGGATCAAAGAAATAGGCAGTTGATTAATTTTCTTATTTACTACCCTGGAGGAATGATTTTCATTAAATCTGTTGATGCATCAAATATTGTTAAGGATGCTCAAAATCTTTGTAATTTTTTCATGGATATGGTTGCTTTTGTTGGTGCAGATAATGTTGTTCACTTGTTAACTGATAATGCAACTAATTATAAAGCTACTGGAAGGTTGTTAAATGATAAGTTTCCTTTTATTTTTTAGTCTTCTTGTGCTGTCCATTGCTTAAATTTGATTTTATCATATATTAGCAAAATGGAGATTGTTAGTAGCTTAGCAACACGTGAATCCATGGTTTCAAAATTCATTTACAACTATGTCTTTTTGCTAGCTTGGTTAAGGAAAAGAGAAGGTTGGACAGAAATCATCCGCCTCAGTGCAACACGGTTTGCCACTACTTTTATTGCCTTGAAAAGTATCTATGAGCACAAGCATGATATTCAAGCTTTGATAACAAGTAAGACATTTGTAGAATTTAGATACTACCAGGATTCAAAGGAAAAGGATATGGTAATGATTGTATTGGACAATCAATTCTGGAATAATTGTAAAACTGTTGTTGAAATTGTAAAACCACTTGTGAGATTGTTGAGAATTATTGATTCTGATGACCGGTATTCAATTGGCTATGTTTATGATGGCATGTACAGGGAAAAAAGAGCTATAAAGAATATTTTCAGGCACAAAAAATCATTATACAAGCCTTACACAAGTATTATTAAGAGAACGTGGGATTTTCAACTTCGACAAAATCTTTATGCAGCAACATATCTCTTCAATCTTGCTTTCCTTTATGATAAGGAAAATTTTTCTAGAAAGCCAGAGGTTATGCAAGGATATATTAATGTGATAGATAGAAAATTTTTTCTAATAAGACTAAGTTTTTGTTAGAAGGTGCATAATACCAAAAAAGGTGTGGAAGCTTTAGTCATCCATTGGCTATAGAATCTACAAAAACCATGCGACCTGGTATACTTTTATCTTTAAAATATATTCTAATGACTTATTTTTTCTCATGATAGATGAATGGTGGAAACATTTTAGGAACAGCTGTCCAAATGTTAAAAACTTGGCTATTAAGATATTAGGCCAAATTGCATCTTTCTCAGGCTGTGAAAGGAACTAGAGTGTTTTTGAAAGAATACACTCCAAGAAAAGGAATAAGTTGGAGCATGAAAGATTGAATGATCTTGTCTATATTCATTACAATTTTTATTAAGGAATAGGTAAATTATTTAAAATTTGGCTTTCATTTGTAGTTATAAAAAATAAATTACATGAATCCTTATGCTTTGTTACTATCATGTGTTTTTATTAGAGTGCTAACAAGAAGAAAGCTTTGGACCCTGTTAATTATGAAAGTATTGATTAGATTGATTATTGGGTAATGGAAGAAGATGATTGTTCTTTACTCAATATTGATGATATAGAACAAGATCTCATTTATGATGACACAGTGCTACCAAAAGCTATCATTCATCAAGAGGATGAGGAAGGTTTAGTATTCTTTACTTAATGTTTTCACTTTTTTTTATCACTTAACATGTGATTCTCATTAATTTGATTATATACATTAAATGTTTGTTTGTGAAGATAATGAGCAAAGAGGCAACGTGGCACATGGTGAAGCTATTGGTGGACTTGATTTACAATTATTTTCTCAAGAGGATGTTGATAGCTTTAGTGAAGATGTTGATGCCTTTGAGCCTGCACATGCTTGGATTAACCAAGATCTCCCAATATTTGATAAGCCATGAAAATTTAAATTTATGATGTTGTGGACTTTGCAATGATATGTTTGAGACATATATTTTGAATTTGTGATATCTTTATTTGAGACTTTGAGCAATTAGAAATGTTTGAAATTATATTTTGGATTTGTAATGTGTAACATCCTGATTTTTATATAATAAAAAAATTATGGAATTTAGGTTTTGAAAAAAAAATGATAATAATAGGAATTTATATTATTTGAGGTTATTTAGAAATAATATTATGGTTAGGTATTTAATTATGAATTTAAAAATTTAAATTTAAAACCACATAAGCAATATTTAGTTAAGATATAATACATAAATAATTTTTTTTTGTGTGTGTTAAAAAAAAGGTAGAAGAAACAAAAAAAGGGGGGGTGGAAAGTTGTTGTTTCTAAGTCCCATATTAGTTAGATGAGGGAAGAGAAGAGGTGCCTTCATGTATAAAAAGGAGGGGGTGTGTGCATTAGGAAGCATGAAAGGCTAAGATGCAATTTAGAAGAAATTGCAACTTATGGCCCAAAGGTTTGAATAATTAAATTCAGACCTATAGTTTTTTTTAATATAATTTTGGAACTCACAATCCCATTTTTATATTATTTTTCTCTCTTCCTCTCACGTTGCTCGGCGTTTTCTCGCAAGGGGGGATTATTTTCTTTTTCTTCAGGTATGTTCTAACTTTCTCGTTTAGATTAGCATTTAAAAAAAATTATTTAATTAAAAAATTAATTTTATAGTTATTTTCTAAATAGTATTAGCTTTCTAGTGATATAATTATTTTGTAGGATAGAGTAAATATTCTGATTAAGATTTTTCTATATAGGTTAAAGCTTTTAGGGATATAATAAATATTATAGAATATTTTTTTGAGGTTGAAACTCATATTTAAGAATTTTTGAGTTAAACTCTAGATCTATATGGTTGAATTTATGTCGAATCTGAGATGTAGGGATGAACCTCTGATTATTAAATATTTATTTAAGTATGAATAGATATTTTTAAGGATATAGAAAGGTGATTTGAGGCTTCAGGATAATTTTAAAATTTTTAATTTATTTTTGGATGAATTTTTTTTTAAAATATAGAAGAATGAAATTGTGATACTAGAAGTGATTTGAGGATAAAAAAAATATAGTTTATTAGGGTACGAGAATTTTAGAAAAGAATTTGGTAAGTTAAATGAGGCATAAATTTTAAATTAATGTTAATATGGATTATAGATCTAAGACTTTCTAACTCTTTAAATTAGAGTTATTATTTTAATATAAAATTAATATATAGCATTGTGAAATAATTATGTAGATTATATTGACAAAGATAGTGGTGAAAAAGGAGTTGTGAAGGGGAACTTGTTATTCAAGACACAAGGTAACCATTATTAATGTGTTGTGATGGGTGTGTTTGTGAATGGTTATGTGTTGTTTTGTTGTTTGGAAAAATTATGAATTATTGAAAATAAATACTGTATATACTTGTTTGAAATTATTGCCAAGTGGGTTAAAAATTTATTTTTGTTTATCATGATGAGATATTATTGTTCGGATATATTCCTGTTTGGATATTTGAATGATGCATGACTTGTCAGGGTATTTTAATATATGGTGTTAATGGGAATTTCTGTTCGGTTAATTATTACCACGTGGTAAGCCCTCATTGGACCCAATGAGTGGCGTGTTGCTTGGTCCAACTCACCTTTGGCTGGGTGATTTGGCGTCTGAGCATGGCGAAAGGAGGATATAAGGTGCAGTCATGCAAATTAAATACTTGTTCGGTTTGTTTGAAAATATTGTTCGGTTAAATGTTTTGTGTGCCCACTTAGCAATCACATGATTAGTTACATCCGCATGCATCATTACATATTAATTTTTGGTTACTGGGACTTTTAAGTCTCATTCCTCGTGGTTAACATTTTTACAGGAGCAAGTACGACCGAGAAAGCACCAAAGGTGTAACTATGGTGTATGAGACATCATCTTTTACGTTGCCTCTTATTTTGAATTATACAATGTATCTTGTGCCAACTTAGGACATATCTTCTTTGTGAAGCATGTAAACTCTAATTCTTTTTATTAAAAGTATTTATATGACCAAGAGGATTATGTCTGTCCCTCTTGATTCATGACCTGATTTAAATATCATGTCATGAGAATCCTGTCTGTCCCTCATGGTTCTAATTGCTTTTTGAGATATTTTAAGACCTATGGTATATTGTCTTGGATGTACCATGGTAGAAATTTTTCTACCATGATAAGGGTATGATGAGGGTTAAAAAAATGATTTATTGAATTAATGATTTGCGAAAAATCGGTTTGTAAATTTTTGAGGGTGTTACATAATGTCATTGTTTGAGATTTTGAGCAATTAAAACATGTTATGCAATATGAATTTGTGGTCTTGCTTGATATATTATTGTTTTTTTGGTCAAATTAATGTCTTTTATATATATAGATATATATGCATATAAATACTATTTTTTATTTAATTTTTATGTCACCGGTTCAACCATCAGTCTAACCGGTTGAACATGAGAACTGTGACTCGCTGCTCTTTTTGATTTGATGTTTGGTCCGAGTTTCAAAACATTGCTTGCTGTTAAAGAGGTCGCTAATGCTCTATCATCGTTAAGGTTGTTGGCAGTTGATCATTAAAGCTCTAACATTGACGATACTTTTTTTTAAATTGGCAAAGGTGGCCAGAAGGGGGATTGATTCCACAAGCCTTTGGCCACCTAAAAAAGTTTGGTCGCCCATTTATTTATACATAGCAAAAGGTGGCCCGTTTAATTATACATAGAAAAAAAATATATGTAGCAATCTAAATTTCTAAACCACTTTCATGCTTTAACATAATGGTATGTTATTAATTTCATAACAACACTTGTTATTTAACTAATGTTACTTGTTAATTTGACATAATTAATTATAAATTAGGAGTTTTAAAACTTCATGCATTTTACTTGTTAAAGTTTGAATGTATTGTTGTTAATCACAAAATGATTTGTTGTCAAAACATGAATGGATAGTTATTGATGAATGCTAACACTTGTATAATCAATCTCATCCTATTAGCTTTTTGTTAAAATCATAATAAATTGTTATTAATTTTGAAGGAGTTGTCGTTAAAATTTGATGGATACTTTTTGATATAGAAATAAAAACTTTTACAATTAATCCTATCATGTTCGTTTCTAATTCATTAAAGCCTAAATAAATTATTGTTAATTTTGAATTTATTGTTATGAAATCTCAAATGGATATTTATTAATGAAGGACTAACACTTGTACAATTAAGTCTATCCTATCAATTTTTCTAACTTTTTAAAGACCAAATGAATTGTTGTTAAGTTAAAATGAGTTATTGTCAAAATATAAATGGATATTTGTTGAGAAAAGATATTAACTTATACAATTAAGCTCATCCTATGAATTTTTCTAACTTATTAAAACTTAAATAGATTGTTATTAATTTTGCATGAGTTGTTGTCAAAACCTGATGAAAGAGTAACATTTGTACAATTAAGCACATCTTATCAGTTTTTTTAACTTGTTAAAACTTGAGTAGATTGTTGTTAATTTTGAATGAGTTGTTGTCAAAACTTGAATCGATATTTGTTGATAAAGAACTAACACTTTTACAATTAAGCCAATCCTATTCATTTTTTTAACTTGTTAAATCTTGAATAGATTGTTGTTAATTTCAAATTCATTATTGTTGCTTAGACACTTGTTCCATTGGATCTATGCTTTCAATTGTCAATAATAAGTATCCATTCGGTTTTTTGCAACAATACATTCATAATTAAAAGAATTCATTTGGGGCTTTAACAGTTTAGAAAAATGAATAAGATGAGGTTAATTGTGCAAGTGTTAGTCCTTCATGAACAAGTATCCATTTAAGTTTTAATAACTCTTTCGAAATTAACAATAGTTTATTCAAGTTTTAACAAAAAGCTGATATAAAATGCCAAAAAAATGATGATTAAAAAAATGTCATATAAAGGTGAGGTAGGTGATAGTTAGAAAATAAATAACAGGTGTTTAAAATACCCATCAATTATTGTTTTAAAATAAATAACAAGTGTTTGAGAAACCCATCATTTAAATTTTTAAATCTATTTTTTAAAAAAATTAAAAAAATTAAACTTTAAATGACGGGTGTCTTAAACAACCATCATTTAAAGTTTTCATAATAAATAACGGATGTTTGCCCGTCATTTAAAGTTTCAAATCTATTTTTTTCAAAAAATTAAAAAAAATTAAACTTTAGATGATGAGTTTTTCAAACAACTGTCATTTAAAGTCTTCACAATAAATGACGGGTGTTTGAAACACTCGCCATTTATTTGGTAATAAATTATGAACATTTAAATACCCATCATTTATTCCTTTAAAACTATATATGATAGGGATTTAAAAGCCCATCATATATGCTTCTTTTTAATGCCCTGTTTCTTCTTTCATTTTCATTTTCAACTCACACTGATAGTTTTCTCTCTTTTTCTCCATTGTCTCACCCAGTTTGTTCGCCTATATTTCAACATGATTTTGCTATTATTCATTGAAATCCGCCTAGTCCATTTGAAGCTCTGACCAATCCACTGTTTTTCATCATCCGTTTACTCAAATCTAAAACAAAGCTTGTCATCCATTTGCTCAGATCTAGAATGAAGATCATCATGCATTCAAAAAAAGAAGGTATGAGGTTTTAATAATACTAACTAGATGTATAATCCTCACAAGTTTTGCGAGTCAAGGACCATAAAAAAGGAAGGCAACTTTAATTTGGTTGTCCCTTTTCTTCAAGATTTGTCCCTTGTTCTCATCTTCCAAACTATAGGTGTTATTCAGTTATCACTTTTTTGGATGAAGAATTTGAACTGATGAATTTATTCATAATTAATAAGATATTTATTATTTAAATAAATAATTTTTCTTTGATTTTTTGCAGATAAAATGTGAACAAGTACTCTGCTATTGAGCAAGAATGTTAATAAATTTAATTTCAAACTTATTTTTACATTTCGTAGAACTTCTTGATAATTATTAGCATCTTTTCCTTAATTTTAATGAGTTCTATTTTTTATTTCATTTTAAATTGATTTCACTCTTAGTTCAATTAGTATTTTTATTGTTTGAAAATACTATTATAATTGTTTGAATATAAATTTTGCATGACTGTTACAAGGGGTTGCTTTAAAAACAACCCCTTATATACAAAAAGAAAAACAAAGTAAAACATGACAATTATTTAAATAACTGTCATTTTTTTTATAATATATGATGGTTATTATAAATAACCATCATATATTGTGCCCATATATGACAGTTCTTTATAATAACCGTTATATATTCTTTTATTCATTTAGAATGATTATAATGAGAGAATCTTTATATGATAGGAATATTTAACCATTATTTACAGGCAAAAATAAACATCATTTATACCTTTTTTTGTAGTAGCGTGATAGGATGTGTTTAATTATACAAATAGTAGTCATTCATCAACAAGTATCTATTTATATTTTGATAGCAACCATTTAATTAACAACAACATATTCAAACTTTAACAAATAAAATGTATGAAGTTTTAAAACTCTTAATTTATAATTGATTATGTCAAATTAATAAGTAACATTAGTAAAATAACATGCATCATTCTGGAACTAACAACATACTGTTATGTTATAATATAAAAATAGTTTATATACTTGGATTGCTATATATGTACATACATACATACATATATATATATATATATATATATATTTTTGCTATATATAATTAAATGAGTTTGGTAAGCCACCAAGCTTTTTAGATGGCCAAAGGATCGTGGGATCAACCCCCTTAATCACCTTTACCAATTTATTTTAAAAAAAGTGTCACCAGCATAGGAGCTCCAGTGATCAACTTCCGATGACCTCGTTGAGTGGGAGTGGCTTTTTTTATATATATTTTAGGGGGCAATTTGATTATTTCACATAAAAAAATTAATATCAATCAAGGACCAAGGGACTACAGTGGAATGTTAAAATCTATTGGTCCTTGACTTGTATACATATGCTTCAGTGATCCTTGATTAATATTTTTTTAAATTTTAAATACAAGAGAGATGAATTGATATTTGAAACAAAAATAAAAAATTGAGAGTGATGAATTCATCTCTATTGTTCATCCGATGAGAGATGAGAGCTAGAAATGTGAGAAGAGATGAGAATGACAGAGGGGTCATAGTAAAAATGTTAAAAAAAAAAACAAGAGAGTTAGAGTAACTTAAATTTTAAATAATTAGATTTTAGAAAGAATTTGAAATTATTAAAAAAAGTTATAATAAAACATGTATAAGGATAAAATTCAATTACATACACTTTTATATATTTAAATAAGGGATTTGGTTCAAATCCAAAAGCTTACCAAAATGCAACATAATTGACTGAACTAGCTACTGAAAAAAATATCGATTATTTATTTAGGGAAATGTATGCATGCACAACTGATCATGTTTTTATGAATTTATTTTTAATATTACTATGGGAGAGACAAATTGAAAGATTATTAATTTTATTTTTTATATCAATAATACGGACTATACATTGACCTAATACCATAACATAATATTAGCTTGATACTCTATGATTAGATATCTAAAAACCTCCCATAAGCCCACAATAAACTTTTGATGGTATGAGATAACTTTTCTTCCCACTTGGTTTAATAGATTTGCATGAGACGACTCATCGATCAGATCATCAATTATTTGATGACTAATGAGCAGCACGTGTGCTTGCCTAACGTTAAACTAAGAAATGGAAAAGGCAATCGTTTGATTAATCAAACCAATTAAAAATCAATTAATCACTTGCATATCTTTAAACTATATATACCTCATTACGTACTGATCATGATGACTCAGTGAAATTATGTACACTTAAGATGAGAATTAGAACTTTCTATCTGTACTAAATACTAATTATATATAATTAACTATTTTATGCCTTTTTAATGTAATTAATTAAGAATAATTGATAGTTAATCATTCTACGCTGCGTATAAAATATATGTTCCTTTATATATCTATTGCGAATTCAAAAATGCTTCGAATTGGTACCCAAAAAAAGCACGCAAAGAATAGTTATATATAATTATATATAACTATATTAAATACTAACTGTTACGTACACTTTGGATGAGAGAATTAGAACTTTCTAACTGTACTAAATACTGATTATATATAATTAATTAAGATAGTTAATAGTTAACCATTCCACGCTATGTATAAAATAAATGTTTCTTTATATATCTATTGCGAATTTGAATATGCTTTGAATTTGTACCCAAAAAAAGTTTTATTGTTGGAACATATAAAAATCATTTAAGATCAAAGTATAGAACATTTTAAAAAATAGGTATATATTAACTTTGTATTTCTATTAAAATACTTAAATCAATTTAATAGGACTTACCTTAATTTTATATACTTTCAATTCATTCTTTAATCAATTATTAATATGGGACTTTTTAATATATTCTAATATTTATGTATTACTACTTTTGTGTTTTTTATCATTCATTCATTCATTCATTTTTTCTTCTTCTTTGTATCCCTGCACTTGTACTTCTTTTCGAGGCTTAGGTTCACAATTTTCAATTTTCTTTTTTTGCTTTTTAATCCTTTTCCTTTTGTTCTCTCTCCCCTTTTCTCCCTCTTGTTCCTGTTTCATATCAAATGACTTTTATACCATATTTAAACTTTTTGAGAATTAACTATAAATTAGATTTGTCATTCTCTATTAAAATAACTCAAGCCAATTTGACAGAATTTACCTTATATATCTTAATTATATACGTTCAATTCATTAATTAATTAATTAATCAACATTGAATTTTTTTTAATATATTTAATACAAAGGAACACGAGAACATGATTCATTTTGAGCTGTAGTACGTTGTATTTCTATCAGTACCTCAGTCATAATCAAGGAAATTGCAGCAAGGTATTAGGTATATACATATTTGTCATTTGAGCATTCGATTTGCTTAATTCTCTTAATATGTGACAGCTTCAGTGGAATATTTCTGTGAATGAGAATTTGAATTGGAATTCTCTTGGGTTACGTATAGAAGTTAAGGTCTCTTTCTGCATGAATCACAATGCAATAATTATATAAATTAAAATTAAAAATAAGCATACCAAAAACTTGTCCTATATAGATCTGATCTCTGTAGCTAATCAATATATATATATATATATATATATATAATTGAATATTTATTCAACAAATTGTAACTTGTTCTGTATGTAATATCTTGCCTTTCCTTGTCTGAACATTATCTTCCGCGAATAAGATAGCAAAAAGATTACGGAATCGTCCAAAATATGTCAGACAAAATGAAAAATAATGTAAATAGTGTAAATTTTGGAAGTTTACCATCTCGTGACTAGCTGTGTCTCCTTTTTTTCATCAACATGCTTCTCTTCCAACGTTCAGAATCAAGAATAAGCACTCCAAAGCAATGGGCTTTTTGTTTTTTTCGAGGTACTTGACTATTCAGAGACCAATAATTATTATATTTATTGAAGAATTTGATCATAGGAATAGTTCTTGGAAGAATAATTCACAGAAAAATCCCAATTCTTTCTCTTCTTTTTGGCAGATCCAAGTGTTTTCATAATGATGAGCCTTCACAGTTGATGTCTCTTGATCTTTGAGTCTGGGTGCTCGTGAGAGAGAGAGAGAGTTTCAAGAACAACTAAGCATATAAAGTGCACAGTTAATAATAATTCTGCCTACAAGTTGAATCAATTAACGATGATCTGCAGATACCTGTCAACTTGTCCCAAGAGATTATACATGAGAAAACAAACAGATGAATGATTAAGCTTAATTAATGATGATGAGAAATGTGGGTTTCACAATTATATTAGAGAAATTCTTAGATGGATTGAATGCATCACGTCATTTGTGATCTATTTAATTAGAATAGTCTAAATCATCTAAATAAAATGTTATATGACATTATTTTAATTGAGTATATTCTTATAATAAAATGCATATTTAATTTATTATTTTTTACTTTCTACTATCATTGATGTCATAATTAATTTATATTTAATGTCATTTGAAGATCATGTTTTTTTTGCACAGCTACATTCCAGTGTTCCTGAAAATTTCTCTTCACAATTGACTTGGTACTTAACATGTAATTAATTATATAGATTATAGGCCTCAATTTAGGCTCACGCTGAGAGCATGCAATACAGATATCCTTAAGAAATAAATTTATGATGACGAGTTTCAAGCAGTGGACCATCCTGCCGCCACCGGCTATAGCGAGCACTAGACACATTTTTTGAAGCTTAAAATTGACAAGATACTAAGAATTGAACCAGTCTTTGAACTGATTAATTAAGGCAGTGTGACTTAAGAGTTAGTGGTTTAATCAGGATTAACTTGGGGTTAGACATGTCATAATTAAAACAATATAATTTAATTAAAGTATACAAAAACAGTCATATTTGACAATGGAAAAAAAAGTACTATTTAAATTAAAAAAATTGATTCTCAATTAATTATGGAATATTTTTTATGAAATAGTAATTATGGAACATTTATCTATATAGGATCTTATACATGTCTTGTACAAAAATTAATTGTAAGTTTTTGACAGTGATAAAATGCAATAAATTTAAAAAAAACAATTAGGGAATTTAGATTTAATTTAGTTTGAATTTTAGATTTAAAATCTCAATATTTAAAATTCATGCATTTAAAGATGAATTGATATTCAAAATCAAAATAAAAATTGGAAGTGACGATGAGTTTACCTCTATTTTTCAATTGATGAAAGATGAAAGCGAGAGATAAAAAAAAATATAAAAGTTATAGAGGCATTAACAATGAAAACACAAGAAGAACGAGAAGCTTGAAGTGATTAAATTTCAAATGACTAGGTGAAAAAAAAAATAAAAGTTCCAATGGAAATATAATAAGAAATGGATTTAAATTTGAACAAGTCTTAATCCATAATTTTTTGTGTATCTAAATAAGGAATTTGATCCAAGTCTAAATTCAAATTCTCATTAATCTAGCATACCATTAGGGTTTATAATTCAAAAGAGGAAAAGAAAAAAAAAATCAAACCTAGCCAACCGATTCAACCAAGCCGAGTTGATTGGGTTACCTTCAGTCCAAACTAGATCACAAAGGTGATTAGTTTGCTTGGACAAATGGACCAGTTAGATGACCAATTCATGAATTCACAAGTTAACCCGGCTAGTTTGGTTTGGGTTTCGAAACAATGGAATTTAAAGAATAAGTCATTCGATATGTAATGCTATGAATGATACAGTTTGCCACAGATTTTACATAACTCATGTAAAACGTAGCCTTGTAAATGCCTTCTCGCGTATATACGGGTTTAAACTAGATAAATTGAGAGTAGGAACAAATGACAATTGGTTGTGTCAATTATATAGGAGTGTGTAAACTGAAATATGGAATAACAGTACAAGTAACTTAAAGTTTAGGGCAAGCGATATTATTCTATAATTGAGCACGACATGTTGCGTAGGGGTGGGGTCAAATCCAAATATATATTAAGCCAATGACAGGTGATTTTAAGTCACTAGAATCCAAAAGGGACATGCCAACCCCTCCCTCTAGCTATTTCTGTTTGGTTGACACATGACATGAGAGTTGTGAGAGAATCAGTGATGATTTAGTAGTAGTGTGACATTGAGGTTCACGGGCTAGAGTTTGTAGTTACCAAACGCAAACAACAAGAGCTTTCCAGTGATCTCGTGCATATATGGGAAATAAAAATTCCATTACCACATAGTACAAACACCACGCTTTGTCTCTTTTCCTCACATGTCGGACTTTGCCAGCAGCACCTACTGATGCAAACAACTGGCTTCTTCTGATGCTCATAGGAGACGTGAGACAGATAATAATAATTAATGCTTCTCACCAAATTTTAAATATTTGTTCGTGATGATATCCGATATGCATGTTTAATTTATAAAAAAAATATTCTTCATGGTAAGATAATTGTTTTGAAATAAAACTAATTATCTATTTCATTGATCAGTCTTAATTAGATGACAGTGACTATCTATTTAAAATTCTATGGACTGGTTACTTAATATATATAACTTTGTTTCAACGGCACTTGTATTAATTATTCCGTGTTATATTATTTAAATTTGCGATTAACTTGGTTTGCAATATTATAATCAAACCTGAAGACTTGTGTGGAACTTGCTTGAAATCGTAATCTTAGTACTATGAAATCACGAGCTTGCTAATCAGCTCGTGAGGACAAACTCTTACGAGATTATCTTGAGAATACACGCTCATAGATATTTTGAAAGAACTTAATTGACTGCATTAATTATATACCCTCCAACATGTATCTTCTCGAAAAGCCTTTCAATTTATTTGGTATTTGTTAATTTCCTTTATATGAAAGAAACAATTAAGAGGGGGTGATCTGAGCTAGCAGTTTAAATTACTTGTCACATTGGAGTGTGAAACGAGGAATAATTAAATCATGAAGCCCATGAAAGTTTGGAGATGAAAGCGATTCTTCAACTGAGTTTTCTTTGGGCTTACTGCACTTTTGTAGTCCCTTTCACAATAAAAAGCCTATATATTTTAGACTTGACTAGTTTCACGTTTGGGAGTGAGCATTAGCCTTAGAGATCAGAGATATGTATCAAGAAATTGAAATATATAATATTTATTATTATTTTATTATTAAATTATAGATATTTTTCATGTGTAATAATTTTTTAAGTTATTTCATTTTTATTTTTGAATAAATTGGCTCACCAGTTGAAAAAAAATTTGTATCGAGGAAATAATGTAAAAAAATTTTATTTAATTTTTACATTAATATATAAGATATTTATTATTAATACACAAAGAATTTATGTTAAAAATTTAAAAATTTATAAAGAATTTATCATTGATATATAATTGTATATCATTGATAAATATAATAAATCGATCATAATATAAAATATAATAAATAATAGATTGTTTGCTTGATTTGATTTTATAATATGACTATATCCCATTTATTTTATTATTTTTAATTAGATATGAAATTTGATGCCATAATAATATAGATTTTCATTTTTGAATCATCCCAATAATCTCATATTAAGTAACAATATTTAACACTTACTTATCTTATATTTTGTAGGAGAATTATGGTGAAGTTTCACATAAAAAATTAATTATTGTCAAGTTTGTTAACAACCACATAAAGTAATTTATAATAAATTACTTTTTTTTCGTGTGAGATTTGCATGTAAATTTCCTTATGTTTTTTAAGAACTGGGCTTTAATAGATTTTTAAATAAAAAATGGGACTTATGAGCCCGAGTTTTGATGGATTAAGCTCATAAAAGCTAGTAAGCTACTGTGTCCATTAAAGTTAGAACATCATGTTTCTCTTTCTCTCCTTCCCTCTTCCTCTTCAAAATATTAAATCAATTATTTCCTCCATTTAAAAATATAAAATATTTTTTAAGGTATTAGATATATAAAAATATAATGTATTTTAAGTCTTTTAAGATATAATCATTACCTTTTTTTAAAAGTATCCTATTAAAAATGACTTTATATTTATTATAGAGTGTTTAATAGAAATAAATATAGAAAGATAGGATTAGTTTGAAAATAGGTAACTACTTTATTAAGAGATGAGATTCGATTAAAAATACTTTACATTTTTAAATAAAGAGAGTAATGTTTTTGAAAAACACAATTGTTGAAGTTTATGGGAAAATTCCGTGGTGTAAGTTTAATGTTCCTGGAGAATTAAAATTCATCTATATTATGTATTTATGTTTCCTAATTTTATCTTAATTGATGCTTCATTGATATCTTTACACGATAATTATCATTTAAATTTAAATTATCAAATTTTCTGACATGTGCTTTGTTATGTTTTTAATTATCCTATGAAGAGTTGCTATTTGGACCTTGTACATTGTAACTTATATGTTAAATTTAAATTTATTAAATTAATTATACTACGCTTGCTTAGCAAATCAACAAATTAAACAAATATTGCAAAAAAAATTAAATTAAACAAATTATTATGGCACAATGTCATGAAAATGGGTTTGACCCACTAAACTCAACTAGACTGACATGTTCAAAAATCATTGGTGAACTTTCTGTCCCCAATTAACTTTATTGTATTCCATCCTTTTTAGATGAAAAAGAAATGATAATTAATGTAATGAAATAGAATGAAATGAAAAAAAGTAAACAGAATTTAATTATTAAAATTTTTATTAAAAAATAAATAAAAATAAATAAATTTATTTAATTATTATTTAAAAATAGTTATAAAATTAATAAACTTGAATTATATATAATTATATTTTAATTTCACATTAAAAAAGTGAGAGAAAATAAAAAATATATGATAAATTTATAATAATATTATTTATATTATATCATTTTAATCTGACTGCCCAATTGAAAGTAAAAATGAATTGAAAATGATAGTGGATGATTTAGAAGGCCACTTCAAAACATTTTACTCCCTTTCAAATAAGTTCTAAGATTTTTTACAATCTTATTCCATCTCACAAAAACTCCCCAACAACAACTAAGGTTCAAGTTCAGTCGTTGAGATTCGCCGTTCCAATAATATCAGTTCATATCTCACAGCTATCACCTGAATTAATTGTGCTTATTCAGTGTTACATTAATCCTTCGTTTTCAATTTAGTGTCTCTCTAGCAAATTCCTTTTTTCGCCCTTAATGAGCTGATCGTCGTCGTCTTCATTATTATAATCTGTCCATTCTGCAACTATATCAGAAGGTGAAACTATGCTTTATATATCTTTTTATGTGCTTGTTTCGCTTCAAACCAATTATACAGGATTCTGATTCTCAATAAGTTAAGCTCCTCTATTGAAAATTCCATTGGGATCATTTATCATATCGTGGGACCAATTATTATCGAAATGTTCTAATTGGTTTCAAGTTTCAACCAGTGAAAGATTAATTTGGGGCTTTTCTTCCGCGTTCACGTGTTATGACCGACTGAGAAAAAAACTCATGATGCTCATGTTGCCTTCAAAAATTCCCATGGATTCAGCTTCTGATCTGATGCTATTAGTGTCAATCATCCCATATATATGATTGCATTGCATGATAACAAATTTTCTCTTGATGAATTATTGGTGCTTTTCCATTTTGTTTGAATTATCTTTTGTCCGTCATCATCTACAGCTTCATTACAGAGTCAAACTTCTGGGTCATTCCTCTGTCAAACACAACATAATAACTTTTGACAGCAGAAGAACTGAGTTATTGACACACACATACACACAAAATATAGCCTCACATGTGAATGGAATCTTTTGAAGGACCCAATCATGCAGTGCTGAAATGTGAAAGGAAACAAAAAATGTCAAATTTTTAGTAAAGAACTGTGTAGCAAATGTATAGAATTGCTGATATTCGGTGTCTTGCATCTCATGAGTCATGATTACATGCACTGGAAGGCAACATTTTGAGGCCTCAGAGCGATATTATGCAAACATCTTTAGTCTGTATCTCATTTTGTTTTCCAATCCTTCACAATGTTTGAGGGTTTGATTTATAACCTTATTCAATCGAAATTAAAAAAGAAAAAGAAAGAAAAGAAAAGAAAAGAAGAAAAGAGCTATTAGCACTGCAAGTTCCTATGTTCTACAAATTCAGAGTTGCAAAACTAGCATCTTATTGTTTCAAAGTGTCCCCTGCTTTATTAGGAATTAATGAATAGGCAGTTGTTTACTCTCAAGAAATAACAACTTCATCAAGCAGGATTTGGATAAATAAAAGCAAACTTAACTCAAGCTGAGTATGTGGTCTTTAAATTAATACGCATATTAGTTCTGAATTTCATGCCTGTGTGTCAAAATTGCTGTAATTAACGTGATGATGACCTCTACTGTCCTTGCTTCTTGCAGCCTTTGTTTGTATCATCTTTTTTTTTTTTTAAATGCCTAGTCTCATCAAATGAGAATTTCATTTTCCCCCTTAAGATTAGGCATTTAGGATGCCCATTTGTATGTGAATTACAAATGTAATGGTTAATCGAAGTATTTGACATTCCTCAGCTCAAAGCTTTTGTTTCATGCTTTTTATCTTTGTCTTTATCTAGTCATACAATTTGCACACCTTTTAAAAAGATGTACGTGTTAATGTATGCACATGTGTGGATATATATGGGAATGGACCCAGTTACACTGGATATAAACTATCTCTGCTCTTATTGATGACTATTTATACGATTTGTTGCTCTCAATGCCAGTCAATTGTTATATTAAAGTTGTGCATTTTAAGGTGTATTTTAAGGATCATACCCAATTACTCATACATTCAGCCTTACAGATATTATGACGATGGAATATGCCCATCTTTGGAAACAAAAGTCAATAAAGTCACATTTGATGAAGTGTTACATTCTTCAATTTAATGACAACTTCGTGAATATATTATCAAGATACAATAGTTCAATCAGAATATAAATTTTCTACGACACCTAAAATAATATCAATTGTAATTCATAGCTTTATTGCCCCAGTTCTTCAGCATGCTTGGTTCTTCCCTTCCAAACGTGTCAGAGCTGACAACCCTTTTTCTTTGGTTGAATGTGAAGTTGTGAACATCCAGAGCGGGCATTACAATAACAATGACCTCGGGATACAGTTTGTGGTGTATCTCAGAAGTATGTTTAGTTGGTTTAAATGAGAAGATAAGCAAGCTTATTTCCGTAACTGAAGGTGTTTGTCACGCTCTTAAACTTTCTCAAGATGCTAGTATAAGAACTATTATTTTCATTTATTTTTAGAGTAAGACAATTTTGATCTGCCTGCTAATCTGAACTAAAATGGATGTGTAACATGCTAAATGGTTCTGTAAATGCTGTCCTACACCACAGTAGCATGTCATGCATGGAAGTAAAAGCTTGTCATACATTTATTCTATGTATTCTCATTTAAACCATTGTGTTGACACCTTTGTAATTCTTGCCTGGTTCTGTCTGTAGACACCTTTGTAAAGTTCACTCATACTGTACTAAAGATGTACAAGTTTTTCGTAAGAATTATTTTTTTGTTTGAAGCTGAAATGCTTGCAGCGGTCGGTGTCAGATAAATGATGTTTCCACCTCTGACACAATGATATGCAGCGGGAGTAAATGCTATAAAAGTGCTACTTAGGGTAAACCATATTAGCTCCTACAAATGCTTGCTGTCAATTGACAAAGTTCTAATTTCATTCTAACAGTTTCTTAAAGTTAATTGAACCTGCTGGTGAACTATGTTTTGAGTTCGAGGTAAACTTACATAAGTTAGGCACAATTTTGGGGACAGCAACTGTAAAAGCTATTGAGTTGACCTTCTAAGACTGACGAAGAAACCTCAACATATTAAGTCCATACTTCCACGATAAATGGAATGTTAAGGATGGACGCAGATGCAACAAAACCCACATGCTAGCCAAAGCATTCCATGTTAGAGAAACTTGGCTACATGCTTTTATAATACAGAGGAAGTATAAGTTAAATGATTGCCCTTAGCACTGTAAAAGGATTAGGAAGTACTTATGCAGAATTGATAGGATTCTCAAAGGGAGCAAAAAATATAAAGCAAAACAAAAGCAGGAAAACTTACATTTGCGTTGCCTATTGTCATAACTTATAAATCAAACAAGAGTATTCAGAAATACTCTACATTTGTTCTTCATCAATGGTTTTCAGTTAGTTGGATGATCTATGAATGTCAGTTTGTGGGAATCAACCAAAATTGTGTTTACTAGTATATTAAATGATTTTTCTATCCTCTTTTTTCACAGATAAACTCAGAAATGAAACCTGGAATTTCATGTGCTCATGAAGTGGCGGCCTCAGAATGCGACCTAGGACTTCTCTTTTGGACCACCCAGTACCCAACTCCTCCAACAACAACTAGAATGATAAGTCCATCAATAGCTCCAACAAGTATGAATACCCATTTTTTCAAATTATGCTGACTATTATTCTCAACTGTTCCCTTGGGAACCTTAACCATATAACTAAATCCTGTACCTTTATCTACCTGCTTCAGTCCCAGGACTAGTCTGTAAAGATAGCATTCTTGCACACCGTTGCTTTTTTGCCTGAAATATAAAGCAGAAGCACATTTACAGTCTTGTAAGCACAGATTTTTACATGCTTCTCTGCTAATATTTACCATTCTAGTACTGTCATCTTTGAGCACGCTACCCACATTCTCTAGTTCAAGCATCTCTGCCTGTTTCCCACTACAGAATCCACCAGAAATTTCCGCAGTACATTCAGAACTTCCTCCACTTTCCTTTGTCGAAAGCTGAATACACGAGCAGGCATTAGAGAATGTACATATTCCATAAGGACCACATGCAATAGGAAGATCACATGTGCTGTTTAGTGCGTGGAAAAAGGCTGCAAACTTAGCCTTCTCAGCTGAATAGTAATAAAGCCCCAAATTTCCTGTTTCATTATTCAATGCCAAAAATCTTATTGGGTGAGACCTCGGAGATGGAATTCGTGCTATTTTCTTGTATTTGACATCAAATAAATCCAACCCCTTTGAACCCAGCTTAACGTAAGTGATATTCCTGTTCATGGAAGGCTTGAATTCCCAGTAAGAATACTTCAACTTATCAGTATTCAAGCACAGAGCAACCTTTTTGTTTTCAATTTCAAAAGAGTAGACAAAGCTTGAGTTGCTTTGTGAAGTTGTCAAGCGTGTTGCCACATTAAGTCTCTGCCCCCAAAGCATTACGTCCGTTGGAAAATTGAAACTCTGCCACTTTATATTGTTGAGTGAATCCATAAGCACCAGATTTCCCGTCCTCAGTATTTGTAATCTCTGCTTCAAATTGAGGCAAAGCAGCAAACAAAAACAATGTATTAGACTTTATGCATCTTCACAAAACGCAACATAAAGGCTTAGCATTAGCTAGATTTTAGTGTTTCTTTGTTTTTTTTTGTTTTGTTTTTTTTGTTTTTACCTCCACACCTTGCCCAGAAGTCCCAGCCCTCCAACCCACTTGTTCTTTTGGACCTTTCAACCTCAAATCTCCATCTTGGGTAAGCTCTAGCAAGCATTTCTCAGTCGTATAAAACCTTGAGTAATGGCCAGAATCCCACACCTTCACATCCCCGAGAAAAATTTGTAATGAGCACGAATATTTCCCATCAATGGCTTCAACAGCTAAAGCTAACCTGAAATTTGGTGAAGTTTGATTCGTCTGTAAAACATATGCTTTCCCGGTGAAACCCATATGATATTCTGCCGGAACTGCCAACAGAAGCTGGTAACCAATGTGAATGATAGACTCAGAAGAGCCATAATGGATCAGAAAGGAAAGGAAAATGAATGGAAAGAGATTCATGAGTGGTAATGCAATGGAATAGAAGCACCGAGTGAAGTGTTTGGGAGGTGGATTTGCAGAGAAATAGTAAGTTCCGGTGAGAATTGGTGCGGGAAAGAGAAGGGAAAGGTGGGCATGATTACTGAAACTTTGCAAGAAGACCCACCTTCCTCCCACTCCCAAAAAGGATTGTTTGATCTCTCATGTTGCCTGCTTATACAAATACAAATATGGTCAGCTTGTAGTGGGGCTACTGATCACAATATGGGTACAAACGGATTTTAAGCTTGTTTTTCTCTCCACCAACCGTTTCCAGTCTTTTCACCTGAGTTTTTTGTGAGGAAAAAAGTTACGCACTGAGAATGAGGATGTTGGTCCAGGCTTGCACAAGTAACGGCTTTAAGGGGGTTATGCAATGTCAATGTGTGGCCCCATCCAATTCTACTTAGACTAGAGTAAAAAAATATTTTTTTTATTTTATTTATAAATTATGTCATTAATTTTTTATGATGATTTTTTTTATTTTTGTTAATATTGATGAAAGAAAGTATGTTATTAATCTATAATCAATATGAGTGAAATTAAAAAGTTATTAAATTTTTAAGCAAAATCAAGGTGTTTTAAGATTTTTTTTATTTCTATAAAACATCTTAGGAGTAATTTATAAATAGGAACAAAGAGATATATTATGATGTAAAAATGTAACAAGAAAATACGAGTAAAAGTATATACTTCTCAGCTCTTAATTATATGGCAATGTTTTAAAATCTTATCTAATAGGAGTACTAAATATAAGACAAAGATGGTATAGTTAATTTTTTTAATATTACCCTCATTAATTGCACCAAGTTATAATTCCTAAACATACTTTATTCTGGTCAATAATTTTTATAAAATAAAAATTAAAATATCAATTATTTTTTATAAATTTAAGGGTATTAATTATGATTTCATTAAGAACCATGAAGTTAGTTAAATTAGTCCTATAATTAGGACAAAGGAATATTGACAAAGGATACAAGTAATAAAGAGGGGGAAAAAACCATAAAATCTACTATAGTGTTTTGATTTAGATGCCACGGGACAATTGAAATCTTTTCGTGGTTATAAAAATAATTATATATAGTAGCATTACAAAAATCAATATAATAGTATTTAAAAGTATGATACTGCTCTCTAATCATATTTATAGGATAGAAAGAGAAAATTAATTTTGATCTATTTTTTATACATATTTTTATCTTTTTACTCTTATTTTTATCTCTATGGTAGATATAAAAATTTATTAAATTTTAAAATAGAGTTAATAAAATTTAAAATTTTTTTTGATTTCATAAAAATATACTGAAAACTAATTTATAAGTAAAATTATAAAAAAAACATAATAAATTACTATTATTTATTCATTACATTGGTAACACGACACAATACTCAGTCAAATCTTCTGCAATTGTTGGCCCAAAACTTATGAAATTTAATTCCATTAATTGTCTGTGTATAGATATAGAGAGAAGTCATTTTGGTAGCCATTGGGTGGGGGATGTACGATATCATTGAGGTTAGTGCTCCCACTGATGAGCGTGGGTGACCGAATTCGGGTGTGGGCCCCGCCCATAATCAAAATAGGTTGGCTCAATTTAGTGCTTTCTTTGTTTAGTGGGCTAATGTCCTCCGGGGTTTGATTGTCAAGTGACATCGGTTCGTAAAATATATCTGTTTAGCCCCTGCAATCTTGACACGTGGATGGACGCGTTTGTGCCACGTGTAACATAATGGTTGCTGACATTGCCCTCATGCTTGGATTGCGTCAGGTTTCACGTCATCATGACATTGCTGCCATCCGCATTGCCATGCCGGATTCGGATTTACTACTCACTTTGAACCCGAAAGTATTTATTTATTTATTTATTTATATCTTCTTAATATGTTGTGGTCACGTATATGGTTGATAAATTAAATTAGCTGATTTAATGATCGTGTGAAGGCTAGACAATTCCAACATAAATATTATACTATTAGGATAGAATTTGACATGATATTTCACTTAATATTGTTGGGGCAAAAAAAAAAAAAACTGAAGGTCCCAAGTCAAGAACTACAAAATTATGCTGTTTTGTGTTCAGCCAGGGGATGTATTATGACAGGTATTCATATTGTCGGGGTAAGTAATATTCATATTTATACATTTCAATGAATAGATATTCAAATTAGTCAAGTGATCTTGTTAACCATTTTGACCATGTTATAGTGAATTCAGAAAACTTGAATAATCAACATTGATATGATCAGCACTACTAATTGCTTCCGGATTTTCTGGGTTTTTGTCATAGATGTTTTTTTAAGTTTCTTAAAATGTACATGGATCCATCTAATGCTCTATAAATTTGTGATATGAAATTGGTGAAAATAAATGAAATTAAAAATCACTCTAAATTCAGGGAAATTTTACGCATGCATGAAATATTATATCATTTGTGCATACTTTTTAAAGGTTAAAGAGCCCATTTGTGAGGGGCTGGACTGAAGACTGGGCCAGGGCCCAATGGTTAGTGTGAAAGTGAAATAAAAGACGGCATAATTATGTCATGGAATTTATCTTAATTGTTTATCTTAATCGAGATTATAAAGGCAGCAATACAATATTAGATATTTTATTCGTGGTTTTGGCATGAGATTATTTTAAGCTTTTAGTCATTAATGTGCGGCAAATGATTGTGGCTCCAAGTGCATCATTTACACCATCGTGAGAGAGATATTCTATTCTATGGCCTACTCAGCGACAAGCCTATAATCAGGCAGTATAATTAAATTTTTCGGAATATTAAAAACTAGAAAGAGAACAAGGAGAATGACAAATTAATCCCCTGAAATAGAAATGACTATTTGATCTCATAAAATATGATAATATTTTTTGAAGTTTCAAAATTTAATTGTCATTGAAATTTTGATGAAATGACAAAAACTTATTAATTTTGAAAAGTGCAATAAAGTTTTTTTCATTCACAATTTAATTTTTGAAATTCACAATTCTAGTTTAACAAATGATTAAAGTGATTTAAACATTTATAACTTTTTTTATTATTTTTCTTCAATGAGCAAAGTGTCACAAATTTTCTAGTTTACAACTTCTGTTCTGGTTTTTATAATTTTAATGTAATAAATTATTAAAATAGTTTAGGCATTCGCAAGTTTCTCTCATCATTTTTTTCAATTAGCAAAGTGTTATAAGGTTTTTTTTTTTCACAACTTTAGTATAGTAAATGACTAAAATGATTTAGATATTCATAACTTTTTTTGTCCATTTTTTTCAATCAATAAAGTGAAATAAAATTTTTTATTCACAATTTTTTTAAAATTCATAAATTTGGTTTATTAATAACTAAAGTGGTTTAAGCATTTATAATTTTCTCCCACTATTTTTTTCACTTTTTTAAATTAAAGAATCTTTTTGTCATTTCATCAAAAAAATTTAATAAAAATTAAATCCCTTGAGATTTAGAAGGTATTATCACATTTAGCTGGATTGAATTGTTATTTCTCTATTTTGAAGAAATTTATTTGTTATTCTCCCAAATAATAATACCATGATTATTTATATTTTAGTCAACAAACACTTCGCATCTAAAATTCAAGATCAAACTCACGTATGAGGAATTGTCTATTGATGAAAGGTAACTCATATTTGATGTTTCAAAAAGACTAATAACTTGTTTAAGATTGTCAAATTAGCTATAAGTTAGAGTGAGTAACAAGCAAGAGATGTGTTGAATTTGCACTGAGCTATTACCAATATCATTATCAATCTAAATAATCCAAACACTTTACATGATGTTACTATTATCATCAGTAGCTTCATTAGTATCTTGAGATTGAATTTGACATTTTTATATTTAATATGATTGCATATCTTTAGACTTGAACTCAAAATTTAAAAAAATAATAATTCAATTTCCTTAGCCGATTGAATCAAGCTTCTTTGATTGAATCTATGTGCAACTTGAGACATTTCATATTGATGAAAACTTCAACTTGGAGATCAGTTCGTGGTAGAATTGATTTGTGAATTTGGGTGTGTCCTTTTGTTCATTTGCTTATCTAAAGGTATCGTTCAGTCATATTTTTTAGACTCTGCACAACAATTATTGGCATGTGTTTTACACAATATATAAGGAGCTGAATTATTCATGGTTTATGAATAGAATAATTTCATTAAAAAAATTATGAATTCCGCCTATATTTTTATAACTTGGTTCTAATCTTACTCGAGAAGGGTTATGTAAGGCATTCGATAGCCAAAATAAACTTTGTTATATCTATTACCATGTAAATTATCTTTAGTATTTTTTTTTTAGTTCTGCTCCACTATTTCAGTAATGGTATTTTTAGAGCTGCATTTTACATTCACAAATTGTAAAAGTCAATCGCGCGTTATTGAAAATCATAAATATTTATTTTAAAATTCTCACTGACCCAACCTATCATAAGGTGTGAACAAACCATGTTCAAACTAGGAAAATTGACGTAAGTTTTTAAATTAGTAGTGAGCAATATCAATAAAAACATTAAAGTAGAACAATACTATACTATTATAATTATAATTATAATGAAACTGACCTTTCAAATTTTGTAAAATGAGTTCGACACATTTCATTTTAAAAAACATAGTATTTTATGTGTATAACGCCATCAATTAGACAACCTTGATAATCATGCAGAGAAAAAAAAATATTTTTCCCAATGCAAACAAAAAGTGCGCAAACAAAACAAGATTGAATTCAAATAAATAATGCTTGAATGAGTTAAAACTTACGACTTTTCCAAGACGCATAATGATCAGTTGCGTGGATCCACTAATTGTTGACTGCTTGTAAAATGAGTCAAAATGACTATTGATATTCTTAAGGGTCTATGTATAATGACTCCAAAAATAAGATTGTTCTACATGTGGTCTTAAAGCCACCATGCTGTTGGCTTTTCATTATTATTTGACTTTTAAATTTCAGGCCACGGAAACTGATGATGACTTCCTCATCCAATTATTGTAACAGAATCATTCCATATCGTCCTCTTGAAACACAGTCCTGTAACGATAAAAACAGGAAAACATTTTTTTTTCTATATGGATATTATTGAAATAAAACCAGATAAAATATTTTCCCTTCTTTTTTCTTGACATCCTCTCATTTTATTTTTTTAATCATTTTTCTCCCCTTTCAAACAAAACTTTAACATAAGATAATTAGAGTCTGAATTGATTGGTATTGTTAAATATCATATTGTTTTTATAATTTACTCCCTCCAGTCCAAAATTCAAGTAAAATTTTCAATTATAATCTATATACTAATAAAATATAATTATATCTTTATCCTCATGAAAATATATTATAGTTTTCTCTTTTTCCCCTAACCCCAACTACCAATATAATGATGAATTAATTAGAAAAAGATTAAGAATGATGATGGGAAACATAAGAAACCAGGTTAAAAATACAATGGATAAAATGAGAAAAATAATTTTAATAAATAACAAGTTTTTTATATTTTGAATTAATATTAACTGGAAAAAACGGCTTACATTTTCTATGAGAGGGAATACTTCTTTAGTGATATTTTTAAGTGATTAATTTTTTAATCTTAAGAGGTAGTTGAATCCTCAAGCATTTAATTTTTAACTTGAAGGAACTGATTGATTCCAACCATAAAATGGTTTATTTGAAACTCAAATTTTACTTAGATTTTAAAATAACCACATGGAAAAATTTCATGTGCGTATATTATTTCTATATTACCCTGAAAACTAAATAAGTAATGTTACTTATTATTAAATTTTCCTTGATATGCATAAAGAACTCTCTCCAGTCGTAATTATGGGATTTAATTGAGAAGTTTGCCTTTATCCTAATCCAAGGAATTCAACCTACTTTGTCTCTCAAATTTATAATTTTCATACAAATTATCTCTTCTAATTGCATGTATTAAGACGGGTTTTAAACAACACATGAAGTCAAATAATAAATTTAACTAATTTTCTTAATCTTTATAACTTAGTTATCAAACTCCTGCAGTTAGAGATTGTACTTTAAGTACCAAATTTTTTTTTAACACTGATCCAACAAGAGGGAACTCGATGTCAGTGATCGAAGTTCTCCATAGTGCAATCTCCATATTAATACGTACTACTAATATTTGTCAAATGAAAAAGGGCACAATATATATATATATAATTAAAACAGTAATTGAAAAGCATCGAAATAAGAACGAGAAAGGGAATATAACTTGGTTTTAAAGGTAAGTTGGATATCCAACATATGTGGGCGAGGATTCTAATCTATAAAGACATAATTTCAAATCTCGCCGCTCATATGAAGATGTTATTAATATGCGATTTATAAATATACTTATAAGTATTCTTTAAATTTAAAAATAGTGTTCTGACATTGGTGAACCTTCGAGACTAATTAAACTACCTAAACTTCAATGATATAAAACAAATTAGGATTAATATGTTAATAAAAAATAAATTACATTAAAAGTTTAAATTCCTGTGTGGAAAAATGCTCACATAACTGTACCTCAAGTATAATTATTTTTAATAGAAGAATACTTATACTAAATAAAAATAAATAAATGGAATCATGAGATTATTTTTTATTAGTGTGTGTGTGTATATTAAAATTGATGGAATGAAAGTTTTAAAATGTTAAAAGACAATGATACCCCTCATATCACGTTCTCGATATCCAATTCATCAGCGACCTGTGTAAACAAATATGCTTGACTATGGTTTAATTTCCTGAAAATTAGCGCAACATTGGGCTTCTTCCATCAAAATGATGAAATAAAAAATAATGAAGCTTATCATGCATATCAAACCAATCTTTTTGCCAAACAAGGCTTTAAAAAAGAACCTGGCTAATCCTTTTCTTTACTAATTATTAATACTTTTCCTATACCAAATTATAAAAAAATTTTGTAAATAAAATCTCATATACCGATAAAGTTCATTAAATACATTTTATAATTTTATTTTTTAAAATAAAAATATAAATTTTTAAAAATATCTTTTATTTAATAATACATTGATTAAAGAATATATGAGAAGAGTAATATTGTAAAAGTAACATTAATGGAACATTTTTTTATTAAATTATTTTATATTTTGGGACACTGAATTTTTTTTAAAATATTTTATAATTTAGAATAAAGGGAGTATTATATTTCAAATTTATAATTCATGTGACAAATATTCTCCGCGCTTCATCTCTTATTAATTATCATCGAAAAGTCAAACCATAAGAAGCTTGACCATTCAAAGCAAATTGTGGAACAGCATTCTATGACCATTTGTAGTTAAAGTACAAAACCCCCAGACGCATATGCATAACCTCATCACATGCTATGTTCTGTTCTGGGAACATTCCCTTGTTGATCATTAATTTAACTTGTCTCCGAACTTATCCCGTGCAATGGCCTTTATCATACAAAATACTTATCTCCCTTTTTTATTTTTCTTTAAACAAATGTCTCTTTGTATTGTTATACTATTATTAGAAATGATATAACTTTTAGTTTCATATGTTTAGTTTAAGGGAATTGTTGATCTGATCCCTTAATTTAATATTTATCATTTTAATTCTTAATTTCTCATAAACTTATTTAAATAGTCTTTAATTTTATAAGAGAAATTAACACCGTTAAATTACGCTAACACAGGTAAAGAAATGATGATGTGGTAACCTTATAGATTAATCATTTAGGAGACAAGAATGGTGACTTGAATAACAAAAAAACAACATATTCAAAAGGGGAGGGGGGGAAGCCATGTAGATTAAATTAGGAATTGCAAAATAGTAAAAGCACCAACATATCAGCAATTAAAATAAGAAATTTGGCTTATGTATATTAGTCAATTTATGCGTATATTCTACATTAATAACCTAATTTATATGTCAGCTTTTTTTAAGGGCTAATTTTTCTTGCAAAACTTAAAAGACTAATTTGATAATTGAAGCAAACACTAATTACTGAAATGATAGAAATTAAATTTAAAAAATCAAATTGATAACTTTTCCAAACACTAAGGGATTGAAATTAGTTGCACCATTTTATTATATATATATATATATATATATATAACAAGGTTGATAGCAAGCCATATTATTTATATATTATAAATAATTGTAGAAATGTTGTGCAATAATTACCCGCACTTGGATGAGTGTGGATGAACGAACTCACAAAACTCTCTTTGAGATACCTGGTTTTTTCCCCCGTTGTGTCCTTTTTCTCTTGGGCATTCGTTGCGATTTTGTATTTGTTTAGATTAAATTTTAATTTAACGATATGAATTAATTTATACCTTTAAAACTACTAAATTTAAATAATCAAAAGAATATCTAAGAGCTTCCCTCCCACTGCACTATGGCAGACTCTGCATGAGAGGGTTTCATTCTTCGCTGAACATCTTCTATCCATGACTCCGTGACAGCAAGTGTTTGTTTTGTTTTGTTTTTTTAATTTTTGATGATAACAATAAACAATGGAAAGCGTAACGCGTCCTACTGGCGCGTGACTGATGACACATACAAAGCTAATAAGTAATAACTAAGGCATATACTGTCGCTTTTTTTTTAAAAAAAAAATCAGCCAGGCTCTATTAAAATTGGCCGAGATTACTCCAAGATAAAAATATATAATAAAAATGATGGATAAATTTTTCTAAAACAAAAAATAATAATTTATTTTTTAAAATGTGATAATGATAGTAAGATTTTAAAAAAATTATTTTAAATTAAATTTTTATATGAAATTATTTTAACATTTTTCTGTAACTAATTTTATATAGTTCATAAGTTTGGTATGAGTATCCACAAGTTTGATTCCATTAATGATTAAAATGATTTAAAAAATTATAATTAATAATTTTTTTAATCAACAAAATTCAACTAATTTTATATGATTTACAAGTTTGGTATCAATATTAATAAGTTTGCTTCGACCAATAATTAAAATAATTTACAAAATCACAACTTCCTAAATCAAAAAAGGGTAGTAATTTCATATAGAAATTTAATTTTAAAAAAATCTTTTGAAATCTCACTATTATTATTACATTTCATGAGATCAAATTGCCATTTCTCTATTCCAAAGGAATTTATCTGTCATTTTTTCAATAAATAATTGCTTGAGGTTATTAAATCTAAAAAGACATATTCCCTTCGTTTAAAAATATAAGACATTTTTAATTAAATTTTACCCTTCAATAAAGTAGTTATCTACTTTCTAACTAACTCTATCTTTTCATATTTACTCCTATTAAATACCCTACAATAAATATAAAGTTATTATCAATAGGAACATTTTAAAAAAAAGATAACGATTACACTTTAAAATATAAAAAATACCTTACATTTTTGAATATCTAACTCTTCAAAAAATATCTTATATTTTTGAATGGAGGAGTATATAAATTGTTATAAAAAAAGCTATACATAAGTAAGCACTGAATAACCTTTTTTTTTTTTTTGAAGAAGGGTAGGCTCTGCTATCCGCAAATGTTATCTCCCTTGAAAAATTGCTAAGGGCAAAGAGCATACCTTTTCCAATTAAGTTACTAAATGTGAACTTTTCACTACTTATTTAAATGACAAAAGTCTTGACCACTAACATCAATTGGTTGAATAAACAAAACTTAATCAACAATAATGTCTATTTTATTATATATATATATATATATATATATAATAATTTCTTTGTTCGCCTGTGGCGCCGACTGAATTATGGCCATTCAAAAATGCGAAGAAATACCTGAAATTGTTGACCGAAGTTTGGTCCGTTTCATTTCAATTACTCGCTAGCGAGGTTCCATCATCATAAATAGACAACACAAAGCTGGCGCTCATACCATTTGCTGTATAATACTTTTTTTTTTTTTAAACACAATGCTCTTCCCTCATTAGTTATATATGGCCGTCCTCTATCCAAAAAATATTCTCGAAGAAACTATGGCTGTTTAGTGGAAGCTTAGCTATAACAAGTGAGTGAAATTTAATTAGTGCGAAACATTACGATATAAGCTTATGTTAGCTTGAATAATTGTTGTGGATAGTTTAATCGAAGCTTTGAGATATCGTACGTTACTTGGCTCGTTGAGACCGTGAAGCGAGTGGCAGGAAGTATGAAGTGGTTTTGTAGGCTTTGTTTGGTCCTTCTTATTGTTTTTGACAATCATAGTTCGCATGCAAAGGTAATTGGGATGTATTGGAGATACACTTTAGCTTTGCTATATAAGATGGTTGTACCTCTAACTTGCATGCTGATGACCACTGTATGCATTGAAGCCCAATAGCATATGAATAGCATGTTTATTTCTTTTTCATATGCTAGCTAGCTATTAGGTTTTTTTCTGACTTGGTGCCTAGTAGACTTGTTTTGTGTGATGGATTTAGCGCCTTGTGTATAATGGTTCAGTTGGTACCATTGGATATGCCCGTGAATATTCTTACCTGGTCCTAGATAAAGAGAGAAGATTACTTTTAATTCTATTTATAAGGCACTTCACTTTTTTTTATATTTATTTTTACCTTTTTACCCTTATTAAATATTGAAAAAAATATTAAAAATAATTTTTTTGTTCTTATTAAGCTGGGTTGAGGCAAAAACTTATTAAATTTTAATTTATAATTAATAAAATTTAAGGTATTCCTTAATTTTGATGAAATATATTGAAAGTGATTTATAAATAGGATTAAAAAGTATATACCATTTGACTTGTGTATTGTATGTTGATGTGGATGAATTGATGATATAATTGAAACTTGATAGCCATTCATTTGCATGCCTCATTTATTACTCCTCCCTTCTATTGTGTTTCCCTAGCTACTTGCTACTAATTAAGATTATGGTATGATTTCACCACCCCACAACCCCTTAATTTCCTTTCAATTTATGTAGGTTAGGACACTTTTGAAAGAAGGGGAGTTCAAGAGTGACTTCCTTTGTGAGACTGTTGAATTTTCGTCCAACTTCAATATGGCCATTAAACTTTTGTGTTAACGCGCGTGTGTTTTGTGCATTAATTTGATGTTGCCAATTAATGACTAGTATTTTTGTTTAGACTAATCACTAATGAATTTTATCATACGTAGAGCTTCAAACTATGAATGTGGTCTTTAGACTCATCCAAGAGTGTATTAGTTCTCCCTTAATTTTTTTTTGGGGCAAGTACTCCCTCCAATTTTAAATATAGCAGTTAATCAACCAATTAAACAAAAACAAGAAAAGTAGTTAAGTTAGTCATTTATCATTATTATGTGTTGATTTTTTTTTTAACATATCACTCATTTTAATCGTTTACACTGGAAATTTAATTTTAGGAAAAACACGTACAATCAATAGGGATAATTTGAAGGAAAAAAATAAGAGAACAATAAATAATTTAGTTTCTATAGTTTTGGTCTAGTTAAAATTTAATCCTTGAACTTTGATTGAAAAAAAATTAATTTCTAAATTTTAAATTGGTGCAACTCAATACGTGTGGTTTTAATCATTTAAAAACATTAGTTTCTATAATTTGAAAAGTAAAATTATAATGACTAAAAATATTTTTTGCAACTTAAGAACTGATGTTTTAAATTGCAAAAATTATACGATCAAGTTGCACCGAATTAAAATTTAAGAATTGAGTTTTAACTAATGACTATATTACATTATATTATATTAAATTAAAATTTAAAAATTGAATTATAATTAAGTTAAAATTATGTAGACCAAATGATTAATTTTTTCTGCAATAAATGTGGAAAACAAAAGAGATTGAGGTCTTACATGTGTGAGATCAATCAAATTCTTCAACTAACTTTTGCATTATGCACCCATGTTCTTTTATTAAAAATAACAAAGTCAGACTCGAAACAAACTCATCAAGTTTTTCCCATTGACAAATCTGATCAATCAATGTAAAACACCACAAATATGTACCCAATAAATTATCATCAACATGGACCTTGTGTTCTTTATTATTGATTTTATAGAATTCTAATTTCTAAGCGGAAGCAAATTAAAACTCAACGTACCTTTACCTATGATCCAACAACTTATGACTAATATGTATTACAAACACCTGAAAATTAATGAGATGGTAGATACTAGAGAGTTGCGTTGACAATATATTGGGGGAAAGTTTTATCATCCTTATTGTTTAATTTGATTCAAATACTCAATGCAGATTAATTAGAGTTCAAAATAATATTCGGATAGTAGGTGTTTTGAATTTTGAAACTAAATTTTAACTAATGAGAAGAGAGTATATTGAAGAATATATAGTTCTATTATTTTTTAAGAGCTTTTTTATGAAATTTCATTTGAAAAAGAATTGCAGTTTTCCATCACGGAAGTTTCGAACTTTTCATTGCTAATTAACCAATCTTTAAAGCTGGCGTGTCTCTGTTTCTTGTCCAGCTGATTTTTTAGTAACCTTTTGTATATCTTTTTAAAAGTATAAGGATCCGAAAGTCAAGCTGATGAGTACAATTATCTTTAAAAATGGTTTTAGAACCACAATTCACTATTGATTTTGATTAATTATAAATAATTAGTTCTGAAAAAAAATATACTTGGCAGGAATGAGAATGTCCTCATTGTAAGTATAAAACTGTGAAACAACTATATCTAACTCCACAAGAGCATTATCGAATCTAAATGAAAATAATTCTTTCAAAAACATTTTTTATACTAAATTTGAACTTGGATTTTTCTTGGTGATGATAAAACTAAAGTATCTGTTAATTTTTCATGCTTAATCAATTTTTACCTTCATTTAATCCAACTTGATATGATCATATAAACTTTGAAAAATCATAATTCATTCATCATGTCAAATAAATAGAGCCAATAAACAAGCAATCCTAATCTATATGAGCTTTTAGGAGCTTGAGCCATATGGATTCAGGCTCAAAAACCTTGTTATATTAAAATCAACCATTTCTTCAAACTCAACCTTAATTCATCAGACTTAGGATTGAGTTTCCAAGCTCGTTTTTATTCATTTTCATTTTTTATTTTTAAAAATTTAATTTTTACATTATGATATAAAATGTTCATTTTCTAAAACAAAAATTAAAATATTCAAAAATTAAAATCAAGTAATATGAATTCTAATCATAAGATATAAATTATGAACACATATTTTAAAATTTAAATTTAATTTAAAAGTAAAAATATCCCATTTTTTATATAAAACAAAATACAGGTTTAAATAAATAGCCTGAGTCTAAGCTCATTTTACCAAGGTTTGAATGGGTTGAGCATATAAGTCATTTTATATAAAAATATCTAATTTTCAAAATCCCCAACCCTAGATCTCAATTTTTCAAATAAATACTTTTTTTATAATACTATGAAAATAAATGTCAAATAAACACCTTTAGTAGCAAGCTACTTTTATTAAAGGATTAGATTAGATGTGATTAAATTGAAATTTTAAAAAATAATTTTTGATGATATATAAAATATTTTTTCCAAGAACATGTAAAATGAATTTGATACTATAATATAAATATAGATTTTTAACTCAGAAATACGATTTATAAAAGCACGACCATCACCGAGACATGACTTGCACTGAACTGGGCACGTGGCGCGTGGCAAGAGAGACTTAGAAGAGCGAGTGCGCATGCGTCGGAGACCAGAGAAAGGCACCCTAGAATCGGAACGTTTCTTGCTTTTTCGATGCAAAACAGTAAAGATAGAGGAAAATTACGAAATTTCCGGGAAAAAAGAGGAATGGAAGATAGAAAAGGTTGTATGATTTTCTTTTAGCTGAGGGAAAAACTATATTCTTCCAAAGCAACAAGCCACAAATTCTGATTATTTTGCTGCAAGAAAAAGGCACTTCAAGCTTTCTTAGCTAGGGTTTCAGAATTTTCCACTCCTCCAAACAACTTCGGAGCTGTATTTTACGGGGAGAAAAAGCTTTGGGGTTTTCTTTGTTTTTTAAAGCATCTATTTCCCTTCCCTTGGAGCTTCGGAAACAGGGAGAGATAGAGAGAAGCAGGGAAGCATGTCTTCTTCTTCAGCTACTGTAGCAGTGGAGAAGGCGACCAGCGATCTTCTCATGGGCCCTGATTGGACCATGAATATCGAAATATGTGATTCTGTCAATTCCAATCGCTGGTAATTTTTTAAGGAACCGAAGAATTGAGACTTTCTATTTCTTTCTTTGTTGGGTTGACTTTGATCAACTGACAATATTTATGCTTCTTCATTTTTGGAATTCAGAAGTTTCGCTATTCGGATAATTTCCTTGTTTTTATGATGATATTTCATGCAGATGATTTTATGTTATGTTGCACGCATAGTTTTCGTAACAGCTTTTTATGAGATAAAATTTGTGAATAACAGCGACTTAACAGCGACTAAATAATAGTTTCCGGTTTGCTTAGGATGGAAAAAAGCGTTCCCTTTTGTTGGATAAGCAAATATATGAGCTGGAATATAGTACAAACCAGTTATTATTCTGTCAGTAATTACATGTTTATAACTTTCCTGAACTTTTTCATCGTATAATTGAGTTGGCTGCAAAATTCTAGGACCATTAGTTTTTCGTACTGTTAATGGATTTGTCTCTTTGTCTCTGATATATAGTATTTGGGAAAATAATAGTAAACATTCTGTCTGGTTTTGACAAGTACAATCATTTTTCTCAGGCAGCCAAAAGATGTGGTCAAAGCCGTGAAGAAGAGATTACAGCATAAGAGCTCCAAAGTTCAATTACTCTCTCTGACGGTGGTCTTTTTGCACCGAATTTGCTTTTCACATTTATATGCATTTGTGTGTATAACGATGCGCCCATTAATGCTTAAATCCATATCTGATTGTACGGATTTTGATTTACAATTTCTGCACGTCTACTTTCTAGCTGCTGGAGACAATGGTGAAGAACTGTGGTGAGTATATCCATTTTCAAATTGCTGAGAGGAATATACTGGATGAGATGATCAAAATTGTGAGGAAGAAGGTAAGGTGGTTTCAGGTGGAACATGGAGATAAGATCTGTGTATTTAATTCTTGCATCAAATTGTTACTGCGTTTTTGAGGATTTTCCTTGTGAATGTCAAATCAAGTTAAAATCTATGTTACTTAAGTTACTGACATCTATAATATTTATAGAGGGAGAACCCCTGTTTCGGCTTGCTAGGTTGATTTTTTCTTTTAGCTGTGCAAGTGACCCATTTTAAGGTAGTTTAATATGTGATCTCATGAATTTCACCTGTGCTTTGGCACTGCTGTTAAATTTTCTCTTTCATCACTATACGTTCCTCTACATAAGTCCTGTGCGTTTTGTCCCTTTTTGTTGCCTAAAATCTAGTAATTGATTTATAAATGATTCTGGAATAATAAATGAAAGTTCAATAGCAGGAGCTGGTATTATTTTATATTCATTTTTACTGTATGTAATCCTTGGTCTCTATAGTGGTTCCCCAACTGTCGCTTGGAGCAGATGACAATTTTTCATCAAGATACCTGTTTTTAATTGCCAAGCATCTTAGGGTCGGATGACATCTCTTCCCAATGATAGTTTAGTTGATCAATAGGTCATTTCATGCTAAATATATTTTAGTGGGATCCAATTACATATCAAATTAAAATCTGTGTGTTGATTCCCTTGGGATTTAATATTACAAAAAATACTTATTCAATCACAATATATTGGTTTTATTTACCATGACAAGTCACGACAGAATCTTAGAGTTGATGCCTTTTGTTTGTGCAATATTGTGGTTTAATCACTGTTTTGAGGCGACTAACATTGTCTTCTCAGCTTTCCTTCTTAACTTATCCCCTCTAACTTGAAATATATGTGGTGATATTTCAGGCAGACATGCAAGTGAGGGATAAAATTTTAGTGCTGCTAGACTCATGGCAAGAGGCATTTGGTGGGCCAAGTGGAAAGCATCCTCACTATTATTGGGCATATGAGGAATTAAAGGTTAGTATAAGGCTGATGACTCAACAAAATTTCTCAGTGGTGCTTTAGCTGTGTCTGAAGTTGTTAACTGTCTGTCCAGAGTGGGATGCCAGATTAAAACATTGATATTAGTTTGGATTGGGCTGGATAATGTTATGTTAAATGATTTGCCTCTCCCTTCATATTATAATCATCATAACGTCCGGTAATTGGATCATTTAAACTAGATTAAGACCCCCTTTCACAGATTTTAATCTTCATTTAAATTAGTTGGCTCACATCTCTAAGCTCTGGGACATGGTTTTTGTCATTTTAGTCTTGTTCCACTATTTTGACAATTCATTTGTGATTATTTTGACGAATCATTTTTTGCCTGCCTCATCCTAGTGCAGCATTTACAAATTTATGGTAAAATTTAGTCATTTTTTGCTAATAACTTTTATATGCTAACAGCACCTGTATTCTACAAACTTGTCTGTTCACAAACAGCAAAAGATAAATGAATGCTTGATCCTCTTGTTTTCGTTTCTAGAGAAACCCAAGAAAGGTCAAAACAGTGGAGTGAAAAAAAAAAAAAAACATGTTCACGATCAGTCAGTGTTATCCACTACAACAGTAGAACCTATCATAACTTTAACTAATGTCCCATGTAGTTTTAATTTCTTAATGACCAGTAGATCATATCATTATATTGCATTATATGAATGGCAGAGATCTGGTGTAGTCTTTCCCAAGCGTTCTCCAGATGCAGCTCCGATATTTACTCCTCCTCCTACCCATCTTGCTTTAAGACACTTGCAAGCTGGATATGGTATGCCAAGCAATTCTTCAAAGAGACTTGATGAAACAATGGCGACAGAGATTGAAAGTTTAAGGTGAAATTTCACTTTTGCATCATCACCCTTGCTTATGCTATTATATTTTGTCTTCTAAGATTATGCGCTGAGGCTTGAAATCTTCCTGCCAACTGTCTTTAAGCTTATTAATTTTTTATCGTTAAATGTGTAGTTTGTCAAGCTTGGATTCTATGCGGCATGTTATGGAGCTTTTGAGCGACATGCTACAGGCTGTGAACCCTAATGATCGAGCAGTATGTTGAACAATTGTCTAGCCTTGTTATTTGAGACAAAATAAAATGATTAACTGCTCTTCTTTTGCTTGTAGGCTGTAAAAGATGAGGTGATTGTTGACCTCGTTGACCGTTGCCGTACCAACCAGAGAAAATTGATGCAGATGTTAACAACCACTGGGTTAGTTACGTCCTTAGACTTTGGCAATGCCTTGTATGTTTCATGCATGCATGTCTACACGATTAAATTGTTCTCCAATTTATTTTCATATTACTTGGCATGATCTTTATTCTTGTATATCATGATGTGGTATTTTCTGAAATATGCTTTTGCATTTTTTATTAATTTATTAATTTCGTTCATCCAAGGTTAAAATTTGGATAATTCTTATTATCTTGGTTATGTGACAGGGATGAGGAGCTTCTTGGGCGAGGCCTTGAATTAAATGATAGTATTCAAAGTTTGCTTGCAAAGCACGATGCAATAGCTTCTGGTGCCCCCCTTCCATCTCAATATGCTAGTTCTAGTGCTCAGTCAACTGGAGCTAGCTTTTCCAGTTTCAATCCAACAGAAGAGAGGAGCTCCATCTCTAGAGGCTCTGATCCAACATTTAAACCCAACTCTTCTATCCCAGTTCCTTCCGTAAAAAAAGGCCAGATTGATCAGGAGGAGGAAGAAGAGGATGAATTTGCACAGCTAGCTCGAAGGTTGCTCATACCTAACAACATTTTAATGAATTTCTGAGTTTTTGGATGTGAAACTAGGAATCTATTTCTTGTCCAAGTAAATGACTGGCTTAGATTAGACAACCTTCTGCATGCACTCAAGTTAATTATAGGAAAAGAATGTGTTAGATGCATTGTTTGGCATGAACAAGTTAAAACTTACTCATGGTTTTCATTCAGGTGAAGTATGAAGCCTTGCTCAAGGCATTGTTTTTCCTATGCACTCACTCTGCTGCATTCGTTACCGTTCAACTCAGTTAGAATGTCTCTGTTATGAGCTTGTGATTTGCTTTCGTCAAGAGAAATACGTAAAAAATGTTATTCGAGGCTCTTGTCTAGAAAAAGATTGTAGATGCAACATCTATTCTGGTGCATGCCAATTGCCAAGTGGAATTGTTCTATCATACATCTAATTGATTCATAATTAACTTTTGAGTTTTGACAACCAATGCAGGCATTCCAAGGCACAGCCAGTGCCTTCTAAAGATGCTACAAATGGATCAACTGATGTTTTGGCAACCGTTGAAACCAACAGCTCAACATCAGATCCTGCAGCCTCTGTCCCAGTCAGTGCATTGGCGATTGTAGATCAGGCTGCACCAGCTAGCACTTCTAAAGAGCAGGACATTATTGACTTGCTGAGTATCACTTTGTCTACCTCGTCATCAGCGTCATCTCCCCAGATACCTCCTCCTCTGTCAGCCTCCAGCCAGCAAACTGATACATCTGTTCCATCTAGCACGCAAGGCTATCCCTATGCTCCCCAGTATTCTGGAAATGTGCCTTTTAGCAATTATGTTGTTCCTTGGGCTCAACCTGAATCTAAATCAGACTCTCAACCTCAACCCCAGTCCCAGCAACATATTTATAGACCTCAATCCTCACCTCAGCAACTACATCCACAACATGAACCCCAACAATTGCAGCCTCAGCCCTCTCTCCAACCCCAGCAATCACAGTTTCAGAATCAACATCTTCAATATCCGCATCCTGAACCCCAACAGGTACAGTCCCTGCACCAGCCCCAACCCCGACCTCAATTTCAATCTCAAACTCAACCCCAACCAATACAAATGATGCAACCTCGACCCCAGTTGCAATTGCAGAATCAACATGTTCAATACCCCTCAACATACCCTCCTCCACCATGGGCTGCCACGCCTGGTTACCCCAGCACTCAAAACCAGTTGTCTTCACCTAATATGTTTTTGACTCCTCCAGCCAACACATCAGCATGTTATAGACCAGCCCAAGGAATCAGGGCCTTGCAAAATAACAGTTCATTTTCTTCTAAAGGAACCAGCGGGCCTCTGACTGGAGATCCTAGGGGAAATCCTGGACTGGGAAACAATACCAGTGCTACTGGACAAAAGCCCTTTGTTCCATCTTACAAATTGTTTGAAGATCTGAATGTCTTTGGGAACACAGATGGAAGGATTAAGATGACCAGCAGTGGCACGTCATCTAGTTTGTCAGGAACAATGGGCCCAGGTATGGTTGGGGGGCGTAAGTGAGACATTAATTCTTGAAGGCGAACATGTGATGTGAATATGGTGTATATCAGTATTGGTAGCTTTTTCACGTTTGCAACATGTAAGTCATATAAGTTGAAAAAGTGACACCTTTCTATGTCTAAGATGATCACAGATAACACTAGTCACAACCCATCTTTGTATTTAGCTGGAGTGTTGCGCATCCTTGGAACATTCTTTCATATATGATTTAGTTTCTCGTGGCTCTCGTTGTGTAAGTTCTTTCTTGATATTTAAACTTTCTTCCCGCATAAATCTCTGCTCTGCTGCATCGTTGTTCTCAATTTTCGTGAAGTCTGGAATTTCCTTGACCTCAAGTACACTTTGTCCATTGACAACCAGTCTTCCAATTTTATATTTGGATTCATGGATGTTGTGAATTGTGTTTGGACTATTCGTAATGTTGAATAGCTACTTTGACAAAATACGACTTTCATTATATTTTCAAATTATAAAGGAATCAAGATAAAATTTAGATTTAGATTTCAATTTTGATTTGGGGGAATCCATAAATTTTTTGATGCCTGATTTGCTCTAAATTTAAATCTATATATATATATATATATATATTCAAAGATAGCATTCGGTTGAGTTACACTTGTTATTCTTTTCATTTCTTATTTTATTCACATCTAAGTTTTTTGTGAATTTCTTTTACATTATTGTGTTAAAAGCTGAAGTGAATAGTCAATAAAATTATAGCACAAGAACCTTTGGTTAATAATATAATAGCTAGTTTTATTTCACTAGTTGGGGTGGGTTACATCAATTGAAGGGCGCCATTGAGCTTTATCATCAATGAAATTTTTTAAAATATAGTTATCTAAGGGATCTTGTTTAATAATTTTTATGAGTGTTCTCTTTGATATATTTTTTTTCTTACAAGGTTCAAGATTATATGTTTCACTTTTCTTATTGTTGTCTCCTGTGGCTTTCTCAATACATGTCTAAACATTTATAAAAATGATTTTCAATGTTTTTTCTGTCAATAGATGCTATGTTCATTTTTTTTGTATATGCTCATTAGATTTTCTTTTTTTTTTTTTTTTTTGTGTATGCCCATCCATCGATCTTAACATTCTGATATCTACTACTCCAACTTTATATTATGCTATTTTTTTAAAGTTCAACATTCACTACCATATAACATAGTTGGTTTTATAGCAGTTTGATAAAACTTCCTATTAAATTTATAAAGTACTGATAACAAATAATTCATTTAGCTTTTTTCCAATTAAACTATTCAACTTGTATCCTATGTACAATATTTTTATCAATTTTTTCATCATGTAGAATAATAGCTCTCAAATATCTAAGCTTTTTCACTTGATGTATAATTTGATCTTAATCTTATTTCCAAATTACTATTGACCTCTTATTAAGATTATAATGTAAATATTTTTTCTTATTTCTCTTTAGTCGGAAACCTTTCGACTCCAAGGGCCTCCTCCATAGCTCAAGTTTTTGTTAATCTTTTCTCGTCTTTGTAATAAAAATTATATCATCTATAAAAAACATGTATTTCGAGATTTCTTCTTGAATATGCTTAGTCAAAACAGTTAGAATCAAGTCAAACAAATATAGACTTAAAAATTATCCTTGACGTAGTCCAATTCTTATAGGATGGTCTTTTGTTTCAATGCCAGGGGTTCTTATATTGGTTGTTGCCCCCTTATATATATATATATATATATATATATATATGGTTTTAATATAGGCAACCTAGACTCCTTTCTTTTTGAAGACTTTTTAAAGTACTCCTCTCAGTATTTGGTTATTAGCTTTTTTCAAATCAACAAAAATCATTTGTAAATATTTACCTTGCTTTGGTACTTTTTCATCAATCCTCTTAATAATAAATCACTTCTGTAGTTGCCTTATAAAGAGAAATTGATTCTTAGAAATACCAATCTTCAATACCAACCTAAGCTCAATCACTTTTTCTTACAATTTTATTGTATGACTCATGAGCATAATCACTTTGTAATTTGTACAATTCTGAATATTCACTTTATTTTTGTAAATAGGAACTAAGGTACTTCTCATTTCAGATATTTTTTTTGAATTGTAAGATTTCATTAAATAACTCAACCACCACACCCTCTCTTCATTTAAACTTTTTCACATTTTAATAAGGATACAATCAGGTCCATTAATTCTATTATTTGTCATTTTCTTAAGAGCTTTGTTTACTTTACTATCGTGTATCTTTTGATAGAATGACAAATTTTATCATTATTGCGTATCTTTCAATAGAATGACAAATGTTGTTCTCTTTCATAAGTTAATAAGTCCTCCAAGCTATTAGATGAGCTCCCTTAATCATTGTAAAGTTTGTAAAAGTAGGTCATCCATCTATCTTTAATATCACCATTTGTAATAAAAAAATCTTCCTTCTTCATCCGTTTTGCATCTTATCTGTTCCAAATCTTTTGATTTTCTTTGCCTAATCCTAACAATCTTATAAATTTTTTGTTTTCAACCTTTGTCCTAAGACCTGGTAAAACTCTTCAAATATTTCAAAATTGGCTTTATTTAAAGCTTTCTTAGTTTTCTTTTTAGTTATACGATATCTTTCCTAATTTTTAATATTATTGTATAAATGGATGGCTTTTAAAAACACTCCCATGCTTTGAATCAACCTCTCCAACCCTTCTCAAAACAATTTAGTAAGATCAACTTTTGCCTCAACTTGAGATAAACGCTAGTAATATTAACAGTCTTATGTCCAACGATAATTTTTAAAGAGATAATTCTATCTTAAATTTTATGAACTTTTATTATATTCTTCTTCTACTCCTTATCAATAATACTTCCTTTCCCTGCATATCAAAGATGGAAACTTTTAATATCCGTAGTTCATTCACCGACTCATTTAGTTTCCTACATGTATAAGATGTTAATTCTTCTATGAATCATAATTCTACCAATGATAGTGATTTAATATCAGTTTAAATAAAAAATTGAAAAAAAAAATCACTTTACATCAGAATTTGGAAAAGGAAAGTCTCCTCCCTCATAACAGTTACAGCCTCGAAAAAGAATTTTCCGCTCTTGTTTATTTTTTGTTAATTTCGTGCCACAAAATTAGCAAGTCAAATTATGGAGTTTTTTTTTAAATTAAAATAAGACTTAAAGACATTTTTTTTCTCTAAAGAATAGTGGGTATTTTGTACTGAAAACAAGCAATATTCTCCATAAACAATTTTTTTCAAGAACAAAATCGTATTTATGTTAGAAACCCATCATTTTCTTTATCACCAACTGACGTGAAATAGTTGTGAAACATGCATACAGTGACAAGACATTCTGACTCATTTTAACAATCTAATGTGGGCCAAAAAGGTAGTAAGTGCAATGATAATGACAGATATCACCTGATTTTATCATCGAAGCGGCGGAAAAAATGTGTCAAAATGCAAAGCTCTCACTGTGCACGCGTCCCGCAACAATTCAACATCAACTGATAATGAAGATAACGAATCTATAACGAAAGGAAAATTTTGCTCATAAAAAAATTTATAAAAAAATATTATCCCACCATTTAATACAATAGACTAAGCACTTCTCAAACATAAAATTAGGGAAAAGTAGTCCTTCAAAATAATTAAGAAACCTTCGACCTACATTTGACGGCTCTCTTTCAAGACACAACCCTTCCTGTTGATGCCACGGCAGAAATTGCCAAAGGATAAGTAATTTGTCAGGAATTCGAAGGATGCGAACTTACGGATCCAGACCAGTAATAATAAACAGTACTTCGCTCATACCGGAATATTGGAGTTTACTACCACCGGAACTGGGGCCCACCAATTTAACGCAAAGAGCCCAGATTTTCCGGACTCCACCACCTTCATTATCCGCCAGAAACAATTTCAATTATGAATTCTGAATTACAGATTGGAAAATAGGGTGAGAAATGACACACGAGCGAGGAAAAGAATAACATTATGAGGATATATATACACACATTTACCAAATTGACATTATTTGCCTAAGCCTCCAAACTAACAAACATACGCAGGACTTTCTTCCTGCCGAGTGCAACCCTCAACAATGGAGACTAATGAATAGATAACGTATACACTAATTAGCAGAATCAACCAATATTTCCGAACGTATTCACACAGGCTGCGGATTGTGGAATCATCACATGGTAATCCAACTGCAAGTAATATGCGTGGCCGTCCTCAAGTATGTTCTTGAACCACCTAGGTGCCAATGAAACTTATCATGGAGACGCGTGGATTCATCTTGCTTGAGTGTTATCGTCGGCATAGACAGATACACACCCATCCCCGGCACCAGCAGCAAGCAATAATTGGTATGGGTGGAAATTGAGGCAGCTTACAGCACCAATTTTCTGGGCCATTAGGGTAGGGTAGTATCGAATTGTGCCAAGTATATCACCCTCCAGGCTGAAGACTTTGATTATTTGTTTGGCCGAGCCACTCGCAATAATTGGAGCATGTCTATGTACAGCTAAAGCTGTAAGTGAGCCCCTGTGAGCTTCAATGGTGAGATAGGCACCGTTGTGATTTCTTATATCAAGAAATTGGATATCTCCGGCCTGAGAAGCACTAACAATCTGAAGGAAAAATAAATGCCACATGATATCATCATTTTTTTTTCCCAACAAAATCCATGGACCATAAGTAATAATTTCATAATACAGGTTATTTACAAAGTATGAAACTGGTAAAGATCGTCGTTTTACCTTTCCCGGGTCTAGACCTGGTTGGAAGCCAATCCCGACAACTCTTTCCACTCTGTGAGTATGTGGGTGTGAAGCAGAGACAAGCCTAAGAAACATCATTGTCATTAAAGAGAAATGGCAAGGTAAGAGAGTGAGGCTCGTCATCTAAACAGAAATTTCTGCACTCTCAATTTAAATTCAATTAGAACTAGAATACCAGCGACCACTAGAATAGCAGAATATATTTTATTTTAGATGCATATTATATAAACCGTGACAATAGAGAAATATCACAGATGCTTGTGTCGCTTAATTCAACCTCATGCTGGGAACGCATTAACATTTCTCTCATCGAAGGAACTTCTATTTGAGGAGCTTACATTTCAGGTGTCCTGACATCATAAATCCTGACAGAACCATCAACAAAACCAGCTGCAAACTGGCTCCCATGAACTTTAGAAGCAGCCTGAAACAAAAATAAACCAACAAAATGACAGAATCGTGAATGTCAGACAATGCCTCCTGATAAGAATTTCAGAACAAATGCTTCTAGATTTAATTGACATGTTAGACCTAAAAAGTAATCTGGAAACCTCAACTCCCCATCGTATAGTATATGATGGTTAATTGCCATGCCAAAAAAAGAAACAAACATAGCTCAGGAATAACTGCCACTGTCTTGCAAAGGCAAGGCTTACCAAAGCTGAGATACTGCAATCTGATGACGAAGCTATAGTATTAACAAGCTGCTCCTTGTCCAGATCCCAGAGCAATGTAGACATCTTATTTGAAGCATACTAACAAATATAACAAGGAATAAGATCAAAATAAATGAATGTAACATGGGGGGCAGAAATAGAAGTTTCTTGTAGTTAATTTCAGCAGCAGGCAGTAACACGCTCTCCATTCGAATTGCATACCATGTAACCACTTTGCTGTTGCCAATCAACAACAACATTCAGACTTCGCATGCCCGGTTTATGGCCATGGATTGAAGAGAAAGCAGTGACAAGCTTTTGTTTACCCTTTAATGTATAATCTTTCCAAATTCGAATGTTTCCATCAGCTGCACAAACACAAATTCATTAAGAAAGGTAACATTACAAATCTATCTTGACAATAGAGAGTAAAACAAACAACAGTAAATGTTACATGAAGCAGACAGAAGCAAACTATCGTCAAGCTCATTCACTAGGCAGAGCTTAGAAATTCCTTTATCAGGAAAACCGTGATTGTCAAAACTGTTGAGAAGTGTAGCCTTTGCATAATTCCATATCCTGTGGGGCATTCAAACATCTAGTCAATAAAAATAAAAACCAAGGTGACATAACACAACAGAAACTACATCCACTGAGATCTGAAACCTAAGCAACAAATTGAATTCCGAATTGTTGGAAGTGGACTTGCTGCCTCTTGGGCCCATTAGGGAAGTCTGCCCTAATTACCTAATATATTCTAGTTATTAGATATTTGCTATTTATTTTTTATATCCCCAAATATATGGGATTGCTTCTGTTTTAATTCTCTTGCCCGATACAATCAGATTCGGTCGTCCCTGTAACATCTATATATGTACTTTGTTTTGAGTGAATCAACTGAGAAATACAAACACAAATAGTTTCACGAATGTTTTTAAAATGGTCTGTTTTCCAGTCTTGTCGCCTGTCTCTATCTAGTATTAGTCAAACATGGTTTGTTTTTTGGTCTTGTCTCCAGTCTATATCTAGTATTTGTCCAAAGGCTTTCAAAATGGTTTGGTCTTGTCGCCTGTCTAAATCTAGTATTAGTCAAACATATAGTGCTAAAAATAAAGCAGACACTTTATTATCCTTGGGAAGAAAGACGAAAACTTATATTAGCTCAAAAAACCACAACAACATTTAAAAAAATGATGTTATTTATAACCCCTTCCTGTTCAATACAGTTATTTATAACCCCCTTCCAGTATACCTGATCCGTTCATTCTCATCAGCAGCTATCACTATAGGAGAGAAAGGATGCATCAATGTCGTTTGTGTACCCTTTGTGTCCCATTTAGCAATTGGATTTATTAGCCTGCTAACAGCTGACCAGAATGGAATGCCATCAATCCTCTAGTTAAGAGCATTTAAACCACGTGATTGATTAAATAAAGTAAGTCAACATAAAACAAACCAGAATGTTGGCATTCTGCTATGTGCTCCAATGCAATTTTTTCCCTCTCTTCTCTTCTAGATGACACTTCTTCAAAATCATCTGCTTTGGAGAAGTGACTGCAACTCCAATTATATATAGTTGATTGTGGAATAAAACCACGATCAGAAGTTCTGCCAGAACCAAGAAGTGGATCAGCTAATCCAGAGTCTGGAGAATTCATGAGGTGGGGCCTGAACTCTAACGAGCATACTCTCCGCATTCCAGTTATGTAACTAGGGCGAGGGGGGCTCACTGGGGGAGTTCTGAAGGTTAGAGGCAAGTGACCTAACAGAACAGCATGCACAAGTAAACAGCCAGTAACAAATTGAAGACATACTTGTCACAAAAATCTAACAGGTTCAAACAGAAACTCCGACTTAAAATTAGAAATGATCACACATGAAGAAGGTAAAGGGACAACAGAGAGATCTACCTCCATTCATATCCAACCAAGAGGATGAACGAGCCAATCCCGCAAGACTAAGAGATGCTGTAGCTTCACTAGTCTGAATAGCAGCGGTCTTTAATGGTTTTGCTACTACTTGTTCAATCCCAATTATGGACAGTACCCGATGACCAAGGCTTGCAATGCGTGGAGATGGATCTTTTGCTAATGTATACATAGCAATTATACATTGTGAATACAGTTCAATGTCTAAGGTTTTGGTCCTGAGTGGTCCAACACTCCATTCAGTATTCCTGAATCAGAATGTTGAGAAGAGTCGTCTGACAATGGAGAACCATGCATCATTCCAGAACTTGCTAGAGGACTGCTAGAAGAGACTCGTCCATCTCGCACTACTATTGAATTGTCATTCCCAACCCTCAAAATGGGACCAATTTGAGATGCAATGATACTTCCATGAGGCATATGTCGGTTTTGGCTAGCATATCCACCACCCAAACCTTTCATATGCAACAATGAAGGTATGGTGTTGAACAAGGAATTTGTCTGCGGCTTCCAACATGCAGCAGCAATGGATTTTAGGTGCTTATTATGGCCAAAGGCAAAGCGTGCCAGAGCTGATGATCGCAAGCAAAAAGAGTTACCAAGATATATTTGTGATACTATTGCCTCCCCCTAAAACCCCCCAGCAGACACATGCAAAAAAAAAAAAAAACAGATAAAGCAAATGTACTCAATACTCTCACACTCTGGGGGAAAAAAATTCAAGAGAATATTTGGCAGCACAGCAACAAACATATGAAGGTTATGCGAGCTAAATCTTTTAATCATGCTGATCCGCTCCTCTCACCTTTTAACATACTGAAAAATCTCTTCAATTTTTTTCGACTACTAAGTTTTAAAACAGCTAGCTATCCAAAAAACAGTTGATTGTTGACAATTGGCAGGAATGAACAAAATGCAAAATCAGTTTAAAAATTGATACTTGTCAAATCATAAAAACATGCAAACCTTTAAAAATGAGCAATGAAAATGGATTTATAATCTCTGATCCTTGATCACTTACCAACAGCTACCTCTGCCCTCACCAATGGACTCCCATCTGAAGCAACACTCAAAAGACTTTTAACTATAGTAACTTCAGCCCTAAACTTTTCATCATCATCACATTCTTCATCCCCTTCAACACCTTCGCCGCAAGAGTCGAATCCCACATCAAGAAGGGTTCCAAGTGCAAAAACAGCAGAAGCCCTGACCTGAGACAACAAATTATCAAAACTACAGCATTGATCTAAATTAAAAGATTCATAAAATGATATGCATATGGTAACTTAAAAAATAATTGAAGTTACTAAAGTAAACCTCTGGTTGGGGTTCAGATAGTAGGGGTGCAAATATAGAAGGAGCATCTGCCTGCAAGCCTATTATCTGGGCCTCAGTGAAATCTTCCCAAAGTTTCCCTAGACAGAGGCATAGCCACTGAAGGAAGAACAGGCGTTCAGTTTGTGCCTCATTGGGAGGAGAACTCTGCAGGTGCCTCAAGCAAACACAGATCAGACCAGCTTCAATACAGGCTTCTTGGCCACGTCTATGCCCATCAACAATAACAGCCAAGACAAAAGCAGCCATTGCACGTTGATCTGGCGATGCTTCCACACTATCAAGAAACTTGATAAAATAGATATGACCTCCATCCTTCACTAGATCAACCTGACATGACTAAAATCCAACAGAAAGTACCCTGTCAGGAAGATGAAGCCAACAAGGAGAGCTACGCCAAATAGAAGGAAACCAAAAAGGAGAGAGATTAAAGAAGATATATGATTCTTGTAACTATAAGGTATAAATTTTATTGTGTAGTTTAAGAATATATATGGAATTAGTAGTTTAGATTACTTAGGATTGTCCGAAAATTTAGAAATTAGATTGCAGTTGTAATCTAATTGGCAATACGCAAAGTACAGTTCCGAAAAAATTAAGAACTGGGTTTGCCAATAGCAGGATTTATTATAGGCTGTTAACTAGTTGAATATTTGGGGTGGGGGCAGGGGATTAGAAATCAAGTAGCACATGCCAACACCCAACACCCAACACCAAACCTGCAAAAAAACGTCAACAGGTAATATTCATGCTAATGAGCTAAGCATGGATGATGGACTCACTAAGTAAAGCACTTGATGAACAATAATAGTTAAAGACTAATAATTTATATTAATGACAGTTAATACCTTAGAGTCAAAATTCCTCTCTAACACGATATAAGTTACAATTGTCTAGTTCCCTTAAGTGTTCTTGCAGATGTTACAAGGGTGTTTTTCATCCAAAGATAGTAATAAAATTAAGACATCATAGTAAAAGTGGGGGGATCAAGCTGTAACTTTAAAAAGTACACGTGAATAAGTGATAACTTCAGGAAAGCATCAATGATAACTTATTCTGTGGACTTTGTGAGGAATTTTAAGGTCCTTAGCAATCACTAATTCTAATTATGGATTGTTAATTGTCATTTTCCCTAAACAAGAAAACAGTTAAAGAGGGCTAAGATGTAAAGCATATACAGCAATCATGCCCCTCATAAAACATAGGTCTACTTCTATGAATAATTAAACTCCTCTAGATGTACCTTATCAAGTGCAAGAATCTTTGTCCATATGAAAACAAGAATACGACGAAGTTCAGGAGTAGTTGTTTGCAATAGCTTCAAAACATATGGAAATATTCCAACAGATAATGCCTGCATATAGGAAATTTGGTATCAAGTTATGGCATCACAAACATTCATAGGGACAATTGCAACAAAGGTTATGAATTAATTCAGTGAAGAGGAGTAATTACCAGTTCTACAGCCCATGGCCCCATATCAAGGAACCTTCCAAGGAGCCACAAAGCATGATGCTATGGCATTGACTAAGCAAAACCTGAAATCAAAATGCTCCCACATTTAAAGCATGCAAAATGCAAAACACATAAAATCTTCACACAATCAAAATATAAATTGTGTGTAGAAGGAGAAACCTTGGCTTGAGAGCACAAACAAAAATACAAAAAGGATGATTTGTGAAATAGGTTTCACAGTACACGAGACACATCATAGAAACACAAGTGTCGTTAGTCATCATACAGCTAAATAGCATATGATTATTAAATCTAAACAGGAAAAATGAATAAGACAGATCCATTATGCCATTTATCATGGAAACAAAACCCAAAATTAACGTCTTACAAGATTGCTTCTGGCTCTAGTGGTAGAAACTCAACAAATACACATTTTTTCACATTTCCATCAGAAGGACATCGTCAACAACCAAAATGAAACAATTTCCAACAAAGAAAAACACCTTATTCCATCTTACCCACCAAAACCTAATTAATGAACAGGTCCTGCCAGCTGAATTGGCAAAAATCAGGCAACCTACATAACAAAAGAATTAGGAACCAAAGTGACGGTTCCGAATGTAACATAGACCAAGAAACATGACGCACCTGAAGAACTATAGGCAACTGCTCTGGAGGTTTCTTATGTTCAGAACCATGGTCAAGCCATACCTCAAATGCTGTTAACTGCTCAGTGAAGAATGTACTTGGCTGAAAAGAAAACAAATATATTCAACACCAAGCAAGGCCAATCATGATGAAGAATGATCGATCCTAGGTTAATTTCATGATGCTTAAATACCCGAGCCATGAAAAAAAAATTAAAAAAAAAACTCATAATATGCATTGCCATTGCCAGAAGGAAACTGACTTTAGTAGCATAACAAACTTTTTTATACCTGAAATTCTACATTAGGATCCTGAACTAATGAGGGGAGCTGAGAGAGGCAAAGCTCAGCAGCCATGTCCCAAGCATCCCTGCAGCATTAATTAATAACAGTAACATCATTAATTTTCTCACATTGTACGATAACATGAAAATCATCTTCCACGATAGATAGATACCACATATGATGCTGATGGGTTGGCGGCAATGTTGGATGTGAGACTGGAGAACAATTTGCAGATCGCATGATTCTCTCAGCAAGTAGGAAGTTTCGGAATAGACTGGCAACAAGCAAATCTTGCCTGAAGAGTCTCTGAAAAAGATCTGTAGAGCAAAACTAAATATCATGCTAAGACACTTAAATATTGAATAGATAAAGTGATGGATTTCAAGGATATGCCATGCTAATTTCCTAAGTGGAGCAGCTTGGATGATTGGGACATACCATGAGGAAGAACATTCCAGGCAATCGTGTCAGTTACTGCTGTGAAAATCCAATTCAATTCACCTAAAAGCGTCTTTCGATCATTTGGCCGGCCAGGGATCTTATCAATAAGTGAATAATCGAGGGAATCACGAAGCAATGAACGAGTGCAAAACCTAGGGAACCAATTGCCACACAATGATTTATCAATAACAAATGTATGTCTAGCAACACATAAATTCTCAAGAATTAGAAAAAAAAAAAGCAGATTATAAGAGAAAATAAATTAACATGAAAGTTTATCAAATAAGAAAATAAATTATAAGAGAAGATTCACCATCGCAATGCCATCTTGATGGGCGTTGTGAGGCACGATGTAAACACATCAGCTGGAAATTCTGCACTCTGAGGCAAAGTCTCATGTGCTTCACATGCTGCAAGCAGAATGCAATCCCTAGCAGATCCCGAACTAGAAGCATCCCATTCATGGAGCTTCTGGATAACAAGTCCATCAACCAATTTGACATTAAAAAAAAAAAAGACAAAATCAATTCTGTGTGTTCTTAGCTATCTTTGCACACATTAATGCTAGCTATGGCTCAGCGTGGGTACCTTGATGAAGGCATTAACAATCATGCCAGCAGCAGAGCAGTCAAATACATATATCGATGGGGTCTTCAGCCAGGAATCAAGGTCGTTGATTGGTAATGGAATATACTGTGTATAACTCTGCAACATGAACTAGTGAAGAATGAGATCATGAGAGTAGGAATTATGAAGTTCTTTTATTCGCAAGAGTATGACATATTCCAGAGTCTGATCAGTCATAAGGAAAAATGTCTACTATAAAAAATTTATCATAGTAGAATTAGAATATTTGTTTGCCTGAATAAGGATTGGTTTAAATTTACTACCCATTTATTTTGTAAGTCATTGTATTACTGACTCCTGATTTGCCCCTCTCTCCTCTCACATTTATAGTTCCTCCTCCCCCATTCTCTTAGTTCTCTTCTTTCCCTCCTCTTTTTTCCACTTAGCTTTATTCGTGTGGGAAAAGCTAAATAAATTTTATTGGCGGGCAGGCCCAAGAGACATGTGTAAAGATGCTTTGACAAAAATATAAAATATAACTTTGAATGTGAGAAAATTTTGAGAGCTCACACGTTTCAATACTAGTTTTTACCTTTTTTGGTATTTTGATTTGATTATTATGAAGATAATTGACTACTCAAAAACTATTAGCATTATTGGCCTTTAACCATATAGAAGGTTGCGAAGAGGAAAAACAACAAAGGAACAAAAATTGAAAAGTGTTAATGAAACTTAAGTCTATCACTATTTAAAAGGAAAAAAGGAATTTTACCAGAAAAGAATAATTATCAACCAAGAACTAGAAATAAAATAGTTATACATGAAATTTAGAGTTAGTTGACAGAGCAAGAATTACAAGTTTGCAAAGGATTGTAAAGACATAAGTCAGGACACAAAAATGGTAAAACCACATCATCTAAGAATTGCTACACTAAAGCAAAGATCGAGGGAGAGCCGGGAATAAGGGCCAGGCCTGAAGGGCTGAGCTTAGAGGCCCTGTTTAAATAAGGGTTTGGGCTTTGAAAATAAATTTTTTTCAAGTAATCGAACTTGAAGGCTTGGCCCTAATAAGCCCTGTGAAAAAAGGCTCAGGCTTGGGTAACCCTTCAAGTCCTGTTATATTATTATTATTATTATTTTTATTTTCTTTGGTGGAACATGTATTTGAAGCTAATGACCTGCTCATCTGATCCTACACGTATTATATTATTATTAATTTTAATTTATTCTAAAATTAATTTAATATAATTTAATAAATATCAGTGTATAGTATAAAATTCTTGATATTTTTTATTTTTTTATAATTATTATGTTTGTGTATTTATAAAAAATGAATTATTTTTTTACCAAGATTTAAATTTTATTACTAGACTTCTAAATGTGTGTTGTTTAATTTTTAAAAAATTATGAGAATTTTACTTTTTTTTAATTTTAGAATATTTTAATTAATTTATAATGTTTAATTTTATTTTTATTTTTTTTAATTTTTTGAAAAAGGGCTTGCGGGCCCGGCCCTGAGCCCTTTACATAAGGGCCGGGCTTGAGAAATGAGATTCAAAATAAGGAACCGAGCTTTAGGGCTCAGGCCCATAAAGGCCAGGCCCACCTGTATTCCCAACTCTAGTTCCTCTTGTGCCTCTCCCGCATTAATATGTGAAATAACACTTACAAGGAATTCCCCCACTTTCATGTTGCTAAGAATTTCATATCAGTTAGGAATTGGTTGATGTTAAGAAAGAAGTGAAAAACCTGCAGCTTGGCTGACACAAGAATCTTAAAGCTTAGCACAAAAATTGGCCAAAGCCTAGCACATTCCTATTTTTCAATTCACAGGTCAGAATCAAGCCCAATTTAGCTAGAAAATTTGCATAGCAATTTGAAGCCCAAAACTTGTGAGAACTGAGCAACTGATCAGTAATGCAAATATTAGAGCATCTAATTTCAAAAGACTTTGGCGTACAAAATGGGATGAAATAGAAGGAATGGAATGAAAAAAAAAACATTATTGTGGATGAGAAATGTCTTTTCTGCCCCTAAATAAAAAAGGTACTAGAATAGAATAACTACTTTAATTAAAACTAACAGGTTTATAATAGATATTGCAAAAGAAAAATTACTTCTCATTGCTACCATAAAAGGCACAAATTTGATGATCATTTTTCTATAACTAGTAATGAAATTGCAAACAATAGAATCTTTAATTAAATACATCGGTTAGGGATGAGTGGGCCCAGAAACATGAATTAGTTTGCCAAGTACAAAATTAAGATTTTAATATTACATATTTCTATTCTATGGAAATTGTGTTATAATGACGTTATTAAATCTATGTAACCAACCCCACCAAGTGAGACAAGACTATTTGATGTTGTATTGTTCTGAAAAGCCTACATTAAAATTTCATCTATTTAGTGTAACACCACATTCTTTCATCTCTAAGTATGGCTAATCCATTTTTCATCTGTTGTCTAAGCCATTCTACTTAAAAAGTACAGGATGATTTTTATTCATTATCATCATCCACCCATTTTCAACATTTTCATTTTCATCCCTGCCATGCAAACTAAACTATACCCCCGCCAAGCAAACAAAACTATATCTGTGGTATGAGGGAACTTCAAAGAAAAAATTTTCCATGATAGATACATATGATTTTCAGGCACCCACCATCATGAATTTCTATCTGTCTATTGACCTAACACCACTTGCTCAGAACCAAAGAAAAGGTGATCTCTCAAACATTGAACTTAAATTAAGAACTAAAAGGAAGATTTTAACCTTGTTGAAGACCCAAATTTCCCCATTGGCAGTTGGCCTGGGCACGCCATGTCCATTGTAATGGAATAAAACTCTCTCCATCTTTGCATACTTACGACATGTAGTGCAAAGCTTCTTCACCTCATCTACTGTAGGATCAAGTTGACACTTATAACGTGCCTGTCAATATACCCAAAAATTGAAGTGATAAATCACCTTCAAAAGGTAATATGAGATGTGAGGTTAATTAGCCAAATGTCCCCACCTTTGGTTGCCACCTTTCATACTGACTACTTAAGGTTTTTCCAATTGATTCCAATGCCTTTTGAGGTGCCATGGAAAAAGGATCTACAGTATGATAAAGAAAAGAACAGGACAAGAAAGAATCAGACTTGATCAACGAGAAAAAAAATATGTCAACAATAAATCCCAAAGACCCTATTGTTTATTTGGTTTTAATCTAAATAATCGAAAAAAAGATTTGAAATTCATTGAAGTTCCCAAGTATGACAATCCTGATTGTAAATAAGTGGAGTTTCAATCACTTGTATTGCATTCCTCTGCAATTAACAATACATTAATACATTTGTTGGAAAAAAAATAAAAAAGGAAACAATGCATTATTATAAAAAGGAGATAAACATTATTAATTCAGTTCAGGCTACCCATATACCAGCGACATCATTATATTCAGCTTTAACAATTTATCTAGTATTACTCATTAACAAATAAGAAGCATACAAATAACACAAAGATGATAAAATTAGAAATAAAAAATGTCAAAACTCAAGAACTAGTTGAACAACAAGTATGAACCATGGTGCAATAAAAAATAAGCGCAAAGAAGATGCAAATAGACAACTGCTTTACTGCTAAATAGGGCACTAACAATTATTTGTCTGGACTGATTAGAAATGGGAACCAGTAAAACCAAGTAAAGAGTTTAGGACAATAAAGATGGAGAAACAGTGAACAGAATAATATAAGTGTTGGATAAGGGCCTAAGGTGCCATAGGCCCATATCGAGATTAGACTTAATTTTCCTCATTTAAATAAGATCTGCAATCTGTTATTAATATCTGATTTTATCTCTTATCAGCATCTGATTTGATTTGCCAAAATTATAGGAGAGATATTAGTGATTTGTGTAGATTCTCTTCCTCTCATCTCTTCTGTATATGTAAACACTTCTTATGAATAAAATATCAAGGTGTTCTACCCTAATTATAACATGGTATTAGAGCTTTGGTCTGTGATCAATGGCATATAGGGCAGCTCTAACAAACCAGCCACAAGTCTTCACCACAAGTGATGGCCCAATATCATCAGCCAAAGAAGACTAACAAGGTACTGGTTTGAATGCGCACAGCATGAACTCTCCCTTCGGGACGTTGAGTTCAAGGAACGATTCGTTCTCGCAAGCTGTGATTGTTCATCAACTTAATGGCAACAACTACCTCCAATGGTCGCGACATATTATGATGTTTGTTCAAGGAAAGAATCGCGAGAAATACCTCACAAAGAATCCTCCAGCAATTCCAGATGCTAAGTTCAAGTCTTGGTGGGCAGAAAACAATATGGTCATGGCCTGGCTCGTGAATTCTATGATTGTCGAGATTGGCGAAAATTACCTATTGGCAACTACAGCCAAAGAAATATGGGAATCTACAAAGCGCACCTACTTAGTCAAGGAGAACACAGCTGCCATTTTTCAAGTGAAGCAATTGCTTCGAAATCTCTTGCAAGGAGAGCAATCTGTCACTCAATATTCCAGTGCTCTCATGAGGCTATGGCAACAAATTGATATTTACGAGGTCCATGAATGGACTTGCCAGCAAGATGGAGAGTACTACAGAAAGATCGTTGATCGAGAAAGGTGCTATGAGTTTCTACTTGGACTCAATGACTCCTTTGAGGATGTCCGAGGACGTATAATGGGCATGAGGCCTCTTCCATTACTAGAAGATGCCTTTAACATGCTCAAATGCGAAGAAAGTCAAAAGATTTTGACCCAGGAACATTCTACGCCTTCCTCTACTTCACTTAAAGGTTCTGCACTTGCTGTCAAAGGAAATCAAGGAGATATGAAGGGTAAGAAGTCTGGAAGGTGTGATCAATGCAATAAAAACGGACATACTCAAGAAACTTGCTGGAAGTTACATGGCAAGCCTCAGAATTTCAAACAGAAAGGCAAGGGACTGTCAGTGACCACAACAGAAGCTGAAATTGGGGGATTAAGCACTAAAGAGCTGCTGGTCTTAAGGAAAGTTCCAGAGAAACATTCTGCGTCTGCAAAAATATGTGAGAATAATACTCCTTCTGTGACTATGGCACAAGCAGGTACAGCTTTAACTCAAACTTTTGATAGTATGAAAAAATCCAACAATATTTGGAATGTCGACTCTGGGGCATCTGATCATGTAACAGGTTTTAGGAATTTGTTTTCTAAATTTAGTGAATTTTCTAAGCATGAGACTGTTGAAGTTGCAAACGGACAATACGCTGAAGTACTCAAATCTGGCACTGTGATAATCTCTAAAAATATTGTGTTGAAGGATGCGTTATATGTACCTGAGATTAAGTGCAGCTTATTGTCTGTAAAATGTGTGGCATCTAAATTAAATTGTCGCGCTATTTTTGACAAAAGTGGCTGTGATTTTCAGGACTTGGCCTTGGGGAGGATGATTGGCAATGCTAAGGAGAGAAATGGGCTCTACTATATCCATGGATCTTCATCAAATAAAAGTTATGGTGTTTTTTCTGTTATGTCTCATGAAGACTTGATGTTATGGCACTCTAGGTTAGGCCACCCTAGTCCACATTATTTGCAATTTTTATTTCCAAATATCAATAAAGAGTCAGTTTCTGAATTTCATTGTGAGACTTGCCACTTTGCTAAACAAGTTCAAAATTCTTATCCATCACAAATACACACCAAGTCACCCTTTTGCTCTCATCCACAGTGATGTTTGGGGTCTATCCAAATTTGAAACAAATTCTAAAACAAGATGGTTTGTAACATTTATTGATGATCATTCTCGCTTGACTTGGGTATTTCTGATGAAAGAAAAATCAGAAGTTTTCAATATCTTCAAAAACTTCTATGCCTTTGTTCAAAATCAGTTTCAGACTTCCATAAAAATTCTTTGAAGTGACAATGGGAGGGAATATGTGAACCTGAATTTTCAAATTTTTTTGAAAGAAAAAGGCATACATCATCAAACATCTTGTGTTTACTCACCCCAACAAAATGGCATGTTTGAAAGAAAAAATAGACATTTACTTGAAGTAGCTAGAGCTATTATGTTTGAAAGTCATGTTCCGAACAAATTTTGGGGGATGCTATTCTTACATCCGCTTATCTTATAAATTGCTTACCCTCCAAAACTTTAAATTTTGCCATACACTTTCAAAAGTTTTCGGAAAGTTTTCCTAACTCTCCTCTTACTACCAACATCCCTCAAAAGATTTTTGGGTGCACAGCTTTTGTTTATAATAAGGAAGCAGGAAAATTGGATACTAAAGCCATAAAATGCATTTTCTTGGGTTATTCTTCCAGTCAAAAAGGGTATAAATGTTTTTCTCCTATCACCAATAAAGTATATGAGACCATGCATGTTCACTTCCTTGAAAAACAACCCTATTACTCCAAATCACCCATTCAGGGGGAGACTACTGAGAATAAATCTGAGAATAAATGGCTGATTTGTAATGATCATTATAAATATTCCAAATCTGGACAGAAACAGGATGTTCCCCATATATCACTAGATGACACCTTTGAACATACTGATTCCTTTGATTCTACAACCTTTCCTCAATATACTGATGTTTCACCAAGAATCAGTTCAGATCCTCACCAAACAGACTCTACAAATTCTGGAAATTCCAAAAACAGATCAGATTTTCAGGATGTTAACCCTCTTGAACCTCTTAACCTGTTCCTTGATGACCTCGAAACTAGGGTGGAGGAACCTAATCATGCTAGTGAACAGGACCATAACAGAGAAAGAGCTGAACCCATTTTTGTTCCGAAGCAAAGCCATGACTCCACACCTGAGGTGAGTCTTGAAGACCTACAATGGCCTATTGCTCTTAGAAAAGGGAAGAGGAGTTGTACCCAACATCCCATTGCAAGATATGTTTCCTATAAGAAACTTTCTCCCCATATGAAGACATTTGTGGCAAATGTTGAACAAGTGAAAATTCCTAATAGTTTTGAAGAAGCTATAACTGATCATAAATAGAAGCAGGCTATAGATGAAGAACTAAGGGCACTTTACAAGAATCAAACTGGGAAGGTCACCAACTTGCCAAAGGGAAAATCTATTGTTAGCAGTAAGTGGGTTTTCACTGTGAAATATAACCCTGATGGAAGTATAAACAAATATAAAGCTAGATTAGTTGCAAGGGGTTTCACTCAGACCTATGGTATAGACTACCAAGAGACCTTCTCCCTTGTGGCCAAACTCAACTCAGTTAAGGTATTATTATCACTTGCTGCTAATCTAGATTGGCCACTTCACCAATTGGATGTTAAAAATGCATTTTTAAATGGTGATCTGGATGAGGAAGTATACATGGAGATTCCTCTTGGTTTGAGAAATTCTGAAAACTCTCATAAAGTTTGCAGGTTGTACAAATCGCTATATGGATTAAAGCAGTCTCCAAGAGCTTGGTTTGACCGATTCTCTCGAGCTATCAAGTCCTGGGGATACAAACAATGCCTAGCAGATGACATGTTGTTTGTCAAGCATTGGGGAGAAAAATTAACAGTCCTTATTGTTTATGTGGATGACATCGTGTTGACAGGGAACGATGTGGAAGAAATCACTAAACTAAAGGGAAATCTGGCAGCAGAATTTGAGATTAAAGATCTTGGTCCCTTAAGATACTTCCTGGGAATGGAAGTGGCAAGAACACAAAAAGGGATTAGTGTATCACAACGGAAATACACTCTAGATTTATTAAAGGAAACAGGGATGTTGAGGGCAAGGCCTACACACACTCCAATGGAACTAAATCAGAAGTTAACAATTAAACCAGATGGCACTGTAGTAAACAAAGAAAGATACCAAAGGTTAATGGGAAAACTGATTTATTTGTCCCACACACGACCTGACATATGCTTTCCAGTTAGTGTTGTGAGTCAATTCTCTAGTGCTCCTCAAAAGGAACACATGATAGCAGTTTACAGGATTCTTAGATACTTGAAGAAGAATCCTGGACAAGGACTATTTTTTTCAAAGAATACCATCAGAACTGTTGAATTATTCACTGATGCAGATTGGGGAGGCTCAAAGAGTGATAGAAGATCAACTACTGGGCATTGTTCTTATGTGTGGGGAAATTTAGTGAGCTGGAGGAGTAAGAAGCAACCAGTAGTGTTAAGAAGTTCAGCAGAATCAAAGTACCGAGCCTTATCACTAGGAATATGTGAAGGAATGTGGATCATTCGTCTCTTGAAGGAATTGAAGATTGATCTGAATGGTCCGATTAGTATGGTATGATAATATGTCAGCCATAAAGATCGCTAACAACCTTGTACAACATGACCACATGAAGCATATGGAAATGGATAGACACTTCATCAAAGAAAAAAATTGAAGCTAAGGTGATAGATCTATCTTACATCCCTTCAGGGAACCAGATTGCAGATATTATGACCAAATCCTTGACCCAAAACAAATTTGAAGGACTCAAAAGCAAGCTAGGAATGATTAACATCTATTCGCCAGCTTGAGGGGGAGTGTTGGATAAGGTCCTAAGGCGCCATAGGCCCATATCAAGATTAGACCTAATTTTCCTTATTTAAATAAGATCTGCTATCTGTTATTAATATCTGATTTTATCTCTTATCAGCATCTGATTTGATTTGCCAAGATTATAGGAGAGATATTAGTGATTTGTGTAGATTCTCTTCCTCTCATCTCTTCTGTATATGTAAACACTTCTTATGAATAAAATATCAGTGCTGTTCTACCCTAATTATAACAATAAGGAACCAGAAACAATTTCCAAACATACTGGAGCACCACAATGATGCCCAAGTCCCAAAGCCAAATTTGAACTTAATTGTATAAACCAGAGAAAATTAAAACTAAGAATACATATAAGATCAGCAGATTGAAAAGAGACCTATCCAGCACTCCATTCTGGCACAGGGAGATATCTTAATTACATCAGGTGGATCAACACTAATGTTTAAACATAATACTAGCGCTACACATCCCGTCTTCATCTGCACCACAAAATCAGGAGTTAAATCAAAGCAGACTTCTCAGCAAGTATAACATCTATAAGCATTTCTAAAAGCATTACAACATCAAAAAGAAAACAAAAAACACTTTTTCATGTTTAGTAGCTCATAAGAAAGGCGGAGGAAAAGGTAATCATGGAAAACAAGAAACTTATTTATTATGTAATGCCCTCATTAATATTTCTCAACAGTATGTCACTTTTTATTGATTTTTTTATGTAGAGGCGCAAGGATCATTTCTCACCACGTTCTCCTTCTCTTCCACATTCCAACCTGGAGTTTTTGCGTACCAAACATATCCTTAGTTTGAAAAAGTATTGTGATTAGGAACTATTAAACATAAAATGTCAGTGAACTTTTGTCTCCTCATAAAGGTACACCAATTCATCAATTTAAATGAGAAGAAAATGTTGCATGACTCTAAACAGTGCAATCCCCCCTAAAAAATAAATTAAACAAAAGAACACTACAGAACAAAACATTTATGGGAAAACCAAGGGAGGAAACCTTCAAAGAAGAAGGCAACTAACCGGGTTCCTTACATAGAACTCAAAAATATCATTATAAGCAAGACACCAGGCAGTCTCAAGATAGAAGTCACCAGTGGCTTGGAAAATATGAGCATGTTAAACTTTCTAAAGATAGCACCAATTTTCAGTTTCTTAAATGAACTTCTCCTTCATTAACAAGTCACATCCATTATGTTGAAAGAAAATTCAGTAGAAATGAGTACACTAAAACATAATGTTATGTGATTTTCATTGTTCTCCCAGAGATGTATGAATTCACTAATACAGGTGGTAGTCATCACTTCACTGAATCAATTGCTTACAATCAAGTAGCCTCATATTAATTTGCAAAAAGCAAATGCAGAAGTTTTAGCTTGTACTCGAGAGAAAGGTTACTTGGTTAAAAAACTGCCATCCAATAAACAAAAACAAATAGTTTGATACAATCAGACTATGGCAGAGGATCACTTGTGTCCCAAATTTAATGAGGCCATTTCAATTCAAAACAAATTACAAGAAGCATGCGCACTTTTTTATAGTTGTAAATGAGTATATGTGGCATTATATCATTTTCTGACAAATTGACATACTTCTTTCGTTAAAAATATAAGACACTTTTAACAAAATCCCAGCCTCCCAATATAGTAGTTATTTATTTTCAAACTAATACCATCTTTCCATGTTTACCCCTATTTAATAGGGTGTTTCACTCTAAAATAAATATAAAGTAATTTTTTCATTAGGGGTACTTCTAGAAAACATGGAATGATTATACCTTGAAACACTCAAAATGCTTTACATTTTTTAACATACAACCCCTCAAAATGACTTGAATTTTTGAACGGAGGGAGTAATTATTTGTCTATTGAAAAGTTGTGAAGAAATGTAATTGACAAGATTCAGCAGCCAGGATAAACAAGAAGATTCAGGTACTTCTCACTACTGTTTACAACCAATTGCCATCTGATACTGCACTATATTATCACATTAGTCCGACTCCATCAAATCAAATTCTTACAGATGGCATTCTAAAAAAGGGGAACTTGAAGAATTTTGAGCAATTATAAATATGAGTAAGTAGTTAATGATTATTAATCATTCAAATATCCCAGGAAGCATCAATCATGCCATGCTTAAAGTTTTTTCACTCTTGAAATGAAGCAAGTGTACTAATATTTGCCTGCTTCGGTTGAAAAGTCAGAACCCATTCCAAAAAACAAAAAATCAAAGCAGAAGTCTTATCCTCCAGCAAATCTATCCAGTTTATAGTGAGTTCATAAGCCAGGCAGGACCCCAGAAATTATAAATGTAGTCTTAAAAGAGCCTCCATGATGCACATATTATACTTATGTTTATTTAATGAAATTTGAGTTTTCAACAGGTTGAATGCTACATCCTCACAAATATTTCATGCCTACACAAACTAAGGCATTTAACCACTTTATTGGCCGAATGAATTGCCTTGATGTCAAAGAAAGCGATCGCCTCATTTACATACACCAGAAAATTTGCGATATCATCACTGTTAAGTGAGTATACCGTTAACCATCAGGACCCCTAAATGGCTCGGAACTGCTCAATGATGGTAACAAATTATATCAACTGTCCACTTCAACAATGAAGTGGTTACATGAGCAATTGAGATCAAGAAATGTTGCTCATTCTTTAATTCTGAGCTGCTATCAGAAAATAATGAATTGAATGGCAGAACCTTACTCTTTCCTTGGGTCGCCATTTCGAGACCAGCCCACTTTCTGAGGGACCGGTGGGTACAGAGGTCTCAAACGCCTCGTGTCGAAGCTCACGTAATACAGCAGTTTGTGGTAAATAGGCCATGGTGGTTGAGGTGGAAAGCGAGGCATTAACATAACTGCTACTCGCAGCCTCCGTATTCCTTCTGTGCGAGCTCAAATCACTATCTTCAGGGGTTGATGATACATAATCGTCCAGGTGGTTCGACACCACCACGACCGAGGATTGAGAAAATCGAGATGCCATTAAGTCACCCAATGCCATCCAAATCCAAAACCCTTGAACAACAAAAACAACCTACCTCTGATCATTCAGCATGGTCCTAACCGGACAACCATAAACAACGCGAAGAAGAAAGGTGAGCTCTATCGAAAGCTTTATGATAGGGGAAGCTGGGAGAGAGTGCCGCGAGCTAATCGACAAAGCCACTCAACCAGCGGCGCATAGAGATTCGCGAGAGGAAGGAGAGGAACTCCAGCTCGAATAGCGTTGGAAAACGAGAGGACGGCGTCCGAAAACCCTAGAAACCCTAGATAACGGAGAGGACGATGGAGGCGCATAGAGCAGTGGCTGACTGGCTGCACTCTCCGGTAACGCAATTTTCTGAAGCGAGCATAAAATAAAATTAAAATGAGATTTTCGGAATTGCATGTGTGCGCTCGCTTTGATGTTATGCCCTGTTTGGTCTTCCCCTCTTCTTCCATTATCATCGTCAATTTATCGTTATTTTGTTAATTAATACTAATTATTAATTAATTAATTGTTAATCGTTAATCATTAATCGAACTAGCTGGTCCACAAAATCATCATTAATCGAACTACCGTGCAACAGTACCTTTTACATTACATTTTTACCATTAACTTTTACCCTAATTATTTAAGAATATTATCTTAATCTTTTTAATATTTCAATCATGTTGAAATATATATAAAAACATAAAAATAAAATCATGTAAAATTATTGAAAGAATAAAAAATCACCCATCAATCATCAATCATTGTATAATTTTTGTTGAAAATTAGTATATCAATAGAATTTGATTATATCATCACTCACCTTAAACTGCATTTTTTTGTGCTAGCTTTTAAAATGTTTTTTTATAGGTAATCGTAATTTGTTAATTATTACTCAAAAGCAGGCCAATGTCTGAAAGAAATCATGCACACATAAAGCGACCATTTTAAAATACACTCATGCATTGCACGGGCAAACATTATTGTTCTAGTTATACCAAATCTAAAAGAAATTGCACCATTCATAGGATGTAGAAGTCTTAAAAATTTAAATTTGATAGACGGATGGTGTTGACTATTAATGAGGGTTTCTCACTCCTTTTAAATCCCATAAATGCAGAAAATATATTTGTAGTTTTTCAAATAAATAAATTTCTATAAAAGAAAGTGTTTCTACAATAACTCAACATATTTTTACTTTTTTGTAGAATATTTTTTTTCTTTTTACGTCAAAGTCAACTTTCACGTGGCATTTTAATTAAAAATGGGTAAAGAAGCATATCTACCTATGAATTATTTTTCAAGAAATATTAGATATTTTAAATTATGAGGTAGCATGAAAAAATCCCTCAACCAAATAAAATGTAGCAATGTTACCTTGAAGCAAATAGTTGTTAACTTTGATTGTTGTTAACTTTGATTGTTGACAAAATGCTTTGACTTTTAAATTTTATATTTTCATATTCTCACTCTCTCAATCACTCCTTCGCCATTTCCATCATTTCCCAAAAGGCTTCAACTTCTATCCTCCTAAGCTCACGTCAACAACCTCCATCTTCTTTCCTTTGTTTTCCTTACGTCCCCTCCCAAGTATGTCCTTAAATCCCTTCTCTCTCTCCAATCTTTCCTACTTCCCCTCTTCCTTAGCCTTCCTTCATCTTTATAGTCCCCCTAACAAATCCATCCATGACCTCCTCAATTTCTGACCTAAAGATGTTGACACTACCACCACACTCGCCTCTATAACATCTTAAATTTTTAATTCCAAGCTTGAGTTAGTTAACTAAGAGTATTTAAGCAAAATTAAGTGTTAATTAATTTAATAATGGCTAGTGATCGCAAGGTTTTAGATGCAGCCTTTAAATCAAGACCTGAAAGTGATTTGGGCCACATAGGCTCAAATTTAAGAAGTAATTTGGACTGGCCCATTCCTTGGCAGATGGTTGAAAATTTTAAATCATTAGTTTATGATTCGCGATCTACAGAAAGAGAAGAAAGGGAGAATAAAGTAGAGAAGGGGCAACGAGAGAGTGCTTTTGGGCTGATAAGACATGTGTCCTTTGGCATTTTGGAGGAGATTTAAGTTTGAGTTCATCTTGGTGAGTCTTCCTCACTCCTTCTTGATAACCTATTGAAATTGATGCCAATTCAACACATTTTCCTATATTTTCATTTACTATTTGGCCTAATTGTGATTATTTTGGGTTCAAATATAGGAAAATGGGCTTTGGTTGAATTTAGCTTTGATGATCAAATTTTTGGCAACTTTTGTAAAGAATATTGCCTTGATTTAAACTTTGAAAGATCTCATAATTGTATCTATTGTTTCAGGTAATGTCTAATGGGTAATCATGACATTCAAGAGCTAAGTGATGCTTGAAGGCATGTTTGGGAACATAAAGTAGCCAAAAGTTACCCATAAATGAAGACTAAGATCTTTATGCCATGTGCCACAGCGCATGCACAGTATGCTACAACATGTGGCATAAAGAAGGGGTGTTCAAGAATTGTACATGCATTGTAGCACAATGACAAAATGCTACGGCGCACTTCACAATTTTGCACATGCACCACAGCGTAATGACATCACGTCACGATGCTTGGCTTAAATGCTGCTGAGCGTTTTGAGTTGCAAAATGCAAATTAGGGTTGCATATGCTCATTTCCACGCCTCCAGTAAGGAAGACACGATTTTCAAAAGTTCTTGAAGGTAAGCTCTACTAGATTTTTAGGTTTTTAAAGGGGATTTGGCTAAGAAATGAAGATTTGAAGAGATTCAAGTGGATTTTCTTTTGTTTTTCTACTTCCTTTCCTTTCTATCTTTGTGTTTCCAATATGAGTGCCGAACAATTTGTTGTTTGTTGTTCTTTTTTTGAACATGAGAAGCTAGTTTACTTGTTTTAGGATTATTTCAAACCTTTGTATGGATTAAGACTTAATTATTCCTCTCTTTTGATAGTTAATAAGATATATGTGTTTATTTTATCCTATGCTTAATATTTCAAAGTATTTGGCCACCATTTGGATTTTGTTTATGTAAGTTGTGCTTGAGAGAGCTAACTTAAATAAAATAGTATTAAACTTGAAATTTACAAAGATAAATGGATGGTTTTTTTGGTAAAATAAAGATATTTTATCAACCCTTCACAAGCATATTATGATTGGTGCTTAAAACTTATTTTTACCAATCATTTTCAAGAGATTGTAAAATTTTAATGTTCCAAAATATATGTAATTTTGACTTGAGAAAGCTTTTTCAAATAAATTAGAATCTTATACTAGCATTTATTTTCATTATAAATTATTTTGAATTCATAATTTTAACTAATTTACTTATTTTAAAATACCTTTTTAATCTAATTTTTATACTTTCACACAAATACTAGACTTGATTTTGTTCAACCTAACTTAAAGCTTAGTGGTGAATTTTTAACCCTCATTTGTCTAAATCTTTATGGGAACAATATCTCTAGAATATTTTGCACTTGTGATAATCAGTATGCTTGTAGTAACACTTGATGACAAACACCTCTCCTTCCTTTTACACGTTCCAGAAATGAGTTTTATGGCTAGGGGATGTGATTTCGAACCTTGGAGGCTATGAATCTAATCCATAGGTTCTAATAGAATTAATGAGAGTTATTTTATACTAGTAAACCTAGTTTTGAGGATTTTACAAGGTTGTGAGGTTAAGGCTAAAATTTTGGATAAACCCTTGGCATTTTAGGAAGAAATTTGAGTTGTTAGATATTGTAATGTGGGCTATTGAGTGCTAAACAAAGTTAGGGTGCGTTTGATTTTCTCTTATTAAACATTTGGGATGGACTTTTGAACTTTTGGGATGTTAAAAGTTGTTTAGGTGATTTTTTAGGGAGTAAAATGACTTTCAAAAAGTGAGTTGAAATAGCTTTGAAATGACTCTACTTTTTGTTATATTTCAAATGTGAGTTTAAAATGTGGATGTTATTTTACCCGCTTATTCTTTTATTTAAAAAATAATTAATTCATTAAAAATATAATTATCATTTAAATAATAATAATCAGATATCAAGTTTTTAACATTATAAATTGAATAATTAATCATGTTAATTTTTAACACTAATGTATAATAAAAATTATAAATCTCTATCATATTTTTTAAAATTACAAATTAAAACAATACAAATAATTAGAGACTAATTTTTTAGCATTATAGATCAAATTTTATTTTATTTAAAATCTTTATCACATTCTTAAATATTTCAAATATATTACATTTATATAATAAAAATTATAAATTATCCTAAATCAATGTCTTTTTTAGTAATTGTACATTCAAAAGTATATTTCACTGTCATAATCGAAACAACCAATTTACCAAACTGACTTTTGACAAAATGTATCCAAACACAAATTTCATTACAACAACTGACTTTTATTAAATTAATTTTTGCCAAATTAACTTTCAGGAAATGGAGTTTTAGCAAATTGAAAACCACACATAAAGTGTTTAATTAATATAAATTTGTTATTTCCGCAATACTTTATGGTTGAAACTGGCCAGGTTCTATTTATGGAATGTTGAGGTTTAGAATCATATGCAGATTATTATTCACCAAGTGGCATCCCTCTCTTCAAACCACGCACGATGATTTAAATTTATGGATACTCTTCAATACAATTAATATGAACATGAAAGCTAGCTAGCCATCCCTCTTGTTCAATCCTCACATAAATCTTCCGTATTGAGACATAAAGGGTGTTGGGAAAAAATATTGAATTTCTTAGTTGATCAGTCTTAATTAAGGCCCACCATTTTTGTAGCTACTTGTGATGCAAAAGATGGGGTGATTTTAGGTGAGTTTGAAATTGAATTATGGGAAAGGTTTGAAGGTTGGACATCTTAATTTAATGTGATGTACCGAGCATACACCTACAAAACAAAGGATGGTAAATAATTAAGCATCTTGGGGAATTGTGTAGGAGAAGCTTGCAGATTGGTGGGAATAACAAGGCAAAATACAGAGAAGGTAGTGGTTATAATATTAGGTGGGGCAGCTGGCGTGGCATTTTTAGTCATATGCTTGCTATTTACAAGAAGTCTGATTAAGAAACATGATGGTATGTGTTGAATGAAACTGAGGGGCCATTTTTCTGTTCATGACATTAATTAATTATGCCATAGCTCATTTAAAATCCTAATGCTTTCATTCTAAAAAACCACGGTCTATTTTTATGTAGAGTATTAAATTGAAGATGATACATCTCTGAGAAGGCTAAATTCTTTTTGCTATGGATTCTTTCTACATATTCAGTTTTGGGGGCGGAAGAGATGGCGATTTTGTGGTGGAGAAAGGATCATTCATGTTAAAAGGTTTCTATGCATTATTAAATGTGGGAACTACTTAAAAGCCTTGATGGTTAAGTAAGATTTTATTGGGAAGAGCAGTAGAATGAGAGCATGAGAGTGAGAACTTTGCTTTTTATTTTATCATCATCTTTTTATTTTTGTAGATTAACTCATGCTTTTACCTAATGCCTGAAACTGGTCTTCAAGAAGGTGATTGTTAATTTGACGCAAATGTAAACAAAAAAATGTTTGTATAACATTTCAACATTACTTTCAGCAAAAACTACCAATTTCTCATTTTCACAGAAGTTATATTGACTTTCATGTGAAATATGAAAAGTTCAACGCAAGAATGACAACCAAACATGGTAAAAGAATCCTTATGCTTTTCTTTACCAAGTTCAAAAACATTGATTCATCCTGAGCATGTTGTCCCTGATACAAGTTTTTTAAAGATAAATACTCATGTTTCTATATGTGTCCATATACAGATATACTTATTCATAATATATATGTTGACTAAATCTTCCCTCAGAAACTCAGTCTGTTTCATGTTATGTATGGCAAATTCCTCTACTTCGTCCGTCCATCATTCAATTCCTCTTTCTCCTTATCATGTTCTTATGAATTTCTCCCCCCCAAAAAAGAGCCTAGACACGCACGAACATACAGTTTTTCTGTTCAAACTTCAGAAGTTCAAACATGCTAGTTTGTGCTAATTGTTTAATCTACTTTTTGAAAAGCTGTCATGCAACTTCTATTTATGTTACTTTAGCTTTCACAATTTCACTGTGTTTCACTTTAATTGTAGAAGACTGAGAGAGAAAGAGAGAGATAGATATGGAAGTGTTGACTTGACCTTTAATAATTCATGGGCTTACCTTGCCTTGTTGGTTTTAATGCTAGCTCATTCTTTTCCCAACCGCAACCACATGATATCATAAATTAAAAAGGTGTGACTAGTATACCTGTATTCATTATAATACTCAATTACTTACCCTCCTTTCTTTTCAATTTTCATAACTCACATGCTCTTATTTTTGTCAATTTTAATATTTTGAGTCAATTACAACAGACAAATTAAAAATAATGTTGTCCCCTTATTCTATACATTAATTAATTCAATCTCAACTTTGATATGTCAAATTTACCTTCTCTTGCACAAATTTAATGTGATGTCATACCTTTTGCTATTTTCTGCAAACTTGTTTAGTTTATAGCATTTTTTTCCTTATTATTCCAATGGTGTTTTTGATGCTAAAGTACTTTCATGTAACAGGCAGTTTGTTCAATAGGGATAGTAATCAACAAAATTTGCAAATTAGGAGAAAGCGTACTAGAGATTAAAAGAATTTGATTGAGGGGGAAGAAGAATCAGAAATTTTTTTATTTATAATAAGTTTTATTGCAATGATCATTGGAGCATCACATAACTATAAGTATAGATTACGAGAAATTTCATAGGATGAAAGTGAACATGCTCACCGTAGATCTCTTTGAATGAAAATTCTAGAATGTGAAACCACAAGCATATAGCTATTATGCCTTAATCCAGCTACATTCAAAAAACTGTATGGCATTTTGCAATCTAAAGGAGGGTTTATGGCTTCAAGAAATGTTACAATTAAAGGAATTGTAGCATTATTTGTGCATATTCTTGCTCATGGAATAAAATATAGATGGATTAAGGCAGCTTTTGCACGTTTTGGAGAAACGATTAGCAAACAATTTCATGTGGTTCTCAAGGCTATTATGAAGATAGGCAAATACTATATCAAAGAGATTAACTCAGATGCAAATTATCAAGATAATGACAAGTGAAAATTCTTTGAAGTAACAAAAGTTTGTAATTCAGTTCATATAGTTGTTAACTATTTGATAATGATAATTTTTTTAGGGTGCGCTTAATGCACTTGATGGTACTCATATTCAAATGACTGTTCCAATTAAAGATCGGGCAAGGTATCGAAATAGGAAAGGTGAGTTAAGCACTAATGTTCTTATAGTTTGTGATCCTCAAATGATATTCTCATATGTGCTACCTAGTTGGGAGGGATTCACATTTGATTCTCGAATTTTAGGTGATACTCTTCATAGGCGTCATGGTTTAAAGATTCCAGCTAGTAAGATTTCACTAATCTTAAATAATCACTTTAAGATTGAGAAATTTGTGTCCAAAATACAAACTAATTATTTCAAATACTTTTGTAGATAGGTATTATCTAGTAGATGTTGGGTATGCAAATGGTCCAAGCTTTTTAGCACCATATCGAGGAACAAGGTATCATCTTAATTTATAGAGAGGAAACACACCAACAAATTATAAAGAGTTATTTAATCTTCGACACTTGTCAGCAAGAAATACCATTGAAAGGGCTTTTGGGCTATTAAAGAAGAGATGAGCTATTTTACGAACTGCTAGCTTTTTTGATAAGCAAACTCAAGTCAAAATTATAAATGCATGTTTTATTCTTCACAATTTTGTAAGAGAAGAGATGTTTGAAGATGACTTGCTCAAAGAGGTGGATGAAGACTTTGAAAATTTTTTGGAAGTTGAGAGTGAAATTGGAGATGAGGAGAATATTAGAAGTATTCAAGCAACACATGAATGGACAACATATAGAGATACTTTAACTATGCAAATGTGGAATGAATATCAAGTTGATAGAACAATATAAATTTTTCTTATATTAGAATTGAATTGTAGTTGAAGATTTTTTTTTGGCCAATTTTTGTTTTCTTTCTTTTGAATAATTACTTCTTTTTGTCTAAAATATGGGATACTTTTTAACTATCTTTACAGGTATTATAGAAAAGTAGTTAAAAATGATTTGTAATTTGTATCATTAAATAAGTAAAAAATTATCACTATTTTTTTCAAGATTAAGCCTTCAATTAAATATCTCTTTGCAATAAAATTAATAATGACATTTGTGGAAAAAATCAATGCATTTGACTTTTTACAAAGCAACTTAAATTGTAGACCAATATTAGTTGATAAAAAAATGTCACATTCCCCCTTTTTTTTAATATAAAATAAATTAATATTTGCACCTTTTTTATTTATAAGTAAAACTACAAATTTCAAGAAGTATTTATTATAGTTTTTTAAATTGTCCCTCATTAAATTAATATTATTTTTACTAAATAAAATTTTTTCCTTAATTATGGGATAATTTAGTCCAATTTTTTTTTAATTTCAATCATAGTTAGCATACCTAATTAATTAACTTTTTTAAATTGTGTGAATTAATATTTTTCCTATATTTAAAATCACATGGAATATATTTTAAACTATATGGAGTAGTTAAAAGTTTAGATTTACATTTTGATGATATGAATATCGCATACAAGTTTTTCTTATGTTGGAACTAATTTCTAGTCAGAGGTTTTTTCCCCCTATACAAGCTTTTCTACATTTTGCTTTATTTGGTATTGAGAATATTTTATTTTGGCACTCGAATATTTTAATAAAGTTTCTAATATTTTGTTTTAGTGTTGAATGATTAAGTTTTTGAATTAAAGTTTAGTCTTTATCTATTGATCAAATTTTATAGAAAAAAAATAATTCGGATAATATGGATGAAGGGTCAATTTTGGTTGATAATTTAAATGCAAAACATTAAAAATATAATTTTTTATAAGTAGGAATAGATAAAAATAAAATTTAATTATGATTATTTGAAATTTTGTGCAATCCAAACAAAGAATTTTCACATTGAAATTTGAAATTATTTAAGCATCCAAACAAGGAATTTGAAATATATGGATTGGAAATGTGGGATTTGAAATCCAAATCTTCAAATCCAAACACTACCTTAGAGAGCAATATAATTTATAAATTATATACAATTTTTTCTATTATATTTAACTCTTCCCTACAAAGGAAATCTCACACATATCGCATGCATCTCACATACACACTATTCCCCATTTTTGACCACTTGGGGATTGATCTCAAAAACCCTTGCATTAGAAGGGAAAGATCATGCATTTGAGCTATAACTTACTAGTTATAAATAGTTTTGTTAATACAAAGAAAAATGTATTTGTTTGAAGGAAGACCAATAAAGTTAGAAAGAAGAACATTGTATTATTGCCCATAATACAATTCCAAACTAAGCAAATATTTACAATTCTAAGGTCACGTTGTTTATTAGAATAGAATGACATAAAATGGATTGAAAAAATGAAGGCAAAAATAATTAATGAGTTTTAACATGTTATTATGGGGGGAAAATTGATTTAGTTTATTTTTGTTTTGATTCTTTCAATCCATTCAATTCCATTTCTTTTTAATAATCAAACGTGATCTAAAAGTTCTAATCATAATAGTAGATTCAATATTGATACTACAACTAAAGTCACGATCCAATTCATGTAGTCTCTTAACTTCTCTGTAAACATATTTGCAGGCAACCTTCCAATCTTGTAACATTAGTTTTCTGATATCATCAACAATATTAAAGATGGGATACTCACTATCTTGAATCTCTTAAATAGTTTGACTTATCTCAAATTCTATGTAAAAATAACAAGTGTTGGTTTGTTTATTAGAGGAAAAGGATGTTGTCAAAATATTATATTCTTGAAATTATGTCATCTTTATAACACTACTTATTTTACATGTGAAAGTAACATTCCACATGTAGGGTAGTAGCTTTATATTGTCATAAGGGATAAGCCATCTTTTATTGCATAATTTACATCATAGTCACAAACAAGCAAGATGAACAAGACAACTAAAACACAATGACACCAAGAAAAGCATAACTCCACAACAAAATAGTACAAAGAGAACAAAATGATAAGAAAAACACCAAAAGTATAAAGTATCTTTGATTTTTCCCTCCATCAAGACGTTTTTCTAAGTAAATAAGTTAACAAGGGATTTAAAAACTTATGTCGAATTATGTTTAAAAATTAAATTGAAATCCCAAGAAAGAAATTAAATTGAAATATAACCATTCATTTTGATTAAAAAAATCATAAAAGAATTCACTTCTCCATGTGCCAAAAAAGAGAGAGGAAAAGGCAGTGTTTTAAAAGTTGAACTAGACCACGAACTGAAAAGGCCAAAAGCTCATAGTTCTTATGGTCAAACTGATTGTCAAACTAATGATGTAATAATTAAATAAAATAATATTATACACATATATAACAATATAAATATGAAATTGTTAAAAAATGTGCATAAAAGAATTAGCACCTGCCATGTGAATTATAAAAAAAGTACACTTATTGAGGATTTACAATTTTGGTTTCAAGTTCAGCTCACCCAATATTGTCATTTAAAAGTAAAAATTTGGATTCACTCTTTTTTTTTAAAAAAAAAGCATTAAACAAGTCTAGCTTAGTCTGATTCCCGATCTAACATCGATTTCCAATTCTTTACCAGGCTTAACCCTATGGATAGTTTTTTGAAGAAAATCAAGCCATCATGCCATTTGGCCAACGGTATAATCAATCTAGTTTTTAAAATACTGGAAAAGGTAATCACTTTTCTTGAATTTTCTAGTGTTTTCACATATTTTGATAAAAATTGTCTAAAAATATATTTAAGGTTGATTCAGTTAATAAGAATACAACTTATATCTTAGAAGGACATAAGCTTGAATCCTATAAATAGACAACCTGTAAAAACTTTTATAAATGATTTTTGAATTGTGAACTATATGCTAACTTGATAAGCCCCTATAATCCATCTCACATAAAATTTCACCTAAAATATATATCATATATATTGAGATTACAATAGTTTATAAGACTTGCAGTAAAATAAAGAAACAGTAATATTAAAAAGAGATACCTTTCAATCAAATGAGATGAAGATAAATGATGATGATAATTGATGGATCTTAATATGAGGTTGGAAATTATAAATACTATATAGGACTGACCAAAGTTTTAAATCATTCATACAAAACTTCTTTTATTTTTGCTTACTATTTCAACAAGATAGCAGCTAAATGGATTTCAACGGAGGGACTTCATCTTCAAGACAATGAAGACATAAAGCTTATCTTTCACATGGTCAACAAACTTGAAATAACCATGTCTACATCTCCTGTTGAAGAAAATGGTGGCACAGACTACCCAGAATCCTACAGCAAATCCAACTCCCATGCTGGCATAAAACCCAAACAAGAATTCTTCGAAATCATCTTCTTCTCCATGTTGCTCTTTCTTGTCTAATTTTTCACCTTGTGTGCAGTTCTTTATCAAAGGTAAAGTTCAGGATTGCCTATATAGCTTAGTGCATCAAAACTCTGAAGTTGGGTCCCTGTAGGGATTTTGCTAGTGAAATTGTTGAACGATAGGTTCAAGTGACTGAGAAAAGATAGGATAGATAGGCTCTCTGGAATTGGACCAGAAAGTTTGTTCTTTGAGACATCCAATGATTCCAAGAGCTTCATGTCTCTAATCTCTTCTGGCATCTTGCCTACCAAATGATTTTGAGATAAATTTAAAGATTGCAAGCTTGTAAGTGCAAACAATTCGGGAGGAAGAACTCCAGATAAATTGTTCCTTGAAAGATCAATCATATGCACTAGCTCGAGGTTGCTACTGTAGCTTAACTCTTGACCTTTCATAAGAAGCATGAGAGTGTCAGAATAATCACTAACATATTTTGATTTACTTGAGACAATGTTAAACTCGTGCTCTATTGAAGCATTAGGGAAAATCATGGAGGTGATATTATGAATACACCTTGGTATTGATCCAGAAAATTTGTTATTTGCAAGATCCAATATCATAAGAGAAGAAAGTTGGCATATTTCTGAGGGAATATTGCCTGTAAATTGATTGGATCTCAGTTTAAGAGCTCTTATGTTCTGGTTCATACAACTAGGTACAAATCTTGAAAAGTTATTTTCCCCAACATCAAGAAGTCTCAAGCTTCTACAATTTTGCAAAGACAAAGGTAAATCACCAGAGAATTGGTTTTTAGGCAAATGCAAAGATTGAAGATTAGATAAAGAGCCCACAGATTCAGGAATGCTACCCTTCAAGTTGTTGCTTCCTAAATTCACATAAACCAAAAATTTCCAGTTTGTGAAGCAATCTGGAAGTTCCTCGGACAAAAGATTCTGTGACAGGTCCAGATACCTCAATTGGCTGTTTTTATTCATTGGATGGCATAAAAGTGATGAAACAGATCCTGATAAAGAGTTATTTGCCATCTTTAACACCAAAACATTTGATGATAAACGTGGGAGCCCACCCATGAATTTATTATTCTCTAAGTCAATCACACCAGAGTTTAGCAGAACATTTGATAAGTCACAACTAATCAAGTTGTTAGACAAATCGAGAGTAGTGTGTCACGGGCTGAGAGTCTGGCGCAGCACACGGCGCCTGTGCGGCGTCCTGGAGGACCTCATAATCCTCAGGACAAGACTTACCACGTACGGATCACACTGGTTTCGCCCTGCCATGGGCTCATCAGGGAGGCGGCACTAGCCCCCGACCAGTTGTGCACACAGTCCGAAGACTAAGGCAGAACACCCCCAATGCTAATGTCGCCCCCTTTATCCATATTGTGCGAGGCTAACCAGCGGACCGTTCATTATCTTGGTCTTTACACGGTCACGAAAATATCATCCGTGACATTCTCCCACACCCAATCTAGCACGCCGTCGTGTTAGGGGAGAACGACTCCGCCCAAGGATCGTACGTACAGTACTGCCACAAACACATCAGCTTACTTGCTGAGTGGCCACCCGAGTCCTGCACTCTTTGGACCCACTCGCACCCGCGAGCCAACAGGAGTGGAGTCGACAACGGCCAACCATCCCGCCCGAGTCCCCACTTTTGGACCCACCTGCTCGGAGGCCTTTTTGGAGAGGTGCCGAGGCCGACCAGTCCCAACGTGGGACCCCACGCGCACACGGCAGTAAAGTACGTCCTGCTCTGATACCACTCTGTCACGGGTTGAGAGTCTGGCGCAGCACACGGTGCCCGTGCGGCGTCCTGGAGGACCCCATAATCCTCAGGACAAGCCTTACCACGTATGGATCACACTGGTTTCGCCCTGCCATGGGCTCATCAGGGAGGCGGCACTAGCCCCCGACCAGTTGTGCACACAGTCCGAAGACTGAGGCAGAACACCCCCAATGCTAATGTCGCCCCCTTTACCCATATTGTGCGAGGCTAACCAGCGGACCGTTCATTATCTTGGTCTTTACACGGTCACGAAAATATCATTCGTGACATTATACCACTCTGTCACGGGCTGAGAGTCTGGCGCAGCACACGGCGCCCGTGCGGCGTCCTGGAGGACCCCATAATCCTCAGGACAAGCCTTACCACGTACGGATCACACTGGTTTCGCCCTGCCATGGGCTCATCAGGGAGGCGGCACTAGCCCCCGACCAGTTGTGCACACAGTCCGAAGACTGAGGCAGAACACCCCCAATGCTAATGTCGCCCCCTTTACCCATATTGTGCGAGGCTAACCAGCGGACCGTTCATTATCTTGGTCTTTACACGGTCATGAAAATATCATCCGTGACATTCTCCCACACCCAATCTAGCACGCCCTCGTGCTAGGGGAGAACGACTCCGCCCAAGGATCGTACGTACAGTACTGCCACAAACACATCAGCTTACTGCTGAGTGGCCACCCGAGTCCTGCACTCTTCGGACCCACTCGCACCCGCGAGCCAACAGGAGTGAAGTCGACAACGGCCAACCTTCCCGCCCGAGTCCCCACTTTTGGACCCACCTACTCGGAGGCCTTTCTGGAGCGGTGCCGAGGCCGACCAGTCCCAACGTGGGACCCCACGCGCACACGACAGTAAAGTACGTCCTGCTCTGATACCACTCTGTTACGGGCTGAGAGTCTGGCGCAGCACACGGCGCTCGTGCGGCGTCCTGGAGGACCCCATAATCCTCAGGACAAGCCTTACCACGTACGGATCACACTGGTTTCGCCCTGCCATGGGCTCATCAGGGAGGCGGCACTAGCCCCCAACCAGTTGTGCACACAATCCGAAGACTGAGGCAGAACACCCCCAATGCCAATGTCGCCCCCTTTACCCATATTGTGCGAGGCTAACCAGCGGACCGTTCATTATCTTGGTCTTTACACGGTCACGGAGGTATCATCCGTGACATTTCTCTGTCACGGGCTGAGAGTCTGGCGCAGCACACGGCGCCCGTGCGGCGTCCTGGAGGACCCCATAATCCTCAAGACAAGCCTTACCACATACGGATCACACTGGTTTCGCCCTGCCATGGGCTCATCAGGGAGGCGGCACCAGCCTCCGACCAGTTGTGCACTCAGTCCGAAGACTGAGGCAGAATACCCCCAATGCTAATGTCACCCCCTTTACCCATATTGTGCGAGGCTAACCAGCGGATCGTTCATTATCTTGGTCTTTACACGGTCACGGAAATATCATCCGTGACAAGTGGTTCTCTTAGCCAAGCTCCAGAGCTTGTCCTCAACTATAGAGGATATTCCTGAGCTAGAAATGTTCAAATAATGAACATATTCAAGAGAATATAACCATGTTGGAAAGACAGACCCTAGTTTTGAAGCATGTAAATATACATAAGCAAGTTGAGAAGGAGGGGTCCAATTTGAATCCATATCAAAGATAAAGCTTGACGAACTCAAATCTAACATCTGCAGTTTTATGAGTTTAGTGAAATTCATTTTTGACGCCACCCCAACCAATGAATTTCCCCCAACAAGCAAATTTTCCAAGTTTGAGAGTTTTCCAAGACTTGATGGGAAAAAGCCATGCAGGTGATTGTAACTGAGCTCTAATGAGATTAATTCTGACAAATTTCCAATGGTAGCAGGAATGGGACCTTGCAATGAATTCCCATAAAATTCAAGATATTGCATATGCTTATATTCACCAAGCCAATCTGGAATTGTTCCATTCAATTCGTTTCCAGATAACATCAAGTATTCCAGATTTCTAAGATTTCTTAAGGTGTCTGGTATTGGGCCCTTTAACTTATTGCTTTCAAGGATGAGAGCAGAAAATTCATCACTAAGATTTAACACTAGTTTAGAAATTTCAAAATCAAAATAATTTTCCGAAAGGTCAAGATATTGAAGGGAAGTAAAATTGACAAACCATCCAACACCAGGAATTACATCAGTAAGTTGGCAACTTCTCAACAACAACTCTGACAGTGAAAGCAACACACTCATGTGTTGGATCCAATGAGTTTCCTTGTGTAGATCAATACCACTAAGATCAAGAATTTTCAATGATGGAAGATGAGAGATCCATTGAATGTTATCCATGTGAAGGTTTATATTATATGACAAGTCAAGATACTTAAGGTTGGAGAAATTTCCACAAAAATGAGGAGGCATAGTTCCTAACAAGTTGCGATATGCATTTGAAGGGTACAAATGAAAAGTTTGGAAGTCATTCCCACTCAAATCCAATGAGTTCAGAGATTCAAGCAGAAATAAAGGCAAGATGATTTCACCTCCTAACCTCAAGCAATTGGAACTTACATCAATTGGTGAGCAACCCAGGTTAAGACTAGTGACTTTTCCTGTGATGTTGTCGCACTGAACACCATGCCACTGGCAGCAATCTTTCTTGATAGACCAAGAAGAGAGGGAACTTGTTGGATCAATGACACCTTTCTTGAAGCTTAAGAGTGCCTGCCTCTCCATTTCATTGCAACGGGTTCTTAATGAACAAGAGCCTAAGTGCAAGGTAGATGCAAATAGTATCATCCACATCAAAAGAAAACTAGCTTAGGAAGTGGAGGTAGCCATGGCCAAACAAGAGAGAATTCGTAGCGATTTAAGAAGCAAGTAGGTATAAAGTGTGCTTATAAGACAAATTCTACAACTGGTTTAAGATGTGAGAAATAAATTATATGAACTGTTCATATTTGTGACACTACTTTTTTCTCCCCAAAGAATTGATTACAGAGTTGAACAAGCCATGACCCATCAAACACGGGTCAATGAGAAATGAGTGATTGTTATTTTTGCACAACGACTTTATCACCTTCGTATCTTTTCATTGTCTTCAAGATTTGGCACAGCAACTTCATAAACACGCAAAATGACTTGACCTATACATAAATGGGCCAGGCCATCAGGGAACATGATGAAGCCCAATGTTGGCGCCATACGAAGATTTTTGCCGGATCCCGGGTTTCTTTTGTTCCAGGCTTCTAGTCATGATAAATATTTTCAATTAAAATAATATTTGTAAATATTTTTAATTGGGGTGAAATGATCATTTTTAAACATATTATCTGGACCAAATAAGTTTTAATTGGTTTATAGGTTTATAATTATCATAACTAACCATATTACACCCACGCTTGGGGTTTTATAAGTAAAATTTTATTTTATTTTTACTCAGGGGCAGTTCTCAAGAAAATAATTATTCCGGGAAAACAGATAAAAACATTCATAAACAATTGATAATTAACAAAATTGAAGGATCGAGAAACATAAATCATAAATAAAATATAAAATACAATAATTGAAAAAGCAATTCTATAAAATATGGGACAAGGGCTTTTTAATATACCTCTTTCTAATGTCCATTGTAATACCTCACCTTTTCAATTTGTTTTTCATTTTTTTTAGATTATTGTCTTCTATATAAGATGTTAGGATATATTATTTTTGGAGATTTATTGTGGTGAAATTTATTATCTATTGAGATTTATTCTTGAGATTAAGTATCTTGAGTTTAAGGGAAAGTATTAGGATATATCATCTTTGAAGATTTATTGTGTTGAGATTTGTTATCTTTTCAAATTTATATTTTGTTGAGATTTAAGATTATTTTATATTCATTATATATTATTAGAATATTTATTAGTTATTATTAGGACAATTTATATATTATAAGCTCTTCATATAAATAAAGTATGATACTTTTCCTAACCTTATTTCCTTCTCTCTTGATTTCTTTCATAAAATAAGAGACATCCTGGTATCTTGAAATCTTGAAACACTAGAGTATTATATTTTTTTTCTTACATTTTATATATATATATATATATAATATATATATATCAAAACTACAAAATTTTATGATAATTTTCCTTGAAAAATCATAACATATTACAAAAACTCTATCATTTCATGACTTCAAGATATTAAAATGTGTTTTATTTTATATAGAAGTTAATTATAAAAAATGAAAAAAAAAAAAGGAAACCGCCATCACATTAGAAGGCATTTTGGAAGCTCCCAGCTCATAAAATTTAAAATGTAGAAACCGGTGTCGACATCCAGATGATATATAGCCGTTAAGATGCAGAGAAAGATTTGAACACAGTGAGACTCAGCGAAATCTACGGTCGTAGGGATCAAGGGAATGTGTTCATTATGTCCTCATTTTGCTGCTCTCTTCTGACCTCCATTTTTGTTTCTATCTATTTGATTCATTCCTCACGCATCTAATCTAAATTACCCTTTTACCCCTCATGTCATTTCCTTCCTCCTATTGTTATTCTCTCTTGACTCTTCTCTATAGCATTCATTGTAGAATTGAATTTCACATCTTACTGCTACTACTTGCATTCCCACCCTAAGTTTAATTTTAACCACGTGATCAGCTAGCCTCATTTGACTTTATCTTCATCTATTTCGTTCTTTGAAATAATTTTTTTTATCGATCATTCTTTGAAATAATTAAAACTTAAACTCGCATCGCGTAAGGAAAATGATTATATGAGACTATGCTGTTTTCTATGACCACATTTTCAAGGAGGCTAATACCGTGCTGATTGGCTTGCACGTATGTGTATTCTTCTTATCATTAGACACGTGTTCTCACAGGATTGTAGAATGTTTAGCTATTATGTGGACTATGATCTCATTAATGAACCCAACAGATCTGGCTTGGTTGATATAAGTTGTTTCTTTCTTTAAGCGTTTTGCTTCCTATTATATTGAATTAAAAAAAAAACGTAAACTATTTCAAATGTGCAAGGTCAGTACTAAAACCAAAAAAGAAGGTTTGTGAATTATATAACCCATGCATGTGATTAAGGGGTGGGTGTAGTGAGCGTGTTTTACTTTTTCCTTTTGAAATAAGAGTCATCCTACTCTGTGGGGGAAGGGGTAGATATGTTGGTCTGTGTTTTTGATCCATTAAAATATATATATATATATATATATATATACATACATACATACACTAAAACTAAGGTTATGGTTATGATGAGGACATGCAGTGCATCCAATAATAGAAAAAAGAAAAAAGTTAGCAGGGTGGCTCGTAAAAGAATATAATATGATACTGAAACTTGTTATGACATAAGAAGAAGCGAGGGTATTTTAGTAAAAACAACATGATTCTATCAGGATGTAGGTGAACAACAATCAATTGACTAATCAGCTCAAGAAGGTGGAGACCAACAAGGTGAGAAGAACGACGAAGAGGAAGTAGCTAGAGAAGAAGAAAAGATCAATGGACGTGAGAACCTTTTTATATATGATGAGCAGTGTAATTCTGAGAAAGTGTATGCAAGTTTACCATGAACATTCCTATCTCTTCACCGATCTGGCTTTCGTTTTCGTGTCTTCATTAAGATTTTCTGATCTGATTTTCCGGCAAACTTCACCGGTTTCTGCCCAAAGGTACTCTCCCTTGTCACCATTGACGATCATTAGACCCGATTGTTAATTAACTACAATTGTGCTGCACATAGTAAATTGTTATGTCAACATTTCATACTGTATTGTATCTAGTAATGTTCCATATGCTTGCTTTAATTTGTCTTCAAGTCTATATATCCTCGTGGAGTTGGGATGCTTTGATAAATTTACTTGAACATATATGTCGGATCTATGATCTATCAGTACAAACTAATTTAGGTAGGTAATACAGCACGTGGTTGGAAGAAGAGACGTAAGTATAACAAAAATATTGTCACAATTGATATATATTCATGTTCGTTTTGGCATGATGGATCGATTTATGAGAATAGAGGGATTTAATTATACTTATATATGCTTGATTTGGATGAAGAGGAATAGTTTTTTTTTTTTTTTAGGAGTTTTTCCTCCTAAATTTCCTTTTCCTTCCTATTTCTCTCTTTGTCTAAACGAAGCGGTAAGATTTCAAGAAGGGCTTTCTCCATGATTTCCATTTGCAAGCAACCACCTTTCCTCTTTATATTCTTTGAGAAAGAAATTAAAGATCATGTTCAAGGCAGTTATTACTTACCTCTAACGCCAACTTAGCTTTAACTTTGTTTTGTTAGAAGTATTGTGTTAACTTTAACATAAGGTTTACGTATGCACGAAATAAAGAATGTTATTTAGACTAAATTTGTTTTAATTGGTTAATTGATTTAAAAGAAAAGTTGTTATAGGTTGGTTATATAAGAAAAGTTGCTTATATAGTCAGGAAAGGTTTTGGTTATGAACGCCATCTATAACAGCAATACCCGCGTGGGACTATATATCAATTTGTGAAGTATTCATCATATCCATATTTGCTTTCTCTCGTTCATGATCTATTAATAATATGACTTAATACAGGTTTTGATATTAGAATATATGCATTACATCAAGGGTAAGATTTATATAGTTAGTCTTATATACTTAATATATTTATATCGAATCAAATTATAATACATAAATTTTAATATGTTAATAAAATTAATAACAAGATTTATTATATAATAAATTATTTATAAAAGATAACCATATCTTGATTTAATTGAAAATAAACACATAAATATATATAAAACTAAATATATAAATTTCTTCCTTAATTACATAAAATCTAAGAACGAGGTATATTAATCATGACTTGGGAAAATACTGCATATATTTTGTCGATTTTTTCCTTTTTGAACGTGCTTAAATTTCTGAATTTCTTAGTTTTAATTGTTATTTTTAATTAAAAATAGTTAATTTACATCAATCAAATTTATGTGTATGTGGCCCCTTAAATCCTTTCTAGTGGAAGGTCACAGGTTCATGTGCGTTTAAATTGTCACTTGTTGAATAAGTAAATAAATAATGAGATTGTGTGTTGCATAGAACCTACAATAATATATTAATTATTAATTTACATTATTACAACTTATATTATATATATAGTTAGCAGTTAGTTGAAAAAAAATAGACTAATAATCTATAACATTGTGGTTTAAATCATGTTAATATGAAATCAATTTATAATTGTAAGCATTTCTATAAGTGTTTTTTAGGTTTAGAGACATGTTTTAAACCTGTTAAATCTTAAAATTCAACTCACCTCAACTTGTTTCATAAAATGTGTGTGTATTATAGAATGCTAAATTTTATAAGTAAAAATATAATATTTTAATTAAAAATTGCATTTGGCCTTCTTTTGATTAAATGTGAAAACTGATGAAGTAAACCTATCTATACCATGACTTTGGCCAGAAAACACCAGTACCACTGCTACTTCTGCTGAGTGGTTCACAGTTCACTTGTATCTTCCGGTCTAAATTAAAATGTGTTTTAGCATTGCACTTGATGTACCTATAGATGAAAATTTAACCCAAAGGTCTTAATTTGAATCTAAAGTATTCAACAAAACAGGAGGACGCAGTTAAGTTTAATATGGTGGATAATTAACCAAAAAAAAAAAAACTAAATACAGGGAAATCAATTACGAGAGATAAAGAAGATAAATAAAAGTCATGCTACAATAAGAGATGAGATTCGCGAGACAACGAAATGTTAACTCCTCGTTTAATTTTAGCAAGGTCACATTAGAAAATTGTAACGTAACTCTAATCCAAGCCTGCGTAATATATTTCTAGCTTTACTAACAAACCAGAAACGTGATATCTGGTTCTGGTAATATCATATGATCACATAAATATTTCTTTATCTACAATTTGACGTTATCTTTTTTATGATTGCATCCTAGATAACGCTAAGTCCATCGCGTCCACCAGAAAGTCTGCATCCATAGTAAATAGATTTACAAATTATTAGTAATAATTAATTTGAGAAAATTCAAAATGGAATATAACGTCTAGTATATATGAAATATTATAGATCTACTGCTATTATGTAATATCTTAATGTCTTCTATGACGACACTCATCATCTTACACACTAAAGTCACCCCGATGACTAGTTATAAGTTATGGGTTTGCTTTTCAAGCTTATCCTTCTCATTTGTATTCCCAAAAACAAAAAACAAAAGATCAACTAAAATTTAACCTGTAGTATAAAATTAATACAGAATAAGTTTTTTTTTCACAAATCTCACATCCTAGAAGTTCTTAGAAATGCCATCTATTATTCCCGAGTAATGTTGTGCTTCTTAGGTTTTAGGAATATAATAGAAAGACTAACCTGCATCTTCTTTGGTGAAACACAGAGGAGGTGTAATTCTGAAGACATTCCCGTAATACCCACCTTTTCCAACGAGGACTCCTAATTCTGATTGTAAACGTAAAAGAGATTATCAGTTAGCAACCAAAAAAAGGAGAAAATATACGAATAATTAACCAAAACTAGAGAAAGAAAAGGCCATGAAATATACCCTTCATCTGGTCCAATACTTGCAATGTTTCAGCTTTTGCTGGTGTCTTAAATTTACGGTCAGTCACAAGTTCAACTCCAAGGATCATCCCTCTCCCTCTTACGTCCCCAATTACTACACAAGAAACCAGCTAGTTTTCCATCATGAAGTAAAAAATAGTTTCTTATGTTTTGATTATTATAAATCCACTTCAATCAAGAAAGATCCCTATATATGTGAAAAAAGCTGGCTATGATTCAAGGTCAGGAAATAAGAAGGAATAGAAGTATTACATTCATATTTATCCTTGAGCGCAGAGAATCTCTCTTTCAAATAAGATCCCACCACAAATGCATTTTCTTGAAGTTTCTCTTTCTCTATCACTCTTAAAACAGCCAACCCTGCAGCAGTGCAAACAGGATTCCCTCCGAAAGTGTTGAAGTAATTTCGGCGAACCAAGACCTCAGCAATCTCTGGAGTAGTTACTACTGCACCTAAGGGAATGCCATTTCCAATCCCCTAACAAAAGAAAATCACAAGACAATAACATATATACAAAAGCAATTGTGCACTTTGGTAAACCCTGTTTTTCTTCTACTCGGTTAGCAAAATTTACTAGAATTAGATAGGTAACAAAGAATATAGAAATCGATGATCTTTTAGTTATTGCAGTTTTGATTTTACTAATTGAGCTAGTCCTTGTTGGCATGGTGCAAACTGTTACAGTTTTAGCATCTGAAGGGGAGAGAAGAATCACCTTTGCCATTGTCACAATGTCAGGAACAACACCATGGGCCTCAAATCCCCAAAAATGGCTTCCAGTGCGAGCAAACCCAGCCTGAACTTCGTCGGCGATACAGAGCCCTCCGGCTTTTTTAATATTGCTGTAGACGGCAGGCAAGTAACCTGGGGCCAATTCTATGATGCCCCCCACTCCCTGCCACATGTAAGTAACAGTGGCGTCAAAGGGTTTGTTTTCTGATAAATTTCCGTATAGATTCGGTCGGCTATAATGTTTAGAAAAAATATGTGATAATTTCAAGCAGTTTTCACTGAGACTTCACATTTAATATGCTTTCATACAGTCAGAAGAATTCCATGTGGCCGAATTCATTTCAAAGGAAATACCTGTATAGCTTCAGAAATGAAGGCAGCAACATTTCCAGAAGTGCCAAAGTCAATCATATCTTGGACATCTCTTGCATACTTTTCTCCGTCAGAACCAAAAATACCTCTATAAGGGTCTGGATTTACGGCATGATGAACTCCAGTCTGTTGGCCACATCAGCAAAACAGCATATATATTAAGAAACTGTGTAATATGAAAATTTAAAATGTCACGCTATCGGCCAAAAGTTAAGTATTGTATGCAACTTTATATGGTCAACATATAATGAGTTCACATAGCAAGGAAGAAAGTGATAAAACAAAGGAGAAAGACATCATTTGAAAGCCGTATTTTTGTTTCCTCCTAGTAATGCAAGGCCAGAGCAGATACCACGCATTATAACATTATTTTCCCAAGTGTGTCCACATTTTAGACATTGCTTTCAAAGTAAAAGCCAACTTCAATGAGCTGATCAGTGAAAGCCTCCAACTCCAACGATGCGGAATTCCGTTGATGTTACTATCACACCTACGTTGGCAAGGAACTAAAAGGTTGGTGAAAATATGCGCCAGCCAACTTTGATGTGACAATCCACTAACATCCTTGGTGATAGTGTTCTTTCGTCTTGGTAAATTTAGAAAACATTCAGAAGCCTTTCTGAGAGAATCAGTGATATAATATTGAATTTAAAGGTTGTCCAAATAAAAATAAAAAAAAACCAAGTATTATATGTATGTATCTCTTGCGGGCGCGCAGAAGTCATATTTATTAATTAGTACAAATACAAATATCTTACACAAACACATAAATTATGTTCTTATTTTATAAAAAACTCCAGAAATTTTACATCATTGTTAAGAAATTATATAGTTTATCATAATTCATTTCTGAAATATAATAATAAAGGTCTATTTTTTAATGTGTGTGTGTTTGTGTGTGTGTGTGTAACCAAATTTGTATTATCGCACAATAATCTCTAACATGCTTTGAAATATTAAAAAAAAAAGAGTAGAATTGAAATTACAAGGGGAAAAAAATATTTAGTTTAGAGATAAATTAAGAATGACGGTAGTCAAATTAAATAGGAGTGGTTCAGGAAAAAATAAATAAATAAGAGTGGGAGAGAATAAATATATATACTTGAACAACGTTAAATTTCCAGATGCTTTGGGCTGTGGCCCCCATCGTCCCAGCTGCATTTCCGTGATAGGAGTTCCTCAGAGATATAACGTCGTGGCATCCCGTATACAATCTTGCCATTAATATTGCCAGTTCGTTTGCTTCCGTTCCAGAATTTGTGAAAAACACCACCTGTGTCCATAATTCGTCAGCACAAGCACAACGGATTTCAATTCTATTATTCATGTCCAAAAAGTGTCGTCATCAATTTTTGTAATATATGTTCGTAGTCGTTTCACGTGAAGCACGTCAGTTTCTTCTTTCAAGTCGTTTAATCCATGACTGAATTATACTTTCATTAGAGTAATAACAAGTGAAGACTTGATCCCAAAAAACAAAAAAAGAGCAACAAGCGTGAGTCTACAGAAACACGCATATTGAAATGAACGAATACGGATGCTTTTTTTTAAAAAAAACAAACAAACAAACAAACAAGAACACCCTGAAATATAGAAATCATGATCAGCAGAGGCACCTTGAGATTGCCAGGAAGTTTGGAAGCCAAAGCCTCGGCGAAATCGGCGATGGCATGGTTGAGGTAAAGAACCGTCGAGTGCTGCAAGCGCTTTGTCTGGTTCACTATGGCTTCCACAACATCAGGATGGCAGTGCCCGCAGCACACCGTAGCAATCCCTCCGAACGCGTCCAAATACCTCCGCCCCTTGTCGTCGTACAAGTACTGCCTCTTCCCCTCCACTATGTTCACCTATCACCACCACCATCGTATTCATCAGAATTAAAATCGGGATCAGAATCAAAGCACACTATACATTTCTGTAACTAGTTCATAGAACATTTCTTCAATTTAGTAACGAAATGATGGTTTGTGTACGGGGCGACGGCTTTTGTGCTCCCCCTCGCCGTCAGCATCGAAATCGAATCACCGTGCTAAGTCAAATATTTGTGAATTTAAGAAATTATAAAGCATTGAACTTCTTAAATAAATTTATCATTCTTACGGGAGTCTTGTACAAGTGGAAGACGGAGGGGCTGAGATACTGCTTGCGCTTGGCGAGGATCTCGTCGGCGGAGGGGCCGGAGTAGGGCAGGGGAGAGTAATCGAAGGGTGGGAGTTCAGGGATGGCGGCCACGGCGTCGTTTTGCTTCTCGGCCAACTGAGATACATAGTGTTTCCATCTCATAGGATTCCCTCGCGGAAAGAATTTCGTGGATACGAGTCCCGCCATTTTTCGCGCGGAGGCCATGAGGTCCGAGATTACAGGACCCGACCCGACAAAATTGGAGGGTATGAGCTTGTGACTCTACTTGTTTGTGAAGGAGAGGGAGATGAAGAAGAATGCAGAACCGAGGAAGGTTTAAATAACAAACTTGGAGGGGGTTCCCTGATTTGATTGGAAGGAGAAATTGGGATGTGAGTTGTAAGTAACAAATAGTAATAACGAAACTTATTAAATTACACCCTCCAAAATGACTACACTGAATCTGTTTGGATACTCATTAAAAATTAATTTTAAAATTAAATTATACTTTTATAAAAATTTATTCAAACACCTTCATTTCATAAAATTTATTTAATTTAAAAAACTTTATTTTAGAGAAATTGAAATGTATTCTATTTATAAAACTCAATTTGGCTCCTTTTCTTTATATCATTTATTTACACATTCAAAATTATTTTCAAAAAATCATCCAAACATATTCAATTTATCAAAATCAATTTCTAAAAATTTGTCCAACATCATCATGTTTTAATAATTAATTTTTTCTATAATCAATTTTTTCTAATTAAAATTCAAACACACCCTCTATCGTTACTGATATTACTGATTAGAAGAGAATCTTATTAATGGGATGGGATTCTATATTATTAGACTTAGCAGTGTACGTTTGAAGTTATCATTATAATTTATAAATAATATTATGTTTTTAGTTTTATATCACATCTTATATATAGATTTATATATTATATATTATAGATATGTGTGTGCTTGTTTTAATATACTAAATAAAAAATAGAATCCTCCCAACTAAATTGCCGCATTCATTTTTCTCACTTTCTATATTCAATTAGCAACCAAAAAAAAAAAATTGTCACGTTCAATTTGTGGGTACAATAAATCTGAATCCAGAAAACATAGCTATAGAATTAAAATATAGAGTGTTTATAAAAGGCAAAAAAGCAGCGTGTTTTGTCAGGAAAAAACGCAAGTCAAGAACATTTAGTAAAATAAAAGGTACAAAATTAGATCTTACACAATTGTATTAGAAATTTTAAGAGAACGTAATTGATAACTCAATGTAAAATCAAGCATACAGGTCGGGTTTGGCGAGTTGTCCACTTTTTAGGATGAAAGATTCAAAAAATTTAGTGTAATCAAGCTTTTAAAGTTAACTCATTTTAGCCCCATACAGACAAGCTCGAACAGCGTATTTAAGTATATTTTTTATTTTATTCTAAAAAAGAAAATATTTTTTATTTTAAAATTGAATTATACTTTAAAATACATGTTTATACTTTAAAATTAAAATTTATATTATCTTTTTTAATTTTTAAATATTATAGTTTGTATTTTAGAAAAAGAATGTATGATATTATCATATAAAATTTAAACTTTTAAAATAATAATAAAAAAAAAGCTTGTGGACACAATCCAAAACCTATCAATAAGAGCTTTGCTGGAATAAATAATTAATTTTAAGAAAGAATGAGAGAGAGATCCCCTCAACTTATCCCAAGTCCCAAATTTCAAAAAATTGAAAGTTTATTTCTTAAATTTACAATTTTTTTATAATAAATTTATAATTTACTTTTTTAAATTTTAACGGTTGAAAAATAAATAAATCTATTTATTTATTAAAATTTAAAACATAAGCTGCAATTCATCATAATAAAATTATAAAGTTAAGATTTGAATTTGTAAATTCTTGAGATTGGAGACCTGCGATCTAATTTAAAACAATTAGGAACATTTTTATCATTCTCCCTAATTTTAAAGTAACAAGCTTATGGGCCTGAACCAATGTGAGTTGAGTTCGCCCGTTTGCCGGTTTTCTAGCCGAATGAGGGGAGAGTTTATATCAAACTTATTTATAATCTATTTAACACATTCACTTTGTAAGTGGAGTAAAACTTAAAATATCTTTAATTTCAAAATTCTTAAAAGAATATTTCAATAAAAAATTTTAAGGTTCTTTAAACTGTAACTTTTTCCCCGTTAACTGAACTTTTAGTCTGAAACCAGAAAAATCTTCTTCTGCAGAAGCATTGGGTTATTCGAATTTAAATGTTAGCTACTCCATAAATAAAGCACTCATTAAAAAAAAAAAACCGAGTAACCGAACCTTGGACAAATTTCATGTGTCAAAATAAATAATAAATCTACAATTAAAAATAAAATTATTTATGTATTATATTGATTATTCTTTAAAATAATCTAGAATTTTTGCATGTGCAGCTCGAGGGCTGAATTTTAGCTAGGTTCATCTATTGGGATGATCCCGAAACGCATCTCCCTTTGGATTCACTGCATCATAATTGCTTTATTTTTTTTTTTCAATGAAAAGGGACACATAACATAACCATAAACATGTGTTTAAAATAAAATCAAAAGAAAACTTCTTCTCATCATCCACCACCTTAATTAATACAATAAGATGGTGGTTGATCAAAAGTAGTCCTAATACTAAAGTGATCTTAGGCATTAATTACCAGCTAAAATAATTGCTTTAATTGCAGTTAGCTCATGAAAATGCCATGAGCAAAAATATTATCACCGAAATGATCATATGATTAACTCACGTAAAATTTTAAGTATAAAAAAGGCATATATAATTAACAACACGGAAACTTCAATTCCTAAAACAATGACAAACATGTATAGCATCATCATTCCTAACGTCAACGACAATCTGACCTCAAAAGAAGATTCAACACTTCAGGTAGAGATGTGGTGATGTCATGGGGAAAATATCAAATAACATTAAAAAAATTCAATCTCCTGGAAGACGAGTATTGAAAGAGATTAATTCTTGAAAGGGTCAAATTTCTCCCAAGTTGGTCCAAAGCAAATTAAACCATGTGAAATATAAAATTGATCCCCGATAAGAGGATGAAAAATTATAATTGAAGTACATGGCATAAATGATTCTCATACACAAATGCCACGTCATGTCTTTGAGGACGTTGATGTGGGTTAGTAAAATTCAAATTGACTGTACTCTTTAGGGAAGAAATTAGGGAGAATGGCCTTCAGGTCCCTAAAAATAAGAAATTTGTAGAAAGGTCCAATAAAATTTGAAATTATTTTGAGAACTTAACTGCTTTAAAATTATTATGAAAATCCAACTAGCTTTGCAATTATATTTTTGGCAAAATGACTAACTTGCCCTTTCCATAATCAACTTTAGTGACTCTCTTCTTCTCTTTCTTCCTTTCTTCTTCTTCCGTTCTCTTCATTCTCTCTCTTCTGATGGTCATAAATGGGGCTAATGGTGGCGAAATCAAGGCACGTGCACGAGTCTCATATCACCACTTTTCTTTCTCATACTTCCTTTTTTCATCTCAAATCTTGTATTCAATCTTGGAGAGATGATGATTCAGTCCAGAATTATGAAGATGGTAAAGTGGGGGTATTTGGACAAGACTTTGAATTAAAAGTTACCTCTCTCTCTCTCTCTCTCTCATTCACACATTTTGGAGATTGCAAATGTGCGCAGAGAGATGATGGTTGTATTAAAGCTGTGTGAAGTTTTAGGTAGAAAGTCAATTGAGTGAGCCTTTAGTTTGAGACCCATTACTTCATGAAGTGAATTTGTAATTTGCATTATGCACAGGGTGAAAGTTAAGCTCTTTAATTGGATCTGAAATTGCCCGAGAGCCCAAATGAGAAAAACTATAATGTAATGTTGTAAAAACATGAAAATTGTTTTGTCAATACATGCGTTCAACTATATTAATACAAGTTCCCTCCTAATTTTTCCTCCATCCTATTTTTCTACCTATCTGAACTAAGGATAAATCTAAAATTTCTCCCTATGTGAACTAAGGATAAGTCTAAAATATTGATACTTGTTACTTGTCAGACTTATCAAAATATACTAGTGAAGTTTGCTAAGAAGGGGGAATAAAAAAAGGAAACCTTTTCATGTCAATGACTCCACACGGACAATTTTCACACGAGAATTAACAATCTTAGTATAAGGAATTTATAAAAAGAAAAAGTTTTGTCATATTCTTATGCAAACACTATAACAAATTTTGTAAGATTAATTAGTTGTCAATTTGATAATATGAAAGATAAATATGATAATACGAAACATGAATACTAAAAAAAAATCAACTCGATCAAGAATCGTTCTTTTTGAAAATTTTAAATTTTCAAGATTGTTAACTGTTTTTTTGTTAAAATATCAATTTTATTAATCATAAAAAACATGTATTACAATCATTGGCATTAAAGTCAAAAAACACTAAAAAAAAACCTAGAATACAACCTTACAAAAGAAAAGGAAACGGCACAAAGCGAACGGAAAAGCAAATTAAAAGACAAAATAAGGCAAAATTAACAGTTAATAATAGTATATTGGTAGAGGAATTCTTGTAAAAAAGTCATGACAACCAACATTGTCACAAACTAGACATGCATGTGACAGGAGGCGTCTGCATCCATAACAACTAAGGCTAGTCAGTAGGAAACGGAAACGGAGATAAGGATTACGTTATGCATTTTGGCGCCAAAAATAAAGTATTAGAGGCAAAAGGTTGATCTTAGACGACTCTGAAGTCTGATCAATCTTTTAAAAATAGTTTTACAAACTTTTCTTAATTAAGACAATATATATATATATATATATATAATATTACACTAAAAATATTCAATCCCGGCCCAACTATTCTATATATATTTATATATATCAACAATATTCAACCACATCCTATTCTTATCACATGACTTATCCGACATACATTATCATCGCTAAGTTCTATAACCTTTTTTCGTCATCTCTTTAAAAAACAAAATTCAGATGTGGAATGAGACATTTGCCACCAAGCACTTTGGCAAAGAATATGAGCATATATTAGTACCCCTAGTTCCTATGTCTATAGTATAAGACATTTTTTAAGAAATCCTATAACAAAAAATATAATTGGATAGTTTTTGTAATTTTCTTAACCATATACTCAGAGTTTGTTTGGATGACGGGGAAAGTGGAACGAAATTGGAAGAAGAAATTTTCAAAAATAGTAAAAAAAATATTTTTGTTCTAATTTTCTTTTTCCTTATTTTTCTTTCCATCCAAGTAAAAGATTATTTTGTTATTATTTATTTTGAAAAGTGGTCCATTAAAATTTTAATTATCAATATTAAAGTATTTATATACAACATTTAATGAGAATATAATTAAAAAGTATGTTAAAATATTAGAGTATGTTGGCATTCTTAAATCTATATAAAGTGGGCACATATTATTGAGTTGAGTTAGAAAAGTTAATGTGTAATCCTTCATTATTTGGTTCCTGTATAAAGAGGCCACATGTCACCACCCTTAAATTAGTCATGATTTGTTGTCGTATATCTTTCAAGTGGAGGATTATGTTGGCGTAATGTTCAATCATCATCTTTACAAATCTTCATTTTCTTCTTTCTATTCAATTCTTTCTACTGTTAACAAAATATAATCAAATTATAATCGTGAAATAGTTATAAAAGTAATTTCTTTGAGGGGTGAAAAATAAAAAAGAAGCATGGCAGATTGGCCATAATGAATGACATAGGCTCTGTACTAAACGACAATACAATGCAAGTCTGCGAGCGCGCGCGCATATATATGCAACAGTTTGCTATGCATCTGCCTCAATCCCTGGCCTAGATTCGAGACCTATACACAAACTCTATTATCCGTCTCATCCATTTATAATGTATCTGCCCTTGATTCCGTCTCACGTTCACACTTTCTGTTCCCGTGGACTTCATCTTCACTAAGAACATTCCCTCCCAAGCAAGGTATGTAACATTAAATCCATCATTGAATCGATCATGATATTAGATCACGGGTCAACTAATATTGAACTGAGAGTTGGTGACAAACTGATCATGATTAAAATAATATAATTTAAATAAAAAGGCATTGATTGTAAAATCATTCAATTAAATCCAACCGCTTAAAAATCTAATAATAATAAAATACAATATTTTAAATATTTATTATTACAATTACAACTCTTTAATTATTAAAAAATCTAAAACTAATATCCACTAACACTAAAGTCATCATTAACCTCATTCAAATATTCAAGTGTAAAGTAACAATCAGCCAAAATAAAATAAAAAATGCAAAGGGGAGAGGGAAGAGAAGATGAGACACAAGCTACAGAGATTGACCTAATGCAAAGGGAATGCAAGCATAAGCTAGGATGTAAAAGACTTTGATAGTGAAGGTGAGAAGAGAAAGAACATTGATCACGAACACTAGGATGGTTGATTATAGCATCACTTAAGCATGAACTGGGATGTGAAACTCGAGCATCAATTGCCGAGCTAAGCTGTTGAGGTGGGCTGTACATTGTCAACGGTGAGAAGAACTATAACATCTGATTAGATTTATGGCAAGCAAAGGTTTATGGTGAGCAAAAAAGAAGAGACAGAGACAAGAGCGATTGGCTAATTAGGCTAGGGCGAGAGATGAATGTCTACACTGATACACTCTGCTTTGCCTCTAATTTCATTTTTCGTTTTTCATTTCTTCATTCAATTTTAAAATTTGAAAAATTTAAAAAAAATCCCCTAAAATGACATCGTTTTGGGGGTTTTGCAGAAAAAAATAATAACCCAATAACTCAATCAACCTATTGAATTATACCAGGTTAACCTTGGGTTGACTAAGTTACACTGAGTCAGCCACTGAATGGGTTAAGTGAAAACCCAAACTAGTAAAGAGACCAAATTGCTAGCTTATGGGTTGACCAGACCGATTTGGTTCAGGTTTTCATACCATGCTCCCAAGTAACAATCACCACTAACTAACTCGACCGGATATATTTATAAATTGGTAAACCAATCACCTAATTGTCTAATTGATTAAAAAAATTAGTCACTTATGACCCGACTTCAACCCGGTCAAATTCAGCCACTTGGAGGGTTAATGGGTTGACTTGGGTCAGATGTTATTATTTTTATTTTTCATTGTTTTTCCTTTCTTCTTCTAAATATTAAACCTTAAATCAAAAATAAATTTTTAGCTAATAATTTTGATGTTATTGTGTTTTATTATTATCATAAACTTATAATTATTATTTCTATAAGAACATGCATAAGATTTTATGAATAAATTTTTTATTTACTCAAGAATTGATGAATTTTATTTAAATATTACGGTCTTTCATATATATAAATATTTTTGCATATTTAATTAAATTATGTTATTTTAGTTGTGACCAATTTCAAGTTGACCCCTGGTTGGACTACCAACCCTTAAATCACTACTTTGATCAATTCAATGATCGGTCCGGTTTTTAATATACTTTAATCACTGTAAAATGTAAAATTGATCACAGGTCCTATTATTATTTGCCATTTATAAACATTAAACTTATTTCGTATAATCCCCAAAGAAATATATTTAGTTAACTCAGAATCTGTATAAACTATAAATTTTATAATAACTTATATATGGACAACCATGACCGAGAATTTTCACACGACTGTACATATAAAGATGGAGAGATTAGATATATACAAAGCTTCTAAATAAAGTTAGAAATATGCTATGGCCAATAAATACTACTATTCCTCACACATCTAATTACCTTACGGAAATAAAGGAAATATGTTTTTTAGGCCAAACCAAAGAAAAATCATTTAAATTTATTTGAAAATGAAGTAGAACTTTAATTTCATACAAGTGTAAATATTTTTTTTGCATAACTAATGATATTAAATAAGGGTATCTCTTAAATAAACACACAAGTGCCAGAGCTGTTGCGATATGCGATAAATTATCACTAAGGGGTATCTGCCAAATACGAATTACTATATTCATTATGCCACGTTACTTCTGTCATTATATCGTGTGTCTTGTACTTTTTTATAATTTTAAAAATAACCTTGAATATATAATATAGTGAAACTAAACCATATGTACAATTTATGCATATCATCAGGATCATCTTGTTTTATCTTTCATTTTTTGAGAAGAACGAGTCAAAATGGCTGTCAATTTCAACATCATAACTTCATACGGTGATAATGTTTGTGCGCATGTTTGCCGTGTAGGATTTGCACAATTCATTTAGATAATCTTAAATTATTTGATATTATTGAAATCCATTGGGAAGACATCATTTTCAATGAGGAATCAGAATCATCAATCATATTATTGATGAAGATTTAAAAATCAAGTTCGAGAGTGTTCCAAATAAGGCACATAATTGAAATTAGGCTGTTTAAATATGAATCAACCTGAGATAATATGAAAAGCTTCACGTTAAATAAAGTTAACTTTAATACCGAATATAAAATAAAGAGAAAAAAAATCATACACTTAAGTCTTAAATTTTGAGTTAAAATCTGATATACTTCCATTATTGCTCTTGCCATTCCTAATAGTCATACTAAATGGGTATTGAAATATATCAAAGAGCTAACAAATATACATCTAATATGTGCATGCGTGATAACAAAACCAAATAGATAATCATAATTTATTATTTTAATATCTAATAATTTGTGGGCGATTTGTATGTACACATCTAAATATTTTTTAACGATCTAGAGGCATGTTTTATTTTTTATGAGCTCTCCCGAGACCCAACTCATTTAACTTTATTTTACCAAAAAAATGAAAAAAAAAATCTTTAATTCAAGCTTTGGGAAAATTAATGGCATGTTGATCAATGATCAAGAATGGCGAAAGTGAATCTCTTCTTAATTTCATCGTTACTTTTGGATCCTGAAGTGTGCCACATGAATGAAAGAACCCCATAGCATTTGCAGAGGACAAAATCCAAACATAATACCAAAGGAACCTGAAGGTTAGGAGCCAACTACATACTCATTATACATCAAATTGAATTAGATTATATTAAAGTTGTATATTATCTTTTTTTTATTTACATATTTAATTTTAAATATTCATGTTTAGATTATGTCACATTAGGTAGATAAATAAAATTAGAGTTTGAACATAGATTGATTGATGATTGATTCCTGAGGCAGCCAACAATGTTAAATTATTAGAGCCGTCCAGATTCATTTTGTGATAGGAGCCAAAACCAGGCTGCAGGCGCACACCATTTTTGGGAGAATAAAAGTTAAAAAATCTTAAGAGGAATTAAAAACAATTAGGTTTTCAGTAAAAAAATTTAAAAAATAAATTGTAAATATTAATTTAAAATATAATGGCAAATTCAAAACTTCTAATTATAAATAAGATATTTAAATTTTAAATGTAACTCAATTTAAAATTGAGATTTGTTTGCAAATGACTAAATCTATAGCACCTAATTATCATCAATTCCTTCTTTTTGAACACTATTATCTTCTTCCTTAATTTTTTTGGATTTGTGCATCAACTTGTTTTCCTTGTGCATCAATCATTGCACCAATATAATTTATGTGGTAGTGTATATAGACAGTACAAGACTCCAAATATTGACACTGAAGGATTCCACGTATTGACATCAAAGAATCTGGGTCAATTTTCTGTTTTATTTCATTAAAGACATTTAAATCATTTATTGGCCTCAAATATCGACACGGTCGAAGATCAAGTGACCTTGGTCCTTTAATTTAATAAATTCTAGGTATCTTAGAGTAATAAAATTTCTGATGAGGATTTTTAATTTTTGTCAATTTTCTTCCCTTTTGAAATGTTTTCATTTAAACGAGTCATTGTTAGGATTTCGTTTGATAAAAACGGGGAAATTTCGGAAGTCTTGATGGATCAATCAGATCTAAGCTAGAAGATGGAGACACGGACGAGCATGCCCTTATACTCAAATAGTCCAAAAGAATAGATTTAACAAAAGTAATAATATAAATCGTACTCAAGTTTTTTTTTCTTATTTATAAATACATCATAAAATTTTTATTACAAAATTTCTCTTTTTATCATCTATTAAATGTTGGAAAGAAAAACATATTATTAAAGTATGTATATTGAAAAGTTAATAATTTATTAACTTTTTAAAAAGAGTTAAAGAATTTTAAAGTTTTTTAATTTTAATTAAATATATTGAAATTAATTTGTAAATGAAATTAAAAAATAATAATTTGTTATTTCAATTCAGCCAGAGTTAGTGGGGAGATTTTTTTCGTTGAACCTCCCCACACACCCCCTCCAAAAACATAGAAGAAGTTTTTGGACTTTCTGCTCCTATAAACTTATTCACTTTGGGCTTGCCCTTACTAAGAGGTCCCAAAAAAAAAAAGTTGTAAAAGCTTTGCAAAGGTTTTTTCCAAGCCGGCTTTTGTTTTCAGATCAAAAGGTATTTTTACTAATAAATTATTTCCTCACGAGTATTCCATAAATTATTCATTGGAGAAATGTGCTCTTCAAGTATCAAAATCTTTGCAATGTTACTTTTAAACTAATAAATATTAGTTTTAGATTGATTTTAAGTAACAGGTTATTTTTACCCGTAAAATATCGACAGAGGAGTAATTGACATGCTAAAGTTCAATAAAGCGGGGAAATTTACAACCATTTTTTAACCAAAGAATTTTGCATCATTTAAGCTGCAATATGACTTAAAAGTCAGTCAGTTTGCACTAACGATCATCGAAGTGTATTGTTAAATGTCATGTTTATCTACATTGTCACATATTGTATAGGCATCCGTTTTTTGAGATTGTCAATTTGAGATACGTAATATTGACAAATTTTTAATTAATCCTTTAAAATCCATCGATCATCATCCTTCACGCAATATTCTTTATAAAAACCAGCGAAAATATTTTAATTTCTAAAAATGCCATCCCCCCATCACTCTTGTTATCAATCTCTTCTCAACTTCTTTAGAGTAATTTTGACGAATTACTAAAAAAAATTTGCCCCTTGTTAATTACTTTGACTTAATTACTCCTTCCATTTAAAAATATAAGATATTTTTTAAGAATTAAATATTAAAAAATATAAAGTATTTTTAATTTTTTAAAATATAATCATTGTTTTTTTTTAAAAAAATACACCTATTCATAATGACTTTATATTTATTATAAGATATTTGATAAAGGTAAATAAAAAAAAGATAGGGTCAATTTAAAAATAACTAATTACTTTATTGAGAAGTGAGATTCAATTAAAAACGCTTTATATTTTTAAATGGATGAAGTACTTTTTTAGATTTATGTAAATAACAGATTCTGATAATAAGAATAAGAAGAGGTAGTAGTACGTATAAAGCAATATATAACACAAGGCCCAGCTAACGGCTACAACATATGTTCATTATACAATAATGTCCCAGAACAGAATAAAATAAAATAAAATAGAACTCAGATCAGCTGGAAATCAACCACAAATTAAACTACATAAGTAACTCATCAGCTATTGATGAATCACTTTTACTGTCCTGATTAATCTCGTCCAGAATTACAATGAGTGCCGCTATGAAAGCATAATCCACGTTGGGGTACACTGTCACCATGAAATTTGTTTTACCAAACATAACACTCTGAACTGTGTGCTTCTTATGCATCTGCAATATAATATTCAATATATATATATATATATATATATTATTCCCATCATAATTGCGCTCCATGTTTTAATATAACAATTCTTTACCTTTAATTATTAAATTTCTTATTTTAAGTATGCTTAAGGATAGTATATTCCATCAAAATAGTTTAAGCCATTTGATTAAATATTTTTTAAGCTTATATATTTATAATCTATCTTTTAATCTTTGAATGTGAGGCTTCTTTATGTTTTAATAATAATTACAAGATATAAAAAGATTTAAAAATTTAAATACCTGTGCAACAATTGTATTGGATTCGCCAGCATAGACAACACAAGATCGCTCGAGCCAGCTTCCTTTGATCTTAAAGTCACAAACTTGTTCTGTGGTGTTAGAAGCCAAGAACACATCTAATTTGGTCCTAACCAATTGGATCAGAGATGATCGCTTCAGAGTAAATATGAGATCCTTCGGGTCGGTGCTATCTCCTCTGAAAGCTTGCCATCGATCATGTACTGTCATTACCTGCACCATCATTCATCATGTTTTGTTTTCAAATATAAAAGAAATTATCATGTGCTTTTTTTATTTTTATTTATAAATAAAACTACAAATTTTAAAAGTATTTATTACGTTTTCTTCAAATTGTCCCTTATAAAATCAATATTTATTTTCACTAAATAAATTTGTTCAGTTAATTACAGCGATAATTCAGTTCAAATTTTTTAATGTCAGATATAATTATTATACTTAATCAACCTTTTTAAACCATATAAATTAATTATTTTTTTCTTTTATTTGAAAAGCGAAGAAGTAATATATATACCAAGAATTGTTAAGAATAGGAAGCCTCATCTAAAAACATCTTAATTCAAAATTTTAAGTTATTAAGTTTAATTTTACCTGCTCCAACAACTTAATAAGAATTGATTGGAAGAAAGAGAAGTTGAGAACGTGGGGTGTGAATACAGTGACAAACCTTCCTGCGCAGAGTGACGACGGGGTTTTGAGCAGCATCAAGTAAGACACGGCGGTCGTGGAGGGTTAGAAGAGAAGCTTGAAGCTTGAAAACAACGTTGCCGTTTATGTCCGTGACGGTGAACTGATCTGCTACCGTCAGCACCTTTCTAACAATTGCTAGGTCCACCGGATACGGACAACAGTACTGTGGTCCGATCACGGCCATGACCGTCGGGTAAGGCGGTGCGGAAGCAGTGGGCACCGCCCCGGAGGCGTACGGCTGTGGGTATTGCATGTCCTCTGATTGGTCAAAGTCTAAAGAAAACCGATGAGATAGGACTAGCTTGTGAAAACAATGGAGCTCTATGTGGTGTGACTTTTGAATATGTGGTGAGAAGATTAAGTCGTTGCCTCGAGCTCTTATATATATATATATATATATACATATATATATATATACATATATATATATATATATATATCTGTATGTTGAAGCTGTACGCGCACAGGAACCAGTGTAGGAAACTGCGGAAGAAGAAGAAGGCAACTTATTAGTAATAAGTTATTAGAAGGAGGAACCTTTCGTACGCGTCATCGGCCCTGTTTGTTATGCGGAAGCGTACGTCGTCGCCTCTTTAAAGTGTAAAATTATTCATTTGTCAATAATTTGACCTTACAATATGTCAAACTTTATCATCATCAACTATTTTTTGTGGATGGTTTTTTTAAGGGGGTGGGGGTATTAATTTTAGTATTCGTGTGTTATTTAGATGATGAAGGCATTACTCTTAATTAATACCCCTGTGTTATATTGAGCGTAGGTAAGAACTTGCTTTCAGATTCATAGTGACTATTCGTAAAAAAAACAATCAATCAAGCGTGATGTTGCGAGGCATGTCAAAATGTAGGGTCTCAAAAAGATGAAAGAACCTGACTTTTAATCAGACACGGGGAACTCAAGTTCTCTTACCACAGTTCACCTAAATGTGAGAGAATGTGAAATGAAGAACACTAATGTAGATGCAAAAAAACAGAGATGTATTAATTAAAGAAAAAAGATGGTGAGCTTTGCCGACCATACAACAAAAAGTAAAGACTAAAGCTACATGATAAAAAAAACAAAGTAACAGACGTAAAGTTTAAGAATGGTAGTTTGTTGATACTAATAATGACTGTTGAGAGAGAACTCCTCTATTTATAGATGATCCTGACTTGATACCTAAGCCCCATGATCGCCACTTTTCTTGAACTTAGGAAGTACTTCCTTCTTCATGTTCACTCATCATAGTTGATGGTCTTGATTTAATGGTTAAGACTTCATAAATATATTTTTTTATATAATTATTTAAAATCAATTAAGTTAAGTTAGGCCAGGGTCTCTAAATTCACAATTTGGGTGTAAACATGACTTAATTTTATTACGTGTAATTTAGATAGCATCTTCTTAGTTTTCGTGTCTTTATTGGCTTTTAGTACATTCCAAATTAAAAAACAAAAGGCCGTAGGAAGCCATTCAAGCGAAAATGCTGTAAAATGTTTGGAGAACGCATTGGCATAACATGTCTTTTTTTGGATTAGGTAAATTGTTTTGTTTATAGTATAATATTTAAAATTTTTAATTTAGTTTATTATGTTCTCTGGATCACATTACATTATTTTTAATGGTGTCGTGGGACCATTGGTATCCGTTAGTGTTCGATTTTATGTGTCTTTAAAATTTTTATTTGATTTTTTTATTTTGTTGCAAATGACAATTGTAATTAACACATATCTACTCATATTTACGATCATGGTTGTCAAACTTTTAAATTGACTCTTTGAGTTTATCATTTTTATATTTTTTATTTATTAAATTATGTTAACTCACTCATAAATTTGGATTAGATAAAATTCAGTTAAACTCACTAGTTAATTCTTTAAATGTATCATTTTTATGTTTCTACTTTTACAAAATTATATCAATTTATTCATAAATTTAGATTAAATGTAATTGATTAATGTAATGACCCTTAATTTTAAATTAAATATATTCCCTTCCAATTGATAATTAATTAATTAATTAATTTTAATTTTATGATAAAGAAAGAGCAGTGGTATATTAGAATTTATACTGAATATTTATATAGAGGTCTAGAGTTTAAATTTTACTTTAACCAAATGTTAGCTTATTTTTATTTATATGGAAAAGTATTAAAGAGTCCTTGCCTTTTATTATAGAAATATTATAATAACAAAAATTAATAGGGTCTTCTTTTGAAATTTTCTCAATAAGCTTTGGTTCTTGTTTTGTAAATTTTCCCATAAGCTTATTATCTAACTTTCTTTGGATCTTCTTAGTCGATACAGTAGGCAAAAGAGAGAGGGAGAGCTCACGAATTTTTTTCTATTTTCCTCTCCTTTTTCTGATCGTGTTTTAGGACTAGAGAAGTCTGGAAAACTCTACCCATTTCTTCTATCTTCTCCTTCTCCCCTGCCATCTCCAACTGCTTGAGGTGCATGAGTGAGAGAGAGAGTTTCGGCCATCGTTGCATAGGCTTCGAGTCACCATCTCTCCTCCTTCTCTTTCTTCAATTCCATTCTAAGTTGCAGAGAGGGCTAAAGATTAAAACTCTGGACTTTTCTGTCATGTGCTCTCTGACTCTACCTCTCTCTCTCTGCTATCATACCCTTATCGCTGGTGAAATAGGAGCCTGTTACTCTCGTGTGATGCTCAGGTACTCAGTCATGCTCCCTATCTCTGTCCTCCTCGTTTGTTGCTATCTTCACTGTCCTTTTTCACATCACTGATTGGCGAGAGAAATCAAGTCTCTGGAGATGGTGGTGCTGATCATGAGACTTTCTTTTCTTCTTCATCTACTGTGGTTGATATCACTTTTCTTTCTCCCCTGTGTACCGTGCCAAATGACTCCCCTGTTTAGAGTCACAGTTGCCTCAGCTTCGCAAGGTGTTTAGTTTGTGTGCTTATTGTTTTCGCTGATGGAATCTTCGTTCCTTCGCAGCTAGTAGGAGCTTGGCAAAGTCGTGAACTCTTTATATTTCCTGTGAAGCAGCATTGTTGGATGTTTTCTTCCCCTGTTCAGCTTCCAAGTTTCCTCTTCTTCTCCTTTGTGATGTTGGTAATGTAAGGTGAGAAGTTTTGATCATTCACTCTCTTATTGCGATGCGTTTATGACTGGGTTGAGATTGTGAATTGTTCTCCATTTTTTTGCTGTGCATGGCTAATATGATGTTGGAAATTGGATTTTCTTTGAGTAATTAATTTGATTTTTGTTGGAAGTTATCTCAAATATATTATATTATTTAGGAAATGAAATTTATAGAAAAGGAATGGGATTTTGGTTGGAGAATTCATGCATGAAAGATGTTTGATAAAATGTCCATTGGTAGAGATTGTTTGTTTTAGTATCTAATAGTGATGGTTTCTCTAGGAAGATGATTTGACTTAGATATTAGTATTTGTATATCTCAATTAGGTTTTGACAAGGGATGTATTTAAGAAGCTGTCAAAATATTATTTGAGTTTTAAATTATTATGAGTTAAATGGTTAATGATTTATAAGGTATATTATCATTTTAAAAGTCATACTTGAATGATTAAAAATGGTCGGGCAAGAGAATTAAAGGATGTAAGTTTTATTGAATGGTTTGGAGTGTCACATGTTAGGCATTTAGTAAAAGTTTAAGAAGAAATCTTTAGATGTGAATTTTATTTCTAAGTTTCAAAAGTAATTATTTTATTAATTCTAGTTGAGTGGACTCTCTTAAAGAAGACTTGTTAATTCAAAAGCAAAGTTTATGAAGATTTTGTCATATATTATAGGGTAATCGTAAGTAGGGTAGCTTGATTGGAATTGAAAGAAAAGAGTTTTGAAGTTAAAGGCGCTATAGGTAAGTAGATAGCGTCCGAACTAATTTATCAATTAATTTTTTTTACTAAAATTTATTTTGTTACATTAATTATTTTAATAATAGTTATGTTGATTAGTGAATACTTTGTTAATTAAATTTCTTCATTTTAAATTTTAAGATGGTGGTAAAAAATGATTCATCATAGCATATCAATATTTTATCTCTTATGAGATATCCTTTCAAGATTGATAAAATTTCTTTTCACTAGCATTGACAATTTTTGATTATTTATAAATGCAAGCACGAGCATTGGATATAAAATTTTATTCTGGCAAGTTTTAATGCTTAAAAGTATTTATGTGAGTTTGATTTTGAGAATGAGAACTGTATCTTGAAAGTAATGATTTTCTCACATGTTTGAAAATGATTTTAAAAGAGGACTTTATACAAAACACTGGTTGCTAAAGGCAGTTTCGTTAGCCCTTGACGTGCCATGGTACACCTAGCTAGCAAGGTGTTTATAGAAGGTGCTAGCTTCGTGCGATGGCCAACACACATGGAACGGAGGGATGGTTATTCGTGAGCATTGTACTCATATTTGATTTCATGGTTTCAAGTCGTGTTTGGTTAGCATTACCTTCGTGGACTGTGTGTCCATGTTTGTTTTCATGGTATAAGTCGTGTTTGGTTATTTATCCTTGTGGATTGTGTGTCCGTGTTTGTTAATTGTTCTGATAAGTCTCTATAATTATGAATCTAGTTATTTGAGGATTTATATTCCATTGATGTTATTCAGTAATTTGTTTATAAATATTTATTCCATTTATGTGCTTTCTTAGAATCAAGTCCTATTAACATTTGCCATGATAGTTCAATGATTTAAGACAATTTTAAAATTTAATAGAGCTATTCTATTTTAAAGTTTATTAAATTTTTATGAAAGCTGTTGTCTCTTTAACTCACACAATTATTTTAAATTTTTATTTTTTATTCATGTTCTATTATTTATTATTAGGATGTTATTTACTAAAAATTACTATTTTGATCTCAGATACGTTAGCTAATGTTTTGCCTTCCACTAATCTTTGAGGGGCTGTAATATTCAGTTGAGAGAAAAAGCTGTAATCAAACTTCTTTAAAGTAAATTTCTTATATCAGGTGTTTCACATAAGATATAGTTAGAGTCCTCATTTTTATGATTTATACTTTGTCATTTGTTGATTAGAAGAAAATTTCTCGCTGCTACTATTGTTTTGTAAAATATTTGTAGATTTATTTTTGGGAGATTTTATTTTAAGGGGAGATTGAATCAAATTTTTTTTTTAAATATTAAATCTTTGTTCACATGGTTTGTATTGAGGATGGCTTAATTTATTGTTAAATGTCTTCATGGTTTATAAATTAGAGTTTTCTTGAGTAAAGACTTTTGGGATATGAGTATTATCCCTATATTCTGTGCCAAACAGGTTCTATTTTCGGGGTGTGACAATTAAATTTGTTGAACTTGTTGATTTTTGACTAAATGAATAAGTTAGTCATATATTATATAGAACTAGCTTTATAGAAGTGGTAGGACACAATTTAAAAAAAAAACTTAAAAAACACATATTAATAAAAAAAGAAAACAACAAAAATAAGTTGAGTATGATAATCTATCAATATAGCTAGATTTAATTTCAATAATTTATATTTAAAATATATTTAAATCAAATTAGGATTATATTTTATATTTTAACTATTTAATTATATACTTTTAATGGTTATTTATTAATTAAAGTAAATTCTTATGAGTTTATGATCCAAATTTACAATTCAAGTTTACATTCCTATCATAAATTTACTTAAACTCATAAATTTGACAACCTTGATACTTTCCGTGGGCTGGGTTCAAACCTACAAGTTTCAAATTTTTGACATGATGGGAGAAGAGAAACTGAGGCATGGTTTTATTTCAGTTTTTAAAAAGTATTTTAAATTTTAAAATAAAAAATAAAAACAAATTTGAATAAGTGTTTTAATTTTAAATGTTTTCAAATTTCTCTCCCTCGTGTGAGTGTCTCTGTCCTTTGTGGGAGGTGGTTCCGATGGTTTCTGTCTCGTCGATTGGTTGTAATGGTTTTGTACTGCCGATGTTGGCGGCGACGAACTGGCGATTGAGGAGAGAGTGTTGCCCTCTGTGGCCCATTGCGGCGGAACAGGTAAAAGAGTGTGCTCTTTGGTTTGTGCGTTGCGAAGGAGGAGCTGTGAGGTTTGAGTGTTAAGGGTAAGAGTTTGGAACGGTAAGTATGGAGGCTAGGGTTTACGGTGGAGGTGCTTTAATTGGCAGAACCTTAGTGGAGAAAGAGTCGAATCATAATACGGTAAAGAATATGATTTGGATATAGTTGACCAAGTTTACAAGAGGCATTTAAATCATAAAAATTACAAATATGGAAACAATTAGAGTTGAAAACAAAAATATATCAAAAATAAACAATAAAGCACATTATCTTTCATTATTGTAAATCACCTTTAACCATTTTTTATTTTTCAAAATAAAAATATCTTAAAATTATTATTTTATGTATAAAGCACGTTAAGATTTGACTATTATAAGTTATATTTAACTATATGATTCATGATTGTCATAGATTATTACCATTAACGATTGACAATTATCATTATCGACTAATTTTTAACTCTAAAATAGTTTAAAATTTTCAGAATCAAGCAAATTAATTTTTTTTTGTTTCGATTTGAAAACAATTTAAAAAATGATTTGCAAAATAATTTTTAAAAAACAAAAGAGGGAATAAAAGCTAACGAGCCCTACTATTTTGAATTATTTTGTTATTCAGCTAGATGTTTATCATGACTAAGTGGATTTTTTTAAATTTCATATTCAGATTTTTTTTAACTAACGGGTTTAACTCTAGCAAAAGAGATTAGTTCTTTACAATATGCTAAATGAAAGTTTAAATTTTTGCTAAAATAGATACCTATATTTAGTATTTAACAATATCTTAAAAAGAATTGCCTTTTATATATGGATTGTTGAGAATATTAAAGAAAAAAAATATTAACGATATAGATGATGGAAACCTTGCATTCATCTATTCAACTAGAGTAATTTACAAACTTCAACTTTGAGGTAAAACCACGAGCTGAGGACTTTTATTAATCTGCCTCCTCAGGTGGGATATAACCCCTAATCTCCCTTTCCTCTAATCAAATTTTGATGCCCTTTATATATAAGTTAGGTTTTAGGTAACTAAAAAATATTTAGATTATTTAATCTAATTTAATTTTAATGTTACCTTTTTATTTAAACTAAATTAGAATCTGTATTTTTTTGTGTAATAAATTTGCAATGTGGGATCTCTTGAATCTTGAGAATGTTTTCTATGGCTGCAAGCAAAAATATGGTAAATTTTTGGATGCAAGTGGTTAAATATATAAAAGTAGAGAATAAAACGAGTTGTTATTTATTCATTATTCAATGACATTTTAATATGCTAAATATGCATAACATAAAAGATTGGATTAAATTTTAATTAACATATCATGCAAAATTTTCTATCATTTGTTACTATAAAAAAACTTACACAATAAAAACTATTAATCAGGTCTAATAGATATAAATATAGGTTGTCTTAATTTACAAAAGTGATCAATATTATGTATATATATACATAATTTATATACTCTTTTCTGTCTATTCATTGTGCACGAGAGATGAAATTTTTAACCCTTTTGTGAATCCATGACTTTTTTCCCACCGGAATATAAGCTAGTTATTGACACAAATTATTAAATTAATCCATGATTTTTGTCTTTTAACTTGACTGTTTTTGGATTATCTATTTGGATGAACTTATTCATTATAGGCTTCGGCTTACGAAGAGGCCCAATAAAAGATTTAAGGGCTTTGCAAATATTTTTCCTCTTGGGCTTTGTTTTTAGGTTAGAATGCATTTTTACTAATAAATTGTATTGCAAGGAATCAATAAGAATTAAGTCTAATGAAAAGAATTAATTTATTACAACATGATAAATTAAGATTTGCATTTTTATTTGGAGAAGTTTTTACATTGTGTGCCAAACCATGACTTGAATAGAATTGTCTCTAATCAAAAGATACTCTTTTAATCTTATTTATAAGGCAGAGAGAGAAGAAAAAATTGATCCTATTTATAGGAAACTGATCAATATTCAATGCTCCTATTTATATTTTTGCCCTTATTAAATGCTTTAAATAAAAATACCGATAATAAAATTTAAAAATATTTATTAAGGGTAAAAGTGAAAACTTGTTAAATTTTAAGATAAAGTTAATGAAATTTAAGGTTTTCCTTGATTTAGATAAAACATATTGAAAGTAATTTACAAATAAAATTAGAGAGAGTACCTATGATCAATTTGAAAAAAGTGTCGCACAAGGAGTATTAATTACCCTAAATTATTCATTGCACCGATGATCAGTATTGGTCCTCAAACGTCAAAGCCGTTGCGATAACACCCTTAAAATAACGAACCTGAACATTAATAGTTAGCTTCAGACTGACTTTATTTATACATGTTAAAGAGCATTTTCCCCCTTTAAATACAGATACAATAATGCATTAATGCGCCATAATTAAAAAATTAAAAACAATAAAATAAAATCTAATCGCTTTTACTGTCCTGATGAATCCTGATTAATCTCGTCCAGAATTACAATGAGTGCCACTATGAAAGCATAATCCACGTTGGGGTACACCGTCACCATGAAATTTGTTTTCCCGAGCATAACGCTTTGGACTGTGTGCTTCTTATGCATCTGCAATATTGAATATTCCCATCATAATTAATTTCGCTCCACGGTTAATTTTAAAATAAAATTGTGATTTTTTGGGCAAAAATAAAATAGTAATTGTTAGGCTTTAAAGGGACAACCAAAATATAAATTTGGAATACGATAATGCGCAGACATGTACAACGAAAAAAAAAACGATTTGCTATAAGAGGAAGAGTTGGTGTGGTTTTTGTTTAGGAGAAAATGACAAAAAATAATATTGACGCTAATATATCATTGAACGAAGATAGCTTAGAGTTTGTGAAGACGGGTAGAATATGACAAAAAAAAAATAATAATGTGATTGAACGAGACATTTTGATCAATAATATATCTAAGAGTTTGGTTGTTAACGGACTACAGTAACGTCATGTAATTTATATAGCCTGTATTATTATTGCTGTTTTGATTTATATAACAATAATTCTTAATCTTTAAAAGAAAAATATTTAAAAAATTAAATACCTGAGCAACGATGGTGTTGGATTCACCAGCATAAACAGCACAAGATCGCTCGAGCCAACTTCCTTTGATCTTAAAGTCACAAACTTGTTCATTGGTATTAGAAGCCAAGAACACATCTAATTTGGTTTTAACCAACTGGATCAGAGATGATCGCTTTAGAGTAAACATGAGATCCTTTGGGTCGGTACTGTCTCCTCTAAAAGCTTGCCATCGATCATGTACAGTCATTATCTGCAACATCATATCATCTTTGAGACTCAGTTTTCGATCGAGCTTGTTTTCTTTTCGATTGAGGATTGATTTGTAAGAAGAAATTAAAGTTGAGAAGCTGGGGCGTGTGAACATAGTGACAAACCTTCCTGCGCAGAGTGACGACGGGGTTTTGAGCAGCGTCAAGTAAGACACGACGGTCGTGGAGGGATAGAAGAGACGCCTGAAGCTTGAAAACGACGTTGCCGTTTAAGTCCGTGACCGTGAACTGATCGGCAAGAGTCATCACCTTTCTAACGATTGCTAGGTCCACCGGATATGGACAACAGTACTGTGGTCCGATCACGGCCATTGCAGTCGGGTAAGGCGGTGCGGATGAGGTGGGGACGGCGCCGGAAGCGGAGGCATACGGCTGTGGGTATTGCATGATTGGTTCCCGTCTAAAGAAAACCGATGACTATGAGAAAGGACTAACTCGTCAAAACAATTAAGTATATATGCGTGTGCGTGCGTTGTGACTTGTGAATATTTGGTGAGATGATTATTCTGTAGACTAAGGCTCTTTTGTGTGTGTGTTTTGAAGGCTTGAAGTTGTACGCGCACAAGAACCAGCGTAGGAAGCTGCCGAAGAAGAAAACCTTTCAATGAATCGTACGCGTCATCGTCTCTTTTTTGAAGCGTACGCTCAATGGCTTGACTTTGGAATAAGTCAACCATCTTTTTGGATGGGGTTGGTGAGGGAATTACAACAATTTAATGTTTTCAAAATGGAACTCGATATTAAGCTAGGAAGGTAAACGGTTTACGATTTATGTGATTCAATTGGGTTGAACTAATGATCGAACCGACAATATAATAATTAAATTAAAAAATTATATATGTATATAATAATATAAATATAAGAAATAAATATGAAATTATTACTTAATTTAAAAATAAAACTAAATATTTTAAGTTTTTCATGACTTAACAAGTCATATAATACAATATAACATTAAAGATTAAAAAATTGGTTATTTTCTAAAGAAATTTGATAAAAAAAAATGGTATTTTTTAAACAGCTTAGTTTTTGAAAATTGAATCTAGTTCCCTGCTTGATCCCAGTTCCTGATCCGTTTATCAGTCTAAAGTGATCCACTCTGGCTCAACTTTTAAAACGATCTTTTCAGCTTAATCAAATCATTAGCTTGACTAGTTCGACCATTCGATTTGGTCTGATTTTTTAATCATTGCAATAATTCGTGAGGAGGAGCAAGTCGTGTGAAAAAGTTTTGTGATATAAAATAAAATTATTAGTGAGGCCTAATGTGTATAAATGTCCCTTTAAACAAATATGTATCTTTATATTTTTTAAAATTACAATAAAATTAAAGTTTTGTAATGAAACATTTTCATTTAAGATATCTTAACCATACTTAATAAAAAAGAGGACCCTTTAAACTCAAAAAATTCTCTTCAAACCAGGGTTATTGAAGTGAAATTAAAATGTAGAGTAAAATTATTTGATTGTCTTTCACATTCCTTTTGATTCTTTATTGAAGTTGTTTATTTCCCTATATGAAATTGTTTATTGACCTATAAGAGTTATTTATGTCTTTATTGAATCTTGGTTTTATTTCAAATATTATAATCATGATAAAATAAGTTGTTCATTTCCTTACATCAAGTTGTTCATTGACCTATGATAATTTTTTGTGTCATTATTAAACAACTTTATGTAAGGAAATGAATAACTTTCCATTGATCAATGAACAACTTATGTAAAGAAATGAACAACTGCAATAAAAAATTAGAGGAGATGAGTAACGATGAGATATAAATTTACTCTGCGTTTTAATTTCATATTAGCACCCTAGGTCTAAATTGAATCTTCAAAGTTTAAATAGTCTTCTTTTTCATCAAGTATGGTCAAAGAGTCTTAAATGAAAATTCCTTTTGTAATTCTAATAAAAAGTCAAATTGATGTTACAGAGATAGAGAGAGAGATGAAATTAAATTGTCGCTGATCGAGTGTTTCGTCTCCCTCTATCTTAAATGGTAGCATGATAATGTTAACTATGATATGGGGCACTGTGGCAATACTTTTTGTAGAAAAAAAAGTTGTAATTTAGAAATTATATGAATGGATAATCGGAAAAACCAATAATAATAATAATAATAATGATTATGGAAGTTATTATAAATTACAGGATTTTGAAATCCAAGGCTGCCGCGTGCCTTAAAACTTAAAAGCTCAAAGCCACATTGATCACTAATGGAACTCTGGCTGCTAGCGAATTTGTGAATTCTAATGTGAATCTCTAGTAGATTTCAGAAAGGTAAGCTATTTTAAATTTATTAGAACAAAATTGTGAAAATCTATATAATAAGATAGTTATAAATTGAGTTGTTTAGTTGACAAAAACTATATATTTGAATTCTTGCACTTAATTTAAAAGAGCTGATTTTAAATATATATATATATATATATATATAATACAATCCCAAAAGGGCTTTTATAAATATATTTGCTTAGCCAGCAAAATACTAGAAGTTAATCTTCTAATACAAATGACTAATATCTGCTGGGAAACCACATGGAAAACTAATATTTGGGTTCCAACGTACGATTAAAACAACAGTCACACAATCCATATTTCTAAAAATACCATTGCATTTAAAACCGCCTAGAGTCCATAAAAGGTTGGGCGAAGCTAAAAAAGTCATCAAGTCTCTCAGAAAAATGATCCATAAAGTAGAGTTTCTCAACCAAATTCACCAAAAATGTAATGACTATTTAGACAAGTTCTAAGTGTGTGTTTGGATTAAAAAAATTTGCAATTGAAGTTATAGTTAATTGAGATTTGCAAACTAAAGTTAAAAAAAATCTGTAATTTTAACGTAATTTATGTTTGAATAGTTTTTTTTTTTAAGTTAGTTGAATAAATTAAATTTTGTTTGGATGATTTGATTTAAAAGTTAGTTAGGATGTATAGTGATAAAAATAAATATGAATTTTCTTGTTTATACTTTTGTAACTAATTTAATATTTTTTCTAAAAAAATGTTAAACATAAAATTACAATTTTTTAAAAAAAGTAGATTAAAAGATAGAGTATAAATGTAAAATAAATTAATAAATCATAATTCACATAATATAATTATAATTATTTTTCAATGTTATAATTTAGAATATTTAGATTTAGAGAAATTGTTACAATTTTATAAATACTTATTAACAATAATTATATTTAAGTCATATGTATTATAATATAAATTATAATATAATATTAATAAGTTATAATAATTATATAAATATATATTATATATTAATAAATTATACTAAAATATTGTTTATAAAAAAAATTATAATATAATATTTTCATTTACCTTCTCATTTCGAATGTCTTTTTTTCATCCCTGTTCTCGGCAATCCCTGAATCCCTCCTCCCCACCCTATTCCTCACCTCTTTTTCAATCTTCTTTTCATCTTCACTCATCGCACTCCTCTCTCAATCCTCATATTATAATTAACAGCAGCTTAATGGGTTTTGATCTGTTTCGACAACAAATCCAACTTGTCCTTACAACAGAATGGAGCCTTATTCATGAACTTGCTGTCCTCGTCAACGGTGTGCGCGATTAGCTCATCGACCTCTATTGGCACCTCCTCGAATGATGACAACAGCAAGGAGAGGCAACAGCTGATGTGCTTGTGAAAATTGAACGAAGACAGAACAAATAAGATGAATGGGACCTGAACAGATTTTTAATACAATCGTGGATCTGCTTAATAAAAGATCGTGACACTTGATTTGTGAAAGAAGTGATAGCCAACGACAAAAAAGAAGATAAAAGGAAAAGGAATAGTATCTGGTTATTATCTATCTAGAGTTCAAGCCGATCCACCAAAAACAAAAAAGTGCCTTGGAAACCAGTCAGATATTGAACCATGGCAAAAAAAAAAAAAAATTGTTTGTTGATTAAAATCAGATAAAAAAAACTGATTTGTTTTTAATTAAATATATTAATGTATCGATGCAAATATGTGAATGTTATAGATAACTACTTAATTATAAAAATAAAATACGAGACTAAAAAGGAAAAAATAGTCGCGACTAATTTTGAAATGTAAATAAATTAATCTATTGATCATTTCACTTCCCCCCCCCCTCCGGATTTAACCGTATGAATAGGTCTTATTTCTCACGTAGGAGCTTCTCTTATGTGTATTCTTAATTGTAGCTCTATGTATAATCGAAAATAGATTTTAGTTGGAGCCTCTCTTAATCTTCTAATGTAAAAGCGCACGATTGAATGACTTCGGGAGATTTGACACAATTGATGTTCTCAAACCAAAAACAAATGAAAAAAAAAAAAGAAAAGAAAAGAAAAGGACGCCATTGATGTTCGGCTTATATTGCTGGCAGTTTTTTACCTTGTAGAAAGAAAAACGATGAACGGCCAATCTAGGGATGCTTGTCCCGCTGTAAGCCAAACGGATACAAAACACTCGCAAGGTTAACTAATTAACGAACCGCACTGTGAATCAAGAAATGTCAAATACTCCGCGGTCACATTTTATCATTTTGCACCAACACATGCATCCAAGAGTTTTACAGGGTATCAAATCCTCACTCAAACTTGTTCCCCATAAACTGAAAAGATTTAATTCAAACAAGATCGCTTCTTGTTTCAGTGGATGGACAGAATATTGTGGATCAATAGGCCCAAGATGAGCGTATATCTCATAGCTCATATATTGCTGCTCTCATCTCATCATAGCACGCTGTTACTTCAATAGACCTAAATATTTATTCCATGGAATAAATATATATATATATATATATAATACAATCCCAAAAGGGTTTTTATAAATATATTTGCTAAGCCAGCAAAATACTAGAAGTTAATCTTCTAATACAAATGACTAATATCTGCTGGGAAACCAAATGGAAAACTAATATTTGGGTTCCAACGTACGATTAAAACAACAGTCACACAATCCATATTTCTAAAAATACCATTGCATTTAAAACCGTCTAGAGTCTATAAAAGGTTGGGCGAAGCTAAAAAAGTCGTCAAGTCTCTCAGAAAAATGATCCATAAAGTAGAGTTTCTCAACCAAATTCACCAAAAGTGTAATGACTATTTAGACAAGTTCTAAATCATTAAGTTAAAGCATTAACAGTGTCATGACAACGTAAATATAAACGACAACGAGGACATGCGCCAAACCAGAGAGGAGCCACCCCGAGCCGTCAAAATGCTCACTTCTATCATGCATTCCCATGATTCCTCAACAGCTGGATCCTTCCCCCTGAAAATGATAAATTAACATTTGTGACATCTAATGCAGTAATATTTGGTTATTATAACAGATACAAGAAAATACTTTCGAAAACCCACTATAAATCATAAGAACTCATAGTTGATCACTTAAACCATTTAGTACGGACAATACACATTATCAAAAAATGTAAAGCATGTTAATCAAACATGTGTGATGATGTTGCCTTCTACCTTTATCGTCCTGGCTGGAACTATAGGCTAAACACATAAAGCCTAATAGAATTTCATTCTCAAGAATGGTCAATGTGTGTCCATTTAACGTAAAAAGCAATATTTCTATGGTTTAACTTTTTCAAGAGTGATATTACTAAGATGACAAATAATATTTAGAACATTAGGTGCTTCTATGAAAGTTCAAGGATAAAAACACACTGAACCCAATAATCAAATATGCGTGAAAGTTCCTACCCCTATTTTCTCCAAACCAACATGTCACCAAACCTCAAACTAGCCAGAATCATTTCTAAAACTAACTATTCATCACAACCACACACACACACACGCGATTTGGTACTTGAACATATATATATATGTATAGGTATATATATACGATTTTGGATGTTAAAAGTATGTTACATTTGGTACTTGAATAAATATATTTCAGCATTTCTAGTGACTGAACTTTAAAAATCTCTCTTCCACAAAATTGATAATTTTGTCCCAAAATAATAATGCTCCCAGATTTAAATTAAAATAGAACTTCTGGCAAAAAAGTGAAAATAAAAATAAAATAGAACAACATCTGCAAGAACCTCCATGGCCAAATCCGTGCATGGCTTTTAACCGCCACTTTGGTCTTGGTTAATCTCATCCAGAATAGCAACGAGTGCCACTATGAAAGCATAATCCACGTTGGGGTACACTGTCACCATGAAATTTGTTTTCCCAAACACAATGCTTTGAAATGTGTGCTTCTTATGCATCTGCACAATATACCCATAATTTTCCACTGTTAATTTATATCACCACTTTTCCACTGTTAATGAATATAATTTTCCAAGGGCTTTCATTAAGCAAGCACCTGGGCAACAATGGTGTTGGATTCCCTGGCATAGACAACACAAGATCTTTCCAGCCAGCTTCCTTTGATCTTAAAGTCACAAGCTTGTTCAGTGGTATTAGAAGCCAAGAACACATCTAATTTGGTCCTAAGCTGGATCAAAGATGATCGCTTCAGAGTGAATAAGAGATCCTTCGGGTCGGTGCTATCTCCTCTAAAAGCTTTCCATTTGTCATGTAGTGTCATAATCTGCAACATCATATCATTTCTTGCCTTCTCTGATTAATTTCTTGTTTTCTTCGTCTTATCTCGAATCATGTAATTTTGACAGAACTAGGAAAAACAAAAAAAAGGGAAGAAGAGTACAAACCTTCCTGCGCAGAGTGATGACGGGGTTTTGAGCAGCGTCAAGCAAAACACGGCGGTCGCGGAGGGATAGAAGAGACGCTTGAAGCTTGAAAACGACGTTGCCGTTTGAGTCTGTGACGGTGAACTTATCGGCAAGAGTCATCACCTTTCTAACGATTGCTAGTTCCACCGGATACGGACAACAATAATGAGGCCCCACCACCGCCATCGGCGTTGGGTGCAGCGGATAGACGGAGATGGCGGCGCCGGAGGTGGAGGCATACGGCTGTGGGTGTTCCATGCTTGCGGTGGCTCAAGTCTGAAGAAAACCGATGTGTCGTAAAAACAAAGAACCATGTGCCGCGGATATTCTGTGAGATATATTATCCTGTTTTGGAAGGAAAGTCAACCACTTATTAGTAAAAAAGTTATTAGCGGGGGGAACTTTCAATATTGAACCGTACACGTCATCGCCTCTCTTCATCGTACCGAAGCGTTCTCTTTTATTTCTTCATCGTTTAATGATTTGACTTTAGAATACGTGAAATTTTATCCTGCCCATTGTTTGACCTCATTTAACTGTTCATCACGCTTATTAACATAGTGTGGTGAGATTTGAATTACTTAAATTTAAATTTTAAAATATTATTTTATTTCATATTTATTGTGAATGTATAACTAGATAATTAATATAAGAAAATATAATTTTAAATTTATATACTTTGCTCGCATTTTATTATTTCAGTTATTTAACATTTTTCAGTATTTTTATTCCTTATACTTTTATTTTTTATTATTTTAATTCTCTCAATGAATAAAATATAAGAATTTTGGAGGAGTCTAAAATAATAAAAAATAAAATTATAAAAATCAAAAATACTGAAAAAGTACAATAATTAATAACAAATTATGAACAAAGTACATGAACCTAAACTTATATTTTTCCTAATTAATATTTGACAATTATAAAAATTTTAATGTTAAATTGAATCCTTTAAATTAAACTTAGACTAAATTAAAAATAAAAAATATTAAAATTATTTGATAATTTTATAACTTTTTATTTTAATAAATATAAAATAATATAATATAACAATAATTTAAATCTAAACTATTTAAATTAAAAACTATATGGTTTAGATCTCATCACAATGATGAGCATCATGGTATTCATCATTATGATGAATATAGAATATGAGCCCCTATTGTTTTTTTTTTAAATATATTTGTAGGTTCTTATAATTTCATTTAATTTTGAATTAAATCCTTGCAATTTATTTTATATTAATCAAGTTCTTATAGTTTTATCTATTATATATTACTCCCTTCGTTAAAAAATATAAGGCACTTTTTGAGAAGTTAGGTGTTAAAAAATGTAAGACATTTTTAATCTTTCGAAATGTAATCATTACTCCTTCCGTTCAAAAATATAATGTATTTTTAATCAAATCTCATTTCAATAAAGTAGTTACTTATTTTTCAACTAACCCTATCTTTTCATATTTATCTCTATTAAGCATCATGTAATAAATATAAAATCATTATCAATAGCGGCACTTTTGAAACAAAAAAGGCAATGATTATATTTCAAAAGATTAAAAATGTCTTACATTTTTTAACATCTAACTTCTCAAAAAATACCTTATATTTTTTAACAGAGGGAGTACCTTTTTTTCAAAAGTGCCCTCATTAACAGTGACTTTATATTTATTATAGAGTGTTTAATAGGGATAAATATAAAAAGATAAGGTTAATTGAAAAGTAAGTAACTATTTTATTAAAAATAAAATTTAATTAAAAATGCTTTATATTTTTAAATAGAGGGAGTAACTCTTAAAAATTAAAATTAATAATAAATTATTAAAACTTATAAAAGAAAAATGCTCTTGGAGTTTATAGAAAATTTAATTTAATATTTTTAAGCAAAATAAAAAAATTAATTTAACCCACTGTTTACATTTTTGTTATAATTTTTATAAAAATTATACATATATAAAAAATATTTAAAAGATAAATTAATTATATAAATTTTGAGTTATAAAAATTACATAATTAATTTTAAAGTCATATAATCATTTAATAAAATTATAAAAGTTTTTAATTTTATTTTTTAAGGGACGTAAGGATTTTAAATTTTTAAGAATTAAAAATTTAATTAATTTAATTATAAGAGTTCAATTAAAATAAAATAAATTAAAAAAATTTAATTTAAAATTGAGTGAAATTGTAAAAAGCTGTATATTTATTTTCACCTTTTATTTTTAGCAGTAGGTTAATAATTATTGAGTAAGCTAATAATTTAATTAATATGTATATATCTAGCTTTAATCCTGGCCTTTTAAGTAGGAAAATTAACAATGAGGAACGAACAAACTTTAAATTATTAATTAAAATCTTAATTTTATTTACAATTAAAATATATAAATAATTAATAAAAAGTATATTAAATATATTTTAAATTATTTATAATATTAATTGAAAATTTATGAAGATAAATTATGAATCTTAATTTTAAAATTTATTGGAGACAACAAAAGGAGTACTTTTTTTTTTTTGGGTGTAATTTTCAAAAAATAAATCTAGGAATTAGGATACTGGCATGACAAATGACACAGCGCTCCACCTTTGGCGCCGCGAGTTCGTCCGCCGCTCGCCTTCCTGGTCCTAATACAGTAATCCTACTCCGCTAAGTCGCTTCAGCCCTCAACCACGCCGGCACTTGGTCAAAGCCTCACAACTTCCATCTTCCATCAACTTGTGAGACACACATTCTGGAGCTTCAAGACGAAGCTATATTGGGTTGCTTTCTCAATCTTAAAGGTTGGTCCTTCAAGTTTATCTTTTCCCTGCCTTTCCATTGATCTCTGATTTTTCCCTGTTCAAAAAAGTCAAGTTTCTTCGTTTCCTTTCTATTTCTCATCCTTTTGCATCCTCGTGAAGTCTCTGATTTTCTCATTTACTTTTTGGTTTGGGAATATAAAAACAGAGGAGAAGATTAAAGTGGCATCTAATGCGTTTCAAGAGCTTGAATCTTTGGGATATTGATGAAATCAATTTGCCTTGAAGGTACAATCGAAACATGCTATTTTGAATTCTCTTCTCCGTTTTTTTCCCCCAAAGTGATTTATATTATGAATATGTATTTTGCAACTTCTTCTTTACTTGAAAGAAAAGCTTCTTTATACCTGATACAAGTTTTTCCTTTAGTGCTTACCTACAAATACGTGTGTAAGAGAAAGCCTCTCTTTTTTAAACCATGTAGAAAAATGTGAGATTTGAAAGAAAATGTCTCCAGTAGTCTTCTTTTGATGGAGTTCTGTCCAGTTTATTTGGTTTTTGAACTGTTGAATGTTGATGATATTTAAATTTTGTAAGTTTAAAACTTAGACTGTTAAATTAGAGAATGCATTATCTAATTGGAGACCACCGGAGGTGAAAAATTGAAGTCAGCAGCAAATCCTAGGATGATGAAAAATTTTCTGTTAGATGAATTGTTTCTGTAGTTTTTGGGGGTTTGGGGTCTTCAATAAGTGATATAAATAAGCTCTTGATACTACAAATTAAAAAAAATACTTTAGAGAAAGAACCAAAATTTGCCTTGACGGTGCTTTCTTAAAAGTTCTTTTACTTTGCTTCTCATAATGTTTGCCTAGAAATATTAAGCCAAAAGCACATTTAAAATTCCAAAAGTGCTATCCACATAGACACTAAACTTATGCGTTTGAAATGCTGAAAAATGATTATAGATGAAGAGGACGGGATGGTTAAGAGTTAAGACTTAATATATCTTTTTATTTTTTGAATAGATTTTAACTGTTATTATTATAATTATCTATTTCGATATTCGTTCTTCAAAGTTCAAACACGCCACAATTCATGGAACCAAACGAGTATCAAAAGTATAATGCTAGGCCTATGACTACTTGTATTCCAGAATCTTAGGATAGTCATGTTGTATTGGATGTCATTTTCAATGCGTTCACTTCACTTTCCCACTCTGAACTCTGAGGAGGAATTGGTTTGTCTTTAGATACTCCGAGGTTTCCAACGCCAACACAAGCCTCAGATTCTGGTGTGAGATTTTGCCTGTTTTCTCTCTGTAATACTAATATGGTCAGAAATCCTTTATCTGATAGTTCCAATAAATACCTCCGAAAGTTCAGGAAATGGCCACATTCCCCTTACAAGACCTTTTGGCACCACAACTTCGGCCAACATCAAGCTATGCAAATCCTCGTTCAAGCTGCGACAGCAACCTCGCCATTGCCTTCCTCAAACGACAACCTTAACATGCCCTCTCTTCTTTCCACTCTTATCCACTCTTTCAAAACTTATAACTGTGACCCTACTCCTAATGCCTACTACTTCCTCATCAAAACCCTTTCCCGCACTTCAAGATTGCATGAGATTCCTCTAGTTCTCGACCAACTCGAACGCGTTGAGAAATTTGAGACACCCGAGTTCATGTTTGGCTATCTTATTAGAGATTATGGTCGGGCTGGTAAATTTCAAGAGGCAATTGACCTGTTTTACAGGATCCCTAAATTCAGGTGCGTTCCAACTATTTGTTCTCTAAACTTATTGCTCTCGGTGCTTTGTAGAAATCGAGAGTGTCTCAAATTGGTTCCACTGATTTTGTTGAAGAGTCGGGGTATGAATATCCGAATTGAAGAATCGACTTTTGGGGTTTTGATTAAGGGTTTATGTAGATATAATAGGGTGGGTTATGCCATTGAGATGCTTTATTGTATGATAGAGGATGGCTACCATCTGGACGATAAAATTTGTTCTTTGATTGTTTCGTCATTTTGTGACCAAAATGATTTGACGTTTAAGGAGGCTCTGGGTGTATGGGGAGATATGAAGAAGTTCGGTTTTTGTCCCCGTATGATGGATTATTCCAATTTGATTAGGTTCTTGGGGAAGAAAGAAAAAGGTAGGGATGCCATGGGTATTCTGAATCAGATGAAAGAAGATGGAATCAAGCCCGATATAGTTTGTTACACCATGGTTTTAAGTGCTGTTGTTGCAGAAGGGAATTATGTGAAAGCACATGAACTGTTTGACGAATTGCTTGTGTTAGGACTTGTTCCTGATATTTATACTTATAATGTGTACATAAACTGCTTGTGTAAAGAGGATAATGTGGAGGAGGCACTTAAGATGGTTTCTTCTATGGAAGATTTGGGATGCAATTCAAATGTGGTTACTTACAATACTTTGTTGGCTTCCTTATGTGAAGCTGGGGAGTTAAGTCGAGCAAGGGGCCTTTTGAAGGAGATGAAGATGAAAAGGATTGAGCTCAACTTGCATACGTATAGGATCATGCTTGATGGTCTGGTTTGCAAAGCTGAAATTACTGAAGCATGTTCTTTATTGGATGAAATGTTGGAAAAGTGTTTATATCCACGATCTTCAACCATTTATAATATTATATATGAGATGTGCCAAAAAGGCTTGGTTACTGAAGCACTGGAGTTAATGGAGAAATTTTCTGCAAAAAGTTTTCCCCCAGGAGCTAGGGCTTGGGAAGCGCTGCTCCTTAATTCAGGGGCTAAGCTTAGTTATTCAGAAGCCATTTTAGCTGATCTGGTGAAAGCAAACTAACCGCAGTTTTCAAGTTAGCCTGGGGGTTAGATCTGATCTCAAAATCTAAAGGACTTTCAGCTTGTTTGGATAAAGAGCTAAAGCATAAACAGGTAACAACGTAAACAAACTAGAGCAACGTGTGCAACCTTCAATCAGCCTGTAGAAAGCTGAATTACTAATTGAGCTCACAAATGATTCTTGCAGAATTTACACTTGAGTAACTTTAATGGATCAACTCCTTTTGCAACCAAAATGAAGAAAGGTAAGTCTTTCAAACCTGGTAAGCAGAATCTGACAAGCAAACATGCAATTCTCTTTTCAGATTTAGGTTCTTCTTGTTGGTGGTGGTCAATTCACAAGTACATCTGTACTTCATAAAAGAAATTCTAGTGATATATGCTGTCCCTGTCTAGTTTCTTTCTTAAGTTTTACTTTCGTTATGAGTAAATTGCCCTGATGCTCCTTGAGGTTTACTGAAATTATTCTCACCTCCCTTGTTTCAGAAATTACAGTGACTTCATAATTCGAAATCTTACTGAATGCTGATTTTTAAATTTCCAGACACAAATCCCTGTGCAGCTTTCTGTACATGTTCAGAGAAAAAGGACGCTGGTGTAATTTCAAGTAAGCCTCACAGGAGTGTAGCATATTTTTCTTCTATATTATTTTCAGTTGTGGTCCCATTTTTTGCACACCCATATGCCCTAGTAGGACTAGAACTCTTGCCTTTGTTGATTATGACACTTAAATCACTAATGTCCCAAACAAGCACAAGTATGGATCAAAAATTCTTATAGAGCTGACTGTCTAAGGGAAAGGATCAAAGGAAAGGTATTTGGTTGTATATGTTTCTTATTTCCTTTTTGAGCTGACAATCACAATTTGATCACATTGTACGACTGCTGTAAGCCTGTAATGTTGACTGCCACAATATGTTCTGAGTCTCACATTTCCTTTTCTATTCCTGCATCCAGAAGGGAGAGAGGGTGTTAAGTTTTCATGTGTTGTCTTGTTGGCCATATAAAACCTTGTTATTTAGAATACGCTGGTTGTCACTTGAGTTGGATTTATATAATATAATTATACTCATTTTAACCTGCTTCTTTTCTTTGATGCATCAGTAACCCAAAAAAAAAATAATAATTATGGAATTAAAAGTTCTTTCTATTTCATAACTGCATGCAAGCACTGTGCGATTCTTAGACGCAATTGATTGTTTAGGTCTATCAACGTGATGGATATCAATTGGACAGTTTACTGGCTTCATAAATTCCGTTGGCCCCTTACCTAGACCCCTTGAAGCTGTTTCTTCTGTTTATCATGTGGGTAATATGCTTTACTACACGCTGCTAGGTAGATAAGCAATATGATTCTTATCTTCTCTTGTGTAATTCTATCAACTTTCCATGTGTAATGAGATGAATAGTATTGTTCTACTGATCTTGATGCATAGCACTTGCTTCTTTTAGGGAAAAAGGCTAGCAGAGTAACCCAGATGATGTCAAAAAATTATATTCGGAGGACACTTCTAATCGAAATGCCAATAAAATGAATATGCAATGTGAGGAAGATAGTCAATTGTATATTGAAATGAAAGGGAGAAGATGCTGCTGCCACGGCACAAGAGAGCATTTGTGTGTCATAGACATTAAATATATGTAGAGGCCAACCATATCTGCATTTGTGTTATTAATAGAAAGAGCTCCCATTTTTTAGACTGAATCAAAATAGGTGTACTATATATTGCAAGTCTTTTTCTTGTAGAAGGTGCATTTAGGGCATTTTGGTTCAAAATATAAATTCCGTATCTACATGTTTTATTTGTGTATTCATTAACTCTTTCCTTACATTATGTTTGACGTGCTTTATTAGTTACTTGTGAATAGCCAGAGTATCCAAGCTTTGGTCTGATTGTAGGTTCGTATCTTGAATTCATGTCGATCTCTATGCCTTTAGAACAAGTTACTGAGTGAAATATGGCAGACAATGACCTGCTTCAGTACATCTGCAGCTTACATTGAAATTTATTGTTATAAATCTTGAGATTTCATTTTACTGAATACAGAAAACTATGAGCTGTCCTGAATGATTTTGAAAATATTGTAATTCATAGTTACAATTCTTGAGACTTCATTTTACCTTGCTCGTTTGAATTGTTGAGCACGACAATCAGTATAGCTATGTCAGGAAGGTAGTTCTTAACTGCACACTCCTGGACCGGACCTCAAGTTCAAAAATTGTGTTTGAGGTTTTCTTGGGTTGAGCTTTAGATTCACAGCCAACCTGGGCCGGTCCGCTTCATATACACCTTATCCGTGTCATCATGGGTAGGTTCTTCCTTCTTGTTTTTTATATTTCAGCTGTTGAAGATGAAGGGTCTATCTAAAATCCTGTTCTGGGAACAGTTTTCTGTTCTCCAGAACAAAAGAACAAAAAAATTCATTTGGTAACGTGTTTTTAAAAAGTGTTTTGAAGAATAAAAAAATAAAATATTATTCTGGAGAACAGAAAAATGAAAACAACTTTTAAGTATTCTGTGATTATTGTTCTGGAGAACAAGAGAAAATGAGAAAAACACTTATTTTTAATATTTTTTTTGTTCTTAAAACATGTTTTACAAAACATTAGTTCTCAAAATAATAAAATAAAAATAATTTCAAACAGCCTTGAAGTGATTCTGACTCGGCAATGCTAAGTAATAGACAACTTTGGATTAACTTCATTTTTCCAAAAAAACAAAAAAAAAATCCTTTTATTACAAATACTCACAAGTGGCAAAGGGAATAATGACAAATACTTAGAGCGTGTTTGGTTTTTGTTTTCATTTTTTTTATTTTTAAAAATTGTTTTTCAAAACAAAACAAAATGAAAATTTCTTTAGTTATATTAATTTTAAAAAAATTAGAATTAAAAAATAGATTGATTATGATGGTTATAGGCAGTTAATAATGGTAATTTTAAAAAAAATTGATCAAGAGAACTACAATTTTTAATAATCAAATGCAGAGTGTTTTAAAAATAAGAAAAATAAAATAAAAATAACTTAAGCTTGTTCCTATGTTTTTGTTTTAAAAAATAAAAAACAAAAACAATTTTAAAAACGATTAAATTGAAAATATTTATCTCAACAAGTTTTTAAATTTTTCTGTTTTTAAACACAAAAAAAAGTTTTTAAAAACTGATAACACAGTCCTTAATTTTTTTTTATCAACATAGTCAATTTTTTTATGCAGATATTTGTGTCTCAAGTGACAAAAGAGTGAACAAGAATCCTTTTCAAGGATGTTTTTGTTCTCTACTATAATACAATGGCTTTAATCTTCTTCATAGCTGAATAATTTTACAGAAAGGTGCACTTTTAAGCAACTTGAATCGATTCACTGCTGGATGTATGTGTGTGTGTGTGTGTTTTAATTTTTTACTTTACTAGATAGAAAAATTTTTGGCCAAATACAAAATAGGAAAGTTTAAAAAGTAACTAGAAAATTAGCCAACCATAAAAGAAGTTTAGCTTTATGAAGGAAAACTTTTTCTTTTTAGCTTTACGCTAAGAATGCATATATGCTTTTATCTGCCCAAACTTTATGCCACATGAGTCAATCACTTACACACACATATTAAATTGCACGCAAGTTCAATAAATGTTGGGTCATATATGGATAATTTTTAATACTTGACTACTGTTTTTTTTTTTTAATTTGGAATTTGCTAATAACCTTTTTCTGTTAACTAATAGTATGTCATTTCACTAATTGATTTAAAAACAAAAAGACAACAGTTTTGAAAGCATTTAAATTCAAAATATTTGCCCAAATGTTTTTAAAAAATAAAAAATAATTTTTGAAAACAAAAATCAAGCATGCCATTTAATTTTTTTTAAAATATTTGTTTAAGCTCTGGATTGCTAAGCATCACCTTATCATTGCGTTCACTTCATGGTTGCTTAATTGGTACCAATGTGTGTGAAAACATAAATAGTGCTAAAGATGTAAATTTTTCTACGACTATATGTTGATAGTTAGTGTTATTAATAAGAATATATTTTGATACCCAAAAAATAAGAATATATTTCTTTACATTAATATATATTGCTAGAAGCCAATTTACTTTTCTTAAACTTGAAGGATTAAAAGGTAATAAATCACTCAAATCTGCCGTCTTGTAGCTAAATCATGAGTGACTTTTGGCAAATAAAAAAAAAAAACATAAGCCACTACCACTTAGATGTTTAAAATTCGCGTGAGGCAGTGTCTTAGGAATAAAAAGTTATAATTCAATCCTTAATAAACAATTTAAATACCTCTTTTGTATAAGTTGGTAACGTTGGTTCATATACATCTTCAAGATATGCACCAAAAAGTGAAAATGAAATGAGTTTTGACTAAAAATTAGTAAAACACTAAATCTATCATAAATCCATCATAAGTTTTCTATCAACTTCAACCCTTTCTTTTTATTCTTTATCAACCACAAGCATAAATCCATCATTATCTCATTGAATCTGATTTTTTGTTTTTGAAAAAAAAATTAAAGTTTTGTAGATTAGATTTTAATTTGTGTGGCTAATCATATCACTAGATCTTTGCTTGATGTTGCCTTATACCTAAGCTAAGATTATTATTGCTTCAATAATAATTAATCCGCTAGTGCTCCAGTGTCTGTGCTTTTCATTTGGTTATGTGTGGGTCAGAGTTGGTCTTCCTAACCAAAATATGCTTTTGTTTTTTTTTTTTTTTGAATATTTGTTGATTACTAGATTTTTAAATGAAATTAAAGCACGACATAATGTTATTTTTATATTTTAATATTCTAGGATTAAGTTCTTGTTTTAAAATTATTCTTCACAGAAAATGTTTAGATTAGATGGTTGAATATTATATAAATTTCCTTGAACTTCGTTGAAATTATATGAATGTTATATTCCTTTTATTTTTAAAATCTACATATACATTTCTCAAAAATTCAAAAATTACATGGATTATGGATGGACTATATTTTCTTGTTTTGTTATAGTTATTCTATTTATAAACCTCACAAACTTCTCTTGAAAATAAATACTAAATTACACATATACATAGAATTATAAAGACATCTTTTTTATTTTTAAAGGATTTTTGTGTAGTTTTCATAGACATAAGAAATTTATATATATATATATATATATTTAAAATTAATATTGTGTTTGGATCAATGGTTATTTGGATTTGGCCCCATTTTTAATATATAAAAATTTATGAGTTATTCAAATATAAATTGATTTCTCATTATAATTTTTTGCAATTTTAAATTCTCCTAACACCTTAATCATTTTACTCTTTATGTTTTATTGTTGGTGCCTCAATCACTCTCACTCTTTTACTCAAATCTCATTTTCATCTCTTATTAACTGAAAAATGAAGTAAGCTCATTATTTCTAATTTTTTATTTTTGTTTTGAATTTTAACTTCTCCTTTACATTTAAAATTTTTTACATTATCCAAAAATAAAATTTAAAATATAAGATTATAAATTTAAAATTCAAATCTAAATATATTAAACCCAAATGCTATCTAAATAGATAGTGCATATAAATTGTCCAAAATAGAGTAAATATTCAGAAACAAAGTTTACTAAGTATTGTTTGGTTAATTAATGTAGCAATTAGGACACTTCCTCATCACCTCAACAAGGGTCATAGGGTAAAGGACCACATCTATATATAGGGTCTATCAAAACCTAAATTAATTATGAAAATGAAGGAGCTTGTAAGCAACCAACATGTACTCCCTGAGCAAAAAGTAAAGTCAGCATTAAATAACTTAATTGATATGATAGCGATTTGTATGAGATTTTTTTTTCGGCCGAAAGATTTGTTTGAGATTGGTCCTAAGCCTAATTGATATGATACATGTTGCCACCATTTTTTTTTTTAAAAAAAAGTCGAGTACCAAACAGTGATGGATATTTATACGAATTTATGTTTAATAATTTAATTTGATTTTATATATATATATATATATATAATTTAATTGATAGAGATATAAATTTTAGCTTTAGATGAATATAAAAAAAGGGTGAGAGAGAGAGAGTTGATCAGTCACTCATATGATTCTATTGTGATAAGTACTAATCTCTTGCAGTGCTTGAAGCTTTTTCCCTTCATTTTTAACTTTTCTGGTTTTTTTTTTTTTTGCCCCCTTAAGAAACACGTTATAAATGTAAACATCAATTTGAATTATTTCCTTTGGATATCCAATTAGAGATAATGATATGAATCACGTAATTGACAATTATGTATGATACACACACATCACATAAACATGTAATTACAATTATTTACCTTTTTATTTTTTCCGAATGCATTGTCGATATATTTCTTTTTGAAAGGGGGAAAAAAAAAGTGTACACTTTTTCATTATGGACATGAAATGATGATGTCAATATCAAATCAAGGAAGCATCCTAAGACAACAGTACGCCTCGGGAACAAATTAGTTTATGTCGTTTTGGACTTTTGGTGCCTCTCGGTTGAGTTTGTCGGTGAGAGGACACTTCTCTGATTAATTGCATGAACACAAAAAACAGCATGAACCAAAATTAGGGGTAATAATTAAGATAGGGTTTATTTGGTATTGTTTTTATTTTTTATTTTTTTAAAAATATTTTATAAATCAATTTTTAAAAAATTATTTTTAAAAACAAAAAAAATAAAAATTTATTTGTTAATGTTAGTTCAAAAACATTTTGAGTTTAAAAAAATCTCCGTTTGCGATAGTTAATAATTGTTAATAGCACTAGTAGTTTAGGACAGTGATTAACAATAACTAACAATAATTTCAATTTCAATAGCCAAATATATCTTGTTTTGAAAATAAAAATTACAATGATGTTTTCAATTTATTAAAAAAATAAAAAATTAGAACAGTTTTAAAAAATATTTAAATCCAAAACACAATTTTTTATTTTTCATTTTTAAAAATAAAAAAGGATTTTTGAAAATTATACCAAATCAAATAACTTAAAATTTTCTCTTAATTATTAATTTAATCTTTAAATTTTGATACAATACAACTCCATTCTTGTAGTATATTGGATTAAAAATATATATAAACTAAATTGTATTGAGTCAAAAAAAAAAACTATAAAACTCTTTGTTTTGAGTCAAAACTTATGAATTAAGTTAATTATTAAAGAAAAGTTTAGAGACAAAATGTTACATTGTCCCTGAAGATTGAAAAGAAAGAGACAGTAAGTGTTGGTTTGCAAATGATGGTTAAGTGCGGATATTTTAGGAATTATTAAGATAAGTGCTGATCTTATGGAGCAATTCCTATTTTGGGTGAAGCAAATGACAAATACGAACCCTTTCATGACGGTAGTTAATTAACGTAAAAATAAAATTTTATTGGATGAATGAAACCAATAAATATGTGGATTCAATGTATATAATAGATCGTTATATAAATATCGATTAAACTTTTAAAATTGTAAACAAATATCAAGAGATAGATATTATTTCTTACCATATAAAATATCAAAATAACATTAGTCATGGGAAATCATTTATAATTTAAAGAACTTAACCGATGTTAATTTTTTTATAAGATCCTTTAATGTAATTTTTGAGTTTCTTTTATATAATTTTTTAAATTAACTAATGGTCAAATGATAAAAAAAATAAAATTGCACAATTTTTAAATATTGAAAAGAAATATTACATCATAAAAAATTTAGAATATCAGACACTCTACACCAATAAGTTAAGAGATAAACACTAGTATAAACAAAGCTTTTTATCATTGTTAAAAATGACTTTTTTCAATAGTTAAAAATAACTTTTTATAATAGTTAAAAATGTGATATTGTTTTAGGGAATATAGAGTGTCCCCATCCTTTTACATCAAAGATCCAACCGATGTAAAAACTAAATTTTTCTATAGCGATAGTATAGCCAATTTTAAAACTATATCTAAAAATTAAAAAAATTATTGGACACTTTTTACACCAAGTGGACAATTGATGTAGAAACCTAACTTTCTACACCGATTGGCATCCAACTGTGTAGAAAGTTAGGTTTCTACATCAATTATTGTTAGGTTTCTACATCGGTTATTACCATAACCGATGTAAAAACTTTAAAATTTTACAACGATTATAGTAATAACTTATGTAAAAAATATTTAATTTTTTATTATCATATGTTTTTTTAATTTAATTCATTCTTGTGTATAAAAATTACTAAAGCCAAATCAGACAGCACAATTTATTTACAATTTTTAATACTAACAATTGTCCATTCAAGTATTTATTAACTATCCAAAAATATTTAACTATAAAAAACTAACAATTGTCTAAATTGTAAAAAGCAATCAAAATTATCAACAAAAGGTTCCAAAATTTGTCTAAAACTAACAAATTTATTAAATTGCATAAAATTTTTTATAAACCTCACAAATTCTCCTCAAAATAAGTTGTCTAATGTATGTAGATGTCTTCAATTTCAACTTTAAAAAACGCATTTGAATTGTCGAACATTTAAAATATGATTCACAAAAGAGGCTTATTAATCAATATCAAATAGCATAATAAAATAAAACTTTTAAAATATATTTTTATCTCTTTTGTAAATTCGATCATGCTTAATGTGATGATGCTGAGTATGTGTCTCATCATATATAGATCACACAAGTTTATCTTTATTAATTATCTACAACTCTGTATAAAAATAAATCATAAGAAATTAGTAAGAAATCATAATAATTGAACATATTAATAAAGTATAGTATTACCTTTGGCTCGATTCACGTGAAATCCTTGAGCTCATGTCCATGCTTTTGTAAGATCACATTTTGATATGTTTTCACTTTATAATCAAGACCAACAAGTTAGTAAATAATATATTAAAAAAATTAAATTGAATAGTTTTGCATAAGTATACTTATGAGTCTATCATCTTCTTTATTTCTTTCCTAAGTTTGTAATGGAGGGAGCATAAAAAAATAACAATGTTACTTTTCATTGAAAGAACAAACAACTGACAGTGTTCCCTACAAAATATGATATGAGTTAAAATAAATCCACAATAAAAAAACTATTTATTATAAATTAATCCTTATGAGTGCATAAATGGAGTCATAAAAATGTTCTTCTTGACTTCATATATTCTCTATTGGAGGTACTCGACCCTTAACTTTGGAGTATTGCCTTTATTTGTCATGTGATGCGGGCAAAGAAATCCAAACTTGTCACATTTACTTGATGTAATGCACAAATGATAGAGGTACCTACAACAATGCAATTATATTAGTTTACTAAACTTGATCATTGAGTTAATTATATTAAAGAAAGGCATACTTACATCATAAATACTTACAACAGGAGGAGGAGGAGGAGGAGGAGGAGAGGAGAAGTGATGGCAGAGGCAAGAGGAGGGGAATGGGAAGGGGGTGGCGGTAGGGGGAGGGGCGAGGCAGGGCAACGGGCCGAGGAAGGGGGTACCAAAAGGGGAAGGAGAGGGGCGTCTAGTTGAAGGAGGGGGAGGAGCGTTTGGCCGAGGAAGGGGGAGTAGCATCTGACTGAGCCATTGAGGAAAAGGGAGGACCTTCGCTGCTGATGGAGGGGAAGGAGGAAGGGCATGGAGGAGGAAAATGGAATAGGGGAGGAGACAATCAGTAGGAGCAAAATGAGGGGGAGAAAATTTTATTTAAAAAAAATTTATATCAAGTGACAACCTTACCCAATTTTCTATAGCGGGTGAGTCTTCACCTATTGTAGAACTGTAGAAAATAAATTTTCTACAACAAGTAAGACACTCATAAAAAATCTTTTCCTACTGCAGGTGAGTCTTCACCTACTTAGAAATTTTGTTTTTTATAGCGGATGATTACACCAGCAGTAGAAAATAAATTTTCTACAGCGAGCAAGGCCACCTGTTGTAGAAATCTCTTTTCTACAACAAGTGGATTTACTGATGTAAAAAAGATATTTTCTACATTGGGTGATGGTTCACCCGTTGTAAAAACTGTATTACACTTCATTAAAATTATAAAAATATCATCATCTTAACTTTCTATATCGTTTGTTTTCTAACCGATGTAGAAAGTACCTATTAAATTTCATATTTTGTACAAGTAAACAAAATACATTTTAGCTCTTTTTTATATACCAAAAATATATTATTCACAAAAAGGAAAAGTATTTTTTAATGAGAAATATGAAATGCACTAATTAATTTCATGTTTAAATACATTTTTCAAAAAAAAATGTTAACGATGAAGGGAATTAGGGAAACGACATGTCACCAAAAATGTCTTATCTCTAAGAGCTTCGTCCCTCGTCTTGCCTTTACAAATAAATAAATAAATAAATATATGGAAACAAAAACGGGACATTGAAATCAAACCCATCGAATCAAATCACTCCTAATTAATTTCTCATTCACAATACCCCACCTACTCTTTCCCAATCTAAACTTGCTCCTTCATATGCTTCTTTTCAAAGTTTTCTCCTCCTCAGTCATCATTTTTACCCTTCTTCATCTGTTCTAATTCTACTCTCCTGCCCTCATTATGCTTATTCAAGTTTTTTTGTATTAAATGTGTGAACTTTTGTGCCCTCTTGGGTACTATTTTTTTCCCCTGAGACTGGAGGCTCTCATTTTTAGACTTGATTTCTCTCCACTGCATTTTATTCACTACAATTTTAAGCGTTAAAGGCTCGTTTGTTTTAATTTATTTCATAAAAATATTTTTTTAAAAAAATTTATTTTGTAAATGTTTATTATATTTGTTTAAACTTTTAAAAATAATTAAAATAAAAAAAATTATATTTTTAATTATTTTAAAAAATTATTTTGAGTAGTTTTTGAAAATAATTTATTGTGGTAGATAGTAGAGAACGTTTTAAAAAGACGGGATATACAAATATATCATAAAAGTTAAAAATAATTAATTAATAATTACTTTTTAATTATATCACCAAATATAAAATAATATCTGCTTTTTATAAAATGTCTATAAAATAAATATCTTTTTATAAAATGTCTAAAATATCTAAAAATTACTTATTTTTTAATCTTAAACAAGCTGCCCTTGCTCATTCAAATCAAATTTTATCTTTACAGCTTAATATATATCATCAAATCTAAATTCTTAAATTCAATTCAATGGTCTTGAATTGTCGTGATTTCTTCACTAAATGCATAGAAGCCACCACCCTCTTTTTACCTCTCTATGGTAGGGTTTGGTGAGTTTACTTTTAGTTTCCTCATGGCTTTTCTTCCCTTTCCATAAAAGCAAATTAATTAATGCTACTTAAGGATGAAGCTATCAGAATTCAAATGTAAATTACCATTTCCTAATACATAATTTTCATAATCTTGTCTTAAAAAGAGATCAATTGCAAATTACAATTTTAAAAGTTTTTTTTTTGGCCCAATACAATTTTAAAAGTTGAAAATAAAAAAAAAACTGTCACATTCCTGAAACTCCAGTAGTTGTAAGAAGTTAGTTTTTAATTTTCACTTAAAAATTTGGACATTAGTTGAAAATAATCACTCCTTTAAATTTATAGGCTATATAAAGTTGCATTATATGTGAATATCTTGGCCTGTTATGGGATAGAACAACCATTGCGGATATATATATTTTAATCTTGATTAACCACTAAGCAATTGTTGCTTTCAGCTATGAATCTTAAGAAGTCATTACTAGACTATAGATTCGATTGTTTGAACTGCGATTATAGGAATGTGCTCTTCGGATTTAGCTTCCAAGCCTCCATCCTCTCTCGTTCTTTCTTAGATTCCCTCTTTGTTTTATTTCAACTTCTGGATTGATTTTTCTATGGTTAATGATATTCCGTCGGCAAGAAGGGGAAAAAAAGATAATTATCAAATTTCTGTAACTCGAAGATAATTATTTAAGTTGATTTCAATTGTTAGGTTTTAAAATTAGTAGTGTTGAAATTCAAGAAACGAAATAATGCAATAAAAGAATTAAAGAGAGGAAATTGAACTGATGTTATTAATAACAATTATGATACAATTAATGACAATGAAGAAGACTTGTACAGTGATTAACTTGAAGGTGATCGATTGTTGATGAACCCAGGCATGAAAAATGATGAATGCAATCAGAAAATAATATTCAGGCCAGAAAACGCCTGAAATTAAAGTAATATGATGATAAGAATGGTGAGTGAACCCTGAATGAAATCTGCATACTTCACACATTTAGTGATAAACCGGCCTTTATAAAATTCATCATTTTGTATATTTATTTTTAAATAAATTTAAAATTAAATTTAATTAAATATCCTCATTATCTAATCACAATTATGGTTGGTTCTATGAATTTGACAATTATTTTTTCAAATTTTCAATTTATTAAAAATGATTACTTTTCAACCGAACCAATTTTTAGACAAGACATAGGAAATTAACTTCTACTATTACTTGCAAGTTTTAGGAATTATTTGACCCATATTCTTCTAATTTTGTGATTTTGTTAAAAAATAACTTGCCAGTTGACTCAATAATGTCCCTTTTCGTTTACTCTTGTGATAATTTTGTGCTAATTTTCTAATTCCAAATGAACAGATCTTTTTACGAAGTATAAAAGGTTTAAGAAAGAGTCAGATTAGTTATAATTCATCAACAATGTTATTTATTAATTATACATCTTGCTATCTATATAGACTAACATATCATGTACATATTATTATATACTAAAATAAGATTTTATTAGCATATTTTGATACCCATAGAAGGTACTGTCTCATGTTTAAGTAACAAATTTTATTGAATTTCTTGCATTGACTTTGTACATTAAAGGGTATAGAGAATCTAATAAAAAATTAGACAAGGATGATATTTGAAATGGTATTTTATTTTAACTTAAGAAACATAACAAAAACAGACCAACATTATTGAATATTCATAAAAAAATGTGACGAATATTGCAAAGATCCTAGCTAGACGTGCTCTTTATAATATTATTCATAGATTTTTTTCATAATAATAATCAAATCTAAATTCTTAAAAAAGGTTTTTATTGTTTTCGTTGAGTAACTCCTTAAAGTAAATTATATTTGTAAGCAATGAAAAAGAATAAAATTGAAGAGAGGAATATCAAGATAGCATTGAACTTACGTGGTCAGTTGAACAGTTTAACATTCACATTTATTCAATGTATAATATGTTTACTATATTTAGGATCAATTACTATAAAAATAATATACAAAATTTAAAATAAGTTGTAACATTTCCAGATTATTAATAAATAATTTGTTTTTCAAATTGTATATTATGATGTATACCAATCCAACGTAATACAAAGCCTCTAGAAAGAAAAGAAGTTAGACAAAAAATGAGAAGTGTGTTTTACGTCATAACTTAGGTAAGTTTTCACAAGATCTCGCAAACTTTAAGATTAAAAAGTGTTTGCACGTGGGCATCTCCTCATGTCTTCTCGTGCTCGGACGTTCCTGTAATTTTCTCGAGAAAATCTGATGGAATAACGCCATGAAATATTTTAGAGAAATCACTCCGATATCTTACATAATGAATTTAAATACACAAAAATCTTCTGAAATTTCAAAATTACTTTGAAGTCCCATACCTTTTATGGAAGTCGTCAATTTGCTATATAAAAATTGTTAATCAATGTTATATAATTGTTAATAGAGTTATTCATCAGTTGACAATTTAGTAACAATAATTAACAACTATTCAGCAGTGATTAACAACTTCAATAAAAGACAATTTAGTAACAATAATTAACAACTATTCAGCAGTGATTAACAACTTCAATAAAAGACGTGGGATTTTAAAAAATTATATAATTTCATAAGGCTTTGTTGTATTTAAATTCGTTGTATGGGGCCTGAAAGTGACAAAAAAAAAATCAAGACTAACTTCCATCCTGCAAAATCAATTCTTCCACTGTTAAACATAATAACTTGTCATCCATAAAGCAAGAAATTTTCTTTTTTTTCTTTTTTGAAAAAAGAGAGTTATTCCTGTTCGATTTGAAAAGAACATTTACATAATTATATGCAATACAAAATTTAAATTTTATTATGTCTCCTGTTTATGAATGATTCTTAACTTACTATCCCTTAATAAATTACAAAAAATGAACGTTTTTCTCACCGTTTATCTTTCATCAAATATATATTCCTATAATATGAAAAGTTCAAAAGAAAAAAACTGCCAATTTTTTTGGTTCAAAGGCTCACTTTCAGTTGATATTTCTATTATCTGCCAGACATAATCAATCACTAAGCTAAGATTAGCAAAATCAGTGAGGATTATTAATTTTCTGTGTGAGAGAGCCTCACCACATAATTAATTAATTATAACAATATTTAATTTCTCTATTGCTTATTAGTAGGTAATGAAAAGCATACGAGTACTTTGGTCGCTTTCAAAAATAAAGCATATGCACTTGAAGAAGAGGCAACTTCATCAGTGCCTCATTAAGAATGACATCTTCACATATTCTTCTTATCATGATGACCCAAAAAAAAGGGGGGCCCTCCGAAAAGAGGAACAGCTTTTAATTTATCAGCTTATATTAAACCCGAAAATAAATTCCAGGTTATTAATTAATAGTTATTTTAAAAAAAAACTCTGATTTTTTACAAATATAATATTGCCAATATATGCATTTTTTGCATGGCAGCTTTTATGCATTATTGGACCAGTTTGGTGCAGAGAATGGAATGGGATTAACTGAAAAAGTTTTGGGTGGGGTAAAAAGGTGATTTTTAGATCAAAAATATATTTTATACCCTTAAATAGCAACATGACAATAAAAAGAGATAATTATTATTAAATAATGATGAGTTTGGTGACATGGCATAATAATAGATGTAAGTGTTACATTACATATCTTGATTTGCATGTCATAGAAAGGAATCATTTTCTCTTGACCTAACCAAACGGTCCTTAAAGACCTATCCTCCCTATATGATCTTCAAGCCCATTGCATTTATACATCTCCCATTTTTGTCTTGAAATTACCTATATACCCTTAATCATTTTTGTTTACTTTTGCCCTCATTCTTCTCTTTAATATATCAATGTCAATATACATTAAAAAATTTATAACACATGTTACATAAGTTGCATGTCCATAAATTATTGAGTAAAATAGACTGATTACTCTTCCATACACAAACTTTCCTTCTATTTTGAAAATGCATACAAACCTCCCTTGTGAAATTAAAATATATGTTATACAAATTTCCCTTATATATTTGAGATTCTATTTCAATCCATTAGTTAACTGTTAAAGTTGACTTTTAAACTTTTAATTTAACCAAAATGCTCCTCTCTAACATAAAAATTTTCTGAAAATCTATATTTGCCAAAAAAAAATTTTGTATTCAAATAAAAAATATAACAAATAAATTTTTCAAATTTTTATTTTATTATAAAATTTATTAATTTTTATCAAATTATAAATTTTTTTATTTTACTCTTTATCAAATTTATTGAAACTTATTTATTTATGTTTTTAAAATTTTTAAAACCATATTTTTGTTCATCACATAACATAAAATGATATAGTTTTAAGAGATTACATACGTAATTTAGATTTAAAATTTAAAATTTGTAAACATGTTTTTTCTAGTAAAATTGTAAACATGTTTTTTTACAATAAAATTATGTAACTATAAAAATAATATAATTTAGAATTTATTAGGGTGAGTGGTAAAATAGTAAATAAAATTTGATGTAATATAAATTTAATTTAAAAATAATTTTTATAACCTTTTTAGAATATTCATAATAGAGTTAATGGATTGGACTAAATTATACTTTCCAAAATAGAAAAGAGATCTATGTAATTAAGGCAAATAAAAGGACGTTAAAGTATTTTACTCTAAATTATATTCTCTCGCCCAATTTATAAGATAATTTTAGATAAAATTACATATACTTTTATATAAAATTCATTAAATACACTTTTACAATTATATATTTTTTAACATAAAAATATAAATTTTTAAAAATATCTTTTATTTAATAACTAAATAACCTTAAAGAGAGATACAAATTATAATAAAGAGGGAAGGATAGTATTGAAAAAATATATTCAATGAAACTTTATTTTTATCAAATTATTTTATATTTTATGGTAAAAAATAAATTTTATAATTGTCTTATAAATTGAAATGGAGGGAGTATAATTTATTTTTCAAACTCCGTTATATTCAAAAAACTCAGTTTTATGATATTTAGAGTTATTATCTCTCTTTATTAGAGAACTATCTCATCTCTTACTTAGGACGTACACCTTTATATTAGTATGGGGCATTTAAGATTTTATTTCTAGAGAAATCAACATCAGGTTATTAGACAGATATATACAGTAGTATATCTTTTTAATCAAGCTACTCTGTTTTTTTTAATTTTTTTGGAAGATGATAGAAATAAACTTTTCTGCATGGATTTAGTATATTTTAGATTTTCATTCTAAAATATTTCCTAAAGAATTAAAATCATATTATTAAGAAGAGACACTATCACTTCATGCCTGCTGATATATATGTATGTATGTATGTATGTATATGTAGTGTACTTGTGAGTTGTGACTTTGAGTGAGAAAGATGATGGAAAACCTAGGAGATAGACTAAGACTTGTAGTAGCCTTCATCATTCTGATCAATTCATATAATTAACCCTTAATCATCGTCTTAATCTGACGTGTTCTCTCTCTGAATATGACAAAACCAAATAGTTCAGGCTCAATAGTGATATCCACCATTAAGGTCTATTCAAGCCACTCACTTCAGATCACAAAATTATTATCTATGTTTATCCAATTACAGATACACCTCATCATCACCTTTATTCAAATTCTTCACAATCTTTTCATCAAACACTAACAATTCTGCAGTTAGGGAACATTGAACAAGTCAAGTACGTATCAACAAAAGTACTCACCTTGATTCAAATTCAACATATCTTGGAGCTTCATTCACAAACCAGAACAGAAAGCTATGAACTTTACTCTGATTTCTCACAACCATTTCCTCATACAGTAGGAATGCTAAAAATGGAAGAACAATAAAGAGGGACGTACCACGAGAAGTAATCACCTTCAAATTCAACAATCTGAACTGAGTTAGCAGATTCTAGGAAGCAGCCATTAAAGATCAAAGCTTGCTGCATTTCCCAATTCTCTAAGGTGATGTGGGCATGATGGGGAAGATGGGCACATGAAGAACTAACTCACAGAAAAAAGATCTCTGTTTCTTTGAAACAGAAACGAATGTGATTTTCATGGGTTAGAATTGCACGTGCCCTGCTTCTCCATCTTGCTCAAACATGCACCTTCTTTCTTCTCTGTGACAAAGGAGGACAAGCTACAGGGGAAGAGAGAGAGAGAGAGGAAGAGTGAAAAAGAAGAGAACAATAAGGAAGGAAGGAAGGAAGGAGGAAATTGCAGCTTTTGTGGACGAAGCCTACACATTTATAAAAGAAGGGAATGGGAGGGTGTGTTTGGTGGGAGCAAGAAGTGAAAGGCTTAGTTGGGTGTGGGACCTGAGTTTTTTTTTTTTTTTTTCCCCTCCAATCCAAACAGATTGTTACAAGTCACAGCTCATACATAGGACCATTTCTCAGAGAAAAAAATACAGTGAATTACTGATATAGCCCCTCACATCAGAGAACAAGTTTAGTTAATTAATGGCCTAATTAATATACCACAAAACAAAAGCTAGTTCCTGCTTATACTACCTGAACTAAAAACATTATTAAAATTAAGTCATGTGAAATCCACTGGCTAGGTATATGTCTTTGATTATTCTCTTATAGGTCAAAGTAGTCCTGAGAAGGCTTCAAGTGTAGTTGAATGGTTGTTGAATCCTACCATAGTAAAGAAATTAATACGCTTAAATTATTTTTTTGCCTTAAATGTTGGTCACATTTATTAACTCCTTTTTATTATTTAAACTGTGGGGCTTGGTGTCTGCTCTACAGTGGGTTAAGCAAATGAATTAACTTCACTTTTATTTAAAAAATGTAAACTTTGACTCCAAAGGTGTCACTTAACCGAGAAGGTATAGTTTGCATTAACCTAACAGTAAAGTAATTAGTAACCAAGTTCTTGATCCTATCAATCATTTCATCATGAGCAACTTGGAGTGTTTATTAATTAGTGCAATATATATTCTTTCCTGTGCACATAGGGTATTGATAACTATTTTTTTTAAAGAAAAGTTAGTTGAAAACCTTTATTTAAAAAAAAGAAAAAATTAATTTAGAAGTCCTTGTAGTTTTACATGATTTTAAATTAGGTCCCTGTAATTTATTTTATTTTAATGAAGCTCTTATAGTTTGATTGATTAAATATGTTAGTTCTTGATTGTTAAAATTCTTTAATTTTCTCTTTCAAAAAATGAAATTAAGGACTTCTATATGTTTATTAAAATATTAAATAATTTTAAAATTAATTTCACAATTTTTATAATTCAAAATTTATATAACAAATCAATAAATATGTAAGTATTGTATTAAATCAATTTTTTTGGCTGAAAGCATTAAATCATTTTTTCTATAAATTTTAAAAGTGTTTTTATAATGAAAAATTAAATATTGATTAATAATTTTAATTTTCAAGGACTAATATATTTAACCGGCCAAGCTATAAAGGGCTTGATCAAAATAAAATAAATTACATAAACTTAATTCAAAAATGAGAAAAATAGAGGGACCTATAGATTAATTTTCTATTTAAAAAATTATACTCTCATGAAGTGTCCTAAATACGTGCCTTACTAATGATAATTAAAATTTTAATATATTATTTTTTAAAAAAAATAATAATAACTTTATAGGGGTATATTTGAAAAAAAATTATAAAAACTACTTAATATTCTATATTTTAAATTAAACAAAACTTTTTGGAAAAGCCTTGTATTATGAATGATAGAAGTGCTGTTTTCCACTTCATCAACAAAATACTTTTTAAAAGTTTTTCCCCCCCTCAATTGTTAATGCTATTCTTTTCCATATTTTCTTGTTAGGATAACTATTATTGAGAATCCAGTGTAATTGACTAGTTTGGAATTAGATTCAAGCATTACTAAGTCTCGGGCAAAAAAAAATGTTTTAAATAAGATATATATTTTTTAATTTATAAGATTTGAACTTGAAAGTTTACTTATGAGAAATTGAATCATTTTCAAAGTGATAAAAAAAACAGTAGAAATAGCACATATTAAATACACTCATTATGACCATAGATTGTGGGTCGGTTAATGCCCATCAATTCACTTGGCATTCAAATTATGGTGCTTGTCGTGCAATCTACAATAAGGACTTAGATGTACACTTTGACCAGCATATGAGCTAAGATATATTAGTAAATAGTTTATCCTATCAATCAAGTATGGGAAGAAGAAGATCACAAGTTTAAACATAGATTAATTGTAGTTGAGAAATGAGAACAGAGATCATTACTTACAGTAAAATGTTGGAATTTCTTATCTGAAATTCCCATCGTACAAGTTGCTTAAATGCAGGCACATCACTTCTCATCTCTTGCGTCAGAGAAGAGGAAAAATAAAGAAAGGACAAAAAGAACACTTGAGCATGAAAATGGAAAATTTCTAATGCAGTAAGATGATGATAGAATTAAGAGAACAGAAGGGGAAACCTAGCTGTAGTAATAATTCAAGAGAGAGGCTTCCGGAATTTTGAAGACTAGCTAGGACTAATTAGCTGATCATGAATCAAATTCAATATATATACATACATACAGAGAGAAAAAGAGATGTGGCCGAAACGGAAGATATTGTCACTTTCATATCTCTGAGAGCGATGCAGATATATCAAAGTAGATATATATTATTCTCAGGATAAAAGCTTAACAATGAGGCTACTTTTAACGACAATAACTGCCTAATTAAAAGTAATAATTATATTGCAAGTTGCAGCACGCCTTGGGCGCGTGAAACTCACAAGAATCTTGACCCAGTTCATCAAATATCTGTGTGTTTGTGACTCTCGTGAATTTTAACATTATGTCACATAAGTCACTGTCTGATCTTGTGAAGGAGAGAAAAGAAGGCAAAAATATGGTTTGATGTGTTAATTGGATTTCGATATCTAAGTTGTCCATTTTAAGTTATGATGAGGCCATAGAACTGAGTGAGTGCATATTTTTCTCATGCATATGTATATAAACCAACAAACCCAGATGGGTGCTTATTGCCACAGAACATGATGATTTGTTGTCATAGCCAGAAATGTTGCTGTCTGGAGTTCAGCGACATTTTACTTCCAACAAGATTATTAAAACTTCGAATCTGATGAAATTCGGCGACAGGCAATTTGCTCCCAACAACATCGCAATAAGTCAGGAAGATAAACCAAGAATACAAATCCAAAACAACAACACAAATATTCGTTTAAAAAGGCGGGGAAAATTATGGCCATATATTATGTTGGAGGCGTGGCCTGATCAATCTATACGGTTTAAATTTAATTTTTGTTGAATTGAGAGAATTTTTATACCGATCAATTGACTAATAACCCTGTAAACTAATGACATCATACACCTCCTTTAAGCGTATCTTAAACGCAACGTTGCGTGTTCGATCTTATGTGAGTGCAATTTGCGTACATGAATTCACTCCGTTGGCTGGGCAAATTCTTTCTCAAAATTATTTTTTCAATTTGGTCCTTCGTTCAATTAACTTCTCAATTATACCCCTCACAATTGAATGCTTCCCTAGCTGGTCCCTTACAATTGAACTCGTTATGAAGATTATCTTGTTATCAAATTGATAAGTATATGCTTATTGCATGGGGGACGGCTATTGTTAATCATGATTTTAATTTGCTGCATATATCAAGGAGCTTGAACACTGGATTTATATATATACTCATTCACATCCCACCGTTATTTTTCTGAACTAATTTCTTTGGACAGCTAAACTTTTTTGCAATTAGCAGCTTAAAGGGTGTTAGAAGAATATAGTAAACAGCTGGGTTGTATCGTCAATGTGGCCAATCCCTTGAAGAACTTTGCAATGGCATATCACTTGTGGCATATGATTCTTCTGTGAGATCTTTTTTGGTTGGAGATGAGGAATTAGAGGAGGAAGGTGATTGGGGGGGGAGGGGAGAGATTGTAATGTGAATTTAAAGCTGGAGGGTTGTTTGGTACTGTTTATTTTGTTGCTTGCTATAGAGCTTAGACCCACACCCTCTTGTATGCATTCACACTCACTCTTCTTTGTGTCTCTTTCAAATTCCACTTCCTTCATGACAATGCCGTTCAACCTTTCCCTGCCCCTACCGTCTTAGACCTTATTTTTTTTTAGGAATAAAGCATCTCTTTTTCCTCTCTCTAAAACTACTCTCCTTTATTTTATTGTGCATAGTGTCTTTTTTAATTAGAGATAACAATCATATCTTTTTTAATTAGAGGTAACAATCATATTCGAGGCATAGTCAAACATTATATATGGACATTACACCTAATAGAGATTTAAATATTAGTTTATTTTATTGTGAGGGACTAACTGTGTCCATTAAATTCAATCCATGTTAGCATTAGTTTGGATTGTCAGTTACTTTGAAAGCTTGGTATGCCTGACCTAGCCTCAAGCCCTTCATGCTCATTAGGCTAGCCACTAAGCAGAGGCCATGCCTTGTCCAAGCCAACCCGAACATATGCCATTTTCTTTTTTAATTTTTTGTAAAAAAATATTTTATATTACTATTTGGGAGAATGATAGAAAATCTCTCTAAAATAGGGAAATATAATTTAGTTTCACAAAATATGATAATTCTAGTAAGGTCTTGAGGAACTTATTTAAAATTAAAATTTTATGTAAATTACTTTATTACCATCTGTAACTAATTTTATATAATTCACATGTTTGATTCCAACAATGACTAAAATGGTTTAGAAAATCAAAACTTTCTTTCAGCAATTTTCTTCAATTATCAAAGTCTAACTAATTTTATATTGTTCATAAATTTGATGTAAGTATTTGTAAGTTTGGTTTGACTAATAATTAAAACAATTTAAAAAATAAAAACTTTTTATTAGCAATTTTCCTCAATCAACAAAATCCAACTAATTTTATATCATTTACAAAGTTTAATATAAGTATTTATAAATTTGATTTCACCAATGACTAAAACAACATAGAAAAACGTATCTTGCTAAATCGTTGAAGGGTACTAAAATAATTTTGTACGAAAAATTAATTTCAAAGAAATTCATTAGGACCTTATCGTGACTATCACATTTCTTATTTCAAAAGGATTTACCTATCATTCTCCTTATTATTTTTGTTGAGAGTTATATCATATACTATATTTTTTATAAACTTTTTGAATATTTCTTGTCACTTTAATTTTTTAATCTTTTTTCCAAATTTTATTTTTTATGATCAAAGGAAAAAATAACTCAATATTATATAAAAATAATTGAGAGTTGTTGATTTTAAAAATAATTAATTTTGATTCTAATATTAATCATATAAAACATATATTTTAAGTTACAATAATTATATTTTTGTTCAAATTAAAGATAAATTTTTATATATCTTTCGATTTTTTTTTTGAGTGAGAATGAAGTATATATCAAAACAACTGTACAGAATACAAACAGAAACAATCAAGAAGGACAAAACGTAATTACATCAAAATATGAAAAGTTGAAAAAGCTCTCAGTGTATGGTCTTTTTAAAATTTTTTTGGGGCGGACCAAATAAACTCTCCTAAATTTTGATAATATATTATATATTAAATAATCATACTTTCTTTTTATTCAAGATCACAAGCAAGATTTTTCCTTACAAAATTATTTTTTATTTTATTTTATTATATATATATATATATATATATCAATTGAAGATTTGATTTTCTTTGAGCAAAATCCAAGTAATGCTCCAGAAAATCACCAAATCCCAAATTTGGAGTCAAAGGTCTAAAAAGCACACATGCGTTGCATAGTGACACTTGGAAAAGACAAAGGACTGGTTATAATATTTAAACATGACGAACTACATATGCGACAAACTGAACTCCTCCATTTCGGTCTTCCACAATCATGCTTTGTTGGCTTTCACTCTAGCTCTAGTTCTCACGCTTCAAAGTTCGTCAAATTTAGCTCCTTTATCAATAATCGCTAACTTTGATCATTGAATTCAAATATTCAATGGCATGTGATATACAAGTTTTCTTGAATAATGTATACCAATAGCATCATTAAATGACATTCGATCAAACACGGCTATGTATTTTGGCATTCTCTTTACACATGTTCTTGTCCCATTTACGAGCTTGTTTGTCAAGATTTGAAGGAGGAAAATTTAAAAAGGTTATCGGTTAAAGATTCAAAACGAGCAAGAAATCAGGAGATAAGACTATTTTATGGTGTTGGAGTGGGTTGTTTGACATGTCACTTTCACATTTCAAAGTAAACCAATCACTAATAAAGAGATCAAAATGCATACCAACAAGAACTAATCAAACGAAAGAGGTTAGATTCTTATAATATGATGAATAGTATTTAAATTTTCTATCAAAAAAGTGTCTACTTTAATCAGTATTCAAATATACCTCAAACAAAATTACTTTCAATGAAAAATTTACTCATACAAAATAAAAAAAGACTTCAATGGACGAATTTTTTTTAAACCTTAATTGAAAGACTCAATCAAAAGGGATCAACTCATAAAAATTCATTTTACTTGTACACGCAATTTAATTAAAATGTAATATCAATTTATTATGAGTCTTACATTGAGGATCAACTTCACAAGTGAAGTGTTCAAAGGGCTTTCCTTTTCAAGCGTCTAGTGTTTTGAATGAACTTTCTTTTACAACTTGTACTTGTAATATTGGTATTTTTATTGACTAATTAATGTTACGAAAAGAGTTACTCACAAAGATTTCTAACTAGCATGAGACTCAGTAAAATGTACTGTGAAGTGGAGCCATAAAAAATATAGCTCTCGACTGAGGTTGATATTATTATGAGTTCATATATATATATATATAGATCATGAGCAGCCATAGCTAGCTAGCCAGTAGCAAACATATCTATGAATGCATGGTGGGTGAGGGAAAGAAGATCAAAGGAAATCTGCTGTAGCCTTTGAGATAGAAACAGGAAGCAGTAGTAGTGACGCCTATCTCACACAATTAATGGTCCAGCGAACAACCTAGAGTGAGTCCACCAATCTCTCTCTCTCTCTCTCTCTCTCTCTCTCAATATTATGTATATATATGTAGGTGTCCTCTCAGTATATGTAGAGGACAAGAGAAGAATAGGAAATTAAAGAAGGGTCTTTAATTAATTTCTGTTCCACACGTGTTATGATCTTTTTGGTTTGGCTTCATCAAAGGGTCATAGATCAAGTGCTAAAGGGCACTGGCGAAAAGGTCCTGCTGCGTCATTTTCCCTTCAGTTTTTGGTCCAGCATGGGCCTATGGCTCATATATACATGCATGGAGTAGGAAAAACCCCACCGATGTTTGACACCTGGAAATTTGATAGCGAAAACACACCATAAATCCGACGGGCTAACTTATGAAAAGCATGGAGCATGTAAACCGAAATAATTCTTCGGTACATGACATGCATATATATATATATACACACACACACATAAAGGAAGGAATATTAAAATTTACAAATGTCGGCATATATTAAATAAAAAAAACTGTGATATATTTGTGTGTATCTTAATTTATGATCAGCTCATTTCAGATTTATAAATGTCGGCCTTCAACCAATGAGTTCATTTTTTAAAAAAATATTTTGATATCTTTGAAATTTTACATGCTCCCTCAAATCTTAACTATAGAGCAAAGTTTTAAAACTTTATTTGATTCTGAATACATGGCAAAGACGGTGTAGTTTGTATTTTTTTTTTCTCAGTATATTGTCTCTCTTTAGTTACACTAAGTTGGGATTCTTAAACATATTTTATTGTACTCTCTTCAGATCATAATATATATATAATTGTTAATTAATTTATGGTTTATGAAAAATGTTAGTTGAAACTTTAATTTTTTAAAAAGTTTATATCTTTTTATTTATATCCTTTCAAAAATTTGTAGTAACATGCATATAGTCTTTAAATATGGAGCATTTAAAGACAACAGATAAAAAAGTAAGAGTATAAATGGGAAAAAACATAAAATTTGTCAAATGTCCTATATTTTGGACTAAGGAGTGTTTCTACAAAATGATTTATATTGTGGTTCGAATGGAGTAATCATTAATTTCAATTTAGTGAATGACAAAAATTGAAAAGTTAAACATTTTTGTAAGTTTAAGAATATTAATTATCATATCTTAAGAACCATAAAATTAGTTAACTTTGCCCTATGATTAGGATCAAAGAAATACATCGCTCCCCCAAAAAAGATCGATCACAATCTCAATAAAATTCATTAAATATGTACTTTACAATCTTTTTTAAAAAATATAAATATAAATTTTTAAAAATATTCTTAATTTAATATAATCTTATCTGTGAAACAATGGGGGGGGGAGAGAGAGATAATATAATAAGGAAGACAAGGTATAATATAATGAAATAAGTATGATTAATAAAGCTTTATTTTGGTAAAAAAAAAATCGTGCATTTTAAGACACTAAATCACTCCAAAGCATCCTATAATAAAGTAGGACAAATGGAAAATTAATTAAGCTATAATTCTTAAAATTCTGTGAGAAAGCAAGTGGTTCCAAACAAAAAAGGTCACATGAAAAATTAACTCTTAAACTATAAGTTCAAAAATATTTGAGATCCAAACTTTAATTTTAACACAATGTTCCCTTTCAACTTTTAAAATTAGTACAAGATTACCCTTATTATTAACAAACATTAATTTTAATTGTTAGTTGATCAAAAAATTACAAAAAAGAACATTAACAACCAAGAACATTTCTTGATCATTTTCTATAATTTTTGAGTAATTGTATATAATTTTGAGATCATTTTCTATAATTTTTTTGTATTTTAATTTTTAAAGTTTTTTCTTTAATTTTTTAGTTTACTAATTATCAAAGTTTGTTTTTGTTAGGAGTGATATTGTACTGTTGTTAAAAATTGAATACCAACATTACACCAAAAATAAATTTAAGACTCCACACACTCTTGACTCTGTAGTTTAAAGATAAAATTATTCTTTAACCCAACAAAAACATAAGATAGATTTATAACTATCAAAGCTTATTGCCATTTTACCATAACTTCTCGAACAACATATAAAATTTAAATATCCCATCGAGGTTAATGCGTATATAATATAGAGAGTACAGACAATGATATCGCAGACTCTAAATTACGCAATCAAGTTTAAATTATTAAAAGACATAGTATATCATCGGCTAGCTAGGGTAAAACAAGTGGCACTATTATATTATTTAGTTAATCATAGTTTCATGGCCCATATTTATTAGTTAAATCATAGGATAGGGCTACTTTTTTTGGATGGTATTTGGTTTCATATGATATGTTAGAATGAAGCCAATTGACGTGGCATTCCACTCCACTAAGAGTCTGAGACATACTGAAAGTGATGTGAGTACAACGGGACAATACTTCCCGAATAAAATATCAGATACACAAGAATATGAATATGTGAAAAGAAAGATACATTTTGCTATTCCTTTTCGTATTTACTATTGTTTTATCTTAGACATGTCATTTTTATAACCTATACACTTGACATCACTTTCTTTCATAAATATCTAATTAATTGATTAATAAATTATTGTTAGTGGTTTATGAGGTGTTTAGAGGCATGTTTAATGGGAATATCACTTACGAGCACAATGTGTAATAGTGGAGCTGATTAGTCAGAGATTAATAAATGAACTTTGGTTAATTAGGTCTATTCTGAGTGGGATTATTATTTTTTTTTCCCGTAAGGCCTACATGTTCACAAATCACAAATTCATTTGATTATTTATTCATTATTGCAAAAATCGAGCAGTCAATATTCACTGCTGCCAACCAACATAGTCTAACATCAATATATTGCTGCATAGGAGATAAAGAAAGATCTTATTATTGGGTCCCAGCAATATGGTTTCAATTCACCTTTTATTTGCATTAATTTATATATGAAGAAAATTTATATTTACATTGAGATGACCTATTGTATAATTTTGTTGACGAGATATTAATATAACCCTAAGATGTATGGTAATGGAAGCTTTATGTTCTAACAAATCACCTTTTTTTTTCCCTTCAGAAGCATTTATTTCTTTCAATTTTAGGTCATGTGTTGGTAGTTATTTTGCATATATCACTCTCTTAAATTTTAGGACATGTATAAATGCTTATCTTAATCTCAATTCCATGCTTGAAATGAACCCTCTAAAAATTTCACATTTTGTAGGCAATTTTGTAATCGTTAATTAATTTGTTATTGAACCTTTAAAATGTAATATATGTCAAGAGAGTTTTTCTGTTTGAAGATTATTTACATATAAATGAATGTCTAAGAAAATAATTTGCATATCATGTACAATTCGTATATATTAGGGAAAAAAAAGTTAATCATTTCTATTTTAGTCATGTTTAGTTAAGGTTTTTTTTTAACACTGAAACATTATGGAAGACATTCCCTAGCAATTTGGGAAAATGACAATTGAATCTCAAAATTTTTAATTAATAATAATTAAATTTCTGACAAAATTTCTTAAAAATAAGTTGCAAATAATGATTTAAATAAGTATAAATTTAAATTTAAATTGCAGATAAAACATTTATAAATTTCTACTGTAACTCTCTTATTGTGATAGGAATTTCTATTTATAATTATTTACATTGATATATTTATAACTTATTTTTTAAATCTAACTTTCATTAATTTAATATTTTGAAATATAACTGTTATTGTTTGTAATAATTTTCATGTGATATAAATACCAATTAGTTGAGGTTACTACATTAGGCTTTGATTTACTTGTGAAATTCTATTTTTTCAGAAAAATAAATAATTTTATAGATAATAAGTAAAAACGGTCGGTTATGTATTTGAATAAAAATAATAAAAATAATTATTAAATAATAATAGTATTGTCGTTGTTTATTCACAAAATATATTTCTTTTCCACTTGATTATACTATACTAGGCCTAACCTGCAAAATTCACCATTGAAGTAAGAACTTATTCTAAAATATGAGCTCATCTGTTTTAACTTATTTCATAAAAAAATTATTTATTTTTAAAAAATTTACTCCCTTCATTTAAAAATATATAAATTTTTTTAAATATTAAAAAATGTAAAGAATTTTTATTTTTTAATGTATAATCATTCATTTTTTTTAAAAAGTGCTCTTATTAATGAATGATTTTATATTTATTATAAGGTATTTTATAAGAATAAATATAAAAAAATAAAATTAGTTTAAAATTAAATAACAATTTTATTATGGGTAAGATTCAGTTAAAAATGCCTTACACTTTTTATTGAAAGGAATATTTTATAAATATTTTATTATATTTGTTTAAACTTTTAAAAATAATCAAAATAAAAAATAAATTTTTGATTATTTTAAGAAACTACTTTCTAAAAATAATCTAATACATTGATGAAAAAGAGTGTTTTAAAGAGGTATGATATATGAAAATGTCATAAAATTTTAAAATAATATAATAATAAATTATTTTTATAAAAAGAATTAAGAAAAAATATGATAAAATTTAAAAATAACTAATTAATAATAATTTTTTATTATTACAATCAAATATAAAATAATATTTATTTTTTATAAATTTTCTTTAAAAGAATTTTTTTTAAATTTTTGAACTATTAAAAAATTATTTATTTTTTAATATCAGACAAACTCGCCGTCTAACTTCTCAGATAAGCTGTTTGCAGCATCATATCGTCATCACAGCGCAAGCAAGTGGGGAAAACAATCGATGTTCATTCCCCTGGAAATGAAATCTCTGATTTGACACTGAGATTAAACTGAAATGGAATTCTTTAGGCATAAGTAGGGACAAGACACATTTTCTACTTAAATGCTCCATCCCTTGTTTTTTTGTCTAATCAAAGGGGAAGAGTTTCATGCAAACAAACAAACAAAAAAAAAAAGGGAATGAGATCATTCAAATTGAAGATCTCTGTTTTTTTTTTTATTTTTTTTCCTTGTCCCTCGTGAGATAGGGTCAAGATCACACTGCGAAATTAGAATTAGATTATGTAATCCATGACCTCATCGCCATTCATGTTAAATAATGAACATTAATAGGATAGATAAATCGTGTTTTGCTTTTAATATAGGCTACAATGGAGATTAACGTACAAGGGCATTGGAAACTGTCAAATCTAGGAGGTTTAAATAATAAATTTACTTTTAAATTATACTCTATCCAATATTATTTATAAATTATTTTTATTAATCTTATCAATACTAATACAACAAAAGAACACAAAAATTAAATAAAATTTTAAATATAACCTTTAAATAAAAAATAAAAAATAAACAAACAATATAATATTGTTTTTTATTTTTCCCTGCCTTACTTTTTGTAGATAATTTGAGAATTTTAATTTGAAATAAAATTATCCCATTAGCTAATGATTTATAAAAGAGATCAAAATATACTTCTAAAAAATAACTAATATACAAAACTGGAGGAGTATGTCCAAGAATATTTAGGATTAGCCCTTAACTCATTATTGGTGTAATATTTTTCTTTAACTTTTAAAAATGATGCAATATTATTCCTATAATTAACAAATATTAACTTTAATAGTTAATTGACAAAAAATAACTAAGAAAATTTTTCTTAATCATTTTCTGTAATTTTTTTATCCTTACCTATAATTTTGAGTTACTTTTTGTAACTTTTTGGTTTATTTTATAATTTTTATCAATTGATAGTTAAATTTAACTTTTTATTAACAATAGGGTAATATTACACTATTTTTAAAAAATTAAATAAAAATATTATATAAAAAATGAGTTTAAAGTTCCAAATACTTATAGACATACAATTTAGGAATAAGATTACCCTTTAACCCTACCTATAAATATATAAGTGCCTGTAAATCACAGGCTGGATTTGAAGCATGAACCTTGGTCACAATTTAAGAATATATTTATAATTTAAATATTTTATTTATAATTAAAATTTCTGAATTTGTAATTATTTCCATTGCTATTTTCAATTCACTTTAAAACAGAAGTATTAGAAATTTAATTATCATTAATTTAATTTTTTTGGACCTAACTATTATTCTACTTGCTTCTTTTATAATGGTGATTCACACGGAAATATAAACTGTCATCCCTAGAAATTTATACGTGCGTGCTGATCATCGTAGGCTAGATTTTTTGTTTTTATATCAAATTTAGCTTAATTTTATTAACATATAGTTTGGGCCAAAAAAAAATTTAAGTGAATTAGTTTTTGAGAGCAAAAACTCATCAAAATAAGATCTGAACATGTTTTTTAATTTAAAAAATACTTACAAAAATACTTACATATTGCACACCAACACCAAAATAAGATTTGAACATGTTTTTTAATTTAAAAAGTACTTATAAAAATATTTACATATTGCACACCAATGAGGTCTTAATTAATAATAAGATTTGAACTCACAACCTTTATAGGTTATAAACAAAATCCTGATTAATTAGACTAACAATTATTCAACAACTTTATCGACAAATAGTTAACACCATTGTGATTGCATTTAATTTAATTTGCTTTTAAACATTAATGTTATGTTTCAATTTGACAGATTAAACATCATTTTATATATGTTCAAAAGTAACCCCGGCCCACAAGAATTGGGATTGTCATGAAAATCAAGAACTAAAGAGAGGCATATTCCTTAGGATCAAAGGTTTGTGAGAGTAACAGTTGAGGAGCGGTTGGAGAGGAAAAGGCAAATAATTCCACTGAGGAAACTTGAATTTTACCTCTTCCACATAAAAATAATGGCAAAGAAACATGTTTTTGTGTAGATTTAGGGTATACATTGTTTAAAAGGTATTCTCAAATTTTTTAGATTTAATTGAGGATATTTGATTTTGAATATTATATGTGCGTGTATGTCTTTAATGAAACATGTTTATAAAAATAATATCGATATTTAAATTATTATTTTATTTAAAAAAATGACTACACCTTACTCACCTTAATTTGTTTCTGGACTTAATCTAGGCGGTCATGTCTCTATTATTCTCATTACAGGTTCTAAGCTAGCCTCCTTGATTATTTATATCGTTTATTAGGTGGGATTTAGGAATAGAAATGTAAGATTTTTATTTACACACACACACAAAAACACATTATAAAAATTTGTGTTATTCACTAGTTGTAAGGTAAATCCTATGCACACAATCTAAATTATACAGAAAAGAAAAACCTTTGCAAACATGCACCTTAGTTTGGATAAGGAGAAAAATAGAGGGAAAAAATATTATGAAAACAAAAACAAAAACATTTTACTATTTTTGACAGTTTTTTTTTAAATTTTTTTTTCTTAGTATTCTCTCATTTTTTTCCTCTATTCAAGCAGTAGAGATGGTGTGGAGTCAAGGGATAAAGATCAATTTTCTCCGATAAAAAAAAGAAGATCAATTTTCTAAAAACAAAAATATAACTTGGAATCTTCAAACTTGATGGCATTGTCATCAAGTTTGAAGCAAAAATCCAAGTAAAAAGAACTTCAAACTCAATATGAATACTATCAATATCAATTTGAAGTATAAAATATTTACCAAGTCGTAACATTGACAATTTATAAATAATATGACTAATTTCCCAAACTTCATATATTACCCAAAAAATATATCTTATCAATTGTGAAATGGGAAATTTCGTTGTCACTGAGTTTAGAAAGAGCATAGCATTTCAAAGTGTAATTTTTAAATTTTTTCTGTGAGGAATTGAAGGGAAAAATTACTATTAGATATAAGAGTGACATATATATGTATACATGTATATGTGTATATATAGGGTGATAAATGACCAAGCGTACGTAGGAGAAGAGAGAATAAAAGTAATATGATGGATTTTTGGCAAACAAAAAGGAAAATTGACATAAAATCCCTCATTAGAAGGACCATTATTTAAAGGGATCGATACGATTTTAAGAATCAAATATACATTAGACCTATTGTCTTACACATCAAGTTTATTACCTTATATCTCAAGCATGTAACTTTGTATAACAAAGTTACATGTTAACCTTGGAGAATACTATGTAACTTACATGCTTGTGGTATAAAAAATTCATTGTTCATTTTGTTATTTTTTTTTGTACATCATCACTACGTTATATTTTCATGTGAAGGTTGTTCTTTTTTTTTTTTTTTGGTTAGCCAAGAAATTTGCACCTTTATGGTGTGGAAGGCAATAGACTTAGTGTGCAATGTAATAAGTTTGAGATGTAAGATCATAAGCTTGGGATGCAAAGTGATAGGCTTGGGTTGTAAGGTGATAAACTTGTGATACATTTGGTTTTTATTGGTATTGATCCCTTAAAATAATTTCCCTCTAAGGAGGGATTTTATGGAATTTTTTTTTTAAAGAGGCAAGAAGACAAAAAGTAGTATTAACATATGTTACGTGATCACCACTTCGATTTTGAGCTTTTTGACATTCCAATGAAAGAAGGCCATCCTTAATCCATTTTTGTACATAAGCCGTCCCTCCATTTTGGTGGTCCTGCTTTCTCCAACCAAATCAACTTCCCCATTCGTATTTACTCCAACACAGATTATCAAATTCTGATTTTGATATCCCTCCTCTCCATGCTTGTTCACTTTTTTCCATCCCCAATAATTAATTAATAATTAACTTGTCAAATTAAAGTCTATCTCCCATAGCCCCAGGCGTGATTTTATCAAAGTATTAAAAACTGAATTAATCCAATTAATTGAACTAGTAAACTTTTGGACCAATATCTTGACTAGTTCAATAAAATACTTTATTTATAATCTGTTTAACTATAATTTAATTATAATTTTGATCACTAATCCTTTAACTAGTGTTTTAATCGGTCCAATAATAATTCCTGTTAATACCTTGGATTTAATTACTATTATTCCATCTCCATTGCATCTTTTTTTTTTTTTGGTTCTATATGTGTTGATTTTATTTCCTTGACAAGCATTTTTTATTCAAAAGAGGTTGGATCATAATAACTGCTAATATTCTAATTTACCTTTATTAATGGGATGCTGTCATATTTTTTTTAGGAAGAAGACAACAAAAATAAATACAACTGTATACGTAGTTCATGTCTTATTGCACTTATTATTGTTTTTCTTTTTCATCTTTCTCCAAATACATCATGTACATTTTTTTTATAAAGGTGGAGGATCAAATTAGTTCAAATTCTAATTACTATTTACAACTATCATATCCTGATCACTTTTTTTTTTGGAGCAAACATACCCTGATCACTTGATTTGCTGATTTTCAATTGAAGAAATCCAGAGGGGAAAAGGCAATTTAGAAAGCAGTGCTATTTTTCCTACAATGAAAATGAAAAAAAAAAAATCAAAAGCATGGAGTTTTTCGGCCCAACACTGTTAGGCCCATTGTGGTGGGGTGGGTGGGCTTGGTCTAATTGTCCATTATTTTTTAAAAAAATTACATATAAATTCCATACAAGAAAATAATTATTATAAAATTTATTAATAACTGAACTAATATTAATATATTGTTAATTATCTCATTTTATTTGTTAATAAATTTTATAATAATTAATTTTTTTATGTAAAAATTTAACACAATTCTTCCATTATTTTTTACATTGAAAGTGTCCTTTCGGTCAATCATTCACACGTGTTTATTCAAAAAAAGAAGAAGAAAAAGAAGAAAAAGAAAAGAAATCATTCATTTATATAAGATTTATTTGACAAACTTTCATACGATCGTGGTCAAATAAAAATATATGTTTCAAACAAAAAATATATTTATGTTGCGTATATTAGATATATAGTTCAAGTCCCCATTTTCACTAGAGAGAAAAAAAAAAAATTATAGATTTCAATAGGCAAATTTTATTTTTAATTGCATGGAAGGTCATTGTGATGAAATGTTGATTTGAAGAGCCAATATGATTTTAGTTATTTTCTTGAGAAAATAAACAATATATTATCTTCGTATTCAATGAATCTATGTTATATATAAATTACCGTAAATTATCTGTACGATATTTTTTGTTCGATGCGGTGATATTTTTAATTTAGAACGAACTGTAATGCCATGTTAGGACCATTTGGTATAATAAGAAGAGATTTCACTTTTTGTCATTAATTAAATTAAGCACAAATTTTGTTGGTCAATACCCGAAGTTAAAAAATAAAATAAGAATGAATTGTATTTTAACTTGTAAAAATAAAACTTGTTACACATTTTAAATTATTTATTAAATATTAATATTAATATTAATATATCTGTGATATTAAATATAATATAAAATGTGAATAATTTATTTTTAAAATTTAAAAATATACAATTCAAATATTTTTATCACAATATAATATAATTTTGATCTTAACCCCAATTTAGGAATAAATTCGTCCCAATTCAAAAGAAAAATAATCAACACCTGTAAATTGATTACGATATGATAGGAAGTAAACCATGCAGAACAAAAAGAATTATTCATATTTTAAGATACTAGAACTACGAGTCGTTTGGAGAAATGCAACCAAACGAGGAGTCGTTTGAAGAACTGCCACAGGCATGGGGACCCGAGAGGTGGAGTTTCGAACGAGAGTTTCCTCTCGAGTCATTGCTTAATGGTGGAGTAATTGAGATTGTCGTCTTTGATTGTTCCTTCGCTTAGCTTCTGAAATTTCAGAACGCGCTTTACCATTCCTTTCTCTTCAAACTCTCTCTCTCTCACTCTAGAGGAGAGAGAAGGTTACCACAATGGCCGATCTCATAGCCAAAGGACAGGATCTCGAGAAGAAAGCAGAGAAGAAGATCAGTGGTTGGACCTTATTCGGCTCTAAATACGAAGATGCTGCTGAGTTGTTCGAGAAGTCTGCCAATTCCTTCAAACTCGGAAAATCTTGTTCGTATTTCGCTTCTTTTGATTTTCTCACTGTTGGGATTTTTTATCTGCAAACTTGAACAATTTGAATTTCCGAGTTTTGAGATATTCTTCAAACTTGCAGACTAGCTTAAGATGTATTTACGCCTGTCTTAAACTTTTATTCAGGGGACAGAGCTGGCTCTGTATTCATCAAGTTGTCCAAGTGTCATCTCAAGGTATGTGAGCATAACATGTCCATAAGCCTATTACGCTCCATTTTTCTTGGGTTAATTCGGCAGTCCTTTGCACTTAAACAGTTAGAAAGCAAACATGAAGCTGCTGGTGCTTACGTGGATGCTGCCCACTGCTACAAGAAAACATCCACAAAAGGTGTGCTATTAGATTTTGTTACATACAAGAGTGCGAGTGTTAACTGTTGAGTAACAAACATGCCATGCCCATGGAGATTCTTCATAAACCTGCAATCTTCACTGCTTGAATCTTTTCTGTATCTATTGTTCGTGTGCCAGGGTTTGTAGATCGATAATTCAGGACATTAGCTATAATTTTTGAAATTTGGTTTTTAAATCAATGAGTGAATGGTTTAATGGCTACAATGCTCGTTGTGATTGTTCTATTTCCAAAAGTCTAATCTAACGTTTTATTTTTTTTCATGCGTATCTAGGAGCCATATCATGCTTAGATCAAGCAGTTAGCCTCTATACTGAGATTGGTAGGCACAACATGGCTGCGAGATACTACAAGGTACTTTGGGTTTGAATTGTACCATTCTATGCTTTGCTGCTCCTAATTCTTTGACGACTCTGTCATAAGTGTTTTTTGCCATTTTGCTGCCTTCATAAAGGTGTGGTAATAACAATCATGAGAGCTGACTGTACTGTGGATTTTTTTACTCCCTGAATTTAGGAAATTGGTGACTTATATGAACTTGATCAAGACATAGAGAATGCCACTTTATATTTTGACAGGGCTGCTGAATTTTTTGAACTTGCGAATGCAACAACCTCTGCCAACCAGTGCAAATTGAAAGTTGCACAGTTTTCTGCTCAACTTCAACAGTGAGAACTTTTCTGCCTACAATGCACTTTTACACTTTATGATGGAAATTCTGCTCATTTAACTTAAATTGTCAATCTAAAAGATTTTGCATTTATCTTTGGAATTCCATCTAGTTCTCATTTCTACAATGCTAGAAGTTATCTAATTTCACTGAGGTTAAACATGCTTTCTGATTTTCCTTTTTCACATACCTTACTATGTATAAGAATGCGGCATTGCCATTGAAAATTATGGATGTAGTGAATAAGAGACGTGATATATATTGAAGTATATTGATCTACTTGATATTCATCAATATCCAGATATCAGAAGGCAATAGATATATTTGAAGATATTGCTCGACAGTCACTGAACAATAATTTACTAAAATATGGAGTTAGAGGACATCTTCTTAATGCTGGCCTTTGCCAGCTTTGTCGAGGTGATATTGTTGCAATCACCAACTCCTTGGAGCGATATCAGGTCTTTTGAAGTGACTTCTTTTCAAACAAGGTGTAATATTTTACTGTCACGTGTGCTTTAACACTTATTTAATTAATCATGCAGGACTTGGACCCAACTTTCTCCAGAGTTCGTGAGTACAAATTCTTAGGTGTAAGTGTTCAAATTGGCTAGTAATGTTGACTCCAGGAGGGGGGAAAACAACCAACCCTATTTAAATGATCTCCTTGCATAGATTGAAGTTAACAATATAAGTTGCTATGCAGTAACTGCTATCTGCATAGCTTGTTAACCTTTTGTAGCCATTTGAAGATTCATTGTTATTTATCATTTGAAAAGTGTAATCACATTTCAGGATTTGGTATCTGCAATTGATGAGGAAGATGTTGCAAAATTTACTGAAGTGGTCAAGGAATTCGATAGCATAATCCCACTGGTATATTTAACATTTCTGTGTCAATGAATGTAAATTCTTTAAATCAACCTTTTCTCATTCACATGCCGAATGGTGAAAAAATATCATGAAATGTTGATCACCTCAGTGGCATTCCTTTTTTTTTTTAATAGGACCTTATGGCATTATATGATCTGTGTGGTCAACCTCATTTAGAGAAATAAGGCTTATTCTTCTTATTGTGGTGATTGTAGTATTTCTCTTTCTTTTTGCTTTTTAAAGTAGTTTTGTAATTTCTTTTTCTGTGTTGAATATTAAGTGGTGGAATTACATTTGTTAGTTTGATATCTAAAAATGATTAATGAGAGGTTTTATTCAGATCGATCTCTGCATTGAGTCCTGCCAAGTTAGATAAAGATACCACTAGCTCAATCTATCTGTTTCAACCTATAAATATATCGGACTGTTTGCTTTCTGAAATTACATTGTAAATGGTAAAACATTGGCCCGAGGAATAATGATTAATGGCCTTACTCTTGAATCCCAATTCCCAAGCTCTTCAACTTATCAACAAAAATCTCAAATGAAATATGTTGATCCAATGCATGTCTTCTTCTTTGTCCTTGCCTGTAATCCTTTTGGTCTTGTTCACTTTATTACACCTATCCATTACACCCGTTCTCTTTCCTTCCTCTTGGATTCTATTACTTGAATTCTTGTGCTCGTCTTATTTCTTTGTTGGGGTGGTAGGTCAGAAGGTATTTGGTTCTATATTTTATGTATCTTAGCCAGCCAGCCTTAGTTGATTGTCCTTCATCTTTTCTTTAAACAAGGCTACATCTATCTTAGATCTGACTCCAGCATATGTTATCTTTCATTCTTTCTTATGTTTAGATAAAGGACAAGAGTTAGGTAAATTCCCTAAATTGCCTATTATGAGTTTCTGCAATCAAAATATGACAAGTGGGGAAACTTTTCTAGAAGACCCAATCATGCTGTATTGAGGTGTAAAAATTCACACGTATACAAAAAAAAAAAATCTTATAAGTTTACTCTATTGATAAATTTTCCTTAACATGGTTTTGTTTTTGCCTTCACGGCTGTTGATGGCCATATATGGCATGCCTTGCACGATAGTATGCCTAACTAGTTAACCTGAAGAGGCTTGATAAAAAAATGATAAACGTCCTTAATTTATGCAGCCGTTGTTGAGGACATGTTATTTGCAGAGATTTTTAATGATGATCGTGCCTTGTGTGACTTTTGGGAATCATATGCTCATATCATGTAGAGTTCTAGCCGTGCACTGCATACCCTGATTCTGTGTGATCTGTATATGCCCATATTTTCCCTATTCATAATTAAATTGGCATCTTGCATACCTAATTATATATGAAAAGACAATAACGGGGTAGAATGCCAAAATATACTATTAACTCTTCTAGAGTCTTATTACTATTATTTTCGAGTGTCTACTTGTTTACTAAGCTATACCCTACTTAAATATGTGAATTTAGGATTCTTGGAAGGCCGCCCTTTTACTGAGAGTAAAGGAAGCTCTGAAGGCAAAAGAAATGGAGGAGGATGATTTGACTTGAATGAATTACTATCGAATTTCTTACCAATTAAAGTAATGTCAGCTTTGTAAAGGCCAGTGGTTAGGTTTCAGTTATTTCTATTGTTTGGTGGTTCCCTTATCATTTTAAACAGAAGATCACAGGAATAAGGTCTCTTGAATTCTCTTCACAACCGCTTGATGCGTGTATGTATATATAAATTGAGAACAACATTTCTTTGAACTCTGTCTCTCTGGTTGTATCATTTGTGTATGGAACACCTCAGATTTCCCCCTTTACGTCGGCAAGCACTTGATAATATTTTCGTGGGGTGGCGAGTCCACTTTCGTTAAATAATGTATTATGATAATAATTCGAGTTGAAAGATGTGCTGGGAATGGCGTCTTTGTTACATGGGGGAATTGTTATTGCCCGAGTTTTGTATGCATGTGCCCATGGCGTGTGTAAAGCAAAATTACATAATCTCTCTCCTCTCGTAGTTCACTCTTTCTTTAAGCTTTTGTGATATTCCCTAGTGCCAAAACTAATTTAAAACTCATTAATTCTGTTTAAAATGGAGGTTTTAATCACTATCGTTTGTTAATTAGTTACCAACAAGTGTTAGTTCTAATAAAAAAGGGTTATAATACTTAAACTTGAACTTTTAAAATTGAGTCTTTGCAAATGAAGAAATTTTATCTGAGGGAACTATCCCTAATTGGAATTAAAAATTCTTGATGATCTAACAATATTGGCTGTCACACACAAATTTAAAGGGGAGGGTTGGGATACATTATTTTTTATTTTGAAGGAAATACCTGGATTTTGCAAATCAAAGGGATGACTCTGCTAGACAAGCAAAATCAGAAGGACTAGTTGAGAAAGTATGTCTTTTTTTTTTTTTTTTTTTTAATTAAAGGTCAAGCACTAGTTGCTTGAATTTATAAGCGACATTAAACTTTTGACTTCCTACTTATTGAGGAGCATGCATGTCACTAAATTATAAAGTAATTGATAGAAAGTGTATCTTTTATTCTCTCCAACTCTAAAGAGGATTATTTTATATTAATAGAGTATTTTTAATAGTGGATTCACTCTATGGTGGAAGTATGTAAATGCATCCCCCACTACGAAAAAAAAAAATATATAATCAAGGTACGTAGATTTTATAACTTCACACTTTTTATTCTTCATATTTTATGCCTTTTGGATTAAATAAAAAAATTTGGATTCAAAATTTTATTAAATATATAATATTTTAATAATCAAAATAAGAAATGAAGAGCATATTATATATAAGATCATATAAAGTGATGGTCAATCTACTTATATTTTTATAATTTAATTTTAGTCCTAAAATAATTATTATGTTTTTGAAAAATTATTAATTTTTAAACTAAATTATCTCATTACCCTGCCTTTGAAACCTGGCTCTGCCATCAAGGATGTTCCTCGTTGGGGAAAATAATTAAGCTAGACTGTGGAGTTCAGCTCAAGCCATCTCCTTACTTCTGCGCTTAATGTGACATGCATAAAGAAACATTTGACTTAGGGAAATGCTCATTGGCAGGACAAATAATTCCATCATTGAAGATGTTGCTGCTATGCAACGTTTCTCCCCCAGTTCATTGTTTTCTGCTCTCAAAAAGACTATTTATTCTGCCATTAGTTTCTCTCGCTGGACTTTACCTCTACTTTCTACTTTAACTTTTATTTGTTAATATAATACTTGTTTTTCCTAAAAAGAAAGTTAAAAAAAAAATTGGATGGGAGGTGAATATATTTTATTCAAACATTAATTAAAAAACCAGTTGTAATTTTGATACAACTTTCATTAAAATAGTCCTCGGTTCAATGTATGAAGAGCTGGCCTAGATCGAGTTAAGCGAATAAGACAGAATATAAACCTCATTCATAGTTTCATCTATACTTTAATGATTGGAATCTGTCGTTAATATAAGCTCCAGCATCATCGGCAAACAAAAATGTCATTTTTTTTATGGTTCTTGGGACCTTTTTGCCGTCGGAATACTATTTTTCAAGGTACTGAAAACCGGACCGGTCATTGAACCGGCCAAACTCAGGGGTCAGGGGTCATGGGTTCAACCGGGGGTCAAACCGGAGTCAGATCGGTCATAATAAAATAATATAATTTAAATAAAAAATGTATTAATTCTCAATACGTTCATACATATCCAAATCTTAATATCTCATATAACATATAACAATAATTCTAACAATAATAAAGTATAACAACATTTCTATATTTTTTTAAAATAAGGTTAACTAAATGATAAAAAAATTTCAATGAGTTAAAATAATAGAAATAAAAATTTATTTTAAAATAAAAGATAATAAATGAAAGTGATATATTTTAAAAATTATTTAATTAAATAATTCAAATTAAAAAATAATATAATATAATATATATTTATACTTTTTGATTTCTTTTTACTTGTTTCATCCCCTTATCTGACATAAGTATATTTTTTTTACCCTATGACTCATATTGACCTATCATTAATCATTATCATGTTAAAAATAAATATATATCTTAATTAATCATTATTATTTTTTTTAAATTTCAACCCGCCCAACCCGCCTGAACCGAGGGGTTGGGCGGGTTAATCCGGGTTAATCCCGGGTCATCCGGGTTAACTGAAAATAAAAAGAAAAAGAAAACCGGACCGACACATGACCGGGTCACCGATTCACCGGTCGGACCGGCCGGTCCGGTCCGGTTTTAAAAACAATGCTATTTTCTACTCCACTGCTGCGCACGGCAACAATCTTCTTCTTCCACTCACTCTTCTTCACTATAATACTCCTCCCCCTCCTCCTGATTGCTCTCTTTCTCTGAACCTCCTCGTTTTCTTCTCTTCCTTAGCATAGCTTTCCTCTCATATGGCGTCCATTTCTCAAATTTCCAACCTTGCTTCGTTGCTCCGCAGTTGGAACACGAGGGATGAGTCAAGAACTATTTTTGATGCTAGAGTGTCATTCGCACGCCCTCTTGAACTCTCTAATTTGAGCCAGAATCTAATTCGATGTTGCGGAAAGCGATCGTTTATGTCTGGACCTCCTCGTGCCTCTACAGAAGTGGTTGATGATCTAATTCTTGAGAAGGAAGAAGCAGGGGAGGAGAAAGACAGGGTCTTGAGGGTTGGTCTTGTGTGCGGTGGTCCTTCTGCAGAGCGTGGGATTTCTCTCAATTCGGCGAGATCAGTTCTTGATCACATACAGGTTGTAGTTTGCTCTGTAGTTGCAGGAGAATTCTGCAATGTTATGCGGTGGAAACTCCTAAAGTTGCTTTGTTATTTCTATGGTTTTATGTAACGGTTAAATAAATTAAAGAGAAAAGCTAGACTCAGAATCAAGTTCAATTCTCGATAAATGAATAGAAAGGGTCTTATAATTCCGGCAACGTAGCTTTAAAGAAACAAAACTGCAAGTAGTTGTGCCTTTGTATTCAGATTTTAAAAAGATATCAAAGCTGGCGGAGGTCAATAGGCATTGATTCATTTTTTTTTTAATACACAGTAGGCGTTGATTCTTCATGTCCATGAACTAATATTGTGGACAGCTTAAAGGCAATTTCTATCTTTTTAACATATACTTTGTGTTATCTGACAGGGAGATGATTTGCACGTGAATTGCTATTATATAGATTGCAATCTCAAGGCACATGTTATATCCTCTGCTCAGGTTCGTACTGTGTATGCATTTTGAAAATGATGTGATTTTCTATCTTAATTCTGAACTACGGATTGCACTATGTTATAGGGCATATCTAGCTACTTTTTTTCCTTCTTTTTTTGTGGCCAAACCTGAAAACTATGCGGTCAACACTGAATATGACTAATCACTGATGGGTAAGTCAACTGGGGTCTGGGGTTCACAATTACTGATAATGTCATAATTCTGTTTTATCATTAGCCTGAGGTAACATGCATTTCAATCAGAGTAGGTTCTTCATTGGAATTTCTCTCAGGAGTTCAGACAATTTATTTTTCTTAAAATTTACTAAAAATGCTATTTTACATTTTGAGGTAAAATTAGCAAAAATATAGGCAAAAGTCTAAATGAAACAGTTTTTATTTAGAGGTCTCAAGTTTTTGATCTAGCATGTTCGTCTCTGTCCATCAATCTTTCCTAGGGTATGCCTGTTAGACGCTGCAACATTCTACTACTTTGATATAGATAGTTGAAGATGAAATCTGGGCCAGTGGATGGCTCTAAGAGTCCGAATCCATAGCTTGTTAGAGGAACACGATGTTCAGAACCTCTGGAAGTTCACCTCTAGATGGTCTTAATTAGAGAAAATTAATTGAATCTTTTGTGGTGTAGCATTGTTATTATTAGGTATTATTCAATTCGTGGTCCGGAATTGTTTATTAGCATTCTTAATCAATATTTATTTGTCCCTCATTTTTCCCAAAAAAAAAAAGGAAGTTTTATGATGAAACTGAAAAATGTCTTGTTTCCAGCGCATAAAACTAACTGAAAATGAATTTTGGCGGTGACATTTGGCTTGAGGATTTTTCAGCTTCTCCTATTAGGTTGTTTATATCTATTTCTCTTGTAAAAGAAATAGCAGTACGTTAGTCTTGTTTCATTGCATTTTATGCTCCAAGTTCTTTTCTTCTTTCAGTTGAGCAAGTTTTGGGTGTATGAACTTTCTATCTTGTTTGTTGAAAGGTTCATGGTGTTTCTCCAACAATCTTCTACTGGCTTCACCACATTCTAGGTTAATTAATGACCAGAAGTGGCATCAATAGGCATCTAATAACTTCAACTGGGGATTCATGAAATGAAAATCAGAAATCGTGCAAGTTGTTTTACCCATTTAAGCTTGCTAATTTTTCATGTCTTGCAAAGGATGGCAATCGCTTATGTATCTTTCTTGCAGGTATATTCAAACACTCCAGCAGACTTTGATTTCAAGCTTGAAAGGTGAATATGCCATGCAATTTTGAAGTATTGAATATCTTTTCATACACAAAAACAAGTGTTGAATTGCATTCATCTTTTAATATGATCTGATTGTTAATTCATGCAGCCTTGCCCAAAGTTTCCAGAATTTATCTGACTTTGCCAAGCATCTAGCTACAGCTGTGGACATAGTGTTTCCAGTTATACATGGTCAATTTGGTGAGGACGGTGGCATTCAGGTGTAGCATAGTAAAGCTCTTGATAACCAATGTTCTAACTGAAATATGCATTTTCATGGCAATTTCTCCTAGGCTACTCAAACTTGTTGGAATATGAATTATTTTTTCAATGTGATGAACTTCCAGGAACTACTGGAACAGTGTAATGTTCCATTTGTTGGCACGGGATCAAATGAATGCCGTCATGCATTTGACAAGGTAAAGACATGTGTAATTTGTTGTATTTATCATAAATCCTTTGCTGTGCACTGTTAGAGGATGGCAAAAAAAAATTTTATTTTAAAAATTAGCAATGTTTTCCCAGTTCACATATTAGATTTTATGCATTCCGTTACTGTTGTTCACTAAAGAGAAAGCACTTGATGTCTTAGTCCAAGCCACTACTTATGCTTGCAAACTTAATTTAACATTTGGATTATGAACAGATGTATACTTTGTCATATAAAAGTTTCATGCTAGTTGTGGTATGTGAGCAAATCATCAGAAAAATCATTCAGAGGAGCTTCCATAGCTTAAGACATACTCAGATAATTTTATATTCAGCTAGATCACTTTTCTTTAATATTTTAGTGATTACTTACTAGTTATTTATTAGTGTGGCTCTGCTTCTGACTCCAGTAATTTCCTTTTAAAATTATTGGCAGTATGAAGCATCTTTACTGCTCCGCAAACATGGATTTATAACAATACCCAGTTTCTTAGTTCAGGTATTGAAAGTTTTTGTCAATATTATGTTTTTTTTAGCATCCATGTCCATGTGGTGTCGTATTATAGTGGCATCCCATATCTAGTAACAGGCTTTGTGTTTCTAGGTCACAATACCAATTTCCCCCTTTACGTGCTATTGAATTTTCTGATATTATGATGGAAATCAGGGATATGAAACAAACAAGTTGGATCTATCTGAATGGTTTGAAAGAAACCAGCTGGACCCAAACCAAGGGAAAGTTGTGGTAAGGCACTTGATTTGGTGATCACTTGAGATCTATTGTTAAGTCATTGCTAAGCAATTTATTATGATTATAGACGTTCAAATCTGTTCTCCATAGGTAAAACCAACTAGAGGAGGGTCAAGCATTGGTGTTAGAGTTGCTTATGGTGTGGCTGATTCTATTGTCAAAGCCAATGAAATCATGTCAGAGGTACTTTTCATCAATTTAAAACTTGCCTGCGAGAGGATATTTTAAAATAAGGGGCAATTAATGTGGAAACAAAGCAAAGAGAATGAATATTGAAGAAAATTAAGGTTGTATGCAGGTTGCCTAAAATTATGGTCAGTGATTGATAACTTACAACATGCTTCTACATTAATTCATTTTTCATTTGTTTTGAATGCTATAGGGTATTGATGATAAAGTCCTCATTGAAACATTTCTTGAAGGGGGGAGTGAATTTACAGCCATTGTCCTTGATGTGGGATCTGGTTCAGATTGCCATCCTGTTTCACTACTTCCAACTGAGGTAAGTGTGGTCCTTTTACTTATAAAATGTCTATTTATTCAATTCTTTCTTAATGCATTATGAATCTAATTGGAATGACATCATCGATATTGGTCATCCCAGTTGCAATTATTTTGTGCATAATGAATATTTTTGTGTAACAATAATGATGTAGTTTAGATGAACAGGTAGAACTTCAATTCCGTGGTGCAACTGATGTGAAAGAGAAGGATGCAATATTTAATTACCGAAGGAAGTATCTCCCAACCCAACAGGTCAGTTATAGTATTTATGTGTTACACGCACAAATGATGAACATACATCTTCTGATTGAGATTGACATATGAAGTGATTGATTCTTGGATTTCCTGTGTAATATGTAATTAGTTTCAACCTGTGCCTGTTTTTCTTCTTAGTTGGATGAAGCATTTATTATGCACAGGTTGCTTATCACACTCCTCCTAGGTTTTCTTTGGAGGTAATTGACAATATTCGTAAAGGGGCCTCCGCATTATTCCAACAGCTTCACCTTCAAGATTTTGCACGTATTGATGGATGGTTCTTGCCTAGTTCATGTTGTAAATTATCATCTTCAGAAAGTGGGTTTGGAAGGACTGAATCTGGTACCATAGTATTTACTGATATTAATCTGGTGAGTTTTTTTTTTTTTTTCATGTCTACGTTTTTTGTTCTTTCTTTTTTTTTTTGTGTGTAGAGGAAAAATGCATAAAACTCATTGCTTGATATTGAAATCATTGAATGTATCAGATAAGCGGTATGGAACAAACCAGTTTTCTATTTCAGCAGGCTTCTAAGGTACCTATTGATGTGTCTGCTTTAACTTTCTTCTTGTTCTAAATACTCAAGATTCCTATTCATCATGTCTGTGACTGTTTACATACATAACAAACTTCTTAGTCCTTTTCATGGCCATTATGTCATATTTATCTCAAGTTAAATACAGCTTTAACAGCCCCTGTTTTGTCTGTGAAGTGTGAACTATCACCCCCTCATTGGGTGACTATATGTGTTGCTTTGAGAAACAGAATTTTGATAGAACCATGAAATGAACCAGTAAAATCCCTTACAGATGATAAATTGACTATTTATTCTTCCTTGTAATAGTGTATGTATAATTCTTTAGCTTCCTTAAAATACTGTCTGTGTTTACAGGTTGGTTTTTCTCATACGAATATCCTTAGGAGCATTATTCATCATGCTTGCTTGCGGTTCCCAAATATTGCATCAGTCAACGGTATAACAGCTCATATGCCAAAAGGATCTAAATCCTCAAAACTTAATAAATCATCACCTCATTGTGAAGGAGCTCGAAAAGTTTTTGTGATTTTTGGAGGAGATACATCAGAACGGCAAGTATCCCTTATGAGTGGTACAAATGTTTGGCTCAATTTGCAAGCTTTTAATGATGTAAGTATCCATGATTAGCATTCCTTCAATCGTCGTTTTGCAGTCTACATGCTGAAGCTTATTTTTGTACTCTGTTTTAATTTTTTTTTTCTTGTACATTTTTTAAAAAAAATAATGAACTATCGAATTTGAGATTCTTAAGCACAAACTGTTCATGTATATTTTAGACCTTATGAACCATCATGTAAAGTAATACAGAAAATATAGCAAAGTTCTAGATTTATTTCTAGATATTTCTCTCTCTGTTTTTTTTTTTTTTGGGAGAAAGGGGGCATGGATTTGTATTGAAGGAGAAATGCTTTTATAAATGTGATGATTAGGTTTATATGGATTCTAGCAGTCCAATCTATCCTCAGGATTACATCTTCGTCTTTGCCAATGACTAAAGTAAGAACTGTTGTATTCTTTGAACTTCGGCTTCAGCATTTACATCTGAGATTGCAATAATTGTTCTTACAGCTTGAGGTAATTCCATGTCTACTTTCTCCAACAAGGGAATATGAATCAATAGTAGATTTGGAAAAGAAGGTCGATGATGTAAAGAATAGAACAATTTGGTCATTACCGTAAGTATTGATCCCTTCTTCCCCTTTAAATAATGGACAGAACACAATCATTTTTTATTTCTTAATATGCATAGGAGAACAGCTCATTATTCCAGAGATTTCACTTTGTTGTTCTTGAGCTAATAAAGTAATAATAGGCACCAAGAGAAGAGTCTATATTTGCTTGTTGAACATTTTACTCGGGTGCATGTTCTCTCTTAAGGCTAATGCTACTTTCACAAGAATCACAACAGTTAAAGGCCACATTTGCTAGATGAATTGGTACACGTAAATCTAGTGGGGTCTGCATCCATGTTCTGTGAAAAGAGGTTCTGGTAGAACAAGTTGGATCCACTTTTAAACATGTAGTGATGAAGGCCGGGTGCCAACTGCAAAGTATTCTGGAAGTGGCATCACTCTTAAACTATTTTTTGCCCGAGCAAGTGAATAATTCATTTTCGTTAAAATTAGCAACTAAAATTTGAAACTTCTTCAACTATCCTAACGTTCCAGTTTACAAGAAAAGTTTTCATTTAATGTGACAAGCGATCATATCTTGCTAATATATTAAGAATGATGTAATTCAAAAATAATTTTGTGTACAGTTATTCTATTGTGCTTCGGCATACTACTGAGGAGGTCCTAGCTGCATGCTTAGAAGCTAATGAACCAGAAAGAGTTGCACTTACGTCTGACTTAAGGAAGATAGTGATGAATGATCTTATGGAAGGATTGAAGGGTCATAGTTGGTTTACAGGGTTTGATATTGATGACGAATTGCCTACTAGATTTTCATTGGGGCAGTGGATCAAGCTGGCCAAGGAAGTCCAGGCAACAATTTTCATTGCAGGTACTCATTATAATAGTGCATTTTTTTAGACATTATTTTCTTTTTCTATACATGAGAAAAGGCATTAGCAATCACCATCTGTATGTTGCTGGGGATGCTCGTACATGGAGTGAGTTGTCCTTGTCAACATGGTGTCTGCTTTATGCATCAGCTTGTTACATAGGCCTTCTTGGTTAACCCTTTTTAGTTAACAAGATGCCTTTATTCCTTCTAATATTTGTTAAGAAGTTTAAAAAAGCAAAGACATTAGGTGTTCTTTAAAGATTCCCCAGTGGTACTGACAGAATTGGAGATTAGGCCAGGTTAGCTTGTAGTTTTCAAACCATTCTATGTTATAAAAATTTGTGTCGTTGTTTTCTAAAGTAAAAGGTGTAGGAGCACAACTTTTGAGAATTTCAGGATTTATATAAATTGAGTGTGTATATTTTTACGAAGTAAGTTTTTTACATGTAGTGCATGGAGGCATTGGGGAAGATGGTACACTTCAATCCTTGTTGGATGCCGAAGGTGTTCCTTATACAGGTTTGTTCATTGTTCAATTTTCCAAAGTTGGTATGCATGACTATTAGATACAAGTTAAACTACTAATTTGTTTTCATATTTTCAAATTTTTCTAATTTTCCCGTTTTATCTTCTAATGAAGGCCCTGGCGCAATGGCGTCACAGATTTGCATGGACAAAGTTGCAACTTCTCTTGCTTTAAAACATGTATGTTTCCCTAAATCATATTTACTTTTCCTAGCTGAATAACTCGATTTCTCTTACTTTTCCCAGTTTGACATGTTTTTTACTATAATGGCCCATTATAAAAAGCTTGGAAATTTAGGAGTTCTTACCATAAATAAGGAAGTGAGGGGAAAATCTGAACTTCTTAATAAGCCTACGGATGATATATGGCATGAGCTGACCTCAAAGCTGCAGTGTGAAACTGTGTGTGTCAAGCCAGCAAAAGATGGTTGCTCAACTGGGGTTGCAAGATTATGGTAGATTGTATGCCTTGCTAGTAGCTCATTTTCATATTATTCAGTGATTTGAATGTTTCAAATATTGCCTCTGATTCCTTTCTTAAAAAGCAATTCTATTTTTTTTCATATTCTTTTTGTTTATACAGTTGTTCCAAGGATCTTGCAGTGTATGTAAAAGCAGTGCTGGACTGTCTTCTAAGGATTCCTGCTAATAGCTTATCAAAGGTATGGCACTAGGAACAATGATATCCAGTTATAAAGGTTCTCATTTTATGAGAAATTTGTGAAGGAGAGGGATAGTAAAATACCGAATTAATGATGTACCCTTGCTATGAGATCATTTTTCTGCCTTCCTATTCTCAACCTTACCTGAGAGATTATTGCTACAAATGTAATCCTTGCTTTGACATTGCACATGAACTCTTCATTTTTATATTAAATGACATTTTATCTCTCTTTTTCTTGGTGTTCAGGCACATGCTATGATTGAGATGCCAAACCCTCCTCCCGAGGTTTTGATCTTTGAACCTTTCATAGAGACTGATGAAATAGTGGTCACATCCAAAGATAAGAATAAGACTGGGCGCAACCTAATGTGGAAAGGGCACAGTAGATGGGTGGAAATAACAGTTGGTGTTATAGGCAAACGTGGCTCAATGCACTCTTTAAGCCCTAGTGTCACTGTCAAGGAAACTGGTGACATTTTGTCACTAGAGGAAAAATTCCAAGGTTGGTCCCCTCAATCTTGCCTGGAAGTCCAAGGGTAAAAATTTCAAGGCTAAGTTCCAGCTGTGCTGTCTTTGTAATGAATAGTCTGTATGATTTAAATTTAAATTCAACCACGCTTGTAAATATTGGATAGCCTAAGTTCCTAAGAGAACTTACAACAAGGTAAAATATGTAATGCTTGTGCGCATCAGAAACTACAGCACAATGATAAACGTTACATTCATGCTCCAATGTAATATTGGAGCTAGGGATATGTAAAAATATAAACATCAAATCATTCTAAGCGGCATTTATATCATTTTTTCCCTTTACATGTTTGTTGTTGTTTTCCCCTCTTTCTCTTATGTTGGTATCGTTTTCGGTTTTTGGGGTGGAACAGGTTGGGGTTCTGCTCATCTGCCTTTATTTCTTACTTTGGTTTATTTTTTATGACCGGTACTGTTTACAATGGCTCATCGAATATTGTCTGTCAGGTGGGACAGGAATCAATCTGACTCCACCTCCCTTGTCAATCATGAGGTAAGGAGACACTGCATCTCTTCATGGCTCAGAATTCTTGTTTACCTTCTTTAAAGACCATCACTAGTTTTTTCATTGGTAGTCAAATGTCATAATTAACTCCGAGTAAAGCCTTTTTCTCGTTACAAATGGGTTCTGTAAAGTTAAACTTAGAAGCATTGTGCTCTTAAATAAATTTCTTACGCGTGCTATTAGGGTTGATATCTTCAACCTAAGAACTAATTACAATGCCTTAAATGGCCGTGAAAGGTATAATTGAAAATTGGAAGCATATGTCCAATTGTACATCTGATAATACTGATATCTTATATTTTGTTTACCATATTTATTATTCGATAAGCTAGATTAACGTCTCTCCCTTACATATCATACATTGATGCACTGAAAATTCTTATTTTACCTGGATAATTGAATTTATCACTGGTTTGTTGAATCTTCGTTGCTAGAGATTTGCTTGGATAATATCTGCTTCATTCTCTATTGTAGCGAAGCAGCTTTGAAAACGTGCAAGCAGAATATTGAACTCATTGCAAACACCCTACAATTAGAAGGGTTTTCACGCATTGATGCATTTGTCAATGTTGACAGTGGGCAGGTTTGTTGATCTCCTATTCTCTATTGATCTCATGTATCATTGATTCCTTCCCAAACTCAGGTCAGACATGTCACTTGAAATGTAATGAAGCAGTATCAACGTCTATGCTGAAATAACAGACTTGAGGTGACATTGAGGAGTCATTTCTGTCTTAGCAACTTATCTTCTTACTCTGTGATCATTTTCATGACTTGTAGGTTTTGATCATAGAGGTGAATACTGTGCCTGGAATGACACCTTCCACTGTTCTGATTCATCAGGTGAGTTCTTGCAGTTCTGATTCATTTCTTAAGGCTTGCCCCACCTAACGGCTTGAGGGAGATAAAGTGTGAAACCACAGTTTTGATATCTTCAGAATTATTTCTGTGTATGAAGGATTAGGAAACCTTGTGTCAAACAGAAGGAGATAAATGAAATCCAACAAGGAGATCTATGTAAACATAAAAGCCATCTTAAATCAGGAACTGGAACATACAAACCCATTAATCCAATTCATCTGATCATTCTAACTGATCAAGTCTTTCAATACTTATGTCAGGCACTAGCAGAGAATCCTCCTATGTATCCTCACCAGTTCTTCCGCAAGCTGCTTGATTTGGCATCTGAAAGGTCCACATAAGAATTTCTGCATTGTTCTTGTCAAAAATGATTGGTAGCTGTTAATGTGTGTATTGTGTAGTAAAGATAACTATTCAAGCTTTTAACATTGTTGGTCTGGTGTGGATGATGTCAATTTGTAAAAATCAAAAGTCCATGATGGTAGTTTGATCTATGGACAATAAATGCCTAACTGGTGCCATCTTGAGCTGGAGTGTTGGCTGTCTTTTAGGTAATTTAGATGTGAAGTCAATAATACAATGTCAAGGGTTGTGAAAATTTTTCTAAGGTGTTATTTTAAAAATGAAAAAGGAAAAAAAGAGAACCTACAACAAATACCTACAAATTTTTATCTAAGGTATGTGTTTGAGGTTAAAACGGAAGGGAAGGGAGGGGAGTAAAAGGTTTGGTTATAGTTTTTCCTTTGATTGAAGTTACATTCTTGATCCTACTTATAAGATCATACTTACAAGACTCTTTCCAATATTTAACGAAATATTTAAGAAGAATCACATCAAAAAATTTATTCACAGATGAAGATCAATATAAAATAAATTATTATTAAAATGAAAACATGAATATGTTTTTTCTTGAATGGAACTTATTATTAGTTCTTGTATGCAAATAAGTTTTTTGTTAGGTTTTTAGATGTGATTTTTTCAAATATATTTGTGACTCATTTAACAAAAATGCCCTTTTTTTTTTACTTGGCTTAAATAATGGCTTTTTCATTTCCTTTTCGCACTTTCCTCAATCTTCTATAGTTTTATACTAATGAAAGGGTAAATTTGGGAAGTTATAAAAATTTATGACATTTAAATATATCTAATTTCTTTAATCTCATGAAAGTGGTTAACTAGGCTTCATAATAAGAATTTGGGGGGGGGGGATGAATTAAGAAGGGGTGATGGAGGATTTTCAATTAGCTTTTAAAATTATGAGAAAATGATAATAAAATTTCATCAAAATATATAAAGGGAGAATGACAAATAAGAATATTGTAAGAATATAAATGTCAAACTGAGATTTTTTGATACTGATGTTTGTAAATTTCAATACTCTTTCTATCATGTTTTAATATTGAAGTTCCTAATTTAATATTAACATTCTTACAAAGTCTTTACTTGTCATTTTCTCTATATATGAATAACAATCAAGTCCCTAATAATATCATAATTTCTCTAGAATCTCTAGGTGCCTTTCTAACATTAATAATTTTAAGTTAAATGATTAAATTGACTCTTGTTTAAAATAAAAAAAATAATGGGTTTTCATTTTTCATTCAATTTTTATGATTCACAGAATAAAACTTGTGATTATTAAACAAAAATTATAATTGGTTATTTTCAGAACTTGAACTTCAATAATAAAAGAGACTTTACGTAAAAAGTTATAATTTTTTATTCAATTCTTGTGATTTATAGAACAAAATTTGAAATTCATTATTTTCAAAAGTTGGACTTCAATGATAAAAGAATTTTCACCTGAGAAGTGATTTTTTTGCAATTCAAAAAATTAAAGTTATGATTATTTAAATAAAAGTTGTGATTGTGACTAGTTATTTTCAAAACTTATTTATAAATCATAAAATAAATTTCATATGAAAAGTTATGATTTCTTATTTAATTTTCGCGATTAACAAAAAAACAAGTTGTAATTGTTTAAATAAAAGTTGTGATTGAGAGAATGGAGCTAGACATGCTATTTTTATTTTAAACAAAGGACAATATAATCATTTAATCTAAAATCATTAATGTCAGAAAAATCTTAAGGACTTTAAAAAAATTATAATATTTCAAAGAATTTGATTGTCATTTTAGTGATATTTTATTGTAATTTTTTAAAAATTATTATTTCATAATACTCTCTCAATCTTATTTCTCAAATGGAGAGAAGAGAATATTTTGGTTTTATTTATAAGACATGTCATTAACTTTTTATTACAAGTTTCTCCTTTTACTACTAATTAAATATTGATAAGAGGTAGTACTCCCTTCGATTCATGATATATGGCATTGTTAACTACTTTGCGATTATAAAAAAAAAAGTTCAATCTTTTAAAAAATTGTATATATTTTCAATTATACTCTCAATAAACTATTTTCTAAAAACAATAACAAAAGAAGTAGGGGTATAATTGAAAAAAATTATAATAACTACCCAATACCCTATATTTTGGATCAAGCAAATCTTCTAGAAAATGTTTTATATTGTGATCCATAAAAAATTTTTATTAAAATATGTATATTTAATAAAAACAAAATTAAAAACTTATTAAATAGTTAGATAGGATAATAGTTAGTTTTAAATGAAGCATATTAAAAATGAATTATAAATAAGGCATATGGGAGTAGTAATTAATTTCTTTTCCCCTCCAAACTTTGAAGCATTAATGGATTATCCTAAATATTGTCCTTCACGGAAACCGACAAGTGTTAATGAGCCAAGACATAGCACCCACAAACTCCTCTTTTTTCAAGAATTTAGTTGGTCATCCTCAGATTGCATAATTAATTAAATAATTTTAAAATTGTTCAATTTGTATAAGCTTTAATTAATATTCAAATGAGATCCTTTGCATCGTCAAGTGTATTAAATTACATGTAATTTAAAATTTAACAATGAATAAATAGTAATTAAACAGTAAGTCATCAATTTTTAGTAGATATCTAGATGTCGACATTGCATTGTTTCTCTAATTATTACTCAAAGCTCAATGCCTTCTACAAATTTTAACATTTTACGGATGCTTTTTAGCTAAGATTCAAATAACGCATGTTTTTCGTCTTTTATATGAAATGTAAAATAAATAAATAAATAAGTTAATTCATGGTTATGGAAGTGTTACGAGAACCAAATCAGATCAAATTGGCCAATTTGACTAGTTAAACCAAGAATTGGTCCCAAGTTCAATCCAATCATGATAAAAAAAACTATCACATTCGAGAATCGGTCAAGAGTTGACTAAACTGGTCTCAAATTTGTCAAAACCAAATGAATTTGTGTGAAAATTGGTTAAATTGATCTTGTTTTTTTTTAAAATTTAAATGCACATTTATAAATCATAATTTATACATATTTATATCCAATAAACATTGATAAATGAACGAATATGCAAGAAATATGTGTGTGTGTATATATATATATGTATTTTAAAGTTATAGATTATAAATTATGAAATAAGTATATATAATTTTTTGGATAATGATGGAATATAGATGGATATTACATTTTTATTTTATATTATTTTGTTTGAAATTTAAAATTCATTTTTATTAGTAGATGTAATTATTTTTTTATTTAAGCATATATTATTTAAAATATATCAATTTATTTATAACTGATTGAAATGCGATTTAGATTACAATCCAACTTGAACCAATACCTTGACCAATTTAATGACCGATTCAATTTTTTTAATATTGGTTCATGGTTTATGTTGATACATTTAATATTTAATTTAATATTAATAAGTTGTCAATTTATCATCAATAACTGTGAACAATACAGAAAAGGGATCTAGATTCTCTGAGTATCCCAAATCCTCTTACTTAGTGGGTGTGGACACTGCAACAGTAAAATTATATTTCATCAAAGCTTGAAAATTTATGCTTGACTAGAAATAAATGAAACAGGAGTTAGAGTGTGGTTTTATGATAATACATCTCAATCATTTCTCTAGAGCCGTATGAATCGTTGGATTAAGATTAAAAAAAAAAAAACATAGTAAAAGATGGAATTGTGATTTGGTGTACATTATATTCTCTTTGTATCTTATGCCATTATTTTCAGCAATCATTCAATTAAACCGATGATATGTATATATATATATATATATATTCAGATTTGAAACACTTACCAAATCCATATTTACCAAAAAGATATACGAAGATGTATCATCGCTTATACCAATTGTTAGAACATTTCGTGCGGTGTTGAAGACAGCAAAAAGTGAGCATTTTTATAGTATTGGTCATGAGGATTCACTCTGCCTCTTATATACTAGGAGGGTTGTTCTTGTATCCGGCCGGCTTTTAAATAAAATAAAAAATAAAAAAAATTGACCAATGGCTTTAGAATTTACATCAAAATATCCCAAGCTAGTTACTTGATTAATAGTTTATCTTTATTTCTACTTACATCCTGACAATTATAGTATATTACGTGCAAATTTTACATCAGTCGGAGTATAAAACACTGCGCTGTTTATTCCATGTATTCTATTAACTTAATTGTTAATTATAGAGTCATATGACGGAGTTATTCACTATATAATATATAAGATCAATTTTTTTTTTTGTATTGTTGTTGTTAGGAATGAGGAGCAGCCGCCACGGAAGAGAGAAGAAAAACAAACTGTTAGATTGTCTAAATATAAGTGCATCTGATTAAGATGATGTAGAAAGTTTTACATCAGATAAAGTTGAACTTAATAATTATATCATAAATACCACAATAGAAGTTACATTTTAAAAATACCTCTTGGTCCAAAATATAAGATATTGAGTAAATATTATGTTTTTTTATTTATACCTTTGCTTTTTACATTCTTTATCTTTAAATGTTCTATATTTAATTTAAAAACCATGGACACATGTTAGTAGGAACTCTAAAATAGCATAAATGAAAATATATGAACATTTTTAGGAAGTCAAAGTTTCAAATAACATTTTTTTTTATAAACATTGAATTAGTTAATAATAACGCATATTGAGATCTAGAGAAAGAAATATATAATAAAAAGAGATGATCCATAAACTTAAATTTTAAAACTTTGAATTAAGATGTAATATCTTTTCATTGATCTTGCTCATTTATCTTCTTCATCCGTTTCTGGTCACTCCCCCCATTCTTAACAATGATGATGATAACAGGCGACAGCAGGCTAAATGATTAAAGTTGCAAGTAAGATCAAACCTTTTTTTTTTTAAATCAACAAAAATGCTTCGTAAATCATACCATGAGGTCACGAATGCTAAGTCTTATCTTTTATTTTCCATATAGTGTGTGTGTGTGTGTGTAGAAACACGCACATAGTTTTTTCAATCAAGCTCAGTGATACTTCTTAGTGCATTTGACTTTTAACCATCTCAATGTATAGAAAATTTTTCCTTTTTTTTTTATTTTTGGTCAATCCCGTTATTTCAAAGTATGTTGGGATAAATGTCGGCTAGGATCTTCGAAACTAAGAAAGCTAGTTCATGAAATGACTCACTTGCCACAGATAACCCAAGAAAGGCCCTTCCAAAACTCGGTCTAGAAGTAGGAAACAAAGAAAATGAAGGCAAATTTAAAAAGCAAAAACAAAAACAAAAAACAAAAAAACAAGAAGATATATTCCATGTATTTTAATATATGGTAAATGCTTCTTCAAGCTTCTTTAATTTATTCTTCACTGTTTTTCTCTCTTTTTCTGGCCCAGTTATTATTAATTAAGTTTTCTCAAATTTATTTTGTCCAACACTTGACGATTTGACCCACATGCCAAATAAAGTACTGAGCCACTATGCTTCTCACAATTTGTCGAGTTTTTGAACTACGCGGTGATTATGCTTAGTACACGGAAATATGAATACACGGCCAATTAATCCAAACATGAATTTTTATATATTTATGTTTTGTGGCTAAATGGCTAAGAGTAGTCCCGGAAGTGATCGGCGATAGAGATCACGAGGCTGACTCTGCCACAACGTCATCTTCTCCGCTTGCCTCTGATCTTCTTCCACCCACGGCGCCGCAGCCGGAGCAGCCGTCAGATCCCTCACCACCAGCCACGTGTTGAAGTACTCTCTGAACTTTGTGATCAGCCCATTCTTCAACGTCCAAACGTGCACCCAATATGCCTGTCCCTCCCACCCCTCCGTGATAACGCAGTCGCCGATCGCCGTCACGCTCCTCGGCTCAAACCGGAATCCGGCCTTGTTGGGGACCGTCTCGCCGGTCAGAATCCTCATCATGTGCTGTCTTCCCGGTGGACCATGGAACCAATACTCCAGATCACTTGCTATCAACAGGGCCACTTTGTCCATGTGACCTTGTCCCAACAACGCCTTGTACAGTGCCTCCACCGTTGCCCTGTTCTGCACTGCCACTTCCAGCTTCTGGTCCGTCTCCGGCGCCGCCTTCACCGCCGGAGTTGTCAGCTCCACATCGCCTTCGGCTGGCATTCTCGGGCTGTGATTATTAGGAAGTCGACCGCCTGCTTTTTTTGGTGCATGGCATGGTGGAGAAGTGCTTTCATTGGACACATTTATAGGAATTAATGGGAGGACTGTGTCAAAGAATGCATAGACGATCAAGATTGATTTGTCCATGAGATTGGAGATCGGACGGTGCAGATTGGCTCCTATGTCTAGTGAAATGACAAAGTAAGGTAAAACCTCCGAATAAAAGAATAATAAAACTAAAGATTATTATAAAGCTCCCCGAATTCATGAGGAGATAACGATGTCTAACTTGCAGACTTATGTGCAAACCAAACATGGGAATACCCAGTAGGTATAAATTCATCTTGTCACGGTATTTCGAAAACAACCAAAAAAAATGTAACGAAAAATATTTATCATCACATTTTTAATTAAATAATAATAATTTATATATTCTTTAAGTTGATGGAATATTTTAGGTAGAATTACTACTATAAATCAACAAGCGCTTGGCTTGTATTAATTTAATTAGAGATTTTGAATTTTAAAAATATAGCAGCAATTTACTTGATATGGATTGGTTGGAGTTTTGACTTCGGACACCATACGATTCACCATTAAAAAAAAAAAAACAGAGAGAATCACTGCTGTAAAAAGTCTATGGAATCGTACATATGATGACGTTTCTAAAGAAAATATACACTCTTGAAAGCTCGACATTTTGAGAGACTTTGTACTGTAAATGGCTCTCATAAATTCTGTTTTGGTACAAAAAGGTTTTCGTAAGTTAACATACATAGCAATTGTAAGAAGAAACGCTCCCATATCTTGAACCTACCAGAATATTTTGAAACTGATCGTGTACTTATACAAGAGCACTCAAATGGGGAGTGTTTAATTTACAAAATGCTTTTGTATGTTAAAATTAAGTGCTCCTATAAGCTCTTTTTATAATAGGGAATCTATAAAGGGTTAATCAGGACTTCAATTATAAAATATGAAAAATCAATATTTCATATCAACTAAAATAAACATGAATGATAGAAGTTCTCATCAATTAAATAAATAGTTGGAAGTTTAAATTACATCTTTTTTATATATATAACAATTTAGTTAAAAAAATGTCTATAGATTACTCTCAATACTTTGAGAAAGATATTCTCTATTATCAACGAAACCTGCCTTTCATGCTCAAAAAACTAAAAAAATAACAATTAAGGATTTCTATATAAAATTTATATCAATTAAGGATCATTTGTTATCAAAATTTAAATAAAAAACAAGCCAAATGGACAATTGTTAATTTAAAATAAATTATTTTCAAAACTTGAATGGATACTTGTTGATAAAAGACTAATTCAAATCAATAAGTATCCATTTGTATTTTAACAATAATTAATTGTTGATTGATATAAATTTCATACAGAGATAATTGATTGTTATTTTTCCTAAAAAAATCCATGTTTAATTGTTTTGTCCGGTGAGTATTGCCTATTTGTCGCCAAAGGTGGTTTGGAAAATGAGTAAAGACACAAATCTGTTGCTTTCATATTCTTTTTATAAGATACCTTGGACTAATTAACACTACAATATTTTTATTATTTAGGAACAATTCAAAAGTGTTGCTATAGGTTTGAAAAATATTGCCTAAAGTTATAGGCAACAGTTTTCAAGTGTTTTCAACTTGAGTGTTGCCTATTACTTTAGGCAACAGTTTTCTTACCTTTGACCACAGTGTTTGTAAAACTGTTGCCTAAAACTATGAGAATAGGCAACAGTTTTTAGAAGACTTATTGCAACACTTTTCAAATGTTGCTTATCACATAAAATAGGCAACATTTAAGAATTGTTGCGAAATAATTAAATAGCTAAAATTTAATATTTCCTTTCTCCTTCTAGATTCGAACCCAGTACCTATTAAAAAAAATAAGTGTCTCCAACCACTCTTCTAACTTAACTTTTTGATATTATAATGCAAAATATAATATATATATATATATATATATACTTGTTAAATTAATTTTTTAATTTATCCATATAATGAATTGAAAAATTAAGAGAATAAATAAATAAATTATCTAAAAAAATTATAAAAATAAATTAAAAAATAAACTTTTATGTTTAGAAAAACAACAAATAATAATTTTTAAATGTTGCCATAAAGAGAAACTATTGGCAACATTTACATTTTGTTTGCCTTTTTGAATAGGAAATATTTTTAAAATATTGCCATAAAAGATCCTTTATAGGCAACAATTTTTGTGTTGCCTATTCAAAAAAATTATTGCAACACTTGAAAACTATTGTTTATTCTATTTTAGGAAACAGTTTTCAAACGTTGCCAAAACTATGTTGCTTAAAATATAAGAATAATAGCAACATACAAAAAATATTGCTAATGCCTATATTAGACAACAGTTTTAAAATTATTGTAAATAAAACTGTTGCAAGCAAAAATTATTGTAGTGTAAGTACTAGTAATTCTCAGGTTTGGATCCTAAAAATATTAGGACTCTTGTCCATCATAGTCATAGATGTACAGTTGCTCGATGTGATGTGTTAATTTAATTAATCATTTCATTTAAAGGATGTTCAAAGGATATTACATGTATATTTTACCCTCTAATTTCTTAGTCTTCGCGTGTACTTGGTTATATTAATTCTTCATGGTGTTCTTTGACATTTAACTATATAATAAAATTAAGAGGATGGAAATGAAATTTAAAATTTCACATGTTTGAATAAAAATAGGTTGAAATTGAGCTTTCATATGGAAGTCGAAATTGATGGAAGTTGATTTCCATCGCATATTCCATGGAGCCCAAATTCCATCAGTCTTCTCGCCTCATCTTCTCCATTATACCCCTTCCTCCACCTCAACATAGAGCACCACCCCAATAGTGGTGGCAACAGCGAGCACTGATAGTGACCTCCACAGTGATGTGACGGTGACCTCCATAAGGAACACAAGAACAACAACAAGGTGAGAGAGGGAGGGAGGGAAGTTGACGATAACCTCCATAGCAAGCACAAGAACAGCGACAAGGTTAGAGGGGGGCCTCCAGAACCACCACCTCGTTCACAAACGATGACAATGGCTTTTAAAGCTTTCTTCTCCTTCACAAACATCGACAATGGTGGCAATCTTCTTCTTCTGGATTACTTGGTTCTTCGACAACATTTGCCACTTATGGGTTTGCAATAGATCTAGTCCCTCACAAATTTCACATCTTCTTCCAAATCTATGGGTTTGAGTGATTATCAATTTTTCTAGATTGCTTCTGGTTTATAGTTTATTGATAACTCTGGATTGTTGCTAGTGACGATGTTGAACAAAGATTTGGCCGGTGGCCTCTATGTTGGTGGTTAAGGGATTATTTTTTTTTTTAAATCTTTGAAAGTATTTTAGTATTTTCACATTTAAAATATACATATTAATTAAAAATTAAATCAGACTTCCACAAAGGTACTAAATATATTTTAAAAACTCACTTCTATATATATATATATATATATATCCATATGCATTTACCATATTCTTCAAAATCAGTTCCATCGTATCCAACGGGCCTTAAACTAACCACTATTACCATCAAACCAAAAAAAATTTGTTATACATATTTTTAATCAGACTTGTGAAAATGTAATTATTTTCTTGGTTAGAAAAATTGGGGGGGGGGTGGGGGAAGATGAAGGGGAAAAGTGAAAAAAAAAAAAAAAAAGGCCAACGATTGGTTTGGTGCGTGTATATGTACATAATAAATAATTAACGACGGCCCACATAAATCTGGAAGAAATACAAGAAACATGATTCATGAATATGGGTCGTCTATTCAGTCCCTCATCAACATCAACATGATTGCAGTGGAGCCCCTCTAATAAATCTTTCTCTTCACACCCAAACAACTTTAATGTCACTGATTGGAATTCAAATATGTAAACGCAGTGAGAAGAAAAGTCTCACGTCCCACAAATTTAGACAGAGTTAAACGGAACTTACAGAACAAAAAGGGAAAATTTCATATAAGGCCATCAGAAACAACATATCTACATGAAGGATCTAAAGAAATATGAAATTCCTCCATAGGCCCAAGAGCCCTTCATATAATTAAAATTTTTACTAAAATGTCATAAATGTCTCCACCTTTTTTTCGTCACGAATATAAGCTTGAATAGATGGCAGGAGTTTTTGTCAAAAGCAAGAATATGAGAATTGGATTTAACCTTTATAGTTGGATTAAATCTAGTTCGAAAGAATCTCTAATACCCTCAAAAATATTAGTCTGTTGTTAATAGAATATACTCACGTCTTGTGAAAGAGATCGAGTTGTAATATTGTTGGTAAAAAAATTACATTAGAAAGATTACCTCATATTTAATTAATTTAAGTCAAAGTGTCTAGCAAATCTTCAGATCAACGGACAATATTGGATTCAAAATATTTGTACAAAGATTATCCTGTTTGTTTAATTGATTTATAAAATATATTTAAATTATTTAATTTTTTAAATAAATAATTAAATAAATTTATTTGCATATCTTAAGTAAATAAATTATTTTTTAAATAAATTTATTCAATTTTTCAAAGACGAAAAACTTTTAACAAAATTGTCCTAATTTAGATGTGCTCGCTTTTTTTTGTTTTTTTTGGGAGCAAGTTATGATGTCAAGGAGAGAACACATAAGATGATAAGATCATATATGTTTGTAATCTCAAATTGTGAAATTTTGTCGTACAATCGCTTGAAAAAAATTTTATGCATGGACAAGTTATGTCTAGGTGTTTATAAGTGATTGTTCTAACCAATGATCAAAAAATTGAATCAGATCGGACGATCAAACTGATGCAACCATCGATGTGAACCATTTTAAGGGTTAAGTTGGGTTTGGCTGTTTTGGACTAGGAGTCAGATTGAAAACTTAGAATCAAGTTAGGAACCGGATCTAGCTTTTAAAAATCAAACTGTTCAAAAAAAATCTTTTTTTTATTTTTTATCAATTTTTTCAAATGTCCAATTTTTTAATCATTTGATATTATGGTGTATCATGTGACTTGTTAAGTCATGATAAACTTAAAATATTTATTTTTATTTTTAAATTAAGTAGCAATTTATATTTATTTCTTATATTTAGATTATTATATACATATATAATTTTTTAATTTAATTATTACATTATCGGTTCGACCATTGGTCCAACTCGGTTGAATCATGTGAATCATGAACCACTGACCTTTCCATTTCAATATCTGATCTAGTTTTAAAAGCATTGGTTCTGACAAGAACAATAAAATATCCATAATAAATCACTATCCATAAAAATGCTTGAAAAAAATTTATAATATATATATATATATATTATTTACTCGTCAATGTTGAATGACCAAATTCTTAAGAAACCAAAAAATTGGGTTTAAAAAATTAAATTTTTTATGTATGAACAAGTCATGTTTTAATATTTACAAGTGATTGTTCTAACATAAATAATAATATATTCATAATTAACCACAACTCATGAAAATGCTTGAAAAATAAATTATAATATATATATATATATTATTTAACATAATATTGATAACATGTCAAAATTAAAGGAATAAGTTGTTAAAAAAATAAATAAGTTGAGTTTTAAAAATTAATAACCTTTTTTGTATGAACAAGTCATATTCACATAGATACAAGTGATTGTTTAAATATGAACAATAATAAATTTATCATTAACATCAATTCACATTAATGTTTAAAAACAAAAGCTATAACAAACACATATTATATTTTTTATATTTTAAATGTATTATTAGACGGCTTTGTTAGTTTCGTGCTGCACTACTTTTTCGTAGCACCAAGGGGCCAAGAGTTCAGTGGTGGATTTGATTGCTAGTGCCAGTGTCGAAACTTTGACCATCGAAGGTGGTGGCTTGCCTGTTGGCAACCGGAGCACCAGCAGCTGGCGTGGTAACAATTTTTCAAAAAAATGAAAGAGGCTAGGGCATTTATGACATTTTAGTAAAAATTTTAATTACATAAAGGACTCTTGGGCTTGTAAAGAAATTTCATATTTCTTCAGACCCTTCATGTAGATATGTTACTTCCAAGGGCCCCATCTGAAATTGTCCCCTATAAAAAACTCAGATGCTTGGCGCGTGTATAAAAATTTCATATGCTTGATGTAATATATAAAAATATCAAATGAAGAGAAGATGTAGTATTAAATTTACTTATATTCCTTTAATTATATTTATAAATTACTTTTAATATATTTTTATTGAAATAAAAAAAATTTAAAACTCATTAACTCTTTCTAAAAGTTTAATAAATTTTTAAATTTGTTCATATTAAATATATTTACTTTAATAATATATTTTCTCTCCTCAAAATTTAACGGAATGTAAAAAGAAAAATTTATGATGAAAGTTTATTGATATAACTTATGAATAGGATTAAAAAAACTTCTTTCTCTATCTTATAATTAGGACTAGAGGGAGTATTATCTCTTAATTATCTCAATATTTATTAGATTTTCTAAATACTATGTAACGAATGCCTCATATCCTTATAATTTAATTTGTCATACAGATATGAGAATAGGGGCTTATATTAGATGGGGGAAAATATGGATTGGGCTCAATCCTTGTGAGTTGGTCGCTTAAATAGGTTGACCTATCATTAATTCATTTAATTTTTTTCATCTATTTCAAAAAATTACACCCAAATGATATGTGCCAATATAATATCATTCCCTACAGCTGAAAAAATTGTGTCTTAAATCTGTGAGAAAAGTCCATTTTATCATGATTCATTCTATATATGCTTTGTGGTGCCAAAACTCTCTTCATTTTTTACTCTTAATTTTTTTATTGTTTTTAAAATAATATGAGTTAAACAAGTTAACTCATATCATTCGGGCTAGTTCATTTGATTCACAGATTATATTGAGCCAAAAAAGATTAATTTTTATTTAAGTTAATTTTTTATTGGTTACCTGCAGTATTCCTACAGCTAACAATCGTAAAATTAACTAATTTTTTAAGAAATATGAATATTATTAAGAGTTGTTTCTTTTTTAAATGATACTTTTTTATATACATTTTCAAAAATTAAATTTTAAAATGATATTTAAAAAGTCTAGACTGTTACAACAGATCGTATTCCCGACTATAGTTAATGTACACGTACGATAGACAAGGCAATTAAGAGTAACAGTTGGATCCAACTATGGAAGCATTAAAAAGCCCCTCGTGTGCATGTAGTTTGAACATTCTTGTTCTTATCAATCGCATTCACAGCAAAGACCACAAACCACAAATTATTGCCTCATCGCTTGACGGCACAACGGCCAATATAATACCTCATCAATATAACAATCATAGAGTATTCTCATTTTTCCCCCCTTCATATAGCCTCCATTTTTCACTTGAGCTGCCAATAATGCATGTCAGATTTGATGTTGTGCTTTAATCAAAGCAAAGTGATAGTAGTGCATATATTTTCCATCAATCTCTCTTTATGCAATGCATGGGAAGCTTATTAATTACCCAATTTCAGCATGAGAAATTGTTCAAAAAGTGCGTGGTTGAATTTAGACGAGTTGATTGATTAATTGAATAATCCTAATGATCAAACATCAGACGATATTATATATGAAACAGCAAAGGAATTTTTTGATTGAAGTTAATGTCAAAGAATGGACATATATGGCCGTTTATGGTTGGTTTAATGAATGTGTCTTTCAAAAAAAGTGTATAGATACATGCTATGTATAATGAAAATAATATGCAGAGGAAAGGATTATGATTAGGTTGAATGGAGGCGAAAGTTTGAAGGGACACGACCAAAACAGACAAATGATTGACCGCGTCGTTCGGTCACCTCATTTAATTCGGTGCCCTCCACACACCCTCTCTTTTATTTTTATTTTTTTTTTAATGAAATGTTACTTGTGAGACAATATAGAAAAATAATACCATCTATTTATATGTGGTATTATTAAAATTTTATTTTTTTTACCTTTATTAAATATTAGTGAAATAAAATATGTATATTTAATTAGATAAAATATTGAAAAATTTATTAAATTTGTAGATAGAGTTGATAAATCTTTCTTTTTTTTTAATTTTAGTAGAACATATTAAAAATGATTTACAAATAAGATAAAGAGGGTATCAGTTATAAAATGTCAATAGTAGCCTAGTGGGAGGGGGTATTTTAGAGAAAGTCCATGAAATTTTAACAAATTAAATGCAAATAACTAAATTCACCCTTTTTTCTTAACATTTTCTAGCATGTGTGATTCACTCCTTCTGTTTTTAAATATAAAATAATAATAAGCACCGAAGGGTAAAAATATAGTAAATTTTTTTTTCTTGCAAGGCACTCAAACTTTTTTTTAGAGTAATGTTTGCCTCAAAACTTTAAAAATAGCTTAATGTGCTTTACTATCAGTGTTGACTATTAGCTTGACTTCAACTACCACTAGTACAAAAATAACTTTTTACAATAGTTAAAAATGACTTTTTACAGCAGTTAAAGAGGTGATGTTGTTTTAGAGGATGTAGAATGTCCCACCTTTTTATATAGATTATCCAACTGATGTAAAAACTAAATTTTCTACATTAGTTATAAAGTTGATGTTGAAAACTATATCAAAAAATTTAAAAAAAATTGCAAGGCAGACCAACTGATGTAAAAAGTCATGTTCTTACATCAGGGGAGGAGGCGCAAGGGGGAGGGGAAATTGGGTTGAGAGAGGGGCGCTGGAAGGGGGAAAGGGGAAGGGGAGAGGGTTGCTGCTGAAGGAGGAAATGAGCAAGGGAGGGGGGTCAAAGCAGCAAGAGAAAAATGAAAGGAGAGGAGACAATACAAGTGTGTGTGAAAGCAAAATGAGGGAGAGTAAAATTTAATTAAAAAAAATTTTACATCGGGTGACCCTTCACCCGATGTAGAGAATATATTCTACATCGGGGCTTCTACATCAGGGTGGACTCACCTGATGTAGAAAGATATAACTGATGTAGAAAATGTATGTTCCACATTGGGTGCAAGTTCACCTAAGGCAAAAAAAATAATTTTCTATATCGGGTATGCAAAAAAATAATTTTCTATCAGGTGATGCCACCCAATACAGAAGATATAATTTCTACATTAGGTGATTGATATAGATATTTTCTACATCGGGTGAAGGGTCTTTGATGTAAAAATTATAGAACACTTCACCATAATTATGAAAATGCCACCGTCTTAACTTTTTACACCGTTTGCCTTCCACCGATGTATGTTAAAAGTATCCTATAAAATTTTATATTTTGTACTAATATACCAAGTTGGTAGCTAACTGACATATAAAAAAAATACATCCAAGAGTCAACACTGCTCTAAAATATTTCGCCGGAGGAGGAAAGCTCTTTTCATAATTCGATAAGAAGAAATCAAAACCCAAATCCATCCATGAAAAGGGTTTAACGAAGATCGAAGGAGAAAACCTCAATTCTAACAACATTCTTACATCCTCCAAAATACTCAACTCCATATCAAGTCCGGCATAATTCAGCCAGGAAAAAACCCAAATCAAACCTAAAATCTAAAAATGAGTACCAAAGCATTAAAGCAAAAAATTTCACTCTTCAACAAGAAAAGCATAACAAAGGATTCAAAGTAAAAAACAACTGACAAGTACTAAAGGATTCGATCTGGACTTTGGATTTAACGAAGAACAAAGGAAGCATTGAACTAGCAATAATGAGGTTTGGGGCAAGATAAAATGATAAGGTAACTTGAGCTCTGAATCTCATCAATACCCCCAAACCCAATATGCAATAGAAAAAATCCAAAGCGACCCACACCGATCGCTACTTGATGAAATTCCTTAATAGTGATTATCGCCTTAATCGCCATAGAGTAGTCAAGCATTTTCGAATCTAGTGGCATTGAGATCATTAGGGTTATGTCCTATCTCTACCTGTATGTTTCTTGTCTTCTTTATACCATTTGCTCGTTACCAACCTCAACTATGTGAAGAACCCTTTCAACTCTGTTTCCCAAAAGCTTTTTCACTCTCGATGTCTTGGACAAGGTTTCCTTCTTTGGAGATGGCAGCAAAGCGTCTAGTTTTTAAGCAGAGGAGGTTTTGATTGACAATGGGAGGTGGCACTCACATAAGAAGAAGAAGAAGCAAGAGGAGGTCTTGACCAATAGGGGGTGGGAATGAAAAATATTTCCAAAGTAAAAAAAAAAAGTCAGAAATGTGGGTTTACGTCACTCCAACTCAAGAATATGACGCCTGTGCATCAATTAACTATACTCAAATAAAGGTCAACGTCCATGTCAAGGCAACATTACATTCTTTTTTAAAGTTTTGGAACGATATTATTTTAAAAAAAATTTAGGAAACTAGTCATTCCTCGTGAAAAAGTTTTTGAAGCATTTTTACTCTTTAACCCAATAATCAATTCATATAATTTAAAAAAGTTGATCATATATAATAATTATATTCAAAATTTAAAAAATTTAACTAAATTATCCATATAATTAATTAAATAAAATTGTCGAGTGAAAATAAATATTATTGACTTTATGAGAGATAATTTAAAAAAATGTGATAAATGCTTCTTGAAATTTATAATTTTATTTATAAATAAAAAAATTATTTTTTTATATTTGAAAATGAAGAAGGGGAATAAATAATATGTGGCGTTAGTCTCTTGCAATTATTGGGACCAAGGTAGTAGTAGAAAAGTTGAATCCGATGTCCCTTATATGTTTAATTAGCTCGGTATCCATTGCCATGCATGATTGTGACCCACTCTCATCAAGGTGGGGTTCGATCCCCGTGTCGGTGAAGAGTGTTTGATCGTGAGTGATTAATAAAGAAGATTCTAAAAAATAAATTGAAATAGCCATTTCAACCAATTCAACCAAGAACCGATTGCCAGTCTAGTTTGGTTGGTATTGCAAAATCAAGAGGTAATCAAACCAATCAAGAACCAATAAACTGGTTAACGAACCAATAAGATTGGAAAACAAAAAAAACCAACTGGTTTATCAATTTATTTTAATTCCTTAATTTTATAAAGCATTTTGTTTGTCTTATGATCTTAACACCGTTTGTTTCATTAACAAAAAAAATTTATATTAAATTTTTAAATATTAATAAAATATTCTTAAATATTGACATATTCTCTGGTTTTATTTTTAAGGTAGAGAGAGGAGAAAAAATTTATCCCTATTTATAAGGCACTGGCAATTTTTAATACTATTATTTACATTTGTCTTTATTAAATATTTGAATAAAAATATTAATAATAAAATTTAAAAATATTTATCAGGAATAAAGGTGAAAACTTATTAAATTTTAAAACAAAGTTAATAATATTTCAGTAATTTATAAATAAGACCAAAGAGAGTATTAATTTTAATTTTTTAAAAATAACAATGATTAGCACAAAAAATAATCATTTAAAACTAACAATATTAAAGTTAGAGGACTACAAATATATTTTATAAAATTAAAGAACTATATCGAAATATTATATAAAGTTAAAGGATAAAAGGTGCACTTTAGTTGAAAATATAATAAAATTTAAATTTTATTTTTATTAAATGAAAATTTTTAAATTCACATTACATTTTATCTAGTAGTTTTATCTAATAGTTAATGAGTTTAAATATGAATTAGGTATATTTAAAATAATTAATACTCTATTAAATATCTATATTATTAAGGATAAAATTTTTTTATATAGTCCCTCCTTCCGTCCCAAATATATAAAGCGTTTTTAAAGAATTTTTTCATTCAAAATATAAAATAGTTTAGGCAGATTAATATTTCATGAATACACTAATTTTAATATTACTCTTTCTCTCTATAACTAATTTCGTCCCGACTCTTTTTAATATATTAATTATAAATATTTTAGAAGTTTTCTTTTTTATTTTAAAAAATAAATTATTAAATATATTTATAAAATTTATTAATATATAAAATTTTATTTAAAAAGTGCCGATAATTTAAGAGAGGAGTACCCTTATAATAAAAATCAAGAAGAGTAGATGGGTAGGTTTGATTATTTAAAGAGGTTTGGTGAGAGTTTCAAATTCAGGAAAGCCAGTTGGCATTGGCTATGATGCCAAGGTGGTGAAAGCTGGACTGATGAGTCACTCAAATGCAAACCTCTCCCTCTCACCATTATGTGTCCATGTGAGAAAAAATATATCTGTCTTCAGTTATATTTCTGTCTCGCTCTTGCATGCGCTTTACCTTTTTCTCATTACCTGCCATCCATATTCAGTGTAATGGGATTGGGTCTAGTTATAAAGTTTAATCTTTTGTAATGTGATGGATAAAGATTTAAAATCTTACAAAAAAAAATTACATTTAATATCCAAACATGTTTTAAATAGTATTGTCTTTAATAGAAAAATATCTATACGAGCAATAAAAAAAATACTCAGTGTGCACATTATATTATAATATAGTGCATGTGCAAAGGCCTCCTCTCTTTTGTCTAACTTCAATTCTTACTTAATTAAAAGTTAAAACCCACCATTGCTCATTGTGTGCGCGTCTGTGTTTTTTCTATGTCAGTATATGCATGTACTATGTTGTCTGTTGTGCCTGGAAAAATCTGAGCTTGTACTGGGCCTTTCAGCCCAATGAAGTGGGCTTTTCTTTGCAATGGGCTTCACACAGTTTTGAAGTATTATGGGCTCTATTTATCATTTCATCCCACCACTCATTCCCATGGGTAGTGTGCATAATGCCATAATGAGTTGTTGGTGTTAATTAATACTAACACTATTATGTATAATTCGATCGGGGATTACACCAAATGAACAGTCTGGAAAAACCAAAGTTGATAGATATTCTTGAGACTTGTAATCAAGGAGAACCTAAAATATGTAAAAAGAGGCCATTCTTTTAATTAAAAACATAAATGAAAAGGGAAAGATACTGCTATCAAAATGTGATCTTCCAAGATTTTGGCCGGGAATCCATTACTTAACATTTTAGGTTGTAGATAATATAATACTCCTCTGATCTTATATATTAGTCGCTTTTTAAAAGTATAATTTGATTCATTTTATAAGTTGTTAACTAATGTGGTTATTTTGTTTCAAATTAAAATTTTTAAATTATCCTTAAAAAGTAAGCGAAAAAAATAAAAAAAATAATATTATATTGTTTGTTTACTTTTTTTTTACTTGAGGGTTATATTTATAATTTCACTTACTTTTATTTCATGTATTTTTATTGTATTGACATTGATGAGGTTGTTAGAAATGACTTATAAATAGAATCAGAAAAAGTATTATTCTAGTTCTATTTTTGAAGTATTTTATAAAAATAAAAAGCAATTCTAATCTTTTAGGCCTATCTTTAATTTTAAAATTATTTACAAAAAAAATATAACTCATCATTTTTTTAAATTAATAAGAGAGTAATTGAAAAGTTGAGATGTTTTTTTCATAATACAACAACATAATAATTTTTTAAAAAAACACATGAAAATATCTGAAACATCTTATAAATAGAATAAAAAAATATGATTTTTTATTTTACTTCTCTGGTCCTATTTATAAATCAGTTCTAATATATTTCACTAATATAAAAAAAATCTTAAAACTCATTAACTCTATCTTAAATTTAATAAGTTTTCAACTTTTTTATTAAATATATATTTTAATAATATTTTTTCTCCAATATTTAATAGAGGGTAAAAAAATTTATAATAAAAATTTAATAGCATAATTTATTAATAAAAAAAAATAATATTGCGCGAATAATGAATCGTTTACCTTTTAGAATCCCAGTTTCTTTGTACTTGCTGTCATCACATGATTAGGAGGACCTTCTAACCCGACATGCCTGGCTTCAGATTCATATGTGTGCCTTCAATCATATGTATCATTTGTAATTAATTTGCTCAAATTATATATTATACACCCCTCATACTTTTCAAGAGGTACTATTTTGTAATTATGAGAAGATAATGTAAAATAAATACACACATTTTGATTTAATAATATCCCTAACGGTAGCTAGTACGGTAGTATATTCACCTCGAATCTAGCTGGGTTTTAAACACTTTTTCATTTCTTTTTCTCTTTTTCATTATTTTTTTATTAATTCATATTTGATTTATTTCAAAAAAAAATTATTTAATTTAACGGACAAAGTACATACATATAAATGTTAATTTTATATATTTATCTTGTATGAAGATATATAGGATAAATCCAAGGCATAGCATAAATCAATTTTGTTTGAACAATCACATATAATCACAAACATATACTATATTTTAATAGAAAACAAAATTTAAATATTGAGATAGCAGAATGTTATTATGAGCGCTTGATATAACTCATTGAAAAAGATGAATAAGCTTATCCTAAAATATACAATCATGAAGTACGTGTGAGATTGCTGTTGATAATAATAATTCTATACAATGAGAATTCACATTGATTTGAGCAAAATCTCATCAGGGTTTTAATGAGGAATGAGTTTGTCATGATGAAAGTTGGTCTGCACCTAATTGGGATGATTAGGGCAAAGTTGTGACTCCCGCATGTGGGCTGGTGTTCAATATATTCTTAACGTTTCTGCTCTGTCAAATTGGGACTGCATTAAACCCTAATTCTTATATCCACCCGATCTTTGACAGCCTCGACGTTCGAGTAAAGTTTGAATGTAGATTCTATTTTTCGTGGATATAAACACAATATGCTCTGTCCAATGTTTTTCATATCTAATTAAAAAAATGAGATCTCTATAACCTTACAACTCATACCATGGTTATGCTTCAACATTGACAGCTTCTTCTGTCTTCCTTATAGTTTTGAAATCTGAGTCTCTCTCTCTCTCTCTCTCTCTCTATTGACTTGACCCGCAGCCTGTAAATCACCATGCCAAATTCCAACTTGTGCTGACAATTAAAATATGTAGTATCTTATTAACAGTGTAGGCCTGAGTAGATATTCGCTCCAAAATATATATAATATAATATAATATAGAGTGTTTTTAAAATATCTTGATTAATACTCTCTTTATTTAAAAATATAAAATATTTTTTAAAAAAATTAAATATTTAAAAATATAATGTATTTTTAATCTTTGAACTGTAATCATTATTTTTTTTGAAAATATCCCTATTGATGAATAACTTTGTATTTTTAATAGGAGTAAATATAAAAAGATAAGGTTAGTTTGAAAGTAGGTAACTACTTTAATGAAAGGTAAGATTTGGTTAAAAATGTCTTATGTTTTTTAACAGATGGAGCATAAAATATACTCCTTTGATTCTTTTTATAAATCATTTCTATCAATTTCATCAATACCAATAAAAAAAGTATAAGAAATAAAAGTGTGTAAGATTCTAAATATGCCCTTATATAACAAATTCAAAAAGTGATATCATATTATTTTTTCTTTCTCATAAAAGGTAATTTTTAAAATATCTTTCAAATATTGCCTAAAAAGCCATGCCGTGATTTATAAATAAGACCACATTAATTTTTTAAAATATGCTTTATAAATGAGACCGAATGGAGGAGAACGTTGGCTAAGTTATATATATATATATATATATGCCAATCATACCTTACTTTATTATTATTTAATAATGTGACTCATTTAATTGTGAAAGGTTGAGTGGTCTATTTATTTAGGTATTTTTGAAAAACAAAACTCATTAATTAACATTGAAAAACTAAAAATGTCTTGTATTTTGAAACCTATAACCTTATAAATTTTTTTATATTTTTAAATAGAGGGAGTACTACTCCAATCCCTATTATTACAAGACACATTTAACTACCTCACCGAAATTAAAAAAAAAGTGATTGATTCATTAAAATAAAATAAATTTCTGATTTTACTCATATTTAAATTAATTTTTTTATATTTGCATTACATTAATCCTATCTCATATTTAATGATTTTAAATATAGATACTATTGGACAAATTTAAGTAATATCCCATCAAGTGACTTGTCATAAGGATATCATACATCTATTCTAGAAAGTATATATCTTATACTTCCTTCATTAAAAAATATTAAAATATTTTTAATTAAATCTCACTCCAAAATAAAACAGTTAACTATTTTAAATTAATATCATCTTTTTATATTTACCTTTATTTCATAGGTGTTTAACTTAAAAATAAATATAAAATAATTTATTTATTAAAAATATTTTTTAAAAAAATATTAAATATGCTTTAAAACTTTAAAAATATAGTATATTTTTTAAAGGTAAGTAATGAGAACCGGAGTGTTATTGAGTCTTGACATCCTCCTAGGAAAGAAATTTCTTGGTTTTCTCCCTAAAGTCTAAACTTTATTGGGGTGTTGAGAGAGCAGAGGTTCTAAGTAACTCAAATTCCAAGTCCGTAGTCGTAGATATTGGAGGTGTGTCGGCATTGGTCCAAAACAAGATACGGGATCTGAGTAAAATGGGAAACAATTAATATATTTATTAGGGCTTCTAATTCTTTTGAAATAATAATAATAATAATAATAATAAAGCCAACAAAAAGGTCCAGCAAAGCATACTGAGAGGATCAATGACTTTGAATTTGATTGACACTGGAGTCCGAAGTCAACCTCACAACTGCTCCTTTTTTGAAGGGCGCTCTCAGTATTATTCATGACACTAGCACCTTGATTACCCCCAAGGGAGAATGGCAACTGAATTTTAAGAGATCAATTTATTCAATTTAAATCTCAACTAATTTTAAAATAATAACAAAGCCCGTGGTTCTTAAATAGTATTTTGATATATTAGGAAAAAATTAAAACACCCTTATTTAAACCATGTTTTCTATTAAAATTGAAAAAAATGAATTGTAGATTTATCATAATAAAATTGTAAAATTAAAAGATAAACTTACAAATCACTGGCCTGTTAAAATAATGAATTGTTACTTTTCAATTTTAATCATTAATATTTGTGTTTCATATTAAAAATTAAAAAATTAAATTATAAAATTATCATAATAAAATTAAAAAATTGAGAAACAAACTTACAAATTCATGAGATTGTCAGAATATATAATTAAACTTTAATTAACATTTGTGTTCATTATTTAAATTGAGAAAATAAATTGTAAATTTATCATAATAAAATTATAAAATTGAAAGATAAACTTAAAAAATTTTAAAACTATTTGAATCAAAGTCGAATCTGACCTACTAAAATCCAACAGGTGAATCATGCTCACCCCAACATTGTCATGCCCATCAAGGTGAACCAGAGCGTATTGAAGCAAACAGGAAACGACAGTAGTTGGCTTATAAATGAAGAAGAAAGGGAATAAATTGATATAAGAGATGGGAAGCTAGACAAAGAAACGCGACTGGGGAATGAATTAGAGGGATGGGGAGAGATGGATCGAGCCAAGAGGGCTTGGTGTAGAGAGAGAGAGACATGAAGAGGGCATGGTAAGGGTGTTTCAGTCTTTTTTCTCTGTATCGAAATGCCATTTAAGGATCTTGAGATTTTATTAGTACTCTAAAATTAATTAAAATTTAAGTTGAATAAATTGGTCTCCTTAAAACTTAATCATCATTTTGCCTTACCCCCAACCCTAGTAGGTTAAACACTAGCATTTGATCACATGTTAGCTAGGCAATCTTTAAATATATAATCCTTTGGTTTTATTTAAAAGTCATTTTTAACATATTTTATTATGATTAGAATTAAAAAGAAAACTTAAAACTCATTATAACTCTCTAAAGATGATGATGAGATGGAAATAATGGTATTAAAAATACTAAAATGTGACCATAGTCGTTAATCTATGCTTAGGTAGAATTATAATTCAACATATTAACAGTATTATCTATCCTGTTCTGTTTCATGTTTCATGATTCAATATGTTAAATTATAATTTCATTTCAATACAAGTTGGCATTGTTAGTCAATGGTTAGCATATTTAACATTACGTCACCTCATCATTCTTTTGAACATATTAAAAAAATATAGGAATTAATATTACAAATGAGATAAATTAGAGGGACCTAAGCAACAAAAAGAACTACAAGAACTTATACCAAAATACATTAAAACTATCGGATCAATATTTATATTTTTTTCAAAAATTTAATATTCTCTATGTTCTAAATTATAAAACACTTTTAGATAAAATTTTATATATCAATAAACCTTATTAGATACACTTAATAACCTTATCTTTCTAAAATAAAAATATAAACTTTTAAAAATACTCATTATTTAATATATTAAAAATAGAAGGGATAAAAATTAATTATAATGAAAGAAAGGATAATATTAGAATCGGTGCATTTAATAAAATCTTAATCTACTTAAAGTGTCTTATATTTTAAAACGAAAAAATTCTTTTATCTATAATTTGGGATGATGGAAATACTTTTTACTTTTGGGTAAGCGACTTGTATATGACATTATCCCTGATTCTAATGCCTTATATACAAGATGAGAGGACGTTAGAAGTATTTAACTAATTTTAGGTTACGTTTGATTTTCATTTTTGGGATGACAATGTAAAAGGGTTCTTTGGGAATGTTCTTTGTGTTCATAAGTTGTTCGGCTATGTTTTTAATGATTTGAAGATCCATTTGCCATGAAACTGAAAGCTCATTTATGAAAAAACTTGTCTGAGTTACTTTTGGTTTTTTAGCTTTTAAAAAAATATCTAACAAACGTTTTTGTCTTTTTAACCATTCCTTTCACACAAAAAATATATTCAAATGACCTCCGTTTGTCAAATTAATTTTCTTAAAAAATGTATCTAAATATTAATCACGCTAAACTTTAATTTGAAAAATGAACTTTTGATAGGCATACTTTCAACAAACTGAAAATGGAGTCATTGAGGTTTAAAATCTGAGAAACAAGGGGCCAAGCGAGAATAGAGTTGAAAGGAAAGACGGTTTGACTACTGTCTTTGTTTTCAAATATAAAAAAATTATCATGTATTTAGTTATTTTTATTTATAAATAAAATTATAAATTTTAAAAAGTGTTTATCACATTTTTTTTTATTAAATTATCACTCATAACGTTAAAATTTATTTTATTAATTACAGAAATGATTTAGTTTAAAAGTAGATTGGTTGATGCAAGGCACAACTCAATTTTTTATTGGCTGCATCTATTCAGTTCCTCGTTAAACTTCAAGAATATGTCATTGACCTTTACGCCATTAATTGTTATGTTCCTTGTTTATTTATTTTTCTTGTTTGGACCAGCGTTCATTGTTTATTTATTAGTGTATTAAACTAATTGAAGTTCAAATGGTATGGCATATTTTTAATCTATTCAATTAATTGTACTTCCCTACTTAATTAGATACGTATCATTGGGAGATCCTGGCTTTATTCTTGTCGGTGGATTGAAGCTAAAATATTTCTTCAATGTTCTTTTGTATGAATAGTAATGGTTCCATTGAGTAGAAGATTCAATAGTAAATACTTGATTCTTCTCAAGTGAGAGGGTTTGAATATCGGTTGGCAATAAAACGAGGGTTTGGATATTGAAAGGCAATATATATATATTTTAAACACACCCTCCCAAGAGGTAGGGAGAAAGGAGAATGGCAAATAAAGACTCTTAAAAAATATTAATGTTATGTTAAATTTTTTTTATAATTAAAAGTTTTAAATTCAGTATTTTTTTTCCTGTTTCAATTGTCATTTTTAAAATATTTATATAAAATTTAATGAGTGTATAATTAAAAAGATATAAAAAATTTAAGTAATTAAAATTTCACCTTAACTTTTAAGAACCGTAACCACTTACCCATGTATATTGAGTGAACTAAGCTGATGATATATATCGTTACCTAACAAAAATCTAAAAGCATAAATATAAATAATACTTACAAAAGTAAAACAAAAGTACAATTTCCGAAGATGAACATCTTAAACAACTCCTTTACATGATGAGACACATTTATTTAAAAAAAAATAACACGACAAGTTAAAATTATTGCAGTGATTTTTTCACAATTAAGGGAAAAATCAAACTAGAATTATACTTTCTTTTTATTCTATTTATATGATAGAGAGAATATATGATACTTTAATGATTATTATGTCAATATTTACTTTTTTCTTCTATTAAATGTTGATAATCTTATTAAATGTTAGAATATTATATTTTTAAAGTATATATATTTGACAATGATAAAATTAAAAATTTATTAAATTTTTAGATATAGTTAATAAAGTTTAAAATTTTATTTAATTTTGATGAAAATGTTAGAGTTGATTTATAAATAAGACTAAATTGTCCATATTATAAGGCACCTTGTAGAAGAATTATTTGGTTATTAACATAAGGCAGTTAATGAGTTAATGAGGTATTAATTATGATTTCCCAATATTATCTCTATTTAAATCCATTAACTATGAAAAAGAATCTAATGCAAATTTGAAAAAAAAAATAGGATCTATTTTCAAACAAAGTTATAACTTAATTACATCTCCTCAGTATCAATAAAATAGTCAAGGGAAAAATACTTAGATAAATCGAGTACACCATGTCATTTGTAATTTGTTTAATTAAAATATTTCAAGTAATATAAATAAAATCTTGTGTGACTTTTTTTAAATTAATTTTATTTTTACAATAGAATGCAGATTTATTTTTTATCTTTTTTCGTTCTACTATTATTAATATCAAAATCAATTTATAATTCATGCGATCTATATATCATGTTTTTATCGAACATACCACAAATAACCTGATGCACCCAGTCAATTTAAATATTTATTTAGTGAGGTGTGCCTTATAATAAGAGCTAGATGGAATACCTAATAGCAATAGAAAATACTTTTTCTATAGATAATTTTGAAAAAATTTGACATCTTAAAATATAAAATATTTTTTAAAAAATTAATATTTTATTAAATAAATTTATTTTAATATTACTTTCTCTCAATTTCTGTTCAATTCTCTTTTTTATATGTTATATAAAGAAGAATTTTAAAAGTTTACATATTTATTTTTAAAAAATAAAATTATTAAATATATTTAATAAAATTTATTGAAAAAGCTTCTATAACTTGAGACGGATAGTATATTGCAGATACAATTAATGAGGAAGGGTCTGATTGTAAGCTAATTACTCAACAAACAAAGATCAGAGGCCAACACAATTTCTTGAGGCGGTGACTCCGCCATCAACAACAAGATTATGACCACTCACATACTTAGATTCATCACTTGCAAGATAAAGTGCAGCTTCTGCAATATCCTTCGCCTTCAATGTCGCCCCCTTCAAGTTCCCCAATCCTCTCACAAACTCCTCCATCTTCTCCACTTCCTCTTCCACAGGCAATCCAAAGCTCATGCTTCCTTCTCCTTCTCCTTCTTCTCCTTCATCGTCTCCGCTTCTCCACGCATTCACCAGCATCGAAGTCGCCACTCCGAATGGCGATATACAGTTCACTCTGATCCCATATTTCCCCAGCTCGCAAGCTGTGTTCTTCGTCAGCCCAACTATGGCGTGCTTTGAAGCTGTGTACGCATGAGGACCCAGCCCTCCCATCACTCCGGCGACGCTCGACGTCGATATGATGCACCCAGATCGCTGGGGAATCATCACCCTCGCCGCGTGCTTCATTCCGAGGGCCACGCCTTTCACGTTCACTCTCATGACTCGGTCGAACTCGTCGGCGTCGAAGTTCACGATGCTCTTGTTCTTTGATTGATTCCCTAAGATCCCGGCATTGTTGAAGATTATGTCGAGCTGGCCGTACCGAGAGATTGTGGATTGCACTAAATTTTTCATGTTGTCTTCGGAGCTGACGTCGCAGTGGAAGAACGTGACTGAAGGAGATAATGTCTCAGCGAGCAGAGATCCGAGAGCGTCTTCAACGTCGGCGATAACAACTTTGGCTCCTTGCTTCACAAAAAGTTTCACTGTTGCTTCCCCTATTCCTCTGGCTCCTCCTGTCACTATGGCAACTTTGCCTTCCAATCTGTAAGAAAATCAGAAGATTTATTACATGAGTTTCAGTCTATTCTCATGGCTCTGTTTGGCGGTGCTTGAAACAGGCGAAAGCAGAGCATGTATGAAGTTTGTGAATTTCCTTGTCTCTGAGATTTGAACAGAGAAGATTAAGAAGAGGAGAGAAGTGAAAGGAATAAATACCTTCTAGATGAAGAGAAACTGGTGTCCCTTGTCATTCGAGAGACACCCTGAAGGTTTGGCTCAGGCATTACTTCTGCAGCAACCATGGCTGAGCTCTGAGATGAGCCTCTTGGTTGGTTCCTCACAGAGACAGAGAAAGTGCGAGAGAGAAGATGACAAGTGCTTTGAAGTTGGCACAACCATATATAGGGAGTGTGTTGACGAGGGATTTTTGGAACTACTGACAAAGACTTCGTTTTTTAATTTTGTCTTTTTTTATTTAAAAGATTTTCCATCTGTTCAGAACTTATAAATTTTAAATAAACCACCAACTTGGCCCTTTTTCATTTTGCTTTAAAACAAATAAAATATTTTACTTTTATTTATATATACCCCCTCAAGTTTTATTTCTCTTGTCTTATTTATAAGTTAAAAAAATATTTTTAATTATTTATAAATTATTTCATTAATTTTTAATAAAAAAATTTTTATTTTATCAAATGTTAGTTAGAAAAAATATGTTATTAAAATATTTAAATTTAATATCAGTCAAATTAAAAATATATTAAATTTTTAAATTAATTGCATTAATTACTTTAATTGCTTCAAATTTTCATTAATTTCTTTGAATTAAATTCCATCTACAATTTATTTTTTTTGTTGATTGCTTTGATTTAATCACATATTCAATATTATAAGGTATTTGTAAATAAATTATACTCCCTTCATTTAAAAATATAAAACATTTTTAACTGAATCTTACCCCAATAAAGTAGTTATCTACTTTTAAACTAATCCTATCTTTTCATATTTATCCCTATTAAATACTCTACAATAAATATAAAGTCATTATTAATTGGGGCACTTCTAAATAAAAGAAAATGATTACACCTCAAAAGATTAAAAATATTTTATATTTTTTAACATTTAACTCTTTAAAAAATATTTTATATTTTTGAACAGAGGGAATATCTTCAGTAACTTAGGTAAATTGTGTTTAAAATTTTATACTCTTTTAAAGCTTATCCATATTAATTGCACCCGTGATTTTGAAAAAACATTATTAATTGTACTTCAAAAGAATCAAAATGAGTATTGTATATTTTTTAACATTTTGCCTAAAAAAATATCTTATTTTTTTTTAATAAAGAGAATATATTTGATAGGCAATTAATTTCAATTCCATTAAATGCATGTTTTCTATAATTTGGTTTTTAAATAGTCATTAATATGTAATTAATCTGATTTATTTATGTTGTTACTATTAGCATGACTGCAACTGATTTTATTAATAGTCAATATAGGAGTAACATATTTTAAATTTTGAGGGATTAAAATTTAGATACATCATCACCTGTATATAACCATTCTATAGACATTTTGTTGGCGGATTGAAAGAATTTTTTTTTTCTAATTTTAATTATTCTTTGTCCCTTGCTTGGTTTTGATATTTGTTTGATTTCTCATTTGTATTTTATGCATTATTTGTTTTTTGCATTTTCGTTCTCTTTGATGATCACATATGGGTACTGAAAACAAGGTTGCGAGAAATAGGGAAATAAATGGACTTTTTGGCACCCCTTGCTTTGAATTCTTCACCAAAGATTCTTATCACAAAGGGGTGTGGTTTTATTCTAAACATTGCTCTATTCTTATTTATAAATTAATTTTAATATATTTTATTAAAATCAATGAAACTTTCAAAATTTAATAGTTAACTCTTTCTAAAAAATTTTAAAATATACATATTTTTATAATGTACTTCCTCTCACCATTTTCAATAACGTTTGGCTTCCAATTACTCCATTTGTTCCAATTTTACAAGATATGTTTTTTAATAAAATTATATATATCAATAAATTCCACCGACATTAGATAATATTTCTTTTAAAATATTAAAGGCAATGAACAAAACTCATCCAATTAAATTATTATATATACAAGGCCTGGGATCAACCACTTGTTTAATTGAAAATGTCAAGGTAATTATACTTTAGTTACATGTAGGAAAAAAATCAATACATGAATTACAGAAAGCACCCAGTGAACCTAGATTTTGACTTGAAGTTTCTCAGCCTAAAATCCAGAAAGCAGTCAACCCAAAAGAACTCTTGAAAGTTGCCTTAGAAAGTGCTTATTTTCTTCAAAGTTCCAAAACAAGCTGAACAACTAATTATTGTTAGCAAGTTTCAGTGGAAGAAACCCAAACTTGATCAAAATAAAATATTAAAAAAAGTAAAAATTATATTCTCTCAAAGAATCAAACTAAAATAACTATCAATGCCTGTTAATATTATTTTTAGTGCATGAGATGAGAGCTAGGCATTGTTTTGTCCTGAGACGGAATATCTTAGATTGATGGCTAGCCTTTTTTTTTTTTTTTTATTCATATTTGATCATGTAGGCATTCTCTGTTAGTTATTTAAAATTGTTTATTTTGCCCATCAAAAGGGTTTTGATGCTACATGAATATAATCCTTGCTAGAACCTTTTAGTGATTTGTGTATTTTGTTTTTACTCTTTTTAATCTTTGTAGTTTTCCAATAAAAAAGGGCAGTTTTAAATGCTCTAATTGTCATGTGCTTCATGTTGCTATATACTACAAGCATATTTTTTGCGTCGCAAAATTTAAGTTATAATTAAAAAATAGTTATTTTTTAAAAAATATAAGTTATGGTGTATTTTTTTTTATTTTCCCCTTACTTTTAAAATCTTTTAGGTGGGTTTGAATTGATAGATTTTAAACTCAAAAAAATAAAATCTAAATTCATATATTTAAAATTTTTTGTTCACATAGGGTAACAATACTTATCAAGAAATAAAAGAGAACAATGAATCAAGATTTGAAAATAAAAACATAAGATTATAAATGATAAGCTTACGTTCATTCTTTCGTTGGAGAGATTGAGAGACAAGAATTTAGTATGATAAAATAGAACAGAGCCACCACTAATAAAATTACAAAGAGAATGAGAGGGTTGAAAGTTGGAACAACTAAAGTTTTAAATAATTAAGATACATATAGATGAATTTAAAATTATAAAAAAATTATAATATGAAAGTGATTTGATCCCCTTAATACAAACACAACACTTTGATTCAATTTGCTTATTAGAAAACAATAAAATTGAATGGATTCAAAAAATTAAGATAAAAATAAGATGATCAAAATGAATATGTGAGCACATTATAATAGAGAAGGAGTGATCAGATTATAAGATTGAGAATCATAATTTATAATATTTTTAAAGGATGTGATGATTTTTACATTTATAGTATGTATTAATTAATTTTATTATGTTTATCATAGAGAAAAGGGTGATTTTATTTATTTTTATCTTAATTTTTTTAATCCATTTCACTTTATTTCAGTAATCAAATGGGACCTTAGTGTTATTTTTAAATATTGTATTTTGTACCGACTCTAGGTTCAAAATGAAAATCTTCCAATTATGACAAAAGTATAAGCAACAAAATGTATAAATGGATCATATGACTAGCGTGGGAACTAAATTAGAACAAAATGTAAATATAATGATCATATGAGTCACGTGGGAACTTAATTAGAACAAAATGTAGAAGCATTAGATAAGTTTTTTTTTGTTCACAATGCTGCTTTACTGGAAGAGTGGGCTGGTGGGTCATTAGCTTTTCTAATTTTAGCTTTTATGTGCTCCGACCCATTCTTAACTAGCATAATTGCTCCTAATACATCCCTCCTTTTATTCTTTAAACATTATTAGCCTTTTTTAATCACAAATCCCCCTATAATGTTGGGCCATTAAACTATAAAAAAACAAGGTCCAATATTTTTCACCACCTCGAGAAAATGAAAGAAAAATTTATGGTCCCCCAAAAGCTTGTTCAAGAAAATGAAAGAAAGTGGCGGTGACAATAATGTAACAATCCAAGGTGGTCCTAATTAAAGTATGCATTAATTCATTATTATCTTGTGTGTATGACGCCACCTCCACTGCTTTTTCTTTGTGTTTTGATATGTTTTTATAATTTTAAAAATTTGTATTTGTTTTTATTTCAATTAGGAACGTGATACAAATGCCTTGGTGTTTCAACTTTATGATTCATCATAAATAGACTACGCCAATATAATAATCATACCAATTAATAGTGATCTCTTCTGTGACTTTTCACAAAAGCTTTGGTAATTTTAATGGAATCGAATCGGAGTTGGTTTAAACTTTAATGCTCTATGCCCGTGTGTGATTGGATTTTGTGTTTATCAAAAGTTAGAGCATTGACTTTTGTCAATTCCTATAATAAAGTTGGATGGATTTTATCTACAGAGAATTACATTCAAACGTCACTTAAAAAATTATTCAAAAACAAAAATTAATAATAAGTCCCATTGAAAAAAAACCAAGTCAATATTTTTATTTTAACAATAATATATATATTTTTTTTATTAGAAGCAATCTTGTTCAAGACACATTAAACACTAAATATGGGTATATCTTTTGGTGGAGATTCCGGGTGTGTTTGGATTTCAGTTAGAAAAAATTGATTATTAGGACGTGATGATGTTTGAATAAATTTTTAAAAATTAATTTTGATAAATTGAATATGTTTGGATGATTTCTTGAGAATCAATTTTGAATGTGCAAATAAATGATATAAAGAAAAGGAGTCAAATGGAGTTTTGCAAATGGAATAAATTTCAGCTTTTCTAAAATGGAGTTTTTCAAACCAAATGGAGTTTTGTAAAATGAGGGTATTTAAATAAATTTTTACAAAACTATAATTTTGATCTCAGAATTAATTTTCAATGGGTATCCAAACAGACCCTCCAGCATTGATTTTCTATACGACGAGGGACTAGTTTTTTTTGTTGTTGTTAGACCTAATAGTACTGGAAACGTTATTTTTAAATGTGATTTTAACAACGTTTTTGAATGGAAGGTCCAACAAACTTGTAATGAATACTGGCCCACATAAACAAGGGTCTGTCTCATTGCTGGATTCTTATTGGGCTTGTACTGAACAACTTCTTTGGGGCTACATATTGAGCAACTTGATCACATTTGAAGACTTCACTTTGGACTTTTTCTGCTTTGGGCCAGCAAAAAGGAGAATTCACATTTCCATTTACACCAACCACAAGGAAATATGACAGGAAATGAGAAAAATTAATGTAACATTGGGTGGTATTTACATTTCGAGTTTACCTTTAACACAACTAGACACAACAACTCAACGAGGTTGATTCACTTTTTGATTATCATTTTGCTATTCTAAATAAACCTTATAGTATTTAATTATGTTCTGGGAAACCTAGCTAAAGGTCAATATGATCATATATGAAAGCAGTGGAACTCAACTAAGATTCCTACTTCGGAAATTTTAGGCATGTAGTGCTTCTTTTTTTTTTTTTTTAAATGACATTCAAAAAATAGTGCATCCCATTCTTTTTCGTAGTTTAAGAGAAATTATTATTTAAAGTTGATTTTTAATATAAATTAATAGTACAATATATCTATATATTTATATGATTTTAATAAATTTTGCCAAAAATTATTCAATTTATATATTTGTATGTTTATTCATGGTTAATTTAATTTAAAGCACTTTTACCTCTCCTACCTTGAGAGTAGATTTTCTGCTATACCCCTTGAAAGAACACCCAAAAACTGTTTTTCGTGGCTTAAAATTATTACTTTTTTATTTATTCTAAATGTCATTAAGTATTTTTAAGCTGTTAAAAAAATTATTTTTATCCCATATTTTTATATTTTTTAAAAACAAAAATGATCGAAAATAGAAATAATTAAGTTTAGGTAATCTAAATGCACCATTAAGGTTAAAAAAGAGTTTATTTAATACAATATTTTATGTTTGATAGTCATATTCAAATATTCTTTCTATATCAAATTATAAGACACTTTTAAATAAGATATCACGTATCAATAAACTTCATTAAATACGCTTAATAACTTTATTTTTAAAAAAACTTTTAAAGATATCCTTCATTTAATAACCTTAAATTTACACTTAATTAGTATTAAATATAGAGAGAAAAATGATAATATTAAAATAAGTCTATTTAATAAAACTTTAATTTTTTCAAAGCATTTTATATTTTGAGATAATAAATCTTCCTTAAAAATATTTTATAATTTGAGATGGAGGAAATATTATAAAATTCAAATAAAAGTATTTCTTTTAAAGACATTTTTCTCATTCATATATAATCCAAATTGGAGAACTAGTGTTCAAGCAGTCAGATATTGTAGTTGGTAAAAAAAAAAAAAAGTCATATTATCTTCAATTAGTACCAATATTGCAATAAATTAAAAGAGTTTTATACTTTTGTTTGTAATGAAGCCTCTTGTTATAAAGAATTGAAATGAGGTGTGGGACAAAGAGTAATGAATCCTTTGAGTCAAAATGTTCCCCTCTCTTTATTTGTTCAAGAATTCTAGAGGAGTTAAATTTGTAGACTAATTTATTCTCATTCACCTTATTAAATTCCACAATTGCCCCGACCTCTGCATCCAGATTCTCGTCAATGTGCTCGTTGATCTCACCAGCGTTGTGTAGCCCATCCCCATCCCGCCACCATCTAAGCTTGTTGATGAAATCGGAAGGGTGGAACTTGCAGGTTCCACGATGGTAAGGATCGAAGTCCAAAGGGTCATTTCCTTTTGCCTCTAACCTTCACGTTTTCCACTCCCTCAACCTCCAGCAACTTTGGCTTCCACTTCCACCCTCATTTTATTATATAATTTTTGTTTATATAGTAACGTTATTTTATTTTTCTGAAAAAATAACTCTTTTGAATGATGAGGCTTTAATGCAATTTTATAATAGAGTAAAAATAAAATAAAATTTAATACACACACCCCTCATTCAAAAATGTAAGATATTTTTTAAAAAGTTGGATGTTCAAACATGTAAGATATTTTTAGTTTTTTAAAAATTTAATATTATTTTTTTTCAAAAGTGCTCTTATTAAATAATCACTTTATATTTATTTTAAAGTAAAATATTATATTATATAGGAATAAATATAAAAAAATAGTATGAGTTTGAAAATAAATAATACTCTATTGGAGAGAAGATTTAGTTAAAAATATCTCACATTTTTAATGAATAATATATATATATATATATATATAATAGTAAATTAGTTAATATTTTTCCTCTTTTCTGCTTTTGAACCAAACAAAAAATGGTTAAAAACCTCTCCCTCCTCTCTAATAAAATCAAATAAAATAACATAGAACCACTCCCGTCTGCTTTCAACATAGAAACTTACGAAACTTAAGGCCGACTAACTTCAACACGTACTTATCTTTCAAACTAAAAAACAAATATGAAGAAATGAGATTACACCACATGCCATTGATTAGTGAATACGTTATCTCTTCATTGGTTTCGTTCAAGTTGATTCAGTTGGCCATTGAAAATGTCGCTTTCTTCCCAATTCTTTAAAGCCAAGTTTGCCTCACTCTTATATTCAAGCCACCCCCCAACAAAACATCATTCAAACAGTAATTTATTTAATAATTAATATGATTATTGTAATTATTATAAATATTATATTATGAATTTTTATAACTCAAAACCCTTAAAATTTCTTTATACTTAACGTCCTAATAAATGGAATAGAAGAAGTTTCTTAATATTAATAACTCATAACCTTCAAAGCTTACATAATGCATCATTATATGTCTCTTTATATCTTTATAACATTAAAATAGGATCTAAATAATTGGATGCTTATAAATAGAGATCATATTTGAAATGTATGCATACTAGTGAATGAAAATTCTTCTCCATTATTTTCTCTCCATTTTTTGTATTGTCATATTCTTTTCTTCTCTTCATATTAATTATATTTTACAACAGTAATACATTTATTTGAATATATAAAGTATGATTAAATATTTCCTATGGTGAAAAAGACTTTCTACCACGATGCTTAATGTAATAGCCTTTGTAGGAATTAATAAAACTTTTATTTGTCATTTTTCAAAAGTAGTTTTTCTTCAAACCACACCGCTATCACCATTTATCTCAACTTGATTAAAGGTGTATGATTTTGAAAAATTATAAAATAAATCCGATCATTATTTGCTTTTAACCAATTTTCTTAATCTATATAAAATAATTAATAGATATTCAAGAATGGACGGAGTATTTAAGAATTTGATAATAATTATTTTAAAAATAAAAGCACAATATTCCTAAAACACAAGTTTAGTCATTAAAGGCCAAAAAATCCAGCTATAAGTGTAAAGGCTATAACAGATAACAAGTTTTCCAAGAACAATTTCTTTCCAAATTGAATATCATGAATTTTTCATTTTTTTACATTTTCTTCATTTTATTGTTTTTTATAAAATATAAAATACTCTCTCTTTCTTAAAAAAAATAAATTTTATAAAATTCACAGATTCTTAATTTCAGAGCATTTACAGTTTCCCCGTGCCCTCCCTTCAGAATGTGTGCGAGCGTTGACGTTATATCATGTCTGTTATGTTTTTAATTAAATATTTAATACATGAAACTACCAAATCATATTTGAGTATCATTAAAACTATATGAAGTTTAATTTGATTTTTTAAAATTTTCAATGTTTAAATAAACCGTGGTTAAAGCAAGAAACTATGTCCACTGGTGATTAAAGCTCCAGCTAACTTAGGATTCAAGGCCGAATATGTTGATGGGAACTCCTGAAAGATATATAATTGAGGCATTTTAGTGTCTTCTTGTGAGAAGAAAGTGGTTGAAGCATTGCAAGCTTAAATATTAGTTATATTAATTTTGATTCAAGTATTCAACAACAGGTAGATAAGATTATTTAGTATAAACAAATTAAAGCTAGGAATGAATCCCAATTTTTGAGAAAAATCTTGTATGAATTTGGTATACCGCATCATGCATGTTCTATTCAATAAAATCATAATAGTTCATCAAATAAAATTTTATCATTATTTTTAATGACTTTACTTTTAAAATAAAGTATCTATTTAATTTCTTATTTTTCTCTCCCAATTATCATTAGCGACAAAATCAATTTATATTTACAATCATATGATTATGACATGTTTTTTACTGAATAGAGCATGGATGGCATGGTGCATTGGATCCATGTAAAAAAATTTCAATTTTTGATTCATAACTTACAAAATGAATAAATAAATTGAATACTCAATGAAATTTTAAACATGATTTCCTTCAATAAAAAAATACATGTGGGTAACCAAAATAAATGAATTAAATAAATGCTTGTGATTTGGTGTAAGAGAGACATAGATTGCCTTGAGTTGGAGACCAAACAAGTAACTGCCTCTCCGTTTTTAATTCAAAAGGTGATTAGAAACACCTCATTCATTTGTTTTAATTCTTTTGTTATTTTGACGTTTTACACAAAGAAATCATCATTAATTAATTAAAACATTACTCCAAGTCCAAGTGGTTTATATGTAGCTAAATGAAAGTGTAATTGACAAAAAGAAAACAATGAACCAAACATCAAAACATTAAAACAATGATGATGATGATGACGATTTAAAAACGAAACCTAAAACCTAAAACAAACAAGAAGGATAAAACGTGAATAGAAAAATGTGAGGTTGTTGGTCCCCTACTGTTTTTTTTTTTTTTTGGGGGGGGGGGTGGAATGCTTCTCGATTTGACATGGTCCCTGCCTGCTACAACTAACCCTGCCGTCTCTATTTTTTTTTTAATTTTTATAATAAAAATAATATCATGCAAGACTAAACATGCCATCTCACATTAGTAAAACTTAACAATGTCATTAAACTACATTGACTCTCTCTTTCTTTCTTTATTTTTTTTTTATTTTCATGTGCGCTTGACAATCCAAGACAAGATCTTCTCCATACCTCTCATGTCAGCGTCCAATAGACATTTTCTATGAAAACGCAAAAAAAAAAAAAAAAAAATAAAATAAAAAGCTCATAGACAGCCAAGGAATTGAAGCTTCCTCAATTGAGTCGCAACTAAAAGATATTAATGATCAGATTATGATTTAATAGTGTTGAAGGACGAGTTACAATTTTTTTTTTTAAAAAAGAAATTAAACGACGAACGGTATTTAATCATGAATAGTTTTGTTTTAAAAAAATTGTAACTGCTCTCTTCAAAACGCTCAGGGTCAAGCAGATAGTAAGTCAGAAGCAAGATAACATTGTGATTCCGTTTTTCTTTCTTTTTGGTTGGCCTAAACAAACGCATTGGGATTCCATATCCTTTGACCAAAAAAGTGGTGCATCAACCGAAAAGGAGAAGGGCGTGGCGTTGTGGGGTCCACATGAGCGCTGAATTTCAGATATAGCACTCCATGCGTCCAAAGATTAACGCAATTTTTTTAAAAAAATATGTTTAAAAATATAAAATACTTTCTCTATCTCATATTATAAGATATTTTTTTGATGAAATAACACTTATTAATAACATTTATTAAATATATTTTATAATTTTATTTTTTAAATAAAATATAAAATTTTAAAGATACTTTCATTTAAATACTCATTTACTCTCTTCGTTATAAAATATAAAATATTTTTAATTGAATCTCACTATTTAATAAAATAATTACGTACCTTTAAACTAACCATATATTTTTATATTTATTCTTATTAAATACTTTATAATAAATATAAATTTATTATTAGTATGGATACTTTTAAAAAAGATAATAATTATATCTTGAAAGATTAAAAATATCTTACATTTTTTAACAACTAACTCATCAAAAAATACTTTACATTTTTTTGAACAGAGGGAATAGGAAAGAATATTGAATAGAGAGAATATAATAGGAAGGATAGTGTTAAAAAATATCACTAATAAAAATTTTATTTTTTTTAAGGTATCTTATATTTTGGGATGTCAAATATTTTTTAAAAGTATCTTATAATCTGGATAGAGGTAATATTTTGGATCTTTTGATATGCAATTAATGATATTTTTCAAAAATACCTTTAATTAGAAATTTAATTAATAAGGTTTTCAATATAATGAAAATTATATAAATAATATGTTAAAAATTTAAGTTTAATTATTTCTAAATATTTTTCTATGAATAAGAAGGTTATTATTGTCCATATATATAAAATTAATAATTTTTTTCTTCCTCTTGTATTCTTTTAATATATCAAGTATAATGAGAGAAAATTTAAACAAGTTTATTTATATATTTTCAAAACAGTTTTTATGCGGAAAAAGAATTATTTGAAAATGCACCTTCCCTTATCTGTTTTGAGAAATAAAAAAAAGTTAAAAGTTGTTCTAAAAAACTAAAATACCAAAACATCTTTTAGATAAGTAGAGAAAATGAATAAAATATTATGTTTTCATTAATAATAATTATGTTAATAAAATAAATTATTTTTCACCATTTATTTAACCAATTTAAATATGTTTTTTTAAAATAATGATTCAATAAACAGTTTTCTTTTCATTTTCTGAAAAATTATTCTACAGAATTTTTTTAAGAATATAAAATTAGAATACAAAACCAAACATACCCTTATATTTTTTTTACTTTTTTTCTGTCTTCATTTTCTATATTCTAATATATTTTTCCTATTTTATGTCGTCAGCCAAGCATTAGAGGCGCTTCTTCCTCCTCCATCCTGTTTTTACTGTTTCACATATTATTATTGTTTCCATTTCACGGTTAATTATAATTTTTACAATGAGAATAATTATTATATATTTGAATTTGAAATCCATATACAATACATGAGTAGTGGGGGCCATGGCTGTCGCCTAATTCTGAAAATCAAACGTGGTAGGACAAGGACCATCGCTTTCACAAAATATTTCCTGCGCTAAAAATTATAAAATATTTTTAAAAAAATTAAATGTTAAAAAATTAAAATATTTTTAATCCTTTTAATATATAATCATTATTTTTTAAGTATCCGTATTAATAATAAATTTATATTTATTATAAAGTGTTGGAGTAAATATAAAAAAATAAATTTAATTTAAAAGTAGATGATTACTTTATTAAAAAATAAAATTTAATAAAAAATTCTTATATTTTTAAACAAAGGAGTAAAAGTTTATAAAATTTATAAAAATATTAATATTAAATCTAAACAAATTAGAATACACTTTGAATTTTAAATTTATAAAAATTATAAAAAATTTTAATATTAAATTAGATTATTCAAATTAAATTTACATAATTTAGATTGGTGATAAACATACCTTTAAATTTTTAAAATTTTTCTTTTTATAAAAATAAAACAAAAAATTTAAATCTAAACCATTATATTCGAACGGTCCTTATCATATCCAGAGTGCATTCCCTGATGAGCACGGAGACGGACCCAAAAAGCAAAAATTATCGTGGTAGGACCATTGCTTTCTTCATCATATCGGCTTCCCTCAAATCAACAAATGTCAACGGCAGGATGAGAGACATGCTCCCATGTTTCTTTTCCTAGTATGCATACACCTTTGCGTTTAGCCTTAAACATGTGAACTGGTCAAGAGATTTATCTTGAATCTAAAAAAAAAAAAAAGAGTTTAATCTAATTAATTTTTTAATACCTATGAATTAGTTATGTAGCTCATACGTTTAAGATTGGAGGGAGTATTTCGTTGATTCATATGCCTCATATTAAGCCAACATAAAAACACAAACAAAATCCTTGTTTCAATATAAGACACATTATTCTGCTTGTTGTCACTTCCACACTCAAATGAACATATACTTTTGAATCACAATCTCATCCCAAATACTTTACCACTTTTTCTATGTTATATTTGGATGCGAGATAAAATATGAAAGTAAAAAAAAAGAGAAAAATATATATAAATCCTACATATATGGCCAAAATAAAACCTGTGTAATTTTTTTTACACTGAGAGAGAGAGAGCGAGAGAAGACATGAGATCCACATCTTCTGTGTTAGTTTAATCTCTTATTTTTTATTTATAAAATAGTTAATTTATTAAAAATATAATTATCATTTAAATAATAATAATAATAATTAAATATTAAGTTTTTAGCATTATAAATTGAATAATCAATTATGTTAATTTTTAGCATTAATATATAATAAAAATTATAAATATTTGTCACATTTTTTAAAAGTAAAAATAATTAAAGATTAAATTTTTAGCATTATAGATCAAATTTTATGTTATTTAAAATTTTTACCACATTTTTAAAATATTTTAAATATATTATATTTGTACAATAAAAATCACAAATCATTATAAATTAATATTTTTTTTATAATTGTATATTTAAAAGCACATTTCATTATTATATTCATAATAACTTTTAATTTATCAAACTAACTTTTAAAAAAAATATGTATGCAAATACAAATTTTATTATAATAACTGACTTTTATTGTGTTAACTTTTTATCAAATAAATTTTTAGTAAATAAATTTTTAACAAACTAAAAACTAAACACATACAAAGATCGCAACGTCACCATAAAATTAGTCACTTTTTTGTCCCTGATATCTTCATCCACTTATTTAAGCACAGAAAGTGAAAACATTTTCTCTGTTTTTTTCTTTTCATTTTCACTTCTCTCATTTTGTTCATTATCCAAAAACACGTATATATAATATGACATGCACGTCTTATTATGCTTGGATTAAATTTGGCCCCCAAAAAAAATTATACTTGGATTAAATTAGACATTCATTCCTTTTTGAGTACCATGTCTACCTTATCTGCATCGTAATAATTTTATAGGCACATTTGCTTGGATATTAAAATACGCATGCTCTTTTTTCTCCCCAATAAACAATACGCATGCTCTTTTGTTATGATTAAAATGAATCATTTCACCATAGTAACAATAACTTCTTCTCGTGTCTGCATAACTCAATTCCAAAATTCATGAATAGGAATATGGAAGTGTATTTATTTATATTTTGGGAAGTGTAGCGTTATCTACGTATCACATTTCAAAAAAATTTAAATGTAAAAGCTAACTAAAGAGTTTGTCTTGATTCTAAATAAGACCTCGATCTCATTTATCTTTTTGATTTATTTTTTCTACGTTATCCCTATAGTAAATCTACAGTTACATTCATGTATTATTTTTTCTTATTATTAAAAAGAGGGGCATTATGTAAAAATCAGCACAATGCACATTTTGTTTTACAAACAGTAACTTATCTAGTAATTTCGTTAAATATATGTGAATTAACTAACTAACTCATACACTTAGAAAATTCATAAAAATATGTAGAGAAATTCAATTTCAACTATCAAAATTCTCTCCTTGATAAAAAAAGAAAAAAGAAGATAAGTTCTCTGAATTAAGGAATACTCTTTTCTGATCATATATATATATATATATATATATATATCACTTTATAGAAAGAATTGATGGTAAATGTGCTTCATAAAAAGATGGATTGCTAATTTTGTTTTCATTTCACTCTTTCATAATTTTCTATGAGTAGAGTAAAATGTTACATGTGAAAGAGAAAGTGTTTGTAAAAATATATATTCAATAAGGATAAATTAAAAAATGTCTATTCTTTTTTGACAATATCAATAATTTAACTATCTATCTTTAATTTGATGAGGTAATTAGAAATGATAATAATATCCAACGAAATACTTACTTGCCCCGAAACAAACTTTAAGGACCACATCTTCAATCCTTATTATAGAGTACCTTCTTGAAGAATTCTTCAATCCTTAATATAAAATACTTGGTGTGATATTAATTATGCTCTTCCAATATTATCTATATTTAAATTCCTTACACGTAATTCAAATTTGAAATTTTTTCATTTAAATAGAAATCAAATTAATGTTTTTTTCACGTTTTTAAACAAAGCTAATAATGTAACTATGTTTTCTTAATTGCAATTATTACCTTATTATATAAATAAGAGGAGAACGGAGTTGAATTGGTAAGGGATTGTATTATAGCTTAATCAACTATCTTGAGTTCAATTCTTAAACATACAGCTATATTAAATACTTGTTAGAAAAATTTTGCTGCAAATGTGATATTACTCGGCTTATAGATAATTGATAATTGTGTTTAAAAAAAAAAACAGAAAGAAACAAGAGAGAGTATACGTGCAAAACCGTAAATAATGGGGTAAGAAGGAAGAGTTTGTTGAGAGTTTGCTTAGAAAACAAAAAAAGGACAAAGATTAGTCCTGTGAGTGGTGTGGTGGGCTGCCTGTTCGTTAACTATACGACATTTCTTAGAAACGCTTATTGCACTCACTACATTCAACATTCTCGATCCCTTTAAAAAAAGGTATTAGGAATATCCAATTCCTACTCTTTCCATCAAAAGCGCCATAATACCCGCCCATCAGCAGCAGCAATCATCCCTCCTCCATCACTCTCTCTCCTAACTCCTTGTTTCTTTTTTACAAATCACAATTATTTTTCTTTTTTAACATCATTTTTTTAGGAATAAGGACTAGCACTGCTGACTGCCAGTTGCAGAGAATACCCCTATTAGATACTCTTTTTAATTCTTACTCTTTATAAGTAACTTTCATTTCTCGCATGTGTGAGTGGTTATTATCAACAGCATAATAAGAATATAATCTCTCAATTTAAAAATATAAGGTATTTTTTAAAGAGTTAAATGTTTAAAAATGTAAAGCATTTTTAATCTTTTGAGATGTAATCATTATTTTTTTTAAAGTGCCCCTATTAATAATGATTTTATATTTATTGTAAGGTATTTAATAGAGTTAAATATAAAAATATAGGGTTAATTAAAAAGTAGATAACTACTTTATTAAAGTAAAATTTAATTAAAAATATCTTATATTTTTAAACGGAGTAGTATCTATCATTTTTATTTAACACCACTTTATATCTGAAGATTTAAACTCAAAATTTTACAATAAACTGATTCAGTTACCTTTATTAGTTAAACCAAATGCTCCTCACTTATCTAGTCATTTTTTTAGTATGTTATTAAGGCATAGATATATGTTTGAAGAAAATTTAATTTGATAACATTATTTAAATCATATATATATATATATATGCAGGCTAAATCACATACTTGGTTTTACTTTGATCATCTAATTTTATAAAATATTTTTTCAATTCCTAACCTTGTCAGTTTGAGCAATAAAAAATTTTTATAAATGGTTTTTAAAATCTGAACAAAATATTTTTAAATATTGATATATTAAATTTAATTTTTTTAAAGTAACAATGATTCATTTTAAAAATAATCATTTAAAATTAATCATAGTAGGATTAGAAGATTTAAAAATACTTTATAAAATTTTGGGCTAAATCACATATAAATTAACGTGTGTGCGTGTTTTTTGCCTCCTGAATTTTTAACTCCATTATTGACAAAGATGAAAGAGGCAATGAAAATAAAGGTGAATATGTTTAAATACTCACCGTACTGCAAATTCAGTGGATTTCTTTGATTTCCTAAAACCTGAAAAAGCGCACGCTCTCTCTCTCTCTCTCTACCCCCCGTCCTACATTGCGCAACGAAGAACAGAGTTGGCGGAGTGAAGGAGCACATGACTGAGGGAATTGAAGCTTCTCATTGCTAAATTGTGACCAATGCCGATAACCAGGTACCAGCTGAAGAACGAGCTCAGTTTGGCCGATCCCGAGCTGTACAGAGAGGCGGATAAGGATGATCCTGAAGCTCTCTTGGAAGCTGTCGCTACAGTTGGACTCGTCGGCCTCTTGCGCCAGCTCGGCGATCTTTCCCAGTCAGTAGTCCCTTATCCATATCGTAACTCTTCCTTCCTTTGAAATGTATTTTTTTATTATTGATTTTCATAGCAGTCGTGCTACTGCTCCGGTGCTTGAGATTGAATTTTGTGCTTTTCATTATTATCCTTCCTAGAATGAGCGTTTAGACGTTTAGCTGAAAGTGTCTGTTTAATCATAATTGGGGTAGCTCTTGTTCAGCTAGATTTTTGTGTTTGGGCTATATTAACTGTTCTTGGATTTTAGCATTTTATTATTTTGGTCGTTATATCACCGTGTAAGATGGATCCTGTTCAGAATTGGAAGAAAATGGATGTCTGATTTGGTGGTTATGTTATTGAGATAAATTGGGCTCCCAGCATTGCGTTTGTCAAGTTTTGTATCTGAATCTTAACAATTGATTTCCTTGATTCTGATTCACTTTTTTCTTTTAACATCTCGTTCTGTCTCATCTTCCTTAATTCTCTATCACCTTTGGATCATTTTCTTTGCTTACATAAAATCTTGGAAAAAGAAAAGCAAAGGTCAATAGCAAGTCCACAGATTGCTCGAATCTGATAAGAAGTTTGACAATTAAATTAGTGCATTTAAAGAGATTATATTTAATTAGAAACATTTTACTTAATGACATTACTTGTCATTGTTTAGTACCTTACTTATCTGAAGGAGATAATTAGAAAGTGAATTCAACACAGAAAGGAAGAAGTGTCAATTTAATCAAACATTTTACAACAAGCAGAATTACAGGAATTGTCATTTGTCTTTTGCTGGTCAGAGAGGGATCACCTTGGCTCCGTCGTGGCATCCTCTATATAAACAATCATCTCACCAACCAACTGAACTAATCTTTGGAGGCTAATTTCTTTGAGTCGGTATCAAATACTTTTGGTATGGAAAATGCGCTTATCTGGTGAGCATTGTGATAATCCTGGTTCCTGGCTTTCAAAACTATGCCATACTATCATTAAAGTGTTAGCTCAATTTGTAACAGTTCATAAGTTCTGGAATACCTGGTGTTATTTCATGCCATTCTTGGCCTAGGCTGTGGTTTTTTCACCACTACATCAACATCTGTTTTTCTTAGTTTTAGTTTTTACATTTACATACATCTAACAGCATTATTCTGGTTAGATTTGCTGCTGAGATCTTTCATGACCTGCATGAAGAAGTGATGGTCACTGCTGCAAGAGGCCATGGCCTTTTGGGTCGTATTCAACAGCTTGAGGCTGAAGTTCCTTCACTTGAGAAGGCTTTTCTATCCCGAAGTCATCATTTATCATTCTTCTCTAAGGGAGGTTAGATTACCTCACTGCATACTTGTACCCTTTATGATTTCTATTTATATATTTGGTTCTTTCTTCGATCTTTCGGCGGCATCCATGGTGTAGTTAGGAACTGAAAGTTTGTACTTTTAACCAAAAAAAAAAAAAGGAGAAGAAACAAGCTAAATGATCTTGTTAATTGCAGAATTTTCATAAATTGAAACACTTGCTATTATTGGCCACCAGGAAAAGTTTCATGCAATTGCTAATGGCATTGCAGGGATTAGTTGGCATCCTAATCTTCAGACTGAACATAATCTTATAAGTCGTGGAGACATGCCTCGTTTTGTGATGGATTCATATGAAGAATGTCGTGGCCCTCCCCAACTGTTCCTTCTGGACAAGTACGGAAACATGATTAATCATACACAAACTTGAACGGCAAACAAAATGTGATTATCTTCTATATGTTTGAAACTTTTCTATTTTTTGTTTTTGGCTTCTAAAAGGTTTGACGTTGCTGGCGCTGGGGGATGTTTGAAGCGTTATACTGATCCTTCATTCTTTAAAATAGAGTCATCTTCCTCTAGACAAGCAACAGTTGAAGTTTACAGGGAAAAGAAACATCATAAAATCAAGGTACTAAAGTATCCATTACGCCATTTATTGTCACGATTCTTATGGCAAATTATTTTAAACGGTAGAACGTAATATATCTCCCAATAAAGTTATCCAATTGACTTTATCCTGTGGTAGTATCAATGAGAATCTTGCTGGAAAACCTAAATTAAAGTGGAATTGTATGAATATGGTTCACAGAATGACGGACAGACAAGTTCTCGTCTCTGCTTTTTGGGGTCTTGCTAGGGATTGCCATAGACCTTGCTTATTGGTATACAGAAGAATGTTATGCAACTGAAAAATGAAAATCTAAAAATTTGACGAAAATTATTATTTCTTTTTCCTGCAGAATAAAGGCTCGCGAATGAGGAATGGTGAAACCCCTGAAGTTGCATCAACACATACAAAGTAAGTCCCAGTAATTTTATTTTGGTTCATCAATTTATTCTTCCCGTTTGCTAAGTGCATAAGGCTGATGAAATAGTTGATTGGTGAAAATTCAACTTCCATATTTGCAGATTGCACCAGTTGCTTCTTGAGGAGCGTATTGAGAATGCTTGTGCTGATCCTGGACGTCTTGTGAAATTGAAGAATAGAAAATTAAACGGCTCTGCAACTGAAGGAAAAACTGGGAAAAGTTACATGGAAAAATTTCTGGAATCTCCGCTGTCTCAAGATGATGATGTGGTTCGTGAAACCTCAATCTCTCCACCTCATGTGAGATTGGTGTCGGATGATACTAGCGAAGAAGGGATTAAAATACTTGAAATCAGTACTGTTGGACCTGTAAAAAGGTCCTTGGAAAATGAAAGGACATATTCACCGACTAATGAAGAGGAAGCAATACCAAAGCCATCTTCAGGAATGAGCAGGGAGACAGATGGAGATCTTATGAACAAGCACGAACAAGGCTCATTTCGTGTGTCAGATGACATATCTTTAAATTATATTAAGTTACCTGACGAAACAGAATTGGAAATTGATGAACGAAAGAAAAGAGAGAACTTCTTGTATGGGTACTATTCTGATTATTTGACTAGCGAGGTTGACCATCACTTGGATGCTTCAGCTACCTTGGAGTCAGAATTGGATATAGATTATGAGTATAGAGCTAAGAACAATTTCCTGCGTATTCAGAAGCTAAAAGATTCCGATGATAAGGAACATCAGCAGCAAGCTCGAATTCTGCATTCTCAATCATTTGCAGACTCCTTTATGTCAGATGAGGTAAGATCATTCAAACGAGATATAAATGAAGATCATGCTGAGCTCAAAGCTCGATTTTCCAATTCTCAATCAAGAACCTCCTTCAATACGTCAAATGACAATGGTTCACTCAAAAGAGATAGAAATGAAGAATATAGCAAAGGGCAAGCTCAGTGTTCAGATTTTCAATGCATTGGAAATTCTTCCGCATCAGATGCAATTAGTTCTTTTGATAAGGACATTCCCTGTTTCTCTTGGTCTGATTCTTTAAGTATTGCGGGTGAAAGTATACCATCAGAACCCATGTTCCTTATATCTAACAAATATAATAGGTCTGAGATAGAAGGCGCATCATCAAACCAGCTTGCTCAAATTGACGATACACAAAAAACAGATTCTGGTGAGTTTCTCATGGATGATGGTACCCATGATCAGGAAAAAGTGATTTCTGGTATAGGACAGGTGTCCTCTGGTTCAAATCTGAAGAATTCAGGACGTAAATGGCCAGCTTCAGATCTTGCAGCCACTTCAGTCACGAAACCGTCTAGAAGGTCTCAATCAAAGGAAACATCGACTGGCCACGTTGAACATCAATTAAGACAGGCAGATGAAGGCACAAAGTACCATTTTGAATCTAGAGATGCCATTCCTGATGCTTATTTCTCCCAAATGAAAGTTGATGATAACGCTACAGTATTTTCTGAAAAATATCCTTTGAGCGAATTGGCTGATGGTGACCAATCTGTCAGTAGTGATGCTGTACTAAAAATTTCAAATGATTTAAAATTAGCTTCTGAAGACGAACGCAGTAATTGTTCCGAGATCAAAGGATTGCAAGAAGAATCTCCGAACCAAAACTGTTCTGAAATTTTGGTTAGCAGGGAGATAGGTACAGAAGAACGCCCAATTTGCTCATCCGCGGAAGTAGACTTGCATTCTTCAAGTGCTACCCTGATGCTGGAAGTCCAACCTTCAAAAGCCGCAGATGGTGCTAAGGCAACCCTACTCAACTCACAAGACGAATCAGACTCAGTGGGTGTTGAAGATAAATGTTGCGATCAGCAATCAAATTTTGAAGAGCCATCAAAAATGGAGCATAGTTATGAATTGAGTGGATCCACTTGCAGAACGGATGAAGATGAAGATGATAGACTACTTAAAGGTTCATCTTCTGTTGACTATGTTGGTCAGGATTATCATGTCACAGATGATGTGGCTTCTACAGAACTTCAGTCAGAAGATAAATCCGTATCTGTTGATGCTGCTGAAAATGATGTGAATATTGCCACTTGTCTCGCTTCCAGTATGATCTCTTCTGCATCAAGAAATCTTTCAAATTTACAAGAACCTATACCTGGCACATGTTCCCATGAGACAAAAATGGAAACCAATGAGGTAGAACCGATCAAGATTGCTGTTGACTTGAATCCAGAAAAGATGGAGAATCAACAGGAACCAACTTTAGATTCCAATATGATATCTTTTCCAATGAGGAGTCTTTCAAATTTTGAGGAATCTTGCTCCACTTTTGCTGATCCTCAAGAGATACAGAGGGAAATCAGCGAGGCAGTTGATAGAGAATCCTTGACAAAACTAGAGAAACAGAGGGTAGTGCATCAACTAAATGCTGCTTTGGCTGACGTAGAACTGAGCCTGAACAGATCAGTGCCCTGTGATAATTCAGAAATATGTAATATTATTCAAGGTTCATCTCCTACGGAGCAAACTGAACACAATTCTGTTAAGGAAAAGATTCTCAAGTTTTCGAAGCTAGACTCTCAGGAGCCAAAATCCATCTCTCTTTTGCAGAGCAAACGTTTACGGAATGGTGAAGATGGTTTGGCATCATCTTCCTTCTCTAACCAGCTGAAGTCTGGAAATCATTTGAAGAAGTTCTTACAATTACAAGATGGTCAACGGGATGCAGGGTTTCTGCCGAGGTGTGTAGAAGATTCTTCCTCAAAGAAACCTCAATCTGAACAGATGCAAAGATCAAATCACTTGGAAAACGAAAGAAACTCTTATGGTGCCTCTAGGTCTGTTCCTGAAATCCATCTAGGTCAATCTTCGTCATTTGAGTCTTTGTCACAATCAGCAACTCAGGAGGTTAACTTTACAAAACATGCCATGAATAAGCCTCTTCCTCCTCTTCCAGACCCTTTATCCGAGGCACCTAAAATCAATTTTGAGGAGATGCCACCCCTACCCCCTCTACCACCTATGCAATGGAGAACTGGTAAGGTTCAACCTGCTTCCCTCGCTTCACATGGAGAAGTCTCATTCCAACCAATACAGCCGATTAAAAGGAAAGAGCAAGCTCAATGTAGTTTACCAACTTCCGAGAGAGAAGCATTGCAGTTTCAGAATCCTGTTTTACCTGTCATGGCTGTGGAAGGTGATAAGCTCCAAAATACCTCGGGCTTTTTTCGGGGTGGGCATCCTGTTGCAATTCCTACGCAACTGCCCATCGTGCTTAATGAAGTAAACGGTCAATATAATTACCTAGTTTTGGAGAGAAGCCAAACCCACAACCCATTTATAACATTACCTTCACCAGTGATACCTTCCAGTAAGCCTGCCCAAGGTTACGTCGTTGCCTCAGAGGGAGAAACGGTACAAAATTCAAACACAAGCTCATCAATGCCACCTGTTGAGCGTGCCCTTTCTGTACAAGGTCCCATATCTCCACGGGAACTGTCTCCACAACCAAGCCAACCTAGTTTAGAAGTTGAAACACTTCAGCAGTCTGCAAATAATCTTGAAGGGGAGCAAGGAGATCCTTCTATTTCACCCATGTCACCATCAGGCATGGAAAATGTGCAGCCCAATGACATCCTTCTGCCTTCAGAAAGGAAGAAAGGAGAACCTTGTATTTCATCCATGTCACCACCAGGCATGGAAAATGCGCAGCCCAATCACAGCCTGCTGCCTTCAGAGAGTGAAATGGCTTTGACATTGGACACGTCTGCTCTGGCATCAGATTTTGAGAGGGAAAAGCCAAATGGAAAGCCAAATGATAAGTTTCCTCGTCCACGGAGTCCGGTGATTGATGCCGTTGCTGCTCTTGACAAAAGCAAGGTAAGGACAGTAGTATAGTTATCATAGAGTATTAGAATTTACTCTTCATGAGGTCCTACCCATTGCATAAAACTTCGCCTTGGGACTGCTGCAGCTGAGGAAGGTTGCTGAACGAGTTAGGCCTCCAATAGCACCAAAGGTAGAAGAAAGAGATTCATTTTTGGAACAGATAAGAACAAAGGTTAGAACTGGCAACCTTTTTGTGTCCTTTATGAATTGCTGTATGTTCTTTCGTTGAAAGTAGTCTTGTACTTATTATTATTATTGTTATTATTATTATTATTTTGATTCTTTTGGTTCTCTTAGTCTTTCAACCTGAAGCCAGCTGCAACAACACGAAATCGCTATCATTATCAGGGGCCAAGAACAAACTTAAAGGTTGTCGCCATATTGGAGAAAGTAAATTCAATTCGCCAGGTATCTCATTCTCTTGCTCTGTTTAATTAACTGCTTAGAATACAGTTCTATTGGCTATCTCGCTTCCATCATTGTCTACTAACATGATGATCATTGTACAGGCTCTGGCCGGGAGTGATGAAGATGACGATAGAGATGGTTGGAGTGATTCTTAAATCTTCCATGGATATAGTATTCTCAGCTAATTGATATATCTTACTACCGTGCCTTTACTGAGGCAGGTGTAGAAAATCTTCTCTCCTCTAATGGATGAGAAGTCTCTGAAATATAAGATTATAAGTTCATATATGATACTATGCACTCCACATGCTCCCCTTTCTCTGTTCACACCCGATCCTTTTCAGAGGCGATGCCTTTCTGCCCTAGAAGATTCAGGGTTCAGGCTCTGTGGAAATGCTTTACCTTTATCCCTGTTTTGCCTTTGATATAAAATATTGTATATTTGTGTCATGAGTGGCGTAATTTTTTTTATCTATAGTGATGAGCATGAAGTTTTGTAATCCTGTAATGCATTTTTTTTTAAATTATTGGTATAATTGCTTCTCATTGATCATGTTTGTATCCAGTATAGTTACAATATTCCATATACAAGTGAGTAAAATCACTCGAGATGTACATTTTGTATCAGTCACCACGTTTATTCGCTAATTTCCTTATTCAATTACATAATTTTATGAATATGTTTAAAATGTGGGTGAGTTTCTTGTGGCTCAAGTCAAATTATTCACTTCTAAGTAATCATGATATGGAATGTTCTTGTTGGAGTGGGCAAATATAATGAGTTTTGAAAGGAGCACATGCAAGTAGATAGACGCATTTGCAGGGAGTTCAAGCGGAAGAAGAATCTGCCGGCAAAGATTGATAGCCCACGCTTCCTTGAAATATATGGAAAATTTGGTGCCAAAACCTCTACTCTGATGAAGCCGCTCCTGAAGGTGACACATTGCTTTCATCAATATACAAGGAGTAATTGACAACTTCAATCTGAAAGTAACGATGAACAACATGACACGCAAACATAGAGGCACATACTCTTCCTGTTTGAATAGAGGGGATGGGGAAGGTAGGATATTTTAATGAGTTTTATTTTTTTAAAAAAAAAAGATAATTGGGGTTAAAGGATATTAAGTAATTTTCTTACTATTTTAATTTGCATATTCTCTTTATTAAAATTTCATAACCCCACTTACCCATTTTAGTATGCTTAATTATCAATGGATTTAAGTGTAATTTGTAACATTCCAAATTTTAAATCTCAAAATAAAGAAATTAATGAAGAGCAATTGGATAAATTCATGTGTTAATTAATTTGAGGATGGTTAAAGATGGCTAATGAACTTATTGAAATTGTTTATAGCATTTGGATCAAGTTTGGGGTTGATTTGAACCATTTGGGCCAATCTAGACGGACGTGTTGTGTGTCGTGGCAAATGGATTGAATTAAACTTAAATAAGGCTTTGGGCTATTCAAAAAATATAAAGGAAATTGGAAGGGAACAAGAGAGCACCATTTTGCTCTATTAGGACAAGTTTGGAGTTTATTTTAAGGATATTTGGAGGTTCAATCTTCAAGGTAAACATCTTCCCTCTCTTCTTTTACTTAGTTTTGAGTTGGGATTTTGTTATGAGAAGGTGATTTTCAGATTTTAGGGTTATGGGTCCATATTCATTGATTCACATGGGATTAATGAGAGTTATTTAAGCCTTCACTGCATATGGGTGATATTTCTATGCGTCCCTATATGTGAGTCCTCAAATTTCAACAATTTTAGGGCATTAAAGTAATGACTTGGAGTAGTTAGGAGCTATAAATGATGATATTTAAGTTTATGGAAGTTAACAAGAGTTAACATACCTATTGGTTCTAAGGAAAATCTTAAAGGTTGAGATTTTGGGTTGATTATGTGAGAATTAAAGTGTTTAAAATGAGTTAAATGGAAGTTATATTGATGGTTGTTGTTATTAATTGTAGATTAACCTCATTGTGCATCAATTTGAGCTTGGTATAGCTCGAAAAGCAAGTATAGTAAAGGGGTCTCGAAAGTTTGATGTAGTTGGCGGAGTTTATTTTGTGTTAATGCTTGTTTAAATTGATTATTGGTTATTGTGAACTTGAAATTATGCTTTCAAAGTTTAATTTGATATTTTTTATGATTCTAAAAAATGTTGCAAGTGTGTGGCCAATTAAAAGATTTGAGTAGTTATTTGATATTGAAATGAATATGCAACATTGGTAGGTTAACTTGTGATATGAACTCTAACATGAATGTTATTGATGCATTGAGTATGCATTGTTGTTGCATTAAAAATGTTGGCATGATCATACATTGGGCAAGAATTTGCCCTATGAGGAGTTAGTATTATTCTTGTTCATGTGCATATTAGCTACACCATAGCCTCGATGCTTTGGTTTAGGGTTGGGTTTTTCTATATCTGACCTAGGAATAGGTATAAATGTAGGTTACCGAACCTCTTAAATCCTTAACATTACCTTGGATTAGGTGTGGGGTGGAACTTATGACACCCTAGGGAATTTGAGAATGGGAGAATCCATGATTCAATAGTAAGTGCAGTACCTTTGGTTGCATAGCTTCTCATAATTAGAAAGTTTAGGCTTGTCAATCCACACAGACTTAGTTCTATTTGAATTGCCGGCCACATATTCAGTCAGTAATTTAAGGAAGAGATAAGGAGTATTTGATAATGCATATTGTGTATCATGTGATATGATATTATGTTGTGAACTTAACTAATTTGAAATGCCCACTTTACACACTTTAATTGATTTGACTCACTTATGCATGATTTAAAGTTTCCTTAATTATTAATGGCTTTACTCACTCTTCATTTAGCATATTACACGCAATAGTCCTAGTCAAGGAAAATGGGAAAGAAACCAAGGCACATGATTGAGTTTTCCAACGGAAATGCCTTTGGTAATTATGTAGCATATGTAAATGTTAATTATATTTCCAATTAGATCATTCATTTTGATATACTTGCATCGTTTGCATATCTTGCATGATGGGTTATAATTAGGACCCTAGATTTAGGTGTTGTATGAAATAGATTGTGTGAATAAGTCAAAACACTGGTGCAAGTAAGACAAGGTCATGTGAAAATGTTGAGGCCTAAGGAAAAGTTATTAGTAAAGCCAAGCATGTGTAATTGTTCCTTAAAAAAAATGCACTCATCATTTTTTACAAAATTATATATTAAAATTCTATGAAATAATGATTCTAATAAAATACTAAATTAATTCAACAGTTAAATGAAAATTAGTATTGACAAAATGCTTCTATCCCACATCTCATATATTGGGACAAAATATTAATAATATGGGATGTAATACATTTTTAACAAAAAAGATATAATTAAAACTAATAATATCAATTATTAATGTGAAAAATAATAATAATTATATAAATTATAAACAAGATTTTTAATAAGGCTTAAAAGTGTCATGTTGATGGTCTAAAACTATATAAGGTCTTGATACTATTATTTGTTAATGTTTTAAGGTTTAGAATAAGAAAAGAAAAAGATGACAAGTGAGACTGTGAGAGAAATTTAACGCAAGTTAATGTGGTACAAATTAGGATATTAGAGATCTTGTTATTCTTTTTTATGTAAATAATGAACTCATATCAATAATTAATATTATAATAGGAATGATTAGAACTTTTCAATAGGAAAAACAATCAATACTTTTTATTGTCTTTCATGTATAATTAAATATATAATAATACAAATATCAATTGCGCGAGCGCATACACACACACACATATACATAATAAGGGTATTAATAATTTTTTTTTTGGAGGCCTAAGGCAATTGCCTCACTTGCCTTATGACTTTCACGGCCTTGAAGCAAGATCATGATTATTTTAAGGAATTATAAAATGAGATGTTGAAAAAATGGTATTAAAACCTTCCCATTTTGATTTAATGAAATTTAGGTTGAGGGTTTAGATTGGGATTAATAGTGGTTTTGCTTGATGTGGTCCATTGCACAAGTTATCCTAAGTCCTTTAAATTCGATCTAGGTGTGGTTTTGGACTTTTGATGCTTTGGTTGGATTTTAGACATCCTAGAAGGTTAGAAGTGTAAGAATATAGTTAATGTAATTTTGAGTACCCAACTTGGTGATATGAATTAATTTTGAAATAAAATTGATGTCATTAGCTAGTATTTTAAATAAGCTATAAACACCCAAATCATTTTAATCAAACATCAGACGAAGATTTAGAGAGCATTAAAAGTTTAAACCTCGAATCTAGTTTGACAGCAAAGTTTCTATCATGGATTTGTGTGGTGTGCTGTAACAAATAGCACCTATGCCGCAATGCATGGCACATAATCCTGGTGATCTTGGTCTATCAAGTCTTAGCTGTAGCAAACTGCCTTTGTATTGTTAGCTGTAATAGACAACTTATTAGCCATTGCAAATGTCTTAGACTTTAGAAAATAACATTTTAAAATTCATTTTCAAGGGATTTTCAAATCTTTTTGATATCCAATACTTCTGTATATTTTATAATTTTGATATTAATGTCTTTCTAGCCTTGTAAAGTTAATTTTTTTATTTTAAAACTCAAGATTCCATTGATTATAATGGTTTTACATCATTAGGTATATGTTTCAAACTTTTCTAGCATACAAGAGCATTACTACTTGTGTTTAAACTATTCATTTTACCATGGCAAAGCTAATTTTCTCATTTTAAACCTTTAAATTTTACATAATATATGAATTAATTTAGCAAGTTGAATTTTAATAATCATAATAGACCTTTAAATTAAATCTTTTCCTTTTTAACTATGAATAGCCCTTTTATAATTGCAGCTAAAGAATCTTTCAATTACTTAAAATGGGTTATTCTCTAATTATCATGATAGGTTGTAATTATTATGATTATGTATTTGTGATATCTAGGAGATATTACATAATTCTCTTAAAAAAAAAAAACATTAGACTCACAGAGCTTGACTTAGTCTTCAAAGATGTTTAAGACAAAAATTGACGCGAAAAGAACAGAGGGTGAGCAAGACTCAACAAATTAGGCGAGTATTCATCGGTGTGAAAGAATTGAAACGAGAAAGCGACTTGTTTTGGGATCCTAGCGGAACGCAACTCCAGCTAAACATGAATGAATTGCTGCAAAGATTGAAGGCTGTCAAATCAAATCATCAGATGACACAAGCCTACACTAGCTGGAATTTGGCAACATTCACATACAATTCCATTCCATTCATGCCTTGCCCATTTTGTTGATGCTTGGAATCTTTTTTATTACAAAGCCTAAATTATAATACATCCTAAGATTTACATGACTTAGAGCTTAAGTTTTCTTTTTTGGCATTTAATATAAAATTACACACACATTTTTTGGTGTATTGCATCAGTTTGTAATAAGCCGCACGCGCTTATAGATGATATGATCACCAACACTGAAAAAAGAAGTTAAATTAAATGTTTTGTTTTTTACATATTAAATTAATTAACTTCCTTTGTTAACGATTCTTATTTCTTGTTTTTCCTCATTCTTCAATATGACAAAACAACTAAATTTTAAAAATATAAAAAATAATTTGTAATGTCGTCACATCGATATGCCTAACCATAAGCACCACATTGCCTGCAGCAAATAATGCAAGCAATGTTAAATTATTTAATTTTCTTTAAATAAATTTCAGTAAAAAGTGAAAAAAAATTGAAAATATTACATACTATACAGGCGACTATTTATCTATAGCAACCATTAAATAAAAAAAATTATTGCATAGATCAGGAATATCATGTTGCCCATGCTAAATACAATAAAATTATATTAGTTTAATTAAACAAAATTTTAAATGTCATTATTTTTAATAATTTTATTTTAAAATAAAATGCCTTTTTAATTTTTTGTTTTTCTTTTTTTTATAATCATTAATAGTAGAATCAATTAATATTTAAAGTAGTCTGACATGACATATTTTTTAAATATTATATAAATGACATTGAATCTATATAAGAATTCCACTCATTGATTATGCTTTGATGTATATATTGATGATCTCATGATATTGATTTTATAGTATTATTTATATATATATATATATATATATCTTTTTATTAAAAAATATAAAATATTTTTTAACACATTATATATTCAAAAATGTAAAATAATTGTAGTATTAAGGTATAATTAATATATTTTTTTAAAATTACTTTTAATAAATAAATAAATTTATATTTATTTTAAAGTAAAACACCTTATTAAATAAAAATAAAAAAATAATGTTAGTTTAAAAATAATTTATTATTTTATTAAAAATAAGATTTAATTAAAAATATTTTATATTTTTAAAGAAAGAGTGTTTATATATATATATATATATATATTAATTTCAGACATTTAAGTCTTCCAAAAGCAAATTTGGGGGCGTCTGTTGTGAATTCTTGGAAAATTATATTTAAAATTTAAGAATTTTTTGCAACTTAGGTTTTTGAATTATTTTACTAATGTGATGTAAAACGACGTCGTGAGGATGGTTTTAGGCGTCACCTGCACACGGGAGCAATGTCGCTGCTCGCTGGACGACAGCTTCCTTGCCGACCTGATCTCTACCGAAAGGCGAAAGCTGCTGCACTCTCCTTGTACTTGTAAAGTGTAAACCCTTCTTAATTCTCCGTTGGCCCCGAAAAAGAAAAACCCTTTCTTAATTCTCATCCCACCAGACACCGCCTTTGGCTGATTCTGAATATAAAATTATCTCCATAGAATTCAAACATGACCTTCCCCTAGCAACGACGAGACAAAGCTCAAGGAAAAGGTCAGAAAACCCAAATTCAATTTTCGTGTCTTTATTTCTTTCGTTTTTTAATTTGGAAGCTACCCATAATTTCCTCGAACTGCTTCTGGGAAATCCATCTTTTTATCTTTTAGCTCTGCGACTCCGAAACCCACTCCTCAGTGGTTCAATATACCGAACCCGAAAACCGCACATCCGGAAATTGAAGTTGAAGGATGGAGAGCAGTACGGAGAAAGCGGCAAATAGTCGAGTGCCACTTTCGGATGTGGTAGCGGACTGTGTTAAGCGGTGGTTTAGGGACACGCTCAGGGAAGCCAAAGCAGGTGACATCAACATGCAAGTGTTGGTTGGTCAGATGTATTGCAGCGGTTATGGAGTTCCTAGAGATGCCCAGAAGGTGGGTTTGTTTCTTCTTGTTCTGTTTTAGTATTTTGAATTAACTTTCCCTAAATTCATATTCTTAAGTTTTGTTGGGTTTGACTCTGGTGTTTTGGGCTTTCCAGAGAAACGCATCCAGAAGGTGTTCTGTTTTAGTCTTCTGAGTGAATAACTCTGATACTTGACAAAATGAGTCGTATTCTATCTTTGGTACAGCTGTATCCCCATATTGCATTTAAACAATACCATATCTGGTTGTGTTACATATCTGTGCCAATATCATTACTTCATTGGAGTAGACTTTCCTTGCATGCATATTATGGTGGATTAGGCCTTGTTGGGTGTGATTCTGGTGTCCCAGGTTTGCTGAGAAAACGAAAACGAGAATATTGATTGAGATGTTTGCAATTTTGTCATGGACAAAGAAATAGAACTTATTTATTTTTCTGCTATAAATAGAAAAGGCTATCTGTTCATTTGTGTCCTCCTCGCAGTTCTGGGCATGTTTACGAGTGGGGAGGCTATGTTTGTGGCAATAAATAAGAAAATTATCCTCATGTCTAGGTTATAAGATGCTCTTTTATGTAATTACATGCTTACATGTCTATGTAGTTATTTGTCTAGTCTTGAACAGTCTACTACAGGTGAAAGTAATCAATAAAAATTTGTTTCTCTGCTATCTCGATGCTAGATTTTTTTTTTATTTGAGTAATTAATTTGAGGACCAATTTGGTTGTGTTAATTTATACTTCAAAAAATAGTTATGCTAATGCATCAGAGTAGTTTTTACTTTTTAGCATAATGGAATAGATTCTACGGGCCGTTTAAAGATGTAGATGCATATAAAAAGCAATGGGGTGATTCTGTATTATAAATGAATAATACGTGGAGGTTGTGGATGTACTTGTTTGTGGTTGCTATTTGTTTTCAAAGACTGATCTTATTGGTCGGGTATGAACTTTGAAGGGAAGGGTTTGGCTTACCAAGGCATCAAGGACTAGGTCTTCAGTTTGGAAAGTTGGTAACAAGCGTCCAGGTGAACCCTCCCTTCCTTGTTATGGCTGGCTGCTGCATTAGCAATATCATCATTATTCATTTATTAAAGTTAGTTTTACTATCGTTTGCTGCATCTGTGTTAGGTTATAATGCGAGTGATTCTGATTCTGATTCTGATGAATTAAAGGATCATTCTTAAGCAGATATAATTTTCCTTCATGCTCTAAAACATGAAAGGTGAGCTTATCCTTCTCTCATGGCTACCCTACCACTTGCTTTATTTTTGCCAGCATTGTGTGTGATATGGAAAATCTTGAGGCTTTAGCTTATAAAGATTTTGCTTATTTCTCCCTACTTAGTTGTATGAGCATGTGTTTTGAGTCTGGCTTATAAGAATTCAATTTTAATTGAGACTGCGGAACCTAATTCCCAATTTTTAAATCTGATAAGAAGCTCTAGTTTTTAATGGTCAGATCTGTATCACACTGTTATTCTGTACGAAATCTAAATTTGTAGGTTTTCACGGTTCTTTTCCATTGGAATTTAATTATCTTTAGAACAATTTGAATTGTCAAACTTAAATGTTAATATGCTTAACTCATTGTATAATCCACGCTCTTCTGTTAACATTCTTTAAAATGTCAGCAAGGGCCTGAAATTCCTTAGTTTTTAATATTACTGGGGAGAAAACATGTTTATATATAGGTCTTTTTAGACCTGTTTTCTTAGTGAAAAATTAAATGTGGCAATATATAATTGTAGATCTAGTTTTACTGAAAATGTAAAGGTATATGATTATGATATCAATGGGCCTTTCATTTTACCACCTTATTCAAGGGCACAGAATTACTTATCTAAGATGTAGCGAATATGTTTTACATTATTTTTGAATTGACATTTGAGATTGATGGTTTTTATTTTCTTTGCCCTGAGTTCCGGAAATTTGTTATAAGTAACTGGGAATATCAGTTCTCCTTGTAGAAGAAAAAGTGCCCTAACATTTTATGCTTATTTTAGCTGCCAGATGGGTTCCAGGAATTATAGATTCTGTTTAGTGTCTCTGTGTTGCTGTTAATAACCTTCTATTTAAAAGGTTAACCTGAAGTCCATGTTCTGTTCTGTTGTCCCTTCCTGCTAACTACGTTGAGATTTGAGCCAAAGACATGATGGTAAAGATAGAGCAAATTGTATTGATAATGGTTATAACTTATAAGAAAAGGGGTACTAGAGCAAATTGACTAATCTGGTGGATGATTTGACTGTGGTAGTTTCTTTAGGGTCTTGAAAAACTGTAAAATCAATGAGGACAGTATGAAAATAAAATAGTGAATTTGAGAAAGAAAAATACAGGAGTAGGTAATATCTATTTGGTTGATGAAATCTAAGATTGGCAGCATTAGCAATAGTTGATACGATCAATTTACTTGCCATTTGCCTCTTTGCTTGTTGTTTCTGGTTTCATCCTCCATCACACCTTGCTCGCATTTTGACTTGACACTTTAAGCTTTGAAGTTGATTTGCATTCATTTGAGTTGATACTCTTGGTCAACAGGGAAGTCAAAAGTTTCGGGTTCATTACGGGGGCTGGGGTCAGGGAAGCTTTCCAGACTATGAGCATAGAGAGAGATTATTTTATTAAGTTGTTCGGTGGATCATTTTTGTTCTGTTGCTGGTTTGGTGGCACCTTCATCATGATCCTTCAATTCTTAACAGACCTGACATTTTCGTTGAATCGTGACATTGTTGGTTCCCGGTAGATCGAATTGACTTCCTGAAACATAGTTAATATTTATAATTCAGGATTATATTGACTAAATAGTTAAAGGAAATTTCTCCACATATTATATTTTTAGTGAAGCAAAGATATGAATTCTGCTTTTATGTTGTTTTAGATTTTACACTTGCTGTGCTCTCCAAAAGATTATTATTTTTCCCTGTTTTGTCTTTCAGGTCTGCTTGGTGGGACTTGGCCGCCATGGATGTTCCTGTAATTTAGTGTTTGACTTCGAGTTGTCTTATTTCTGACTCTTGTATGATCTTCTCCTAAATGTTTTTTTCCTTTTAAATCAACTACCATTGATTCCCCATGCGATGCACAGGAAGCATTATTTTCCCCAAAAAAAAAAAAATTTGTAGCATATGAATATTTTAAAATTATCCATTTTTTACCCAAAAAAAAAAAACTCTCCCACAAATGTTTTCAAAATTGTTCATACAAAATGAATAGATAAAACAATGGAAAGGCAAAATAGCAAAAGCTATGAATTTCTGATTGGTGATATGAAGTTTATTTCGACTAATTTTAGTAAAATGAAAAAAAAATTAAACAATATTGTACTCAGTGAAATTATTCTAAAATTAATGAGCCTCTTGCAAATTTAGTTTCTTTTTATCTAAAAATACCAATTTTTATTTTACTAATTCGAATGTAATGATAAATCTCTTCTTTCAGAGGTGATTGCGTCTGCATCTGCTTAATTTTTTTCCTTTATTAGTATATGTTTTAGAATTTACTCCGTGATGCACGAGAAAATAGATTTACATTTTAACTAAATAAATAATTAAAACAAAATCATTAATTAAAATAAGTTTTCTATGATCATTGATTTGAAGTTTTATCCTTGATTATGATAAAAAGGAAAAATAAAATTTACTGCAATCAGTGAAATTACTTTAAACAATTAACCCCAAGCAAATTTAGTTGCTCTTTCATCTTGATATACAAACATTGATTTTACTAATTTATATTTATATAACAGTAGAAGTGCAAGCAGATACCACGTGTTCACTCGATTTTTAAATATATAAAATACAAAGCTATTGTATCTCTGCTTATTTTTCCATCTTCTTAACTTTTCATTAACTTATTTTAAATTTAAAATTTAAAATTTAAAAATAATTATTTTTAAAATTGTAAGAATCACAAGTAAATGTGTGATGTCACGCGTCCACTTTAATTTTTGAATTTATGAAATATAAAATTATCATGTTCTCAACTTTGCATTAATTTAAGAATAATTATTTTAATTTAAAAATAATTATTTTTAATTAAAACAAGAGAAATCATAAGCAGATGTTTGGTGATGTCATGTGTTTTTTTTAATATTTAAAATATAAAACTACCACATTCTTAATATATCTTTGTTATCCCAACTTTTTATTAATTTACTTATAATTTCAATTTTTAAATTTAAAAAATAATTATTTTTACAGCGGTAAGAATCACAAGCATGTCTAGTGATGTCACGTGTTCAATTTTATTTTTTTAAAATATATAAAATATAAAAACATCAAATCTTTAAATATCTCCCTATTATCAATTTACCAACTTCCCAAGCACTTCATGGTTCATAGTATTTTTATCTTTATTGAAGGATGATATTCCAACTCTTCTAAGTTGAAGTTTGGGATTTACACCTTCCCCCACGAAAATTGTTTATATTATTAATTGTTTACGAATTTATCATTAATCCCTATTGTTTTAAACATTCAATTTTTGGCCAAAAACAATTCATATAGGATCAATAATGCAACAAATAAAAAGTGAAATTTAAATAATTCAGCATATGAGCATAGTCCAACTTTTAATTTTTTTTTAGCAAGACTTTTGCTGACATTTATTTAAAAACTTAGTTATTTAATTCTTTTTAGTAGAAACACAACAATAAGTCTCGTCAATTGGCAATTTATATGAGAACATTTCAAAGGGTTATAAACTTATAATGAAAGTAAAGTCTTATAAGTTGTTAGAAAGGAAAATAAATCATCTAATTCTCTACAATATGTGACTAAGCTAGAAAACAGTAGTGTTATGTAAAAATAAAAACAACTAGACTACCTTGCCTCCATAACCTATTTTAACTTAAAGAGCCTATAAAAAGTGATTTATTTTTTTCCCCTACGTCTATTCAAGTAAAATATACGAGAATAATTTCTCTTTTAATATTTAAACTTGTCTACCTTTTACGAGAAGAAAAAGCAAGAAGGTGATGGACTCTGATAGATTTATGCTATATTAAATATAAGAAAAGATTGAGAAATCTTTAAAATATCAACCACACTTCCAATACAGACTCTCTGCGACTAGTTAACATGTCAAATCATTGAAAACTTCTCCGTATGAGAATTTCTCTGAAAAAGGTCAAAAGTAAAAATGCACGCCCGATCATTAAAAGTGTTAATCACAGCATATGACATTCCCCAGCCATGAATTGTGGGAAAAAGCAAGCCAGATGAGACCTGGAGCAAAGTTTGGGAAGAAACATCAAGCGCGAGGCTGAGCCATTGTTTTTTCCCCCTCTGAGCCAGAACTGTGCAATTGAACAGTGATCTAAGTGTGAAGCCATATTTAAGCCGATTTTCCAGCAACTTATCATCATTTGACGTTATGGATGTTTGAAGATGTTTGCTTATTAATGTTTTTCAAGAAACATATGATCTATGGATATTTCTAACAACTCAGCTTCTCTTTCTCTCATAAGCCTGTCAAGCAAACTCCTGGGTTTTGATTGAAGAATAGAACATTATGACAGATTCTTAGGTAGATGTGTACCCATGAAAATGTTGTGGTCTGTGAAATCAAAATAGCAGGTAATGCAAGTTCCAGTGTGACTAATGGAACTTGAAGACGATTGTGGTTTTGCTATCATGCATGAACTAGATTTTACACTCCATGTGATGCACGGGCAATTCAATCCTCTATCTATCTATTTATTTATTTTTTGGAGGGGGGTGATGAATGAAAATGAAGGAGATTCTAATAGGCTAATTTTAAAGAAATAGAGAAATAGGATTATAAAATTTTAACGGGGAAAAGATGTAAAATGAAAGAGTAAAAAAAAAAAAATTGCAAACTTCTAACTTCACTTCTACATTTTTTAAAAATTGAAGTCATTAAAATACCCCTTTGTTTTTCATTTCCCTAATACCGAACGTACTATCAAAACTAATGAAACTAAAACATTTAGTAAATATTGAAATAATAATTTAAAAAAATAGTACCTAAGATGTGTGAAATATTCATAATCAATTACTTGTAATATCATAAAATCTAAATAGCAATGCATTTTATTTGGCTTTTTTTTTTACCAAAATGTTGCATATAGTAAAAAAAAAATTCCTAAAATGCTACAGCATGAAAGTATTTCCTGAGATACTACACCAAAAAACGTTCATGGAAAGAATGATTTTGAGGTTTTAAAAAAGTCATTCTTACTTGAAACGATTTTAGAGTGAGAAATTATTTTTTTATTGCATTAAAAGTGAAATCATTCACTGTTTGAATGATTTCAGCTTATTATTGTTGATTTAACATTTTATTCTCAGTCCCTACATTCTTTAAAATCAGATAATGCAATTGAACAGTGACTTTCTGTAACACCCTAAAAAATACAAACCAATTTTTTTTATAAATTATTAAAACCCTTATCATGATAGAAAAGTTTTACCATGATGCATCAAGACAATATATCACAAGTTTTAAAATATCTCAAAAAGCAATTAGAACCATGGGGGACAGACATGATCCTCATGGCATGATATTCAAATCAGGTCATGAATCAAGAAGGACAAACATAATCCTCTTAGTCATATAAATGCATTTAATAAAAAGAATTAGAGTTTACATGCTCCACAAAGAAGATATGTCCTAAGTTGGCATAAGATACATTGTATAATTAAAAATAAGAGGCAATATAAAAGATGGTGTCTCATACATCAAAGTTACGCCTCTGGTGCTTTCTCGGCTGGACTCTCTCCTGTAAAAATATTAATCATGGGGAATGAGACTTAAAAGTCCAATAACCAAAAATTAATATGTAATGATGCATGTGGATGTAACTAATCATACGATTGCTAAGTGGGCACACAAAAATATTTAATCGAACAATATTTCCAAACAAACCAACAAGTATTTAATTGCATGACTACACCTTATATCCTTCTTTTGCCATGCTCGGACGCCAAATCACCCTTTCAAAGGTGAGTTGGACCAAGTAACACGCCACTCATTAAGTCCAATTAGAGCTTACCACGTGGTAATAATTAACCGAACAGAAATTTCCATTAACACCATATATTAAAATACCCTGACAAGTCATGCATCATTCAAATATCCAAACAGAAATATATCCGAACAATAATATCTCATCATGATAAACAAAAATAAATTTTTACCCACTTGGCAATAATTTCAAACAAGTGTATAACAATATTTATTTTTAACAATTCATAATTTTTCTAAACAACAAGACAACACATAACCATTCTCAAATACACTTATCACAATACATTAATAATGGTTACCTTGTGTTTTGAATAACAAGTTTCCTTCACAACTCCTCTTTCACCACTATCTTTGTCAATACAATCTACATAGTTATTTCATAATACTATATATTAATTTTATATTAAAATAAATAACTCTAATTTAAAGAGTTAGAAAGTCTTAGATCTATAATTCATATTAACATTAATTTAAAATTTATGCCTCATTTAACTTCCTAAATTCTTTTCTAAAATTTTCATACCCTAATAAATTATTTTTAAGCCTCAAATCACTTCTAGTATCACAATTTCATCCTTCTATATTCTAAAAATTAGTCCAAAAATAAATAAAAAATTTTAGAATTATCCTGAAGCCTCAAATCACCTTTCTATAACCTCAAAAATACCTATTCATACTTAAATAAATATTTAATAATTAGAGGTTCATCCCTACATCTCAGATTCAACATAAATTCAACCATATAGATCTAGAGTTTAACTCAAAAATTCTTAAACATGAGTTTCAACCTCAAGAAAATATTCTATAATATTTATTATACCTCTAAGAATTTCAACCTATATTTTTAATCCATCATATCATTAGATTAACTATCCTATAGAAAAATTTTAATCAAAATATTTGCTCTATTTTACAAAATAATTATATCACTAGAAAGCTAATACTATTTAAAAAATAACTATAAAATTAATTTTGTAATTAAATAATTTTTAAATGCTAATCTAAACAAGAAAATTGGAGCATACCTGAAGAAAAAGAAAATAATCCCTCCTTACGAGAAAACGCCGAGCAACGTGAGAGGAAGAGAGAAAAATAATATAAAAATAGGATTGTGGGTCTCACAATTATATTAAAAAAAGTATAGGTTTGAATTTAATTATTCAAACTTTTAGGTCATTATTTGCAATTTTTACAAATTGCATCTTGAGTCATTAGTTGTAATTTTTACAAATTATAAAAGTTTCTTTTTGTTTTGCTTCCTCCTGCATCTCATGCCTACGCCTCCTCTTTTTATACGTGAGGAGGCGCCTCACCTTCCCACATCTAATTGATATGGGACTAAATTGCCCTTCCTTTTTTTTTACTTTCTTTTCTCTTTTTTTTAACTCACACACACACCAAAAAAATTATTTATATATTTTAAATCTTAAAATTTATATCTTAACTAAAATATTTCTTATGTAATTTTAAACCTAAATTTTTAATTCATAATTAAATTCCTAACCATATTATTATTTCTGAATAATCTCAAATAATATAAATTTCTATTATTATCTTTTTTTTTAATAAAAACTTAAATTTTACAATTTTTTTAATCTAAAAAAAATCAAGATGTTACACTTTTGGTGCCACATCTTGTTCTCCTTCTCATACGTTTGAGAACAATAGCCACATATGCAACAAGAACAAGTTGTTATTAGAACCAAATATTATTTATCACTTTCATTTAAATGATTACTAAATTATTATTGTAATTGTAAGGTGCAGCCAAAGTTCATAAATCGTTCTTGGAACTGAATTGATACATTTAAGTAATCGTTCTTACGGTGATGAATTTTAAAAATTGTTCTCCCCCTACACAATTTTAAATGTAGCATTTTGTGTAATATTTTAGTATTTTTTTTATATTGTATAGTATGTCAGTGAAAAAACTAGCTTTGCACTATCTGACCAACTTTGCTAATGCATCTTCATGTTTTCATACCTTTTTATAGCCACTATGCATGAATTTTTTATTCTCTCATGAACATGCATTATGCTGAAGATTTTCACAAAATCATAACGTGTTAAAAGAATGCAAGGACTGAAAATAAAATGTTAAATCAGCAATAATAAGCTGAAATCATTGAGGCAGTGAATGATTTCACTTTTAATACAATAAAAAAATAATTTCTCACTTTAAAATTATTTCAGGCAAGAATGACTTCTTCAGAACCTCAAAACCGTTCTTTCATGAATGATTTTTAGTGTAGTATTTTAGGAAATACTTTCCACGCTGCAACATTTCAAGAATTTTTTTTTACTGTATGCAGCATTTTGGTTAAAAAAAAAGCCCATCTTATTTTGATAATTTGTTATAAATATGCGTAAAAAAACCTTAAATAGCATACTTTATTCTAAATTGTAAATGTTACTATATTTGTACATATTAAAAATAAAAAAAACAATAAATGACTCTGAAATCTACTATCTTGGGCTTATTGATCCATGCTATATTACCATCTAAGGATTGTCAAGGGTTTTATTGTAATTCACCATATTTAAAGAATGAGTGTTACCTTTAAAGTTAGTTAGAAGAGAGACAATAACTTTAGTGATGTGTTATGGGGCTAGGGTATATGTGTTGTACCTAGTGTCATTTTCCTTTTTTTTTTTGGTGAATGAATTGGCCTTTCTTCTCTCTTTTGCTCGTGTCAGAGGTATCATGGCGCCCATCGAAGACTCAATCTTTTGATTGTCTTGGTGATTTAGAGCATTGTCTTGAGTTCCAGAATGCCATAATAGAAACTACCAACACTTGCCTGAATCAAACTGCTCATGATATCAGTAAACTCAAGCAAGCCACGTCTCTCATATGGAGACCTTTATGCAAGTCATTGATACTAAATTGTCTTTGCTCACTTTAAAAAATGAGAAATGGCCTGCATCTAGTAGTCATCGAGACAATAGGCATGGCAATGAATCTCCTTTTGATACACATATACCTCAACTCGGGTCTTACGATGAGCAACTTATGTACCTGGTGCCATAACATGTCACTAAAGTTATTCTTTCTCTTCTAACTAACTCTAAAGATAACATTCATCTTTTAATTAAGGTGAATTATAATAAAACCCTTGACAACCTTTGACGATAATACAGCATGTATCACTTATTTTATTTTAAAATTTATAGCTCAATGCATATTTTAATAAAAATATGTTTTTTAAAAACTAAAAAGCAATTGGGATTTACACACTGCAATAACATTAAAGGAATTATACGGTAGAAAGAACCATGAAAAAAAATATAATTTATTACTAAACAATGACATAATGATCGTGGGAAGTTACAACATGTTTATTTATTTATTTTTAAAATTCACATCATGAGGACCCACAACAATAAAGAAACAATGAGATTTTGACGGTGTGTAAGAGCATTACATGAATTACGCCGTAGAAAAAACAGTGTAAAAAAATACACATGATGTAAGGTGATTGGCTTTGATATACCTAAAAAAATATGAGCGAACTTGAATTCGTTATTTGGAATAAAAAATCTGAAGTTGATGCTCTTGGCTTTTCATTATTGTTTTTTGTTTTGTTTTGTCTTTCCTTACCAAAGAGAGGCATTTACATTTGGTGCTCATTATTATTATTATTATTATTATTATTATTATTATTATTATTATTATGAGAATTGAATGTTTATTAGGATCAGAAGCAATCTTAACTCTCCATTTCAATTTAAATTGATCCTTGTTGCTGATTTAAATTAATTTTAAATATTTTTATATTATATTTATTAAAATAAAAAATATAAAAAATTAATATTAAATATAGAGTATTAAGAATATATTTAAATGATTAATTTGTAAAATTATAAATTTTTAATATTAAATTAAGTAATCTAAATTATATCTAAATTGTCCAGAATTTATCTAAATAGTTAAATTATAAAATTATAAAATTTTTTAATATTAAATTGAACTACTAAATTAAATTTGTATTAATCAGATTGATAAATGAATAGATTTATTAAAATTTTTAAAATTTTTCATATTATTAACTATAATATTAAAAGTATTTAAAAATTAATAAACCGCTGGGATCAATTTAGATGGTTACAGAGAGTTTTTTTTTTTTTTTAAAAAAGAAGTTTTTTAAAGTTGAATACGCAAGCGTTGCAGATGCAGGCGCGCAGCAAACTCCATGGCAAACGGGTAAGGTAACACAGAGTCGTTATTGTTCATATAAATAGTAAAAGCAAAAAAGAATTTCATTGAGCGGCGGTTAAAGAGTGTTTTAATTGATATTGATTGTAAGGAGGGTGGCTTCAATCGTCACCCGTCACAACTCGTCTCTCACCCTGAATCCAATTCTTCTTCTACAGTCTTTTTTTTTTGGCTGTGAATAAAATGGAAAGATACGAGCAGGAGGGAGAAGCAGAAGCGACAATTAATCCATCAAAATCCTACATGCTGAAGGAGGGTTAGTGCTTCTCTACTAATCATCAAATTTGGTGTAAGAACTGCACGAGAGTGTGCCGTGATGAGTTTACTTGTTTTTCAGCTGCCTAGTCTGTTTTCGCTTTCAGAGACAATTAATCAATTAAATACTTCTATCTGGCGTTCACATGGTTGAGTTTGACTCAAATTAAGATCCACTTGATCCAAGATCACCACTGACTCACTCATTTCTTTATTCAATGTCGTCGCTAATATACAACCCCACACACAGATTCCGAATGCTAGTTAGTCATGTGTTATTATCAGCATCGTCATCTTCGCTGTTATCATTATTTTCTGAGTCATTATTTTTTTTAAATGGCATGATTCACCCTGCATCATGCTCTGAAATTAAAATCGACTATTTCTTTGAACACAGTGAAGATGAAGGAAAGATTGGAATTGGAATTGGGAGAATCTGAAATGGAAGAAAACGTAGAGCTACTGATTTCGCAAGAACAGAGACGCCCATCTTCTATCATCACGAAATTATACGTTGGCCACTTTTTAGCCAGATGGGGTGCTAGGTTCTTCTTTAATCTCTTCCGTTTTGTTGCTTTCTTCTAGACTGTGCATTAATTTAATTTTCCCTTTTTGATGGGTCCTGGATCTTGCCTTTCAAGTGCACAGAAGTTTCACTTTAAAAAAAGCACTTTCTTTTCTCAAGATTTGTCTCTTCTGCTTTTCTCGATAAAAGAAGATTGAAGCAGTAGTAAAAAGTTGCTTTTGTCTTCTTTTCAAAAATAATTTTCATAGGGAAAGGCATCCTGTCCATTTCGGTTTTATGGTACTAGACTGTCCTCAACCTTAGCACGAACTTGAAGCTCTTTACCTCTTAGGATTTGATGTGGTTAGGGGCTTTTATTTATAAAGTATTTTCATTACATCATTCCTAAAAGGAAGAAGTTCAAATAAATGTTGGAGAAATCAGAAGTTATGAGTGGAACAAGATAGCTCAAATCAATCAAAATAGAGTTCTGGATTGTGATGTACAAGAACTATAGTGTATAAGTGAAGTTGCTACAGTTAAAAAAAACCTTTTTTTTTTTAATGTTGATAGAGGGTTTCTGTATGCAGAATGTGGGAGTTCTCGGTTGGTCTGTACATGATTAATGTGTGGCCAGACTCGTTACTTTTTGCAGCACTATACGGTGCCATTGAATCTGCTTCCACTGCATTTTTTGGTCCCCTTGTCGGGAGATTGGTGGATAGATTGGCATATGTGCAGGTGAGCATAGTTATTGTTTTTTGCAATCTAGGAAATGATTAACGTTCTAATTTAATCATATATAAAAGTGTGCGAGCCGTTTCATTTTAGTTTTTGTTTTGGAAGTGATTTTATATATGATGGTTTTATAATGGAACAATTATATTGAAGTCTCAAACAAAAAAATTAATTGTAAATGTAATTTAATTTAATTATTAATAAATTTTATAATAATTAATTTTTTTTTATATTTAACTGTAATTCTCCTTTCTATAATGTGTATTTTAAATCTCCATATACTTGATATTAGAAGACAAAGATTACTCTGACAGAATGAAATCATCGAACTTTTCATAAAGCTGAAAGTTGATATGACTTTTGCAACCCGTGGTGGCTGATTTTTTTTTTTTTTTATCGGTCGAAATGGCTGTTGAATTGAGTGATAAAGAACTCAACATCTCTTAAATAAGGTTTTAAATTTAATTTGCCTAGTCCACATTGAAAAAGTTTTCTTTGTTATATATTCTTATCAAAGAATAAGTCTGCAAGTACTGAAGCAACTTTATTTTGTTATTTTAGATTTCACTGATCAGAATATTTTTGGATGCATTGACAAGAAATGCTGAAATTGTCTTAATCCCTCATGCGCAAAATGAGATATAAACAAAATTTCATGATCAAGTGTATGTTTTACATGACTGTCTCTAATCATATTTGAATGAAATGAATCATCCACTGGCAAAGTTATCTGCACTTTGGTGTTTCATTGGCAGGTTTTGCAGCTGTGGTTGGTGATGCAAAATATCTCTTTCCTTATTGCTGGGATCACTGTAGTTGCATTGCTTGTCTACCCATCTTTGAGGTTCACTAATTTCCCATGTTTCATTTCGCTGGTGGTGATAACTGACATCTGTGGAGCCATTGGCGTGCTTTCAACTCTTGGTGGCACCATCTTGATCGAGAGAGAATGGTAATACTATTGAAGCTTTTTCCTGAGGAAAGATTTAATTAGAATGAAACTAACTTATCCTTTTTAAAATGTCAAATACTTGAAAGTATGTTATTTAATAAACGTAAATGACAATGCAAAAGGAAGCATGTTACAGGTTGGTGGTTATATCAGAAGGACAACCACCAGAATTGCTGACAGAGATGAATTCAATTACGAGGCGCATTGATCTAACCTGCAAGCTACTTGCCCCTGTGGTAACTGGGTTCATAATAAGCTTTGTATCACTAAAAGCATCTGCCATAACATTAGCACTCTGGAATACTCTATCTGTTTGGGTGGAGTATTGGCTTTTCACATCTGTGTATAATGGGATCCCATCTTTAGGCCAAAGCAGCGCCAGGAGGATGACAAGATTTGTACTGAGCAATCAGGAAAAGAGTGAGCCTTATTCTTCGAAGGAGGACAGCTTGCTCTCTCATTCTGTTGATTCCTCAGATTTGAGAGAAAGAAAATGGAGGAAGAAGATTGTAGACTGGATTTTTGAGATCCCATATATTGCTGCATGGAAAGTGTACCTACAGCAAGAAATTGTCCTTCCAGGAATAGCTCTGGCTTTGCTATTTTTCACTGTGCTAAGGTAACAGCTTACAAACTATGTAATATTTGTGTGTTACTGAGTTTTGCATTTTTAACTCCTCAAAAGCTTGTACAGTACAATTTTACATGATATATGCCACTAGGAGTTGTGATAATTACACAACAATTACTCAAAAGAACTGTCAAGTGGCTGCATCTGAGATTTAACCTCAGATTCAATGGCTTGAGTAACTGTGCACAAAGCACATCTGGTTTTCCACCTCACAAAGTATCAGGCATCTTGGCTTTGTCAGTCAATTATACTATATAGTTATGAGACAATCATTCAGAAAATTTCATTTAAATGCACCTTAAGATACATGTATTTTTCTCCTATGAATTGGTTCTGAAACCTCGCTGATGAAGCTCCAACTGATTGTTTCAGCTTTGGTACTTTGATGACTGCCACATTGGAATGGGAAGGCATACCAGCATATGTTATAGGAATAGCACGAGGAGTAAGTGCTGTGATTGGAATAGCAGCAACAGTTGTGTATCCAGTTTTACAGTCTCGTATATCCACGATTAGAACTGGACTTTGGTCTATCTGGTCTCAGGTATAAACTTACTATGTAATCTGTGTAAGTGAAATGTCTTGAATCAGAGTATCGTGTCAGTGTCCAATTCCCTTTTATACGAGACAAGGTTTGGAGAAACATTTTTTATCGTCTGTCATCTTAAAAAACTATTCACATACTGCTATTTTTAGTAAATCTAATAGCAAACAATTATAAAAACTGGCTCTTATCATGTATTGCTGGTTTATGCCTTGTTTAAATGCAGTGGACTTGCCTGCTATCATGTGTTGCTTCAATCTGGATTCAAAATGGCTTTCTAGCAGCGTATGTGCTAATGGGAGGAGTAGCCGTATCTCGGCTTGGCTTGTGGATGTTTGACTTATCTGTACTTCAACAAATGCAGGCATGAAAACAAAACTCCTACTGTCAGATTTTAGTCCAATTGTTTCTTTGGACAAATGAAAATTCTTCCTTTTGTCTGATTCTTCTATTTTCTCAACTAGGATCTTGTTCCTGAGACCGATCGGTTGGTTGTTGGAGGTGTTCAGAGCTCACTTCAGTCTTCAATGGATCTATTGGCTTATGTTATGGGAATTGTTATATCCAATCCACAGGTAAAGTTCTTAAAACTAAAATGATGATCCTAGAATACATTCAAGTGCATGACTGGCCCATTTGTGTATACTGATGAGCTTTTCTTGTAGAAGCTAGCTGATATTTCACAGATGTGCTTACAATGTTTTTACGTTTTCTGTACATTTGGTTCAGGACTTCTGGAAGCTGATTCTGTTATCGTTTCTGGCAGTCACAATGGCTGCTTTCCTATACTGCATCCACGTGTACCGTGTGCGTAAACACTTATTTCACTTCGAAAAAATTCTGGGTTTTAAATCTTCTGTTAACGTAGTTCAAGTTTAAGAAGACATGCATATCTAATGTTTGAAGGGAATGCTGTGACACCAGTTTTCTTCATGGTATAGCATCACTGTTCACTGAGGCGTGGTTGAGTTCTCTGATGGAAAAAGCCATGTGTTACGTTTCATGCAATTCTGAACGCTAGGTAATCGGGTTATTGGAGGGAAACTTTTGGCGTCAAAACACTGTTTAGACCCAAAAACCAATTTTTAGCCACCGAGTGTTTGAATCGGTCACAAACCATTGCTGGAATCGTTCAAGTGTGCGAGGCGTGTCAGAGACTCAAAACAGTCTCGATCATGTCCTGACTTCTATCAACTGAAAACAAGGTTCATGGGTTTTGCCTACGGCGATTTCCCCATTTGTTGAGATGCGATTTAGTCACAACGGAAAGAAATCAAATTAACAATCCTTAAAATATAGGATCAATTGGTTTGCTAGCCCCAAAAAAATCTTGTGCCTGAAAGATCTCGACCAAATTTTAAAAAATTTAAAAATATGAACTGTTTATATTTTTATACAAGAAGTTTATCATTAAAAATTTTTAAAAAATTTATCTTTGATATAAAATGATATATCATTGATAAATACAATAAGCTAAACATGATGTAAAATTTAATAAGTATTAAGTTATTTATTTAATTTAATTCTATAACGAGGACTATACTTCTAAAATATATGCAAGCAGGGTAAAGTGTGAGAAAAAGTAAATTGTGAATGATAAATGCAAAAGCAAGAGGTCCCCTTCAGGGATACAAATTGTAATACCTCACTCATTTTTGGGTTCAAAGTAACCTATGATCTAACTCATACGTTGGCTTGAAGGAATTTGTGATAACTCTCATTTTAGCATTAATATTCAAGTCAAAATGAAGTTTTTAATTTATCTAAGAAAACGTATGGATGTCACATCAAATCAAAATACCAAAATAATAATGAAAAAAATAGAGAAAATGACAAAAAAATTATAGCTGAAAAAACAAGTTTAATATTTTATATTAGAATGCTATCCACAGGCTAAATTTTCAAAGTGGCTTCTTGTAGAATCTATGTGTCCCATATTCTATATGTAGTTGCAAATTTAGCTTGTGAATAGGCTATTACCTTCTGGCAAAAAAAAAAAATATTACCTTCTTGTTGGAAAAAATAATTAAACATGATGAGTTGTTGGAAAAACATTGTTTTTAGCTTATTTTTATAAGTGATTTGACTTATCAAAATAAGCTGAAAACAATTTTTTTCAATAATTTCTCATGTTCAGCTTCAAATTTTTCCAACAATTCCCTCATGTAACTTAATCAAAATTACTTTTTTATATTAAGTTCTAGGACATGTTTATTTAAGATTAAAAAATAAGTTATTTTTATAGAATTTATAAATTTTGTAAAAAAGAGATTTATTTTGTACAAATTTTATAAAAAATTGACATTATTTGACAAACTTTGATTCAGGCAAAGTTTGTACAAAATAAGCTGAAAACAATTTTTTTCAATAATTTCTCATGTTCAGCTTCAAGTTTTTCCAACAATTCCCTCATGTAACTTAATCAAAATTACTTTTTTATATTAAGTTCTAGGACATGTTTATTTAAGATTAAAAAATAAGTTATTTTTATAGAATTTATAAATTTTGTCAAAAAGAGATTTATTTTGTACAAATTTTATAAAAAATTGACATTATTTGACAAACTTTGATTCAGGCAAAGGCATGTTGCATCGGCCTCTTGAACCAAGCTAGGTACTAATTGGCTGACTCACTAGCACGTTAAGACAACTTGCAAAACTCCAAAATGCTCACCTTGAGCAACACTCTATAGAATTGGATGTGGAATTTGCAGTCCATTTTTATACAAGTGAACGCGGAGTTTCAGGCTAGTAAAGTGTACCGAATAAATGCTTAGCCCATAAGGTAGTTGGGGAACAGTCTTAATTTGATATTGTTGAAGTTGTCATAGTTAGCTATCTCCCTTCATTGGATCGTGAATCATCCAATGTATTCCAACATGAATTAAGTTCTATTGCTTGAGAACAACATGAAGTCAAGTATACAATAACCCTTAGGATATGGGTTCTCTCGATATATGTACTCAAGATATGGTTTGGCAAAGTTAGGCCAACCAAGTAGTTTTAGCCTGGGCTCATATGTAACTTGTATCATATCTTTTAGTATGTTCACATTCAATATTTAGTCTTGCATAGGTGAAACATTGGCTCATTCTAGGATGACTACTTGGCCCCTTTGCCCACCAATGTTGGTATCCTGAATATAGTATATGGGATTGTTAACAGGGTTGGTATTAACAAAGTAATGATGGTTTGGAGTATTCCTTATTTGGTCATGGCCCCAAGGGCCTGCAGTAGCATATGAAAGTCCCTTTGAAGATTTCCCCCTAAGCAGCACATACCTAGAGCTAGCCTCACTAGGTCCTCCTTTCATATATGCGGTTATGTTTCTCATACCCGCATGCAAAGCTTACATTATAATCTGCTAGCGCTCTTTCTCTCGACATTCTATGGCTTCCCAAGTGAGCATAGAAATACTGATTCTCCTCCATTTGCCTATCCATTCGATCCTGGATCTATTTCAATAGCTCTACAATGAGTTCATCAACAATAATTAAAAGAGTGCTAGTGTCATTGAAACATTCTTACTCCACTAAATACCATTAACAAATAAAACTTATGGTAATCAGATAAGTAGCTCAAAGAGTGATTTCCAAGGTTTAATTCACAAGAAAGGGATCCCAAGTTTTCTAAATAGAAGCGAGTTAAAATTAATCAAAATCTTTCATATCAGAGTAAAAATAAGTTTAAGAAGCATAGGATACCTTAGAGGAGTGAAAGAAGTCAAAAACGGTTAAAAAACAAAACATGTGCTGTACTACAGAGCAATGTGCTGCGGCTCGTGCACACTGCGCCGCGACTTGTTGCACTCTGTGCTATGCGTCACGACGTGTTACATGAAATTACCACCGGTTCTGCTGTCATTTAACAGCAGAATCAAGGAACTTCTGACTCATCTCAGTTCTCCGTCTGATGTCCGAATGATGTGATCTAGGTGTCTACAAGAAGCTTTTTACATGAGCTAGCTAACAGCATAGGTTTCACTTACAAAACAAGTCACACTAGAAAGTTGGACACCCAAACACATTTTAACCGCTTTTTAACACTTTTATACAAAATGGATTTCCAAAACCCTCAACAAGTATCAAAAGCTTTTCCTCACACCTGGATCATGTTCAATGGACCTAAAACTACCAGTACGTGTCACAAGCACCAAAATAACAGTATAATAAAAATTCACTTCTCAACTTCATTTTACCAAAAACAAAAGGGGAGGTAAATTAGTATTGTATTTCGCTCAAATCATTCAAAACATATTCAAATTTTTATTTCTACACTTGCACTAGTATTTTGGCCCTATAAACAAATATATATCAACATACATAAAGGTTAAGGGCCCAAAATAGTACAAGTGTGGGGATATGCATCTTAGAATTGGCAATTCATATACCATTACACAATTAAAGCTAATTAGAGGCATATAATAGGAATATGCTAATTTCTCGCCTCTTTAGTCTTTTTCCTCTCAACACTGAAGCTAGAGCTTGAAAAATGTTAAAAGAAAGGGGTGAGTTTAGCCACTCAATAACCCAAGTTAAACCCACCCTATGCAATTATATATCAATTATAAACCAATTACATGCACAAGGAAGATCAAGTATGTAAAACAAGTCCACATATATCACAATTTAACATTCTATAACTTATCTAACTCTCATGACTAGGTGCATTGTCACTATATTTTCAAATATGTGACATGACCCACACTCATGCGACTTGCCACCACTTAGCATATGTGACATGTCATATATTTACTTAGGTAATGATCAACCAACCTTATATCTTCCTTATTCTCTCAGACTGAAACTGTGGGCTATAACATTGATTAGGGCTTCATCCATGTGACTGAACTATCCAAGCTCACCAATTGTGAGGTGTGACCCGACCAAAAATTATAGAATTCACTCTTAAATCACGGCTTCTCCCATTCTCAAATCCCTAGGGTATATCATACCCTAGGCTATTCTTCTCATTGAATCGATGGAGATAGTTAGGTTCTAGTCTTTCGACAATCAGTGGGATAAGGTTATAGCCCCCATGTACCAAGAACAGCCTAAATACCATATGAATTTTTCTCTACCCCTAAATCTCTAGGCGAACTTCCGCCACTGATCATACCATAAACAATGCTCACTTATTCTCATTTTTCACTTTCATATACTCACTTTTACTACAACCACGTTAGGGTCACGACCTCGCATTACCCAAGTGTATATTCTCATCTTTTTTTCAAAATTCATTTCATCATTAACACACCGATACTTATAGACATCATCACATTCATTTCTTAAAAGTATAAGCATGTTCATAGTGAAATCCTCTTGACTTTACATTTTGCATTTTCAAGCCTAAAAATAACTTTTTCATGCACATCAAGGAAACTAACATATAGTTTTTACTTAAACAACTAATCCCATGCATGTAAACATTTACAATTCACATTCAACAACCAATTAACAATCAATTAACATATAACTATTCAAGGTAAGGTTTTTTCTCGGTTACCTCAAACCTTTGAGAGGTCAAAGGTTTATCCTTTAATTAACTAGCTTCCAACTTGAATTTTCACTCTAATAGGTGACCAAGAGCCAAAACTATAATCAACTAAGTTGAATTCTATCAACATAACTAACTCAATATTTAAACCTTTAATCTCTACTTCTAATTTGCCCAACATTTTCTCTACAAGAGGTGGAGCCTACCCATTGAATTTAATAATTATCTTTAACCCCCAATAACATTAATGAGCCATTAAAGCCCCATTAATGGCATCACAAGTTTCAATCACCCATAATAAATGGGATTTTCAAACATTAATGGTGCCCAACAATCTAAGACACCAAAACTCATTATACTTAGGTTTAGATACTCTAATCTACTCTCATTAACTCCATTTGAATCAACAAATTCGGATGCATAACCTATATGGACCGAAATCCCACTTCTACTATCAAACCCTAACTATAAACTCTTAAATATGAAAGAAATAGAGAGATTAATGAGTGTGATACTTACCTTAGGTGTTTATAACCTTCAAAATACTTTCAAAGTTGTCCCTAAGTAAACCCTAGCAGAGTATTAGCACGTCTTTTCTTTCTCTCTATTTCTATCTCATTTTGCATCTGATAAACTGCAGAAAATGGCCATGCGTCGCGGCGAACACACAACGTGCCGTGACGCATGGCACAGAGAGGTCCTCCTTTACTCAGGTGGATGATCTACGCGCTACGGCGTGTGGTACAAGAACTTCAACTCTTTCTTTTCTTCTCTTTTTGATGCCAGGGTGACCTGCCTCGATACCGAACCTATAATTAGAGCTGAAATACTATCAAATATAATTATTAGACCTCTCTGACTACACACCATTTCAACTTATTTAATTAACCTTATTAGGTTTAATTATTTGGAGAATTAAAACTCAAGATGTTATACTCATCACCTGTGTTTAGAGGCCTAACTCACACTGCACTAGATGGTGATGACAACAAAGGCTCTTATTGTCTAATCCTTATAACGTCATATGCCATTGGTCCTTTGAGCTGTATAAGTGGCAAACCATTTCCTAGCTCGTGAGAACCAACATCATCTTTTCCATTATTATCATTACGCTATTTAGGCATCTTTCACATGTGTCCCACTAGGAGTGCCACAAATTGTTCATGGTTTTATGGTTCTAGGAATATTAGAGACACAAGGTCACAATATAGATAAGGGTTCATAGGCTTCCTTACCACAAGTTACCTAGATGTGAAGATGTGCAGCAAATGTTTAAAGGAAAATAATTTGATTAATGGTGCAAGTTTACACAAAGTTGCAAAAGTACAAGAGAGTGGAGGAGGAGGACATCTAAAATCCTAAGTGCAAAACAATGTAAAAGGTAAATATAGTGACAAAGCTTTAGTGTTTGTGTTCGTTGTTTTCTTTCTATGGTTGAACCCTATTTATAATGCTCCTCTAATGCTGTTATGTTCACAAACAAGGAGCCCAGATGCTCTTGCCAAAATATCCGCTCCCACTTAGCACATGCTCATGAAATTTAGGACACATCAAATAACCCACATCCAGATGACAGTCTTTTTGACTTAGTCATTTTGAGTCTTATGAGTTACATCTTTGCTATGATTTAGCATTTACTTAGTCAAAAATGTTTCCTTTAGATAGACCAAGCTATGCTTCATTTAACAATGTTTTAAGCCTAACTTTTCATCTGTCTAGGCCTAATGCTTCATTTCTCATTATGTTGGGCTTTAATTAAACGTCGTTTTATTTTGAGCCCAAACAATATGTAACCACTAATATAAAAAATTTGTATGAACTGCATGACTTCAAATTATATATACTCCCTCCATCTCAAATTATAGGATATTTTTAGACAAAATCTTACATATAAATAAACATTATTAAATACACTTAACAACCCTATCTTTTCAAAATAAAAATATAAACTTTTAAAAATACTCAACATTTAATACATTGAAAAGAGAAGGGACAGAAATTAATTATAAAAAGAAAAAGGTAATATTATAATTTATACATTTAATAAAACTTTAATATACTCAAAGTGTCTTATATTTTGGAGCAAAAAAATTTTTTTAAAAGTGCTCCATAATTTGAGACAGAAAAAGTATAATTTTTATAATAACCCAATTATGTGGCTTTCCCTCAGTAGGGAAATGGAAGATTAGGTCGTAAGGCACATATGCACCTGACAAGTAACCATGCGTGTTTCTAGAACTACAAACACACACAGATGCACATGTATGTAACCTCATGAATTATTTTGGGTTGGTCAAAATTCAAAAACTGTTGGCTTTGGCCACGTGCACGTCTGGACAAGTGAAATTGAAAACCACATGCGTTAATCACGGAAAGGTTTACGTTAAACAAAGTGAACAATCGCTCATACCTTACAAAAATGTCCGCGTCGCCATTCCAACAATAACTGTGCAAAATAATCTTTCAAAGAAAAACCCCAAATACTGTCACCATTGAATAAATACATATACATATACACACACACACACTTTTTCTAAATAATTTTTTGAGTGTAAGTCAAAAAATATAACTTCAAGATAAAGCATACTTTTTGCCCGTGTTGACTTGTAATTAACTCGAGTCAAGAATCTTATGGCCCTGTTGTTTCAATCATATTTAATGTAATGAGAAGTAATAGTAAAGAATAGAATGTCATGAGATGTAATAATGATTATTCACAAATTCGTTTGGCATGACATCCGGAATGTTTAAATTAAATTATTTTTTATATTTATTTAAATTTAAGTAATTATAACAGTGAAAAGACTACAATGCCCCTTTCAAAAAAAAATCCCCTTCCCTTTTGTTCTTCTTCCCCCTCACCATAATCAACTCTAAAAGCCAGAATCAAAATAAAAAAAAATACATATATAAGTCCTTTGATGTAATCTTGATTTCAAGATCAAGGGTAATCCTAATGGTCTTTACCTATTTTTAGTCCAACCAAATATCATGAATGAGGGCAATGCATAGGAATTACAAGTAATCCTAATTTAAGGAAACAAGCCAAACAAGCAGTGGCGAATTCAAACTTGCCAACATGAGGGGCGACATTTAAAACCATCAAAAAGATGAGGGGACAAAAACTAATTTTTACATTTTTTATAAAAAAATTTAAAAAAATAAAAAATATGAGGGAGCATTGGAATTTGGGAGTGGGGATGGGGGGCATCGCAGATTTTTCATGAAGGAATTTGTCTTTAGAATTATGGTCAAGCGTGGTTAGATTCCCAAATATATCATGCCATTGACGTGACAATAATGTTTTTGTAACAATAGGAATTTTGAGTAAAGTCAACCAAAATTTCAAGGATTAATTCCTTAATGAAAAGAGATTATATAAGTAATCTTGACTTAAATTAATTACGAAGACTAAAAATTAAGTTTCCCCTAAATTCAACTACTTCATCATTTAAATTAAATTTTTTTTTGTCAATCGCTTAAATTAAATTAAAAATAATCAAGCAAAAAATTGTTGATAACAAATAAAATGCAACGAAGTTATGGATAGATAATTAACAAGAAAAGAAACAACTACATCACACTCCCTCCATCTTTTATTTATTGGAGCTTTTAACTTGTTTTTTTATATAAAAAAATTACATCTTTTAATATAAATTTTTTAAATTACCCGTCATAATTTATCATTCATAGTCATAAAAAATAATTAATGAAGATTTAATTAAAATAATTAAATGAAGGATATTGTAGTTCAATTTTTTTATTTTCAAATATAATTAATAAATTTAATTGATATTTTTAAATTATGTGATATATTTTTTTTTCTTGTAAATAAAAGGAGGGAGAACATGATTGTTTGCAATTTTTGGCTTCAAATGCTCAGGGAAACTAAATGAATAGATGTACCCGTCACTTGGGGCATATAAGTATCAAAATTGCAATCTTTAGGGACAAGAATGAGAGTGCAGGCTAGGCTGAGATATTGAGGGTTTAAAACCCTCTGAATATTTTATATATATATATATATATATATATAAAGTATTAAAATATCATAATCAAGCAGCGTCGATCCATTAAAGAAGTATACACAGCCTTCAATGATGCTACCCATAAAATGCAGTGCGTGTATTGGGCAATAATTTGACACATGGAAACAGGCATTAAATTTTAGGAAGGCCCAAACGTCTATAAAAGAAATACTATAATCCATTAATTGTCAATCTCAATTGTGCTTCATTTCTTTCTTTGGCCAAAAAAAAAAAACATTGTGATTCATTTCGATGCTGTAATTTGATCTGGCTTACTTGTTTAAAATTATAGTGACGAATCAGTGTCTGATTCACGCTTCATATTCGAAGAGTCAGATCATCATTTACGTGAAAAACATTAAGCCTTCGAAGAGTCAGACCATTTACGTGAAAAAACAATAATATACTTAATACTCTATCCGGTTCCAATTATAAAATAAAATTTTAAAATCCTATGTAATTCTAAATTTAGGGCAAAGATATACTTTAATTATTTTTTCTAATATTACTCCTTCTTAATTGCATTGCATCAAGTTGTTGGCAAACTTTTAATTCCTAGTATATTTTATAAGTGAAAGGGGAAATTAAAAAGTTGAATTTTTTTACAAGTTTAAGAATATTAATTATTATTATTTTTTAAAAATCATGAAGTTAGTTGTTTTATCTTGTGCTCCCTTCATTTTTAATTATAAATTATTTTCAACATATTATTTCGGAATAAAAAAATTAAAACTCATTATTCCTGCTTAAAAATTCAATAATTTTTTAGATTTATTTTTATTAAATATGCTATTTTAAAAATATAATTTCTGTCGTTAACATTTAATGGGAAGTAAAATTGAAAATTTCTGAAAAAAATTAATGAAATAAGTTATAAATAGGACCAAAAAATTATTTTATCTCTAACTTATATAAAAAGACAAGACAGGGCGAAGTAATTAGGACTGGATGGGGTATTTCATTTTGAAATACTAACTAGCCCCGTGAATGTTTTAATTTTAAAAAAATAAAAAATAAAATTAAATATTAAAAATTTATTTTAGTATTCTTAAAATAAAATATATTATTTTTTCTATATTTTAAGAGATATAAAATACAAACATACTTTTTATTTTTAAGTTTTCATTTTTATTCATTTAACCATTAATTATACTTTTTATTTTTAAGTTTTCATTTTCATTCATTTAACCATTAATTGACAATTGTTGGAGTAAAATACCATTATTGATATATTTTTAAAATTTTTATTTATATTTTAAATTTATTAGTTATACAAACTAATTTATGTAGTATTTTTAAAAAATTTAAATACATACTCTCTCTTTTAAAAAATTTATGGAAGTTTTAATTAAATATCTTCTTTTAATAAAGTAGTTATTTATTTTCAAACTAACACAATTTTTTCATATTTATCTTTATTTAATAAAGTATTTTATTCTAAAATAATATAAAGTAATTTATTTATTAGAGGAACTTTTGAAAGAAAAAAAATAATAATTATACCTTAAAATATTAAAAATGTGTTATATTTTTTATCATCTAATTTCTCAAAAAATACTTTATATTTTTTAATAGAATGAGTAAATTTTCTAAAATAATATTTCAAACACAAATGTGAAAAAAAAATTAATGAAATAAGAGATAGATTAGTCATAGAATTTATGTTTATATTTGTTTAAATTTTATAATTTCCTTGAAACATTTTTAAATGATTGTCATATTTAATTGTTTAAATTTTTTTTTGCAAAAAATTTTTTAAATTTCCTTAACTTCTAAAGCGAAATGATTGGCAAATGGATCATAGGAGTAAATTAATAATATAAAATTTTTCAATATAAATAAAAATAATAAATTAAATATTTTATAATATTTAACATAATATTCCTAACAATGATAAAAATGAGACTAAAGTGTAAGATTGAAAATTAAAAAAGTACTATAATGATACTACAAATAATGTCATAATGTTATTTATAAATCATAACTATAATGGTTGTAAATCAAGCAAATATAATAATTCATGTTATAATATCATTTATCAATCATATGTACGAGAGTATTACATCAATTAATAAAACATTACAAGTAATATAATGATTATTAACAAAATACTAGGTGTGTAATGTAAAATAAATTCATAGATATTATATAATTAACTTGACCCCCATAATTATTTTTGTATAGACTTGAAGCTCATAATTACATCAATGTTTTTCATAGGTTTTCAGACCATAATCTAATTTTACATATAAGTAATACCATAATAGATTCTTTACCTTATGCATTTGAAGAATATGAAAAAAGACTTGTTTTATATATTCTCAGGCAAATTATTTTATGATTTGTTATCACGTGTTAATAATAAATATATAGTAAATTTTTTTTATCTAGACCATATTATTATCCCCATATAAATTTCATTACATATCTAACACCTATTATTTTTATTAAGAATCTTATATCCGTCTTTAATTTTTATTATGAATCCTACATGATCTTTTAAAATATAAAAAATTTATTATTTTTTACACTTTTTTAAAAATTTTAACATTTACAAATGCAGGTTCCACATTCACATTTTTTTAACAAATGTAGATCCCATGTCCACTTTGTTTACCATAAGTCCTGTGACTATATATATATATATATATTATTTTTTAACAAAATTATCCATTAATTAATTTTTATAAAATTAAATTTTTCAAATTAATTACTAATTTAAATTTACTAATTAAATTATAGTTCCCACACCTAATTTTTTACCATTAGTAATTTATTTATATATCTAACACATATTATATTTATTAAGAATTCTATATTCATCGTCAATTTTACTAATCTTACATGATTTTTTAAAACATAAAAATTTTATTATTTTTATACATTGTCTAAATTTTTAAAATTTATAAATGTAGATCTCAGACTCACAATTTTTAATGGCAAGTCCCACACCTACTTTTTTATTATGGATCTAACAACTATATTTTTTTAACAAAATAATTCACTAACTAAATTTTTAAAAAAATTAAAAAAAATACGGAGAAAAGCACTGTTTAACCACTGTACTCCGCAAGAGACCAAAAACACCCCACAGTCATAAAGCAACATTCTATTATGCTTGAGGTCCCCCCAAAAAAAAAAAGAAAAGCAAGGTGACCCAATATAATATATTTGTGTAGGGTCCACTGAAATTAATGAGGCAAATTAATATCTTTGTTACTGTGGAAACAACTGTACATCCACAATAAATTTGACGGATTTCATAATATATCTTGATAATTGATGATTTTGATAATTAACAAAATGAAATAACAAACAGAATAAGCTATTTTCGGTTGGGACGGTGTTGTTATCAAGCATTGAATTGAATGGCACGAAATTAGTGCTGATTGTCGTATACAATGACAACAACAACCGCTTATTAAAAGGTTGGGTACAAGAAACAGCAAAGATAGCTGTAACTTATGAACGCCCTCAACCATGACCTAACATCATGGTACTTCACTTTCTTGTCATATTTGCCTTGCTATTCAATTGTGTGTGTTTTTATTTTATTTTATTGACTCATGTATATAGTGCTATTGGAGCTAGTTGGTGGAAATTCAGAAATCAAATTATAACTAAATTAGTTATGAGATGAAAATGAAAGTTCAAACAAAATTAAAGCAAATAGCATAGATAAAAGTTGATTTAGTTGGTAAAAATTTAGTTCATGATTCACAATATTGTAAGATCAAATATCACTATCAATATAATATTAAATTTTGCTATCACCTTGTTAATGGATAATTTATAATTATTTTTACAAGTATTATTTGAATCTAAAGGCACATCTTATATTGGTAAACTTTTAAAACTCAACTTACCTAATTTTTTTTAACCAAAAAAATAAAGCAAATATGTACTCATAAGGCTGTTATTGGTAATACTACTCACACGGCGTGAAATTTGAATTAGTTTGGGTGGAAGGTAATAAATATCCATAAGTTTTCGTGATGATAGAATTTTTTTAAAAAAATACTAATATACTTTTGTCTTTTTACAAATATGCATAATGCATATTAATCATCGCAAACATCTAAGGAAAAACTAACAAAAATCTCGTAAGAACTATATTAGCTTTCCAACATTAGTATTATATAAGAACTATATTAGCTTTCCAACATTAATATTATATTGTGAATCAATTTTATATATATATATATATATATATATATAAATTGAAATGTATTAAGTACAGACACCTATATGCCTGTACCTTTCTCATAAGAGAAGGGTAACCCTTCCCTTTCCTGAAAAGAAAAAGTGACACATTCATTCATGTTAGTATCTACCCACTCCTTAATCATTCAGAGTATAAAACTCACAACCTTCTTTTTCCAAAGGAGTGTGGGGTGTCATTGAATTAAGGAGTTGTTGATTATGCATCAATTACATCATTTGTAACTTACATACAACATAATTGTTATTAAATTTTATTTCCTCAGGCACCTAATATATGCAGCAAATGAGACAAGCAACACACATCGTAGGAGTTGGCCCCAAAGAAAAAAAACACACGGGTTGTAGAAATTGTTTTTGTGTTCGATTTTTTTTTTCTCATTTTTATCCTTAATAATTGGAGAAGGGTTAGTTGGATAATATTACTCCAGAGAATATAATTACTTTAATTCACTTCCTTATGTTGAAATATTTTCAAAACAAAGACTGTTGTTTTTTTTTTAAGCAAAGCCATGCCCTTATAAATTAAGAAGTTTTTATAAAGAGTTATGTTAAAAGTAATATTTATTAAGATCACATCTCTCTAATTTTTAAAAGCACCAATTATAAAATTAAAAGGTGCCATTGGAGAAGAAAATGTTATTTTAAAAAAAAATCTATATATTAAAGTGATTTTACATTTAATCTTATTGAGTTTGAAGACATGTCCTAATCTTGATGAGCTCTCTAAACTCGACTCATCTAAACTTTTTTTGTATGTAAAGAAAGTGATGTTACATTTCATGAAAAATTATTATAAATAACTCTGATTAGTATTAATTATTAAACTATATCAGTTCACAAAACAACATAGGATTATAACTTTTAAGTAAAGAGTTTTATTACTCAAAGGACATCACTCAAAGACATCATTTTTTTCTCTATAACTATAAATATTCTTTACCATCAGTCATTTCTCACATTCAAATATCCAAACTCATTACATTTATTTTTGAATGTATTAAAAATAAAGTTAAATTATCACTTTATAAAAATCATTATTGTAGTTACTTAAATCTTTAGAGTGCAAACCATACTTACAAGGGTGGAGGAATGGGAACTAGCAAACGGTAGGACCCCGCAAGTTTTATTTTATTTTTTTAATATTATATAGATATACTTTTTGCCACCTTTCAGATTTTTGAAAATTTTATAATATATATATATGTGTGTGTGTGTGTGTGTGTGTGTGTGTGTGTATGCTTTTTAATTATCTTGGTCCCTTCATTATTAAATCTTGGCTTTGCCTCTACATACTCAAAAGTTTTTATTGTGTCGTAAAAAAAATTCACTATCAATCCACTTTACACATAAAGGTTAAAAAAGGTAAGAGTGAATTAAGTTTAAAAGAAAGTAATATTTACACTTTAAAAACATTTTGCACAATTTTTTTCATTTCTACTTCTTTTATTCTTTAAAGAACCATTTCCACTAACAACTTACAAGTGGTGTCATGAGAAATACCACATTTTTTATATTAGGTGATAGAAGGAGGATATCTTGTAATAGCGTATAGCGTACTGAAATTGAATTTCTTTTTAATCTTCCTCTTCACGAATCACTCCTAAATTTCTTGTTTTTCTGTTTGAAAGAAAATGGAAAACCATAGTTGATAGGAAAAATTGGTAAAAAAAGATCTTATTAGAAGAAAAATTAGTCTTAAGGATCAAATGCAATTCTAGGATTAAAGCTAATATTTTATTTATTAAACAATATAAATAAATGATCGAAATATTCTTTTATTTAAACCAACGAAATTAGAAGAAAAAAAAAAACAAAGGTTGCATGTTCAACACATGCATTCGAAATTAGAAGTCTTACATCCAAAATAATTAAAATTATTAATTTTTATTATTATAGGTGTAAAGTTTTTTACTTAGAGTGTAAAGCTTCTGACTTAAGGTGTATGTATTGAATAGGTTGCTTTTGTTTTTGTTTTTTCAATTTTGTTAGTTTAAATGTGATATTTTAATCATTTGTTTATATTATTTTATGAATAAAATATTAACCTTCATCTTTAAATTGTATTTGATCCTTGAAATTAATTTTCTTTTTAACAAGATTTTTTTTATCAATTTTTTTTAATTGATAGGCTTGGAAATAAGGGGGCAAATAATAAAACAGACTTGACGTAGAATATTTAAACGCAGTGGAAATGAAATACCAAAAGAAAACGTAGTGGAAAAAAGACGGTGTTCAGAGTTGACCATTCACATGGAGCCGTACAAGAACTCGCTTCCTCCCGTTGAAGAGGCAGTACGAAAACCGTACTCTTTTTAGTTTATCAAGGTTGATTTGGTCATTGCTCCAACTTGCACAGGCTAATAATTTAAATTAAGTTTGATAAATCAATTTGCTAGAAAAATTAAAAATCAAACCTGAAAAAATAATATTTTTTTAATATTAAAACTGACTTGAATATATGAATAAAAAATAATATTTTTAAAAACATATAAAATATAATAAATGTTAATTAATTTTTTAAATTTTATATCATTTTATATTAAAATATTATATATTTAAGTGTATTTTTATAATTCTTTTAAAAAATTAAAAAGATTTATATTTTCATATTATTATTATTTTTAATCAATAAAATATTTTAAAATAATATTTAAAATATGTTTTAATGTAAATTTTTATATTTTAAGACTCACTTATTTTTTTGAATAAATTTGGAGTCGTATACATTATTTGAGTATTAAAGATATATTTTTATTTTTCATGAAATAAGATAATTAATTTTAAATAAAAAAATTAAATTTAAAATAATTTTTAAAATAAAATGTTGATATGTATGATTTCTTAGCTCTACTAGATAAACATAATCATAGATTAATATCCTTAGATAATTATTTTGTTATCATCTACATCAAATTTGATAAAAAATTAAGAATAAATTAGAGCAAATACCCCTTACATGTAGGGGTTAAACAATATAAAAATTTAAAAAAATAATTAAAAATTTAATATTTTATTTATAATTAAATGATTTTGTTAATATAATATAAAGATTACTATTTTTTTGATATTCTTAAAAATGAAAAGTACAGTTTATATAAAAATTATTAAAAATTTCAAATTAATCGAGATAATAATTTTAAGTTAGTGATCTAACCATAATTGAATTGAGGTAAAATTGATTATAATTCAAATAATATAATTTAATTAAAATATATAAATATTTATATATGATCATGATAAGAGTAATATTTAAATAACTAAGATATTAATTTATAAGTAAAAAATATTTATAAATAAACTATAAATAATACAATGAAACAGTAATAGAGTTACCTGAGTACAAATTAATAAGTTATTATTTTTTTATTATTTTAAAATTAAAATAATATTTTATGCTTAACAGAGTTACTTAAAAATTAAAATTAATTTAAAAAATGAAGAAAAATATTTTTTTAAAAAAATTTTTGGGTATTTGCGTTAACCTAAATAAGCCTGAGGGTATTAGGACTAAGTTTAACTATATAAATATTTTATATAAAATATAATACTTTAAGTTCGATTCAAATAAGCCCTGTCTCTTGAAGTATTAGTTCTAGCAAATTTCATGATTGAAATGACATTTTGTGACAAAGAACCCAGATGTCATTTGCTAATGTCATTAAGTAAAAATAATAGCATGCTCTTAAATATTAAAATATAAATTGATTAAGAACGAAGGTCCTGTGCTAACATTTAATAAAGAAGCTATTCAATCAAAATTCCCCTATTCACATGTAAGCTGATTTAAAAAAAATAAAATAATTCATATATTCTCATATACTTATGATTTAAAAATTATAATTACTTGAAATCTAAAAGAGAATAACGGTTAAATCTAAAAAAAAATTAATTACTGGTATGCTCTCAGTAATTGTTGTTTTGAAAATTAATTTACAAATATCCTTTTAAACAATTATAAATTTAAGAGTTCTAATTTCAAGCAACGTATTGAATTCTGAATTTAACTCTTCTTTTATTCTTGAAATTAGGAAAGATGACAAGTAAATGCTTCCGATATAAAGAAACGACAATGTAATCCTGCAAAATATAACAATACTTTTTAAGAGTTTTTGATGAATTGACAAAAATAATCCTTAATTTAAAAAAGCATAACAAAGTTTTTTTTTTACAAGTGTAGTTTTGAAACTCACAACTCTAATTCAATAAATGACTACAATTATTTAAGCATTCACAATTTTTTCTCACCCTTTTTTTGTCAATAAGCAAAGTGCAACTATTTTTTTTCATTTACAACTTTAGTTTTAAAGTTTACAATTCTAGTTCAATAAAAAAACTAAAGTAGTTAAGCATTCACAACTTTCTCTCACCATTTTTCTTCGATCAATAAAGTAGAACAAAACTTTTTTTTTACAACTTTAATTCTAGAATTTATAAGTCATATTCAATAAATGATTAAAGTGATTTAGATATTTATAATTTTCTCTCATCATTTTAATTCATTCATTTTTTAGATTGATGGGTTTGTCATTTCATAAAAAAATTTAATGACAATTAGGTCTCTTAAGACTTATCATACTTCGTGAGATCAAATTGATATTTTTTATTTTAAAGGAATTTATTTATCATTCTCCCTTAAAATTAATATCTATAACTTATTTTGTTAGAAATTTTTTTGAGGGGGTAATTGCCAAAATTCCCTCTTTCAAAATTTTATTGTTATTCCCCCAAAGTTAAATGTATTACATCTTTTAAAAAAAATAATAAGAAGATTATTTCAAATAAAATGAAATTTATTTTATTTGTTTTATCATCAACAAAATATTTATGTGAGTCGTCTTAGCGGCTCATTAGACATGGGAATTAGGCCATGGTCTGAAGATGTCATTATAGAAAGTATTTATAAAGACAACCCACTATTAATAAAAAATTCTCATTGGCAGTAAAATTCAAACATATGATAGCGAGGCCATGATGTTCAGAGTCTGAGGGTCTTAGTCAAAAATTGGCTGTCGTACAGGCCGCATTGGAAGCTTGTCCTTCCCCACATAATCCTCCCCCACATAGCATCTCCATTTTCCAACATCACGTAACTGTCGCTCCTTTTTCTCTATTCCCCAAATTGCCCCTCATCCTTTTCGTCCTTCTCCGTACGGAAGTCAATCCTAATCTCAATGACTTAAATACCCTCTCATCCTTATTTTCTATTTCTTAATTTATTTCGATAATACATTTGAATTCCATGAAATTTCTGGCCCATAACTTCCAAGTTTAATATAATATAACCTTAAAAATTAAATATATTATATCAGTTATATATTTATTTTGATTAAACAAATCAATGAATTTTGATATTCCTATTTCCTACTAATTTTTTAAAATTACAAATGAATCTTGTGTAAAAAATTTATTTATGAATAACTCTAATGAATTTATGAAAATGCATTGAGATTTTATAAAACTTGATTGTAATTAATTTATCATGTAAAATGATATAAATGTCTTTAAACACCCACCTTCTTTTACTAATAAATGTTGGCTGATGATTGGCCAACCACTGCTTGTGGTTAGTCAGTGCCATTTAATATTAGCCAAATGCCCTGTTTAAAAAGGTCAAAAGATTGATTATGAAGGTCAATAATTGATTTTCAAATTATTATCTAAATAACTAAACTTTTAATAATTAATTATTTGAGTCAGAATCATGTTTTGAAATAAATTTTATGAGGTTGTTTATAGATTCAATTTTACAATTAAATAATATATTTTAATTCTTAAATAAATTTTAACAAATTCAATAATATTAAATATAACTTTATTAATAATTTAATTTTAAAAAGTAATATCTTTTATGATAATTTGTACAGATAAAATTAATTTTAATATCTAAATAAATTACATTATAATATAATTAATTGTAATTAAAATTAATTATATTAGTCAATTATTTTTATAATTAATTATATTCAAGTGAAATCTAAATGAATTCAAAGATGCAAGTCCAAAATTATTTGTGTTATTTTATATCATAAATTAATTACAATCAAGTTTAATAAAATCTAAGTGCATTTTTACAAATTTGTTAATTTATTTTTAAATAATTTGTTTACATGAAATCTACTTATAATTTTCCTTTTTTTTAGAACTAATATGATGATTATTAAAGGACAAGAGGGATACTTATGTCTTCTCGGACAAATGGGAACAAAAAGTTCAACGTCTGAATTCTACGGAAAACGACTACAAGGGCATTTCAGTCTTTCTATTTCCTCAATCTCTCCGTCTTCCCTGCTGAAAACAATACTCATCTTAAATCCTCTATTAACGACCCGATTCATCACTTTTTGGGAACAGATATCTCGTATGATAATCCTTTGTTCTGTGATCTCGCAGATCTTCGCTAAAGAGCAAGCAGCGTTGCGCACACTTGCAGATATCTTCCTTGTTCTCCTCAGTTAAAGCCATGAAGAAGCAGAAATCCCCTGCAACTCAGAACCCGTTTGATGTTCTCTCTGAGGAGCTCGTCTTCACCATCCTCGACCTCCTTAATGCGAACCCACTTGACAAAAAATCATTCACCCTAGTTTGTAAATCTTTCTATACCATCGAAGCTAAACATCGCCGAACCCTGAAACCTCTTCGCTCAGAACATCTCCCCTCTGTCTTGAATCGATACCCATGTGTAACCCATCTCAATCTTTCCCTTTGCCGTCGAGTCACCGATAGCTCCTTGGCTTTTGTGGCCGACGCTTACAAAGAAACGCTTCAACGGATTGATCTGTCCCAGTCCAAGTTCTTCTCCTGTAATGGGTTGCTTAATTTAGCTATGAAATGTAAGAATCTGGTGGAGTTAGATTTATCGAACGCGACAGAGCTGAGAGATGCGGCGGCTTCTGTGGTGGCTCAGTTTTCGAACTTGGAGAAGTTGTGGCTGGGGAGGTGCAAGCTGATTACGGACATGGGAATTGGGTGTATTGCAGTCGGGTGTAGAAAGTTGAGGTTGATTTGCTTGAAGTGGTGCGTAGGTGTTGGCGATTTGGGGGTGGAGTTGATTGCTATCAAGTGTAACGAACTTCGTTGTTTAGATCTCTCTTATTTACCTGTAAGCCTTCTCTCTTTGCTTCATTTTCTTCTTATCTCTGCTTGTTCTTTGGTCAATGCTAAGAGCAGTTAGGGATTTTGAGATTTTAATTTCACAGCTTGGATTGTGTTTGAAATCGAGGAAAATTAAAAATGAGATACTACTCAGGCGATAAAAAAAATTTAGATACTCCAATTGAATGGAGGAGACGAGCGGTAGTGGTATTCAATGGCAGGGGGTAATTTTGTCCATTGAAATTATTGGCATCATTGGTGAGCACATGTGCTGCACATGGGCCCTCAAGAGTTAACGTGAGTGCTTAATGGTTGGTGACTTAGAACCACGTAACCAGGTTTAATGAGGCACAACGTTGGTAATTACTGATGGTGCTCAGATTATTGATCTTGCTCTGCTGGGAAAAGAAATTAAGATACAAAGTTCTGGGAGAAAAAATGTTTAGTTCATTTCTGTTTCTCATCCAGATCAAGTGAAGTGATATTCATCAGGTCCCATGGTTATAAAGAAATAAGGAGTTAATATTTCAATTTTTCATTCAAATTTAAGTTAAACGAATGCTTGATTGTATCTTATTTATTTAAATATCTCGGCAGGTTGATTTGGTTGAGATAACTGATTTTGTGTTTCTTGTGATGGACAGATCACAGATAAATGTCTGCCGTCAATTTTTAAATTGCAACATCTTGAGGATTTGGTTCTTGAAGGATGCTTCGGCATTGATGATGACAACCTTGATGTCTTCAAACAAGGTTGCAGAACATTAAAGGTACTTGTGGAGAGTTAGCTTGTCAGTTTTGTTTGTTAAATTGTCTAAACAGCAAAGTTAGCATGAAGCTGTTATTGTTCGGTTTTGAAATTGGACAGGAAGTGCAGAATTTCAGCTTTGAAGGTGGAAAGAAGCTAAGGGCTTATTAGAAACTGTTTTTGTTTTATTTTTCTAAAAATTGATATTTTATAGAACATGTTCCCGAAAAAAAAAATTAAAAATAAAAACAGGTGTTTTTTGTATTTTTCCTTGTTTTCTAGAATAATAATTTCATAACACATAAAAGATGTTCTTAATTTTATATATTCCAAAACAATGCTTGATTTTTTTTATTCTCAAAAACGTTCTAAAAAACACGTTACCAAATAGATTTTTTTTTTTTCAATTCTTCAGAGCAGAAAACTATTCTCAAATCAGGTTGCCAAGCAAGCCTTAATCCCCCCCTTTGTTTTGTTAAAAAAGCAAATTGGAATCTATGTTTGCGGTAATCTGTATGTTCATTCTTTGGCTCTCATTGTGGCTTTTTTTAATATCCCTGATGAAAATTAGTTAAAAGCTAATGTTGACTTATGCAGAAACTTGATATCTCTGGCTGTCAAAACATAACTCACACTGGTCTATCTGCACTCACAAGCAGTTTTGGATATCTTGAGCAACTTACTTTAGCAGATGGTTCTCCTGTAATCTTCTGCTTCCTTTATAATTTTCAACACTTCAGGTTTTGAGATTTCATTTTCTTTATGGTCTTTGCTCCTGGGGATTTCAGCTGTAGCTAATAGTTCTTAGTTGATTATCCAGGTGACTCTTGCTCTGGCTGATGGGTTGAACAAACTTGCGATGTTGCAATCAATCATATTAGATGGCTGCCTGGTTACTTCATCCGGATTAATGGCCATTGGAAATTCATGCATTTCGCTAAAGGAGCTGAGTTTAAGCAAATGTGTGGGAGTGACAGATGAAGCTCTCTCACTCGTTGTTTCAAAACAAAGAGATTTAAGAAAGCTTGACATCACATGCTGCCGCATGATAACTGACATTTCCATTGCAAGCATTGCAAATTCTTGCATCAATCTTACTTCTCTCAAGATGGAGTCATGTGGCCTAGTTCCAAGAGAAGCATTCATCCTGATTGGACAGCGATGCCATTCTCTCAAGGATCTTGACCTAACTGATAATGAAATTGATGATGAAGGTTTTCTTCTCTCTCCCTCATCTCCCCTGGAATTATAAACCCCATCTCAACTGCTATTCTTATCATTCTCTTTCTGCAGGCCTTAAATCCATTTCTTCTTGTGCTGGACTTTCCAACCTAAAGTTAGGAATCTGCCTGAACATAACTGACAGGGGACTTTCCTATGTTGGCAAGTGCTGCTCAAAGTTGAAAGAGCTAGATCTATACAGGTGTGTCCATGAAATTTATGAGCTTTTGCCTTTCTCTATTCCTATCATTAGATGAATAATCTATACTTTCTTTGAAGGCTTTGATAATGATGTTGAAATCACAACTTGGGTGATCGTTCATGCTTGAAAGTTTATAAGTTACCAGGATTCTATGAACTAATCACTAAGGCATTGAAGATCCGTCTTGCTATTTAAGAAAATATTATTTGACACCCACGCCCACACATATCCTCTCTCTCTCTCTCTCTCTATACATACACACAGGAATTTAAGGATAATTATCCATAGTCACCGGAGATTATATTCTTTGTCCAGGTCTACAGGAATAACAGATTCAGGTATTTCAGGAATTGCTCGTGGTTGCCCTGAACTTGTGATGATTAATGCAGCTTATTGCACTGCCATCACTGATAGCTCCTTACTATCCTTGTCGCAATGCTCTAAGTTGAAAACGCTTGAAATTCGTGGGTGTACTCTTGTGACATCAATTGGTCTAGCAGCTATAGCAAACAAGTGTAAGCTGCTTACTTGTCTAGACATAAAGAAATGTTACAACATCGATGATAGGGGGATGATTTCAATAGCTCATTTCTCCCAAAACCTAAGACAGGTCCTCTCCTCTTTTCTCACTTTTTTAGAAACATAACGGATGTGATAATGCTTTTTACTAGAACACTAACGAGGTGTCTTTTCTTTGCAGATAAATTTTTCATACAGCTCAATTACTGATTTGGGCCTACTTTCCCTTGCTAGCCTCAGTAGCCTACAGACCTTTACAGTTTTCCATGTAGAGGGCTTGACTCCAAGAGGACTGGCTACTGCTTTATTGGCATGTGGAGGGCTAAAAAAAGTGAAGCTTCATCTTTCGTTAAGATCATTGTTGCCTGATCCATTTATCAAACACATGGAAGGGCGTGGGTGTGTATTTGAGTGGAGAAATAAAGTGTTCCAGGTATGTAGCAAACTACAATAACTATGAAAAATTGGACATTCTTTCCTTGAGTAATAAAAATATGGGTCGTTGCTGTATCTTGTCCTCTCCCAAGTTTGAGCCCCAAACTTCAGACTTTAAGAGAAAAATCCTATTTTGGTCTCGGACAATCCTTTATTGGTTTTTTTCCATTTTATTCTTCAATTGTGAAGATATTGTCAATGTTTTACTCTTCCATTCTGTCTCATTCAAACATCAATGCCAAAGCCATCGAATTGTTAGTTTTGTCGATTGCTTATCTGGTACCATTAACTCATACTTCAAAGTGCTCAACTCAAGCCAACAATTTATTAAGTTTTGAAACAAACTTTTGGATGGAGATAAGATGAAGGGTAATATTGAAGGCATTATTGTCTAGTTACTGCTAAATCCGATCGTTACTCAAATTACTTTTGTCCCATTTGCAGGCTGAAGTGGATCCCAAGTGTTGGAAGCTACAGCTGGAAGATCGGACGCATTAGAGATGTCATAGAGAAGGGTCTTGTGTGTATTTACAATCCAAACCCATTTGATTCAAAAGAAGAATAAAGATGAAGAGAAATAGGAAGTGATTTGTGCATGTACTCTTCGCTACATGTAAATGTAATGGTGCCACCCTTTTGTGAATTGTTGTAGCAGTGCAACTAATGTCTTTCCTGAACTTTGCAACTAAATTAGCTTCAATGATACTCTTACTATTTTGTGAGAAAATGTAGAAGTCTCTTTGGAACAAGTTCAAATCCGAAGTTAATCTTTGGACTATTTTTATAAAAAAAAGAGAGAGAAAATAAAGTGTAGAAGTGAATCAAAGGGGCTGTTCGTTTGGCAAGCTTATATTTGTGAAAATGACATTTCCTCTGTCCCATAATATTTTATGGCACATTGGAAACTACTTTAAGAATTTAAAATAGTTGAAATTTTAATTTTTTAATTTTTTATATATTTTCAATTATACTTTTGAGTGAAATAAATGTAATATTTAATTTATTCAAAACACGTTCATTAAATATTCTATTTAAGTGTCTCAATGACTATTGAAATTTGGATGAACCATTTTTCTAAAAAGAATAATAATTAAGAAGTATAATTAAAAACATTATATGAATTATTCAATACCAGTGTTTTTAAAATCGGACTGGACCAGATGGTTGGATCTTGGATTCTGGTTTGGTTCATATAAGAAAACTGTTTTAAGGGTTGAGTCGGGTTGAGTCGTTTCGAACCGACAGTTGGATTGGGAACCGGAATCAAGCCAAGAACTGGATTCGATTTTCAAAAACAGGACTATTCAATTTTTTTATTTTTTATCAATTTTTTTTAAAAATGACTAATTTTTTTAATCATTTGATATTATATTGTATCATATGGCTTGTTAAGTCATAATAAACTTAAAATATTTATTTTTTTAAGTTAAGTAGCAATTTCATATATATTTTTCTTATATGTAGATTATTATATACATATATAATTTTTTTAATTTAATTATTACATCATCGGTTTGATCATTAGTCTAACCTGATTGAATCATGCAAACTGTAAACCACTAACTTTTTCAGTTCAATATTCAATTCGGTTCTAAAAACATTGCTCAATACTATATTTTAGAGTAAGCAAGATTTTAAAAACATTCATATTTTTTGAATTATGTGGAGTAATTTGAAAAAAAAAACACAAAAAGAAAGATGGGCATTGTTTGGATAACCTCCGTTTAACTTTTAGAAAATGCATTTGGCACTTTTTAAAAGCTAAAAGCTGTTTGAAAAAAAAAAATTATGAGATGAATGTACATTTTAAAAGTGCATTTAAAATGTGGTTGGATGTAGCTGATTTTTTTATTTCATCTTGTTGTCCTTCTATTGTAGCTGTGATTTTTTGTCTCCCTGCATTCTTGTTTCTCGTTTGCAGAATATTAATTTTTATTTTCTTTTTATACTTTTTAGGGTGAAACCATTTATTTTTAGAATGTATTTGTCTAAATTACAATCACGGTTCATGATTTAGTACATGTGAATTGTGAGTTTATATGTTTGTAAAAAAATTATAAATTTATATAAATCAATTTACTTATAAAATTTTTGTAAAAGTATGTTAATTATAATTTTTTTAAATATATCACAATTTACACAACAAAAATTACTTACAATAAAACTCATTCTTTTTAGTAATTATACATCTAAAAATACATTTAATTATATATTATTCAAACATCAAAAAATTTTATAAAATATAATCAAACATAAATTTTATTACAAAAATTAATTTTTATTAAATAAATTTTTGATAAATTAATTTTCGACCAATAAATACGCATGTAATTTAATATATTAAACGATGTTGGAGGGAGCAACAGCCAAGGGAGACAATACACCAATTAAACTCACAAACTTGCAGAGTTGACTTTGGTTGTTGAGAACAGCCCTCTTTGTCACCAATTGGACCAGCATTGAATACTAGCCCTCGTTGAATTTGTCATCAATATTAATTTAACCCACATTTTTTATTTATATCTATTCAAGCGTGTTTCGTACAGAACCCAAAATGACCCACATACTCATGATTGTTGTACTTTTTTTAGATTTTAATAATTGATACTCTAATAATAATATTTTCTTACCAAAAAACACCTTTTTTTTGGGCCTGATACTCTAATAATAAGGTTGATTTATAACAAGTGGTGCGAAGTTAGAAGCAAACAAAATTATGTTTTCGTGAGTGTAGCTAGTAGATAAATGGCTCTCAAGGCTCCGCAGACTTTAGGTTATGTATGATTATCATTTAGGAGAAGTTAGTGGTCTTTTAACGTTCGCTTGGTTAGGTTAGATCAATTTTTACGTTGAGCCATAGATATAATCTAAACTATATTTGCATAAATTGTAAGCAAAATAAGGGGGATCAGTTGAAATATAAAATTTCCAAGCTATATATACATGTAAATTATTTTTTCTCTTCACTTCGTCATTTGATCTCTGAATGATTAATAAATTTTAAAAAAAATACAATCTTTAATTTTTATAATTTCATCCGGTTTTATTTTTAATTCTTGTAATTTTTTAATGTTTTTAGTCTTTTTAATTTCAGAAAGATTAGATGACCTTTATTTTTTACATTCTTATAGTTTTCATTTTTTTCATTTGTTTTAGTCTTTATAGGGACTGATAAAGATTAAAAGTAGAACCTAATAAAATTATAAGAATTAAAGATTATATTTTTCAAAATTTTATCATCAAAAGAATCCAAATTAATTGATATTAAAACCACTGAAAAAAATTATAAGAATTAAAAATAAAACTCAATAAACTTATAAGAACTAAAGATTATATATATTTTTTAAATTTTATCATCAAAAGAATTCAAATTATAAAACGAAATTGAATTGCAGAGAAGGAAAAAATGTCAAAATAAAAATTCTAAGGTCCTACCGGGAGTCGAACCCAGGTCGCTGGATTCAAAGTCCAGAGTGCTAACCACTACACCATAGAACCACTGGTGAAATATGAAACCAAGAATATAGTTAACTCGAAATAACCAAAAAAAAACCCTGCTCCATCTTCCTCCTTTCGCCACATGTATTTGAACGATTAGCTTAAAAAATTAATTGAAATTTCATTAATTCCCATCGCTCATTTGTCATAGTTCAAATTTGTAAAAACATTCTAAAAGGTATTCTATCTTTATAATCAGCATTAGAAATGCAATTTTTCAAAATTTGGTGTTGTGGTCATTTACATTTTAATAATAAATTATTTTTATCTTGTTACAATATGGGTGTTTAAATTACTGTTACCATGTCCCACCACACTCATATTATATGAGCTAACGTTAGGTGGTTTCAATAATTTTTATTAAAACTAAATTTAATTTTATAATCAAAATACAATATATCTACCTAAACATAATTAAACTGCACCCAGATATTACTGAATATGAATAAAAAAACATTTAGATATCTTCCAAAATCAAATCTCACATTCCCGGAGGTTTTAGGTCTTCTCGTTTTTGAGCTTCTTTTTTATTGTATTGCTTTTTCTTCACCTTTTATTAAACAAAAAATATTGAGCATTGTTTTATTTATGATTAATATATAATTTAAATCCTAAACTATAAATCTATAGGTAATTTAAACGTTATATTCATAATTAATAAATTTTAAATTTTAAACAATTAAATTTAAGGCAATCTCACTCCTCTATTAATTTTGAACTAATGTCATCACTTTATACACACAGTGGGGCTAATTTGCTAATATTCTTATCGTGTTTCACTTAAATTTGAATTCAATAACTGTACTTAATTGATACAAAACATAAAATGTCTATTCTTTAAATTGTTAAAATTTAAATTAACAGTTTAAATAAATTTATTTATTTATTAATTTTGAGTAGAGTATGAATTTATAATTATTTATTTAAATTTTAACTATTAAAATTGTACATGGAATTCAAATCCGTCTCACTCCCAATCTCTCCTCTCTCTCTCTCTCTCTCTCTCTCTCTCTCTCGTCCATCCTCCTCACTCTCTCTCCCTCCAACTTCGACGTTGCCTCAGGGAAGGACTCCGCCGTTGACTCGTCCCCAGTTTTTGGAATATGCATATACTGAAGGAGATTATGTGTTTTCATTTCAGCCGATTCTGGAGACTCCATCTCCATCATCAATACGCTCTAATGCGAGGGGAGACACGACATTCTCACCGGATTATGATGGGAGGGGTCTCGATTGAGACTTTGGTGCCAGCGATGGCCAGGTCTTACCGCCTCTCTTGCTCTTGAGAAGACCATGACTAAAGAAGATGAGAAATCTGAGCCAAACAAATGAGAAAAGCCAGCAACAACACCGACGAGCCTGCTACCATCGACGACGGCTTCATCTGGTTCGAGTCATTAAATGACGGTTGGCCCGAGGACGAGCCCCGACGCCAAGACCTAGACCAGTATCTTCCCCTGCTCGAGCTTGTCCGCAAGGAGCTTCTTCCTCGCATGCTTAAGGCTCACGCCGACCGAGGTCGACTGGTCTCTTGCCTCATCAACAATCCTTTCATCCCTTGGGTCATTGATGTGGCCTGATCACTTAGCCTCTCTTTATCTATATTGTGGGTCCAATCATGTGCTTGCTTCTCCGCTTATTACCACACTATTATCACAAGCTCCTTCCTTTCCTATCAGAAGATCAGATGAAGCAATGCTCTCATAGTTTGGGCCTTACATCTTCCCTAATACTCCCTCCACCATATATATGAGGTTCTTGAACTACATACATGCCGTGAACGTTGCAAATGTGTTCCACCCAAAAGAGAGTTTGCATGAGAGCATGCCTAATCAATTGGATCACCTTCATCGTGTTCTTCTGCTTCAGTTGTTGAGCAAGAGAGGGGAGAGAGAGAGAGGGAGAGAGAGAGAGTCATATGGAGAGAGACTGTGGGCCTTATTGTGTTCAAAAAGTAACTGTGTTCTTTTGGTCAGAGTCACCGTGTTAGTTTCAAATTAATGGTGGGGCAGGATATACTCCACCGTCAAAAAATATATATAAGATATTTTTTAAAAAAATTAAATATTTAAAAATATAATGTATTTTTTATTTTTTGAGATATAATCATTATTTTTTAAAAAATGCATATATTGATAATAATTTTATATTTATTATAAAATATTTAATAGTGATGGATATAAAAAGATATGATTAATTTAAAAATAGATAATTACTTTATTAAAAAATAAAATTTAGTTAAAAATACCTTACATTTTTAAACGTAAGGAATATCAACTTTGATTATTTAAGATTTAAAATATATTAATTATAAATATAGGATTTAAATTGATTTTGAAATTATAATGCAGGGTTTAAATTATATATTAACTTTTTTTATTTATTATTCAGTTTTTCTTTATTTTAAATTTTTATTTAATAATTTTATGTATCAATTAAAACATGAAAATTTATGATAAATCATATTTTTTTCAAAGAGAAATCATTCTATTCATCAAATATGAAAAAAAAAGAGAGGAAGTAAACTACAATTTCTTTTTTTAATCATTATAAAATTGTTTAAATGTTATATATTTTGGATCGTAAAAAGTATTTCAACATAAAACAAATTGTTCATAAATTGTACTTCATAGCATTTAAATATGTATATATCCTCCCATCCTTAATACTCTAATAATATTTATAAGTTGGGATAAGAAAAAATTTAGCCCTATTTATAAAATATTTTAATATTTTATATGTTCATCTTTATCTTTTTGTCTTTATTAGATGCTAGAAAAAATTATTAAAAATAATTTTTTTGTCCTTATTGGAGAGTATAGATAAAAATTTATTTAAGTTTTAAAATAAAGTTAATAAAATTTAAAATTTTTTTGATTCTAATAAAGCATACTGAAAATAAAATCACAGGAGTATGAGGCAAACTTATCTTTCTTTTTGGCTTGCTTACTAACAAAAAAAATACCCTCTCTCCAATTCTTGTTATAAAGCATTTTTAACTACCTTATCAAAATTAAGGAGATGTGTTTAAGTTAATAACTTAGTTTAGAAATAGAATGAACATCTAAATTTACCCCTTTTCAAATGAAAAATTTTTAATTTTGCATTATATTCTCCCTCACATAATTGGTGAGTTTATATATGAGAAATATTGAGAAAAAAAAATGTAATCAATACCTCATCAAGTGGCTTATATTAAAGATAAAAAAAAATATTTGTAGAAGGTGGCCTATAATAGGGACATGAGAAAATAATAATTATATCTTTTAAATTATTAAAATATATGTAGCCTTTTCAATTAATAACTATTCTCTCCATTTTCATATATGAGAAAAAATAATCAATTCACATAATTTAAAAAAGTTAGTTAAGTATAATGATTATATTTGAAATGAAAAAATTTGAATTAAATTATCCCTATAATTAATGAAACAAATTTGTGCAATGAAAATAACTATTGACTTTATGAGGGATAATTTATAAAAAATATAGTAAATGCTTTTTGAAACTTATAGTTTTGCTTATAAATAAAAACAAAGAGATACATGATACTCATTTGGTCCTATTTATTGGGTAGAGGGTGTAAGGTTGCCCTTACCCTAACACAATTCACTATAAAACTAAGGTAATTAAAGGTTTAACTCTAATAAGGATTACCAAGTTTGTAGAATATTAAAATAGAAATTTTAAGTTTTCACAATTTAAAATACTCCCATACACTTTTAATATTCCCATATCAAAGTTTAAAATATATGCGAAAATGTGAGAACTAAAGACAAAATCCAAACATTTGCATATAAGCTCTAAAACAATGAACTGTGCCAAAAGCAGCACATACACTACAGTTTGCATGCCTTTGTACCATGCATCATGGCATATTGTATGAATTTGATAGCAATTTTACTGTCAAATGACAGCACCTAAGATGAATTTTCAGCACATCTCATTTCTCTGTCCTTGAGGTGATCTAAGTGTCTATAAAGAGCTTTATTCTAGCTTTAGCTAATGGCACAAGTTTCATAATCAAATTGTATTTCTATTAAAAGTTAGGCACTCTTGATAAAATTCACTCCTTTTTCCATAAAAAAAAAAACTTGCAACTAGGGTGCCCAAGCCACAACACATGTAATCTCCTTCCTTACTATTCACCAATTAACTCTAAATCATAATTAATCAAGAGGTTGACTTAAGGTAAAGACAAACTTACCAAGTTCACAAATGAGTTGTAAAGATGGGATCCCAAGTTTTTAAGTTAAAACCATTTCAAAAGGTTTTTTAATTGATAATCAGAGTATAAACATTATGCGAAAGTAAGGGATCATTTAAAGAATTAGTACAATTGCTTAAGAATTAGAAAACAATACAATTCTACAATTTCATAGGCATGTGCCATGGCTCATGAAACTTGCGTCGTAGCTCGTGAGCCTTTATGCCATGCACCATGGCTCGTTGCATAGTATATCGCGGCACATTGCATGTTTTATGATAGCAAATTTCTGCTATAAATTGTCAGCTTTCCGAGCAACTTCTGACGCACCCCATTTCTCCGTCCGATGTCTGATTGATGTAAACTAGGTGTTTATAGAAAGCATTTTCAAAGTTCTAACTAATAGCTTTTGTTTCACACTTAAATTATTACTCATTTACAATTTGGACATCCATTTCAAAACTCTCACTTTTTCATCAATTTATAGCCAAATAGTATTTAATTCATACATCAAAAGTCAAGAGCCATTAACATCACTTAGACTAAATACAATAAACTAAACCAACATGTGCAATGTACCATAACATACATAACACTTGTAAAACACAATTTCAATACTCAACCCTTAAATCTCAAGAATAGAAGGGGGAGCTCAAATCACACGTTTTAGAATAAAATCCACAACAATCACACGTTATAATCATTGCTTACTTGTACTAGTGTTTTAGCCTTGCTTTAGATAACCCAATTCACATACATACATCTTAAGGCCCAAAATACACTTTGCACTTTACAAAACAAATTATGCAAGTAAGATCTAATATGGGTTAGTCCTAGTTGACAATTTCAATTATCATATACACATATAAACTCAAAAGACGGAGAGGCCTACTAATAGGATGACAAATCTATGCCATTGGTTGTTTTCCTTTCTCTGATTCTCTTGAGTTATTTCTTGTAATATTAAAGATAATGGGGTGAGTATAATTACTCAATAATTAAGGTTCAGCTAACTGATATTAATGCATATTAATTAATTTAAATACAAGTGAAAAAATGACAAACAATTTCAAAGCATGGGCATAACCAAGGGCATAACTTAACTCTTTCATTCCCATTAAGACATACAAATAGGATAAAAATCAATATCGAATCATAAAACATATTTCAAGAGCTTACATCCACATTCTCACTCACAATAATACATACTCCTGAGATATTAATCAAATTAATGCCCTTTCATAAAGAACAAGGCTTTCACACATTTTATTTTACTAAGGTCACACATCAATAACTATGTGCTCTTTTTTATTATATACATGATCATACCTCCCTTATATCCTCCTTCTTCCCCTGACACAAAATTGTGGGCTACCTCACATTGGGTTCGTCTATACACTGAGACTACCCTAACTAAAACACTTGTGAGTAGTTACTCGGCCAAGGTTTCCCATCTCACTTGTGGATCATAGTTTTCTCTATTTTCTCATATTATGAGGTGTCATTCTCTCTAGACTAGCTTCCTCATTGAATAAGTGGATAGTTAGTTAGGTTTGAGTTCTTTATTGAACTAGTGGGATAGCTCCTTATTGAATAAGTGAGATAATATACAAATAACAATCCAGGCAAGCCATCAACTTGGATGGGAGCCTTACCATGTAGATTGAATTCTCTATTTCTTTTTCTAGGTAAACTCCCACCTCTCATAATCATACAAGGCATAGATATGCTTTATTTCAAGCATGCATTTACTTTTTGTTGTACCTAATCATAGACATGGCAATCACAAAATACATACCCAATCAATTCATTGAACTCCAATTATCTATTTCATTAAACTTCTCATTCACAAATTCATTGAACTCCTTAACCTCACAATTTGTTGAACTTTACAATTTTGATTTCATTGTACCATTCACATATTGAGTCATTGACTCTACTTAACATATAATCATTGAACTCTCAAGAAATCATATCATAAAAATCCACTAACAATACTTCAAGAATTGTATATAACTTGTCATGGAATTTTACAAGAATCATTATAGTGGATTTTCAAGAAATTTATGCCACACTTGCATTTCATTCAATTTCACACATTTAAATTTTCAAATATCAATCAAAATATTAATTAACACACAAAAGTACAAGATAAAATTTCTTGGTTACTTCAAACCTTTGAGAAGTCAAAGGTTTCATCCTTCAAATACTTATTCCCAAAGCTTCTAAGAAGCTTGAATAATGCCAAAGTGATTACTCTACAAACATTACAATATAATTTATCAATATCCATTCTTGGGCTAATTTTCCACTATTAACTCAACATTTTTTCACTCTTAAGATTCATTTTCTTCTCATATAAAGGTACACATTGAGTTTTTTAGCTTCCTCTAGCCCACAATAACATCATTGAACTCTTATATAGTTATTAATGGGCCATATTGCTTTGACTAACATATTTATGGAGAAATTTTGAACATTAAATGTTCCCCAACCGCTAATCTTCACAAAACCATAAATGCTAGGTTCTATTAGCCTAATTAACTCTCATTAACTTTATTTAAATTAATGGGTTTGGACCCATAGCCCATATAGATCGAAAATTATTATTATCAACCAAACCCTACTTCCAACACTAAGAACATGAAAGAAGGTAGGAAGATTTAAACTTAGAAACTTTACTTCAAATGTTTTTAAGCTCTAAAGTACTTTTAAATGTTGATTTCCTTAAGCCCTAGCATTGCTCTTTCCATTTCTCTTCACCTCTCATTTGTTTTCTCTCTTTTGTTACATTAATTTGCATTCTTATTTTGCACAAAAATGGCCATGCACCACAGCGAATACATAATGTGCCGAGGTGCATGGCACAGAGAGCATCTTCCCAGGTATATTAGCACATATGCACCGTGGCACATGGCATATGGCTTTCCCCTTTAAATTTTCTTCCTCTTTTCATTCTTGAGTGACACGACTTCTTTTAGACTCATGTTTAGGGCTAAAAATACAACCAAACATGCCCATTAGATGTCTCTGGCCACACACCTTTCTAATAAACTTAATCAATCTAATCAGGTTTAACTAACCAAATTAAAATTTAAGGATGTTATAACACAAGTGCTAAAAGCCTATAACAACTTTTGGACCACATTCAATAGACCATTTAAGACTCGTGCAATATACCACATTTATTTCAACACACATATATCATAAATTCACCAACCAACACCTTAATTCACAAAAACAAAAACGGGAGGTAATTTTGCATAAAAGCATTAATATTCAACCATTGACAACCAAAATATGCTTTACCCTACTTGTATAAGTATTTTGGCCCTATTTAAGCTTTACAACCATATCTAACTAGCTGAAGGCACAAAATACACAAGATTTGCTCAACTATAATGTAAGTAGTCAAAAGAATAGTATGGATTCCTTCTTGGCAAATTAACAATTTAAATGCACATCAAAGTAAATTTAGAGGTCTACTGCTAGGATTTATACACGATCCTAGGCCTTCGATCATTTTCCCCAATTCTAATCCAATGAGCTAGGCCTTAAAATATTGAAAAATGAGGGGTGAGTACAACCACTCAGTAACCAAGATTAACCTAGCCTATACAGTTGTATATTAATTAAATATGGACGTAAATGATAATAAATTCAAATATCACATACATATATATCAAATATAGCCTTGGTCACAATAGTAACAATCATGTGACCAAGCATGCAAAACATATCATCAAGTATACCTTGATTATGCAATTCTTGGGTCGCAAAAATAACAACCATACACTCCTAAAGACACATTGGACCACAATAATAAAAATCATGTGGCCAGAACTATATATGAATGATCGATATTAACCTTATACCCTTCTGATACCTTCGACACGAAATCAATGGCTATGTTCATAACTCGAACTAACCTAACCTTCTACTTGTGAGGAGTTACTAAGCCAGGGTTAACTCACTCACTTGTGTACCATGGTTTCTCTTAATACTAACAACCATGAGGTGTCATACCTTAACCTAGCCTCCTCATAAATCGGTGGAAACTAGTTAGGTTCTAGCCCCTCAAAAAACAAGTGGGATAGTCCTAAATCAATTATAAAACAATGGCTACCTTATGATTTCAACGGTCAATACCAGGGAAAGCTTTTGATTCCAATGGTAAGTATCCATTACCATGTGAATTTACTAATCTACTTTTCTTTCTAGGTAAAACTTTCGCTAACGATCATGCTATGCAATAATAACAAGTTGTATGCTATGCGACACATGTTAACCCTATCATAACATGTTCCTATAATTCTCTTTCTCCACTATACTCCACATACCCATACCACATAATAACACATTCAATCATCATCATTAATCACACATGTATAAATACACATTTTGCTTTCAACAATTCAATACAACATCAAATGTAATATCCTCCTTTTCTAATCTGTGATTAACTCCAAATCTTTATAGTTAAAGAGATTGGTTTAAGGTAAATAACATGATACCAAGTTGGCAAATAGGTGGAAAAGTTAGGATCCTAAGTTTTCAAAACTAAAACCATTTTTAAAGATTTTGAAAGAACAAATTAGAGTTTACAATTATGTAGAAACATAAGATCATTTTAAATATTAGTGCATTTATAAAAGAATCAAAAAACAAAGTGATTTTGCAAAAATTGAGGCATGCGTCGCAGCTCATTGAACAAGTGCCGTGGCTTGTTTGCCTCTGTGACATGCATCGCGACGCATTACATATTTTATGACAGCAAACTTTTACTGTCAATTTGACAGCTTTTGGGGCAACTTTCAATATACCCCATTCTTTCATTTGACATCCGATTAATACGAACTAGCCAACTAGGTGTTTATGAAAAACTTTTTCTGAGCTCTAACTAATGGCTTTCATTTCACAATCCAATTATCACACATTCAAATTTTGGACACTTTTTTCAAAACTTACACTTTTTCAATATTTTTCACAAAACTAAGTGTCCTACTCATTCACCAAAAGCTAATAGCCATTAACACTACTTAGACCACACGCAATATATCAAAATTAACCTGTCCAATGCATCACATCATAACAAACATTTATGATTCACAATTTTAATATTCAACTCCTTAATTCAAAACATAAAAGGGGGAGTTTAAATCATCTATTTCATCAAATATATCATAATTATCACATAGTATGGCCAATTCTTACTTGCATTAGTATTTTAGCCCTATCACAGATATCGCATTTCATAAACTCACTCCCTAAGGCCCAAAATACACTAACAACTCACAAAACACATAATGCAAGTAAGAATAAAAAAATGAACTATTCTTAGTTGGTAATTTCAACCGTCACATATACATAAAGACTTAAAACAAAGAGGCCTACTAAATAGGATCATAGTCCTAAGCCTCTGGTTGTTTTTCTCCATTTAGTCCTCTTGAGCTATTCCCTGTAATATTAAAGATAGTGAGGTGAGTATAACCACTCAGTAACTAAGGCCTAACTAACTTAGACTAATACATATCAATTAATTTAAATGCAAGTGGCCAATTATGAGAAGATTTCAACCTAAAAATCATTCTTTAGAACATACAATCCATATTATCAAGCATAAATGCATATGCTCAAAGGATCATGATTTGTGAGCACCATTTCATATAAGAGAATAAATAATCACATATTCTATCCACATAATTTCTCATGAAACCAAGTTATACTCGCATTCATCAACATTAGGGTCACAATACATATAACCATGTGCCCTTTTTCATTATATACATGATCACACCTCTCTTATATCCTTCTTATTCTTCTTACATGAAACTGTAGGCTATAGTACACTAGGATAGTCTATACCTCAGGATTTCCCTAGTCTAAACACTTGTGAGGAGATTAGCCGGCCAAGATTTACTTAACTCAATTGTGAAACACAATTTTCCCTATTTTCTAACACTATGGGGTGTCATTCTCACTAAACTAGCTTCTTAATTTAACTAGTGGATAGCTAGTTAGGTTCGAGTCCCTCATTAAACCAGTAGAATAATCCTTTATTGAATAAGTGGGATAATATATATATAAATAATCCAAGTAAGCCATCAACTCAGATGGAAGCCTTACCACATGTATTTAACACTACTACAAAATAGACTTTTCACGTCGCATTTTTAGGCCTTTTCACATCACAACTGTAGGGGACATCATACTGGGTGACTTAAAATAATGGCTCATCTATGTTACAAATAATGGAGACGCGAAAAAGAATAAACCATATCTCTTTTAATATCAAGAGAGGTAGTTTCTACATAATTCACATCCCCATTTTACTAGATAGAGACGTGATTTTCATATAAACTACGTCCCCCCAAATAAGGGGGACGTGGTTTCTCATGTTGTCAAACACACTATGTCTCTAAATAATGAGGAAAACCACATCCCCCCAAGTAAGAGGGACGTGGTTTCTAATGAGTGGAGAAACCACGTCCCTCATTCATGAGGGGGAAGTAGTTTCTTTGAGAACCACGTCCCGCTCTATAATAGGAGACGTGGTTTGTTGTGAACCCACTTCCCCCCACCAATTAATGAAGGTGGATTCATTTATTGTTATGTCCCTCCTTTTAATAATGTAACATAGTTTTTGTAATTTTTTTATATACAATTTGTATTTTCTTAACAACCAAAATAAAATCTATCAAAGTATGCCACAGAAATAGCCAAATTCATACAACAAAAGTTTAGCAAATAGCAATTCATTTACAGCCATTTATAAACTATCCCAACAAAATATACCAAGTACATTGGAAAGACAAAACTATTGTTACCTATTCAAGTGTCAATATTTACAGCCAAATTCCAACAAACTACTTGAACACGTTAGGGTTTATATCATTTTATCTAACTATATGGATAAACTATAAAATCACTATGTAAATAGCTCTTGAAGAAGATAACCTGCTAAATTATTTCGAATGTCAGTTATGTCTTCCTTGATATAGGGGTACTCATTGTCAAAAAGCTGTAAATTTTTATCGAATGTTCATTAAATATCCAAATTCTAAAGCCTTGCGAAACTAATATTATTAAAATAAATAATAATGTAACTTAGTATGTGTAAATTTTCATTGCTTTCGAATTGAATTATCTCATACATATAACGAATAATATAATATCCATACTCTATACTCCCTATCTGGTAATGGCACTGAAAGTTAAGAATCAAGTGATAAGTATAAACAAAAATATATATGAAAAAGTTGTGAATAAAAAGTATTGAATTGAAATTACTTACGTTTGAAAAAATCTAAGTTAGTGAGGGATTTTTTGAGATGTATTTTTTATTGGGCATCGCTTTCCCCCGGTCATATAATATATCTTCAATGCTCTATCATGATATTTAAATAAAGTATAAAGTATTAAAACAAAATAAATATCTAACATTTATAAAAATAATCTTAACTTACGTGTTGAATATATTTGTAATTTCAGTACTCGGTTGCTTGGCCATGGAATAAAACTAATAGATCTCATGCAAATATGGGCATATAACACAAAGGGACCAATGTTAACTACAAAGAGACAAAAGAAATTAATACATGAAAGCATACAAAAGATTATCAAACTAAATATATCTATATATATATATATATAAATGAATATAAAAGAACTTACCTTCAAGAATTGGAGCCAGATAACATGGCAATTTTGTTTCTAAAATGGTATTGCCCATATATCTCATCCTATCACTGATATCATTGTGGGCCGATGTCAAAGAAGCTGGATACAAAAATTCAAATTGATCTTTCTGTGATCCAATACAAAGATTATTAAGAAACTTATTAATAGAATGATATAAAAATTATTGCATATAAATTAAAATAAATGAAGTATTTGTTTATAAATAAATCTTTCATTTCTTACAAAAACCTAAGGAGTTGAAATTAAATCATGAGATCCACATTAGAACTATGCAATCAAGACTATCCTAGACTATCATTGAGAATGCATATAGAGCTATTGTATGCTAAACAACTTGAAGAGAAGATGAGCAGTGGGAAGAGATACTGAGCTGTTCTTGGCTAAAAAGCTGAGAGAGATGAGAAGAGGATGAACACGGGAGGCAGGGAGCTGCTGCTACACACGAGATACAGATTGTAGAGCTGAGAGAAACGAGAGGTAGAGCAACTATTCCTGGCCGAGAAGCTGAAAGAGATGAGAAGCACCAAGAGGCTAAGAAGTTAAGAGAGACGAGAGTCACAAAGAGGGCAGCAAAAAAATGCGATCGAGAAGCTTGGATGAGCAGTAGAAAGACCAGATTGAGAAGCTTAGCTAAGACTGATAAGTAAAAAGACGATACTCTGATTAGAGATGAGGGCAGGTATATCAAACTTTGAATGTTGTTTTAAAAAACTTGACTGGTATAAGGCTCAAAAATTAAGAGGGGACGAAGAATCCATGTCTCCTAGAGAGGAGAGAGACATGAATTTGTGCCACGTCCCTCTCATTTCTGGGGGACAAATCCACGGCCCTCTCCTCTCTGGGGACATCCCCCAGAGAGGAGAGGGACGTGGCTTCTAACATGAAGCAATGTTCCCCTTTATAAGGGGGATGTGGCTTCTGCAGAAGCCAACTAGCTCTGTTAGAAGCCACGTCCCCCTCTTCAAGGGAGACGTGGCTTCTGCAAAAGTCACGTCCCTCTCCTCAAAGGGGGACGTGGATTCTGACCTTGGATTCTAATAAAGCCATATCCCCTTAAGATGTAAGGAGATGTGGCTTATTAAAATTTTTTTATAAAAGAAATTTTTTTCAATCCACGTCCTCTTTTTACTTATGTGACGTGGATTGTGTTCTTTCTAAGTCTAACTTTTAAAATGGGACGTAAATTAAGGTAGTAGAAATGTCTTTTTGTAATAGTGTAATTCTTTACTCCTTTTTCTAAGCGAACTCTCACCTCTCATGATCTTGTAATGCATAGATATCAATAACTCACATTTTACACACATCATAAAACTCCACAACACATATGTCATTAAACTCCTCAAATACATAATCGTTGTATCCTATCACAATTCACATCATTGAACTTGAACTCTAAATAAAACAAATCATTGAACTCCATATAATACAAGTCATTAAACTCCTCAAACTTACATTTCTTTAAACTCCACAATAAGATGCACATCATAGAACATGCAATCATATAACTCTTTTCACACATAAAATTATTATACCTCACACATTCGCAATCATTGAACTTCATAATTTTAAAATCATTAAAATTTATTAGATAACTACCTCATAGTAGGTTTTTCAAACAATTCATCCCACACTTGCATTTCAATCAATCCTACACATTTTAATTATCAAATATATAATTCAATAAACTAATTAATACACATAAGCACAAGATAGAATTCTCCTAGTTACCTCAAAACTTTGAGAGGTTAAAGGTTTTATCCCCTAAGTACTTACTCCTAAAGCTTCCAAGAAGTTTGAATGGTACTAATAAGGTTGCTCTATAAGCATTTACAATATAATTAATTAATATCCATAGTTGAGCTAATTTTCACTATTAGCTTAAGACTTCTTCATACTTAATATTCATTCTATACTCATATAAAAATACCTATAAAGTTTCTTGGCTTCCTTTAACTCTCACTAACATCATCGAGCTCTTTAATGACCACTAATGGGATCACATTGTTCCCAACCAACTTATGTATGAAAATTTTGTATATTAAATATTTCTCAACCACCAATCATCATAACTCCATAAATATCAAGTTTCATTAGCTTAATCTACTCCCATTAACTCTATCTAAGTTAATGAGTTCAAACTCATAGCCTATATAGATTGAAAATTATCATTATTAACCAAACTCTAACTTCTACCACTAAGAAAATGGAAGAAGGAAGGAGGATTTAGGTGTAATAAACTTACCCTTAATGTTTATGAGCTCTAAAACACTCCTAATAGTCAGATTCTTTAAGCCCTTGCACTGCTCTTTCTGTCTCTCTTCACCACTTCTTTGTTTTTCTCCTTTGTTGCATCAATTTTGTGATCTTATTATAGCAAAAAAGTGTCTATACGCCATAAAAAATGCACAATGTGTTGCAGCATATGGCATGGAGAAGGCTTCCCGAAGCATGTCAACATGCATACGTCACGGTGGCCTGATCCATAAGTCGCTGCACGTGGCACAAAACCTTACCCTTTAAATTTCTTTCTCTTCTCATTTCTCGGGTGACCTAGTTCTCCTTTGGACTCGCGTTTAGGGCTGAAAATCACAATCAAACATAACCGTTAGACATCTCTAGCCACACACCTCACTAATACACTTAAGTAATCTAATTGGGCTTAATTAATTTGGTTTAAGATGGAGGATGTTACATCAAACAGTGCTAAATTTGCTTCAATGAATTTTCAAAACACCAAATAAGTTTCAAATAGCTAAATTCAACAAATAATTACTTAATAAACAACTATACAAACTAGATCTTTTCTCGATTACCTCAAACATTTGAGAGATCAAAAGTTTACCCCTCAAAACATAACTTCCTAGACTTTTTCTCAAGCTTGAATGGTGCCAACATAGTTAATCTACAATTAATTCATAAGGGTATCCATTAATACTGCAATTGAATAATTTCCAACACTAACTCATTCTTTCACTCACACAATAGCACAATTTCCACTTCTCATCATATCTATTGGGTTTACGAAGTGACATAAATGAGCCATTAAATCACCATTATGGCTTCAACACAACCCCAATAATCATATTTATGCTATTTTTAGATATTAATGATCGTCAACAACCAACAACTCACAAAACCATAAATGTGGAGTCTAAATACTATAAACCACTCCCATTATTCATGTTTTAATCGTTAGGTTCGGACCTATAGCTCATATGGACTAAAACCCATTATCACAATTCAAACTCTATCTTAAATCCTCATAAAAATGAAAGGAAAGGGAATATGAAGGTTTAATGTACTTACCTTATGTGTTAGGAAGTTTTAAAATATCTCTAATAATTCCCAAGTTTATGCCCTAACAGAGCAATAGGTATGCTCTTTATTCCTCCCTCTTCTTTCTTCTAATTTTTTGAATAGACATGAACTGGTTTAAATAGAATTTTGGCCATGCACCACAGTGTGTGTAACCTACACTGCAACACATGACACAGAGAGGCATAGCTCATGTTGGTTGCCTTTGTGAGTAGTAGCGAATGTCCCTCACGCTGCAAAATATGGCACAGAGGACCCTTCTTTAATTATTTCTCACCTTTTGATGCCTGTATGACCTAACTTCTCTTCGAAACTACACTTAGGGCTGAAATCATAATCAAACACACTTTTTAGACCCCTCTAACTACACACCACATCAATAAACTTAATTACTATCATTAAGCTTAGTTAATAGGTTTAAATTTCTAGGATTTTATAAAGGGAGAAGACTAATTTTGGTCTTATGTATTGTTACCATTTTTTATGTTCATTTTTACCTTTTTACTATTATTAAATGTTAGAAAAAAATTATTAAAAATAATTATTTTTGTTATTATTAGAGGTAAAGGTGTAAACTTATTAAATTTTAAAATAGAGTTAATGGAGTTTAAAGTTTTTTTTAACACTGACAAAATATGCTGGAAATCACTTATAATCAGAACTAAAGGGAGAGTTTCTCTTATATTTGAAAACGGAGGACAGATAGAGTATAATAAATAGTTGTCTAAGAATTCAAACAATAATAAATAAGAGATAAAATTAGAAAAAATAGTAGTTATTCTACTTTAAACTTTTTACTTAAAAAAATTTTAAAATTTATCTTATATTAAAAATATAGGGTTAATGATTATTTTTGTCCCTTAACCTTACTTAAAAGGTAATTAGGTACCCCTAAACTCAACATGAATTAATTTTATTTTTCAACTTTAAAATTTCCCTCCCTCATCACTGTAATTAACTCACCATTTGTTCAATGTTAGTGGGCCACACATTCAATTTTTACATATTTTTTATTTTAAAATATTAAATTAAAGTCATTTTTACCGTTTAACTTTATGTAAAATAGTAAAAAATCAGTGAACATCTTAAACTCAAATATTTTATAATAAAAAATAAAAAATTAATTTAGGATCTACTAGTGAATATGTGGTAAGTTAATAACAAAATGATAAATTATAATTAATTTATAATTGAATTTAAGATATATAATGATCATTCCAGTTAAGTTTTTTTTTGTTGGGGGGGGGGGGATAACTCATATAACAAAAATATGAAAGGAAGCATTGTGGTGCATGAAAAAGCGTGGGATTCTAATAAGTGGTGCATGAAAAAGCGTGGGATTCTAATAAATGGGGATGCAGTAGTGATGAAAAACGGTCCAGCAAAACACCATGTAACAAGACACGTGCCTTCATCCCTTCTCACTTCTCACGTTCTCAAATCTCAGCCGCCTCTCTCCTTCTTCTCGCAAATGGCCAGTCAAACCCACAAGCCTTGACCATTCATCTTCCATTTTCCACAGTCAAACTTGGCCCTTTTTGAGCTTCTCCGAAGTATCTCCCCTGACTTTATAATACATCCCTCCCAATCCTCTCTCCTTACATGCCTCCCAGCCCTTCTCCCTCATTTGAATTCAAACCTCTCAAGACACAGCCTTTTATGACGACCTCTTTCACCGAGCTCCTTTCCATGGATGATCGCTGGCCTTCTTCTGAAATCCCCAAATTCAAGTCAACCCCTCCTCCTTCCTTGCCCCTCTCTCCCTCCCCTCTTTCTCCTTCTTCTTACTTGCCTTTTAGCCCTACCCAGTTCCTCAGCTCCCCCTTGTTCTCTTCATCCCCAAATGTGAGTTCTCAAGCTTCTTTTTCTGTGTTTTGTGTTTCTGATTTCGTGTTTTTGGTCATTGCTGATTGTGGGATGTTTTTTCGTGTTGCTTTAGGTTCTTCCTTCTGCTGAGACGTTTAATAACAAGGAGGACGAGGAGAAGCCATTCTCTGACTTCTCCTTCCAAACCCAATCGAAGCCCCCGTCCTTCTTGGAATATTCTTCAACCATGTTTCAAGCGGTGAGTTCTGTTCTATTCTTATGGGGTAATATAGATGGCTTTTGACTAGACTGTAATTCGGCTGCCTCTTTTTTTCTTTTTTCCTTTGTTTATTCATTGAATCATTACGAATCTTGCTGACTTGTTTCCTTGTTCCTGGTGTGCACTTGGAGACAAGTTTCCTGTCTTTGCTTCTGTGTAAACGGTCCTTTGAATTGTCTTCTTCCTCCGTCTGTCTTTTTTCATTTCTTCTTGGTCTTATTTTTGTCAATAAATTCAAAGTTTGATCTTTTAGTAACTAATACAATTTTCAGATTTCAAAACTCAATGATTAGATGCTGAAGTTGAAATAACTAAATTATCAGGAACATAAATGGATGTTTCTTTGCCCTGGCAGACAGTAGACTGTGTTATAATTCTCAGACCACATAATCAGAACTGACAAAGTAATTTGTTGATACTCTAAATTCGTTATTCTAGTCACTTATTTTGAGCTATCTTGTGCAGCAGGAACCACTGAAGATAGAACCATGGAATGAGAAGACAGCTGCAAAATCTGAGTATCCATCAAATCAGAGATTCTCCTCAGAACCTCAGATGCAAAACAATTTGGCTCCTGCTTCTGGTTATGCCAACTACGCGAATCCATCCCAATCCATAAGACTTCAAAAGAGGTCAGATGATGGGTACAACTGGAGAAAATATGGACAGAAACAGGTGAAGGCGAGCGAAAATCCTCGCAGCTATTACAAGTGCACGCATCCGAGTTGCTCCATGAAGAAGAAGGTTGAAACGTCTTTGGATGGACAAATTACTGAGATAGTATATAAGGGAACTCATAACCATCCCAAGCCTCAGTCCACTAGAAGATCTGGTTCTCAATCCATTCAACCTTCTTCATCTTGTACCAATTCCGGGATTTCTGATCAATCGGCGGTGACCCTAGGTAATCTACAAATGGAGCCGACCTCGATGCAAGAAGATTCTTCCGTCTCTGTTGGAGAAGATGACTTTGAGCACACATCACAAACCTGTTACTCTGGAGGCGATGACAATGACTTTGGCCCTGATGCCAAAAGATGGTAAGTTCATAATATAGTATTACAATGTGAATGCCCTGATTTGATTTATGCATGACAAGATCTGATTCTGATTCATTTCTCTTTTTCAGGAAAGGAGAGAATGAAATTGATGGCTATGCCACCTCCGGGAATAGGACTGTGAGGGAACCAAGAGTCGTAGTTCAAACTACAAGTGAAATTGATATTCTTGATGATGGCTATAGGTGGAGGAAATATGGTCAGAAAGTAGTTAAAGGAAATCCAAACCCAAGGTATGTAACTGATGCTAGCCTTTATTGCAATTTCTTTGCTTCCAATCTGCATTGACTTAAAATTGATCAAATTGTCCTATGTGCAGGAGCTACTACAAGTGCACAGCTCCGGGGTGTTCGGTGAGGAAACATATCGAGCGAGCTGCTCATGATATGAAAGCTGTGATCACAACATATGAAGGGAAACACAACCATGATGTTCCTGCAGCTCGAGGAAGTGGGAGTTATAACATGACCGGAGCTTCTCGGAACAGCAACGCCACCAGCAACAATGTTACTGCACCCATAAGGCCATCAGCGGCTTCCGCGTTGAACAGTTTTTCCAGCACGTCAAGCTTAACAAATTCGCTTCATAACGCAAGCCAACCAACATCTGCAAGTCAAGATTCATTTCTATTTGACATGTTGCAGAGCCCAGCAAGTTTTGCATACTCTGATTTCGTCAGATCAATGGGATCGTATAACACTAACACATAAGAAGCCACGGATGAGAAGAAGGAAAGATTAATTCCTTCAGTTATTTATGTCCAAATCAGGAACCAAAAGGAAAAGCATATAATCATACACATGCCTCTGTGTAACACATACGATGTTAGGCATTTAGAGAGGAATAGAATTAGAAACAAAGAATCATGGAAATAAGAAGGGACAAGAAGGATTTTAACATTCCACATAATGTAGGACTTAGGACGTGATACAGAAAACATTTAGCTGATAATTTGTGTTATTCTTTTGTTGTATTTGTTTAGTAGAAAAAAGGATGCGATTTTCATGTAGATTTAACGTGTTTATGTTACTATTCTCTTTGCACTTCTTGTCCTCAATAAAGTTTAATAGCAATGAAGTTTTATATTTCTATATTTGCATCAACATTTTATTTTATCACAGTTATTCCCTAAGGCCTCAGACCAGAAAAATAAACACGCTCACACAACACCGTGGTCTTTGAAATATTCAACTGTGAAGATGATGAAAAGCTTTGCGGCTTTAAGAATGGAAAAGACCGAGTAAAAATTTCAATTGACTTCTGATGTGGTGGAAGAAAGAATAAACAAGGTTCAGAATGCTCACCGTGTTAAGAATTAGTCAAAGTATCTATGGTGATATCAAAACACATGAACAAAGTCAAAAGTTTCCTTTTTTGATTACTAAATTGTGAATTTTTAGTCAGAAATATAAAAAGCGAAATCTAATGACATCAAAAGCGTTTGAACTTTGAACACAAAATAGGGAAATACTACTCCCACAGACTCACACTCCAAACCCCTCTTACTATCTATCTCTTACATTCTTCACACAAAAGTAATGTACGGATAAACAGAGTTATAATTTTGATGAAGTTCAGATATAAGATTGAATTGATAATTTGTAGCCAGAAAGAAGGGAGGAAGCAGCAACAGCAAAGAATGCCAAGAAAGAGAAGCCAATGGCTGCAGCAGAAGTGTCTGTGAATATATTGTCTGATCCTTCCCTCATTCTGTTTGTCAATGGCACTGCTGAGGATGCTGATGATATCAACAGATACGCCATTATCTACATTGTCGATGATATTATGGATTAATAGATTCATTTGAAAAATGCTTTTTCAAGAAATATACAATGAGATGATAACTTGTTATATATACTTCAAAATTTGAACAATTTTCTTAAGCTGGGTCTCAGTTCGTAAGACAAAATGTTACCATCAAAATAATACATGCCAAGGATCCAATTCATGTAATTTGGACCCATTCACTGTGTCACTTATGTTAAACATGTTTAAGAGAATCAAATTCAAGTGTTATTGAAACGTCTTTGGCCTATAAATCACCCATTCATTTTCTTTTGACCTGAAATCACCTATGCACCTATTTATTCGTGTTAATTAAATTTATTTATTTTTGTGCATTATGTAAACCGTTATCATGTACTTTTTTAATGAGAGAATTATTTTCAAAGACTCTTTAAAAAAATTATTTACAAATAAAAATTAATGTAAAATAGATTATTGTTAAAATAAAAGTGTAACTTTTTTTTAATGAAACTTTTTATTAGTTTTTGTTGGTGAATAATTCTTTTAAGAGATCATTAAATGTGATTTTTTCTTTTTTTAATTTAGCCGACGAAGCTTTCAAGTGTGAACCATTCAAATGAAGCGTCTGGTCTTCCTCCAAAACACAGGTCAACTTAACTACAAGGTGGGGCCACGTAGGACCCGATAACTTACTAGCAGGTTATCAAGATCTCTCTCACACGCACACGCACACGCACACACAACAGACAGCACACACGTATTTAGAACCTGTTGGAAAGTTCTTCCTTGTGAACGCAACTTCAAAAAGAAATGGTGACATGTAAATGCACTTTTCTATTACTTGACAAATATCGAATATGAATTCATTTTCAATCCCTTCGCAGAGGTAACTTCGAAACAAAGTTTTAGTTTTAAACTACCTATTCATCTTCTGGTTTAAAAAAAAAAAACTACCTATTCATTCTTTTCAAGAATTGCCAGAAGCTGATCTTACTAATTTTTAATTAAATGGCGTGACATGTTAGTATTTTTATACGAGTCCATTATAATGTTAAAAAACTCAATTTTATATTTTACTAGGGTGTTTATTTACATGATTTGATAACTAGGTAAATTTATTTAATTGTTTAAATATTAATGTTTCGTTAAGAGTCTTTATGCATACCAGTTCAATAATATCTCAATTATTATAATGAGTTCATAAACAAAAGATGTTTAATGTGTGTGGACGAATTAAAATTGTAGTCCCTAACTCACATAGAATAATCATAATCCCCCCCCCCAAAAAAAAAAAACTTTTGAGAAACTTAAGAGGACATATACGTCATTATTCATGACCTAATTTTCTGCTACTGATTGATAAAATGTATTAATTGATTTTATATAATCAAATTATTTATTATCTATTTTCTTATAGCCCTAGTTATTTCATTTCAATTGATTAATTACAATGAGACAGATAATAAGTTGATTAACTGTTAAGAAAAATGACCGATTAATAGAAATTGAAGAAGGAGAAGGAAAACCTGATCTCCAATGAAGTCCAACAGCAAAGCCGTTCTTGGATGAAGAAAATTCTTTCCGGTGGAGATTTCCTGAACTTGCCGGAGCACTTGGCCGCCGGTGTACAGTGACGACAGAATCGCAATCGCCAGGACGTACCTGTGCCAAATTACAATATCAGAAACCCAAAAACAAATAAAACTGTAAAATGAAGGACACAGCGTACATCCCAATTTGCATTTTCAGTTATTCAAGACCCAGACACAGTAATGAAATTTTGACAAAAGCCCGGAAAATTTCAATCCAGCCGACTAGAAAATATGGAATACAAAATGAAAGGAAGATAGCAATAGGATATTAAATTACCTATATTCCTCGTATTTATCGAAATTTTTCCAATCGCCATGCTTATTGGAAGCCATGACGATGAAACTGATCAGAGAGAAAACGAGGGCCATCCCTCTCAATCCCAACGAGCCTCTCTTGAACAAATCGTCCCTCTTCCATCGCCTTAATATTCCGCCGACTCCGCCACCCATTCCCGGTTGCGTTTGGTGCTCCATATTTTGTAAAGTAGACGCCGGCGTCAGGTTGGCCGGAGAAGAATCGAAATTCGTCTTTGTCGGGGAATCGGGGAAATTCGACATCTCTATCTGATCTCAGAGATACCACTCGAAGCTCCGCAGATTTCAAAATTACGATTCACACAAAAATCAGAATAAATATATGAAATTGAGACTGAAAGAGTGAATTTGGATTGTTTGCTTAGGACGTGAAAATGTAATCTGTTAAATGCTTTTGGTTGTGAAGTTAGGAGTGAGAGCAAATCGTTAAGGTAGTTAAAGAAGGGAGCGAGCAAGAGCGAGGCGTGAAGTAAAATGGCGGGATGACGTGGCGTTGAATGAAAGGCCGAACGTAGCGGATCACGGCAAGGCAATCACAGAATTGGCTTCTCTCCCTTTCTTTTTCTTTTCATTTTTTCTTCATTTCTCATCTCAATTATTAAATGATTGAGGTTTAATATTTTATAAAATTATTATTTTATTTATTTTTTATAAATTTATTATTTATAAAATTTTTATAATAATAATTTTATAAAACATTAAATTTAAATATAATGATTGAAATGAGAAGTGAAGGATAAATGAAGAAGGGGGAAAATGAAGAGAAGCAGGTCCGGCATTCACACGCAATAGCGATGCCAGCTGTATGAAGTGGACCCACCTCCGAAACGGCGAAACCGATGTTCTACATTGTCGTTTTTCTTTCACATTCCATTTGTTTGTTTGTTTGTTTTTTGTGATTAAAATAACAAAATTTCAAAAACTCCTCTGGTTTTTTCTCCCAATCGTCAATGATATTGGAAGTTTCTCTGTCTTTTGGTTAGAAACTTGTAATTGTAAAATATATTTGAATTGAGAAAAAAAATTAAAAAGAATGGGCGAAAACAAAGTGTAAACTTATTTCTTGGATCATTTTTTACACAAATAACAAAGAGTTGTATTTGATTAAAATCGTTATTACTTTAGTCGTTATTATTTTGAATATGATGCAACATTGTTAAAATATGGTGACATAAATAATAGAATACTAAGTTAACAGTAATATAGATAGATGAAAAAAATATAATTATTTAAGTAAAAAGACAGAAAATTGACTTATAAAATTTAAATAACAAAATGCAACGTATGGAACTAAATTTATATAAATTAAACTATTGTCCAATTTGTTTTCATTTAGTTAATATAGATGTCACGTCACCAACTTATTTATACAATAAGCCATATGGTGTTGGTTATATGAATTACACAATGCTATTTTATTTTATTATTAGTTAAGTTTTTAAAAATATTATTAATTAAAAAATCTTGTTTAATAACTTTTATAAATGTTTTCTTTAATCTTCATCTATCTCTTTTTATAGGATTCAAAATTATTTATTTCACTCTTCTCAACGGTGCCTCTCACACCATGGCCTTCTCTATATATATCCAAATCATTTTAAATAATTTTTTACCTTTTATCATTTTTTTCTCAATAAATGTCACACTCATTTTTTCTTATACATGCTCAATTTTAAATTTTATCTTTTAGTATATGCGCACACATCCATTTTAACATTCTAATATTTATTATTCTAACTTTACGCTCATATTATCCTTTTAAAGCCTAACATTCACTATCATATAATATAACCGGTTTTGTAACAATTCGATAAAACATTCATTAACATATTTATATATCAGATTAATTTAAGAGTCAATTTATGTTCTAAAATTTAAATGACTACTGTGATAACTTAAGAAAACATAAGTAACTATATTAATAAAAAAATTAAATTTAAATGATTAAATTGATAATTGAGATAAATTTATTATTTTTTTGTTTACTGTGGTGGTATTTTTACTTTAAAAAGAGTATAACATAGAATGAGCACAAAGTTTTAATTGTCAATTTAATTTAAAGCTCGTCTTAAAGATAAGCCATGCTAATTTAAAGGATTTAAGTTCAACAAAATGCTGCAAGATATAGTGATATGTAGGGCTATGCAAAAGATCTTTAGTCTTATTCAGTCCGATTCAACTCGACACAACCCGATCTCCTCCAGTCTAGATAAAAACTAGTCTTTTAAGACTAAAATGATTAAGAAGGCCAGATTCTTTCTTCAGGCTAAATTGGACGAGAGACCTAACATCTTGACCATTTAGTCTAGTTTGATCCTATAAAGTTATTTAATATAATTATAAATAATTTATTAATTATTATTACAATAAATTAATTTAGAATAATAATTAGTAATTTTTAGTATTTTATACTTGTGGAGTAATGAATATTGAGCAAAATTTTAACATTACCCAACTTCAGTCTTCTCCTTTTATTAGTAAAATTTGATATTAACTAAGTGTAATGAACTTTGGACATATTAAAGGTTATTTAATTTTAATCATTTGTGTTGTAATTGGAATACTTTTTATTGTTATTATAGATTGTTGTGGATTTATAATTTTTGTTGTAATAAATTTTATATAACTATAAATAGTTTTATCATCTTAATTAAATTTATTATATTGAAATAAATTGATGACTCTCATAGATGAAAAAAAAAACAAAGTGAGATACTGGATAAGATCGAGACCAATCTCCTAATCCTACTAGACCAATATGCTCTTATTTAGCTTTGGGGTTATACTAGGACTACACCAAACCAGACCACAGGTTACCTACCTCAGTCATTTTCATGAAAAAGATCAAACTTCAAGTTAAACTAAAGTCCTATCGTGTTAGTCATTTATACAGCCCTAGTAATATGGGGTAACCTAATGATAGCTTACGATAACTCAAAATTCCATGGTGTGTTATCTCATAAAGAATAATACTAATCAAAATAGCCACACAATTGAACAAATTCAATCCATAAATCTAATAAATCTTCTAAAAATACGAAAAAGCTAAATTGTCTAAATAGACTTTTAAAAACCTAAATGATGCAATCCTGATTAATTTAGGATTCTCAATAGATAGATCATATCCCAATGGACATATTTTATCCTTATTTGAATTTAAAACAAAATAAACTAATTTTTCTAAACTTAAATTTAAGATTTAAATAAGATAAACTAATTTTTTAAATTTAAAAAATAATAATAACTAAACTAATTGGGCTCATGGGCCTGAACATCTTGAGTTAAATCCAATATGCTAAGAGTTTTTTTTTAGGTCTTTTAGAACTCAATTTACCTTTAGGACACATTAATCTTTTAGGACATCCCTAATTAATAAATTTAAGACTTCTTTTATCCTTTTAGCTCTAGATTTAGTCATGGATTCTCTAATGTCCTGTAACGGGTCAAAGTTACTAAATGTTGAATTTTGACACATCCCTTGATTTTTATCATTCCCTTCTTCCTAAAGAGGATTCATCATCGAATCACATGTATTAAATAAAGAGAGGTTAGCAATGTTGAATGTAGCTGACACATTCCTATAGGAGCAAGGAAGATCTATCTTATAGGCACTATCATTAATTCATCCCAACACTTGAAAAGGTCCATCACCTTTTGCATGCAACTTTGTCTTCCTCAGATTTGGACATATCCTTGGCTGAGATGTGCCTAAACTTAATTTTCAAGTTCAAAGACAACTTTCATGAGCTTTTTGTCAGCTTACTTATCATACTGCTCGTTTCTCCCTTTAACTGAAGCCTTCACCTCAAGCATTTAGGCTTAAAGTAAGATTATGGCCCAATTTGCCTCCTTCAGAGCTAATGGCATTTGGTGGTGTGAATAGGATACCTTTAAATGTGTTTTGAGGTAAAAACAGACCACTTTGGATTCAGGTATCCATCTTATTAACAATTGAGAATTTAGGTGTAAAACCGATACAATTAGTTAGAGGGCTTGAAGAACTTTGTATGGACACTTGAATTGCTTAAATTGGACATTGGATAGCAAAAAGGTGCACTCCAAAAGTTTAGAGTATTGTCATGACAACAATTTTATTGTCGTGACAGTAGTTGCGCACCGCGGCATAATGCTTGTTGAGGGACTCATCCCTCTGTGCCATTTGCCACAGCAAACAGGCCAGTCTCTAGAGAAATTTCAATCTTCTTCTACTTATTTTCAAGTGTTGTTTACTTCTCATGCTTCCGTTATCCTATTCCAATTATTTTAATTCATAGTTTGAGCTCAAACAACTTTTGTAAAAGAAGGTTTTCTTGGGATCCTAATATTTTAAATGAGTTTCTTTTAAACCCTTGGGTTGTTACAAGTTTTAATTCTAGTTATCACAATGACGTGTGAGAATATTGTCTTGATAATGTCAAGATAGACATTATATATTAGGCCTTTAATATAGTGATTTGGACTCTCAGCACATATTATAATCTCTTTAATATAAGTATCTTCACTTAGATAACTTGGCTTTAGGTAATTTGATGACACGTAATACCACCTAATATATAGTTATCACACATGTTGCTATCTAGAACTAGATTGTCAAATAAGATGCCATCTTTGATGTCACCTAGGATGCATCTTAGATGCCAACTGGGCTGCCACACAGGATCACATCATTCTCCTCCTTTTAAAGAAGAGTTATCCTTGATTTTTTGAGGATCTTTTAATGGTAAACTTGCATCATCAAATTGCTGTAATGGAGAATTAACATAACTAGAAAAAGAATGATTAACAATATTAGTAGATAAAACTTTCTCAACCTCTCCTTCTAGTTCTTTTTCAAATTTTGGCTCCTTTTTTTTATTTTTCTCTCCCTCTTTTTCATTCTCTCATTCGTCTCTTTCTAACTCAAAACTTTCTCAACTACTCAAACCATTCTTACTCATATGTTCATTTTTCTCTTTATGCATAAGGGAATTTTCTTCAACCCTAAGTATCATACTTGGAATGAAAAGGTATTCATCTATACATTTATTTTTCATAATTTTCAACAGTCAAATTTTTTTCTCCTTTGTTGATTCAACTTCTAGCTCATTATCAAGGATAATAATAGACATAAATTCTATCTCCTTGAAATGAGAGCTAGTTTTTGAACTTCTCTTTCTCTCTAGTTCTTTCTCTTTATCTACTTTAGACTGCACTTATAAAGAACATATGATAACTAAAGTTTCACCAATTGATAAATTTTCACCATCATATTTGGACTTGGATTCCTCCTTGGTTGAGGCATAAGCTTAACTTCTTCTTGGGCCTTAGAATCCTTCAATTTATAGGTTGATTTTGAGTCCCTCCAATTAAAAGTTGAAGATTTCAATCGTTTCTCTTGAAGCCTTTTCTCAATTTTAATGGCCTTATGCACAAGCTCTTCCTTATCTATAAAGATATAGATATCCATTTTATCTTTTTAATAATTTAGGTCTTTAAAGCTTCATCATCTTCATATATTCTAGCTCACATCTTAAGTTGATCAAGATCATGTACATACCCCTTCACGATCATTGAACCTTGGGTAAACAACTGCCTCCTTCTTTTTAACTCCCTGCAACAGTGGTTAGGTTAGGCACATACTTTTTTCACATGTACTTCTTAAGTTTTTTCCAAGATTTCAGAGGTTCTTTGTCAGTTATTCGACGTTTCATCAATAAATCTTCTCGTCATATTAATGTATAATTAGAAAATTGATGCGTAGCAATTTTTACCTCCTTTTACTATGCATGTCATTAGATCAAAAGATTTTCTCCATTTTAAGTTCTCAATCAAGATAGATATCTGGATTTGGATTACCCTTGAATGGTGGATATTTAAGCTTTTGGTTGGAAAGGTCAAATTTGGATTCAGATTTCCTCCTCCTAGAATAAACTTCTTCTTCATATAACTACTAAGTTGATCTCTTTAGGAATCTTTCAATTCTTAAGTTCTTTTTCAAGTTGAGTAAGCTTCTTATAGAGAGCTATAGCATAATCAACTTTAAGTTTTTTAGGAAGAGTTTTCCCCTGAGTGAGAATACTCACTCATGACGTACCTAAAAGTTTAGTATAGCAAAAAAAAATCTAGACCTTGCACAATCGCTCATGTGTTTCACTCAATAAAATGTCATTTGTATCTATCACTCTTTTAATGTGGAGTTAAACACCTTTCACTCAATTTGTATTTGGCAAAGTGAGAAACAACATTATGAGATAACAATTATGGTGAAACTAACATTAAGAATTAAGTTACAAAGAAAGTGTAAAAAATAAAATATGATGAGGTATATGAGATAAAATAAGATTTGAATTGATATGATAAGATAAAATAAGATATGGTAGGTAAAATAAGATGATATAAATAAAATAAGATAAGAGAAAAGAAGATATGGTAGATAACATGTGATAAGATTTACCAAATCAAGAAAAATATACCAACTTTATCTTCTATTAGATTTAATCTCTGATCTCTTCCTCTGTTTTTTTAACCTTTTTTTTTACATCAACTTTTCTTTTCAACTCTTTTTTTTTAAATTTTTTTGCATGATTTTTTCCTATAATGATGCTAGCTTTTCCTTATAGAGCACATTGGCTTTTATTTCAATCTAAATATATAAAAGAAAGAGATCCAAAAAATCAATAACAAAATGAATGATTTTTTTTATTTTTTCAATAAAAGAATGGATGGAAAAAATATAAGTAGATAAAAAAAATGGATGAATGATATAAGGAAGAAAGGATGGATGTGTAACATCTTAGGAAACTAATCAAGATTAAGTTAAGTAAAAGAAAGTAATTGAATTAATTAATAAGGTGTGTGGTCATAGAGGTTTAATAAGTATGTTTGGTTGTGATTTCAATCCTAAATACAGGTTTAAAGTAAAGTTAGGTTGCCCGGATGTAAAAAAGGGAGAGAATTTAAAGGTAAAGATTCTGTGTCACACACCGTGGCATGTGGCTCATCTATCGCAATGCATGTTTAGCAATCTGTGTATGGAAAGGTCTCTCTATGCCATGCGTTGCGGCGCATGGTTAATTTTTTTGAAAAATGAATATGTGAACCAAATAGATTTTAGAGAAAACAAAAGGAGAGAAAATGAAATGCATGTCATTTTCTCTTCTAAGGATTGAGATTATGGACCATTTAAGATATTTTTAGAACCACCTAACACCAAAGGTAAGTGTATTAATCTTTTCTCTTCCCTTTCCCTCTATTTCTTGAAGATTAGAGTCAGGGCTTGAGCTGTATGTTAATTATTTATTAGTTAAACTAAATTATTTGAATTTGTTGGATATTTGAGACCTGTTGATGCAAATGTTGGCAATATAATGATTTGTGTGTATGGGAAGTTGTGTTGATTTGTTGAGAATGTTATGTATATAGTTGTGTTAGCAATAATGATGTTTGAGAGTAGGTTCTTGTAAAAAGAAATGTTATGATATTGAGCATATGAAAATTATGTGGAGTGTAATGAAATGAAAGTTATGTGAGCACGATGTAATATGATTAATGTTGTTAGAAATGCATACTAAGCATTAATATGTGCATGGCATAATCATTAAGGTGGGATTTACCTATAGAAAGAGGAGTAGAGTTTAAATCCACGTGGTAATGACAACTTACTATTGGAATTGAAAACTAGCCTTGGCATCGATTATTGGAATCGAGGGGCAGCTATTATCTTATAATTGATTCTAGACTATCCCATTTGTTTTTCAAGGGACTTGACCTAACTAATCTCTACCAATTTATGAAGAGGCTAGATTAGGGACACGACACCTTATGGTTGTTAATATTAAGAGAAACCACAGAACACAAATGAGTGAGTTAACCCTGACATGATAGCTCTTCACAAGTAAAAGGTTGGATTAGTCTAAGGTGTGAATGTAACTACTTAATAGTCACTAGTTTCATGTCAAAAGTATCAGGAGGGTATAAGGTTGGCATTAATCATACATATTCTATTTCCAGCCATATGGTTGTTATTATTGTGGTCTTACATGTTTTAATTAGGGGCGTATGGTTGTTATTATTGCTACCCCAAAATATGCATATTTGAGATATAATTGATGACATGGGTATATGCCTAATCATATGGTTGTTATTGTGTGACCAAGGCTATATTTGATTATATGTTCACTTGATGATTGAGTTTATTGCCATTTACATCCATAATTAATTGATATGTATTATGTAGGCTAAATTGACTTTGGTTACTAAGTTGTGCTCATTTTTTAATATTTTAAAGCCTGGCTTATTAGATTAGGACCTGGGAAAATGACTAAAGGCATAGGATTTTGAGTAAATCCTACTTGTAGACCTCTTAGTTTAAATTATGTGTATTTGAAACATTATTAACTTGCTAACTAGGATTTCATGCAATTCTTTTGACTACTTGCATTATAGTTGAAAATATCTTGTATATTTTGTGCCCTAAGCTATTAATATGTGATTGTAAAATTTAAAGAAGGCCAAAATACTAGTACAAGGAGGATATTATGTAATTGGTTTGATTTGGATGCATGTTTGATAGATATATGCAAAATTGACTCCCCTTTATGTTTTTGTGAATCAAGGGGTTGAGTATTAAATTTATGAAATACGCGTATTGGATTGATTATAGTGTGTTTTATGAGTCCATTATAATCCTTTGAGTGTGATCTAAGGGTTGCTATAAGCTTTTGGCACATGTATTGTATTTTAGACACCCTAGGTTATTATAAAAAAGAGTGAGTTTTGTAAAGAATGTCCAACTTTTGATAGAAAAAATAATTTAGTTATAAAAGTTGTACCATTAGTTAGAGTTAGGAAAAAACTTTCTGTAAACACCTAGATCACCTCAATCGAACAGTGGACAGAGATTTGAGATGCATCGAAAATTCATCCCAAGTGTAGTCATTTAATAATAAATTGCTATCAAACTCATACAATGCGTTGCAGCACATAGTGTCTTCGCCGCAGCACACTTGCAATAAGCTACAACGCATGTGTTGTTCTGTGCATTGTAACACCCTTTGAAAAAAAATACACACACACTCCAAAATATAGTCCCATACACATAGGATTATATAAGTAAATAAATATAGTATAATGTAATAAAATATATGTGTAGGTAGTAATAATAATAAAATAAATAAATAAATACATAAAGAATAAATATAGGATTCCTTTAAGAGTTTTAAAATATTTATTTGTTTTCTTGTATTTTGCAAAATACTAACCAAGATACTAATTATTTAATTTTCAAGTTTTGTTTTTCTAACCAAAAAAGAACTAAAAAAACAAAGAAAGAAGATGTCACAAAAAAAAAAGACAAAGGGGAAAGAAAAACAAAACGAAAAAAAAGTATATGATGTGACAAGTATAAAAAAATTAAAAAAATAAAATGTTGGCCAAATATTTTGGTGAAATAAGCTAAAAAGAGGGAAGAGTATAGGATGATGTGCCTTTTTTAGGTCCATTCATTTTGAGCCTGATTATCACTCTCATTTTACCTATAAATAACAAGCAACATGTGAGGAGGGAGGAGGAAATGAGAGAGAGTGAAAGATCTATGAAGAAAAAGAAAAAGAAAGAGAAGAAAGGAAAAAGAGAAAATACAATAAGATCTTTCCTCAAATATTATTTCTATCTTTCAATTATATTAAGATAATATGTTTATCTTTAGTTAATATCATTATTTAGTCTATATTAAAATCCTTTTAGATATTTTTACTAATTATTCTAACATTCTTATATGTATTTTAGTCACACAATCACACATATCTTTAGATTAAAATAATATATATATATATATATATACACTTAGAGCCCTTAAAATATGAGTAGGTACTGTATTTTTTCCTACTTTCATGTCATTTTCAGTACGTACAAAGAGCAAAAATTAGATTATATATATATATATATATATAAGCTGTGTAATACAGCAAAATGAACAAGAAAAAATGAGAAATTACACATAATGACTACACTGACATGCTGAGGATCTTAGGTATAGTTTCTGCTTCCTAGAATATATATACATATAGTTTATGCTTCCTAGAATATACATACATACATTCATACATACATACATATATATTGTTAGTTTGTATTTTGTTTTATGAAGCATAATTATTTATTTACCATATAGTTATTCATTTCTTACTTGTACTTATAGTTGTAGTTTTAAGTAATAATTATTTATTTGCTCATTTAGTATAATAAGTCATATTTAATTATTTCTATAATTGCTGCATTATTAGTAATAATTGTTTATTTACTGTTCTATATATATTATGCATGAACTGCTTAAATTTATTTATATCAATTATTTCTTTAGATAAATAATTAGTATTTATTTTACGCACACACATTAATATGTTTTAGTAGTAGCAATAATTGTTTAAATCATGCATTGACTTCTTGAATTTATCTTAGTTACTCAATTAACATTTATTTCTCCTTATAATTATTTGATAAGTGTGTGTGTATTCATTATTGTTAATATTTAGCATAATGATAATTGTTTAATTACTGTGCTTATGTTCCTTTTAGTATTATGACTATTAGATTAAAATTAATATAGGTGTGTGTATATATATATATATATATATATATATTCCCAAGGGAATTCCTTTTGTGGAAGAAGATCCGGGATAAACTCAATGGAATTCCTATCAAAAAGAAGATCCAAGTAAAAGAAATTATTTCATGGATTCACTCTAGGGGACGCCCTAGTACAGTTTCTTATGATAAAATATGGCTGATTTAGAATTGTTTATTTTCAGTTGTTCAGTAGTTATTGTCAGCTAATGTAATTAATTATTCATGCTATGCTCTGATTATTTTTAAAAAAATTCTACATTTAAGGCAGCTGGACCATTATTAGTTCTTAAGAAAAGAACTTACTGAGAATTTAAATTCTTATTTGATTATCTTCATAATGTGTCCAGATGCCAACAGAGAGATTTGTCATGAAGATCGATTAGATAGCAATCATAATGCCAAATTATGGACCAGCCTGAGTAATAGTAGACACTCCCAAGTCCCATCCACTCTGAGGCTATATAGGGTCCCCACTACCACCTACTCCAGACTAAATAGTACCACCCTCAACCTCTCATTCATCACACCTTTTGCTTTCTCTACCACCATTAGTACTTTCACTAGCATTAACTTTAGCCACCCCTTCGTACTACCACCTCCACCGTTTATATAGCCACCGTTCTTTACGCAGCCACCACCTTCATTTATGTAACTGCAACCTCCATTCATGTCTCCGCCACCACCGCCTTTTTATATGCAGCCTACTTTAATGTGGATGATACCTTCGAACATGCCCAATGGGCATAATTAGATATTTTAAAAATGTATATATGGGATATTTTTTGATGTATTATATTAGGGGGTACTCTAGTATATTTTTTTGATGTAATTACAAAATCTCCTTTTCCCATACTTGTTAGAAATGCTTAAGTTGACCCAATATAACTTGATTATATGCATATATGTATAATCTTACCTTAATCTGTGCAAGAATAGTTCTTCATAACTTAATTTATAGTTTAATTTTTATTCTTTTAAATGTGGTATAAAAAAAATATGTACAATACCCTTTAACTCTTAGATAAATTTAATTGATGATAATAATGTCAAAAAAAATTCCAACCTGATAACCAATCTAACCATCCTAAAGGGGAGAGTAGGATTATATGCATAGTTGTCACTGATCAATTTTTATGCAAATGCTTTGATCCTTTGTGTATTCTCATACTTCCACACATGTTTTAATTTTTGATTTTTAAACATTCAATGTGTATGAGAGTGTTTTAAATTATGAAAACTTAGAATTTTCATTTGTAATATTTTGCAAACTTGATAATTACCATGGATTTAGGAGATTAGGGTGGATTAATAAGAGTAACCTTACTTGTCTAGCCCAAAGATTATAACTCGGTATAAGTTTTTCTTATTTTGGGAATTGGTCTGTGGGTTATTATGCAATAAGAGTTGAGTTTGCTATAAATTGTACATTTACATATAGAAAGTTGGCAATTAACATTATACACATGTTGTTTTTTCCTATTGAGCTAGTGCTAATTCTTTTTTTGTGAGATTACTTCCATCCCTAAGAGGGGAGAATGGTATAGACAAGGAATACAATCAACAATATTCTGACAAATATATCAAGACAAGAGCAGGAAGTCTTAGTATAAGAAGATGTTGTCTCAAGTGAGCAACAAGTTAAAGTGGGGCATGGCTTGGAACAAATTGAGGAATAACCGAGACCTTCTTCGGGCAGTGATGATATACTACTCAAGTTGAGGACAATGATGAAGAGGGTTGAGAGAAGGATTGATGAACATCAAGAAATCTTACAAAGAGGCCGAGAGAGACTAGTAAGACCGTGGAACACAACAAAAATGAATTATATATGAAAGAAAGAATAAATGAATGAGAAAGATGAAAATGGTAAATAACAAGAACGCAATGGAGGGACATGATGGAAGGATACAACCTTAAAAAACAACTAAGACTCTGATGCCAAATGATACAAGGCAACGTAACGATAGCTTACAATAACTTGAAATCTCATGGTATGTTATCTCATAGAGAACAACACTAATCAAAATAGCCTCACAATTAAAAAAAATTAATTCATAAATCCAATAAGTCTTCTAAAAATACAAAAGGCTAAATTGTTTAAATAGACTTATAAAAACCTAAATGATGCAATCCTAGTTAATCTAGGATTCTTGATGGATAGATCATATTCTAATGGATTTATTTTATCTTTATTTAGAGCATCTTCGGTTAGGCCAAATATGTTAAGAGTCTTTCTTCTTCTAGAATTCCATTTGCCTTTCGGACTCAATGATCATGTAAGACATTCTTAATTAATAAATTTAAAGCTTCTTTTATCATCTTGGCTCTAGGTCTAGTTATTGATCCTTCAATATCCTACAATGAATATAAGGTACTAAATATTGGATTTTGACTCATCTCTTGATTCCTGTCACATGATAAAATGCATGTGCCATAGGTTAACAAGTGACCTAAGTTGCAAAATACTGCAAGATAAGGCTTTAAAAGTAGAGAGAATCTCAATGAGGGCCTCAAAATAAAATTAATAGCATGCAAGACCCAGAACATTTTGAAACTCTTCTACAAGCCTAAAGGCCTCAATGGTTCTTTAGTCTAATTATGAAAGTACCCTTGATTTTTATAAAACAAAAAACCCATCTTTGTCAGAGATTTGTCACCAACGTTGCTAGTGAACAGACCACCACCATGCCAACGAGTGGTCAATAGTGGGTCAACTCAAGAAAGAGGCTAAGGGATGATTTGATCCCTTGACCCCTTAGGTGTGAAAAAAAAAAAAAAGGGTTGCCACTGAACCAGTGAATGCTTTCAATCATATATAGCAAAACAATACATACATACGTTATAACTTGTCTTCAAACATTTATATGATTTTTTGTTTGTCATAGACATATTATTGTTTATATTCAAACAATCACTTTACATATGCAAACATCACTTGTTCATATATAAACAAAGTCACTTTTTTAAACCTAACTTTTTTCAAATTTTTTAACAACTTGTTATTTCAGTATTGACATTTTATCAATATTATACTAAATAAAAATATATATGTTATAAATTTATTTTTTAAGTATTTTCATTATATTTGGTTATTCATGGGCATGATATTGTTCACATTTGAACAATCTTTTTTTTCTCCAAAATATATGTATTATATTAAATAAACCAAAAAAAATTTTTCATATTCGAACAATTACTTATATATATATATATATATATATGAACATGATTTGTTTATAGATAAAAAATTTGTCAATTTTTAAACCTAACTTTTTTCAAATTTTTTAACAACTTGTTTCAATATTGACATTTTATCAATATTTTATTAAATAAAAAATATATGTGTTATAAATTTATTTTTTAAGTTTTTTCATAGGTTTTGGTTATTTATGGACACATTATTGTTCATATCCGAACAATCACTTGTACAGATACAAATGTCACTCGTACATGCATAAAAAAGTGATTATTCATATTTGAACAAGTGATTGTTCGAATATGAATAATAACATGTCCATGACAAAAAATAAATCATATAAATACTTGAAAATAAGTTATAATATATATTATATCCTGTTATATGTAAATAAAAGTATTCAATGGTTCAGTGGTAATTTTTTTTTTTTGACACCCAAAGGGTTAAAGGATCAAATCATCCCTTAGCCTCTTTCTTGAGTTGACCCACAGTTGATTGCTCGCTGTCGTTAGAGGTTTGGTGGCTAGCAACCGGCGAGTGAGGTCTGACCTCCAACAAGGCGGTCCGTTCACCAACAACTGTAGAGGTCGGGCGAAGGTGGGTTTTTTTAAAACAAAAATCAAGGATATTTTAGTAATTGGATAAAAAAAAATCAATTGCCGTTAAGACCCTTGAGCTTGCAGAAGAGTTTCAATTAAGCCCTGCATGCTATCAATTAAGCCCTGTAAAAGTATTGCAATCACACAGTAAAAATGAATTTATTGCACTATTATTATTTATTATCACATATAAGCATTGTGTGCGTGCGTTATTTTTTAGGAATTTCGATAAAAATGTGATCTGAATTTGATGGACCAAATGGGCCCTTATGACCCATCATGGGCTGGCCCGATGGAGCAGAAAGGGGAATAATAGTAATACCGAAGGATAATGAATACTGAGTGAGTCTCGTGACCGAAGCTTCGAGTGTTCTCTCCTGTCATCCCATCTGCTTCCAACTCATTCTGAATTGGATTTCCTCACAAGCCAGCTGGATCATTATTAACAAACGCCTTCCACTTCTTTATTAATTAATATCATCAAATATACTGCAAACAAATATTAGTCCTAGTAAAAAAGACTATGACACTTTAAACACGAAGTCTCAATTTTAAATTCATGTAAACGTAAAAAATGTTATCGAAAGTGCTACTGTCAATTGAATTTAATAATACTTAAATTTGACCTTATCATATAGTTATATATTATAACTTATTTCTTAATAACATACTTCCTCCATTTTTATTTGTAAGAGGAAAAAATTACATTATACAATTTAAGAAAATTATTTAATTACATTATTTGTGTCTTAAAATAAAAAGATTGTACTAAAATACCCTTTAATAATTATTTTTTAATGACTATAAATAATGAAATTATGAGAGATAATTTAATAAATTTATAATAAATACCTATAAAAAAATATAATTTTATTTATATAAAAAAATAAAAAATAATAAAATCTCCTATAAATAAAAATGGAAGAAGTATATTCTAAACTTCTACCTCACCCAATTCCATTTCACCTCATTCTCACAATTTAAGTTAACAATTGCTAGATTAAAAACATTATGGCTTTTTATTTTATTTTATTTTTTTTAAAGTTTCGCATAATTCACAAAGGCTATGCTTAATTATCATTATATTAGAAGAATCATTTTGACCAAAAAATATTAGTAGCATCATTATTCTTTGACGGGGGACTTTCTTTGATCATTAGATGCTTGATTAAAATGTCCTCCACGCACACATGCATATAGTTTTATTATCTCGAATATTTCAAAAATTCCTAAAAAATAAATTTATTATATATGTATTTTAAAATTATCATAAATAAGTTATAACTTGATAGTCAGGGATGTGACAAAAGCATCAGTGCTTTTGAGATGAATCAGTGCTAATTTTAGTTGCTTAAAGAAGTTTACTTCTTAAGATTCTTTTTGGATAATTTTTAGTATGTCGTGTGAACTTGCAAGTGACATGTGTGTGATTTTGTGTTAAAGTGCAGCTTGTAGTCGTTTTCGAATCTTGTTGGCTAGGTTTTAATTGGACCCCAAAAGGCTTTTGTTTAAAAGAAGAAAAGAATAAGAGAATACACAATCCGGGGCGTTTGTCATGAATACTGAATAGTTAATGGCTATTCCAACATTGACAATTGCATAGGCCAACCAAACAAATAAAGTACAATGACAAAAATTCACAAAAGAAGTATTAAATTAAAATAAAATAAATAAATAAAATAATTGTAATCATATGTTTACACCAAACGTGGGCCAGTTCCAAAAATATCCCACATGGCCTGGAGAACAAGTATTATTCCTTTATTAAATGTCAATTATTATTATCCTTATCTTCAAAAAATATGATTGGCCATCTAACTATGCCATACTTTTTTTGGTGCCTAATATGATGGAAAAACACATACGAAGAATATTCGTCGACATTTTTTTTAGCCGGCCTGGATTGTATGCCAAGTTTTGATGAACATTGATAAATTTTGAGAAAACACAAATATTAATCCCTATAATTTTATCTTATTTTATTGGGCTAAAATGTATAAAATTTTTTTGAATTTCAAGACAATTGTATATAACCAGCCTTACCTTTAAAAATTTAAAATTAACCCCCTAACTTTTAAATTTATTTTTTAAAACCCTCTATTATTAATTATATTATTTTTTATGAGGGTTAAAATGTCATTCAACTAAAAAATATTGTTAAACAAAAATATTACATTGTATAACTATTTATAATAAATTTTTTATATTATTTGGATGGTCAAGGCTCTGATAACAAAAAAATTATTATTGTATAAAATTTTAAATATTTATATTTATATTAGCTTTATTCATATTTTTTTTGTTATCAATGATGTATAATTTTATTATTTTAAGAGATAAATTTTTATCTATATTTTCATGTTAGATTAATGTAATACACATGATTAAAATATTTAAACTTTTAAATATTACCATATTAGATTAATTTATCTTTTAATGCTAAAAAATCATGTACCATTGATAACAAAAAAATAGAAAAAACTAACACAAAAGTAAATATTTAAAATTTTATATGGTGATAATAATATTTATTTTGGCTATTATCAATGTATCAACTATTCAAAAAATATAAAAAATTTATTATAAATAGTTATACAATATAATATTTTTGTTTAATAATATTTTTTAATTGAATGACATTTTAACTCCCATAAAAAAATAATATAATTAATAATAAAGAGTTTTGAAAAATAAAATTAAAAGTTAGGAGATTAATTTTAAATTTTTAAATATAAAAGAAATTATATACAACTGTTTTAAAATGTATGAAGGTTTTATATATTTTAATCATTTTATTATTAGTACATGTAATTTTTTTTAAATATTTTAAGTTTTTATAGTTTTTTCCTCACGCAATGTTAACTCTTCTACTTTAAAGTTTAAATATTCGCAGAAAGATGATGATGTGATACCAACTGTGTTAAATTAATAGACATATAACTAGCAATATTAATTGAGATACTACATCTTTAAATTAAAATGAGTCGATCCTTGGTTTCGAAAAAGCCTGTTCTAATGACAGTGTTTGTCAACTTCGAAAAGTGATTGTCAATCTTTATGGGTCCAGCTTTGTACTTTTATGAATCTAATGGCCTAATCAATGTCTTTAACCAAGTTAAATGGCATATAAGTTTTGCGCATGGTGCATCTATTATTAAAGCCTTTGGCCTTTCTTTCTTTCTTTTTTTTTCATGTACTGATTAAATTGCCACCTCTTATTTATTTTAATATTCAATATAAAATTTAGCATTATTGGTTGCACATGAAATAATTTAATATAGTTAGTGCTGCATCATTGTTTCTTTAAAAATATTTAAAAATAGAGAATTAAAGTTACATACAAAATAAATTAAAAGGACCTAAAAAACATAAAAAAATATAAAAAATAATAATAATAACATGACAAAATTATAGGAATAAATAGTTGTGTTTTCCTATAAAATTTTAAAAATGCGCTCTCTTGGAAATACACATTTCTTGTAAAAATATTTCGTTTTAAATTTTATTCTTCAAGCGTTATTAAATTCGTAAAATTTTTGAAGGTACTTTTAAAAATCATGGCCGGCTTGGAATTCTTTTCCTTCTCACCTTCTGTGTATCACAAGACTTAATTAATTTAGGCAAGGTTCATAAGTTTTATATCAAATTTTTTGTACTTTATATTTAGAATACTAACGTGAGAAGTCTTTAAAAAAACGTGGCATACAATAATACGTTTCATTTAAAGAAAAAATTGAAGTATAACATTTATAATTTGAATTAAAGGGTAAAAAAATCCAAAAACTTTTTCATCAAGAGTGTCCAGTATTTTTAAGTCAACAAAAGTACAGTACCTATGAACTCTTTTTAACATGGTATTGAAAACCGGACCGGATTGGCCGGGTCAACCCGGAAATCGGTGAACCGGTCCCCTGTCTGGTCTGAGTTTGTTCTTAACCCGTGAGGGAGTAAACCGGTGTAACCCGATCAACCCGGGTTCAACCCAGTATAACCCGGATAACCCGGTGGATTGACTGGATTAACCGGGTTAATATTTTTTCAGACTTTTACCCCAAAACGACGTCGTTTTTGATTTTTTTTTATTTTTAATTTTTCAGAGCTCTGAGTTCGAAAAAAAGATAACAAAAAAAGGTAAAATTGAAGTCAAAAAATAAAAAATTAGAGATAGAGCATGCTAAGTCCAAAAATATAGTATTTTATTATTGTTAGACTTTTGAGTGGTTGGATTTGGTTGAATATTTTTATAATTAATGTCTTTTTATTTAAATTGTATTATTTTAATCATGACCGGTTTGCCACCGGTTCAACCTCGATTGAACTACTAACCCGTGACCCAATGCCATAACCGGTTTAATGACCGGTCCGGTTTTACGTACCTTGCTTTTTAATGAGCACATCCTTTTGAAACCATTAAATTTGACTCATTTCGTTAATGTTAACTGTTAAAAAAAAAAAGCAACATAATGTACAAAAATATTCATAAATTTTTCTTCCAAAAGGTTTTTGTATCTTTAAATCAATAATGATACATAAGTATCCATTAACTTATAATTCACACAAGCCAAACCAATTTTGGGCCAAGTTTATTTTGATTGAGTTTAAAATACTTAAACATATAAAAAAGCTTATATAATCAACCTTATCCTTAACACCTCTATCTTTTGGACTTATTCAAGCTAGCTTGAATACCCAAGTTTTTAAACATTATTTTATTTTTTGTAGTCAATTTCAATTTTTACAATAAAAATTATTATTTTCAATTTTTTTAATTTTATTTTTATTTTATTAGTAATAAAAAAAATTCGGGTATTTAAGTGAAACCCATTCAATTCAAGCTTAGCCCAAATTTTATCAGGCTTATTCAGGTGCCCAAATAAGCTTATGGTAAAAAAAAAAATAAACTATCAAGTCTAACCTTAAAATTTTTCAAATTTATTCGAACTTATCCAAATTATTGGCTTTAATCTTTTCCAACCTGTTAAAATAACTTGATGTTAACGGTTAAGTTTTAGAAATAAAACTAATAGATTAGAGAATGTTGGCTTATTTTATAAAATTAATGAGTATTCAAAAACTAGAAGAAGAGTTTTTATAAAATTAATTTAAAGATACTAGAAGCTTATGAAAAAAAGTTTTTGGAACTTTTTAAACTTTATGTTAGTTTCTCTTTTTTTAGTGGTCCAGGCATCAATAAAAATTAATGAGAAACATATCTTTATTAAGAAGAGTTCACCTATACTTTGCACTTGGCTCTTGGATGAATAATCTTATGGTTTAATTTAGATCAAAAGTATTTGAATATGTGAGATCAACCATTATATTTCTATAAAAATTAGGGTTTAGGCGTGAAAATATTTAGAAAATGATCGACCAATAGCACCCAATAGCTTAAAGTGAAAAAATAAATAAAAATACTCATAACATTATCAAAATTGGTATAAAAATGACTAAATCTTTAACTTCACCTTAATGCCATTAGTTTTTGATGTTAAATGCTGACTATATTGTAATTGTGCTTATCACATATCGATCTTTACTGATATGAATTAAAAAGGGGGCAAAAATACTTATGATGTCATTAGCCAAAAGCATTCAGTAGCTTAAAGTGAAAAAAATGATAAAAATACTTATAATATTATTGAAGTTAATTCAAAAGTAACAATCTTCAAATGTTGACTGTTTAGTTTACATGTAAGCAAAAGTTGATCATTTTTTTTGTTAATACAGATGCAAAATATTCCCAAGTTAATTTCTACGGAGATTGATCGATGATGTATCCCACAAAATCTCTCTTTGTTTTTTTTTTATGTATTCCACCCGCTCCCTTTCTCTTTACTCATTTTTCTTGTTTACAAAACTTAAGATTCAATACAGTAAGATAGGTTGTACATAATTGAAGATTGAGACTAAACACACCTCCTACACTGCATGCCTTAAGAACATTGTTATAACTTTAAGCGATTTCATTTATGATATGTTTTCATTTTCAAATGATTTTCACCACTATTGCAAAGAAACTAGTGATTTAATTTGATATTCTATCAAAATGATATTTTCTCACATGATATTTATACGATAATTGATCAAACTCCATAAAATTTCACCCATAAATGTTTTTTGTCTATGTCAGCAAAAAAATAATCAACTTTTGCTTAGGTGTCAATTAAATGATTAACATTTAAAGGATTTGACGAATTTGTCACTTTTACACCAATTTTAATAACATTATGAGTATTTTTATCTTTTTTTTTTACTTTAGGCTATTGAATACTCCTGAATAATGATTTCACAAGTTTTTTTTGCCCCGTTTTTAGTTCACATTAGTAAAAACTGACACGTGATAAATGTAGTCAGCATTTAACACTGAAAACTAACGATGTTACGGTAAAATTAACGGTGTGGTCACTTTTACATCAATTTTAATAATATTATAAGTATTTTTATCTTTTTTCTCATTTTAAACTACCGGATACTCTGATAAATCACTTGATAAATATTTTTGTAGCTTAACCCTAAAAATTAAGAAGTTCTTTTTATTAAATGCGTCCTATCTCACATGGCCAAATATATTTTGGAATTCATGCTTTTTTAGGTGCAACTAGAACGTCATATATCATACACATTCATTCATAGATCACCAAACTCAAAAGCAGTAAAAAAGAAGAAATCAAATCAAAATAACTAATGTACATGCCTTGTGACCCAAGACCCAGCGGCATAAAAGATTTTTCAATAACTTAAATGTTATAGGTTTGATCTCGCTAATAATATTAAAATTTATATTATAAGTTGAAAATAAGGAATGGATGAAAAACCTTTAATGTAACTTTTTTTTTTAAGAGTGAGTAAATAGATCGCACTTGTCACACTAGCTAAACAATTTACAGTTTCTTAAATGGAGCATTTGATATCATGAGACTGCCCCATATTAAATTGAGAGGACTTAACATGAATTTAAGCTAATTGGGATTGAGTTGGGGTGAGATCTTTTTGAATAAAAACTTTGCTATTAATATTACTATATTCTTTGAACTTGAACTTGAAATTTTTGACTAAATTAGTACAAGTCTTTTATTAGTTGAACTAATGGCCAGGTGGTTTATACGGATGATTATTAACAATACTATTGATTTTTGTTGATATAAAAGTTTATATAATTTTACTAAACATATTTTTCAAATTAGAACTTTATGTATAATATAATGTGCTGATTGATTATAGTTTTGATAAAAGACGGGTAAAATGGTTGGAATGGAGACAACACCACTAGAGGGGGAAAAGTGAGTAACGGCTATTGCAGACATACTTTTGTTGCGCCCTCTGGAAGGCTTGGAAAACGACGACCACCGGCTCAGCCAGTCAGCCGTTTTCCCTTTCGCCTTTGCCACGTCATCGCCCCTTTAACGCGTGGCGCCTGCCCGCTCCTGCTCCTTCTATTCCTCACGCATTTTTTTGTTTTTCCCTTTTTATCCTTTTTGCTTTTTTCCTCTTTTAAATTTCTGTTTTCGTGAACATTCTTTCCACTTCTAATTTTGGCATATTACTTGTGTCACAGATTTTCTGGTTGCGCTTCTCCATTTTTTATTCTCTTCTTCTTCTCCTTTGATTCCATTCACTTTCTTAAAAAAGAAAATATAAATGAACAATTTGCATTTGCAACGAGACTTTCGTGTATGTTTGGTCCTGGCATTGAATTATCATGGAATCGTGCACGCGGATCGCGGGTCTTAACTCTTAAGTTATCATCTTTATTTTTGCCCCATAATCAAGGCTTTTTTCATTTATCTTCTTTTCAAGAATTAAAAAATGAATTAAATTGAAGAGAATCTGCGTTCCTTTCAAAAAAAATGAAAATCTCTCACGCTCTGCATTAATGAATGGAAGCTGGCTGGCATGTTCACACTGAAAAAAAGTAAAATAGTTTTTTTTTTTTTTTAAGAGCAGAGAACAAAAAGTAAAATAAATGGTCTCATGGTTGCGCAGCATAAAAGCTTTTGAATAAGTGCAAAGTTATGGCTTGTCTGGTGCACGAAGACTTAAGCTAGAGAAGTAGAAGTGAAAGCCGAAAATTATACGTTTGATGCGTGTGAACCAGGTTTTCAAAGGAAACCATTTCTACCAAATTCAATGGACTGGGATTCCATTATGCCTTCTTCCATCTTTACCCTTTAAGCTCTAACATTCTTTCTTCTTCCTCAATGAGATGATGACCCACCTCCTTTCTTGATGGCTTCGATCAGGGACGGCAACGGAGCTTGATGACAGAGGTTGAAGCCAACAACAAAGTGAGCGAGAAGGTGGCTATGGCCATTCTCAGCTAAACACTAAAACATCCCCAACTTGCATCATCTCCTCCCCTCCATCACCATCATTGCTAGTGCTTCCATCCCCCCGCGTTCAATCTATGTGACGATTTTTTCCTTCAATTTCCTCTTTAATCTCCAAATCAAACATTAAATTAATTTTCTCTTTGAATCTTGTCTTTGTTGCAGTTCTAGATTTATGTAACAATTATAGATTCTCTTTGACATGAATGATTACAGTTATCTTATTCATCTCCAGATTTGTATCATCAATATGAATGAGTTTATCACGCTTGTATCAGCATACTAAACATACTTTTAAACCTACTTCCACTTTTACTTTTTTTAAAAATTCTTCCATCATATCAAATGAGACATTATAAGCTTGATCTCACTTATAATTATAATTTTAGAATATTAGTGGCTACCTATCTAAATTTTAAAAGAATTACTTAATTTCCAAACGTTAACTACAACACCAAACGGCTATTCAACGTTGAGTTATGTCTAAACTGTGTTTTCTTTTTAAATTGGATGAGCATGCACAATGAGCCTGTAATTGTAAGTCGGATCAAATTTGCGACACTTAAAGGAAAGCATGCACACCATTAGGTTATAAAAACATTAACAGCTTGGTCTGAACTCTAAACGCTAGGACAACACAGATGGAGAATTGTTATCCAGGTGGCTTCATGATTTTCTTAATTATAATATTTTCATTGGCTAGCTAGTGTCAACTTTAATTTTCGTAAAACCACAATTTCATTATAATACATATGTCTATCTGGATGGCTTCTGGAAGCAACATCTTCTTTATTTGTTTTTTTTCACTTGCTGATTTGCTATCTGCTTGAGGTTCTGATGTCAGTAACTTTTTTGACTGTTCGAACAGGGTTGGTATTAGCTAATTTGCTTCTTTTGTTTTTTGATTGCTGGTTTTTTTTTGTTTTGTTTTGTATTTTTTTTTTCTGTGAGCTTGTGTGTTAGACTGTGCTTTTTTTTTTTTTTGAGTGTTTTGGTGAGTTTTTGTGTGTTAGTTTGCATTCATTTTTTTAAATATTTTTTTGGTTTTGGCTACTAGTGATTATATTGTTTTTTTTGTGATTAATAAAATTAACTCTTTTTTGGAAAAAAAAAAAACTTGATGCTGACTCAGAAACAGATTATGGTTAGATGTTTTTGCAAACCACTTTGATTTATGATTCATGTGTTTTAATTTGAGTGATTAGTACTTCGGTATTATTATTAAGAACAAAACGCGGGAGCTTAATTGCATCATCATCTTTCATTGATGAAATGGGCAGTGCCAACTATTCAATTGGGCAATCAAACTGGAATAGCATCGGATGAAAATTTACTTGCTTCGCTTGGTCTTTTATTAATTTCATTTCTTTTTTATTTTTGGATGTAGCCAATCAGATAATGCCAATCAACGAACAGTCATTTCTCGATTTGTTCCTTGTGAGGTCCCAAACCCAATTTCAAAGTCTGGCCTAAAAAAAAAAAAACCAATTCCAAAGGATGATTCAGGGGGTTGATAGAATTATGATTGCTAATTTTAATTTAAAAAAAACCTTCAAAAAACAAAACACTACTAGCTCCAACAACTCTCCAATCCATCACGTAATATGGAAAAGAAAGCCTTGACTTGTGGCGCCGAAACGTAACACACAACAAACCCCTCGCTTTTCTGGAATCATCCACTCCTCTTTAGTCTTTAGAGTATATTTATAAATATAAATTATAATGGGCCAAACTTCACCATTTTCTTCCTTATTTATCAAATTGATTAATATATTAAATAAATGCGTGTTTTAAAATCAAAATTTAAGAGTTATGTAATTACATACAAAACTCAAACATTTGGTTCAAACTTCAAATTGTGTGTGGTATTACTAAAATATGATAAATAATAGATTTATCAAACTCCTTGTTAATTTGAAGACCTTTTAAAAGAATTATTTGTTGATGAGGATCCATAATACATTATTATTAAAAAAAAAGTCTCATACCATATTAATAACAAATAATTTTTAAATTGAATATAATTTTCTCAATTTTTAAATAAGCCAATGTAATTCTGATTAACTAAACTACTTGGTTGTTGGCATAACTTTGGAGGGTAAAAACATTTGGCCAACGCCAAACCAAACAAATATAAACGGAAGAATAAAATTAAGTAAAAAAGAGTTTCATGATTTGGATAGATGAGCAATTAAAAATGGCGAATGGCGAATAAGGATATTGAAGGTTTCCGTGGCCTCTAGTTGAGGTCTTGTTTATAAAATAATAATAATACTAATAATGGGGAATGGCATGATTTGGATGGCATTTACATAATTTAGAAGAAAGGAAAGGGCAACTAAAAATCGGGTGACAGGGACACTTCCTTCGTCTGCGCAGCTCTATCCGCGTGCAACCTGCTATCCCGGTCACCCTCCACGCCGCGTTATTCCTTTATTTCTCTCTCTTTCTTCCTCCATCTTCTATCTCTCTTCTCTGCAAATCCTCTCAACCCTCACCATCTCATTCGCCAACACTGACCTCTCTTGCTCTCCAACAAATTTTCCACTAATGGTCTCACTCTTATCTGCTTCCTAGGCTCACTCGATTTCGTACAGCCATGTCATCCCGTTTTGCTTCTGTTTTCGATTGCTATTTCCCCATCTCTCCCTCTCTCTCGTCCAGGAAACCCGTCCTCATCGGCGCTAACCACACCTCCGCTCGTTTCTCCTCCCGATAATCTCTTCCTCAAAAACCATACCTTTTATTTTCATAGAAAAAAAAATCCAGCTTTCATTCATTCATTTTTTTTTTTGGTTGTTTTGGATGTTTGTCTGAAATCAAATTCTCTCTCGGAAGGTGTTAAATCTGCTGCGATGGAGACTACTACTGTGAAGCCCGGCTTTCTCAGGAATATTCTCATACGGTCGCTTCTGTTTGGGGTTTTCATTATAGTCGTTCGGTTTGCTTATGTCATCACCATCGCCGGCGAGTCTTGCGACGTCGGCGACTTCTGCTTCTTCTCCCTGCCGGAGTCTCTCAACTTTGTGGTAGCCGGCGCTGGCGCTGGGGCTTTGGCCGTCGAGTCCAATGAGGCCGTAGTTAGCCGATCTGCGGCGCGTCCGGAGGTTTACTCGAGCAAAGAGTGGAACGAGGCCGTTCGTTTCTACTCATCCGTGTTCAAGGATCTCGTATCCTATGGCTATCTCTCGCCAGAGTCGAAATCTCTCTGCGTTGAGACGCCGACCGGTCGCGACGTATTCGCATTGAAGGAGATCGGCGTCTCGGACTCGATTGGGATTGCAAAGAAAGCTTCGAAGCCACTGGTGAAAGCAGGACAGGCTCATCGCATGCCCTTTCGCGACAACACCTTCGACTTCATATTTTCCGGCGAGGGTGGGCTCGAGAAATCGGCGCGACCTTCAGATTTCGCCTCTGAGATTGCTCGGACGCTGAAACCCGAAGGGTTTGTGGTGTTCCATGTAAAGGCTAAAGATACGTATAGTTTCAATTCATTCCTTGATTTGTTTACTAATTTCAAAGTAGTGAAAACGCATGATATAGATGGATTTGATTCCTCAATGCCTCACATACGAGAAATTGTTCTGAGGAAAGAGTTTGATGGCATTGTTCATGAGTTTGAGAAATTCGATGATGATTCTAATGGAAAATGCTCCACTCATGGGTACAAACAAGAATTGGTCAGAAATGCAGAGCCTTTGATCGCTGAGGAACCACTAAAACCATGGATTACTTTGAAGAGGAACATAAAGAACATAAAGTACCTTCCATCAATGGTTGATATAAGCTTCAAGAGTAGGTATGTTTATGTGGATGTTGGAGCTAGAAGTTATGGCTCTAGTATAGGAAGTTGGTTCAGGAAGCAGTATCCAAAACAGAACAAGACCTTTCATGTGTATGCAATTGAGGCTGATAAAACTTTTCATCAAGAGTATAGCTTGAAGAAGGGAATCACTCTGCTACCTTATGCTGCTTGGGTAAAGAACGAAACTTTAACCTTTGAGATTCATCGGGACCCTGGCGAGCAAGTCGATGTTAAGGGCAGAGGCATGGGTAGAATTCAGCCGTTGCAATCATCATCATTTGGTGATTTTGATGGCGAAGTTGAGAAAATCCAGGGGTTTGATTTTGCAAACTGGTTGAAGAACAGTGTCTCAAAGAATGATTTTGTAGTGATGAAGATGGACGTGGAAGGTACTGAATTCGATCTGATTCCAAAATTGTTCGAAACAGGAGCTATTTGTTTGGTGGACGAGATTTTCCTCGAGTGCCACTACAATAGATGGCAAAGATGTTGCCCTGGGCAGAGGAGTGCAAAATATGAGAAGACTTATGATCAATGCTTGGAGCTCTTCAATTCTCTGAGGCAAAGTGGAGTTCTTGTTCATCAATGGTGGTAACCGCCTGATAGGTGATAACATCTTCTGTAGCATTTTAGTTTTTCTTTTACCGTCTTCCATGTTTCACCCATAGACAAGATTCGTTCGCGTTTCAAATTTCTTTCCTTGTAACGTGCAACTGAAAATGAAATCATTCCCTTACGTCAACTATATGTCTCTTATTCATCTAGAAAATCCTTCTCTTGTATTGGAATTGATAATGTAGTCTGGTTAATCTGTGTTTTGTTGTCTTTGATGAGAATTTCGGTGTTTGTTATTGGAGATTATACTTCGATTCATTTTAATGTGTGAACATGAAAGTTATCATGAGCATTTTCTGAAACGCTCTGGCAATCATGGGGTCTGGGTACACATGGAGATTGAACTCAAATTTTTTCCTTATAGCTGTGATTCACGGGTACACGTACACCTATTCCCATTGCTTTCATAATTACTTTTTGGCTTGTGTTTTGTTGGTGTTCAAGTACCGGCAATTCATAAATATGGTTGGTAAGACTGGCTTCCTCTGTAGTGATAGGTTGGGGAGAATCTATGTCTCTAATAGCTTATAATGTCATCCAGCACCTGATTCTGTAGCTGGATATTGAACGCAGAGGGATTTGTCCTCAGTTGTGAGCCATCGTATCTCTTGAATAATTACTGTGGTGTGTTGTGGCCTTTGTGGGTATTGGATAGAGTATTAGAAATGAGTTTTGTTTCCCCGTTCATGAATAGTACACATATTGTTAAATATAAACCTATCATTGACGAACTTGCCGAGACATTTGTTTCAGAGAACAAGGATGCAACAGAAAAACGAGAGAACATGGGTTCACATATTTGCCAGGATTTGGATGCTGCTTGCCGTGAGATACAATGCAGAATGATATGGCAGCATGTGCCGAAATGCACTTGCACAAAATGATCCAACAGGACTGTAATAATAGCCTCATAGCACCCTCTGATAGAACTGGCGCTGAATATAGGTGGGGTATTGTGATGGCATAGAAGAATATTTTGATGAAAATTTGTCGATTGTAGGAAGAGAGTCAATGAAGGAAGGCTTGTGAGGTGTGTGGGGTAGGATTAGAGGGCGTAAAGGGCGATGGGTGGTTGAAGCACGGGAAAGAAAGCTTGTGTGGTCATTTATGAGGGACAGCGAAAACAGGGAGCAAAGTTGACGATTATTGGTTGCATCCAAGCTGGTTTGTGCAAGATTCCACCTCCACATTCATATCAATCACGCCCTTACCAAAGCCCAAAAGATATTTTCAACCATCATGTGGGCACAAGTAGATAGATAAGGCATAAGGCTAAAATAACATGGGTTATGGTAAAACTCTTGTTCTTACTAATGGCCAAATTTGTTATTCCAGGTGATACAGGTCTTTCATAACTAATTCACATTTTACATAAAATGAATATGATCTGGTCTAACCTAAGATGACCGAGAATAGTTCGGTCTTGATAAAAATTAATCTTTCAAGATAAAGAAGACTAGAGCCTTTCTTTCGGTTGGACTGAATAAGAGATTGAGCATTTGTGCCATTTGTTCTAATCTAGTCTTATAAATTTATTTAATATAATTATAATTGATTTATTAATTATTAATTATTATTATTATTATAAGTTAATTTATAATAATAATTGGTAATTTTGTGTTTCATACTTGTAAAGTCATGAATATTGAGTAAAATGTTAGCATTGATCAAACCCAATCTTTTTTTACTAGTGAAATCTGTTGTTAACTTTTTGTAGTGGATTTTAGATATGTTAAAAGTTGCTGAATATTGTTTAATTTGAATCATTAATGTTATACTTAAAATACTTTTTTATTGTTGGAGATTGTTATGGATTTATAATTATTGTTGTGATAAATTTTATATGATTATGAGTAATTTTATTATGTTAATTGAGTTTATCAAGTTGAAATAAATTGCTAGTGCTCATAGATGAAGAAGAAAAAAAAAAACAAAGTGAAATATTAGATAAGATTGTAATTAATCCTCTAGTCCTATTTGACCAATCAAGTCTTGTTTAACTTTGGATTATATGAGGATTAGATTAGACCACGAGCTGCCTAACTCATTCCTTTTCATAAAATGGACCAAACTTATAGTTAGGCTGAAGTCATGTCTGGTCTGTCTTTTGCGCAGTCCTAGTTGAAATTTTATTTTCCTAAAATTTTTTATATCTTTACATTTATATTCTTAAGTTTCTTTAGTAATGCGTGCATGATTTTTGAATATGGAACATTGAAGACAAAAATAAAATTTAACTAATACTTTATATTTTGGATCAATAGGTGTTTTTAGAAAATGACTTATATCGGAGTTAGAGGGAATAGTTTCTTTTTCAATTTTACTTATTTATTTATTTATTTATTATGATGTGAATTTCAAGAGAAAAAATCAAGTAAAAAAAAACTAGAGAGCAATTTATTATGGTTAATTATTGCAAAAGGGGGTAAAATTGAAAAATTACGTACTCCCTCCATTAAAAAGTATAAGGCATTCTTTAAGAAGTTAAATTTTAAAAAATATAAGGTATTTTTAGTCTTTTGAAATGTAATCATTATTTTTTTTCAAAAGTACCTCTATTGATGAATGACTTTATATTTATTATAGGTTATTTAATAAGAATAAATATAAAAAGATAGGGTTAGTTTAAAAGTAAGTAATTATTTTATTTAGAGTAAGATTTAATTAAAAACTACTTATATTTTTAAACGGAATGAGTACACTTTAAACAATTTTTAGGGTATAACAATCATTTTTTTAATAAGTGTAAAGTTAGTTAGGTTTATCTTATACTAAGGATCGGACGAAATAAGTTATTAAAGTATGCGTATTTAATGAGAGTAAAATTAAAAATTTATTAAATTTTTAAATAAAATTATTAAATTTTAGGGTTTTTTTAGTAAAATATATTAAAAATAACTTATAAATAGTATTGCAAGAGGGATCATCGTCTTTAAATTAGAAACTTGAGGATAAAACCTTCCAAAGTTAAAGTTGCATGGATAATTCTCTAACGCTAATTTGTCCATTATTGTATATTACAAAGGGTTCGTATGCAATTTACATTAAGGTTTGGGGGTTGTTTACACATGATTTGAATTTTAAAGTAAGTTATCTACTAAAAAAAAAAAGAAGTAAAGTTTAAGACGAGATAGAGTCGACAATGTATTACACTTCGTTAATGGAAAATGGATAAATTAATTTCGTCTCCCCTATTTGATGTTCCTAATTAAAGTGTGTTTTATTTTTTGTTTGTCAAATTTCTATTTGCTGAAAGCTCATTTGATAAAAGTTGGTTGTTTAATGAAATTTGTGTTTAAACTGAGGATTGTTTGGATTATGATAGTGAAATGTGCTATTAAATGTACATTTATTAAAAAGAATATTGATTTATGATGATTTATAATTTTTATTATATAAATGTAATATATTTGAAATATTTAAAAAATATGATGAAGATTTTAAATGGCATAAAATTTGATCTATAGTGCTAAAAACTTTATCTCTAATCATTTGTACTTTTTAATTTGTAATTTTAAAATTTGTGATAAATATTTATAATTTCTATGATACATTAATGCTAAAAATTAATATGGTTAATTATTTAATTTATAATGCTAACAACTTGGTTTATAATAATTATTATTTAAATGATAATTATATTCTTAATGAATTAACTATTTTTAAAAAAATAATTAAAGATTAAATTTGGAGTAAAATAACATCTCACTTTTTAAAAATTTTATCATTTTACATACACTAAATTCACTTTTAATAATATTCTCAAAACATTTTTAAAATGTACTTTCATCTCTTCATTTTTTTTTTAAACAACATCCCACATTTCAAACAGACGAAAGTACTTTCCAAAAATTACAAGCGAGTTACTCAAACACACCCTAAAAAGATAAGGAAGAGAGAGTAGAAATTGGTTTTTTCACTAATATAAAATTATTTAACAACAGAACACATAATTACTATTTGTGTGTGTGCGCGTGTGTGTGTGTGAGAGAGAGAGAGAGCTGAATTTATAAACGAAATTGAGGAGACGAAGGTAAAATGAAAAAGTCAAAAGCAAGAATGAAGAACCAACAATGTGGGGCTGTGGGCAGATATGTTGACATGTTTGGCCCTTTACTTGTGTTTGATGTGATCCCCAACTTCTCTTTGCTGTCTTCATATTCTTCCCTGTCTGTCCTCATTCCTGGATGGGTCAATCCATGTTTTAGATGGGTCGGCTTTGTTAATAATTTTAGTTCATTTAATTCATCGATCAAACATGATAGATTAAGTGTCCATTTAAATTTTAGTTGAATATAATTAATTATGTTATAATATAATTTGTTTGAATATTATTTTTTTAAAAATTATTTTTAATAAAATTGAAAATATTTAAATAATTTAATTAGAATCAATTTTAATTATACAAATGATCACAAAGGACATTATTTTTTAAAATTAAATTTTTGATAACAAATTAATATAAGGCCGACAACACATGATAAAAAATAAAATGTAACTGGATTGATACAAAAAGAAATCTGTTTATAACCATCCAAATTGCATTTGCAATTCTAGAAGCAATCTCCCTCAGGTTATGATAAAATCAATTAATTGTCTCAATAATCAATTATCACAAAAATTAGCTGTTTGGGTAAATTCTATTTTAATCAATTTTTTGATCCAAAAAATTGATTAATCGCTAAATCCAAATAGACTATAAGTTTAGATTCTTATCAATATCATGATCGTATAATTGATTTTACTTGGATGATTTTTGAAAGTTCTGTTGAGCTAATTTATTCAACTCTTTTGTTGATGCATTTCATTTTCTACCTTGATACCACCTTATTTATTAGTAATTATTAGGACCAGATTTTAAGATTTTTATATTTTTAGGTATAAACTAGATTTAATGCCCGTGTGATGCACAAAAATACTTTCGTATATAAAAGATACAAATAAAACATTATAAAAAATTAAAAATAATTTTAGATCAATTATAATTTAAGGTAAAATATGTTTTCCTCTCTATTTTATCTTAATTGTATATGCTCTTTTTTATTTTTAAATTTATACAAACCACTCTTAATATTAATAGATACAAATACAAGTGTTTCTTATATTTGTAAGTTTTCATTTTCATTCACCCAGTTGACAATTAAGTGACATACATTGAATTAAAATAATTTTTTAAATATATAAGTGTTATCTAATTCCAAAACATTTAAATGATATATGCTTTTAAATTTTTATTCATTTCTAAAATTTAATAATCATTAAAATTATTTATTTATTATTTTTAAAAAAATTTAAATATCTAAAATTTGTTAAAATAATATTTCAAATATGTATGTAAAAAAATAGAATATGAATTTTTTTGGTTAATTAATGGAATATGAATTTAATATAATAAGAGATATATTAGTCAACATAATTTAAGCTTATTTTTATTTTAAATTTATAATTTTAAATTATTTTCAAAACAATTAACTTTGTATTTTATTCTACAATTTATTATCTTATACATATAAATTTTAAAAGTAATAAATTATTTTATTTATAATTTATTATTTTGAGTAAATTAAAGTTTAAAATGAAACTCATCAAGTTATCTAGGTACTTTTTATACTTTGTCTAACTAAGTTTTTTCATTTTATTGTGTACCTAACACCTATATATTATTTTTATTAAGAATTTTACATCCTCCATCAATTTTTACTATGGTTCCTAGATGGTTTTTCAAAATATAAAAACCTTATTTTTTTTACACCTTATCTAAAATTTTAAAATTTACAAATGAAACTATATATAGCAAAAATATTCTCCATATGAAAATAAATTTTATTAATTAAATTATGAGTTTCACATTCATCCCACATTTTTTAATAGTATGTTCCACACCCCCTTTTCTTTATCATGAGTTTGATGTATGCTCACTTTTCTCTAAAATTTAATGAACAATTTCTGTTTGACCCTCTCCTCTGTTTAATCTTAATTTTAAATTTTTTTATTTTATTTGTAAAAAATAGCTAAATTATTTCTTGAGTCCTTCAACTATGCATACGTTTTCATTTTATTCCCTTTTTATCAAGCAAAACCTTACAATTTATTAACTTTATTTAAAATTTAATAAGTTTGTAACTTTACTTTTATTAAATATATATATTTTGACAACATATTTTCTCTCTCTAACATTTAATGGAAGTTAAGAGAGAAAATTTATGATAAAAATTTAATAATATAATTTATAAGTAAGACAGAAAAATATTCTCTCTCCACCTTATAAATAAGATGGGAGGGAGTACATTTTATTTAAAAATAATTCAAATTACCTTCAAACACTGTACATATAAGAGGGAGTATGCGTTATTGATATATCTTTTTCATCCTATATAAACAAATTTCATTGATTAAATTACGGGTCCCGCATTGATCTCGCATTGATCAAATTTAAAGAAAAATTTAAAAATAGCAAAGCAGTGTTCAAAACACTATATATATTGATGATTGATACATGAGCAATTCAGATTATTTCCTAGTATATATTATAATGTAAAACAAGTCTAGTTTTATATTTGGGTGAGGCATAAGAAATATAATCTGCTAACAACAGAGGCCAGTATCCCCAAAGTGTTGAAGGTAAAAGTAAGCATCTCACAATTAAACTGCGACATATATGTGGGTTGAAATTCTAAAACACTTTCTTTAATTTACCAAAATGTTGGTTAGTTTTACTTCAATTATCCATTTTGACAAATTTAATTCGTGTAGCCAGTGGATAACATGCAGGTGATAATACCATTTTTTGAATGGCTATTTGGACCCTGAAGTGGTCCAATGCAAAAAGGTTAAAGCCCAATCACTTTCAATGTGCTTATTTTTGGCACATAATCACTTTCAATTTAAAGGGCACAACACAACACACACGTACACTCAGATGATGCCGTGTCACCATATTTGGGGCCACCTTGTGTTTGCCCTAACATTATTTGGGTTCCTTAAACTATCAAATCAATGCAAGCAGGTCTTTATACTATTATCTGACATTTGATACTAAAAGGTCATATTTGATTAGAGCATATTTGAATCCAATTGGGTTAACTATCCTACCTTGGCAAATGATATCATTTTATATTTTCAATTTGGAGATGAAAAAATAGCAACCGCACATGTTGTGTCTAATGTAAAAAATTAAAATCGTTTTATGGAAAAAGGTAAATCCTTTTTCTTAAAGCTCGTTCAAATCATTTATATTTACAAAAAAAAAGTACAAGAATATGGCGTATTTAGGAAAAAAATAAAATAATTCATGTAAAAATGATATATTTGCCTCGCAGAATTTTTTTTATTTAAAAGTTTAGAGGAGTTTGAATCAATATTTTTATGGTGGTATGTTGATATTTTAATAGCCAAACCGGAGAGGTCAACAGGTCTCAATTTTACAATATAATTGATTATACTAGCAGTCAATTTTGGAAATAAAAAATATTAAATGTAAATATAATATATATTATATAAATATAAAAGATAAAAATTAAAGTATCTACATTTATATTTATAATTGTTACATTTTTAAAAAAAGATGATTTTAAATCATATTGTATACATGTAAAAGGTCAAAAAATGAATTTGGTCTAATTTTTTAAAATTTCTAGCTTTTAAAAATTTTTTAATCTTTTTTTTATTTTAGGTTTAGACCTATTCAATTTTTTGAATTTTTTTTAAATTTTTTACTTAACTCTAATTTTTGACTCAATAAGGTCTTAACCTTGATTCAATCCCATGCAACTAAAGTCATTAATTAAAGCTGAGCTCATCAAGCCAATCCTTTTAAGTTAAAAAAAATTTAGGGTTGGGTCACTACTTTAGAAGGCAAAATGATAATTTAAGCTTAAAAGGGCCATCCCTTTTAAGCCCTAAAATAAAAAGGCTGGCTCTTTAAGGCTAGATTTAGCCCTTTTAAGCCTTTTTTATATTTTTTTAAATTTTAATATTAAAAAAATTAAATATTACACTAATTCTAAAAGCCTAGTCTCATTTTATGAGGATGAAGAATCAATATATATAAAAAAACTTAATATCTTTATCATTGTTGAGACTCCACAAAGATAAGGATAAATTATATTGATATTGATGACAATGAACATCATCAAAATTTTGCCAATAATACTAGCAAAGTCTAATTGTTATCAATTTTGTAATGTTGTTGTTTTTTTATTAAACTTAATTTTTTTATTATCTGTATTGACTTAAATTTATTTTTATAAATTTAATGTTATGTGTAATAAATTTTTAAAATTTTAAATATATTTTTGAAAAAAAAAGTCTACGGCCAAAGCCTTGAGGATCAAGGTTAGGGATGAGCTGGCCAAAATGAAATCTTAAGGTATAATTGAGTTTTATTGAACCAGCTTATTTAGATATTAATTTTTCAAGAACTAGAGCAGCCCTAATTAACACCTCTATATGTAATTATAAAAATAATTTATTTTTTTAAAATTCAAGCCAAGCCATCATTGACTTCATGATCTATCTTGTCTGGTTATCCAGATTCAAATGTAGTTTTGCAATAAATAGTGTCTGAACTTGAATGCTTATCTTGACATCAAAATCAAATTAATGCTTTGGACTAATTTTAGTGTATGCATCCGTTTCCATTTATTGCTAGAATTCATGTGTGAGAGGGAGTGAGATAAAGCATTTAAAAATGGCAATTTGGTCAAATTTGGAAGGCCAAAACTCTGGCCTCAATCTTCTTCCTCTTCTCACCTCTGTTCATTTCTGTCATTTGCATTTATAGTGATTTAGTTCCGCCATTGCCAACTTCCTTTACCAAGAACATTGCCTTATCCTTTTACCTTGAAAAATGTAATGAGTAGGAAAATGCTTAAATGTTGACTGCTGGCTAGGAGTGTGTTTACTCACTTTTTTTTTTGTGGTTGGGGGGTGGGTTTTCTCAGTTGTGTTTACTCACTTTACTACTTCAGCAGAATTTGAAAAAGAATAATTCGCTCATTACATGTTTTAAAATTGAAATATACTCGTATTTTAACTTTGTTCACAAAGAGAGAGAGAGAGAGAACCACAATATTCTAATATCAATATAAAAATACTAAAGTTAGAATTAAATTTTTCTTTTAGTGGTTTACTGGGGATAAAATTTAAAAATATTAGTTAATAACTTATTATATGTCTTATACTCAAATATCAATTTTCCCCCAAAAAGAATGCCATATAATAAAGGCAGGAGGGAGTATTTTCTATTAAAAAAATTTCATGGATTAATAGTTCTTAACATGAAACTACACATGCACTAAAATATTTAAATCCGGCTAAAATGAATTTTAGTTTTGAGGTTATGAATTTAAATCTTACCAATGAAAAAAATTTTAATATTTGCAAATGTCAAAACTCAAATATGAATTAGCTTATAAACCTTCTGGCAAAAAAAAAATTGTTTATAAACTTAATACTAGGTTAGTTGTTAAAAAAAACTTAAAATGTTGATGCTATTCAATAAAATAAATTACATGTTTTCTAGAGGACTCATATCTTAGACAACTTGTAGAAATCATGTGTTTAAATTCTTCTTATTTACCAAGACAGAGAGCTTAAACCCAAACATGTCATTTCAAATGAAAAATATGAAATTTGGTAATTCCAAATTTATACACTCTTCCTGTAAAAAAATATAAAAAATTTTAAATTGAATCTCACCTTTAATAAAATAGTTGATTGTTTTTAAACAAACATTATTTTTTTTATATTTATCCTTATTTAATAGGATATTTCACTTCAAAATAAATGTAAAGTGATTTATTTATTATGACTACTTTTGAAAAAATCATAATTATACTTTAAAATATTAAAAATATCTTACATTTTTTAATATCAAATCTCTTAAAAAATGATTTATATTTTTTAATGAGGAGAGTAATTCATATTGATGCACTCAAAGTTTAAAATAAATGAACAAATTACTCTCTAAACTTTATATCCAGTTTTAAAAACAATGTAATTTGGCCCCTGTTGTAAATAAAAATTCACTTTTACTATTAGTTGATCATAAAAAGACATAAAAATTTACAGAAAATGACTAAAAAAAATGTTGGTCATCCTTTGTAATTTTTAAATCCTTTATTTTAATTTTTTATTCTTTTTTACAATTTTCTCGGTTCTTTTCTATCCTCATCTTGTTAAGTAATAATCAAAATTAATTTTTATTATTGACAAGAGTCATATTATACCGTTTTCAAAAATTCAGTGAATAACTTGCATAATAAATGAGTTTAGCATCTATAGTAATAAACTATTACTAGATTTAAAATTAAAATAACATTTTGACCAATTATTCTAATAGTTACCTCGTGATTATTGAATCATCGTAATTAATAACAACCCAGTTAGTAATTTTGGAAAAAAAAATAATAAGTTGTTTTAATAACATCTTATAAAATATTAATAATTTAATATTAATAATTTAAATTTTATTTTTATTTATAAATATTTTTCAAAATTTATAAATTTTCTTTTAAAAATTAATAACTCAGCTACTTTACTTAGAAACTGTGCATAAAGATTCATAAATAATAACATTTAAATTTTTATATATTAAAGTATTAATATTTTTAACATTTTAATAAGATATTATTAAAACAAATATAATACATTTTAGTTACTTATCAATGTTGCTGTTAATAATGGTGATTTGTTAATCAGCTAGTCAAAGTGACTGATTGAAATAGTATTTTTTTCTCTTTTATATGGATATGAAATGACATTATGTTCTTAGAGTTTATTTATAATTTAAAAGATTTAATTGACATTAATTTTATTATAAATTACTTATTTATAATTTTTGAGGCCATTTTTTATAATGTCTTGATTAACCATAAAAGTGAAACTTTACGCAAAAAAATGTTTAAGGTTATAGACACCCCTACATGAATAATTAAAGAGTAAAATTGCCTGTTAATCTTCTTTAAATTTTATTATTCATTACCAAATCAAATTTAATGGCTTAATTTCAAAAGCTTTGCAAAATATAAACTCAAAAGTTCTGATCTAAAAAACACTCAAAAGATGGATGCCAATACCATTATCAGCTTAGGGTTGATAAAACTAAAGGAGAATGTCATAGAAGGAACATTAAAACGAAAAAATTGATATCAGGTGACAATGAATTTGTGAGATAGCATAAGTTAATGGATAAAAATATCCTTACACAAATGATAATATATTATAGTTGCAAATTCTAAAAGCTCAATTACAAATTACAAATTTCAAAAGTGTATTATATACTCCCTCAAAAAATATAAGGTGTAAGGTATTTTTAATATTTTAAAGTGTAACTATTACCTTTTTTTCAAAAATATTCTTAATGAATAAATTATTTTATATTTATTTTAAATAAAATACTATACTAAATCAGAATATATATAAAAAGATAGCACTAGTTTAAAGATAAATAACTACTTTATTGAAAGGTAAAATTTTTATATTTTTAAAATGGAAGGAATATATTAAAATACTTGTTTAAAATATTAGTTACAAATAAATCTTCAATTGGGGAATATTTTTATGAATGAATTTTCAGGGGTTGCAAGTTGCAACCAAGCGCTCGATATTTACAGTTGAGTTTTTAGGTTTTACAAAATTTCCATAATCAACAACCTATTTGAAATAGAGCTTCAGATATTTATAACTGAGTTGTTGAAATTTGCAGTTGAAGTTCCAGGATTTGCAAATAAACTTACAAAATTTGCAATTAAGTTAGCACAGGTATATTTTTGTTCATTTATTTTTTATTTATAAAAAGCTGATATTTCTTGATGTCTTACAAATCTGGGATCCTTCAATGCCATTTTTTCCTTTTAATGTACTTAACTGACATTCTACAAATGATTTTTAATTAATGCCCTAATAATCAATTATGGTCGTTATGGTCATCAGGAAAAGCAATGCCTAGCTGTCGTTTTCTCCCACATAATTTTCAGCGCAACGAAGTCTGTTTGAGAATCTCTTGACGTCATTAATCTTTGCATTTCCTTTTTGCTGTTCCTTTTGAGAAATGCAATGGGGATTGCCGGCCGGTGATTAATTGAACAAACCAGTTCATCATCTTTTTTCTGAAATCACAGTTTCAATTCAGACTTTTTTCCCATTATGATTACTTCTTCATTTCATTGTTCCTTCACATTCTGTTTTCGCATGCATATGTGGCCTTCTCCCCACTTTCTATAGTTTCTGTTTCCATTTCCCATTTTCTTCCCTGCTTCTCAATCAACCTTAGCCTTCCCGGTCCTTAGACATTTACTATTTTCCTTCATTTTCTCGCTGGGTTTCTCGGAAAATTTTCTGGGTTTTCCTTAGAATTCTGAGGGGTTCCCTTTTTTGTGATTTTTATTCTTGTAAAATTTGGTTGTTTTGGTTCTATGGGGAATTGTTGTAGTGACAATGTTCCTCGTCAATATTCAATGGAAAATGAGGTGAATGAGAAGGAATTTGATCCCGTAGAGGACCATATTTCCATTTCCACATATGGTGAAGGTGAAGGGCGAGTCAGGCTAAGAGGACACTCTAGGTTTGTGTCAATGTACAGCCAGCAGGGAAGAAAAGAAGTCAATCAAGATGCAATGACAGTTTGGGAGGTATATATAATTTCTTCTGATTTTCATACAATTTCCATTATTTCTTATACAGGTCTGACCCTGGTTTGTCTCGTCAAAGGGTCCTCACACAATTTCTTAAACGTTTTGGAGCAACATCTTAAGCTGTATTGCCCCAAAACAGATTATGACAGCAAACTTTAGAAGCAATATTTGTATGTCTGCTACTGATACCCATTAATCAAGACATGAACCAAGATGCTTTGGTTTTTCTTTTGTTCAACTGGATATCTGGGCTGTACGAGAAATGAAAAAATACATATATGGATGATATTGATATGAGAAACTTGAGTTTAACTTATTCCCATGGTTTATATTGATGAATGTTTGATATGATATGTTACTAGGACTTCAATGGAGAAAAAGATAAGATCTTTTGTGGTGTGTTCGATGGTCACGGTCCTTTTGGGCATGTGGTTGCTCGATATGTACGCAAACATTTACCCTCAAAGCTTTCTGCAGCAATCAAAATGTCACAGCAAAAGGTCTTCATGCATAGAGATGCATATGCTGCAGAAGGTGAAAATCACCAAGCATTGTCCCTTGCTTCATGGGAGAACACCTTTTTGAAATCCTTCAACGAGATGGATCAAGCCATTGCTCGGGACATCAACACCAACAGTTTTTACAGCGGCAGCACTGCTGTAACTGTAATCAAACAGGTATACCTAGGAGAATTTCTTTGATACATCATATGATGTTTTTTCTTACAGCTGAGGAAAATTCATCAACATGAGTGTTGTTAACCGTGGGGTTCAATGACACACTATTGACTCATTCTTTTGAGTTTCTATTGGTTTCTTGCGTCAGCTGGTTGTGGATTATTTGGCTCCCAACAATTTCTCGAATTCTTGTAAGCCTAGGCTGTGCAAATCACAATCTTATTGTCATCTGATTTTTAAGAAAACTTTTCATTCAATAATTCCTTTTTCGTCCTTTGAAATTTCAGGGTGACCAGCTGATAATTGGCAATTTAGGTGATTCTCGAGCGGTTCTTTGCACGAGAGGGGCTAGAGATCAACTCATTCCTCTTCAACTTACTGTTGACTTGAAACCAGATATCCCAAGTAGGTCTTTACATTGCCCTCAAATGCCTCATTCTTATTTCTTACATTACAATCACATGGGTCTAACGAGTTTTTCTTCTTGAATGTCACTCAGGTGAAGCTGAAAGGATCCGCAGCTGTGAAGGCAGGGTTTTCGCTGAGGAAGAAGAGCCTGATGTGTACAGAATGTGGATGCCTGATGAAGACTGCCCTGGACTAGCTATGTCAAGAGCCTTTGGAGACTTTTGCTTAAAAGATTATGGCCTCATCTCATCTCCCGATGTCTTCTATCGAAGATTAACCGAGCAGGATGAATTTGTGGTTCTGGCCACTGATGGGGTAAGCTATGAAGAATCTCCACTTTAAAAAGTTGATGAAAACTTGATCTTTCACTATTTCCCATATGGCAATAAAGTTCACTGGAACAATTAATGAGTCGATAGCTTATATGGCATAAGCCTCAGTAATCAAGATCAAAATGAGCTTCATCTGAAAGTTTTAATCCCTCTGGAAGCCTACAATCATAGTTTAGTACTTCCATTTGAAACACCTCCAGCCCAAGCAGAAACCGCTTTCCACAAAGTACATGCATCTAGTTACAAGCAGGACTGAACTTTATTTATTGATTTATTTGGCAGGTTTGGGATGCATTGACAAATGATGAAGTTATAGAAATAGTTGCTTCAGCACCGAGGAGGTCCAGAGCGGCGAGATTGTTGGTAAAGCGAGCTGTGCAGGCATGGGATTATAAATTTCCTGGTGCCAAGGTTGATGATTGTGCAGCCATATGCTTGTTTCTGAAAGATCAGCCAGGCTTAACCAAATCTGGGGAAAATAGGCGTCAAAGGAAGCATTACCATGAATCTGCCAGAAATGAAGACACCAGAAGCTTAGACAGTTTAGTCTCTAAGGATGAATGGGTAGCTCTTAAAGGGTTATCCAGAGCCAACTCTATATCTAAACTTACCGGGCTCATTAGGGATGTGAACAGGAGGCATCCATCTCAGTTTCTTGAGGGAGTTGAAGTTCACTAGTTCAGCCATAAATATCCCCTCAAGACCAAGAATTCAGTTTCAGTGAATCTGGAGAGACCTTTCGGCAAGTCATTAATAGCCAAAGGTTGGACCTCTAGTTGTATTAGAAGGTTGAAATAGAGGGTTTGAAGAGTGTGAGTTAAACAGATACAGCATAATAATAGTGGACAATGTCTGCATATTACCACTAGAGAAAATGGGAGCAACAATGTTACTTAAAACCATAATGCCTGTCTTCAATTGTAAGACCAATGTCAATTATATATGACCACTATAGTTTGTAATGCCTGTTCTGAAAGGAAGAATATATGATATAAATATGAATAACAGTTGTTTCAGTTCAAAATTCTGTTTGAACTCCGCCTGAGACTAATATCATCATGTGGACGTGTTCTCCTATTGTTATGATCTATTCTTCTAGAATTTTGGTCTCTTGGCGTTCTCGATCAGTATTATTCAGTAGTTCAGTTTCTTCTCAGTAAAAAGCATCTGATGGTTTGCTCAAAAAAAAAAAAAAAAAAGCATCTGATGGACCATCGCATGTTACGGAAAAATCAGGTCATTCTAGCGAGCAGAAACTATGACTTGAAAGGAACGAACCATCTGGTGTAGAAGATTTAAAAGGTCTTGCTGCTTTTGGAAATACTTAAATTATAAAATAATAAAAAACAGGAGAGATCTTTGAGCTTAATACCTAAAGTTAAAGAAGACTCGACAGATTTTCAATGTCTGCGCTAAAATTACAACTTTGAACTATAGTCATTTTAGTCCCTTGAAAGCAACAATATAGAACCCTTAGAAAAGCGAAAAAGAAAAAGCAGTCACTGATAGTCTTCATGGTCCCAGATGTCTGCAACACTCCTGTATGGACCCTCACTCTTGTCACAAAACAGCTCTTCACCATCTAGAACTCGTTTCTGCATCCACCAATTGCCCCATATTTCAAATATATTTCCAGAATTAGTGATCCAGTTATACATTTCAATTATTTTAACACCAGCAACCTGTTGGCAGAGACTTATCTCCGAAGAATTCATATTTTTGATACCTGATGTGATGCTGCTGAGAGCGATGAAGTCATGCTCCGGAATTCCCAATTAAAAAACTGTAATATTTTCTTTGATTCTTTCAGGGTGAGTGGATTTCGGGATGGCACTTGTCCCTCTATGAATGGCCCACCTCACCAACACTTGAGCTGGAGTCTTGTGTGAGCTTCTGGGCTGCCCTATCCACCGTCGGATCATGGATCAGATCTCTCCCGCCCTCTTGTGACCCCAGTGGTGAGTAGGCCTACACACAGATTTTACTTTCAGTGCTCCAATTATTGATTGACATTATATTAAATAGAAAATCTTAAGTGCTATATAAAAAAAATTAGCACTAGACAAGTAATTACCTGGACATGGATTCCATTCCTCTTGCATGCTTCAAGCATCTTGTCATTCCTCCACCCAGGATGCATCTCCATCTAAATCAAACCGCTAAGCAAATTTAATGCTTGGTGAGACATAAATGAATTATTTGCACCAAGACGTAAATGCATATATGAATTCATCACCTGGCAAACTGAAGGCATTATTTGAGCCAAATCCAGAAGTTCATCAAGCTTTTTAAGAGTGAAATTGAAGACTCCAATGTCTCTAACAAGTTTATCCGTCACAAGTTTCTCCATTTCTCTCCACACTCCCTCCATGTCAAACTACAACACTTCTCCTGCACAGGGAGGTCTTTTGGCTCCATCTTTCAGACGAAATGGCCAATGAATCTGCATTTTTTTTATACATCAATTTACAATCAATTCTCTGTTTCTGATCTTATAGTGGAAAAAAGAGAAAGACTGATACTTAGCATAATAAAATCTGGCCAAAAAAAAAAGAAAACATAATGATATCACTAGATTAAATTACTCTACCAAGTAAAGATCAAGGTAGTCAAGTTGCAGTTCTTGAAGTGTGTTGGTGATTGCAGGACGAACCCTTTCAGGGGTCAAGTCAGTGCACCTGCATATAATAATAATAATTTGATCGTTTCATTCAACCGTCCAGTTCTAAACAAGTTCATAGTTTTAACTATACAACAATTTCGTCTGACCCATCACTATATGGTGAAATTTCAACTTTCAAGGCGTTTATTAGGCAAGTTAATTTGGACATATGACCAGGTCGATGAATGATTAAATTAAGTCCAAGGAATTAGTTTAACTGAATTGGATATGCCACCAGAAGATTTCATTACCATAGTTTAGAGGTGACATACAGATCCTTCCTTTCCACTCTGCTTGCATGGCAGACTGAATTCCGTGTCCAACCTGTAGTTACAGTTTGAGGAGACATGAGACTTCGATTTATTTTTTCCTTAAAAATGAATTTATTGTAAGATCAGAGAATCTTAGTGGATAAGAACTCATCCCAAAACAGTTGAAGAAAGACCAAAAAATATAACGATACATCTTGGCCAAAAAAAATAATGATAATGATAATGATACATCTTCTTGAACACCATATTCCCAAGCAGTGTCGATGTGCCTATAACCAGCCTGCAGAGAACCATAGATTCCATGAGAATCCCACAAAAGAATGAATGTATGAGTTAATTAACGTACTTAGTTATGTTGAACTGTTTCATAATCTAAAGATCTACACAACAGAAGATGAAGCTATTGATACTGCTAAAAAAGACAGAGGAAGAAGTTTAAGGCAGCAACAGATCCTTCTTTCCAAGTCCCCAGTTCAACAGCAGATGATGTCCACCAGAAGTTTAGGACTGAGAGTTCTTTATTTTTTCCTCACTGCTTTATTCTAAGATGTGAATATGATAAGAATTCCAAGCTTGAGGGTCAAATATAACGAGACATGTGGCCAAAAAACGTACGTGATGATTGTAATGATACAGCTTCTTACACGTTTCCCAACATGTCATGTGCCTAAACGAGTGTTGCAGAGAGCAAGATATGAGAAACCCACAAAAATCAAAGACTTGTAAACTACTGTTATGTATTTTTAATTAAACTATTATAAATAGAAAAAGTAAAAATAAAAAAAAGATAAAAAAAATGATGAACAAGCAACGAAAAAAAAATAAAATAAAAATACATATATATGTCCTCTCAGATTTAATATAAGTCTAATTAACTAATTCACAATTTACGTAACATTCTAAAATTTTAAATTCAATTTATTTATTCTTTAATAAATCTCTTTAAAAGCTTTGATAATAATAATAATTATTTTAATACATGATTTTTTAAAAGAGTAATAAATAAATTAGGGGTGTGGATAGAAAAACAAATGCAAAAGTTATCCAATACCCTATATTTTAGATTAAATAAAGTTTTTTAGAAGATATCTTACATTGTGATTTCAAGAGAGTAATTTTCTAATATGTATATTGGCACATTTACTTATTTATCTTTATTTCCCATTCTTTTTCAGTACAAATCTGCATAAATCAAATCTTAGAAAAAAATTAGACACCAATAATAATAAGTGTTATCCCACTATATGGATTGAACATAAAAAGCAAAAAAAAAAAAAGAAAGAAAAAGAAAGAAAAATGTAACTTTTGATCCTCAAAATCTCACCTAATTTACGATTTGCCATGTTTTAACCGGCATTAATTTTGTTCCTACAATTTTAAATACCAAATAAATCATCATTATACCTTAAATTTAGTAATAGATGTGAAATAAAATTCCCTCCGGATGTACTGTTCTTTACTTCTTTTGTTCAATATTACTTGTCATATTAGATACAGGGCGCAAGGTCTCTCTCTTTCCCTTTTCTTCTTTCTCTCTCCGTTTTAACCGTGTAATTTATGCGGCTCTTATCTCACGATCTAAATTAAAGTACCAGCCGTAATCTAACACAATTATTATCTAAACAAATTTATCTTTAAAAAAACGGTTTCAGTTCGTGTATAAAAAAAATTCTGGAATTTTTTATTAAGAACAGTGTCATTTAAAAAAATGCTATTACATTTTTTCCAAACTATTTAGTTTAAAATTTTCTTCTTGTGTTTCAAATTAAAATTATTATAAATTTAATCATTATTTTTATATTTATTGTATTATTTATAAATAAAAAATATTAAAAATGGAGAAATATTAATGTATTTATATAAATATGTTATTTAAAAGATTAAAAAATATATTATTTATAAATTTTTAAACCTGTTCCTATCAAAACAATTAAAAACTGTTTTAGTGAGTATTGAGTAAACTAATTTTTACGTTTTTCTGATGCGATGTTCTTCCAGTAACATATGGTCCTACATTGAAATTTATAAATAATATTTTTATGTACATACACATTAATATTTTCCCCACTAAAACAGTTTTTAAAATTTATAAATTGATTTAAAACAGTTAAAAATTAGTTTTACTCAATGAAACAGTTTTAATTTTTTGGTAGGAACTTTTTTTTGAATTTATAAATAATATACTTATATATACACATTAATATTTCTTCTCCATTTTTAATATTTTTATTTATAAATAATACAATAAAGCTAAAATAATGATTAAAGTTATAATAATTTAATTTGAAACACAAGAATAAAATTTTAAACTAAATAGTTTGGAAAAAATTAATAGCATTTGTTTTTTTCAAATGACACTGTTTATTTTAATAAAAAAATTCATAATCATTTTTTATGCACAAACTGAAGCAATTTTTTTAAGGATAAATTGTTTAGGTAATAATGGTATTAGATTACAGCTGATACTTTAATTTGAATAATGAGATAAGAGCCACATAAATTGTACGGTTAACATTAAGGAAATGGAGAGGAAAAGGAAAAAAAAGAAAGGGAGAGATCATGCGCCCGACTCGATAGTAAATACTATCACTAATTTTGGCTAGGATCAAATTCATTCGATGCTTGAAAACATTTATTTAACACTTATGTGAATATATTTAAAGCATGAGGACCATTTATTTAATATTTTAAAACCATAGGATCAATTAATGCTAATTAAGAATACAAGAACCAAATTGCAAAAAGAATGAAACTTTCGAAACTAAAACAGAATGAAATTGGGCGCGGGTGTTACATATAATCGCAACAAGCCCACCATTTTCATAGTAGTTAAACCGAACTCTTCCTTACTTAAAATAGCATAAGCAAAATTTGGGACAAATTCAAAACTCACACTAGTTGAAAAGTGGATAAAGGTGATAAAATATTCTTTTTATATGATAAATGAATTTCTCGACCCTCTTATTAAACATGCCTCCCATAATATTAATTCTATTTGATATATTAGAGTCTCAAATTTTTGCAAGCCTGCTGGTAGTTGGAAATTTGATATTTTATGACACTACCTCCACCCTGACACTATTAAGCATATTGCTCTTGTGCAATCAGCTAATAAGCATGGTAAGGATGACATTCTTATTTAGAGGCTCTCATTCGATGGTAATTTTCTATAAAATCTGCCTATAAAGCTATAAGACTCATAAAACTTGGAGACACATTGATATCTAGTCTAAGATTTAAAAATGGCCTACTTATAAAAAAATTAAATACTTTCTTGAGAAAGCTGCTTGAGATCGGCTTTAAATTAATGTCACTCTCTCTAATGGATATATTTCCCAACATCGTTCTTGTTTCCTTGATTGTAACTCTCCTAACTTTGTTATTCATATTTTATGAGACTACAAGAAAGTCAAGGAGGTTTGGAAAAAATTAATCAATCCCACAAAGTTTAATACCTCTCTCTCTCTCTCTCTCTCTCTCTCTCTCTATATATATATATATATACAGTGTTGGATTATTTGAAATGCTAAAAATGAAGTAGGGAGCTTATCTACAAGACAATTGCTTTGGCAAAAATTTTTTGCTCATGCCTGCTGGAACATTTGAAAAGCTATATGCAAAAAACTCTACTTCAAAAATATTAACTTAAACAATGACATTGCTTTCTTTAATTCTCAACAAATCATCAACAACTTGAAGCTTTAATCCAATCTTGACTTGTTGAATAAGATTGACACCAGACATGAAGCAAGATGAAATCTGCCTAATCTTGGATGTCGATGGTTCGGTAAACCATAATGGTTTTGTTGCATGTGGAGGCCTTATCAAAGGCAATAAGGGTAACAAGACTAAAGGCTTTTCCAAAAATCTTGGATATCAACTAAGCACAACAACTAAACTTATAAGAATATTAAAAGAGTTTAACCTTTATTGATATGCTAAAATTTTTAGAGTTAACGTTTTATTTTAATTCTTTGAAGGCTCTTTCTCTTGTTGAAAGCAATTTCTTCCATTATCACCCTCTCTCTGCTATTATCAAGAACATCAAGAATTTTTCTATGAGAGATTAAGAAATCATATTCAATTACAATTACAAAGAAACAAATTGATACATTAATTTTTTAACCCACAAAGTTTTTGATAAAAATTTTGTTATTATCTTATTATTTGACAGTCCGTCACTTAATTGTAAAAGCATGACGGCTTTAGAGATGTCTTGATTTTAGTTTTATTGTACGGTTTTTTACTGTAGTCTGGGAAAAATTGGCCGCAATGATCAAAAGACCAAACTATTAGGGCGTATGTCCGAAATGCAAAAACATAGCCTTTAGAGTATTATGGCACTGAAGCCACAATATATGTTTAAGAAAATATTAAAATATCTTTTTTTGTCTGCATTGATATATTGAAGTCATGCATGAAGCTTCAATAATCTGCATTCTACTCTAGAGATGAGTACAGGAAAATAGATGGTACTCTTATAATTTTCCTTAAAATATAATATCCGCCGAGGACCATAATCCTCGCAGGTTTTATTTCTTAATTTGAGGCTTCCACCGAAATATTTAAACTTATTGGTGCCAGTATATATATACACACACACATAAGCATCAACCAGTTCAACCATGGTTTTTCCAGCTCTTGACTGAGTTTGGATTAAACAGGGTCACATCATTGTCGAAACCGGATGAGTGTTGGGTCAGGCTTTTAAAAACTGAAGACAGTGCAGACGACACAAGTGTACATGTTGGTGTGAAAACTTGGACTTGGTATTTCTATTAAGTCTCTTCACACACACGCGACAATTTTCCTGAGAGACCTCATTTCCATCAATCCCATCTGCAGAATTGCAGATCGATTGCAGAGTCCTGTCCTGTCTTGTTTCTGTTCAATTTTCTAATGATTTTTCACGTGCCGAAACAGTAATTCTCCTTCTTCTGCATCATCCTCATTATGAAATAACACATGCGGTACTATTTTTCTATTTCATTAATTCCACCCCTCTTCCCCAGAGTTTCCTTCACACTTTGGAACTTGAACCCCACCGTGTAACTTAATATCGCCATTCAACACATGTTGACTTTGAGAATTGTGATGCACGATGATGATGAGGATGCGTAAATCTCACAACACAAGTTCACATTTGGAAGTCACTTTCAGTGTCCTAACAAAAGTTGTGTTGCTGTTCTGTGAATTGAAGAGAGGGCAAGTGTAGCTGAAGGAACACGTTACCTGGAAGGACCAGTGAGTGAAGTGAACGAGGAGACTGCCATGTTAAAAGGTTCATAATTGCATCAAATACTTACCAAACCAACCCTTCTAATACCTCTTTATCTATCGCTCACTGTTTTTTTTCCTTTCCCTTACCCACTAATCTTTCCTCTCCAACAAACCTTACTTATCCCCACCTTACTTTTGATAATTACATTCAAGAGAAAATTGGTCACGAGGATCAAATGACCCAAGTGTAGAAATAAAACTTGGATAAGACCATGGTTCTGGAGCGACAATATACTTTTAGAGAAAATAAGTAACTAACCCCACCTCACTTTTGATAACGTGTTCAATCATGCTCCCTTAATTTTAATTATAAGATAAAGTTAACTAATTTTACTGTTACTAAAGCGTAGTGGTTGATATATGCTTTAAACTCGTTGCGAAATGTGATTTTTTTTTTTCAATTGTCTTTTACTGTAATTAATATCTATAATAAAATAATGTATAAAAATTCAAACCAGGCCAACAATTTGTTGCAATTAAGGAGTGGCAAGGTTAAAAAAAAAGTTTTAATTGATGTATCAATATTGATGCTTGTATTGAGTGAGTGAGGCGGTTGATTTCTCCTACTTCATTATTTGTCTGGCTAACATACATAATATTAATAAATTGCTCTAGGATGCACATTTATGAAATGTTAGTATTATATATATATATATATCCGGGTCCAAAAAGGTGTTCTATTGACGGATGTCAGACACATAATTTTTCAATGGAATTTCCAATCTCACTTTGGTCAAAAAAAGAAAAAGAAATTTCCAGTCTGACACAATACTGTCTCTGTAGATTGTATAATTTTACAAAATTTTGTAAAAAAAAAAATCTTGAATTTCAGAATTGAAAACACAAAATCACAGAATATAACCAGATATGTTTATTTAATAAAAAAACGGTACGATGCAGGAAAGGAATTTAATTGGGCGTACTAATGTTAGTAGAATATTATTTATTTATTTGGAACAAAGTCTCATTCACCCTTCAATTCAATGTATAAAATTTCGTATCGAAGTTACGATTGTCCTCACTAATGGATAATTATAGCTTAAATTAATTATTAAAAAAATCAGTTCAAAGTCCGGAACTTCTTGACTAAACTTGCTACCATAATGTCTATGATGTTTTGGCAAGCAAATCTTTGGCAAGAAATGTTTGGCGTCGAGAGACAAGGCAGTGTCAACTTTGGTGACAGAGACATGAAAACAGAGAAACAATCAGATTAAGATGTGAGCAAAACTAATTGCTTCTCTTGTATACCAAGTCATCATACAATCATATCCATACCATATAACCCTAAATCCCACTCTCGTTCTCCTTTTACATTGTACCATCACACTACCTACTACCGATTACACCAAAAGTAATTGAAACAAACAGAGCTTGCACTTGAGCCCGCCAGTTCAGAGAATTAAGCACATGTAAGTAAATAAAATAGCAGCAAAGCACTATAGGAGTTAATTAGAGACATTTTTTGGGTAAGAGTCAATAAATTGAGATCACGCGTCGTTGGTGGTGGTGGTGCATTTGCGGACGAAGTAGCGATAGGCAGCGACTTTCTTCTTTCGGGAAGCAAAGTTATCAACGGAGAGGACGAGATTGCCGGGTTCTTTGGTGGTGAAAGAGTTGTGGATTGCTTCCTCAGACGGTGCTACCTTCCTTGCCTTCTCAACTGCAATGCTGTAGCTTCCTTGTGCACTCGGCACAAACTCTGCACTGTACTCTAAGTCCCACCCTCCTACCACTATGTCCCATGTTATTGTTGCTCCACCCTACACACATTTCACCAACCAAGCATTAACATGAAATGAACATATCACTAAACAAGAGTGTTTACATGTAATTTCATGTGTTAATGTTCATAGGACAGAAAAATCATGTCAACCCAACAAGTTAAACCAGTAAACCATTGAACCAATATTTTGACTAGCATACTGAAATGTTTTATTCACAACTGATTAGACTATGCTTTTAACTATTTAACCCTTAAACCAATGCATTCATTGGTTCAATGACCGGTGCCTTGGTCATGTTTTGTTTCATGGGGGTGTCAAGCAAATTCAAATAGGTCTCGCACTTTTTCTTTGCTTGTATCATCCTCTCTCCCTCTCTCAATATGAATGTATGATTATAAGATGATAGAGACTGCTATTCGAGCATCAAACACGACAAAATTATGCTTATAATTTTATCAAAGTAATTAAACTCTCAATCAAGCCCTATCAAGTCTCCGAAAGCTGAATGAGACATGAGGTTGATTTTGGGGGGAAAAAATGTCGCTGCACTTTATTAGTTGGCAAATTGATTTGTAGGCAATATATTATCTATTTTTAAGATCTAGCCTGCGAGTTCCAATTTTCAAACACTAGCTCATGTTTGGAATACAGAATAAATATCAAAAAGAAAAGAAAAACAGATTTCTGAAAAACAAAAATAAAAGAACAAGAAGATTTTGATTAAATTTTATTTATACGATTATCATATTCCAAGTTTTCTTTTTTTTTTTTAATTATTGTCTAAGACACGAGTTATTTTTTTTATTATCATATTCCAATTATCATGTTCAATTTATATCGTCATTCTCTTTCCATGTTTGTATCTGACATTTTACCAACTCAACATCCCAGAAACCGCTTTGTTTAGTTTTTTATTTTTAAAATTTGATTTTAATTCCTCCTATTCTGATATTTTACTGACCAAAAGCCAAGCAAGCCAAAAATCTAAACAGGAAATTTTAATTTAAATAATTACCTCAATTCCTTCAATCTGGATGTTCACCTTCTCCCCTCCTTTGACAGTGAACTGAGAAGCAGGCTTTGGGGGACCATTCTGCAAATCACTCGGTCGGCTCAGACCGCCATACTGAACCGGAATATCCTCAGGCCTTATGAATCTGTACACACAAACAGCCTCATCGATCAAGCCAACCCCAAAAAACACAATGAGGTTAGGCGGACATGTGAGAATCTCATTCGATCAAACTAAGCAGCAACTTATTATACAAAAGGACAAAATCAAACCAGACAGTTTATTTTTTTTCCGGCCAAAACCAGACAGTTTATTCAATGCAGCAAAAACATTCACAGGATTCAAAATAAAACCATTCTGGACAGAACAGGTTGATTGATCTGTACAGAACAGGCCATCCAGCAGAAAAGAAAAAAGAAAGCCATTCACTGAAAAGGTAAACAAAAATGGAATCTATGATCTCACTTGTAGAGTGTCTCCGCAGCATTTCCCTCCTTAGAGATCACAAACTTGCTCTTCGTTCTTTGGGTCAAAAAAGGACTGAACATCGAATAGAGCATGCTGAAGTACCACGGGACATTTATGAAAATCTGAAACAAACAAACACAACCCACCATAATTCATCAAACAATCTCGTTGTTTGTCTCGTGAAATAATTAATTGAGATTACCTTACGAGCCACCATTTCTGGATAATTGTCTTGGAACAGAGAGAGAATATGATTGGAAGCTGCCCTGAGCTCCCTCTTGGGCATGTCTTTCAAATCGGTGACCTGAATCAGAGAATTAACCCCGCCTGGCTTGAAATGAAGAAGCTTGATTCCTCTTTCGAGAACTTGAACTCTCCATCTCAAGAATTTCCTCAGCTTCTCTTCGTCCCCGAAGATTCTTTCGTACATTTCTCTGTCCCTGAAAATTCCATACGCATTGTAGCAAACAGGGTGTCCCTCTTTATCATAACCCTGCATGTATGCGACGACCCCTTCGAGCTCTTTGAAACCCAAGTCCTCCTCGACGACGTCGTCTGCTCCGAACTGCTTCCTCCAAGCCAGGCATTTCAGAAGCATGGTGAGCGAATCTCCCACCCTGAAGTCTCTCGCTCGAAGAAATTTCAGGAGGATAACGTCAGCTCTGTCGTCGCCGCCGAGCAGGGAAACGCCCCACATGGACGAGTCCGAAACCTCGGAGGCAGCGAGCTTGTTTTTGAGGTCTTGGAGGGCTTTCTTCTCGGAGGATTTCAAGTGGGAAACGAAGTAGGTGTCTTCTTTGAAGGAAGGCGATCGGAGAGTCGCTGCTTCCATTAGAGAAGTGACGAAGCTTTTCTTGTCTGGTTTTGGGGATGCGTCAGGGAGGTCTTTGAATGGTGGGTTTTGGAGGGACATGATGAGGAAGATTAACGGAAGAAATGCAGAACAGCAAAGGATTGGAAGCCGGGTTTTACTATTCTTTTGAAGAAGACGCAGACGGAATTAACGGAAGACAGAGAGAGAAAGGTTTGGTCTGTAGAGAGAGAATGGAGAAATAGAGAGAGGGGAGAGAGAGGGAAGGAAGAAGACAAGAAAAGAGAGCCGGGATTTTGGTTTGAAGTTCGCAAAAGCGGCTCCTGCGAAGCAAATTTGAATTGAATTGGTGGGGATAGTGGGGCACTGTCTGTGACTGTGAGACTGTGAGAGAGGGAAACTGGGAAAGCACGCGCTAAGTTAGCACGGGTGGGGATTGCGTTGAGAGTGATAAGCCGAGCCAAATTAGCTGAGCCGAAGACTTGTCCGTACCTATACCTGTGCTTTGTTGTGTTTTTTTCCCCTTTTTGCGCCTGGAATATTTGCTTATATTATTAGTTTATTTTTTTTAATGAGTTATGGTACTTTTGCTCTGATTCTAAATTATTTATATTATAATAATTTTATTCCTTAAATAATTAAAATATAATAAAAATATATTTTAATTTAGATTTACTTTACATGATAAGAAGGTAACAAAAATATATTTTAATTTAGATTTACTTTACATGATAAGTAACATTTGCAGTTAAATTTAAGTTCCATTCGACATTTTAACCATTAATATTTTTAACATTAAGATATTTAATGTCAAAGCCAAATATACTGCACTTTTCATTACTTTAGACATGGGTTTAAATTGAATACCCAAAATATTTTTTTATTATTAATAAAATAAAATAAAAATTGAAAATCTTTTTAAGATAAAAATTAAAATTAGTTAAAAAAGAAATGTAATAAAAAATAAAAAATTTTGGTTAGTTCAAAAGCTGAGATGTTATGTTAGTTTTGGCTATATAATTTTTTATATATTTAAGTATTTTAATCTCAATCTGAATAAACTCAAATTACTAGATTCAGTTTTTTTCATTTTAAAACTCATATTTGATTTTAATATCAAATTAGACATTTTTCTGATGTTTTCATAGGGCTGATAGGATATGAGTAATTTAGCTTGTCATAGATTATATATTTTATGGATTATACACTCAATTGGAATTTTAATTATTGATTATTATCTATATACATTAAAGTAAATTTTAACATTCATAATTTTAGTTTCAGCTAAGGAGAAAAGACGATGATCCTTTTTTAAAAAACATAAAATAAAATTTGTTATTGATGTTTTTACAGGTTCTTTAAAAATATCTATAACTTTAATTTTATTTATTATACTTTAGCCCAAAAAATGAAAGTAATGGTTGTGGCAGGAAATGGAGCGAGGAAGAAGATTACAATAATTGAAGCCATGGGAGGGAATATCAGATTTGGTAGACCAATAGTGACACTCTTAGGCTCTGATGCTTTTCTCACTTCTTTTAGGACCACAACTTCCTCATCCCTTGTGTAGCTTCACATGTATAGGCGGACTCTTCAAGATTCAAATGATATTAATAGGTAACAAGTTTTTAGTGATAATAACTTAGTTGAAAGAGGTTTATCATTTATCTTCAATGCTGCAAGGCTTAAGAAATATGTCAGACTCTGTCCTCAATAAAGTATACTCCTTATATCTTATTAAAAAAATGAAAAGGGGTTAAACATATGATTATATACGTACGCTATGATGCTCTGAGGCCTCACGCGTCTCATGGGTAGGTGCACTAATCAACAATGCCAACTTAATACTGTTTAAAGTGAACATTGAACATTCCTAATTATGTTTCTCTTTCAAAAGTCCCCCCCTTTTAATTTATTCCACCCACTTGAACTAAATTTTGTATTCATCAGTGGAGGAATAATCGAGCAAAATACATTCGTCCTTGAAATTAAATATGGAATTCATTTGAGGATGAAACTAAATATGGTTAGGTCCTTGTCCGAATAATTTGGAACATACAGTATAAGAATTACTTCATCCGTTTAAAAATGTAAGACATTTTTTAAAGTATTAAATGCTAAAAAATATAAAATATTTTTAGTCTTTTGAAGTATAATTATTGCCTTTTTAAAAAAAATATCCTTATTAATAATAACTTTATATTTATCGTAGGGTACTTAATAGAAATAAATATATAAAAAATAATTAGTTGAAAAGTAAGTAATTTTTTTATTCGAAGATGATATTCAATTAAAAATGTCTTATATTTTTAAATAAAAAGTATACATTTCATCATCAAATTTTATACAATATTGTTTAATTTTCCTTTTCAATATGGAGCCCCATAAGTAAATCCTGCCTCCGTCCATGATGATACATCACTTTCAATTCAATTTCTTGATCAAAAGGTTTCATTTCTTCACTCAAGACGCCGAAAATGATTGGCCTTGCATGGCTTTGTTTTGTCAACCTCATCTTTAAATTCCCATATATATAATTGATATATAAATACTAATAACACAATTTATTCGTCCATTTTCTTTTTCTTTTCGGTTAAACAATGAACATATATCAAAACAGTCGTCCATTTTTCTCTCTCTGAATAGTCTTTTACCCTTTTGGTATAATAGAGTACCTATTTTGTTGTTCTCTTTGAAATTTTATTTTCCTAATAAAGAATAAATTTCATCATGCATCTTTATGTTAATCGTAGAAAAGTGTGTCCTAAGGTTTGAAAAACAAGGTCCTATACTAGAGGCAAAGCAAAGGACGAACATACGGCCCCACGTTTAAAGGAAAGTTTCAATTTTTGCATCGGATTCTTAAAAGAACACGAGAAAAATGTAGTATTTGGGAATATTTTGGGATCTGATTATTTATTAAATTAAATAATATTGTAAAAGAAGGATTTGTTTAAGTTTGAACATAGGACTTACATTCACACAAGGTTCGATCAAAGTATGATTTTTGTAATGCAAAGAACATTAATTAAATGAAAAGATAAAGGATAAAGATAAGGGAAAGCTTGGAATTGGATCCAGTTAAAAATTCCACATGGATATTATTCAAAAGTACATGCTCGGAATTTGTGAAAGGCAATCCTTAGATTCAAAAGAAACAAAATTATTACTGCTCTTGTTTTTTATTTTTCCCATAATTTTTTTACTTAAGAAAACGTTTGTTTAGTTCAATCCCATATTCACCTTTTTGACTTAGATCATCAAATGCATCATTCCATTTGATTAAATACCCTTTTAAAAGGCCTTCCCTCTTCTATCTATCTCTTTGATGATTCATCCTTTTTTGCTTTTCTCCCTTTTGCTCTCTTTATTTCGGTGTTTAACTTTCATTCTTTACACGTCTCACATGTTTGTTCTTTTTAATCCACAATCTAATTTTTAGAATATTAATTGAAATTCAATTTTTTTATTCATAAGACTTGAATAATAAATATTGCACAACAACTACATTAGATCAGGTTTGTGTCTAACCTGAGGTCTGGTTTGATTTTACATTGAGCTAAGCTAAATATTACGGCTCGTGATCTTGCCCAATTCAGCATGAACCCCACATTTCTTGCACAACCTTAAAGAGGTACTATGAGAAGTATCGGTTTTTCTAAAAAAATAATAATTATGCATTGTAAAATGAAAAGTAATTAGATGAAAAATGAAAAGAAAAAAAAAAGAGGAAATGGAGGTGCAGAAAAAACTGCAGAAGGGACATGGAAGGGTGAGGCAAATGTGAAGTTTCATAGTTGAGGAGGTACTTTAACTTTCAGGACACTTGAAGCCTCTGCTACCATCTTCTTCACTCCCTTGCTTTCTTGTGAATATCATTGGCATAATTCTTAGCTTTTACAACCTTGTTTGCAATACCAGCTTTAATTCCAATCTTTAAAAAAAAAATATTTGTATGAGAAAAGACTGACTTTAGCCAATTGTTTGTTCTTAAGAGAAGCAATGACTCAAACCATACTTTGAATATTTAAAAAAACAGCAAGTTTGAAATGAGATGGATCGCAATAAGAGGATATTAGTATGAAAAGAGGACAACCTTATTCAGAGGACAGTTTGGGGACAAGGTGTTGAAAATTTGGGCAAGAGCATTCATGCTCATGTCCCCACCATATTTTTTTAAAAAAATAATAACAAACAACAAACTAATTTATATAAGAAAACAAGACGTTCATTATTGAGAATTTTGATCTCCTGTCCCTTTGTTTATTATTATAAAATCTTTTTTTCAAAGTAATATATTATTTTTGTTAGATCAAAGTATTATTTGTTCTAGTTATTATAAGTCACTTTTAGTATATTTCACCAAAATTAAAGAAAATTTTAAACTTTAAAATTTAATAAATTTTTTACTCTATCTCTTGATAACAGCAAACAAATTATTTTTTTATAATTTTTTCTCACATTTAATAAAGATAGAAAGGTAAATATAAATATAACAAATAATAAAATGTTCGATAAATATAATTAAAATTAATCTTTTTTCTGCTCTATAAGGAGAATTAAGGGAGTATGTTAAAAAAAATATAAAGTAGTTTGAGTCTTTTAATATATAATTAATATTTTTTTCCAAAAATATGTGTAATTAAAAATGTAATTGATGAGATTTTTTGTAATTGATGAGATTTTTTAATTAAAACGTCATATTATATAAAAATAAATATGAAAATAGTGTATAATTTTAAAGATAATTAACTACTTAATTAAAAATATAATTCAATTAAAAGCATCTTACAGACCCAGACATCTATTCTACTTGTGTGAAAACAAGTTTTCACCATTAAGATAAAATAGAAAAGCCAGATAGATACAAAAGGAGGACACAGGAATTTCAAGTTGTGGGTGTGCAGATGCATTCACAGATATGAACACCAAGAAGACTAAAAGAAAAGCAATCAGATTCGAAGTGTCTGTGAGTTGTGAAGCATTTATAGGAGCATTACTTATCCATTTATTGCTGCGAGCCCACTTGCTGGTGCACTCCTTCGCCAACTATTGTTCAAAACCAACAAACGACTGACATATTTTCCCTCTCTAAAAAAAATTAATTAATTAATTATGACCATGGATTTCATCAATTCTTGGCCCAAAAAAAACCGCCCAATGAGCCTGAATATCTCTTGGGTTTCTTATTGGGCCTGGCCTGCACTATCCCCATCATGATAAAAAAAATTTTAGCTTGTCCAGGTCATGTGATTCAGTGCTCCAAAAAATTGGGCCCCATAATACACAAAAATTGTTTTAAAAAAGCAAAAAGTCATAATAATGAGTCCAAGTTGAAATATCAATAATGAAAGGTCCGGGACATAACGGCTGCCAACTGGTGACATAGAATTGGTCTCCCACACACAGCACACTATCAATTCTTTTAAGCTGTAATAATAAATAATTTAACATTATCGACAGTATTAAAACCAACAAAAGTTAGTGGGCCTTGTTACTTCAAATCTCTCACCTGTCACCGGTGTAGAAGTATTGTTGATAAGTGATTTATATATATTTTTTAAGCTTGAGAATATGTTTTGGTCTTCGTAAGTTCCTTGGGTCCTATTTACATAAATTTTTCATATAAAAGAATAGTATTAATAGGTACAGATATGATCATCCCAGAATGTTCTAGTAAGAGAGCCCTGTTTCTCATGTTGCAAAGAAGCTTTTTGGTTTCAATATGACAATGCGTGTGTTGTGTGTGTGTGTGTGTGTGTGTGTGTTGAGTGAGATTGCAAGAGGAAAAATATTTGCTCCCGATATTAAAGCCATCTTACATCCATATTGTCTATCCATTCTACTTTTAAAATTTGAGTTTTCTCTGCCACCAATATTATAAGAATGTAAAAAGAAATACAATGGAGATAAATTGTTGACTGATTATTTAATTATCTATACAGGAAGGGAAATTTTTGATGGTAATGAAAATGAAAAAAATCATTCAATATTATCAAAATATGAGAAATGATAGAGCAGATTTCTGGTGCATATTTATACTGTTAGTAATATGTTATATCTTAATGTTGCAAAAATTATACATGTGTGTTGACACAAATTACCTTATGAATTCTAGATCAAATAGTACTATAAACCCTAAATTTATTTATTACGTAAATTATTCTTTTAATTTCTAAAAATAGTATAATTTAATTTCTATCGTTAATAAAAATTAAATTTTATAATTGGTTGATTAAAAAATAAAAAAAATTAAAAATGACTCAAAAAGTTACAAACAATGATCCAATATTGAAAAGAATCAAAATCTTTTTTGTCATTTTTTTGATTAATTAAAAGTTAAATTAACTATTGGTCGGTTGAGTTACATTATTTTTAAAATTAAAAAAATAATTTATATAATAAATAAATTTAAAATTTATGATGTTGTTGAATCTAAAATTCTTTTTGAGTTACAAAGGCAAGCCAACGCTTGAATTACAGAAGTAAAGAGAAACTAAGCATTCCTTTTATCCGACAAGAAGATGTCTAAGTAACTTAAGAGACAGTTTCAAAATAAAATAGTGTTCGTTCTAGCAGTATAAGCAATCTTGGCTAAGTAATCAGTACAATTCAAATTCTCTCTGAATGTTTGTTTTATGACAAGGTCTCAATTATTATAAATAAGATCATAAATTACCATTACTTTATTAAATGAAGAATTAGAATGACAATCCTTAAAAAAACATATTAATGCCTTTTAATGGATCAAAGAATAGTTTAATTTTTTGAAGTTGAATCTAAAATTTTGTGAGAATATTTATCCTTCATAGTATGTTGTCCCTACAACAAAAAGTTCCTAGGTCCAACACTTATGGGAATCTTTTTTTTTGATGAAAAAGACAAAACCAAGGCTAGATTTAGCCTATACCGCTATTACAATTAATAGCATCCCTAGCCATGGGGGCAATAAGTGGGAGGGCGGGATCTACCTTTCTCTTCTATCATTTTTTTCAATCTTCATCACTGTTTTTATTTTATTAAACAAATTTATTTTAATTATAAATTTGTTTTTATTTTATTAAACAAATTTATTTTAATTATAAATTTGATGAAGGATGGAGATTGAGAAAAGGAAGAAAGTAAAGAAAGGGAGAGATCCCTCCCCAACACTAAGCTCCTCTGGTGCAATAGAGAAGAACGTGACTCCTAGGAGCACCGAACTCCTCTGCAGCATGGACTTTAGCTCCATCACTAGCTCATAGATCATCAAGTTCCCTCGTTACAGCCTTTAGATATCAAGTCTAACGCTCCAGCAGAAGACTCGAGCACAGCCTTTCGGAACCCAGCATCCTAAGCAAGTTCAAACCCATGCATACAAGCCCACAATTTGGCTGTAACACTATCGCCATCCTCCATTCTACAGGCAAAACTAGACACAAAGACTCCTTGATCATTACGCACAAGTCCACCACAAGCAGTGTGTAAATTCCCATGGGAAAATGCCCCCTCAACATTGCGTTTCACCCACCATGGGAATCCTATGTTCAGGTTGAATAATCATCTATCATCCCTAATATTTTATAAATACAAATTAAAAAAAACCCTCAATTTTCATTGAAATAGAAGCATGCTCAAATATTCTTTTTGTCCAATTTATAGGACAAGAAAAATTATTTATTTTAATCATATTTACTAGACATCTCAATATGAATTATTTTATCTTTACCATATTATCCTTATTAAATGTTAGGAAGTTTATTTTTTTCATAAGTAAATGTCAGGAAATTTATTAAATACTAAAGTATTTTATTTTAAAGTATATATATTTAATAAAAATAAATTAAAACTTGTTAAGCTTTTAAGCAATTTTAATAAAATTTAAAAAATTATATTTAATTTCAATAAAAATATTAAAAATAATTTATAAATAAGTCTAGAGAGAGTAAAAACGAAATTTACTCAAACATATCTCATTCTAGTGGAGGATTGAAAATAACTAAATAAGACAAGGGATGGAGACATTGTGACTCATGACCTTGAATTGGCACCCACACACAACGCACTGACTTCTTGAAAATAGACCAAATCTTTAATTATTTCCAAGAATTTTAGAGTAAGAGTTGTCCTCATTCTCACCAACACTTGCTTCACTATGGTAAATAATGATAACTTGAACTTTTTTCAGACATAATTATCTTATCGCATGGGCTGCCATTGGAAATGTCAATCTTAAGCTAAACTGTTAAGGTAGGACACCATTCCATTGGAATCTCGTTCACTTTTCACTTCTCGACTTCTCGTGCAACTTTTTCCACGAGAAAAAGCAAGACCTGCGACGCTCACAAGCCGAACAATATTTGCCATCATGGATATTTTTAAGATTTCTAAAAGTAAATAGTAAGTATTTTTTTAATTATAAAATCTTTTAAATAAAATTTTATATATTAATAAATTTTATTAAATATATTTAATAATTTTATTTTTTAAAATATAAATATAAATTTTTAAAATTATTCATAATTTAATATATTAAAAAGAGAATGGATGAAAATTAATTATAAAAAAATAATATTAAAATAAGTCTATTTAATAAAATTTTAATCTTCTCAAAGTGTTTTATATTTTAAAATATTAAATCTCTTTCAAAAATATTTTATAATTTGAGATAAAAGGAATATTAAATTCCCATTTGCTTACATTTACAAGCATACAGAAACATTAAGATTATCATAAAAGATTAAAACAACTATTGCTTCATATAAAATATTTTTCACTGAAGAAAATGACACAAGTACCTCGGAAGGAAACTAGTCATACTAAACACAGTGAAATTCGGTCAAGTAACATCAAGAATTGAAGATTTAGGTCCCCACTAAGCTTAAGTTAAGATTTTCTGAAAACTAATTATAAATTGTCGAATTGTAAATTACATAAAATCATTTATAAATAAAATAAGCAAGGTATCTATTTGTCGCTACAATTTAGATGAAGTCTGAGATGATTCACATAGTTCTCCATGCAAGTTTCATAAATATGTTCAATTGTTCATGATTGTTTTATCCTTAAATTATTGTATTATATTTAAGATCCATTTAAATAAATTTCACAAAGTACATATGGATCTGCAAATTTATTCTCTTTTTCAACCACTTCCTGGCTCTTAAAAATTTCCCTTGTATTTTCTTCCCTGTTCCTGGATTTGTAATGTCTTTCAAAAACTCAACCAACTACACCCACACACACCGAAATGAATCTGAAACACAGAAGTTTGTCTATAAGAAGAAGGTCATCATTCAGGAAATGAGGACGATCAGAAACGATGATACAGAGAGAAGCATAAATTATTGTGATCACCATCCTTCTAAACAGAAGAAGACAAGCTAAAAGTAAACCACCCCCCCCCCCCAAAAAAAATTCTGTCTAAGAAAATAATAATCAGAGCAAAAGTTGAACAGACCATCACATTCCCAGACAGCTGAGTAAGAATAGCTGGGATCAGAGCACCAACACCACAAAAAGAACAGTCTGGAATTGAATTAGAAGAAGGAGAGGCATCAATAATGCATAACATAAACATTGTACTCAACAATGGCGTCCCCTGAATTGGGAGCAAACCAGTGGGTTCGAGCTTCCACGTATCCCCTGGCAAATCGGAAAAGGCCACTTCCTCCGATCACCGGCATCTCCCTCACCTTATTGAACACCGGATTTCTCCCCAGCACCGTGATGGTGCTTCCGTTGTACTTCCCTTCTATGAACGCGAAATTCATCGCCATCAGAAGACCTATTTCGCTCTGCGACGCCGACGCGTAAAACCCTTGAGCTCTTCCCACCATTTTGGAGCTCATTTTCGGACCCATTGTCAGGGGGTTATCGATCATGTTGAGCAGTCCAAAGGCGGTGGTGGAGTTGACCGGCGGAGGAACGACGGGGATGGAGGTGGGATTGTGGCCGCTGACGATGTCGTGCCAGTAAAACCGGAAGTGGCTGAGCTTCTCTTTCTTGAGACCAAGGAGCTTCCGATCGATCGAGCGAACGAAGTCATGTTCAGCGACGACGGAAATGAGAAGAGTAGTAAAGGAGAGGAGAAGGAAGAGGAAGACGAGGTATCGGGAAGCCATTGTTGGAACCTAGAAGATGCTGTTTGCGAAAAGGGCGCCCTCAGTTGAGTGCTTTATAACCGGAAACGCCTACCGTAAATTCTCTCATTTAAAAAGGAGAGTTGTTGAAAAATTAATCAAATGAGAGGAAAAAAGAGAACTACAACTACAAGCCAATATCATAATAAATGTTACAGTAATTTTTTTGTAATTATTTTCGTACTCTTTAAATTGCCATGATGTCTTGTGCTATATTATTAATTTTTTAAAAATATATTACTGCTTTGAAATAAAAATACGCAATGTTTTACATCATTTATAATTCGCCTAAATGATCTTAAAGAGGAAAGTATCCGTCAAAAGTTCAGGCACGCTTAGCCTTATTATGTTTATAATTCTTTTTTGTTTTTTGATAGACTTATGTACATAATTCTAATAAGACATTTTTTTTACATAATGATAGAAGACACTTCCCCCTAAATACATGGGAATTTTAATTTTATAGTACATGTTTGGATGAAAAATCATTAAATATGTAATAATATGATTTTTTTTATAAATATATGTAATAATATGATAATAACAATCATTTTATTTATTTATATTATTCAAAATTAAAAATGGATCTGAAAATTTAAATAAAAGATAAAAATATTTAAGAGGAGGAAAACGCGAGTCACTTAACGACAAAACTAAATTTAAACAATTATTAAAATCAGTAGATTCACAGTGACCCTGATCTGTACTTGTCAGCTAAATTAATTGAAGGACTTTGTTTTTAATTAGTATGCTTGAATTATAAATTTCTGAAAATTAGACGTAAATCGTCAAATATCAACTGTGTGAATTACGTAAGATGAATAGATGATCTATAAATAAATATGATATTTTTTTTATAACTAATTATATTTAAAAAATTAAAATTGATATTTGACAATATGCACATAGTTTGAGATAATTCGCAGGATTCTCCATACAAGTTTTGATAATAGAATAGTTACTATGTATAGTATGCATAGCAACTTCAATGTTCAAATAAATTTCATATTTAAATTATTGCTAACACCATTTAAATAAATTTCACAAAGTAGCAAAACAGGATTTGTAATTTTCTGTGATATTCTATATATATCCTCAACCACAACCAGCTTCCGTCTCCTAAAAATATTCCCTTGTGTTTTCTTTTCTTCTTCCAGATATCTGATTACCACTTGTCTTTCAACAACCACAGTACACAAGCTATATAATAACACACACGTATCAAAATGAAGATCTGAAAGACTCAAGTTTGTCTACGAGATGAAAATCATCAATCAAGATGTGTAGACTACGAACAGGAGATCACGCAGCGAGAAGAAGGGTATAAATTATTATCACGATTATCATCGTTCTAATTGGAGGGAGACAGACTAACCCCCACATTATGCCTCAGAAAATAACAATTAAAGCAAAAGCCTAACAAACCATATCTCACATCCGAAATATGACTACAAGTCTACAACATTAACACCAAAAAAGAACAAAAGAAAGTCTGATATTGAATTCGAAGAAGAAGAAGAAGAAGAAGAAGAAGAAGAATCAATAATGCATAACGTAAACATTATACTCGACAGTGGCGTCCCCTGAAGTGGGAGACCACCAGTGCGTTCGAGCTTCCACGTATCCCCTGGCAAATCGGAAAAGGCCACTGCCTCCGATCACCGGCATCTCCCTCACCTTATTGAACACCGAATTCCTCCCCAGCACCGTGATGGTGCTTCCGTTGTACTTCCCTTCCACGAACGCGAAATTCATCGCCATTAGAAGCCCTATTTCGCTCTGCGACGCCGACGCGTAAAACCCTTGAGCTCTTCCCACCGTTTTGGAGCTCAATTCCGGACCCAGTGTCAGGGGGTTATCGATCATGTTCACCAGTCCGAAGGCCGTGGTGGAGTTGATCGGCGGCTGAACGACGGCGACGGAGGAGGGATTCCGGCCACTAAGGATGTCGTGCCAGTAGAATCGGAAGTGGCTGAGCTTTTCTTTCTTGAGACCGAGGACCTTCCGATCGAGCGGGCGGACGAAGTTGTGTTCGGCGAAGACGGAAATGAGAAGAGCAGAGAAGGAGAGGAGAAGGAAGACGAAGGTGAGGGATCGGGAAGCCATTGTTGGAAGATGGTGTTGGGGGCTTCTGGGAGAAGCAAGTCCTGAGTTGGGTCCTTTATAGCCAGAAATTCCAACGGAAAGCGGGACGCCTGCTTCGTTGGTCAATGAATAATATTTTTTTTACCGTTATTAATATAGTCATTATACAGTGCATTTTCTACCCCCGAATGTAATTAAACATTTAAAATGTGATGCAATTTTAATACTAAATCTGAATACATTTTCAAATTAAAATCACTTGTGAATAATATTTCCTTCGTTATCACATATAAGCCATGTTTTAGAAAAAAATTCTGTTATCAAATATTACTAGTTTTTTTTTTTACTGAAATATTACTGCTACTAGTTATTTTAAAGAGTATCAGAAATATTTAAGGTTATCAATGTCCGCAAAAATGTTATCACCTTTAGCAAACATCTTGGGCTATGAATAATAACTACTTTAATTTTTTATGAGTTATTTTTACCAATCTTATTAATACTAATACAAAAAATATATGTGTAAAATTTTAAGCATATCTTTATATCATAAATCAAAAAATAATATCATATTACTTCTTCTCTTTTATTAAGGATAACTTTAAAAATGTTTTTTAAATATTATATAAACAGTCACACAGTGACTTATAAATAAAATTAAATGAACCTTTTATAACGTGCCTTATGAATGAAATCAGAGAAAGTATATTATTTTATAAGTAAGAAAGTGATACGGTCTCCATTCAAAAATATAAAAGTATTTTTAACTAAATATTATTCAAAAAATTTATCTTCAAACTAACATAATCTTTTTACATTTATCTCTATTTAATAGGATGTTTGACTTTAAAATAAATATAGAGTGATTTATTCATTAGGGATACTTTTTAAAAAATAATAATTATATCTTAAAATACTTAAAATACATTTCATTTTTTTATATGTAAAATACCTTTCATTTTAAACATTCAGTCTCTAAAAAATGTCATATATTTTTAAATAGAGGGAGTATTATTTATGAGTGATACATGAAAGGAAAACTTATTTTGCACGCATCAATTACCTTGAATTGCTTGGCAAAAAAACTTTTAATTATATTTAAAGGTCCATGTGCATGATTAATATTTTAAAAATGAGAATTTCAGTTAGGAATCATAAAAGAGATATTTATTAATGGGTTTCAAAAAAATGTGAAAATTTTCTGCTGGATTTCTAGACTAAATTGAAATAAAATGGTTGGCTAAAAAATTGAAGTATCCTTGCACAAAAGAAATAAAAAATGATTGACAATTGATATGGATAAATTAACTAGTAAAGCTAGAGAATTAATAATTAATAATTCTACATTTAGAACAAAATGATTCAATTAACATGATTATTGACAAGTCATGTAATTTAAAATTGATATTTGTAAATTAACAAGTAAAAGTTAATAATTAATAACTGATATTGATAAATTAACAAATGGAGAAACAAAATTAATAACTTACGAGTCTTGTAAATGATTTATAAGTCAAGTAAATAGTAAAGAAGTTATATTGATAAATTAACAACTAAGTTATAAAATTAACAAGTAATGTTCTTAAGATTATGGAGTCATAAAATTAAATAATTAACTATTTAACAAGTATTAACAAGGAATTAATAAGTACAAGTAAGCAATAATAAGTAAAATTAGGTAATAATCAAGTATTTATTAATTTTACAGAAAGGCATTTTAGTCTTTTCAACTATTCATTTCATTTTTGTTAAGTCCAGAAATCTTATAAAGAATTTTCTGATTTTTTTTGGGAACCCATGGTAAATATCTCTCTTCCTTAATCCTTGATTAAAATTCTTCTATTTTAAAATGGGGGAGGATAAAAATAAATTATAATATTTGTTATAATTATTATTCCTCGTCCTTTTTTTAATCAAAATTATCTGTCTTCTTTCGAAATTACATCTCAGTCGTTTTCTTTTTCTGTTATACACTTTTTCTTTACATCATTTATGCACTCAATTAGGAATCTAAATTTGATAACCATATTTAATTCATATATTGAGTGCTTATATAATTTCAACTGTTAAAATTTAGATAAATAATTTATATAAACTCATTTATTCATTTTAAGTAAAGTATAAGTTTATAATTATTGATTTAAATTTTAAAGATTCAGATTGTACAAGCACTCAATACCTATATTACAGTCATCAAATTCAAATTTCTCAATGAGAAAGCGATTTTTTTTATGAATAAATAGCCTTTTTACAAAAAAAAAAAAGTCTTGGCATTCTTTGCCTGCTGCTTGTAACTACTCAGACATTTTTTAGTACAAGAGTGGAAGACGCTTCTCTCTAAAATACATGGAAATCTTAAATAATTAAAAATTAAAAATGGGCATGAAAAGAACTAAATGAAAGATAAAAGTATTTAAAAGCAAAAAGATAAACACAATTCAACAATAAAACCAATATTAAAAAATTGATAAAAACAAGTAATTAAAATTGTTGCAGCCATATGTTCCGAAAAAAATGATTAAGACAGTAGAAAGAATAGTAGTTTTGAAATATATTTTATATTGAGCATAAAAAGAAATCAAATCCAAATTCTTCGAAATACCTCTGCTTCTGAGCTAGATTGGTTAGTTGAGCTGTAAAGTTGGAATATGCTTGACATTTTAATCTAGTCTAATTGTCAATTTGGCTTCAGATTAGAGAATTAATACATTGAATTGTTAAATATCTTGGAATATAAAATTAAGTAATTCTAAAGCTAAGTGACATCTTTTCAAACATGCTAGAGGAAGTTTGGTCAAAAAACATGAGAGAGGGGGGGGGGGAATAGTCTGGGCCCAGACTTGAAGCAAAATATATTAATCAGAAATTGAAATTAAAGAAATAATTATAAGTATAAATTGCAATTACGATAATAATTTTTTTGTAAGAGCTGAACTTAACTTAGAAGGCAACGCATGGAGGTACATGTGTTCTCATATAGCGTGAAGACGTGGATCGCATCATTATCCTCACTTGTTCTCTGAAATTGCTATTTCTGAATTGTCATATACTTAGTTTATAAGCTAAAAAAAAATCACTCATAATTTTACCTTCCAGCGTAAATTTGCTACATTATTTTCACCAACTCTGATGACCTTTCCTAAAAATATAATTATGTCTAATAAATTACTCAACTCATTCCGTTTATATAGCTTTGTTGAGATCCAAACAGAATTTGAATATAGGGGGGAAAGTACATAACCAAAATTGATTAGCTAAAATATTAAAATCAATAACAGCTTGGGAAAATTTCACTAGTAAATAACAACTTTTAATTTTTTAAGTTTGTCTTAAATATCAATTTGATCCCTCAAATTTAATTTTTATCTGTCTAGTCCCTTAAATTTATTGTGTTTATCAATTTGGTCCTTAATATTTAAAATTAAGGTTACACTACTAAAATTTGCTGACATGGATAATAGAATATGAATGGAAGCCATGTAAATTAATAAAAAAAAATATAACCACTTAGATAGAAAAAAAATAGACTCTAAAATTTTAAAAACAAGAGAATAAAACATCATACAAGAGATTATATTGATAAAAATTGAATTAATTTTAGGGTTAATTGTTCTCATTTAGTTACATATATATGTTAAGTTATCAATATATTTTACATATTAAATTATTTTGAAGTCAATTTATGTTTTAAAACTTAAAGGATTCACATGATAATTTAAGAAAATATAATGAAGCAAATCGATAAAAAATAAACTTAAGAGACTAAATCAATAATCGAAATAAATTTGAAGGGACTAAAATTTACATTACTTTTTTTTGTTGGAAGAGATGGGACATGGAATAGAAAACTGAATGTGAAAAAGCAAAATTAATCTTCTAATTTTATATTATTTTTACAAGCATACACGTGGGAAATAGTAAGTAACAATAACAATTTAAGAAATACAAATTTGAGAAATATTAAATGTAATACTCTGACAAGCATAATAGTAAAAAATAACAAATAAAATAATTAATTTGACAAGCACATATATAACAAGACAAGTTACCATGACTTCTTAACAAACATGAGAGTAAAAAATAAGTTTTAACCAGTGATAGAAAGTGACAAGTAAATATATTGTTTTTACAAGTATACGTATAAAAAATAATAATCATAATGTTTTAATAAGCACACATATAAAAAATAACAAATATAATATTCTAACAACCATGATACATGTGTATACCCTCATTTGTTTAATTGTTATTCTCTCCATCGGTGATGTGGTGGAGAGAATGACAAGTGAGGGTATTGTTTTCATTAGTATTCATATAAAAAATGACAAGTAATAATATCAATTTAGCATGTAAAAGTGTGAAAAAAAATATCATAGTAAAAAATGACAAGTAAGGTTATTTTTGTTAATTCCTAAATAAGAGGACAAAAAAACACCATACTAAACAACATATTGTGCCATGTCGGCGTACAAAAGATTTCTACACTCAAGTGGTGAAGTGTCAAAAATATAAATATTTAAATTGTTGATAGAAGTCTAATGGGCCAACCAATCTACGCATTTGTTAGCCTCCTTATAGACGTGATTGAAGGTGACTGTCCAGTCTTCCATAACAAGATCTCCAATTTTGTTGATAGTTGCAATTAGAGGGTGTAACATCTTAAATTTTAATCCAAAAAAATTAGTTGCTAATTAGGGGTAAATTTGTAATTAGTGGTTTGATTATAGTTTGGATGTTGAGTTGATATTTTGTATTGGTTGGTTGTTATGTTAATAGGATTGAATGGTGGAATGGCAAGACAAGATAAAATGTGCGACCATTTGTGAGAATAGCCTCACTGTGCCACACATCGCAGCATATGCTGCATGCGTCGTGGCATGTGGCACAGATTTTACTTAAATTAGACATTTCCAACTCTTGAAATCAGAAAAGAAAGTAAGGGAAAATGCGTATGACACAAAACCAGAAGCATTGCTCTATACCGTATGCTGTGGTACATGGCACATTTTTCAAAAAATATTTACATTTCTTTGAGTTGCGGTACGGCGTTTATGCTTTCGTTAGCTCTTTTTATTATATTTTTTAAGAAGTCAGGTGTAACATGCTAAATTTTTCCATTAATAATTATCAGTGTTTTCAAGGATAATTTGGTCAATTTAAATAAATTATTGATTTAGCGAGGTTTATGAGAGACTAATATGGTTTTTGAATTCTTGGACAGACTTAGGAGAGGGCTAGGTCGATGTTTAAGCAGGCCATGGCATGGAAGAAAGTTTAAAATTTTGTGAGATTTTTTGTGCCATGTGCCGCGACGAGCGTGTCAATACGCTACGACGCACATGCAAAATTTGCACTTATCAGACACAAAAAATAGATCAAAAATAGAAGGAAGAAAGAGGGATAACGAGATAGCAATGGAGAAGAGCTTGTGGTCTACTAGGGCACGATCCCTAGGCTACTTTAAAGGCATTTAGAGCTTGAATCATCATTGGGTAAATTGCACATTCTCTCTTCGCCCTCATTATGCAAAAAATCTACACATTTGAGACAATGGAGGCTTTGGTTTCGGTTCCCTTAGGTTTAGATTGAACCTATTAGTTTATTTAAGGTCTTGAAGAGTTAAATTAAGCTTCTAACCCTAAGTTTATGAGTTTTGTGGTAATTAAGAATTTTTTGTAAGGGTTTGAATGAACCCTAAATATAATTCAAAGATTTTGAGATAATGTGGGATATTAGTTAGTGATTTTGGTGTGTAAGGATGTTTCATAGGATGGTTAGAGTATTTAGAAATGGTTGATGTTGTGAGAAAAGAAAATTGGGTATTATAGGCACTTAAACCTAGTGAATTCGGAGTTAACCGGAGTGATAATTGATGATTGTTACTTGATTGTGTAGATTGGGCATTGCTTGAGCTTTATCGTATGTATAGAATGTGTGGAACTAATGTTAAGCCACGGAAATCCTTTTCTATGACAAAAGGTTGAGATAACCATATAGTTTATTATGTTTATTAACTATTATAACTGTGTAGAAGTAAATACAAATGATAAAGTTGTGGTTTTGAAGAGTTTTGTGCATAATTTGACATTGTAAATGATTTTAGTATGAAAATTAATTTGTAAAAGGTAATTGATTTTAATTGATATGTATATAATATGTATATAAGTTTGTGTTGTGAAAATGTGATGAAAAGTAGTGAAAATTATGAAAGAGCATGATCATAGGGGATGAAAGCTGACTGAGATATGTAGGATTATGTGTGTGTGGAGATATGTGAGTGAAAAATTCATATAGTTGAGCTAGCACCGTGGGACATCTGGTGTAGCATTATATGGGACTGTTACCATGGGACATCCAGGCAATTTGGCAACTCTCTAGTACTGTTAGAATACGATTAGGAGTCAACGACGCCTCTATTACAAGTGTGTGAAGAAAAAAAAATCATAGTCCTTAGGTGGGTTAGATTACCTTTGGTTAGGTGTTTCTATCATCAAAAATGTGCTTAGGTCAACAAGTAGTTAATTTAGGAGAGCTTATGGTTTCATGTCGGGGAGTATTGAAAGTTCGGTGGTTAGATGTTTATGCTAGTGTGAAATTATTGTGAAAAGATACACTTATCTTATAAATATGGTATACTTAATATTATCTTAGTTTTGATACTTTATCATGGCTATTTGTAGTAATAAGCATTTGATAAACTATATTAGTTATTGAGATGTTTATCTCATCCCGTAATTATATTTTACAGGTGAAGGCTCTGGTAAAGGTAAGGGAAAGAAGGGGCATTTGAAGAGTGAAAAGCGTCGTTGAATAACTCTTCCCTTTCTTCTTTTTAGGTATTGTAACGAATTTGTCAATATATATATATGCTAACTTATGAACATGACATTAACTTGGATTTTACTTGTATGGATTTATTATAAGTATGTGTATCTTGATCCAAGGATAATATGTGAATTATGTGTGTGTGTTCGGCCAAGTTACAATTACAAGTGATAAATTTAAAGTGAATTATGTGCATAAAATGACCAAGTTAATGTGTGTGCTAAATACAATCTACCCCTTTGTGTTATTGCCAAATGGAAATTTAGTGGTCATTTTGAATGTGACTACTTATTTATATGATATGAATAAATTGTTATATTGTGTGTGGTCCATTTGAGGTGGTCAAAGTGTCTCTGAGGCTAACGGCATTTGGTATTGTGAGTTGGACACCTTAGTGTGTGATTTATTATGAAAACAAACCATTTTGAATTTGGGCATCCATCCTTTTAATGAATAATTGTTTGAGTGAGAAACTGGTGCCATTAGCTAGAGGGTTTAAAGAGCTTCATGTGGACACTTGAATTGTCCCAAATCGAACATTGAATGGCAAAACGACGCCTTCCAAAAGTTCAAAGGCTATCATGACAATAAGCATGCGTTGTGGCGCGTGGTTGTTACGTTGCCGCGCATGGGGCCTTCGAGGGACTCATCTTTATGTGTCATCCGCCGCGATGCAAGAATTTACAAAAGAATGGCATTTTAGCCTAATTTTGATGTGGTTTGTTTCCCATACTTCTGTATTTGTTCTAAATTAATTTTTAATCATGGTTTGAGCTTAAACATTATTTTTAAAAAATAAGGATTTTTTTGCGATCTTAATGTTTTAAACTATTTATCTTTAAACTCTTGAGTTGTAGTAAGTTCTTCGAGGATTTTATTTAATCCTAGTTATCACAATGATGTGTGAGTGTTGTCCTGGTAATTTAATCCTATTACTTTAATATTGTATTGTGATTGTGTATTTAGGATGGTAAAGTTTGGATGAATCAAAAGACTTTACAAAGGATGATTAGTAGAGAACTTGTTGCGTATTATCATGAGAGCTTTCATAGAGTCAGAGTAGACATGAACCTGATCAATCTTTTTAACCCAACAAATGCTTAGTTCTTCCAAGATGCCCATAAGTTCAACTCTCATACTTGGATAATATTTGAGATATTTGGAGAAGCCTTTAATTAATTGTCATGTTTGTCTTGTGTGAGTCCATTGCAGGAAGTAGCAACTTGATTATTGACTAAGCCATCTATATCAAGTCTAACCCATCTATCTTTAGGGCATAACCATTTTGCTTTTGATTTATCTCCCTGTTGAGTCAAAAAGTTGATTTTAGATTGAAGATATCAATCATTGAGGATATCTGAATGTTGGTAAATGTGATGTCTCTATTAAGATTATCTTCATTAGAATAGGTGTTTTTGCATCTATCTTTACAGATGTTCTAACACACGTGGGCGAATAGTTTATGCCAAGAGATCTTTCTAGAACAAGCATTCCCCTCATCATATTCTGCATTTCAAAGTATCCAATCTTGAAAGAGGGAGAGAAAAGAAAGTGTTAAGTTTAGATTGTTTAACTAATTTTATCCAAACCTTTCTAGAATTCTTGCAATCTCTCAGGCTATGAGTGGTTGAGTCTAAGGAGTTACAGCTAAAAGGGCAATGCCCTAAGACAGTATTTCCACCTTTAGAGTAGGTGAATTTAGGTTGAAGACAATTCCAAGATGCTTTTCAAAGAAAGGTCTTAATCTTCTTATATGTTGATCATTTCCAAATCTTAGAGTTAAGGATGTCGTAATGATTATCAATAGCCTTAAAAGCAGATTTGATAATGAAACTACATCATTAGAAGGCCTCCAATAAATAATATCATTGTCAATGTTAGCATTAAGAGGTTGGACAACAATGATGTGATTAATGACATCTTGGTAGAGATATCTGCAAAATTTATCAAGCTTCCAACTACTTAAAGTAGAACAAAAATTAGAAACTTATTGCATGGAGAATAGAGTTTTCTTTAGAAGATGCATATATAACGAGGGTTTAGGAAGGGGGCACTATTTGTTATACCAGAATGATATTTGATCCCCTTTTCCTACCTTCCAGCCCATGTGAGATATGAATTAGTCCTAGACTTTGTATATACTAGTCTATATGTAAGAACAAGAGTTGGATTTATGAACCATAGGGATAGTAGGGTTGTTGCATTTGTATTTATCATGTAAGACATAAACCCATAGACAATTAGGCTTCATTATAATTCCTCAATAGAGCTTCATAATATAGGCCTTATTTTGGTTTTTAAGCTTTTTAAAGCCAAGATCTTTATGATCTTTGTTCTTGGTAATATAGTCCTAAGATAATAGATGAGGCTTTTTAGCTCTATTAGTTGAATCCCAAAGGAAATTACGAGAGTAAGATTCCATATCAACTGGAACATTAGGTAAGAGCATGGTTTGCATAACATAGCTAGGAATAGAAGAGAAAACATATTTTATAAGAATAGCTTTCCTAGTGGTGTTGAGAAAATGACTCTTCCAATTAGAAAGTCGTTAGTTAATTTTATCAATTAGTGGAGCAAAAGTGAGTATAGAAACTCTTTTGTGAATAATAGAAATCCCAAGATATTTCCCAAGGTTGTCATTAGGGGGATTCCTAGTTCCTCACTAAGCTGAATGACTCTATTGATATTAACATTCTTAGAGCAAAAAAGCTTGCATTTGGTATTGTTAACTTTCTACCCAAAAGCTTTGTAGAAATTAAAGAGACATCTTTGAATAATCTTTGCTTGTCTAAGGGATGATTATGCAAAAAGAAACAACTCATTAGCAAAAAATAAATGTGAGATAAGAGTCCATTAGTTGTAAGGCTAACGGGTTTCCAATCTTTTTTATCAATGCTACTATGAATGCTATGACTCAAACATTCAATACAAAAAACAAAGAGATAAATTGAAAGAGGATCTCCCTGTCCAATACCACGTGATGGAGTGAATTCATTTATAGGTTCTCCATTTAAAATGACTCTCATACAAGTGGAAGAAATGGCTGTCATGATGAGTTTTCTGAGTTTCTCATTACATCTGATAATATGAAGAGTATCAAATCTCAAGAGAGTTTGTCAAAAGCTTTTTCAAGGTCGATCTTGAGAGCCATGAAGCCCTTTTTCCAAGCGTTATTTCTCATAGAGTGGATGATCTCTTGAGCAATAATGATATTATTACTACTTTGTCTTCTTTATAGGAAGCTACATTGGCTATCTCCAATCAAATGATTCATATATTATCGTAGCCTATTGGAGAGTATATTGATTATAATCTTGTAACTCAAATTGCATAAAGATATCGAAGGAAAATCCTTCATTCAAGTCGGGGTTTCAATTTTAAGGACAAGGGTAATGAAGGTGTTGTTGATTTCACTAATAAGAGTGCGATCAATGAATATCCTCTTGACAAGTTGGTTAATGCCATATTTGAGGTCGTTCTAATAGCACTAAATGAAGCCAACATTGAGATCGTTAGGGCCAGGAGTCTTAAAAGTGTCAATATCAAAAGCAGCATTTTTTATTTTTTCTTCTGTAACTTCTCTAAGGATAGACTGCAATTGAATAAAAGTTAGAAGAGGAAAGCTCTTATCAATTATCAACTTTAGTTTGGATTGAGCATCCTCGCTAAAAAGTTCTTTAAAATAAGAGGCAGCTTGGTTCTTGAGAGTGGAGCGATCAAGAATCCAATTACCCTCTTCATCTTGAAGTGAAAATATCTGATTTTTTTTTCCTAATAATGATAGTTGTATGAAAGAATTTAAAATTTCCATCTCTCCATTTCAGTCATTTGTATCTAAATTTTTTAAATCAAAGAAGTTTTTTTTTTTGTTGGGAGAAGAGTTTTACTATAACCCTCCCAAAGAGACCTTTAAAGTCTCCAGAATTGGTTTTCAATTATGGAGCACTGCGATCTTCCCTAACAACTACACCAATTAAAATGATACAAAATCGGGGAATGATTATGACACCACGTGATAGCGCAACCACCAGCAAACTTTGAAACTAATTAATAATTAATTACACGAAATGATAAACCAGTCTCTTCGTGAATCTTCCAAGAATTTTGCTGGCAAAACCAGAAAGAAATTAAAGGAAGAAAGGAAGATAATACCTCCTGATCTCCTCCTTGCATAACCACAAAGTTTTTTTTTTTTAAAAAAAAAGAGTAATTAAAGCGAGTCAATAAAATTGTAGGAAAGAAGAAACGTATCAAGAAAAGTAAAAGGACCCTTTTTTCTTGGTATATATGTTTTGTCCATTGGTGGTTCGACGGTGAACCTAACACACTGCTAGGAAATTTCAAAGGGGACATATCACCATTGCTGCCCCCACCATGATCTTCTGAGGTCACAAGTAAACGATCATTTTTTGTACACACTAGTCAATATCAAAACCTTTCAAACGCCAAATAAATCACCTAGACCATTTGTAATATACTATGCAAATAGTGACACGCACTTTCTTGATAGTCCTAACACCCTCTTTTTCTTTTTCTTTAATCCGTCTTCTTATTGATTACTGATTACTTAATTAATGGAAAAATTAAATATACATCCTACGAAACTAACTTGTTTACAAATAAATTTCACAAAATTTAAAAATTATGACTAACTCTCTTAAAATTTGAATATAATTTAAAATTTAAATAAAAAAATTGCTCATATTAAATATATATACATTAAATCATTCAAATAATTTGTAATTATTTTATTAATAATTTAAAACTATAACTTTAATTTTTTTCAATTACAACTTTATATATCTAGTAATTAAATTAAATTGATTAGTTTAACTATTAAATATGTAAAATTATAATTATAAAAAATTAAAATTATAGTTATAAATTATTGATAAAATAGTCATAATAATTAATGTGAAATTTTATTAGTAATGCATGATTATTTAACTATTAAATATGTAAATTTATAAATATAAAATGTTAAAATTATAGTTATAAATTGCTGATAAAGTAGTTATAAATTAATTATTTAATTGATATAATATATGTTTAATAGGGGTATTATTATCTTTATAGTCTATTTTTAAATTGCACTCAAATCTCAAGGGACCTACCTATAGTTTCTGAATTTTATGAGATTTAGTTGTAAATAAGTCCACTCAATGAAACCTATATGTAATTTTTTCTTAATTAATTGTGGGGTTAAATTTAAAATATTAATTAAGTTACCTGGCCCTAGCCTGCCGACCAAGATTAATTCAATGCATATATATCCATCCCTTCAGTATTACTATAGGACATTTTTTTAACTAATTCATATTTTTCAATAAATTAGTCAATAACATTTAAAATTATGCATTCTTTTCCTATTTACTCTTATTTAATTAATTGTTGTTTATCAATTAAAAACTTTATTAACTACACATCTAATTAAGATTTTTTTTTGGAAAAACCACATTAATGACATTTTAAAATACTCAAAATACCTTATATTTTTAACATAATATTCTCTCTGTCCCAAATTATACCACACTTTTAAAGGAGTTTCTTCATTTCAAAATATAAGATACTTTGGGTATATTAAAGTTTAATTAAATGTATTGATTTTAATTTTACATTTTATCTTTCTATAATTAATTTTTATATTTTCTTTTTTTAATATATTAAATGATAGATATTTTTAAAAGTTTATATTTTTATTTTGTAAAAATAAGGTTATTAAATATATTTAATAAGATTTATTAGTAGGTAAAATTTTATTTAAAAATATTTTATAATTTAAAATTGAGGGATGTTAAAAAAAAGAAAAAAGAAGTCTTATAATGTTGAAAACAACGTATCTATACACAAACCGGGATACATAAAGGAGTTGTCAATGACTTTTATTATGGTTTGCGCGTGTTCTAAATTTTAACGTTGGAGTCTAAGTGGTGTGTTTGTTGGGATTGACTAACTATACATGTATTTGTGCACTTTTCTTACTTTTGTTGACTTTAAATTCATCTAGAACTCATGGATCCTGTACATATTTTCGTTTCCGATCCCTCACTTAGTTTCCCGCCCCATTATATTCCACACTCCTTTTTTCATACTTTCCAAGAAACCAAACAAGAAGTTTCAGTCCTGTTACCCACACACCACCGACAATGACCATTCTAGAAGCATAAGACTACGTTGCTCATTGCCGGATCCCACGTAATATATAAATTTATGGTTCCGTGACTTGTATGAGTTTGAAAGTAGTACACGATATTACTTGGTCTTGCAGCATCTAAAATAATTATTTTTTGGTGCCAATCATAACTTTGTATGTAAAATGAAATGGAACTAATGAAGAATTGAGAATTAAGAATTAAGATAAAGAAAGGAGGATGGCGAAATATTTCTAAGTGTATGTAAAGTGAAACTATTCCTACATGATGAAGGCGAAATATGATAAATACTTTCTTAAAAAATGTAAGCAAGAGACTTGCTTAGCTTGTAATCATGTTGTGATTATTGATCAGTCTTCATCCCCCCCCCCCAAAAAAAAAAAAAACAAGAAAAAGAAAGGAGTTACTATTTCTTTCTACATATCAATCTAACGTGGCACGAGGGAGCGATCTCACGTTACCCTCTTTGTGTTTGGGTTAGGCCCATTATGAGTTCAGTTCATCTCGGGCTATTTTTGGTCCTTTTCTTTTTTTAGGCCTGAAAAGTTAGGAATATTCAAACAAATAGGTCCAATCCCATAACATTTCATTGTCTATTAAACTATCTTGATTACACCATGTGGGTATGACATAATGGCTATCTTATTCAAGGTACGTAAAACCGGACCGGTCGTTGAACTGGTCATGGCACTAGATCACGGGTTAGTGGTTCAATTAGGGTTGAACTGGGGGTTAAACTGGTGGCAAACCGGTCATGATTAAAATAATACAATTTAAATAAAAAGACATTAATTATAAAAACATTCAACCAAATTTAACCACTCAAAAGTCTAATAATAATAAAATACAACACTTTAAATATCTATCATTACAATTACAACTCTTCAATCTCAAAAGTCTAGAGAAGAGATGGAGATAGAACTGGAGAAGAGACGGAGATTGAGTTAGAAAAGAGACGGAGATTCAGAGACTAAATTAGAGAAGAGATGGAGATAGCAGAGACAGAGATAGAGTTGAAGAAGAGATGGAGATAGAGCTGGAGCCTGGAGAAGAGACGAAGACTAAGCTAGAGAAGAGATGCTGATTAGATTAGGGCGAGAGAGGAGAGATACAGATAAAAGGCTGAACTAAATGCTATTTGAAAATCTGGATTAAACTTAACGTGCTCTACCTCTAACTTCTAATTTTTTGACTTTAGTTTCACTTTTTTTTTATCTTATTTCTGAACTCAGCACTCTGAAAAATTAAAAATGAAAAAAAAATCTCAAAAAAAAATCAGTTGACCCAGTCAACCCACCGAGTTAACCAGATTACACCGGTTCATTCCCTCACCGGTTTAGGAGTAAACCCAGACCGAATAAGGGATCGGGTCACCGGTTTCCGAGTTGACCCGGCCGATCCGGTCCGAGTTTCAATACCATGATCTTACTTTATCCCTTGCGCATGTGGTGAGGGGTTCAATTTCTTTCTCATAAAAATGAAGAGCACTCCATGGCTAGTCGTTCACTCCTTTGTGGGAGACCCCATAATGAGGGAATTAGTCAAAGTTATCAACGGTGGATACCTTGATGTTGTATAAAAAAAAAACTATCTCCATTATTAACAAGGGTTGAGTTTATTAGTGAAAAGCTTGTCCCTCATGATATGATAAATTAAGGTTTAAATTTTTGCTAGAAGAAGTATCTATATTTAGTGTTAGATAGTAACTCAAACATAATACTTTTTCAATATTACCTTTCTTATTATATTCTCTTTTCAATACTCTTTCATAAATAAAGTATTAAAGGAATAATATTTTTGAAAGCTTATATTTTTATTTTAAAAAATAAAGCTATAAAGTGTATTTAATTAACTTTATTAGTAGGTTTAATTTTGTCTAAAAATGTCCTATAAATTTAAGTGTTTATTACATATAATTTTTGGTTTACATTCATAAATTTTCAAATGACGATAAAGAATTATATTTAATTATGAAAATTTTAATTAAAATATAAAAAATAAGATTATATATCAATTTGAAGATCCGCGGGTGACAAGAAAATATATCTACCCATATTCATTATTAGTATTCAATATTAATCACTCATTGGTGGTCGGGGTGTAATAATGTTCAATTTTATAATAATATACTATCTAATTAAATGATAAGGGAAAAGAAAAGAAACATAAGTGGCGATGAATTATACATCTTTTTTGATAAATTTGTGATGTGAAAATCATCTTAAAATATTAAGTATGGAGGGTGCAGGTCGGAGATCCCATAGCAATTAAGGACAGAGCAAGAAATGTACGAAAAAGCTGTCCTGCGATTGATTTAATTAATGTGGCAACCTGATACTCAATATATTCCGCGGAACTACGATGCTATGACTCCAATTCATTCCTTAAATTTCAGGCCAAAGAGATATTCATTCCTTAAAAAGTTTTTCCTGATCATCCAATCATCGTTCAAACATCAAGTTTACGTTTCAGATCTATCTACTTTTTCATTGGCCACTAAACATAGATAAGCTTATCTCCATATGATTTATATATAATCATAATTGGATTTGTTGTGAAATCGTTGTCCTTGAATTGAGATAGAACATGATCTTTCCGGATACAAACTCTATCACCAATATTATAAAACTCTGAACTTGAGATATTCTGTTAAACTGATACAAATCTTTTTATCAATTAAGCTAAGCCTCCCGTGCTAAGGTTGTAATTTAATTCACGAGACCATTTTCTCACGTGGAGGCATGTCATGCGCTATAGTGTGCTCCACCGCGCATGAACGTGGCTTTCCTTCAATCCTAATCTGCTATTTCCGTGAAGCTTCTATACGTACAGACTGCAGAATTAATTATGTTCACAGTTTCAATTATGTTGCAATCGAAAAGGACACAGTAAATTATTAAACTAATTTTTCTTGATTACATACAATTTCTACTGTCTAAATAGTATAACATCGGGTAGGTCTTGTCATGGCAATTATCGAGGAAAAAAAGTCCTTGGAAATGCAAGTCGGTGAAGCTCCGTTCGTTTTTATCTCTTCATCAACATATCACAATTAGAAATTTATTTATTTATTTATTTATTTTTAAAAGTAACTGATTCATTTAACCACAGATCATAAATAAATGCACAATATGTAAGCCGAACAAATTTACGATATTTATCATTAGTTTAACAGCTATTTTGGACTGATCTGTTTCCACACATTGAGAGGGTCACTCACCATTTCAATTCATAATACAAGAGCATCTATTTCTTTACCATGCAGAAGCCAGCAGAGAAGGAAGACGGAGCCTGAGATTCTTAGCCCTCATGGTCATACATTGAAGGTATAATAAGCTCGACTTTTGATCAAGTTGAGTCTCATGACTTCAATGTTGTTAACGCTCTTTTGTTCCCTACCTCAGAGGATACTTCTTCTGAGCTCCCCCCCCCCCAGTCTTCTCCAACGATCATGTCTATTGCCCGATTGATGAAGACAACCTTCAGTTACCATCGTTGATGGAAGATTTCTCTATGGATGTCGATGCTTTTGACCCACTTTGACTTCTCAGAGTTTGGATATTCATGGATACCCACAAGAAGGTGAGGCAAGCTTTCCATCACAGGACTCGTGTTCTGAGGAAGAAAACACACTATCAGATATATCCATGGTGGTGCAAGCACAACCCTCACTGATCATACAGAAGAAGACATGGAGATGGAGAACCAGATAAGTCTTCCTCATCTTCTGGAAGCCGTTGGAGAAGCCTTAGAGCAAGGACAGAACACACTTGCCCAAGTGATTCTGAGATGCATCAACCACAAAGCAAGCCCTCTTGGCGATCCTCTTGAACGTCTCTCATTCAAATTGTCCCAAAATCATGATACTTCAGAACAAGGGGCTTTCATCAAACAGGAAGCGTGCAAGAGCTTCCACAACGCTATCATGGCTATCTACCAAGGCATCCCACATGGCAGAATTGCTCATTTTGCAGCCAATTCAGCAATTCTAGGATCTATTACAGAGGATTCGGAACTCATAGACATAGTAGACTTTGATATGGGAGAAGGGGTTCAATGGCCTCCATTGATGGAGATTATTGCTCGTCAACATAAAACATTGAAATTAACGTCAATCAGATGGGAAGAAGAGGACAGCCTAGATGCCCATTTTGTTTCGACCCAGTGGAAATTTGAAGAAATCAGAAGGAACCTCTACCAGCATGCCAAATCATGTGGGTTGAAGTTGAAGGTGGAGGAACAGAGTATTGAGGAATTGGTGACGGAGCTCAAGATATTGAACAAAAAGGGTGGAAATGGAAATGGAAAGAGAAATTTCTTGGCCTTCAATTGCATGGTGGGTCTTCAACATATGGGTAGGACCAGAAGTAGAAGACACGTCTTAGAATTTCTGAGGGTGGCAAAGGAGTTCATCGAAAAAAGCTCATCTTTCAACAAGGGAATCATTGCTTTTGGTGATGGAGAAGCCTGTGAAAAACTCAGAAGCTGCAAGAACTTCAGATCATTCTTTAATGGGAGTTTAATGCACTACCATGCTTTGTTAGAATCAATAGAATCAGGTTTGCCAAGTGAATTCTCAGAGGCAAGAACAGCAATGGAGAGTCTGCCCGTGGCACCATATGTGTCCTGTGAGGGATGGTTTCAGAGATGGAAGGAGATGAGAGAAGATTGGATTAAGCTTCAATGAGAAATGAGGTTAGAGGGTCGAAGTTTCAGGGAAGAGATATTGAAGGAAGTTGCAGAAATGTTAAGAGGAAGTGAAGAATGCTACTAGGCTAAGATTGAAGGCAACAATGGCAATGACATGGTTTTGAAATGGAAAGGAACACAGCTACTGAGAATTTTGACTGAGGGTAATTAAGGTACTGTTAAAACTATTTTTATTTTGTTGTTTTGAGAATTGGTATTTTATAAAACATGTTTTGAGAACAAACAAATAATAAAAATAATTATTTTTTTATTTTCTCTTATTCTCCAAAACAATAATCACAAAATACTTAAAAGTTATTTTTATTTTTTTGTTCTCCAAAACAATATTTTATTTTTTTTTCTCTAAAACACTTTTTGAAAACACATTATTAAATAAATTTTTTATTTTTTTATTCTGGAGAACAGAAAACTATTCCCAAAATAGGTTTCTAAATAGGCCCTAAAGCTTACTGACCATTTTTCTTTCCTTCTTTTGTTTGGATTATGTGTATAGTATTGAATTAATTTGTAAAGATTTATTATTTGATTTTATTTAAAAATATTCTATTATTCCTGTTCCATGGAAAATTATTAGAATATTATTTCATTTCATTTTATTAAATTGTGAAATCTTTTTAATTTAAAAGAACTACTAGATATAAAAATTAATGCCAATCCCATTCAATTATGTTCTTTTAATGTCATTAGTCTTTGAAAATATATATAAATGATTTTATCAATTTATAAAGAATTGCTTCATTTTTGTTGTTACAAACCAGCCGAACGAATGAAATGTTAATAATATTGTGATACAATCAATCATAAAAAATATCACTTGTATTGCCCGAAAGACTTGATAAAAATAGATATGGTTGCTAACCTGGCAAATGTTGATATCATATTTTGATCAGGTCAAAAAGAAAGAATAAAAGTTTTTACACTTTAAGAATCTCCCATATGAAAATGAAATATTAAAAATTGTCAACAACTGATAATTTTTGAAATTTAGTTTTAGTTCTGATAAAATTTTTATTTGTATTAATTCTTATTTTTTCAAGAGTAATGATAGTTTTTAGATTTTTTTAATGTAATTTCTTAGCAGTTCCCACTTCTCAGAAACACAACAGGTAATACGACATCGTTTAACCAGATCCATCAACTTCCAGTCTCGACTTTAACTCAAATCGTCCTTGACGCTCCCGCCAACGAGAAACTAAATTAGTTTGTATTTTTTTTTTTCCAAAAAAAAAAAAAATACCCAACTCCCACATCTCCAGCTCCGGCTGCCGTGCTGGAAGGAGACGAAGCCGCACTCCCTACTCAGATACGAGTCGGCGGGAGGGTACGTATACGCCGGCGGTAGTCATTCCTTCTGTGGCGACCCAGTCTGACATCGGCAAGGAATTTGACGGCCATTGTTTCGAAGGGTTCTGTTACCAAAACCTAGGGCTTGAAGGGCAAACCAACAATTTTCTGAGGCAATGGATGATTCGTCAGGGAAAATTGACTTAGACAAGCTGATTTCCTACAGCGACGACCTCGTTAAGGTATTGAAGACAAACGGGACATCAACTGCTTGACCCAGTGTCTAGAACAGTCAAACTCCCTTTCTTCCTCCTGCAACGCTGACTTCAACGAGGTTCGATCATTGCTTGAAGGTCATTTCTTACTCTTTCTCTGCTCCTAACTCCATCTCTTGTAGCTGAATTAAACCCTTATTAAGAACGGAGTTTTGGGTCTCTATTTATGTTTTTTTTTTTTTTTGAAACTGCCCGAAACTTCTCTTGTATAACCAGTTCGGGAAAGCTATTGATTTCTCCGAACAAAAGTAGTCAGAACGTTGAAGTAAAACATATAATGTTAAATTTCTATTTTTTTCTTTTTTTAAGATTTTGCTTATTGTAGTACATAAAAGTTAAAACCAAAGTTTTCCATCGTTGTTCGCTATATTGTTATGGCATGTATATAATTAGACCGTGGTTAACAGAGACACAATCTTATGCACATTGCAAATGTTGCCCCTTCCTTGGTTTGCTTTGACTCAAGCGTATGTTGGTGGCCACAAAAAAAAAAAAAAAAAAGCGGCGGGTGTATGCTTCAGCTCATTTCCTCACTGATTTCGCTAGTAAATTTTATGTTGCAGAAGGGCGTCTTTTCAGGAACAAGAACCATCTAAGTTTTCTATTGTGGCCAATGCATTATTCATGTGAGGTTGTTAAAATTAATCGTCAGAGGGGCATGTTGAGACATCAATGAATTTTGGGCTTGGGGTTGGTGTTTATGTTTGTGACAACTGGGCCTATGCTCTTGACTAGATCAATTCATTTAGTACTTTTCATATTTTGAAATGCTTGAAGTAGTGATGAAGGTTTTCTTCTCCATCATCAGCTGAGACCCTTTGTCAACATTTATAAAACTTGCACAAGATTCTTAATCATTAAGAATGTAAAAATGTAAAAGATTCGTTAACATTAAGGGGGAGAGGTTGTCAGTGGGATCTTTGTGTACAGGCTTGTTGCTGGCCTTTCTTTGTCTCTGTGTTGATCAATCCATTTCAATCTCATTGCTAATTTTGGTGTGAGTGTTGTGTCCTGGCCACAATTTCGGCTTGATGACTGCCAATGAATTCAATAACTTTTGCGATCTTTCTCTAAAATATTTCACCTTGATGAAGTAGAGTGAGATAGGAAGAGAATGATGGGTTTTACCTACGCATTTGTGAACCCCACAAATGTGAGACCCAGTACTTTCTTCTTATCTCTCTGTACTTCACCCCATGGAGTGTTTTAGAGGATCTAAGTTGGCCATCTTAGTTTCTGCTTGATGAGATCTGATTTCATATCCTTCATTTCCCAAGCCCTCCATACCAAGAATGAAACCCAGAAAAGAAAGTACAATTCTTATGGAATTGACAAGCAGACCAAGTGCTTCGAAGTTGGAAGATGGTACTTGAATTTTCTTTGATTGTATCCTAGTGACTGTAGGGATGTATTCATATCATGAGAAGTGATCTTTATATCCATTGTTACAATTTCCCAAGCTTTCCTGGACATAAAAAAAGAAGTGTATACTATCTCATTAAAAAGAGTGCAATATGAATGGAGTATTCTGAAAGTTTCTAATTCCGGACAAACTGCCCTCATCTTTTCCTCCTCCTCCGACTGCTGAAGCTAGGCGATTGCATTCCATCTCTTTCTGTCTGGGTTCTCTTATCACCTGTTTCAGTGACACAGCTATCTTATAAGACACCTAAATAGTGATTGGATGATAAAAACATAGTTTTGGATTTGATAGAGTGAGCTTGTGGCTCTAATGGAATCGGGCGTGGCATGCCACATATTATCTTCTACAACCACTTCACTTCAAATTTTACTTGTTTGGAAGGATTTCAACTATTTTCAATAATTCACCTTTTATGTTATGTCCCACGAGTAGATCTTGATTATATGTCATGCAACTGACTTGTTCTTATATCATATATGAATCAGATTACCGGAAAAAAATAGATGAATGCAAGCACAAAACAGAGCAAGCTAGATCTGAGGTTGTTGCAGATGCAGAACTGGATCTCCTACAAAGAGAATTAGAGGAGGAACTTGAAAAAGAACGCATGCTTGGGGAGGAGCTTAGATAAGCCTTTTGCTTACAACTTTTCAATGGGATGCTATCTTTTTATTGTTAATTTCCTGGCATGACATTTCTAACCTGCTCGTTTGTGTCATCACGTCATGCAGCATTGAATTCAATGATCTTGAACAGCAAAGGATTTCAATCCTAGGGCGAAAGAAAAATTTACAAAAACTTGAACAAGATGAGCTAAGGGCACAGTAAGTGCATTACACAACCTGAACATATCAGAGAGCGATCATGCAAACATGCTTCCTTAATTAGAATATTGGTATCAGTCAATATTTAGGAGAAAGTTGTCACAATTTTTTAGTTTTACATTTTTCTAGTATGTGGCTCCCTTATGTTTGGTAATATATTTATATAAAGTTGGAGAGCTTAGTATAGATGGCAATCTCACTCAATATAATACTTGAATGCATCATTGCATTTTTTTAGGGTATCGTTATGAAAAAAAAATTATTTAGAAAAGTGCACCTTGAACGCTTGCTTATTCCACAGTAAAATATTGAGACAGACTTAGCATTACCACTGGTCTCAATTTGATTAGTTTTGGTGAACCAGAATATGCCTAGTCCTGAAAATGCCAGTGTCGAAGCAGATTAGACTCATCCTCCCCTAAGAACGCTCATCTTTCTTTACAAAGACTACAGAAGACGAAGGTTTTAGAAATTAGAGCTAATTCAGAAACTTTTGCGTCTTGAATCAGACAGTTTATCTCTCATATTACTAATTTGAACTTATTTTAAGCATTCATTTATTTCTTTTTGGCTTCTCCTTTGTGAAGAGGAAAAGGATGACGAGTGTGTATATTTGCATGTCATATTTTTGGTGTCACAAGTCATTGCTTGTGTGTGAGAACTATGTTATTTTGGGATCTTTTTGTTTGGACCTTGACCTAGTTATCTGGATGCACTTGTAAGGCCTGATGGATTTTGTACGCACTAGGATTTAATCTATTCTTACTGTTCTGTTCCAGGATGACGCTTTCAATGTATGCTTCTGTCACGAATATTATCCCAAATTTGGAGGACCAATCCAAAATTTCAGGCTGTATCCTTCTGTTGGCTCTATTACTTTCATTTTTATCCATGATTTTCCTTACATTTCAGGTTTTTTCTTATAGATGATATTATCTCTCCAAACATAAAAGAAAAACTTCGAATTTCTTAAATCTTGTATTCAGATATCGTGGAAAAGGATAAAAACGCAGTAGAGAAGTTTGAATTTGACCCCTCAAAGATGACTGCCCTTGATGTATGTAATGAAATCTGGAAAATTGTAGATTCATAGTAACTGTCAGACATGCTTCTTTGGGATGATATTTGTAACATTAATATCAGCTAATGCATCTACGAATCTTGAAATGTTTATTTATTTAATGTTGAGCTGTTAACAATATTTCTAAGAATTTGATTGATGTTGTTGTTGTTGATGATGAGTTTTGGATGTCTTGATTTATTATGAAGGAATGGCAATCTGGTGATGGCGCGTTAGTTGGTTGCTTTTGCTTGTAAAAATGGGTGTGCCGATTTGAATGAATGTTGAGAATGATTGATTGGCATATCAACTTTGCAGAAAACGAGTATGTTGAGTGAAAATTAGGACTGAGATTTTAATTTATGATATTTAGTTTAAAGCATCTTTAAGGGTTTATTTGGTTGGAGGTTTTTAGAAGAGAACTATTGGATTTTAGAAAAGTAATTAAATTCTATAAAAGTCAAATATTTTTTATAATTTTTTTTTATCATTTCATGATTTACGATTTCAATGCTGCTAGACTTGGTTTATTTTCCTGAGTTTTATTTGTATTTAGAATATATAATCAAGATTATTAGATTAAGAGCAAGACTTTGATATTTAGTTTTATATATTTAATGTATTTTTATCTAATCAAATAAATTTTAATGTGTTAATAATATCAATAAGAAAACTTTGTCATAAAATAAATAATTTATAAGAAATACATGTCTTGAATTAATTGAAAATAAGCATTACAAGTATATAAAGTTAAGCATAAAAGATTTCCCTTTAGAGGGCAAGACTTTGGTATTTAATTTTATATACTTAATGTACTTTTATCTAATCAAATTAAGATAAATGAATTTTAATATGTTAATAATATTAATAACAAGAGTTTGTTATAAAATAAATATTTTATAAGATATATATATATATATATATATCTTGTTTTAATGGAAAATAAACACTAAGTATATGAAATTAAATATATAAGTATTCTCCTTGGAGGGCAAGGCTTTCAAATTTTTTTTTTTTTTGGCTTGAAGACTTTGATGTTAATTTTATATACTTAATGTACTTTTATCTAATCAAATTAAAATAGATAAATTTTAATGTATTAATAATATTAATAAGAAAAGCTTGTTATAGAAGTAATAATTTATAAGAGATACATATGTCTTAATTTAATTGAAAATAAGCAATACAAGTATATAAGGTTAAGTAAATAAATTTTTCTTATAAGTATTTAAGATAAAATGGTATAAAACGAATAATTTATTGCATAAAAGCTATTCCCTCCAAATCTCAATCTTATAGCTATTTCATAGTATTAAAAAAAATTAGTTGAAACTTTAATTTTTTAAATTTTTTTAAATATTTTTAATTATACTCTCATTAAATATTCTATATAAATGTCTTAATAATTCCAATGCATCGGTTTTTGAAAAAAAAAGTAATAAATAAAATTGGAATATAATTGAAAAATTATAAAAGTTATCAAGTATCATATATTTTGGATGAAATATGGTTTTTAAAAGATATTATATTGCAATATAGAGGAACTATTTCGTAAGTACATGTACATTAGTATGCATCAACAACACATGTGTTCATGACAAACTATGGATGTTGAAATTCAATATATTTGAAAGTCGAGATCCATAAGTTCTTCCATGATCTTATCGAATTCCAATACAATTCAGTTTATTAAGAATAAAGTCTCTATTATATTTTTTGCCTTTTAATTAGTAAACTTGTGTTATTGAAAACTTGATAAGCTTGTACCTTGATTAATATTATGGATGGCTTCAACTGAGTAGGTGGAAAATATTTTTCATGTAATTAAATTAAGTTATTTAACATGCAAGCATATCAGACAAATGATAATGTGCTGGCACAATGAATCCTCATAATTATCCTTTCCTTGCTCTCTCTTTATTTTGTTTCTATTTGAATTAAAAGAAATTTAACATAAATACTAATATAGTCACTTTCTTACCAATTGAGTTATGGAAATGACAAAGTATGATTTCAAATATGCTGTAAAGAGCTTTATTTATATTTACCAACTTTTGTTTTGGTGTGGAGGGTAATTTAGAAAGGAAATTTTTCACGTGGAAACTATCGTCTAATCTTTACTGCCAATTAATTCAAATTTAAAGACAAGTAAACTCTAATTAGAAACAGCTCTTTTAACACGATTTTTTTATTTATAAAATTTAAACTTAAGAACCCAACCGCTATTGGCTCAAACTAATATCTAGTTTATGTATCAGTAATAAGCTTTTAAAACACTAATCATTCAAACTCCACAATGTCACAGTCACGTAGTCAATGGTTATTGGAAAACATAAGATACGCTTGGTGTAAATTTTTATTTTTTTATGCATTTTCATAAGTCCTTTTATAACTTTTTGAGAACTTCAGGTTAATTTGTGCAAACAAAATACATGTTTAATGCATGATGTGCTCAAAAAAGAAAAAAAAATGGGAAAGGAAATTTCACATTCTAAAGAAAGATGAGTCGTCTTGTGAATAGAAAGATAAACAGATTTGTATAAAAAGGTTTGAAATTCAAAAAAGAGAAAGAAGTTAATTTAGGTATAATAAATATGGAGATTGATCATACTATGAAAATGGCATATGATGGAGAATGTTGATGTTGATATGTACTTAAAAACCATACAACAACAGAAGCTTTCTGGCGTACACACCAACTTGTAGGGTAGGCCCTTTAAGTCGATGACTAATATGACTTTTGCGTATTCATTCCAAATAATCACTGGTTTACATGAAAACTCATTAGCTAAACTTAAAAATTGGTGAAATCCATTTAAAAATACATAAAAATGATTTTAAAAAAAAAAAAACTCAGCCTCCATTCACCAATAGCTGTTTGTCCCATGTAACTCAGGAAAGTAATGCCATCACAAAATATTTTTCAACACTTGCTTACTTGTTTGTGAATGTAGTACTCAATGAATGATGCAAATGAACATCTAAAAATAATAATCTCAATGTCTCAATGTTTTATGTTAAGATAAGGTGTCATACTCATTTGTATTGTTTTTTTATAATCACTGGATGGTCTAGTTGTGTTATTTTCCCTTTTGAGATGCTTCTTGGGTCTAATAAGTATTAAGTAGTATTAAAGTTCAGTTTTGACAAGAGTATACTCAACTGTATTCTCCTCTCCTTCGAGATGCTCCTCAAAACCCACAATCATAAGCATTGATACAAAGTTCAATTTTGATAAGAGTATACTCAACTGTATTTTCCTTCCCCTCGAGATGCCCCTCAAAACCCCCAGTTATAAGCATTTATACAAAATGTTACAATGAGACTTGTTAAAGGCATTATTCACCTAAAAGTAAAATTTATACATACATACATATATATTAAATAATAAAGGTGCATTGATTAATGTACCTAAAATTTTCTCTATTGGTTAACATTAAATTAAATACTCTTCTATTTTCCATTATTTTTTCTAAGAGTGGCATATACCTGGAGAGTTTTCCATACTATATATTCATTGACATGACATCTTAAAAACAATCACTTCTGACATAAAAACTAAAGAGTCTTCAAAGTTCTGCAAACTCAACGATGTTTTCTCCTAAACCATCACTCATCATTATAATGTCAATTTTGCTTCTCTTCTTCGTGCTTGCATCTAAATGCTCCTCTTCATCTTCTTCTTCACATGTTGAAGGAGATGAAATTGTAGAGTTTTCTTCTCCAGATCAGAGAGTGAATCTATCAGTGTACTTTGAAAGCTTAAGTGAGCCTTGTGCAACATTCATCATCAAGAACCTTGTGGAAATCTTCAACAAAGATCTCATCAACATTGTGAATCTCCAACTTGTTCCTTGGGCCAATGCTTCCATCAGCAACATCAACAATACCATCTTATGCCAGGTTCTTTTCTATCTCTATATTATATAATCTCTCTATAAAAACCTTTTTTGCTGTTCTGAACCCAATTTTCCATCTCTATATCTCTTCAACGAATTTCTTTTGAAGTGTACGGGTAAAAGAGGGTAAAAGTTTATTGCTTTCTGCTGATATTCAATCTGCTGATCAAATTACTGTCAGTTCTTTGCAAAATCAGCATTCATACCCGTTAAAAGTTAAAATTACTCAACAATGTGAGGGAGTTTTTTTTTTAATTAATTTTTTTTATTAAAAAATAACTTTATAATATTGAGAAAATCGAGTTATAAATTTAGAAAATATAGTTTTTTCTACCAAATTTTTTTAAGTTTTTAAGTTTTAAAGCTTCATTTTTTCCTGATTGGGATTTACTTACTATTAAACAGTTTCATTGTTATTTTTATCCTTAAACGTAAAAAATCATCTTGCTTTAGATGGGATTTCCTTACAATTTTCCTTCCCATTTAAATTAATTGGGTTAAAGGGATTAAACAGTGTATTTTTTGTTTCTGTTAGTAAACAATATTGTGGTGAATGAACTTTTGAAAAAATGTCATCAAACCCATTATTAGACATGATAAATTTCCAGCCCAAAGTAACCCACTTGATGAACCATGCAGAGAGCAAATCAAGAGTTTTGGCACTATAGTCCCATTTTTTACTGATTTACTTTATCCAACCTTCTCATCTCAATTTACTAATCAGTTCACTTTTAAAACAATATATAAATTTTTAAAGTAGATTATAAACATTCTACACATCATATAAAAGATATTACGGTTGAGCACTGTTTCATCCCTGTTTAATTTCCAAGCATTTATGAAACTAAAATAGAGTAATTTCTTGAGTTACTATGCTCCATAAAACATTTCTTATTAATAGTAACTTGCAATGGACGGGACTGTAATGATTATTATTAATGTGGCCTTCATCATGATTAACCTACTTTAAGAAAACATGGCAGAATGGTCCTGATGAATGTCAGCTAAATTCTCTGGAAGCCTGTGTCCTGAATGTTTCCCATGATGTGGTAAGTCTAAGATTAAGATTATCCTCCTTGTTACTTCTTGTGAATGGGAACACAAAATCCCTACATGTTATGTATACACTTGAGATCCATGCTTAATTATAGCATGAAATAAATATTAAGATGATAATGATGATATTGCAGAACAAACACTATGCATTGATATTCTGCTTTGAGTTGTTGGCACTGGAAGGCAGACACAAGAAGTGGCAAAGCTGTTTCAACCAATTAGGTTTGCCTAAGCAGCCTTTTCTTGACTGCTTCAATGCTGGCAATGGAACCCAGGTCCTTTAAATTCCTCTCTCTTGTAATTACTAGCATGTCTTAGGCCAATTACGAGCATATCTGTGTATGTGTATGTGCAGCTTGGAAGAGATTATGTGAGCCAAGTTGCAAGGCTTTCTCCACCCTTTACAGTTCTACCATGGGTGCTCGTCGATGATAAGCCTCTTGAGAAGGTTCGTTCTAAGGAACTCGTTTATCAGAGATATGAGATCCCTAGATTCTTGCAGAGAGACTCATGAAGATTCGTTTTGTTGTTGGTTTTGGTGAATGAGGATGCAGGACTATGAGAGTTTTGTGACCTATGTTTGCAAGGCTTATAAAGGCCCCTTCGTCCCTCCAGCCTGCCACCTTTTTTAAGGACCACCAAACAGAGAATCACAAATTCCCTTCATCAATACAAACAACATATAATTAAGCTTAGATTTATGTGTTTTCTGTAATATAATCCGGATTGAAGTTATAATAGCCAAGTATGGACACTTTAAAACCGAAACATGGATCCAAATTATCCCAAAGCCTTTGAACATTTTATCGTTGTAATGTATGTTGTGTTCATCACTTTTAACTGGCATGTAATGAAATTTGGATTTACCTTGAGTGGGTGTTTCCTTCCACACCCAGATTGAGATGGTCTAAGGAGGTATGACCGAGAGAAATTATCATTTGAAGCCAGATATCAGACTGTTAAAGAAACCTAAGAATGCAGAGACATGAATATAGTATATGATGGTTGCAGAAGTTAACGATGGAGTTGTCATCATTACGTTGGTTGAGTACTTAATTATCCCTATCGCTCGGACAATTTCACAAACAGCTTATAAGCGTTGCTTAGAAAAAGAAGACGCTCCAGGGAGATGGAAATCTAAAACAGAGGTTGATGAACACGCGAAGAATTCAAGATAGTGATGGATTTGGGATTCAGGTTCGAGACCATCAACTTATGGTTGGATTGAGGAAGTTTAAAATTATTAAATGAGGAAAAGAGAGCGGGGTGGCTACGAAATCCGAGGGGCATCTTTATCCCACCGACTCTATGCTGCAATTCGCTGTGATGCCCCACGCCGCACGCAGCATGATCTTGCTTAATTTTATCTAAAAGTTTAATAAATTTTTGTATATATTAATAATATTTTTTTTTATGATCTCAATAGTTTTGAATGAAATAAATGGAAACCTGTAATAAAAGTTTAATTTAATGATATAGTTTATAATTTATAAATATGATTTAAATGATCAATAGGACTGAAGAGCTTAAATATTAAGCAAGATCCTGATATGAAATAATAAATTTAAAACAAATTATTATTTAAATATTATTTTTTTAATCACAATATAAGTTATAAAGCTTTTTATAGATATAACCTGTGTTATAGAACTAAATTAAAATAATAGCATAAAATTTTTTATATTTCATGTCATAATCAATACAATATTTATCATTGATGCATTGTTATACTTATGAAAAAAGAATTTATTATTAATAATATTTATCAATGATATACTGATGTATATCAATGATATATATGAACATATATTAATATGTGAACTGATTATATTTTTGAATTTTTAAAAAGTTGGTTCCTATTTTTTGGGTAGCAATTATATTCTGACTAGTGGGCCAATTATCTCACAAATTATTGTTAACTAATTTATTACAATGAATTGGTTAAAATCTTTATTTTTTAAAACAATTGCATATTTTTTAGTTGTGCTCATATATGTAATAACTATAATATTTGACTAATTCAAAAATATTCTCACTAATTTTTCAATAAAGTAAATGTGTAATTAAAAAATATATAATATCTATATGACGCCTTATATTTTGACTAAGTAAAGTTCTTAAATTTTTTTTTTATATTGCGGTTAGAAAAGTGTACATCTTTCTTTTTTTTTTTTTAACATGATCGAATTTCATTCTCAATAAATAAATTTCACCTAATTTTCCTAAATTGTGATGAAAATAACATAACTCATCTTTATTATTAGAAAATCTCACATATTTGAAAAAATAGTCTACTCATTGTAAAATTATAAAAATTAAATTACATACCTTATATGTGAATTTTCGGCCAAAAGAAAAACAAATGTGTGAATTGAATTAACATTTGGCTTGAAAGACTCTCATACCCCTTCTCTTCTCAGGCGTGTTCTGCATAAATCCTAAATCACCTCTGCTAACGGCCTTCCCTTTCCGTTTTCTCTCATTTTGAGAACACTCGGAAACATCGAACTTTTCAAGAAGACTCCATCAAGATGGAAGACGTTGTAACGGAAGGCGAAGGAATGCTTCCTCCATTGAATCTCACGGCAGAAGAAGGACGTCCAGGAGGAGTCGAAGCTGAAAACGAAACGAAATCTGGGTTTCCCTCTGACCAAAGAGCTCGAGAGCAGAGAGATGAAGAACAAGAAGAAGAAGAAGAAGAAGAAGAAGGGAAAGGCGGTGGTGGCCTTATTACGAACTTGATCTCCACCATGGCCACTCCTTTGGGGCTGACAAGAACAGGGAAAGCTGACACACAGGACGAGCTCGGAAACGAGATTCCGAAGAAGGAAGATGAAGGACATGATGATATCAGAGAAGGAGGAGGAGGAGGAGGAGGGATCTTGAATAATATAATTTCCAATTTGTTTCATCAAAGTGATGATGAACAAGGCGAGAAAATGGAAGGCGATGAAGAGAAGAATAAGCAAGTGAAAACAGCGGAGGAGGCTAATGGCGGCGTCATTGAAAACATCATCTCCCACCTGCCTTCTTCAATCCCAGGTTTCTTATTTATTCAATTATTATAAAAGTAAACGTAGAAAGAACAGAGCGAGATTCTGTATCGGTTGCTTATAATTATAAGTTAAATCTAGAGTAGCGTGATTTTGAGATTTTAAGAATTTGATGTATAGTGGTATGTGTATGTCAGATGATGCGGTCCCGACGGCAGACGAGGCTACCATTCTAATAAACTCTCTTGTTCGTGATTAAGGTTACTGGAATGGAAGCTTTATTCAACTTCACAGGCATCAGCCTTCATTTATTTTTATTTTCTTCTCACATTTTGCTTTTGTGATACTCGTTGTTGTTATTTTTATATAGAGCAATTGTAATTTTTTTTTCTTTTTTTGGGTATGGACTTGTAATTGTTCTTTAATACATGGACGTGGAAAACAACTCCTTATGGGACGCATTGCACTCCTTAGAATGAAGTGCATGACTAAATAGTCCAACTTTGACACTTAGTTTTCTTTTCTTTTTTTTTTTTTAACCGACAATTTTGACATCTAGTTCAACGAGTACAAAAAAATGTATTAGTATTAGTGGTACGTAGATTAGTTTGAATCACTGTTAAATTCTCTCAACTAAACATGTCTAACATAATAGGTGCATCGTACATAAGACAAAGCAAACTCAAGGGTAACATAGCAATGGAAATAAAACAACACTAACGAAATAAAGAAACAAAATTTCAAATACTTCAAGCCCTCAATCCAAGAAAGAAGGGGGTAGAGGTATCAAGGGCTTGTTTGATAACATGTTTTTAGGATAGTTTGTTGTTCTTTAAAATAAAAAAATAAAAAGATATGTTTGGTAACATGTTTTTAAAAGCATTTTAAAAAATAAAAAAATAAAATATTATTCTAGAGAATAGAAAAATGAAAATAACTTTTAGGTATTCTGAGATTATTATTTTAGAGAATAAAGGAGAATGAAAAAAATACTTATTTTTATTATTTTTTTGTTCTCAAAATATGTTTTACAAAATACCAATTCTTAAAATAATAAAATAAAAATAATTTCAAACAGTCTTTAAATCTCAATCTGAAGAGCACATATTCTAAATCGTTGCTTGAGCAACTCTATTTGCAGTTGACTCTAATTTTTTGGGTTCCACTAAAAGCAATGGATGTTTAGTGATTGATCAAGATTAACAAAGTTATCCACACTAGTTGAGCAATCCCATCTTAGCCATGAGAAGAGAGAATGTAGGAACAAAGTTGAACGAAAACATAAGTTGGGAATCCGGATATTGAAAAACTAAATTTTAATAATTGAACTCAGGTATTTAATTATGATTTTTAAAAATTATATAAATATTTTTTATGAAATGTATATCATATCATATTATTAGTTTATTATATAATTATTATGATTTAATTTTTAATATGTTGATTATTTGTCAAATAATACAGTAACAACATATTGCTTTGAAGTTATTGGACCGAAAGAAGCTCCTATTTCGGCCCAAAAGCCCATGGATTTGGATACCCGATTTATTCCACGATAAGAACCCGATTTAAGCCTCCTGAACTGCACCCTGTGCGAATTTACCCGCTAGCCGCATCTCTCACCTCGGATCTGAGGACGGCGCACCTCAACAATGGTCAGATTTTCTTCGTCAACTTGTTTGCTGCGGCCTTCTTTTGTCTAACTTCAGTCTTGCCTTCAGTTTTTTTTTTTTTGTTATTTGTTTCTGAAACTATGCTGAGTTTACCCTGCAATCTGCATCTGTTTCGGGTTTCTTCAATTTGATCGTTTCCTCATCACCATCAGTCATAATGTATCGAATTTTCCTGCATGCCCTTGGAGAGTTGGTCGTGCTGAAATTTTCTTCACTGAGTTTCGGATACTTTTTTGTCGGTCCATGTTGTTGTTTTTATTTGAAGGGAATCTATTGTAGTTTATGATGAGCCCTAGCTTTTGGCATTTCATTAACTATTGGGTGTCGCCGTGCTGGATATTTTTCTGGTAGGAAGGTGTTTCTCTTTCCTGTTCTATTAGTCTAAGATTGTGATATTATGATTTATTGGTTGCTATTTTTTTTGTGGTAGATGTCTGTATTCATTCTTTCCTCCTCATGCTACACCGACGTCGTATAAATTGACTGAAGCAAATTTGATATGATGGTTTCATGATTTTAGTGTTCCTATATTCTCACAAGTATTTGTTTTCCGCTGCTTTTGGAATGATTTAAACCGTCAATGCTCATATAGAATTATATGTTCGATTCGTGACAATGTGGGCGGTGGATAATTGAAAGTCTCAAAAACCAAGATTTTCCTTTTTTTTTTTTTTGGCGATAGACAATTGAAATGTTGCTTCCTTGAAGTTAATGTTGAAAACAGGGGTTCAAATTCTGTCTCGACATGCTGCCCTTAACTCTTTCCCTTGAGTTGATGATGTTTTTCATTGATATTCCTATTTTGGGGAGATGCTCAAGTTTCTTGAAATTTTAATCTGTGAATTCTGATTATTTGTTCGATTCATCATGTTTAATTGTTTTGACTTCACTTAGTAGTTATTAGGAGCATAGATTATCATCACCTTTGCCCTTCATATTCTAATTTGCATATATTCTTACGTATTTCAGGCTAGAGGGTTGAAGAAACACTTAAAGAGGCTCAATGCCCCAAAACATTGGATGCTTGACAAGCTCGGTGGTGCCTTTGTATGTACTTGATTAGCAGTAGCAGCCCTAGTTTCAGCAACCCCATTTCACTTGTTTTCGTTTGTGGCATTCAATTAAGTTATGTACTTAATGCCATGGTTGTGCAGGCACCCAAGCCATCATCTGGACCTCACAAGTCAAGGGAGTGCCTGCCACTTATCCTTATCCTGCGCAATAGGTTGAAGTATGCTCTCACCTATAGGGAAGTTATTGCCATCTTGATGCAGCGCCATGTTCTGGTTGATGGCAAGGTTAGGACAGACAAGACATATCCAGTTGGTTTCATGGGTATGTGCCTCCAAACGTGATGACCTCGCATCATGTCTAAATTATGATGGAAAAATTATTTTTTCTTTGAGTATTTCCCCATATTTCCACTTTTATGATTCTTTTAGGTTGCTTTAGAATTCTTTAAGAAACAAAGTGTAGTCTACCCAATTCTATATTGAGCAAATTGGGGTCAACTCTCTAGTCACTGATTTTAATGAACCCATGACTTAAAATGTTGCATTTTCAACAGTGGTATAATTGTACTTCTTATTTTTACCAGATGTTGTGTCCATCCCCAAGACCAATGAAAACTTTCGTCTACTTTATGACACCAAAGGTCGTTTCCGTCTCCAATCTATCAGAGATGAAGAAGCAAAGGTTTGTCCTGTTTAATGTAAATGTTTATTTTTTCGATTATTAATGTAAATGTTGTATATTTGGTTGGTTTATGAATGTTTCATATGTGCTTTAGCCAAGTGAAATTACTGATGCTTTTTAGTCAAAGGGAGAAAAATCTATTGATGCTTTGGACTCTGCTAAAAAGAGGTGCATGGTTGGATGGATAAACTTACCTGGGTTGGTTTAGTATGTATTTCGGATATGACTCTTTGGTTGTATGCTTCGCTATTATTCATATTTCTCCTGCAATGTCTTTTTACCAATTGCTATAGCTTCTTTTGTTTATCATTCCAACGTCTCTTTCCATTTTAGTTTAGTAGATTCACTTTGCAAAATTGATCTTATCTTTGTATTCTGGTTTTTTAGTTCAAGCTTTGCAAGGTTAGATCTGTGCAATTTGGGCAGAAGGGCATCCCCTATCTTAACACCTATGACGGGCGCACCATCCGCTATCCCGATCCGTTGATCAGGGCAAATGACACCATCAAACTGGACTTGGAAACTAACAAGATCACTGACTTCATCAAGTTTGATGTGGGTAACGTGGTCATGGTGACTGGAGGAAGGAACAGAGGTCGTGTTGGTGTGATCAAGAACAGGGAGAAGCATAAGGGAAGCTTTGAGACCATCCACGTCCAGGATGCAACTGGTCATGAGTTCGCTACTCGTATGGGAAATGTCTTCACAATTGGCAAAGGTACAAAACCTTGGGTTTCTCTTCCCAAAGGCCGTGGTATCAAATTATCTATCATTGAGGAGGCTAGAAAGAGGCTGGCTGCTCAACATGAGGCAACGGCATAAATTTGATCACGTCATTTTGTGGGAAAATTTAGCCATTAGGCTCAGCTCTGGGGCTGCGTTTTAAGAGTTGTTTATTATTCTTGTCAGCGGTATAATTTTGAATCTGGTTTCACGTGATTTTGAGTGACATTTTATTTATTTAATCTGTTTTCTTATTATATTGCAATATAAAGCCCTGGTTGTACTGATGGTTTTTGTAAACTTGGCATAACAAAAACAATGCTTAGAGATACCGAGACAACAGAGTGCTTATTGGCCAAAAAAACAAGAGAGTGCTTATATAGAGGTATTTACATATTAGCTAAAAATTTTATAAATTATGATGGAAAGGTTCAAATCTGGCAAATTGACTTTCATGCTATAACAAAAAATTTCTCACAATACTACACTTTCAATGATATTTACTTAGATGCTATAAATTTAAAATTTGGTCTAATTAGTATCGAGTTTTAAATATTTTTTGTGTAAAAAATGTATATAGAATTTGGTTTCTATCAAGTTAAGTTTTATTTAATATTGAAAAAAAATTGTCTCATTATCTCTCTCTTCAATCAATTCTTTAGTCAATTTTTTTGTCAGATATAAAACTCGAGTTTTATCAAGTCAAATTTTATTTAATTTTTTAAAAATTAAATATGTATCTCATCCTCTCTTTCTTTATCTAAGTTTTAATCAATTATTTAGGTAAAATTTAAATCATACAATTATTATTCTAACATCATTAACTCTATTAAAGACTAAATAATTAATTGAAGTCTCAAAAATTCAAATTATATCAAACCCTAGGTTTTTTATCATTAAGAAATCAAAAATCAAAAAAGTATGTGATTAAGAAAAATATTTAAAACACTTACATAGTTTGAAAAAGTTTGAGATCATATTTAAGGTATCTATTATAGAGCTTTATTTTTATAATTTTGATCACTCTGTCTTAGTTTCTCACTGTGCATCGAGCAAGAGGAAGACAGAAAGAAAAAAGAGGAAGTGATGCATGCAGAAGAAGAAATGAGATTGAAAATAATAAAATAAGTTAGTTGGTCCCATATTTCGGTATTGATTTTCTCTTTCCTCTTTGTTCTTTTTAAAATCTTCTTCCTTCTTTTCTTTTTAAAAATTAATAATCCATAAACCCTCCCCCCCCCACACATATTATGTAATTTTTATAACACTTTCTTAACATCTTAAAAATTAAACTCTACTAGTGTATTTGTTAAACACAATTTCTTTAATATTTATATGATTATAAATTTTTTATTTAGATTTGAGGAGTAAAAATAGAGATGTTACAATGACTCAGTGTCATTCATGATATTCCAATTGATAATTTTAGGGATCCATGGTAATTTAGTATTACTCATGATATAACTTAAAATATGTTAGCAATTTTATTATTTTTATTTATAATGACTTAGGATCACTCATGGCATCTCATTTGATAATTTTAGATATTTATGGTGATTTATTTTGTTAATCCAAGCATCTAATATTGTATTAGACATTAACATTTCAATTTCAATTGATTAGGGGTTTCAATTGATTATTTAGTCTTTAATGGAATTAATGATGTTGGAATAATGATTATATGATTTAAATTTTGTCCAAATAATTGATTAAAATTTGAATAAAGAAAAAAGAAAAGAGATATATATTTGATTTTTTTTCAAAATCAAATAGAACTTGGCTTGATAGAAGCCAAGTTCTATGTCTGATAAAAAAAAATTGACTGAAGAAAGAGATGATGTGATAGATTTTTTTTTAATGTTAATTCTATGCACGTTTTTTATAAAAAAAATTTAAAACTTGATACTAATCAGATTAAATTTTAAATTGTTAATATCTAAATAAATATTATTGAAAGTGTAATATTGTAAAAAATATTTTTTTTTATGGCATGAAAATCAATTTGCCTACAAATCTATACTCGGGTGTATGTAATCCTTACCAGTACGTCAATCTTCCATGGGCCAAAGTAAGCTGTGGGAATTTTTTGTTGATTTAACCATCTAGCTGAGAGAGTATTGTCTCCATCTACAACACACAATGAGTTCCAATCCATGGTGGGTGGGGTTCCAAAGAGTACAATTTTTTTTTTTTTGGGGGTCAATAATGAAAACTTCATTCAAACTCAAAGGAACAACAACATCTGTGGAAATGAACAACATAAACTAGAACAATTGAAAAAAAAAACAACTAAATCTCAAGCGATCACAATTTAACTAATTCTTAATCTCTCATAATCTATTATTTGAAGAAGGTCTAAAGCAAGAGAAGCCTTCATAACATCCACTTTAAATATGAGACAAAGGAAGTAATGGTGTCTCCATCCACCTTATCCAATACACATCCTTATGAGCATCAGCTGCCTTATTACTTTTATGATAAGTGAAAGAAATAGAAAACCCAATATTGAAAGTCATAAAGTTCAAACTATCAAAAACCAAACCTCTGCAAAGCCATTCACATAACTCAAGCTTGTGATCCATCAAACAATTCGCTAAAGTCTAACAATCACTTTCAAACACTACTTTATCATGTTCCAAATCAATAGCTAGCTTTATAACTTTTTCAAGGCTAGAGCTTTAGTCATAAATGTCGAGGTAGATTTACTTTTTTCATAGAAGCCCAAATAAGACTGCCATGCTCATCCCTGCAGTGTATTCCAATGGCAGCAGCATTATCAGTGAGATTGAAAGCCCTGTTACAGTATTTAAATCTTCAACTTTATTAAATATATAAAGTCCTTTTATTCTATTCAACTAACATTGGTATTATTCCTTCTTTTACCTTTGCCATTGGTATTATTCACTTTAATCTATAAAAATATGGAAATGTGAATTTCATGTCAAATTACAATTAAGAAAAATAGTCAACTCTCATGATATTGTCTTTATGAGGAAATATGTTTTATTATATTATCAACCTATTTTGTCATGTAATTAACATGATTTGAAAGTCATTATGGGTAATTTTTTAAAAATAAGTATGATATAATAATAATTTTTTCCGAGAAATATAATATAAATAACAATATTCATTAACGTTACTTTTTTTGGTCAAATAATAATATTGTTTTTTTTAGTATCAAATAATAATATCGTTATTAGTGCTTAAAAGTTTCTGGATCCGAAGAAGCCCATGTTTCGGCCCAGAAGCTTACCGATTTCGGTACCCGATTCGTTTAAGAGTAGGTTTAATAAGATATCCCCTGCATTAGGGTTGAGACTCTGGCCATCCTACGAATCCAAGCACGGAGGGGAGCCGCAGCTCAGGCTTTTTCAGCATTGATCTCTGAGAGCAGCACACCACAACAATGGTTAGTGCTTATTAATCTCTCGTCTTCAACCTGTTTGCTTTATCTTCTTTTTTTCTACTTTCATTTTTCCCTTCACTTTCGTTGTTACTTGTTTCTGAATGATGTTCATTGCACTATGCATTTGTTTCGGCTTTCTTCAATTTGTGTGCATTTTCCTATCTTTTCTAGTGCATTGATTTTTACTGCCTGCATTTATAGTGTTGCTTGTGCTGAGGTTTTTTAATTAGGTTTGATATCCTATTTGCTAGTGCATACTGGTGTTTATTTGAAGGGAATTGGCTGTGGATTGGATAATGACGAAGCCTGGCTTTCATGTTTAACCAATTATTGTTTTTTTTTTGCCCCCGGCGATAAGTACGCCATTTACGTTATCTGCAGGCGATTTATCTGGTCGAAAGGCGTTTCCTTTTCTCGTTTTATATTATGATTAGAATGTATGTGTTTTCTTTAGGTTGGCCATTTTTTGTGGTGAATGTTTGTGTTTATACTTTTCTCCTTACTTTACATTCTCGGTACAATCTGTCAACGTTCAATGTAAAATTTCATAAAGATATCTGTTCCATGTGTGGGTCGTGGATGATTGTTAATCTCAAAACCATGAATACTACCGTTCAGACCTGCAAATATTGAAGATAATGGTTGGCGTTCACTATAATTTTTTCTGTTTTCTTTTGTGACATGAAAATTTAATTTTTTTTTCTTCCAGAGAGTTTTTAAAACGCCTGCTTAATTTCTGTCTTGAAAACCCGCCCGTGTCCCTGCCCTTGATGTTGTTGATGAATTCTGAAATCTATTTCTTTATTTGCTTGTTCTATTCACTACGATTAATTGCATTGATTCCATATAGTTGGTATCAGATGCGAGGGATATCATTATCTGTCCCTCATGTTCTAATTTGTATATTTTGTTGATTATTTCAGGCCAGAGGTTTGAAGAAACACTTGAAGAGGCTCAATGCCCCAAAACATTGGATGCTTGACAAACTAGGCGGTGCCTTTGTAAGCACATGATCACTAGTTCTTGTTTTAGCTATACTGTTTGACATGTTTTCATTTGTGACATCCTGATTGACATCATGGTCGTGCAGGCACCAAAGCCATCTTCGGGACCCCACAAGTCAAGGGAATGCCTGCCGCTTATCCTTATCCTGCGCAATAGGTTGAAGTATGCTCTCACCTATAGAGAAGTTATTGCCATCTTAATGCAGCGCCATGTTCTGGTTGATGGCAAGGTTAGGACAGACAAGACATATCCAGTTGGTTTCATGGGTATGTGCCTTCAAACTTGTCAGCCAACGCAGCATTTTTATATTTTCATGTTGAAATTGTATTAGTGAGTGTTTGATAATGTTGACCTTTTTACAATTCTTTCAGTTGCTGCTGTAGTATTTTTTTTCTAGTAACATTTTATAAATTTCTCATTTCTCTATTGAATATATTGCACTTGTCTCTGTAGTCTGTACTTCATGTTCTTATCATTGCTTCTGTGTGTTGCACTGGTTTTAATGAATTAATGGCTTTGAAATTATTTCATTTTTAACAGTGATTCAATTATACTTAACTTTTTACTGTTACCAGATGTTGTCTCCATTCCAAAGACCAATGAAAACTTCCGTCTTCTTTATGATACAAAAGGCCGTTTCCGTCTCCAATCTATTAGGGATGAAGAAGCAAAGGTTTGTTTTGATAATTCCCTGTATTGTCAAGTAAATAATAAGAAATTGTGCCTTTGTTTTGCTTCATGGATGATTCATTTGTGTTATAGCCACTAATTGAAATTACTGATGCTTTGGGCTTTATCGAATAAGGCATCTATTTAGTGGTAGATAAATTTTGAACTTCTTATCTGGCTTGTTTGTACATTTGTTCTGGACATATCTTCGTCAACATTCTTAAATCAATGGGTATTACTAGCAGGAACTGATTGCTTTTACTCATAATCTCCAGCAGGGTCTCTTCCCCCTTTAATTGTTAAACTTTATTTTTTGTTTCACGTGGATCTTTCCAGTTTAGTTTTGTAGATTTTTGCCCCCTGAAGCAATCTGATAATCTGGGATTTTGCTTAATGCAGTTCAAGCTTTGCAAGGTTAGATCTGTACAATTTGGGCAGAAGGGCATCCCCTATCTTAACACCTATGACGGGCGCACCATCCGCTATCCCGATCCGTTGATCAGGGCAAATGACACCATCAAACTGGACTTGGAAACTAACAAGATCACTGACTTCATCAAGTTTGATGTGGGTAACGTGGTCATGGTGACTGGAGGAAGGAACAGAGGTCGTGTTGGTGTGATCAAGAACAGGGAGAAGCATAAGGGAAGCTTTGAGACCATCCACGTCCAGGATGCAACTGGTCATGAGTTCGCTACTCGTATGGGAAATGTCTTCACAATTGGCAAAGGTACAAAACCTTGGGTTTCTCTTCCCAAAGGCCGTGGTATCAAGTTATCTATCATTGAGGAGGCTAGAAAGAGGCTGGCTGCTCAAAATGAAGCAACTGCATAATTTGATTACACCATCTTGCTGGACAATTTAGCTGTTAGATTGTCTTTATGGACAGCTCTGCTGCTGCGTTTAAGAATAGTTTATGTTATAAAGTCAACAGAACAATTTTGAATCAGCTTTTATGTGACCTTATGAGTGACATGTTCTTGATTTAAGCTGTGTTTTAGATTGCATTACAAGGCCCTGGTTGTACGGATGCGTATGTGAACTTTTTTGTCATGGCGAGAAGCCTAGATTTTTATCCGAATGATTTATTTGATAGCTTTGCTTATTGTGGAGTAACGTGTGCGGTTTGGAATACGCATATTTGCTCTCGAATTCTGGGCTCTCCCTTTCAAATTAGCCGTGATTAACTTCAGTTGTGTCCTGTTGAAAAAAATATAATTTTTGGTCCAAGATACTGAAATTAAACCAAAGATGTTATTTATTTAATTTGAGCAAATCCCCAAGAAACTTGATTTTCATGATTATTACTATTACTATGCATTTTGTTGCGCATTAGCCTAAGAAAGCTGTTTGACATGCTCTCGTGGGATTGATATTTTGTAGGGTCAAACTTTTGGGCGTCAAAATCCTTGTGACTCTTTAAAATGAAACCATATAGCATGTTCAGAACTTTTGATTTTAATATTAACATGATTAACTCTTTTAAGATAAATTCATGCATTAGCGGACTTAGCAGGAGACAACTGAATTTTCAGCAGTTTTGGAGCAATGCATGTGCCAAGCGAGGCCTGTGTGGAGCCAATGGTTGGTTAAATGTCAAGGCAGTTGAGAGCATCCCCAGCAATAGTTCACTCCATAATTTTTAAAATTGCATTGACCAAACTAGTATGCTATTATAAAGTTATAATCACTTCTCTAGTCCTATCAAAGAGCACTAAACAAGCATCTTGGGCTTTAATTTCACGTTTGTGAATACTATTTATATAGTTATATGGTTCCTTGGATGCCATTCTAATAAGCCCTAATTATTACTCTGCACGAGACTGGAGAGAGTAAGATACAAACACAAAGGCACTAAAAGAAAAACCAACCAACCGCTTGACCAGGGCCCCATCTCCACTCTATTGAAGTATAATGAAGTTTAGAATATTTGGTGAGTGGGATAAGTGGGAAAAGCAAAATCCAAATGAATTCCCCTACTCACTTTTTATTCCACTGTAATTCTGTTATTCTCTCCTCAACTCATTAAAATCCTACCACTACCTAACGAGTTGGTTTGACCTTGGAGTGCTTCTCCTTACCAAATCTGTTTCTAAGTATTACCCTAGCTTGGCAGTTCAGAATTTCACTCTTTAGGTTCCACATTTCAGTAGATTAAGCAGCATAGATGATAAGATAAAATATGGCGTGTTCACGCCTAACCTTTTTGTTTTTCATAGTTCAGTGTACATGGGTCAACTGGGTATTTGGGTTAGGATTTAAAAGAAAATTATGTCGATATTTTTGTGCAGAATCTTTTGGGGAGGAGCCAATTTTCCTGTCATTACATAAATGGGTAAACCATACAGACTGTCTTCTTCTTTGTTGCTTTCTGCTATGGCCGGACATGTCTTGATGTTGCTTGCAGGGCCATTTAAAATAATTTTCAGATAGCAAGATGGAAATATAAAATGGGGCTGCGACTAAGAGAAGAGCTATCTGAGCTGAAGATGGCCAAGTTAAAGGGATGGAAGTACTTCAGGCGCTTGTCTGTCTGCTCAACAAAAAGTATGCTTCTCAAAGTCACTTCACACTTCGGATTCAAACCCAAGGGTAATTAACTGACTGCTTGCCTTGAAACTTTGTTTGAAGTGTTCAACACAGGGCTAGATCATCTTAATATAGGTCCAACACAGAGAGTTTATTTATAGCAGTATTCTTTTTTTGTCCTTTTGCTCATGATATTCGTGTTTGATGCATGCTTATTCATTATTGATTTATAGGAAGCAAATGAGTTGAATTGGTTGCTGTAGTACTGACACTGATCTTCTGTTTGTTATGCTGTTGAGTCGACTGCAGGGTTCAGGAATGAGCTTCTTGATCTTTACAAGGACATGGAATCTTGTGGGGAATATGAAGATATAAAAGTGATGTGGAGAATGATTCAATCTTCTTCTCCTCAGTACGCCCACATCACAAGGAAGAATGATAGGTCTCCTTCATATTGGCTCCTATGTTTTACGCCAACTTGAATTGTTTGGCTCATAGTAAACAAGCCATCCCAGATTCTCTGCGTGAATCAAGTGTTGGTTCTCTGTAGAATATGGCGGTGGTTCAGAGCGTGTTTGGCAGGAAGGAATATGGAAATAGTGGAAAAGGGAAAGAAAAAAAATGGAATTGGCAATTTTCGAGTTGGTAACGTCATCAGTTTTGTTGCAATGGGTAACTTTAGGAACAGATAGTGAAATATCAGGATCGTGAAACCTATATTTGTGTTTTTCCGAATGTTAAGTCTGGCATAAATTACTTACTGTGCCACTTCCACCAGGCACCTTCACTCGCTTTGCAATCTTCATTTCCCTATATTTCAGAAATTTGTCGCCTTTGCTTTTTGGTACACACAAACAGGTTTTAGGTTGACAAGTGCATGTAGGATTGAAAACTTGACAAGGTTAGTTTCGTCATAGAAAGTTTTCCTTGAACATACAAATTCATACATGGGGTGGCCCATTTTTAATTAGCATATTAAGTGTTTTATAACATTCAAGATTTCCAAAGAGATTAATTAACAAAGTACTAAGCAGCTCCTCCTTTCTTCTGTAGTATAGAGAATGAAGTTTGAAAAATGCCTTAAACAACATGAACGGGTAAAGTTGAAAGGGTAAACTGAACAAGCAACATGCGAGGTCTTTTATTTCCAACATTCCAATCCAGAGCTGCCAACAGATGAGATTACATGGTACTACTTCCTATCGGAAATAACAAACTAGAACTTTCTCTTTTCTTTCATCTAGTTTTTACCTAAAAGGACCATCCATACACTATTCTACAGACTACAAGTCTAAACAAGCCACATCCTGAGAAACAACTGTGAACACGAATACGGGCAATCATGCAGCATGTTCAAATTCCTCATGAAGCCTCTGATCAAAGTGCCAAACACCTGCGAGTCACAAAGCAGTAATTTCCTCAGAAACCAACAGGAATTAGGTGCTTTTTGTCGCTTGTTAGGACAGCAATAGGGAAATTCTAGTATAGGCTTAATTTACATCAGCTCATCAATCAGTGTTTGCTACGCATGATTCAAGAAGCTATACCATGTTAAAATTGGAATTTTCTTTAGTCAAGTCTCATCCATTTCGGAAGGGAGTTTACAACTAATGTGATAGGCTGAGTTTCCACAAACAAAATGCGAGCTGGATGGACTATATACATACCATGACCCTTTCCAACCATTCTCAGCTGCGCCACATACTCTGCTATCTTCTTAATTGCTTCAACCTGTAACACAAGGGTTTAGATTTAGATAGGTCTATATTACTTTGTTCATGTTTAAAACATATATCTTTTCAGCTTTCACTGCCTATTTCTTTTTCACTGCTTTTCCTAGACCTTTTTCTTAACATAATTGTCATCTTTACAGCTAGCTTTATTGAGTAAATTTCTCTTTTCCTAGTGCTGCTTTCAGACTTTAGGAAACGAGTATAATATAACAATACTAACTTCCGAAAAAAATCATACTTCAAAAATTAGCATGTGACATTTAAAAGCCCAAGGTTTCTTCTAGCCTGGGATTCAAGTCTGCACTCTTTGCAATTGTATCTAAGTAAATTCAACCTTACCAAGGGCTCAAGTGGACATGAAGTAGAAGGGTTTATACCTGCTCAGATAAAAACTCGCTCTCAATGAAGTCAGCCATTTGAGGATCATTGTTGCGATCGGCCACCTGTTATTATTCATCAAGAGCAAAGGAAGAAGATTATGTTAAGGCACTGGTTAGGCCATAGAGAGAACTATCGTATTCATTAACCTCATACTTCTTAGTTAGGTGATGTTTGGTAGAAGAAAATATCTTCTAGACATTTGAAAATTCACAACTCAGTTAAATTGTTCTGGAGTTCAAAACTCCATGCACTGTAGTTGGTGGATGCCATCTAACAAAGGATTAGCAACAAGGGGCATGGGGATTTGAATTTCTCAAATACTTGAAAAATCCGTTCGTATGACGTTCAGTTTTACTATGAAAAATATAAATTGATGTATTGTATGTGTCTTAGATAACAGAGAAACTACTTTTTTCTTAACATAATTATTCTAAACAATTATATATGAGAAAATTAGCCCGTTCGAGCAACAAGAAAATAAAGATTCTTTCCACAACAAAAAAAAATCAATTTAAGAAGTTAAGAAGGCATTACACTGTGCACATGCAGAAGTTTCTCGTTTGTCAACTTCTCCAAAGAAAGAGCTAACTCCATAGCTGGATCAAGCAAAAAGAAAACCAGAAGGGAAGGTCAAAAATAGATCATTGTTCCACCAAGTGGACACAAACAATCAGGAAACCACAGACTTACCATATAATGCATCTCCTTTTTCCGGGTGCTCATATTCAGAGGGGGGAGACATGATGGGGTGAAGTACCACTCGTCCACCACGAATATTCTAAACAATAAACATACAAGATTCATATGAGTAAATACATCCACGAATATTCTAAACATACAAGTGAACATTAATAGATTTCTTGTAGATGACAAAGCAAACAGGGGAGAAGTTTTTGAGGACCTGATATTTCATTAGCTTTTCAGCATGTTCTCTTTCTTCTTCACTTGCTTCCTTGAAGAACCTGTTCGCAGCAAAATAAACATGAGCAGGCTAATTCAGAAATGAAGGAATTAACACGAGCGAGGTTTATGGGATTTCCGTTCATTACCTTGCAAAGCCTTTGAGAGCTATGTTGTCCCTGTCAAAGTACGCAAACAAGGAGTGGTACACATAGGAAACGTTGTATTCCACGCTGTAATTTGAATGGGGAAAAAATAAAAGACAAAATCCGTCAGGAAGAGCAAAATAAATACGAAGAATTCACAAAAGAAAACATAATATGGAGATCTAATATGGTTCATGCAATATTAAGTATCAAATCCACTAATGAGAGCGAAGGCTATTAAGAATATATCAAAACGCCAGTTCTTCGAAGCGAAATCTAGAAATACTGTTCAAAGGAATGTGAAATACAACTGAAACGACCAATAAAACCGAGTAAAAATGAGAGTTAGAGAAATACGCACTTAATCTGCTCGTTAATAGCAGATTCACACTCATCAGCATAGTTTTGACGAGCCATGGAAACTTGAGGCGACATGGGAACAGCGAGAGCGTCTTTCTTTACCTCCTGAAAGGGCTCAAATATGACGCCGGTGAGTGCGGGGGAATTCTCAGACACAGCCGCACAAACCCTGAATTTTCTGGCTCCTGATCCCTTAGGAACAAGAGACAGAGAAGGAGAAGGCGCAGAGCGAGCGAAGCCCAGAGAAGAAGCAGAAATGGGGTTTTTCAGAGTATCCCCAGAAACGGGGGAAAGAAAAAGGGAGGAGAATTTGGAAGATGTGAGAGCCATTTCGATGGACCTCAAGAACGAGAACTAGGAAGAGGATGAGAATTGGAATACCACAAAGGAAGAGAAGCCAGAGGAATCAAAGGCGGCTCAGAGAAGACGGGTGACGAAGAAGGAGGGACTGAGGTGGTATATGTAGGAGGGGCGAGGGGCATTTCCGTAGTTCCAGCTGGACAGTTCTGCTTTGAGGACCGTCCGATGAAGAACCACGTGGAGGGTGGAGATTTCGTAGTGGGTACGGGCGTGTGGCGAGCTCGTGGCCTAATCCTGTGTGAAAGTGGAATATTCGGTCTACAAAGCAATCGTTTCCTCTTTCATATTTCAAGAAAGTTCATTTTCACTCTCAGGCACTTGCGCGAGTACGTTAAGCCGAGATACTCGCTCTGAGATTGAACAACACTGGAAAAATGAAAGGAAACAGACAAGCATCGTTTCCCTCCACGGGGCTTTATTGCATTTTGTTATGGGTTCTTTTATATATATATATATATATATTTAATATTTCAGTTTTTTCTAATTTTATTCCTCTAGGACTTTAATCTCTCTATTTTTAAATATTTCCAAAGCGTTAATGATGTGGTACTAATAATAGTATCAAATTATTTAATATGTAATTAACAATGTTAATGGAGATGTTAACATGTTTAAAACACAATGAGTTGAAAATTTGAATTGACACTAAAAAAAAAAGAGATGATTGCTTTCCAATAAAAATTATTCAGGACTTTTGACAACAGCACTTGTTAGCATTAAAAAGTGATTTTCAGTCATTATAGATCAACCTTTTTACCTTATGCATCAAATATTTTAATTTAATATTATTTGTGCCATATCATCTTCTCTCTAAGCATATTTTAAAATAGAGGGACTAACTTTACAAGTGGAAAAAAAGCTATTTCCTACGTTTAAAAATATAAGGTATTTTTAACCAAATTTCACTCTTAATAAAGGAGTTATCTACTTTCTAACTAATTATATCTTTTTATATTTACCCTTATTAAACACCCTATAATAAATATAAAGTCATTACTGATAGGGGTACTTTTGAAAAAAGATATTGATTACACCTCGAAAAACTAAAAATGTTTTACATTTTTTAATATTCAACTCTTCAAAAAATGCTTTATATTTTTGAACGGAGGGAGTATCAAGATTTGAAACATTGAAAAAAATATAAAGACCAATAATAAAAAATGATAAAATTATAGAAAGGAAAAATTATGCTTTCCTAAAAATTAAAAAAGAACCTAAGAGAAAAATAAGGTACATGTGGAGTTCCCTCATTTTATATTAAGTTTTAGTTTTGTTTCTTAATTTTAAAAAATATCTCTCAATCTTTTAATCTTAACATTATTTTAAAATGATAATTTTTTGTATTAATTATTTTCATCTTAAAAATTAAGTTTAATTTAATATATTAATATTTGAGAATATTTTGTCAATATCAATGTCAAATTTTTTTGTTAATGATACAAATAAATAATGGTGTTATAATTTAAAGATTGAAAAAACAGAGGAGGGAGCAACTTCTCACTCACACCTCTTCCTTTTTGCAATATAAAAAATAATATTTGATGTCACATATTCTAATAATAAAATTAATATTATGAGGTTGTTTTTATACACATAATTTATGAATATTATGAGAATATATATTTATATAAATAAAATAACTAAAAATAAATTATATTTTTAATTTTATCAAAAATTGTCAATAAAATCTAAAATCACAATTCATTGAAGTGAAACAAAAATTATTCTAAGTGTTCTCTCCTATCCTACTTATAAGGTGGAGAGAAAAGAAATTTTTTAATCCTATCTAGTATTTTAAATTTTTTTTACTCTCCATTAAGACTTGATTTAAATGGAAGGAAAAGTAGGAAGAAAATAAGAGAGGAAAAAATTAAGAAAAGAACTTTTCCAAAAAAAAAAATAAATTTTCCCTCTAGTTTTCTCCCCATCCAAGTAAAAAATAAACGTGGTAAAATAAAATATATTATTTAAGTATATATGTTTAATAACAGCAAAGTATATGTGTATATATATGTTATTAAATTTGTTTTGCCTGTTGTTTCTTTGTTTTGATTGCTTTCTTTGTAGGATATTAATATTGATAAAATGCTTTTTAAATATGTCTTATAATATAAACAAGACTACAAATTTGGTATATAATAACAATAATAAAAGTCATATCATGCTAAATGAAGCTTGAGATTTCAATGAATGACATATCATTGTGCTTTGTCTAAAACCAATTTTTTTAAAATAAGTTGTTAACCATAAAAAATTTTTTTGATCTTATTTATAAGTTAAGCCATTAAATTTTTATTATAATTTTCTCTATTATCTTCTATTAAATATCGATGAGAGAAAGTATGTCATTAAATTATGTATATTTAGTAGAGACAAAATTAAAAACATTTAATTTGTTTAAATAGAGCTAATAAATTTTAAGATTTTCTTTAATTCTAGTAATTAAAATAGGTTAAAATTAAAGTGACTGGATAATTAAATATGATAAGGGAAAATTATTGTTGAGGATTTGGAGAAAATAATATTTATTAGAAAGGATTTTAAAAATAGTAATTATTTAAAAGGACCAAATACCAAAATATAAATTTTAAAATACAAAATTATCCCTTATCAAATCTCCTATTTATTCTCTAACCATATCTCAAATTGAATTTGACAATTACATTAATGTAATAAATAAATAAATAATACTAAAAATCAAAGCAAGTGAAAAATTTATTGTGCCTCGAGGATTCACAAGTTTAAATATACAAGAAGAGTTATAAAATGTAATAATTTTTAAAAAATAATTATTTTTATATTATATTGACTTGATTTTTAAAAGTAATGACTTTAAAATTATATTCAAATAATTAATTAAAAATAAATTTTTATTTTTAAAATATATTAATTTAATTAAATTGAATACTCTATTTTTGTTTTTATTTGTGTAGAATTGAAATCTACACAGCTTTATTTTAAAATTTTTTTGTACTTATTCAATACTCAACGTTAATGTTAAGATATTGGTAACAAGTTTTATATTAAAATCATAATAATCAATTATATTTATCTTGGTCTTCCAATCTAATTTTAATTTTTATAGTTTTTATAATAAATTTTAGTAATATTTTATTTTCCTTCCAAATTTTTTTCATTTGGTAATCCTTCGGAAAATGTGGAGTGAGAGTGGGGAGATATTTGTGTGGGGAAGGTAGGGGAGGTGATGAGAACCGCAAGAAGCCAATCTGTGAGTGTAGGGGGAGAGAAGGCGCGTGGAGGTGGGGCCCAGGAAGAAAAGCCAAATACGGATGACAGCCTAGCTTTGGAGCCACGGGGTGGGGCCCCTCGCTTTTGTCTCTATCCTTTCTGGCTTGTGCCCGCCTCACGCTATCATCTTTTTTCAGTATCAATCAATATCTAATTTAAGATTCTTCTTTCCCTTTTTTTTTAAAAAAAAATTAAAGTCACGGGAGATTTTAATTTAATTTAAGTTAATAATATTTGTTAATTAATTTAAATAGATCATTTCCCCTATCTTTCATAATATTTGTGCTCAATTTCTATTGAAAAAAAAATGAAATTACTAAGTGGGTGCCATGAGGATGGAAACGATGTGAATCCTTTAAATATTATTTTGAAGTTTGATTCTTCAAAAAGTGTATGGACTATGAAAATTGAAATGTATCATTTGAGAGATGATAATCCTTTGAATATTATTTTGATTTCTCAACAAATTTGTCTCATCTTCTAGCTATAAGGATGCCCTAGAAAAAAATATTAATGAAAAATCATAATGAATAAATATTTTTTTGCAAATTAAATTATTCATATTTCATATAAAAATATGATATAACCAAATAATTTTGCAAACATAATATTATCAACAATGCTATTTACTGATATATAATATATTTTTTGTAAAAAGTTACGTTATATATAAATGGATTGAAGGTCATTTTTACTTCTCAATTTTACTTGAAAAGTTACTAGACACCATAAATTTAATTATAAATTAATTTTATTCTTCAACATGAAATATTTCTTTCTTCATTCCCTTGACATTAAAAATACTTCATGTATATTAGTTATTTGTGGATTTCACTATTTTTTAACATTTTTTATTGAGTTAAGATTCATTTTTATCCCTAAATTTTTATTTAAAAAATTAGTGAATACCCTCAACTCAAATATTTTATAATAAAAAAATTAAAGTTGTAATATAGGGCCTACTAATTGTGAGAAAATGATAGAGTGATAAAAAAATATTTAAAGTTGAGAAACATAATTAATTCATAATTGAGTTTAAGATACTCAATGACATTTAGGGTAAAATTGAGGTAAAGATATCCTTAATCTTTCATAAATTATAAGTAGGGTGACTCTTGCATTTTTTTTAATAGAGGTATCCTTAGCAAAAAGAAAAATAAATAAAGTATTAGCAGGGTGGCTGAATCCATACTAGATACAGTGCAAAATGCAGAACAGCCTAAATTGATGCACACTTTCCAAAAAAAAAGTACTAATAACTATTATTTTACTTTTAAATATTTAAATAATTCAAAAAATAAAATGAAGTTGGAATATTTGTATGATTATAAAGAGAAAAAGCGCATGTGATGAAGCTAAATTCTTAAAAATTGGCCCAAGAAAATGGTAATAAAAAAATGCCTGGACTAGCCGTACAATTACAATGTCCCTGTTTTCTAATTAAATTATTGTAATATATTGACATATATTCCCACTATCTTTCTTTCTTTCTTTCTTTCTTTTTTGCCAAAAGTATATTCCATTATCTCATCACCTGTATTTTTTCAAAAATAATATTTTATTTCTTAAACGAGTAGCATGATATGAGTTTAAAAACTCACAATCCTAGCACAGACACAGATTAATTTTGAGAATTGTCGCGCAACTTACAGTTCACGTCTTCACGAGAAGAGTCAAATGACTAGAGTTTCTTTTGGCCTGCAAATGACTATAGTTTCTGGAACATTCAAGGAAGGATCACGCTCCACAAAGTTTTCAATTTCTCTTGGTCAAAAAAAAGAAAAAAAAGTCCCGTCTACTTATTAAAAAAATAAAGTATAAAAATAAAGATAAAAATAATATAATTAAAAGGAATGCTGAACCATATTTACAAGAGAAATGAGTAATATAAGTCATGCGATTAAAAATTATAATTCATGAAATTGTTAAAAAATATAATGATTTTTATATTTATAATATATATTAATAAATTTTTTAATATTTATCATGAGATAATTTTTTTTTTTGTATTGAGGTTTTAAATACAGCTCATCTCATTCTTTTCCAGTAACACACGGATCAAACTTCTCAATTTCTCATCCTTCCATCTTACGTGGCATGCACGAAGCCATATGGCCACCAAAAACACACAAAAAGAAGCATTTAAATCTTCTAAAATTGATGTTCATAAATTTTTATGACATTTTTCTAGTATTTTTTATTTTTAATAAAATATAAAATTTTCTATTTCTTTCTTTAAAAAAAATTTATAAAATTTATAGAATCTCAAGTAGTCAAATTCAGATAATTTATTAAATCCCAAAAAAAAATATAATCCTAATATATGTACACTCTCTCTTTTTACTTTCATGCTTAGGTTTAATTATATTAATGTAATTAAAAAAAAATTCTCCATATATTTTTACCTTTCATACAATGTTGTCAAATAATTCTCACTTTACCAGCTTGCAATTTGATATAAATTAAGTATATTTAGTATTTACTAGTGCTTCCAACAGGATTATATTTAATAGGAGAACATTTATAGGTAAATGAAAAGAAAATTAAGGAATCAAATTATGTACGGAAATTGAAGATAAAAAAATTATATAAGTAAATCAAGGAAAAAATAGTAGTCTACTCAGTACTTCTCTACATGGCATGTTTTGTTTAAAATTTTTTTTATTAACTCAAAATTATCTCTGGTTGCTTGCTGGCCACATAACAAGCTATCTAAGCAGTCATCTTTCTTCTAATAAGCTGACTCCTTCGGTATTTCACTATTTCTTATCATTTTTAGGTCATTATCCCAATTAACGCAATGAATGACGTCAAGAATGTCAGAGAAATAGAAATAAATCTAACAACAAGAATGTCAATATGGAAATCAAGAACGATGGGCTTCCGACCAATATCCTTAGAACGAGCAGAAATCTCAGTGAGAGCGCCTCACGTCCTTTTGAGTGCACTTGTGAGGAAACACTCATACAGTTATTAAGAGATTGCCCTGTAGCTTATGAGTTGTGGTCTAGTTTTATTAACCCACTTTTTTGTCAATTTTTTTTTTTTTTTTCCATTTGCCTTGACGGGGATGGCTGCGCTGGAACCTAAGTGGGAAATAGGAAAGAACGAACTTCACATGGAGGAAAATTTTTTAGCTTGGCTTGCTGGAACCTTTGGAAGAATAGGTGTCGAGGCGTGTTCGAAAATAATCGGCTTCGTACACAGAGGGTGATTCAAACAACCCTACACCAACTTAGGGAAGAGGGAGCGCTCAAGGGATTCCGAAAGATTATTCTACAAACAAAGCTATGAGAGGATGTGCAGTGGGAACCACGTGCTGAAGGTGAACTGAGATTCGACGTGGATGGTTTAGTAACTCCAGAAGGACAAGCGGCTTGTGGTGGCGTGATAAGGAATCAACGACGAGAATGGTTGCTGGGATTCAAGCAAAATCTTGGTGAAACAAATGTTGTTGCTGTGGAGCTTGATGTGCTGATTTTTTGCAGAGAAAGGAATTGGAATAATGTTTGGATCTACACCGACTCTTTACAGGCAATCCAATTATTGGCAATAAAGAGATGAGAGAAAAAAAATTCTTCATTAACTTAAAAGTTCATTTACTTCATTTTTAATACAAAATTATAAAATATCAAAGACATTAAAATATTAAATTGAGTGGTACAATATATTAAATAGTAATATTTAAATTATTAAATATTAAAATACTTAATATTTTAATAATATTTATTAAAATTATTTTAACAGAATTTCATAGTGTTTAACGTTTTGAGAAAAAGACTTTAAGATATTTAGTACTCCTAAACAAAAGAGTTCAAAAGTAAATTAATACTAAAGAATATGTCATGTCTTACATGTCATTATATGTGGGCTCCACACACATGCTATGTCAGCAAAAATGAAAAAAAAAAATTAATGGTTGATTAACGAAAAAAGGTTTTTGCCCCTCCAAAAATAGTTTAAAGGTAAAATTGCCCCACTTAAGAGTATAGGATGTACAGCACTCTTAAAAAATAAATACAAAAACAAAATTGAATCTTAATCCATTTTTTTAAATCATAAACAAAAATGAAGCACGGTTCCAAGGGCAACTTAAATCCAAAACACTATATTAGCCTCTTATAAATAAACTGCAAGATAATTCAAGTGTCTACCCAAAAATAAGACTTTGGTTGGATGAACAATACTTTCCATCATGGATTTAAGGATTAATACCCACTGTAGGTCAAATCAACACTTTTTTCAAATTGGTATCATGACCTAATTAGAGTTCACTTAATGGTGTATACTTAACCATAATACATCTACTTGTAACATCCTATAGCAAAGCACATTCTGGATATAAATATAGTAAAGCCATAGTTAGGCTATAGCCACCCACACAATTATGTAAGAATATTTCAATTTCAAATCTTAATCAAAATATATTAGGCAATCAAGTTTGACCATGAGAGATAGACATATTTCTCATGGCCAACATATGTAAAGTTTATCATAAGTTAGAGTCTATATGCTCAAATGTAACAAACATTGCCCTAAGTTGATAAGTATACGTTACTAAGTCAAGAGGCAAAACAAAAGAACCAATGTCTCATATACTAAATCCAGACTTTTAGTGCTTCTTTAGCTGGATTCATTCCTATGAAAATATTAACCAAGGCACCAAAAAATCAAACCCTAAAAAAGCCAAAATGAAGCCCTCTTTGTCTTTTCCTCTCCTTCAAGCGTTATGATCTAAAACATGAACGAGGGATTGACATAAAAAATGCTTGTCCAAGTATAATTGTGACTATGTTAATTCCATTTGAGCTTGGAGACACCTCATTAAAACAATCCTTTGCCTCTATCTTTGTTCATAAGTAGTCGAGCCCTGCATGGTGCTCATTTGTGCATGATCAAAGGCAAAATGGCCAATGTTAATGTAAGCCAACAATGTTGGGCTTAATCCAGCCCAATACCTATTTTTTAACTATAATTATCACTTTTATATGATTCTAAGCCCAATTTAATCCATGATTAAACGCCTAAATATGTTATTAATGTCAAATACAAATTAATTCCTCAATTGAACTGCAAAATAATATCAATCGTAGTTTTAAATCCTCAATAAAATCTTAATTTCCACAATTTATTTATTAAACAAAAACATATGAGAGATAGACATATTTCTCATGGCCAACATATGTAAAGTTTATCATAAGTTAGAGTCTATATGCTCAAATGTAACAAACATTGCCCTAAGTTGATAAGTATACGTTACTAAGTCAAGAGGCAAAACAAAAGAACCAATGTCTCATATACTAAATCCAGACTTTTAGTGCTTCTTTAGCTGGATTCATTCCTATGAAAATATTAACCAAGGCACCAAAAAATCAAACCCTAAAAAAGCCAAAATGAAGCCCTCTTTGTCTTTTCCTCTCCTTCAAGCGTTATGATCTAAAACATGAACGAGGGATTGACATAAAAAATGCTTGTCCAAGTATAATTGTGACTATGTTAATTCCATTTGAGCTTGGAGACACCTCATTAAAACAATCCTTTGCCTCTATCTTTGTTCATAAGTAGTCGAGCCCTGCATGGTGCTCATTTGTGCATGATCAAAGGCAAAATGGCCAATGTTAATGTAAGCCAACAATGTTGGGCTTAATCCAGCCTAATACCTATTTTTTAACTATAATTATCACTTTTATATGATTCTAAGCCCAATTTAATCCATGATTAAACGCCTAAATATGTTATTAATGTCAAATACAAATTAATTCCTCAATTGAACTGCAAAATAATATCAATCTTAGTTTTAAATCCTCAATAAAATCTTAATTTCCACAATTTATTTATTAAACAAAAACCAAGATGTCACACAATGATTGTGAATTCTCAAGGTCTTTTGCCACAATTATCTTAAAATGTCTAAGTTAAAATGAGTCTAAAATGCAAAGATGCTCGTAGGAAAGTAACTTTGCATTACTAGGAAAGGAAATTAAAGTATGGGAGACCTTAAGGTTCTGGAGACAGAAGTTAGGAAGTAACATGAAGAATCTAGTTGGCCTAGATTGGAAAAGGGTTGTGCAAAATGAGGTTTTGATTGTCTAGGGGTTTATCGACTTTAATTGATCCAGTGATGATGCCCTTGCCTTTGTGAGCCTTCTCCTTTTATTTGATCATATAGTTGTCCTTTGTTTGAATTCGAATTTTGCTGCCAAGATTAAGCATGCCAACTTAGGGAACTAGGTGCTTTGCATGAGGGGGTGGTGCTTCACATTTCTCAAGCAAGCGGTGTGGACTTGGTCGCTGCTCCCTTGAAACGCAATGTTTCATTAATCTGCTGAAGGTCGGATTGTGTTTGTTAAATTCGACTTCTTCTCTTTGTCATTTGTTTTGGGCTCAATGAGGGTCCAATTAATTTTAAGGAAAATAGTAATTAAATAAATTAAATTATTTATTATTTAAGTGTTTGAACATTTCGCCTGAACTTTCTAGCTAATATGCCTATATGAGTGTACTTTGTAATAATGTTTTTTTTTTGTATTTGTAAATTGGTAATTTTCTATTTAATTGTTAATCCAATTGCAAATAATTTTAGAATAAAATTATGCTAAAAATTCAGGGGAGTCATTTTAAACAAAAACTTATAATTTTAAAAAAATAAATGGAAAATTTTAATTTATAGACTCTAGCGTTGCAGCCAATTCAGCAACCAAAGCACCAGTGGTCTAGTGGTAGAATAGTACCCTGCCACGGTACAGACCCGGGTTCGATTCCCGGCTGGTGCATTTGAATTGTCCACTTTTTAAACCAGCGTCCAAGCTCCAGCCACTAAGCAAGAGATGCCATTTGGCATCAAACTTCGAATATTCCTTTAACATGTCTCACCAACATGCAAGGACCATTACCAGATCATCAAGTCGATGGAATACCAATAAATTGCTTTTGTTTTGTGTTATTATCTCCTTCCACATGACGTGTTCCATCCTATTTCTGATATCCGAAACAGAAGAAAAATTAAAATTATACGCAACAGATCACAGGAAGAATCAAATAGATGTTTCGCTTGATCACAACATATCTAATAGCACTCCTTGGAATACAGATCTACCATAATACTTACAATAACCAACTGTGAAAAAGGAGAGCAAAAAAGTGCAAAAGAACAGATATGGGTTTTATAGTGTATCATGCCAGTAACAATAAGAGGATCTCAAGTTCAGAATTTATCCACAATTACTCCATCCCTGGAAACCTCGTACGCTTCCCTGCTCCTTGTTTTCTTCATTCCAGCTGTGAAATGGACCTTGGGTCCCTCAGAAGAGATGGCCGTCACTTTTGCCCAGATCAATACCTTTGTTTTTATTCCTTCAACATCTGCAAGCTTTCCTTTCTCCAGATAACCAGTCACGGTGGTAAAGAACCGCAACACAGATGAATCCCTGTAGCCTACTTCACACACTTGAGGAATGTAAACAATGAGCTTCCTTGTCGCTTCGTTAAATTCATAGTTCGTTGCATCACGAGGAAATATCCCCACTGGAAGATCATGCTCCTTAAGCAACTCTGTCAATGGCTTTTGCATTTTTCCTGTAACGTGTTTTTTTTTTTTGGGCCAGAGTTACTAACTCATATATTCAAACAATAAATGAGGGGTCTCAGACTAAATGATGGAACACACCAATTTCTGTCTCTTTAACTTGCTAATACTAGTGTCATAACACAGTAACTGGAAAAGAGTTTAGTTACCATCATTTGAAATATTTAGGCCATCAAATTTGAAGATTTAATATACATACAAAAGGAGCATTAATTTCACAAGTCACATGAGTGAAGATAAAACATCAGAACCATTATCTCTTTGCCATCAAAAGGCTTTGTGAGACTTTGTCATACATATGAATACGAGAACGCATGCTTGACAATGCCAATGCTGCTAAAGTCAAATGTTTCTGAAACAACAAAACTTCTGTTGAATTAACTACTGATGCTTCAGATATTCTCTTCGGTGCATGAAAAAGAAGCTTCACAAAATTTTAACTCAAGAAAGGATTAAAGGAAAATTATTAAAGTAAGTGAAAAGTTCCTCACAGGCATCAATTCTACTTCAAAGAAACAACCAAATGCAAAGAACCAGCATCACATCTTCAAAGTTTAAAAGAGAAGATGAAAACATAAAAGCATTCTTTTCCGGACCTTATCTAACGCTATGCTTAAAATAGAGATAGATTCAACTTCATCTTCTGAGTTTCTAGTAGTTCTTTAGGGTACGTCCGGGAGTTGAAAAGAAAAGAGAAGGTTAAATGATAATTTCCCTCTTGTTTGGGAAAATATTAAAATTGAATAACATAAAACAGTAAGGGAGGGAGGACCTTGGAGGATTTGGAAGATGCAAAGCTTCCATACCCCACCCCCAACCCTCTTTATAAAACACCTTCTACCAAGGAAGAGGTTTCAATGAAACCTTCCCTTTCCTTCTAATATTCCTCATTCAAACCTAAACTTACAATAGCTTTTTGTAAATAGATTTTCAAAAAACACAGCTAATAAACATTAATCTTTAGCGGAAACTATAATTTCCAAAATGTTTCTTTAAAGGGAAAATCTCCTAGTCTAATATTGAGCGTTCCAATTTCCATCAGCATTTTGAGGCCTATTAAAATATATGAAGTCGTCACTATTGCATCAAATTCACAGTCTATGCTTTTAGAATGAAGATCTAAGCAAATATTAAAATAAGAAAGGGACACAACACCTTTTAATTTGTTGACGAACCATTTTGTTCCTTCTCCAATACTGTTTGACAGAGACTGAACCAAACAGAATAGCGTCAATTATAAACATCACTCAAATAACTCAAACAGACAACATGAATTCAAGTGAACAGCATTGCGAGTTGCAATTAAACATAGAAAAGTTCCATTTCTCTATTGACCTTAGCAAAAAAAACATAATCATTTCTCTCTCATCTACATTTTGTATATTCTGCTCCATAATCTCACTGCCTTGCACATTTTCTATAATAGCCATGAATTGATGAAGCACTTTCACATTAGCGTTGCTGTATCAGCTGACAAGTATTTTTAGGTGGCTATTTGAACAAACCATTCTTGATGATTTGGCCGTCATATTTCATCACAACCTCAACAAAATGATTACCTTCCCAGGTTAGTGCTGCTAGATAACACCAGACAGCCGTCAAATAGCATAATTCTAACAGAAAGATAGTTTTCAGGCCAAAAAAGGAAAAGAAGAAAAAAGAAAATCAAGATAGTTTCTACTATTCAGCAAGTGGAGAACATCAAAATGAATATTGCAACACAAAGATATTCTATTTAGTTTTTACACAAAATAGGAAGAATAAGATAAATGAACATTACAGGTCATTAACCTAAACCAAAACTCAATTCTGGTAACAAATTTGTCATGATTGAAAACCTTAAATGATAAAGAGCATTGTGACTAAAGAATTATAATCATAGATTATTTATAATGTTAGGTTAATTGCGGAACATTCCCTACATGTTTATGTGACGGCCATGTTTCTTTGCAATTTCAATGTAACTAATTAATTATCTGTTGCAATACAGAACTGTTGCTCGGCTCTATACTGATGATAGGTTTTTTAAAAAAACTAATTCTGGATAATCTAATTGATTTCTACAAGTCAGCACGGAGAAGCATCTATTCCAGGCATCTGCATTTTCCCCCGGGATTCATAATAATAAAAAAAAGGTACATCTGTCTATACCTTTTACAGAACCAAGTCCACAATAGCAGGCTCTTACCTCTCTACCTTTAATGTAAGGGGATGTGAACTAAAAACATATGAACTGTTAAATCCATTCCATAAAGCTGTTACCTTAGTTAAGCAGGGTGCAAGTCATGATTAATCCCTAAGAATAGTTAAATTGATAATAACAGCTTGGTTTCATGATCTCTCAGATGGTAACAAGCAAGACCATCTTCAGGTGTTTCCACAAAACAAACTAATAAATCAATGAAATAGTGTCTTCTAATTCATAACCAATTCATACATTCCCAAATCACGAAGCTTCTCCTCCTCCTCCTCCAATCCCCTTATCCTAAATTTCTTGGTCTCAGTGTTCTTCCTAAAACCCTTGCGGAGATGTGAACCAATTTTTATCTAAACCCAACAAAATCTTCACTGTGTTTCAGATCCAGAGAATAAAACCCGGACCCATATGCCTATGCTTCACTCTCATCATAATACTAAAGATTTATATCCTCCTCCAAACTGAAACAGAAAATCTAGTACAAAAAAAGTCATCAAAATAGCAAAGTATCATAAGATCTTGAATTTTGAAGAAAAAGAAGAACAAAGTCAGAAGATGGACGAACATTGAGATCATCGCCAACGGAATCGATCTCCTTGTTGGCCCTTCGGCTGAACCAGTACGACCCCACCTTGTTCAATATCTGATCCATTTGGCTGTACCCTATTCCAGAACTCGTAGGAAGTAAGTAACCGGTTTGATGAATTTGTCTCTCCGCACGAAGAGGAGAAGAGAGCAATTTTGACGAAGCGAGGGGCAAAGTCCTCGCCTGCGTTTGGGAAGCGTCCTGGCCTTTGCTCGGTTCTTCCTTCCTCACAAGTCACAACTTTGATTTGTCTCAGTAATTATCACTTTTTATCATTATTATTCATTGAAAAGTCCAAAAAGTCAATCACGCTCTGTGGAATGTAGTAGATTACCAGATACAGTACAGTTCTACTTTTTCCTCGCGCTTAGCATTAAGGCATTGTTGTTATTGTACGTGCAAACAAGGTTGTTCACAAGTTCAGATAAACTTGTGATAAAAATGTAGCAAACTTAAATTGTGTATTTGTGAGAGTTTATTTTTATTAATAAATAATAATTAAAAATTTATTATTAAATAATTAAAATATAAAATATAATCATAATTTAATTTAAATATAAATTATTAAAATTAAATTCATTTACATTAATAAATTATTATACAAAACATAGAAAATTTAAATTAGGAAAACTTATTTTTGATATTTTTTGTTTTTTTATTAATATTAGTTTTTACTTTTTAAGTTTTTTTTAACCTAATTCTATAATTTTTATGAACTGAATTTTTATATATACTTAACTTGTTCAACTTAAAAAAAAAAATTAATGAGCTTAACAAGCTTGTATCTAATCTGAATTTATGAATTAATTGACACGATTTTGTAAGTTAAAATGTAAAAACACTAAATTCAGAGGTAAACTTGCGAGTTTAACCGAGCTTATATCAAATTCAAATTTATAAGTGAGTTGACACAATTTTATAAATTAAAAATGTGAAAATGTTAAATTTTAAGAGTCAACTCGAGAGTTTGACAATTATACATGCAAAGCACTTAAATTTAACTCAAATAAAATTATAAATAACAAAATATTAACCCCAGCAAGTGAGCAAGCCCAGATGTACAGCCAGAAACATCAAGGTTAAGGGCAAACCCATCTTAATGCGTTGACGAAAAAACCCATCTTAATGCAGTCAAATCGAATCATTTTTGTTGAATAATTTTTTTATTGCGCAGATATTCTCTCGTTAGAGGTAAGTATATTCGGATATCAAACATGAGCATTTTTACAATTAATCGCTTATTTTGAAGGATCAAGTTTGAGTCTCACCATATACAATTACATTAAATAAATATATTAAAAATATCTTTAAGAAACTTATAAATTTTTCATCGGTAATAATTATCCCACATAGTAAGGTTCAAATTAATCTATGCAAGTGGTAAAACTATTTCAAAATTTTCAAGATATTGAATTGATGAACTCAAAAAAATATGGGAATTTTTTCCTAGCAAAAAAATTGAACAAATTTTGTATTCCACATCATTATAATTTTGAATGGTAACATTTTTGTATATGTTGAACTAATATATCTTTCAATGTACCTATTATTTATCCCATGCAGTGCACATTTAAGAAAAAATCTAGCCACACCTCGAATGCCTTTTTTTTTTTTTTTTTTGCAAGTATATAGATATAAAACAGTATAACTTTTTTTTTTCCGGACCAGAAAAACGGTATAACATATCAGTTATCACATTTTTTAAAAGAGAAATAAGTTGAATCCCAAAAAAAGAGACCTAATGATGATATCCATCCAGATCTCTCACCTTTGTATTTTATTTCTCCAGGAGAGTCTGTATACTCTCCCAACTTATACCTTTCGTTTTATTTTATCATTGTCATTTTTATTTTGTTTTTGGCCATGCATAAACTTCTATTTTTTTGTGCTTATAGTTTTTTAACGCAATTTTTTTGGTATGGAAAAATTTGGCATTTAAAGAGAAAAATGGGAAACCATTCAACTCTGCTAATCTGACTATTAAATTTAATTTAGATTATATACAACATTAAAACATATATTATATTATTATATTCTTATTTTATCTTTTAGCACGGGCATCGTATCGCTCAAATTTGCTTCTCTAGTCACGTTGACAGAATGACAGAAAGATCCCTATATCACTATACTGTATGGTAATTTCGCCAAAGTTAGTTATGTGTCTGTGTGTGTATATTCGATTGTTTATTGTTTAAAAAAGCTTCAAAGATGTATGGTAACATGCATTCTAGACAAGATTAAAAGATAATTTTAAATAGAATTATAGAATAATGTAAAACACCACAAATAAAAGTGCTTTTTATTCATAAAAAGTTAAAAATTATTACATTATATCCCTAGTATTCCCTGCCAAATTGTCACATTTTTTTGGATGTAAATTTGAAATATGTGCTAGCTGATATGTTTTAAGTCTTCATAACTTATAAATAAATATTTTATTAAATTTCATATTATATTTTTTTGTTTATAATAAACAATATAAATAAATAGAATATAAAGTTACTGATAAAAAATTAAATAAGAGGTTTTAATTTAATATTAATATTTAATAATAACAACATTTTTTGGTTCTCTCATATAAAATACAATAAGATATTAATAATAAATTTTGTAATTCAATAACTAAATAGCACTAACAATAATATATCCATTCACTTAGAGTGAAAGTTCAAGATTAACACTGCCTTCAAATTCTCCCATCAACCAATTTTGTTGCCATTCTATATTGCATGGGAGATGTTCATTTTTCATATCAACATTAGTAAGATTTTGTTGACACTTCTTGTCAACTGAATTTGAATTCTTTTCCTGCAAAAACCAATAAAAATAAAATATAAAGTATATTATGTTATTAGCTAATTAATATAGTGCACTATCTTTCAAATATTATTTTGTAAGTATAGAGCCATTTGATATATGTTGTTTGATATTGTTTAACTGATATAACAACTTGAAAATTAGTGAAAAAAGAAAAGAGTTATATATACCTTTCTATAAATGGTTCCATCTTTTTCAACATGCCAACCAGCTTCTTCACAAAGTGCCATCAGCAAGTCATTAGTGTCTGAATGTTTAGGGAGATTATAGTTTCCATAAGCTCTCAGACCAGCAAATATTTTTCGACTCATTGCTCGTCGATTTCTCTCTCTAAGCTTATTGTTTTGTCTCTCTCGCTCACTTGGAAACCTGTTAGTCTGTTTAACAGCACCATCTTTTGTGATCTTTTTAACTATCCAAGGCCCTTTTGTAGTCTTAATACATCCTTTCTTCCATTTTTCAGCCATGGTTGTCTTCTTCTTCTCTTCTTAGATTTCTCTCTCGCAGGACCCTTCCTTTATATATAAAGGGAAAATTTAATTTGATGCTTTTTTTTTTTCAGTTATTATGGCACTCAAGAAGACATGCAAAAGATGTTTATTCTTTTCTTGAGGCATCTTTATCTCTGGTACGTTTATGCCATAGAGAAAAAGATATGGCCTGAATTATTGCTTTTAGAAAAAAAAATATGTTTATACTGTATACAACCTTTTTAAATATTATTTTAAAAAATATACACTAATTCCCCTGCAAGTAAAAGATTGATATTTTAGAAATAAAAATTTTTAGTTTAAAATATAGTAACTCATTGGTTTTATTGTGATGTTATTCTTATTCTAAGTAAAAACGTATTATTACACGAATAAAAACATATTGTATTACAATATCATATAAGTGATAAATTGTAAAGATATTTTGAGTGAAAAAACTATTATTTTAACTTACTTTTACCGGTCAATAATGTAAAAAGATGCATGGACGAAAGGAATCTGCAGATACAACTATAAGAAGAATATGTATTTTTCTTTTATTTTGAAAAAGGATTGAAGTTATTTTGTTGAGACTTAGTTTTCCTCCCTTGCAGAAAAGGAAAGAGGAGGAATCACTTTAAATATGAACCATTAAATTGAATTTAGTAATTTAAATTTTATAATTTTTGAAAGTATAAATTTAATTTGAACAGTTTAAATTTACAGTGGATAGGTAGTAAATAGAAAAAGTAGTTGAGTGAAATTCATCCCATTTTGTTGTGGCCACAAAGCAATTCCTTTGTTTAATATTTAAAAAAAAAAAACACACAAAACATTTGATTTCGTGGAGATGATTTTGCAATATATTAGTGACAAGTATTCCGACAAAACATGCATGAACCAAAGGAATCTGCGAACACAATTATAGGCAATCCTGAACGAGTTAGTTGGGCAACAGCTGCATTCTATCAACACGAAATTTACTATATACCAAGCTTCTCAAAAGCGTATGTATGTGCATATATATATATATATATATATGAATTTTAGGACAAGAATAATTCTAGATTATGGATGAGTCATTTTTAATCAATATTAAATAATAAGCAAGTCATTTTAATAATTCTACTAAATTGAAATTCAACTTTAATCAAACTTTTTTTGGGAGGAGAAAGAAAAAAACTGAAATACAATTCTGACATTTGCACATCAAGTTTTGCAGTCAAAGAGTAATAGTGGCTCCAAATTTTGAGGTATAGGAATCAATATCAAAAGTACTATGTGAAAACAAACATAAAGTTCAAACATCAAAGATAAAGTTATATTTTTTTAAATAATATAGATTACACAACCATTTATGAAAAATAACATACATCGGCAGAATTGAGAAGACCTGCAAAGGGTTATTCTCATTAGAAACTTTGGTAAAAAAAGATGTTGACTTTAATCATCTTAATTAAAATATCCTCCAACTTCACGTTATGGCTTTTGTATTACACATACATACATACATACATACATACATACATACACATATAATTATTAATGGAAGCATTCTTTTCCCGTTTGGAAAATGAAGATGGGGACTCAAGCCAACCTCTGCCTAAATAACAACTGGAAAATGAAGTTAGGAGTTTGACCCTTAGAAAGTACAATGTACAAGTTCCCAGTTCCTGCTGTTCAATAAAAAGATGGGGGGAAAAAATTAGACACCAACTGTCAAATGTCAATTAAAAAAAAAAACAATTCAGACTTAAACCGCAATTACTATTTGTACATGAGCAGTGGAAGGCCAAGAATGAGATGTGGGGACTAGGGAGACTGGAGAGGCTACCTTTTTTATTGGGGAAAAAAAGTAAAAAGAAAATTATCATTTCAATATTTTTATTTTGTATATTTCATATCAATAATTTAAAAATTAATTCTATAGCATTCGATTCTGAATGAAAGGGGTTATCCAATCATCTTATAATTCTCATTACCGATAGGCCAAAAAATTTGTAACTCCTGAGATTTGATCTGTTGATGTTTCCAGTGTTTCAAGGAATAACAGAGAGCACAACAGCACACACAACAAAAACAACATCAATGATTCTTTCCCACCAAATGAAGTTGGCGTTGAGTTTTTCAGGCATTGTGTTCACTATATGATAACGGGAAAAAAAATTTAAATCTTGCGAAAAATCCAGAAGCACAAAGCATCATAAAGATATTACAAAGGAAATCTACTGACCAAATCATAAAAAGAATCCACTATTAATCGATGCAATATATTTCACTGATGCCAATATAATCCATCAAACAATGACAGCCTCGACATCTTGATTTTATCCCATGGAATAGAAGTTATTTAACCTTACATGTGCTGAACTAAACTTTCCCCTGCCAGGAAAATTTAGAAATGAAGTCAGAATGGCAAATAGTAGGTTTGAAGCTTGCCTAAGAAAACAGCAGCAGAGGTTCAAGTTTTCATTATATTCCTGCCAAGCAAGTACAGAACAGTAAAAGCCAAGTCAAGCTGCAAACGGTCACAAGTAAATTCCTATATCACATACATGAATAAAAAAATTTCATCAGGAAATACTTCGCTAACGCTTTATAAATTAAAGCTGCAAAAGGATTTAGATATTGCGTGCATGCAGCCATTGTTCTAGTCACAAGCGAACTACTTTCAAGGACAAATTAATAAGAGAGGGTTCGATTTTATCAGTATTAAAGTGTACAGATAATTAGTTAGGCCATACATTCAATTGAAACAATTAAACCCCATTTTCCCCCATCATTGAGCACCTTGAAGACAAATTGAAAATAAAGCAATAAGGAGTTTCTGTAATATCAAATCACAAGGAGATTGACAATCTTGGCAGTTGGCAAGAGGAAGAAACAAATTACGAAGAGTAATGGAAAATATCCGTCTAGATGACATGAGAAATAAATATTGTAAGAACACACAGTTACACACGCATATGCACACGAAAGCATATTCAAGATAATGTGACATTTTCAGAATTTGTGGGAAAGAATAATATATAAAGGCAAAAATGCATGCTGCCACTAATAGGATTGGCTTACACATTCACACCTAAGTTATACTAGGAAGCAGATGCTTTAGAGCCAGGACTCGGCTCTTTTGTCACAGGTGCAGAAGGTGCAACATAAATTCTTGCTTTCTTAATGATTTCAGCAACAATCCAATGCTTACGCTTGCTCAAAGGCCTAGAAGTATCCAATCGAACCTGAAATAACAAAGGCAGAAGCGTGCTTATTAACTTTTTCATGAAAAATGAATAGCATAATACATGAAGGGGGAAAACTATAGTTTAAAAAATTCAACTTGATTAAAAATAAAAGCACATAAGATGGATGGATTAACTCTATCACCGATGTTACAAACATTGTTCTCATCATGTGCCATAAATTTAGAGGTGCGCTTGACATAACGGTTGTATAGTTTGTGGTGGAATAACCTATCCACTGCCACCACCACTGATTTTTGCATCTTGTTTGACACCACCGTTCCTATCACCTGCTTCATTGTCTCTTCCCAACCTGCAACCCTCATTTCATAAGAACTTAAGTATAAAAACAATCAATTTTACTTTCAATTGCAATGCTGAAATCCATAGAAGGTATCTAAATCTACCTCCCTCAACCTACATCAGCTCCTGCCATAACAGATGCACCTATCTTGTGTCACACAAGATCCTCCTTACCCATACCTGTTCCCGGATGGTCAGATATCTGCCTATAGCACCGTTTAAATCCACATTCATGGTACAGAAAATGCCTCTTCTTGACCTCTCGTAAAAAACAACTTGCAAGAGAATGTAAACCATGCTACGATAGATTCTAGATCTTCATTAAATTGCTTTCTTTTTTCACACACTAATAACTAATAATATTCTCTTCAATTTGCGTGACTCGTGTGCCATCATAGGCGGACCTATACTACTCTCGGTGGGGGTATCTGCCCCCACTGAAATCTTTGAAATAGGCATAGTTAATATAATGTCCTTTTAATTTTTTTTCTTCCAGATACTTTGACACAACTCAAGCCAAGTCATTTACAAGATCATACATCACAAGTACCTTGAGAATTTCTAAATTTTATGATAACATAAAAAGATTAATAAACAGAATGCCAAAACACAACAAATCCAACTTTGCAAAAAAAAAAAAAAATCCAAATCATACAAGCCGGTAATAATCAAAATGAAGAGGGAAGAAGTATAATAGCCAATTACACACCATTCAAGCAAAAACTAATACCAAAAAATAAACTCAATATGTAAATATTCCCAAATCGAAAGGTGTCAACATTCAACGATTATACGACCAGATTCAAAGCCAAATTAAATGAAAAGTTTAAGACAAAGCAAGAACAGAGGGAACAGATGACGCGGGGGGGAATTCAAATCTAGATTCAAAACACCAGATTGAGCAAATCATTCTCACCGGATTTTGGGAGTAGAAAAAGCCCTAGGCTGCGAACCTTCTTCACTGCTTGCCCGAGAACAACCAGGCAGGGCTGCAACGGTGGACGGCGTCCGACGGAGTATGGGATGCTTGTTCGTCGACTAACAGGACTGGATCAGCTGCTCCCGAGCAAGGGTTCTATCGGGGTTTATAATTAACTTTAGGAAGAATTTGGCATCGGCCCAAAATTAATTATTAAAATAGTATATTAATTACTCTAAATAATAAAATTTATTTTATAAATTTATACCCAAGTCTTTTTTACTAAAAACATAAAAAAATTTTTAAATAAAACAAGTGTGTCACGTCATTTATAATTTATTTAATTTAATAAAAAGTAAGACATTTAGATATCTTTATTAAATATAAATTAATTTTGATAAGAGAGAAAAAAATAATAAATTAATTATACATTTCATTATAAAAATAAAATTAATTAAAATAATAACACATAAAATTTTATTTGGATGACTTAAATTTTTTAATTAAAAAGATCGCAAATAATATAATGTACCTAATCTATTTAAAAATTTTCTAAATATCTACTTCTTTTATATTAAAAAGTATTAAACTTTTGGGTATAATAAATATAATTTTTTAATTTTTTTGTTATCATTCTTTCTAATGTTCTCATATTCATTTTTTTTAATTTTTTAAATAATTAAAAAGAATTTTAACCTTGTAACATGTTGAATAGAATTAGAGGAGATAAATGAAACTGACTAAAAAAATAAAATTAATAAAATCCATATATTAACACATAGTTTTACCTTATATTTAACACCAAGATACATGAATAGTGAAGATAATAATTAAAAATATATTAAAATTATGAAAGGATAAAATAACTATAATTTTACAATTTTTTTAATCATGTATACTACTAATAAAATACAAAGTTCAGTTGAAAAAAAAAATTCATCTTTTATAAATACACAAATATAATAATTAAAAATATAAAAATTTTATATGTTTTATCAATTTTATATTAAATTAAATAAAATCAAATTAAATTAAATTTAAAAATAAAAAAGAGGAAAAAATAAGCACCAATTGTTATAAATTTGAAAGATTACTTCTTGCACATTAAGAATATCACTTGTAACATCTAAAAAAATATATCCCATTTCCCACGTTCCAATGCAAATTATCTAAGAAATTCTATTTGCACTGAAATATATCCCATTAAGATTAGATAATTTGCATTGGAATGTGAGAAATGAGAATTCTATTTCTTTATATAGTCAGCATTGGAGGTCGTTGTTACAGTCAGGTTATGTTCCTTCATCCTGGAAGGCTTCGAACCTTATACCACACCATTTTGCTCATGGAATGTTCATCTAGTTAAATCTCTTTACCTACCAACTATGGCTGCTAATGTTCTCTCTTCCCCCGTTCCTTTGCATGATCAGAATGCTGTGTTGGTTTGGAATGTGAACTCACTTGGTTATTATTCTGCAAAGAATGGTTATTCTTTATGTCTTAATTTACTGAATCCCCCTCACGTTCTCGGCAATTTTCCATGGTTACGTATTTGGGATTGCAAACTGCCTCCTAGAATTGAAGTTTTCATTTGGAAAATTGCTGGGGAACAATGACCCACTTGAACACTTTTAAAACGCTTCAATCTCAATTTTGTTTTAGTCTGTCCTTTTTGTTATTTTGATTCAGAGACTCTTTCCCGCATCTTCTTGCATTGTCCATTTGCTAGGGCTTGTTGGTTTGGCAGTTTATTGAACTTACACGTTGATGATCATCCTGAATGGACTACTTATGAATGGTTGATAGTTGGGTCAATCAATACTTGACTGTTCAATCAGCTCTAACTGATGTTGGTATATCTGATCTTCTCACATTTTATGTTTGATACAATCTGGTTTTTCCGAAACAAAATTTGTTTTGCAGGAAAAGAATTTATGCTGGCAGAAGCAATATCAACAGCGAATTCACGTGCAATGTCTTGTATGTTCAATTCTCAGAGTCAGGTGTCTGTTAAGCACTCCCAGTGTCCATTACCAGGATCTTCTTTCAAGGAGTCAATAGTTCCACCACGTACGTTGATGCGATATCCTAATTTTAGGTTGGTGGAATTTGGCAACATACGACGAGAGGGTTCTTCTACAGCTTTATGGATCAACTTTTGGCTTTGCAGCAGGCGTTATATTTCTTGTGTTCTCAAACCTTTATTAACTCTACATTTTCTTTGCCTTTAGGACTTCATCTACTTTAAGTCCTCCTTTCAGCAGTTTGTTAACAGACACTTACCAGTACCATGGCGGTTGCAACTTTCGCAACATGACATTGATGGTTTCCTTTCTCGTTTTCCTTTTGTAGTCTTTGTTCATTAGTAATAATTTTTTGTTTTCATTAAAAAAGCATTTAAAAATATATATATTTTATATAAATGATAAAATTAAATTTCAACCCTTATTTAAACTTCGCCGGAGGATGGTTCATATTTACAAATTTATATATAGTTAATTTTTTTTTAAAAGATACAGAGCATATGTTGAATGTCTCTCCATTTACAAGTCCATACAAAGGTATCCGATTAGCCTATAAATATTCGAGAGCCGTTATCTGCAATGTCTATTTATCAAAGAAACAGAACAGCAACTTTCATTTGATCTTCACTATTCCACAAGACCATAACAGGACCTTAAATCTTAACAGCAATCCGTCAAAGTGAAATATTTTGCCGTTGCTGGGTATCGAGTACCAGAAAATGTTAGAACTATTGGGTGCAGACCCCCATATTTTGTATCTAATTTCCAAGAATCAACGTAGTAATGCAAAAGCATTCCATCAAGCAAACAATGCCAAGGAATTAAGTTTTGGCAAGGAGTGAGAAAGGGAGAAAAGAAGAACGAACCAACCTGCCGGAAAATCCGGATTGCGGCGCACGTGTTGGCCTTAAGTACGAGGTAAGGTTGCTGCTTGTTTGTTTTGAAGAAGACGTCGGAGTAGAGGATAGAGGCCGGAAAGTGGGAAGGAGCGCCGCCGCGGAAGGCGGAATGCGATGGCTGAAACTGAAATGTACTGCGTGACCCAGAAGAAAAGGAGGGAATGAAGCCGTGGCCCAAATAAAAATGAGAAGGAAGAGGGACTGTGAATGGTGTGAGTCTTGGGCCAATTTTGATTGGGGCCTTAAACTAAATTATCTCTCATTCTTGAAAATGTGTTTATTTTAATCTTTTCATCATTTTATTTTTATTTTTTATTAATCTATTTCATTTCTTTTTTTTTTAACTAAACAAACGGGACCAAAATAACACTATTTAGCGTGCGTTTGGATTTCATTACGTTTACATTTCAAAAGTAAGTTTTAACTTTTTGAATGTAAAATGTTGTTTGGCTTTTTTTTTCCAGACAAAATGCACTTTTTAAACTGACTTTTAAATATGTTTGAAATGAAAAAATTTGCAAAGCTACTCCCACTTGCTTTCAAAACGTGATCAGTTGGCATCCATTTATTGCTGGTACCTAATTTGTTTATTGACCATGATGCCCCTCACTTTTGCAGCTGATACATATCACGCATACTCTCCTCTCGTGGTCCTCATTTGTGCAGCTGATACATCAGTGTTCTTCGTCCTTTGCTGCTGCTCTGTGTCTGCCGTTAGTCCGCCACTCGTCCGCCGCTAGTCCACCGTTTGGCCATCTCTTCTCCTTCTCTCCTTCGCCTCTCCTCCACCATCACAGATCCGGATCTCTTCCTTCCCTAAGCTTCTCCTTCCTTCATCAACGGTGGCTGCATTTCACCGTTAAGTTCTCCCCATCTCTTTCACGGATCAAGCTCATTTTGGGACTTGGGCGGCATTTCGGAGCTGAGAGAACTCCGACTAGCAGCTTTTGCAACCTGTGGAGTGCAAAGGTGAACATTCCGACCAGCTCGTGGAACTCCAATCCTCTTCTCCGATCTGCTCTTCAATCTGCAAGGTATGATAGCCTCCAAGCTTTTTTTGTCAGATCTGGAAATGGTGCTGCTTCGTTCTGCTCTTCGATGTGATCTGTTGCTTTTCTTGTTCGGACCACCGTGAAGCTCTGTTCTGATCTGTTTCTTTTCTTTTTTGGACCACCATGAAGCCACTGTTTTGGTCTGTTTCTTTCATTTTTCAGACCACCGTGAAGCATTTCGGTCTGTTTCTTTCATTTTTCAGACCACCGTGAAAGCATTCTGGTTTGTTTCTTTCATTTTTCAGACCACCGTGAAAGCATTCCGGTCTGTTTCTTTTCTTTTTCAGACTGGTGTGAATTTTTTTTAATTGCCTTGTTTTGATCACATAACAAGAAAATATAAGCAAGCAAGAAGATTAATCATGACTGCATATTGTAATTATTCTGTTCCAGTTTGTTTCTTTCGTTTTTCAGACCACCATGAAGCATTCTGGTATGTTTTTTTTATTTTTCAGACTGGTGTGATTTTTTTTAATTGCCTTCTTTTGATAGCTTCACATAACAAGAAAAAATAAGCAAGCAAGAACATTATTTATGACTGTATTTTGTAATTATTCTATTGATTTGCTGATGTTCTAAAATATGACACGGTGTTTTGGAAATATATTCTGGTGACTGATCTATTGATTGTTCTATGTTGCTTTGTTTTTTTTTAATTTCATTTTGATAAGAATTTGAGCTAATTTATTTTTTGAAAATGGATGAAGGGATAAGAAAGGTTACAAATTTCTGGTCAAACTTGCTTATTTTAATACATACTATTGAATTATATGATTTGAATTTTTGAGTGAGTACAGAAATTATCTTATGGCTGCTTTTGAATAACTGCCTCTTTCGACAAGTATATGTGGCTAAGATAACAAGTGGTTAATTAACTATGATCGAATAATCTTTTTCTCTTTTTGTTTCCAAAAAAAGGATAGTAAAATTTTTAAGAAGGATAAAAAAGGATAGTAAAATTTTTAATATTTTAACTCTAACTCAATTATGAATTTTTACTCCTCAAATTTCATTTGTATTGAGAATGTGATATTTTGATAGTAAAAATGAGTAAAGAGAAGGCACTATGGACTACCGAAGAAACCGAATTGTTTATTAAATTAGCTCTCCAGCAAGTTAAGAAAAATGAGCGTAAAGGCTCTACCTTATCAAAGGAGGGTTGGGAGGCGCTAATGCAACAGTTCAATGCTTTGAGTTCAATAAGTTATGATAAGAAGCAGTTGAAGAATAAATGGGACAATTTGAGGAAAGATTGGAATATATGGGACAAGCTATTAAACAAAGAGACCGGTTTAGGATGGGATAGTGAAAAGAATACTGTTTCAGCACCAGAGGAGTGGTGGAGTCAAAAGATTAAGGTATACAATTATACATGGCATGCTAAACATTTCATATTTTATTTTATAGATATACTAGACTCAGTTCTTGTAAATGTGCAGGAGAATCCTGAGTATAGGAAATTCAGGCATAGACCACTTCCATATGCACAAAAATTGACACAGTTGTTCCAGCCAGTTGCAGCACAGGGCACTTACATGTGGACACCTGCGGCTGATGATCCACAAGATGTGTACAGGCCTCAATTGGATTTGACCGAAGGATCAGGAGACAGTGATGATATAAGAAACATTAATGGAGGAGCTCTCCCAGGAATTGGGCAGGTTAACTTGAATAATGCATATAGTGGTGGTACTAATTCAGGGAGTAAGCGAAAGAGAGGTGAAAGTGGTCAAAACAAAAAAGGAAAACGTCTTGCAACGGTGATGGTTGATTCAGTGAGTCGATTGGTGTCCACAAAGAGGATAGGGTTTCAACATTGAAGTCAATTCTTAATTCCATAGAGGGTGGAACAAAACCAGTTGACCAAAATGTGTTGGAGGTTGCAAAGGAACTTTATGGAATCGAGGAGATTGCTTATGATGAGGTGCTTCTTGGACAGTGTGCTGTGGCCTTGCTAGATAAGACCGCAAGGGACATGTATATTGGGCTTAGGGACAACAGAAGAGCATTAGTGGCCTATTTGAGGTGCTTGGGCAAAAAATGAAATTAGATCATCTTAGCTTGCCTTCTAATGTTTTAAAATTTAGCTAGTGTTGTTCATGTTGTTAATTTGTTTTGAAACTGATTGTGTTATTTGACTCTTGTGTTATGTGTTTCTTACGTTAAGTCATGGACAAATAGTGTAATGGTTGTTTAATTATGCTATGCAGTTTTTATGGATGACAATACGCAATCTCGCTTATTACAATTACTTGTACATGCGGAAGACGATGAGATTGAGGCTATTACTGCAATAATATCCAATTACTCAACAACTTTATTGAAAGAGCCTTGTAGAACCGGTTCGCAATCAGGTCATGCATGGGTGCAAGAAATTTTGCAAGGGCATCCTCAACGTTGTTATGATATGTTTCGTATGGAAAAAGATATTTTTCTTCAACTTTGTGACGAACTAGTGCAACATGGCCTACGTCCAACCAGAAGAACAGGGATTCATGAAATGGTCGGTATGTTCCTAAATATTGTTGGACATGGAGTGGGGAATAGGATGGCACAAGAACAATTTCAACATTCAGCAGAGACTGTTCACAGGCATTTTAGAAATGTATTACATGCTTGTGAGAAGCTAGCAAAGGAATATATCCAACCAAAAGATCGCACTTTTCAAGATATTCATCCAAAAATTTTAGGTGATCCGCGATATTGGCCATTCTTTAAAGATGCCATAGGAGCAATTGATGGCACACATATCCCGTGTGTGGTTAGTGTTGAAGAGCAAGGGAAATATATTGGAAGGAAAGGTATTCCAACACAAAATATAATAGCTGCATGTGATTGGGATATGTGCTTCACTTATGTCATGGCTGGATGGGAAGGGACTGCTCATGATGCTCGTTTGTTTGACTATGCTCTCACAAGGCCAGACATGAAATTTCCACATCCACCCCAAGGTATATTTTATATTTATCTAATTTAAACAATTATTTTAATATTTTTTGGGATCTTATAATTTCTATTTTTTTATTGGTAGGTAAATATTATTTGTTAGATGCTGGCTATCCAACTCCACGTGAATATTTAGGTCCTTATAGATCTCATAGGTACCACCTCCCAGATTTCAGGCGTTCATCTGGATTTGCAAATAATAATGAGATTTTTAATTATTATCATTCAAGCTTAAGGACCACGATTGAAAGGACTTTCGGGGTTTGGAAAAATAGATTCACAATCTTACGACATATGCCTAGCTATCCATTTGTGCAGCAAGTTCGTATTGTTGGTGCAACAATGGCTATACATAATTTTATTAGAAGAAAATCTGTAACTGATTCTGATTTCAGGCATTTTGAGGATGAAAATATGGTTAACACTATCGATGATACTGATGAGCCTGCATTTTCATCAACAATTCCAAGTGCAATTTCAAGCATAGCTTCTGATAGAGAAATGAATAGGGTTCGAGATTCTATTAGAGATCAGATTGTATATTATAAATCGAACCATTAATCATGTAACTATTCAATATTAATGAATGTTTAACTATTTATTACATAATTTTTTTCCAAAATTAAATTTTTTTTAATTCTTAATATTTAACATTTTAAATTTTATGTCATTTTAAATTTAATTCACCTTTTTTTAATATATTACATTTGTATAATAAAAATTATAAATTATCATAAATCAATGTCCTTTTTGGTCATTACATATTAAAAAGTACATTTGAAAAGCATAAATTTTTATTAATCCAAACAACTTTCAGTTTGTCAAACTGACTTTTGAAAAAATATATCCAAACACAAATTTCGTTACAACAACTGACTTTCACGAAACTGACTTTTGCCAAATGAACTTTTATCAAACTAACTTTTGACAAACTGAAAATCAAACGCACACTTAGTTCCTCAACATAGAGAGTAAAGCAATCTGCAGGTACAGAAGGTAACAAGGTAAAATCATGTTCAGAACAGTGAGATGCTTCAGCCATTAAATTAGCACATTCTAATGCTCTTCCTAGAGGCATGATGAATCTCTACCAAGTGATGACTAAGGAGAAGCTCTCTAGTTGCGTCAATTTCCATCGGTAAGGGGTGGGATCTCTCTCCTTCCTAAGGAGGAGATTTAAAGCATCAATAAACCAGAGGAAGAAGGGTCTTTGTTGTGCACGAGAGCATCATATAAATTTAATGAGTACTAGTTTAAAATAAAATCTCCATCCCTTTTGTAGCACAGTCTTCACTCCCTATTATAAGACGTCTTCTAAATAGATTCTTTAATTTTTAATATAAGGTATATAATAAAATATTAATTATATTTTTTAACATTATTTTTATTTAAACTCATTAATTAGGAGAGATAATGTAATACAAACTCAAAAAATTTTCATTTAAATAAAGGTGAAATTAGAAATTTATCCTACCTCCAAACAAAGTTAATAACTTAAACGCATCTCCTTGTTCCAGTGAGGTAATTACAGGTGCCTTGTGATAAAAACTGGATGCAAGCAATGTCTCACTTTTTTATGAATATTTAATTTAATGTGTTGTTTCTCAAAATAGCCCTCATAATTATCCACATCTACCTAAAAGTAGACAAATTACTACCTAAATAACACCGCTCCAATTAATGAGGGTAAAAATAAAGAGAATAATTTTTTTTTGCAAGAAACAAATATTTTTAAAATTAAGAATATTTTTATCCCTTAATTTATTAAGAACGACCATCAAATACCTTAAATTTAACTGGAGATAAATTATGTTCCCTGAGGTTAAACTCCCCCCTATAACATTAGTGGGTCCTACCCGCTGGTATTTTTTTATATTTTTTTACTCATCTCTCTCAGTCCACGTCACTCTTTTCTCTCGCTCCCCTGCTTATTGAGTTATTTCTCTGTCCCTCCTTCCACGTTCTCTCTGCGTCTCAAGAGCCTCCATCTTCACTACTGCTTTAGCTGGTCTCTCTCTCCTCAAACCAGTTCAGCTTCTTCATCCTCTCAACAATCATCTCTCCCCTCTTCATTTCCACCTCACTCTCGTACATCAGATTCATAAGATCTTGTAATTTAATTTACAAGTGATTGAATGATTTTTCTCTCGATAGAGGAAGTATTTACAGTGAAAGTGAAGCTTCTCCACTCATTCCTAATTAATCTGGGACCTTAACATGTGTTGGGGGCACGCCATTCACGCCTCTTTCTCTCTCTTTGAATGTCAAGTCCGCCTCTCCCAAGATTTCTTCATCAACGTGTGCGCTCGCGCCAGGATTTCTCCATCATGTGTGTATATTTGAGATCCAATCACTTCCTTCCTCTTTTATATATGTGTGTATATTTCTCTTTCTTTTCTTTTCTCTCATTTGATTTATTTTTTTATCTGCAAAATATAAGAATGAAAAGATATAAATAAATTCTGTATCAAAATTTTTTTTTATCTCATAATTGAGTGATAAAAAATATATCAATATTAATTAAATAAATATAAATTCTTGCTAAATATAATTAAATTTAAATCAAAATATATATTTATTTAATTATAAATAATGCACTTATCAGTGATCGAGCACATGATCATGGACTGGCTCCCTTTTGAGCCTCTCGAAGATAATCTTCATCTCGGCGAGTTTTAGATGCGGCGAACCAATCTGGAGGGAGGTTTGATGGCGAATAAAATGAAGGGAGAGAGGGAGGAGAGGGAGACGGTGAGAAGGGGGTCAAAGAAAGGAGAGGGACACCAGTAATAATACATTATAATAAAAAATATTAAAAAAAATCAAATGCGGTACCACATAACGAAAAGAGGACAATTTATAAACAGGGGCACCTATGTAGCCAATTTTTAATATAAACAAATAAAATTAATTTAATTAAGATACTCACATGTTTTTAGTCAAAAATAACCATTAACTTTCTTTAAAATACGTGCATTTAATCTTACCTATTTCCTTTTTTTTTTTCGAAGATATTTTCTAACATTCCAAACATAATTACCATAGGAATATTCCTTCAATTCTACATATAAGTGATTTTGTTAAAAAATTTTATGATTTTTTTTACAAGTCACTTTTTATAAAAAATGGATCATTAATAAATTTCTTTCAATTTTACTTTTTCACAATTTTTTATGAGTAGATAATAAAAAGTTGCGTTAAAAAAACTGCTTTTGAAGATGACATATTTATTAAGAGTAAGTTGGAATTGTTTTTTTCCGTCCGGAATAACATCAACAATCTAATACTTGATTGAATTTTAATTAGGTATAATAAATTATAAAAATAATTGATTAAATAATAAATTTTAATTATAATTAATTATATTGTAACACAATCTTTTTAGATACTAGATTTTAATAAAATTAAAGATGTTTAAATAATTTATTTAAAATTAATTTTAGTTGTGTAAATTATCATGAAGGATGTTACCTTTCAAAATTAAATTATTGATAAATTTGTATCTAATATTTAAAAATTAAAATATATTATTTAAATTATATATCTGATTAATTAAAAAAATTTAAATTATATTAATATTAACCATTTTAATTTACATAAATAAATAACTCAATATATTTTAGTTCAAATAAATTTAATAAAAGAGAAATATTTAATTTTTAAATATCCAACATCAATTTTATAATAACTACTAAAGATGATAATGTACAAATTAATCTCTAATGATATCATGGATATAAAATATATTTGACAAAAATGTTAAGCACTGCTTAAAAATTTTGACAACATACAAAATATAGCAATGTAATAAATGACACAAAGTCTTTCTCTCTGGACCTTTGCAACAGTTTTTTTAATGACTCTTAATTTTATATTAAATTAAATTAATTTTTCTCTATCAATTAATATTTTATTTAAATTAATTTTATAGCAAGTGCTAAGTAAAGGGTAATAGTTGATAGAAACTTATACTAATAACTTTTTTAAGGATTTAAATTTTGAAATTTATTAAGAAAAAAAATAGAGGAGAAAGAGTTTAATTTTAATTTTGTTAAATTTTGTGCCTTTTCATAATTTTTTTTTGAGCTTTTCTCGTAATTTTCTCCTATTCCATGAATAATTGAACGCAGAAGCTAGCTCTAGCAGCTTTAAAAAAAAAAATCAATTTTTTGATTTTTTGGTTAAACGGGGTGTTTGGATAATTTTAATAAAAATCAATTTTTTCCTAAAATAATAGATTAAAAATGCTATCTAAACACACGCCTAGCTATCTTTTTTTTGACTTTGATAAAGTGGTTAGAAGTGAATTAGAAGAAATATTGAGTTTTACCGTGGCTGAAGGTTCATATCAATCAATCAACAATTAAATGGTGTATGTACTATAGTTTAGTTAAGTGTTGGGTGAATAACAGGGCATGTATCACTTCAGTTTGGGAAGTAAGACGAAATTATAATTATTTGATATGACTGGGAAGACCGGAAGATCAGATAATCCAAGAGAGTCCCCACTGTTGTGCTCCATTGTGAACTGATGACTTGAAAGCATTAAGGTTCGGTTAGAATAAGATCACACTGGTTGGTGAAGTACCTATCTTGGCCCTTATAGCTTCCATCATCTCTAGGGTTAATCATATCATATACAACCTCTTGTTAAAATAAAGGGTTGAAATCTTGAGTTTAGCTTCTCTCCTAACAAGCCCTTGTCTTCTTCCCTTCTTAAATTAATGCAAGTCCAAGATAATGGAAAGTATTTTTTCATATATTTAAGCATTGCCTGCCCAATTAATTGAGGCTAGTTCTCTTAAAAATATTTTATGTATCCATACAAGCATAATCTTAAAATTTATACTTACGTAATCATAGTCCTTCTTACAAACACATGTTTGGTCATATGAACATATTATTTTATTTGAGCTTTGAAAGTGTAAATTTTTTAAAAATCAATTTCTCTTTCTTTTATTTTTGCGCCATGTCCTTTGCATGTTCTGGGGTGACCACGAGACAATTGTCGAATCTCTTCTTTCCAATGTCCATATTAATACTATATGTTGCCCCATTGATATTTGAGATTGTTTGCAATTGAGATTCTTTTAAAAAGACGTGCTAGATATATTTATTTATTCGTGCATATCCATAGGGGATAAGATGTAACGAGATCCTATTTGGGTACTATTCTATAATCAATTATGGGATTTAGGATCATGATTTAGAAAAACTTATTCAAACACCCCTAATTTCCTCAAATTTCATTTAGTTACTGAAATTCTATTTTGCTGAAACTAACCAAATGCCCCCAATTTTTCCAAACTCTCCTTGGTTCTTGAAACGCTATTTTTCAAAAGCTAATTTTCCTTCTATTTAATAAATTAATTTTGCTAAATCGATTTAAAAAAATATTATCCAAACATTATCACATTCTGTTGATTAATTTTTTTCCATTGAAATCTAAACACACAGTTGAATAATCTGAAGAGTCTTTGCTGGGAATGTGTACTAAAATTATTTTTTCCTTATATATCTCGTGTTCAATTATTTTATAAGAAAGTTTTTAATTATTCAAAAAATGAGATTGCCCCTTGAACAAATCTCCCACTCTCTCCCTCTCACTCCAAGATGAAATAGGTTTCCCATAATAAGTTTTTGTTTGGACCTTTTGGATTATTCATAATTATCCTTTTTATTAAAGGCAACCATGGTTAAAATACAGCTAGACATTAAATGTAAATATATAATCTCTTAGTAGGGATTCCTAGATACTTCCGCTAGATCCAACAGTTTCTTATTACTTCAAGTTTTTAATTGAGGGTCATTTTGTTGAGTCGCCTTTGTGAAAATTATCAAGAAACAGTGCATTTAATGGAACAGAGTCAGACAAAATTACACCATGCATAAGTTTAATTTGTAGCTTCACATATTCATTCTCCAAAATTCTTTGAAAAGTTACCTTCAAACTTCCTAAATTTATTCTGAATCAAACTAAAATACATATTTTTTTTAAAAAATTGGGAAAATATAACTTTTTGCCCTTAATATTTTTCTCAAATATCAATGAGTTTCTAAACTTGATTTAGAATAATTTAGTTTCTATAGTTTCTGGACACAGAATAACTTAGTACTTATAATTTATTGACTCAAAATAACTTAATCATTATAATTCATTTTTTTACCAAAATAATTATAATTCATTAACTCAGCATAATTTGATTTTTATAATTTATCAACTCAATAAACTATAAGATCATTTAATTGTTTTGAGTTAAACTTCAAAAAGTAAATCAACAGTTAAAAGAAAGTTCAAGAATTAGAAGCTATACTTCTTGCATGTGACCAGAAAACCAAAAAAAAAAACTTTAGATTGCAATAAAATATAATATTATGTTGAAATCTAAATAAAGGTTTAATGGAAAAAGTTATTTTTGTTAATGATAGGATAAAATGATATAAAACAATAAGATTAAGAGTCATTTTTATCCCTTAACTTTATCCAAAAATTCACTCAAGACCTTAAATTTAATTATAAGTTAATTTTATCTCTCAACTTTAAAAATTCACTCACCCTACTATTTTGTACCGTTAGTTGATAATTAGTAGGTCCTATGCTATATTTTTAATATTTTTTTATTGTAAAATATTTGAATTGAGGGTATCAATTGTCCCTTCAAATAAAAGTTGAAGAGTAAAAATGACTTTAATTTAATAAAAAATATTTAAAAAATAATAGGATTCATTGATGAGTAACGATCGTTAAGTATATCTAATATCAAGATGATGAAAGATAAAATTTTTAGTGTTGAAAAAAAATTAACTCATAATTAAATTTATAATTTTTACTGATATTTTGAATAAAGTTGAGAGATAAAAATAATTCTTCATCTATCAAAATAATTGAAAATTCCTTAAACTTCAAAAGCCACAAAAATCAAAATTGCAAGGATAATTATTTTAAAAATATGGATGGGGCAAGAACAAAGTACAAATAATTAAAGCGCGAGCTATCTCCGTACTATGCACACACTCTGGCATGTCACAACAACTCGCAAATATTACATTTAATGCATGTCTTAGTTCATTCCTGTTAATATAGAATTGAGAAGGTTTCTAAAACTGAGGAACTGGGAATAAGAGGTATTGGAACAAGGATTAGGGAGTTTGGTTTTCCTTCACTACAATGGAAGAAATATTATAAATCTAGACAATTAAATTAAATTTGATAATTGTTAATGGATTAAAGGGAGAAAGTGTCTTGAAATTTTTTTTCGTGAGGGGCGCTTGATATTTTGAAACAATATCACCGCAAAACTTTTAAAAATAGTATAATTTGCCCATCAGTTAACTTTGGAAAATGTTTGACCATTGAAAAAGAAATTTGATCCATGAGAGGACACGTGTCTCCACTGTGAAGTTTGAGCCAAAGGAGACCAATATCGTTCTTCTTCTTCCTCATTGTGAGCAGGCTACCTATTTGAACTTCCTCTCACCTCGTTCTTCTTCCTCCACATGAGCTGACTTCCTCCTCGTTCTTCTTTTAAAATACCTTTGAAGATTGAAGCTGAGGCTCCTTGGCCGAGTAGCAACTGGAATCCGTTGGTGGTGTCTTCTAGCTCTTGGAATCGGAGCTTGGTCGGAATGCCAGCAACTTTTTGCAAGAACCTGTACTCTATTCAGAGCGTCCTTCACAAATTTATATCGCGAGTAATGTATATGGAAGAGTCAAGCTTCCAGGAATCCAAGCACCCATGACTGAAACAGAAGAAAGCACAAGCATCGAGAATCTTCATACAGATTTTGAAGAGAAAGAACCAATCACTTCGAAAAATGCAATAACTTTGAAAGCAGAGAGATCTAACCTAGGTGGTCAAGACGATGAGAAGAGCACAGAGGAGGCTGATGGCCTGTTTATAATAAGCTTTTATGACAGTAGTGGCGCTGATGGAGTAAACATTGTCTACTTCGAAGGAAACACCGCGGTTAGTAAAGATAATGATAATCACATGCTCTTTGGTGTTGAAAGGCCCTGGATTCAAACTGAATCTCCAGCCCATCAAGCTGTACTCCTTAGTCGGAAGAACAGAGACCATGAACTTTCCAATGGGTAGGATGGCGATTTTCACGAGAATGGTGGAGATGGTGAGGGGCTGAGTACGAAAGGTGAAGGATGTATTGAGGAAGGTGAGGAGAATGCAGGAGGTAGACAATCAAAGTCCCAAAGCAAGCTCTGCGGAACGATGAGCCTTCCTTCTTCCTGGTTCTCTACCAAACTCTACTACTTATAAAGACAAGTGAATTTCGTCCCTACTTGTTTCAATGAAAGCTAGCTTCTCCTTTCTTTGCCTGAGTTAATGATAGATATAGATAGGGATTTGGAATGAAAGTCCAGAGGTTGTAGTCCCAAGGGCAAGGCAGAGGGATGCTTTCCTCTGTTGATTGAGTGAAGTGACTTTCCGGGATCCCTGAAAGTCATGACCGGAAGAGAAGGGTTGTTGGTCTCCGGCGCCACCAGAGCCACCTCCTCCATGAGACAACAATCGTTGGAGGCATCACAGAAGAAGAAGAAGATGGAAGGAATGGAAATCAGTCAGCTCATGACACGTGTACAGTCTTGGTCAAATTATTAGATTTAACTGTGGGATAAAATTGTTTTTTTTTTTAAGTTTTGGAATAACATTACTCCAAAAAAAAATTTAAAATATTAGCAGCCCCATGCTAAAAAAATTTTAAAGTATTTTTGTCTTTTAATCCAATTTTAAAGCTATAAATTAATCTGTATTATTAAAATTTAATATGAATGGTTTTATATTTGTAGTGAAAGTACTTTTGAGGAATATGAAGTGAAGAGAAACCAAATGGGGGTGGTTTAAACTTAAAGATCCAACAACTAACCTGGGAAGCTGAGGTCTGAAATGAATTGAAAGAGAAAATGCAAAAAAATTGCATTTAAGACACTCGAACTTAACAAAATGTATACTAAAAAATTCTCACTATTATAGTGATCCATACGCACTAAAAGTAGTCATCATAATCGTAAATAATGTTTACATTTTCTTCAAAAAAAAATGTCAACATCAAAGTCATTCAAAATTTACATTTTTGTAAATTGAATAGATTTTTTTTAAATTTTTGAATTTTAATTACTAAATGTAATTTTATATTAAATTCGAGTTTTGTATTTTTTTTTTTTAAATACATAGAAGTGGACCCAAGGGCCAAAATATTTTATAGTTGGAGTTTAATGTGCACCTACCTATCTTGACATCCTTAAAGCCAAAGCAAGACCTTATTTTCTCTCTCAAAATTGAATTCATATCTATTCGTTGGAAAGTTATTGGTACCCAAGAAATTAAAGAAAAAACTTTTTGCTGGAAAGATTTGTGGCGTCTTGTTTCGGAGCCTGTGAATATATCATGCTTAAAGTTATTTTATTTTCATGTGTCAAAAAGTTGTTTAATGTTTTGAATAAATTCATGATCTCAGTTCTCACCACTAAATTATCAATAAATGGAATTATTTTAAAATTTCAACACTTTTTTATTTTACAAAACTAGTGAAAAAAGATGACACTGTATTCTACTTAACAAAAAGAGACTTGTTTGATTTCACGTTGAAAATTATTAAAATCAAGATTTTGGTGAAAATTAATTTTCAGTGCAAAATTAAACACACACTAGCGTGGTTAAAAAAATTTATTCTTTTAATCTTATTCATAAGATACTCTCAACATGTTTAATTGAAATCAAGAAAAATTTAAAATTTATTAATTTTGTATAAAAATTTAATAAAATTTTAAATTTTATTTTTATTAAATATACATCCTTTAATAAAATTTTTTTTTCGTTAATATTTAACGAAAGATTAAATGAAAAAAAATATATTAAAAAATTAATGATGTGAACATGATTTAAAAATAGAACAATTTTTTTCTTGTACAATGACCGGATGTGATGTTATATAAATGTATAGTCCAAACAATCTTTAATGAGGCTTGAAATGGTATCACCATCGGTGATTTGAACCTTCATTTAATGCCGTAATTCCTCGCTGGATGCTAAACAATCTGTGGTTCACCCGCATTTACTTCAAAACTTATAGTGTAGGAATTAATTCGTGAAAAGACAATTTAATTGGTTCATAGATTAATTATTTGTCATATTTTTTTTAACAATTAAAATTTAATAAATCCATGAATCAATTTGTGAAGATAGTAAATTCCTAGCACACCATCTCTTTTCATCAAGTGACTTAAAAACACCAAAAAAAAAAGATGATATATTATTTCCACATATTATGCGTCATAATCATTAATTCTTATTGTTATTATATTGTTTTCTTTGGCCGAAGAAATGATGAGTAATAAAGCAGAAAATGGAGAAGAGAAGAAAGATAGAAGTACGTGTGAGACGTGTATATATATATGTATATATCAATTTGTTAGCTTCTAAGTTTGTTTAGAATGATTAAAAAGTAGATGCAATTATCACCAAAGAGTTATACTACTCAACCATTAAATAATTACATCATAGGCTATATGCAAGAAAGTGAACCACTAGCTATACCTGCGAGTTGGAATTTGCCATGAGTCATGAGATACACAATTCAAAGTCTTCGTGAAGCTGTGCCATTATTATTATTATTATTATTATTAGTTTGAGAACAAAGTGGTGTTTGGTTGTGGAAAGGGAATTTGTATTAGTGTCACTAATGAATAGGTCATGCAAAATTGGCAATAATAGTTCATGATAAGTTTTATATTTGAATTTCAATAAAATTTGATCCCTCGCTCTACCTTATAAAGCTTGTTTTAAATTGTCCACATTGCACCTATACTTCTTAAAAAAATAAAAACAAATACAGTTATAATATGTGTTTACTTTTACTAATAATTTATTGAAAAAAATGAATTATCATAAGTTATTTATTTGTTGTTAACATGTCACAATAAAATTTGGAATTTCAATTTTAATTGATTATTCAATTTTTTTTTTGTATAGCTTGCTATTTTTGCTTCCAATACCACTGCTTAAAAATTTAAGTATGTCCAGAATATGTCATATGTTTTTTTTTTTTTTAATTTAGAGGAGCGGACGCTAATTGTTTGATCAAATCCGCAGCCTTTCACTTATAAATAATCTTACATGCCTCTAAATTATAGGGTTGTTGAAGAATATGACGTAGTTTTCTCACTTCTTATTGTATTTTACATTCATTAATTTAATAATTTGTTAATACAATATCCACTGTCTAATGGTACCAAATTGTGTTTAAGTACTATTAAGTACAGCCGATGGCAGCTTCCTTCATGAAACTTTTTCCATATATTCAAGAAAAAAAGGTACGAACTTATTTGAGCAAAAATCACCCATATTTCCTCGTACCAAATTTTCAATACTAGCTCTTTTTAATTTTGCATTTTTGACTTGGACAACTCATGCAGATCATTGAAAATAGATATTATTAGAGTTTGATATTTTAATCACATTTTTTAGTTCTAATTAGTGGTTGTAGTTTTTATTAAACTTTCAATAAAGCATACTTCAAAACCAAACATTCTGAAGAAAATTTAAAATATAATTTTTAAAGTCAAATTTGGGCTAATTTAGTTAAATATAAATCCCAGGAGATATTAAATAGGAAAAACTGGAGAAGGGGAAGATAGAATGGCGTTTTGTTTCTGTACAGCGTAACTTTTAACATACCAATAAAGGTTGGGTCAGAATTCGGAATGATAGAAAAGGAGCAATTACCTTCATCTTTCTATATAAAATATTTTTAATTAAATTTTTTATATTAATAAAATTTATTATTTAATAAAACTCACATAAAAATATAATAATTTTTAATTTTTTTCTAATAACATTATAATTAATATCAGAATGATAATAAAAATATATATAATTAATAATTTATTTTATCTTTTAAAATGAAAGTAAAATTATTTAATTACTTAAAAATATTATTGTGACTTTTTATATTTAAAAATAAAATAAATTTTTTAAAAAGTAGATAAGGGGAGTAGTCACCTTATATAAAATTCGAATGTTTTGAGAGGAGGTATCTATATTCAGCGTCGACGGTATTTATGATAATAAAAACTGACTTCATTATTGTTGTTGGAAATAAAATTGGTAGTATTCCAAAAATAAAATAAAAGTGGTAGGATAAACTTAATTAAGGAATGATAAAGAATTAACCATCGCTTAATCCAAGCTCTGAAAGCGGAAACGAAGAAACAGAAAGCTTCCAAAGACGACTTGCTTCTCTTCTACTTTACTCAACCGTTGGCAAGTCCGATCATCGGTCTGTGCTTTTTGGCGGGGGGGTTGTGTGGGACCCTCCGATTAAAATCTTGTACTTCCCACATCTCTCTCTCTTAAATACTCTCTCTTTCTTTCATCTTCTCAACCTCCTCCTTCCTCCTCCTCTCTCACTCCCTACTTCACTGTGACTGTTTCCTCGCCGCTTCACTATCCTTCATTGCTCTTCCTCTTCACTCCATGAACACTATTTGCTGCTTGCTCTTCTTATTACTATTCCTTGTTCCTCAGTCCTCGTTCTCTCTCTCTTCCGATGGGCTTGCCCTTCTGTCTCTCAAATCTGCCATCGATCAACCTCCTGGAGCCTCCGCTTTCCCCGACTGGAACGATGGTGATTCCACTCCTTGTCAATGGTCTGGCATCTCCTGTATGAACGTCTCTGGTTCCTCGGAGCCTCGCGTCGTTGGAATCGCGCTTTCTGGGAAGAATCTCCGGGGCTATATTCCTTCTGAGCTCGGAAGCTTGACATATCTTCGCAGGCTCAATTTGCATAGCAACAATTTCTACGGTTTTATTCCTGTTCAGCTCTTCAATGCCACTTCACTGCACAGTCTTTTTCTCTACGGTAACAACCTCTCCGGTCCTTTACCTCCCTCGATCTGCAACATCCCGCGGCTTCAAAACGTCGATCTCTCCAATAACTCCATCTCTGGTAATATCCCTGGGGACCTTAAGAAGTGCAAGCAGTTGCAGAGACTGATTCTCGCTCGGAACAAGTTTTCAGGGGAGGTACCTAAAGGTGTGTGGTCGGAATTGGATAATTTGGTTCAGTTGGACCTTTCTGCGAACGAGCTGGACGGGTCGATTCCTGACGATATTGGCCAACTGAAAACTCTGTCGGGTACTCTCAATCTTTCTTTTAATCACTTGTCTGGCAGGATTCCGAAGTCGTTGGGGAATTTGCCAGTTACAGTGAGTTTTGATCTTCGGAATAACAATCTAAGTGGCGAGATACCCCAAACGGGGTCGTTTGCTAACCAGGGTCCTACCGCCTTTCTGAACAATCCGCAGCTCTGTGGATTTCCCCTCCAGAAATCTTGCGGTAATTCCAACCAGGGTTCCTCGGGAACTCCAAGTCCATCTCGGGAGTCTGGAAACCGTCCGGCGAATGGCCTTAGTCCTGGTTTGATCATACTAATTTCAGCGGCTGACGCAGCTGGGGTTGCGTTAATTGGCCTTGTAGTTGTGTACATTTATTGGAAAAAGAAGGACAATTCCAATGGATGTAGCTGCACAGGGAAGAGCAAGTTTGGCGGGAATGAGAAAGGGCATATTTGTTCCTTCCCGTGCATCAATGGTCTCAAAAGTGATGACTCTGAAATAGAGGAACCTGAAAAGGCAGAGGATAGCAAAGGGGAAGGGGATTTGGTGGCCATTGATAAAGGTTTTAACTTCGAGCTTGATGAACTTCTCCGGGCTTCGGCTTATGTTTTGGGAAAGAGTGGATTGGGGATTGTGTACAAAGTGGTTCTGGGAAATGGGATTCCTGTGGCTGTGAGAAGACTCGGAGAGGGCGGTGAACAGAGGTACAAGGAGTTTGCGGCTGAGGTTCAGGCCATTGGGAAAGTGAAGCACCCTAACATTGTGAAGTTGAGGGCTTATTATTGGGCTCCAGACGAAAAGCTTCTGATCAGTGATTTCATCTCCAATGGCAATTTGGCCAATGCTCTTCGCGGTAAGTTCTTTTCAATTTCATTCATGCCATTCTTTTTCCATTGCCCATTTTTGCTTTCACTTCCTGCATCATTATGAAGGGGGTGTTGACCTCCGTTTCTACTCTACCCCTGGTGGATAATCAAGCATAGCAGAGCAATAATGATAGCAAATTTAAATGAAATATAATTGCTTGTACTATTGGTTAATTACTATAATTTATTACCCATTGGAATATAAGCGGAATATAAACTTTAGTTATGGCCTTTATCTTAGAGGTGTACTATTATTTTAATGATCTGGAATATGGTTGAGTTGTCTTGTTTTGTTTCACGGCACTTCTAGAATCGCCAGAAGTTACTGGTCTTTTATGATCTTTAAATTTCCCACGCCGAGTTGTGTCTGAATTTTATATTTTTCATGCCTGTCGATTTCCTGATTAATTTTAATCATACTTTTAACTTGGATTGCTAGTCATGTTAGGGAAGGTTGCATTTTTTTGTTGACTTTCCAACATATTTTCGGCCTAGAGCATGTGGATCTCCATTATGCCACCCAGAATATGCTAATTTCAAAGAGAAGTCCAGAGATAGAGATTATATGATTGGAGTTAGTCTGCTTCGTGTTTTTTTTTTTTTTAAGCCAACTGCTACGTGGTTGATTTGTTGGATAATAGATGCTCAGATTGACCGAAATAAAATAATCAGACTGTAGAATTATGAATTTTGCTGAACCCTTAAGGTGATGAATGAGGTATAGGGCGTTAGATCCGAGGAAATGTTTAGTCAGAACGTGGTGTAATGACGTCCCTCTAAGGTCATGGAGCAGGAAGGAGGACATCGCTAATGACATTGACCATGTGTGAGGGAATTAAGTGGCATTCATGTGGGGGGGCCAACATCTCCTGTGGCATTCACACCCCACCTTGATCCACTCAACTCACCAAATCCCGTTTAGCTGTATTATAAATTGACGAAGAAAAATGAGAAGAGTAACATCCTCTGTTTAAAGGTTGGAACCGGATTTTTTAATGATGAGCTATTACTGTTCCTATCGTTTATACTCTCTCCATTCCTATATCTAAAAAAAATATATCACATAATTTAAGAAAATTGATTAATCATAATAATTATGTTTGAAAATAAAAAAGGTAGACTAAAATACTCTGTATTAATTAACATAACTATATATTAATTATTTTTTGTTAATATAAATTATGCAGGGTGATTATAAAAATGTATAATAAATATTTATTGAAATAAGTAATTTTACTTATAAAAAGATACAAGTCAAAAGTAATTGTTTCTCTAACGTTAGAAAATAAAGGGTGTAATTATTACTAATCTACAAGTTTGGTGGGGTGGGCCTGGGGGGCATTTTTTTCTTTTGGATCCGACGGGGAGGGAGTGTTTTGTATGTTTGAGAAAATTGCAAATTCATGGAAGTTGCAACTTCATTCGTATCTTAGAAAGCAGCTTTGTGTAAAGTACTAGAGTCCGAACAAAACATGTACAAGTTTGTGCCACTCTTCCGACTTTCTATCAACCCAAGTAAAAGTTACGCCTCTTGTTCCAATTGGATGCTTTACGTTGTCTCAACTTTTAACGCTCAACTTGCTGCCTTTTGACGCAGAGTCTCTTATCTCTACCAGCTTGCTAATTTTTATCTATATTTGAACCGGGCCCCTCTTTCCTTGCTTCCACTGTACCCCGTCTTTATTATTAAATAATTAACCTTCATATTTTAGTCTAGTTGACATATTCCTCCATATGGAATAGCTCATTTGCATTCTCTGTGACATTTTCTGCCATAATGATTAATGCTAATTGATAATGCAGGTAGAAATGGTCAACCTTCTCCGAATCTTTCATGGTCAACAAGGCTGAGAATTGCCAAAGGAACTGCTAGGGGATTGGCCTATCTCCATGAATGCAGTCCAAGAAAGTTCGTCCATGGTGACGTAAAACCCTCAAACATCCTGCTTGACAACGACTTCCACCCTTATATCTCTGACTTTGGCCTCAACCGCCTCATCACCATAACTGGAAACAACCCTTCCTCTGGGGGCTTCATGGGCGGAGCTATTCCATACATGAAACCATCCCAAACAGAGCGAACCAACAATTACAAAGCCCCTGAAGCTAGAGTCCCTGGCTGCAGGCCGGCCCAGAAATGGGACGTCTATTCATTTGGAGTTGTATTGCTTGAACTTCTTACTGGGAAATCTCCAGAGTCATCTCCCACAACGTCAACTTCCATGGAAGTTCCTGACTTAGTGAGGTGGGTGAAGAAAGGGTTTGAAGAAGAAAGTCCATTATCAGAAATGGTTGATCCATCGCTGCTCCAAGAAGTGCATGTCAAGAAAGAGGTTCTGGCTGTATTTCATGTAGCACTAGCTTGCACTGAGGGAGACCCTGAGGTTCGGCCTAGAATGAAATCTGTCTCTGAAAATCTTGAAAGGATCGGAACATGATTCAGAACCTGAGATCCGAATTCCGCCTGGCAATGATTTTTAGGTAGACTTGTTTATGGAAAAAAGATAGACTAAGCCATGAAAATATACACAAGCATGTTAGAATTGGATCTCATCGAAAAGAGCTTATGATATGCTTGTGTATATCTTCATGATTAATTTAGTCTACTTATTTATTTTTTTTTTTTAAGCAGAATCATACTTGACAATCTTTCTTACAAGATACTCAACGAAGATGCATTGCAACCTGTGCCATGGTGCGTTTGTTGTGGTGGCATTCAGATAGTTTCTTGGTGGCCATCATGAAGATGGTGTCGTACAAAATTCATTCCTTCTTGGATCAGGTCATCATCTGGATCTTAACTTTTTTCGGAATTGTGCAATTTTTGGAGAGCGGTCACTCTCATATTCACCCAACCCTTCCCTTGTTTCTTTTGTGATGATCAACCAAGTTGTTAGATTGTAATTTAATTTTTGTTGTGACAATCTGGTTACAATAATTTTATAACAAGATTCATTATTATGTGGCAGATTCAAAATCAGTATTGCGCGCCCTCTTTTCCCCTTTGCCTTCGTTAAACTGATAATGATAATTTTTTATGCTGGCCTTTTAATTTTGCTTGTGTTCTAGTCGAAACTATACCCATGTTACTACCTGAAATCTCGGGTTTTAAGGTAAAAAACAACGGGTAGCTCATAAACCGTCGTCACCATTTACATCACATTCTCATCTTCTCTGACAGTGACACTTTTGTCGCGCTCTAAGCAACTTAAAAAGAATAAATTTAAGGATAGCTTTTTAAGTAATGAGATTTAAAAATGGCTTTACAGCTTAACATTATATAAGCAGGAACAGAAAAATCATGGCCCTATAATTTGGAAAGGAAGAAGTATTCAACACTGAAGAAAGTGCCACGAAACCCATAAACACAAAACCCAGAATTTACAGTTCATGTCTTTGATATGAACTTGGTTATACAGAGAATATGCGTAGTAGTGTGTGCAAGTGTGCGTATAGTGATAGTGATTGAAAGAGTAGAGAGTAGAAACTGCATCTTATTGACTCATTTTAAGGGGGAAAAAGCATCCTGCAACAGCCCCATTAAAATGGAAAAAACCAGGACAGAAGTAACAAACAAATATAAGCATTAGTATACATTTAAGAAGCTATGTGTGGAAACCACAAGCCAAGTAAGTTTTTCTCTTCCAATAAGCCAAAGTCATAATCAGGTCTCAAGAAACTGTAGTCATAATAACCCACTTCCAGGTCTGCCTCCTTCATGCTATTCAGATACACAGGCAAATGACCACTCTGCCACTCATCCATGTCTTTTTCTTCAAACACGGAGTTCCATTGCCAGGAATGCTGAAACCCTCATCTCCAAATTTTCTCTCTATAGAAGATTTATATTCCTCGTTTTGAGAGTGGTCAGATGCACAAAATCCCAGAATCTCGGACGTCATTTCCTCCATTTGCTTCTTCTCAAAGGAAGCTTCACTTCCAATGACACTAGAATCCTCACAACTAGCTCTTGGATTCCATTCCTCCTCTGTTTCTTCTTCACTCTTCACCAGAACAATATCATGTTTCTTCTCTGTTTCCTCATTAGAGCATGTGGGTTCTTCTTCTTCTGCTCCTCCTTCCATATTATACTCAGGAAAGTTCAGGCGAGCACAGGGACCGTACATGGCTCTGGCTGCTTCATCATAAGCAAGGGCAGCTTCAAGTGCAGTAGAGAAGGTGCCAAGCCATAACCGATTTGGTTTCTTGTTTCCCACATTATTGTGATTTCCAGTAATGGGTTCGCGAATTTCTGCCACCCATTTGCCCCAAATCCTCTGTCTCACTCCTCTGTAGTTGCAATCTGAGTTTTGAGGCCCACCTTTGCCTCTCATGCATCCCTTTCTCGAGCCTTTCGCTGGAACTCTCTGACTCGCTTTCTTTGCTCCATTTTTGACAAACTCAACGTCACTGTTGTACTTCTTCCACTTCTCAAGAGTGTCTATGACAGAGTCACTCCCACTTCTTCGTCTCTTCCGCGATGTCTTGTTCCTGCAGTCACCACCCATATAAGAGCTTTGTTTAGAATTCTCAAAATTAATATTCATACCAGGACAGGAAGAAAACACAGATACCATACAGCACGAGAAGGTGACTAAGTATTGACGTATTGGTTTTTAGGTACTATTTGAAGTTATAATGCACTCTTCTTTTGAAAGTACTGGAGTTTCATAGATACTGGCAAATTACAAATTCAAGAGAAAATCATACTTAGTTTCTTTCACAAATCATTGACAAAATTTTCAAAATTATGTAGAAAAAACAAAAAAGCTTATGGCGCAGCAAGTCATCAACCAGAAAACAGACAAGCTGCGTGAAGAAGACTTTGTTTTTAAAGCACCAAGGTTCATAAATACCAGCAAATTTAACATATTCAAGGGAACTATTTACACAGTTTCATGCATAAATCATTTGCAAGAACTTCAAAACAGATAAAGTTAGATGTCTAAGATAAATAGTCCAAGCTCAGAATTGCTATTCATAGTTTCATATCATGCATCAGCCGAGAAAGCACTCTGTTCAACTAAATACTCTGTTCCTCCCAGAAATCATAAGAAGTTTCCATACAGAAACATGAAAAGCTTATGCAGGAACATTTCAGAAAAACTACAAAGTGAACACCGGGAAGTTAGAGGACAAGAGATTGAAAATATAACTCAGATACCAATTAAGACCAAATGAAAGAGGAGTTGAGATCTAGTTGGTATGTAAGAGACATGAATAACATGAGATGAAGGTAGAAGAAACTTACCCGCAAAGGGTACCAGTCGTCATGCGCCTTCAAAATCTGCAGTAGTTGACGATGTGAGTTTTGTGTTGTGAATCTGTGATTGAGGGTTTTGCGAGGGTTTTGTATTTCCTGGTTATAGAGATGTCATCACCAACGTCATCTTTGACGTGGGAACCAAGAAACTGTTCGGGTGTGGATGGCTAATCTCCTTAGTGCAGCAGGAGATGACGTGGCACGTTTAAAACTGCGAGAATAATGGGCTCTGCCACGTGGCGGAAGTTCACTATGTAAACTTTACACTCATCAGCAAAGTTTTCTTCGCGATGAAGGGCTCCCTTTTCATCCATATACGGCTTCTGATCTTTCTTCCCTTTCTATAAAAATTGATGAGGTATTTATTAATAAAATTTTATTTATATTTCAAATAATTTTTGTGCTTGTAACTTGTGAGATGGCTATTTTTTTCGCCAATGGTCATAACTGATGCTACTTTTATGACTGATGCTGCTGTTAAAATTTTGACTTTTAAATATGTGTGTATTCATTTCCTTTTTCTTTATTATGAAACTAATATATATACTCATTCTGATATTATTTATAAAGAGGAGAATATTTTTTTCTATTTATAATACATGCCATTAGTTTTTTATCACAATTTTTTAACTCATTAAATGTTTATAAGAGAAAATGCTCACATGAAAATATTTATAATTAGGAAAAAAAAAAAATTCTTTGCTCTCTATCTTATAAAGAGAACCGGAGAATGCATTATAAAAATATTTATGTTTAATATAGGTAAAGTTAAAAACTTATTTTTTACCAAAAAAAAGTTAAAAACTTATTAAATTTTTAAAGAAAGTTAATAAATTTCATTATGAATATTTAAATATATTCATAATTATGTTTTAAGGCATGATTACATAAAACAAAAGAAGGATCAAGCATATTTTTGTTATAAAATGATAATAAAAAATTGGGACTATGCTATTTAAAACTCACCCAACTATTAAGTTAGTCTGAGTTGATGTCAACAAGTTGCTTTTGAAAATTAAAAGTTTTAACGTATATATTAACTATTTTTAAATAATACAAATTATTTTTTTGTGAAATGTTGACTTATTTTTTGAATAAATTATTTCATGAGTCCTATAAAGTTCCACGTCTAAATGAAAAAAGAGGGGGCATGAGGTCCTAGGAATCAACTTGTTAGTTGATGAACTAGGCACTAAAAATAAATCAACCATAGGATTATTATAATAGACCACTGAGATATTAGATATTCGTGAAGGAGATAAGTTTTGCAATTTGTTTTTTAAAAATATTTTTAGTTGAATTATTGTTTTTTTTTTAATTACAAACAGACAAGCTAAACGTTTGAAGCAACAAATAGGATCGAATTGATAAGAGGCATCGCATTCGGCATTTCAGAGGCCACTGGGCTATGGACTGAATTATTGTTATTGATGTATTGAAGTTTCAACTTGTTATCCTAAAGTCATTAATTTCGTCTTGGGGATGGGGCAGACAGAACAATCCCGATAAATTTCATCATGCATCGCATCACCTCCTTTTTATTTTTCGTGTTTTTTTAAATCATTTTCTACGTTGGCTTTGTCAACTTTGAATTGGTTTATATATGCTATATTTTGTGGTTAATTGGGTAGAAATATTCAATGAACATTTATTTAAGGGTTAAAAGGGTAAACTTGTTCTAGAAATCTTTCACTAGATACAATCGATATTCTTAACTTTTTATTGATGTAATTTTTCACCAGGTGATTTTAATTGGGTAGAAATATTCAATAAACATTTTCTAGTATTTAAGAGTTACATTAAAGGATAAAATTGCCTAGAAAATTTTTGCTTGATGTAATTGATATCTTTAATTTTTTTTATTAACGTTTAAAAAATAATGCAATGTCATCTTAAGCTAACATTTTACTAATATTGATTATTAGTTGAACCATTCTAAAAAATTAAAGAGCAATTATGTTTTTCAAAATTTTATTTAAAAAATAATTAATATCCTAAATTTTTTATTAGAACGAATGAATTTAGTAAAGTACGAGGTTTTGTAGTTTCGTGAAAAGATTGAGTTTCCTCTGTAGCATTGCCATGATTGAATTTACATACATTGCGAGATGAAAAGCAAAGGCATACGGAATATTCAGAAGAAAATACCCTCCAATTTTTTTTTTAAAAAAGTACATAAAAAAGGCAATTAAGATAGTGTCGATAGCATTTTCCCAACAAATGAATATCACATGGTAGTCAAAGACATCGCCGAAGAAGCTACAGGATAAAGCCATTGACTGATCAATTGATGTGGAGTTTGATTCACACTCACTGATGATGAAGGTATAATGTAATGTTATTCATCACACAAACAAATATAAAGAGTTATTATAAGCATGGCTCTTGCCATTACCTAGATTTTACAAATTATTTATTTACTAATTAAAATATTTTTAAGGGACAATGATATTAAAATACTTCCTAAATAGATAAATGACAGCATAGTATCCTGAAATAGAGTAATTATTATAAAAAAAAAGTGACAATTATGGATCCCATAAAAATACTAATGACAATTGCGGGCATTAAACTATTAAAATTTTAATAATAGATCATGATCCTTACTTGTAATTAAAAAAATGTGAATAGTTAATTGAAAAATATAATAAATACACTTGAAATTATTTATAATATTAGTTAAAAATTTATAAGAGTTATTTGTAAATTTTAAATTTTTTGTTATCAATATATATAAATCACTTGAAAATCAAGTAAATATACTTGAAATTATTTATAACATTAATTGGTAATTTATAAAAGTTATTTGTAAATTGCAAGCTAATCGCTTATGTTTTTTTTAGCTTTTAATATATGGATAAATCACTTTAAAAATATATTAAATGCAATTGAAATTATTTATAACATGAATTAAAAATTTATAAAATTCAGTTGTAAATCAAAAATCAATTACTTATAATTTTTTGTTATTACTTAGGAAATCATCAAAAGACAACTGAAAGTCGTTGTAGCGTTAATTAGAACTTAATAGAGTTAATTGTAAATCTTAAGTCAATCAATAAGAGATAATTTATTATAAGTGAAGATCATAAGATGTTATTGAAATTTTAATAATTTATAATTATTATTAATATTCTTATGGTTTTTAATTGTCATTTTTTCTATTATGAGGTGTAAATATTTGTCAGACATTATTTTGTTTTGCAAAATGACTTTTTTGATCCCTGAACAATGAACAACATAAAAAACTATTATTTTCTTTTTAAGTTTGATCCTAATTTTTTTTAAACAGGCTTAGACTGACAAGCCGCTCTAGCCAAAAGTGGAGCTAATTGCCAAGTCCTTAATTTAAATTTGGTGGCTTACTTGAGTAAAAAGGAAGTGATGCTTCACATAAGGTCGTTTGTTTGAACATCTCCTTTCTTGATAATTCGCTCTATAAAAATAATTAATTAATTTAAATTAAGTTTCAATCAATTTTAAAATGTTAAACTTCAAGAATTTGTAAGTTTGGCTCTCAATTTTATAACTATATTGTGATAAATTTATAATTTATTTTTAAAATTTTAAAATCAACCAATTAATTCTAACTCTTGAATACCACCCATGTTATATGTGTAATGTAGTTTTCTCATTTGGTGCTGGTTTTTTTTAAAAATAAAAATAAAAAAAGGTATGAACTCACACTCAGTGATAAACCTCCTTTCCTATGCCGTGTTGGTACTGCAGAGATGCTATTGTAAGCCTCAATTTTACTATTTGTTTCAAGTTTTGTGATGTTTGGCATGTTCGAATCTTAAATTTTTCAGCAGTTTGAAGCTTGGAGATGAGTTCATAGTTCACATGATCACATGATTTTGATGTCAAGTATTTATTTCTTGGTTCTATTGTGTGAACTTGATAGCACCTTAGTGTCTCCCGTTCGGTAGGTTCCTTCCAGAGAAGGATGAGGACAGTAGGTTGCATTCCAATACATGAATATGTAAATTGTGAGCATTGATCTTTAAGAAAAATTAGGGAGATTCTAAATGAGAGAATGTAAAGATCTTTAGTTCAGGAGTTCATGAGTCTTTTCAATTTATAAACCTTTTATAAAGCCCAACAAAAGAGGCATACAAATGTGAAACTTTCTATATTAAGTCAAGTCCATTCATACTTTACATCATAACAAAATCAAATAAAACTATATAGTTCATTCAGATTTTCAAAATTTAGTACATACATATAAAGAATAACCACTAATGGCTTCTATATACATGCCCCACTGAACAAAAAATAATAAATCAATGAAAGAATAAAAGAAATCAAGAACATTATATATCTTTTCGCCTATAATAATCAAGTAACTAAAGTCTGATAATAAAATCAAATAAGAACCAGTTTGAAGTTTACTCAGTTTCTGGGACTTTAGCTCCATCATCCTCTGATGTGGCGGCAGAAGCTAAGTCTGGCTTTGATCTCCTCCAATTGCTGCAGAATATGCTGAATTGAAAATTCTCCTAGTTATATCATGTAAGAACCAATTTGAAGTTTATTCAGTTTCTGGGACTTTTGCTCCGTCATCCACAGAAGTAGCAGAAGCTAAGTCTGGCTTGATCTCTTCTAGTTGCTGAAGAATCTGCTGAACTTCAGGCCTAGCAGCTGGGGATGGATCCACACAATGAAGAGCCAATTTCAGAGTATTGAGCAGTTCATCACCTATAGTTGGTGCATCCCTCATGAGCTCCAAATCAAACACTTCATTAGTCCATTCTTCCTTCACTATGGATGCTACCCACTGTGGCAAGTCCAAGCCATTGGTCGGCTCACCAGGTGGTTTTCCAGTTAAGAGCTCCAAAATGATGACACCAACGCTATAGACATCAGTTTTTGTGTTTGGTTTCTTGGTCTTTGTGAGCTCTGGTGCATTATAACCAAGGTTTCCTGCAGTTGCGATGATGTTGCTGTTTGCTGACGTGGTCATTAGTCTTGAGAGACCGAAGTCTGTAATATGGGCATTTGTCTGCTCATCCAGTAGCACGTTGCTAGAAGTGAGATTCCCATGTACCATGTTCTCTTGTGTATGCAGGTAGCATAGGCCCCGTGTCACTCCAAGGGCTATTCTCATCCTTGTTGGCCAGTCTATCACTATTTCCGGGCCCCTAGCTGGACGTGCATAAAAAATATCAGCATCGTAATTCACAAATAATGTTTAAATATGTTATGATCCTTGTTTAATAGTAATATCTTAGATATAAAGATGCATTTAAAATATTTTAGGTCACAGGCATAGAATGATTCCAATATGGGTGATAAAAGTAAAAAAGACATATATATATATATATATATATTAAGCCTACTTCAAGTTTTAGCTTAGTTAATAACATCAATCAAACTAACTTATGGCACTTGGTTGTGTTGTGCCCTACATTATGATATCTAAGATACATTAATAGTAATATCTCAGATGTAAAGATGCATTTAAAATATTTATGTTTAGGTCACAGGCATAGAATGATTCCAATATGGGTGATACAAGTAAAAAAAGGTGTGTGTGTGTGTGTATATATATATATATTCAGCCTACTTCAAGCTTTACCTTAGTTAACATCAATCAAACTAATTTATGGCACTTGGTTGTGTTGTGCCCTATACTATGATATCTAAGATACATGAATCTAACAAAATTGGAATTCATAAGCACTTGTGTGTGTGTGTGTGTGTGTGTAAAGTCATAAGATATACTCATAAACTAGGGAATCTTACAACTTTTTATTGAAGTACTCAATATTATCTTTGATATTTAGTATCCTGCACTATAACATTCAAGATAAAAAGGTAACATAAGATAACAATCCTAAAATTTCCGAAGATCTTCTACTGACTACTTAGTACTTACCGTGTAGGAATGATGCTAGACTTCCTTTGGTCATGTGATCAAAGACAAGAAGCTTTTCTCCCTTTGGTCCCAAGTAGTATGCTCTCAGTGCCAGCAGATTTGGGTGTCTAATTTTGCCAAGTGCAGCAACCTCAGTCTCAAACTCCTTCTGTCCTTTGGTTGTCTTCTCCCTCAACCTCTTCACAGCAACCTGGTTCCCATCTTCTAGTGTTGCCTTGTATGCTGTTCCATAAGCACTTTTTCCCATAATCTCAGCAGTAGCACACAAGAGATCATCAGCTGTAAATACAAATGGTCCATCAAAGTGAACTAGCTTCCCTCCTGCTTCACCCCCTGATTCAACTTCACCTCCTTTCCCTGCGGTTCTTATAGCACTAGCAGCAGTGGATGCTTTCGCATTATTCCCATTCTTTTCTTTAGAGGCTGCTCTTTTCCTGATCAAACAACAAAGCAAAAAGCAGCAAAGAAGAAGAAGAATAACAAGAAGAGCACCTGCTACTATGAGGATTATGTCCTTGGTGCTTAGTTTACGATGATGCTGGTTCAATGAAGGCGTTGGGGCTGGAGATGGAGGATTCTGAGGTGGGGGTGAAGAAGAAGAAGAAGAAGGGCATGGTTTTGAAGGGATATACCCACAGAGTTGGAGATTTCCAGCAAAAGAGCTAGAATTGAATCTTTTGGAGAGGAGGGTTGGGACAAGGCCAGAAAGATTGTTGTAGGAAACATTAAAAGAAGTCAAGTTTGCAAGTTTGGCAAGTGAATCGGGAATCTCTCCCACAAGTTTATTTCCAGAGAAATCAATCTGGGTGATTCCCGAGATGTTCCCAATTGTCGACGGGATTTCACCCTCAAGCTTATTGCTCTTCAGGTTAAGCACAGTAAGGCTTTTTAACCGGTCAAAATTAACTGGAAAGCTACCATTAATGCCATTGTTTGATAGATCAAGAGTTTGAAGCCTTGAAAGCCCACCTAGCTCACTTGGAATAGACCCCAAAATCTTGTTATGGCTCAGAGAAATCTCTTGGAGAAAACCCATCTTACTTAAAGAAACCGGAATGGTTCCAGAAATGAGATTGTGATCGAGGGTCAAGATTTGAAGTCTGTAAGTTTGGTTTTTCCCCATACCACTACCCCAAGAATCTGGGACAGAACCAGAAAGATTGTTGTGTTCAAGAGCAAGAATAGTTAAAGAAGGAGACTCAGAGAAACTATTTGGAATGGACCCAGAAAGAGAGTTAAAGCTCAAATTGAGTCTATATAATCTAGTAGAGTTTGCCAAGCTAGGAGGGATAGTACCTGAGAGCGAATTATTGCTAATATCAATAGACTGAAGCATTGGACTATTCCTGCCAATGGAAGGAGGGACAGAACCTGAAAGCATATTGTTGAAGAGATAGATTCCTCTGAGATTAGGAAGGAAGCCAAGAGACCAAGGGACAGGACCGCCTAGTACGTTGTCGTGTAGGCTCAGCTTCCTAAGAGATTGAAGCTGTCCAATTTTCTCCGAAATCCTACCGCCCAATCCCCTCCATGGAAGCTGGATTGCAATAACCTGTCCCTTCACACACTTGATTCCTGCCCACCCACCAGAACAAGCTCCAATTCCACTGTCATTCCAGCTCCTCAGAACTCCTCTGAAATCGTTGAATTCTTGCTTTATAGCTCGCAGAGCTTGATAATCAGCCTGCTTAACAATCACCCCATCCCACGAATGTCCTCCTGAGACTGGTCGAAACGTAAATGCCAGAGCTAGAAGAACCAGGATGAAGGAGACGAAGAAACGAGAAATGGGACTTCCTTCATTTGTGGGAAACCTGTCTGCCGACCGATTAGTGTTTCCCATGCAGGAGGAAGATTTTTTTTTTTTTGGTTTGTAGACTGGTGGGAACAACAATGGGTAAGCAAAGAAACTCTCTGCTTATCACTTCTCAGCTGTAAAGCTGTGTGTTTCAGAAAGCACAGCGGTGGGAGATGAAGAAGATGAGAGTGAAAAAGGAAGAGGAGAGGGTGAGAAAAAGAAGAGAAGGATTGTGATGAGAGCATGTGAGGGGTGGGGTTATCGGTTTTTGGAGAGACGGGGAGAGAGAAGGAAGGAGGAATGGGTCAAAGCTCTCGTTTTTCTTAAATCGCAACGGCTAGTTTTACTTTGATACATTATCTGCGTATAACGGCTTGGTCTCTTTGAGCAGATGGGGCTCAGTTTTCCAACGGCTACATTGCATAATGCATGTTGATACTCAGAAGGGGACCCAATACGAAATTACCAAAACAGCCTTAAATCAGCAAATTTATACCATGCTTTCTATGGGCAAAACTGGAAAACTAATGTTTATTTTTACTCAGATTTTGTCGAAGATTTACAACGCTTTCTAAAAGAATAAGCTTTTCCCCCACCTTCTGTTGGGGCCAAAAAGACGAAACTTCTCAGGAGATCTAATCATATAGTACTGGAAGTAGCAGCAGGAGCCAGAAGGTAGAAAAAATATATTACGTATTCTAGTAAAGAATTAATAGTTACACTTAAGTTTTATCAATTTTTTTTTAAAGTTAAAGTCTGCATTCAAAGGAGTTAATTAGAATAAATGATAATTGATATCTTTTTGTCATTACTTTTAAAATAAAATCATGGATAAAATAACTTTTAGTCTCTGAATTTCTATCAATTATCTATTTAGTTATTGAATTTTAACTCAGACAACTTAATTCAACTTGATTCTTATAATTTATTAAGTTAAGAGATTATAAGAATTAAATTGTATTAAGTAAGTAAAATATGAAAACTGAATTGTTACAAGTAAAGTTCAGAAATTGAATCCATAATTGATTAGAGTAATTAATCTAAGTGTGAATGAGAAGAGATTGGATTATGTTTGAAGATACCTTGACGGAAAATACATTTTAGTGGATTTAATCTGATGGAAGGTCTTTAGGGGACATAAATAGAAAGACTGGAAATCATGAAAAGTGTCTTTATGGCGATGTGCTGAAGTCCTGAAGCAGCATGTGCGACTGTGCGTACTGTACGGACAGGAGGCATCAAAGTGACACGGATTGTCCACCCGAAGCTTTCATGAGGCCTCAATCAGTGGTTTATTACATTATTAATTAATTAATTAATTTTGCTTTTAGAAATTATTCAGATGTCTCCCTCGCAACGAAATTCCCACAACTACTTAAAACGACCTGTTTTTCAACAAATTTTTGGTTTATATTTGGAATGGAATGATTCCTTCCAAAGAAGTGAAAATGAAGGAAATGAAAACCAAAGGAAAATATGATGATGAAATCATAACAATTAATGAAAGCAACTTGACTTTTTTATTTTTTTAATGAATATATGATATTTGGTATTGAAGGATCATATTTGAACATTTGTCATCTTGATATGAAGAGAGAAACAAAACCTCTCATGCGTAACATGTAATGCCCCTCACTGAAGGCATCACACGAGTGTCGTCGAGATTTTCAATTCAAATGACAGTGTTTTCTTTTAACTTTATTTTTTTAATTCATAAGATTTAAACTATTATTGAATTATTTTCGTTCCACCCACTCATCAATGAAATACAATGAGTTTTATCCAGCACCAATAAAAAGATTAAAGTTGCAAGAATTTTCAATTTGTCATATCAAGTTTTGAAAAAGTAAATAAACTAAGACTAAACATATTTATAATATGCATAACTTGCATATTTATTCAGTTTTGACGTATTCTATTCATCCTTTATTAACTTATTAGAAAATGCACCAATTAATTTAGGAAAAATCAAGAAGTTTGGAAAAATAAATAGAAGTGGCGAAGAAATAAGGTAAATCAAGAAAATTCTAGATGTAATGTTTAATTACTTTTGGAAGTGAAAGAAGAGTGTTGGGTAATCCACTTTTGATGGATCAGGCCCAATATGCCCATGGGATCATTGTCAGAATATAAAAAGATTTGAGCTAGAAAATGTAATATACTCCAAGTCAAATGCACAATTTTTCTTTAATAATTTAACTCTATTGAGAGGAAGGAACGATCTTAACTCACGCATACGCGATCGAAAACCACAACCAATGTGGATGGTTTTATGCAGTTAGATAACTTCTAAGTCTAATAGCGAGTGATTGTGAATTTCTCTCGTTTTGTTCTTTTCTCTCAATTTTTTAAGTGTATTTGCTGTGAATCATAATAAAGTTTAGTCTGTAACTCCATTCTTACATATGGTATAACATTTAGCCAACATAATAAATATACTTTCCTCCTCAAATTCTTATAAAGAAGATGGGTAAGCATGAAGAATGAATGACGTAATTCACTTAGGACAAGTATAAATAGGATGGTTTAGACTGTTATAATGTGCAGAAAAACAAGTAGTATAAAGAGAGAAAGAAAGCAAAGTTAGCATTATGCAAAGTGTGTGTCACGAAGCGAGTGAAAGAATAAAAAAAAAACTCTTGAAGTGACTTGACGAGAATATAAAAAGGATTATAAAATAATCCAAATTGAGTGTGAGAGAAGAAAATAAAAATGTGTGCGTGTGAGAGTGAGGTAGAGTGACGTGAAGGAGAGTGATAAGAGAAAAAGTATATATTCTCTTTTCATTTTACAATGAAAATTTCTTTTCATTTAAGTGTTTTCTTTCTTGTCTTAGCCTATGTCAATTATTTTGAGATTCCGTTGCTCCAAATTCCAACATAACTCACTTTACCCAAAAGAAAAAATCAATATATTGTACATCACCTATGACAAGCAACAGAGGAGAGACTAAGATTTTGATGCACAAGTTGTGCAAAATGTTCCTTCTTATTTTCATTCCTTCTATTTGCCATCAAGTTGAAAAATCACCTCAGCCCCCAAGTCATAATCCCAAAGACATTGGTGGAAGCTGAAATAAGAAATAGTACCAAAAAATAATAATAGGGAAAGAAAACAAACTATTCAGTAATACTAGCAATTTCTCCCTCGTTTCAGAAATCTTTCTTTGAATTGGAAAGAGTTACAAAATAAACAGTAATTAAAATTATTTCATTCTCCTTTCACTACGCAAGTCGCATTGTTTCAAAAGCTATCCCTCCCTTCTAGTTTTCCTCCGTTATCTTCCAAAAAAAAAAATCCTTTTAATGCTACATAGTATTTATGTTAGGAGTTAGGACATAATATCCCTGCGCTCAACTTAAATTTCAAAATAGAATATATACCCTTGTATAATTTAAAATTTTTAATAAAACACATTATTCATGAACCATGAACAATACAATTCATTCCTTATCTTTGTAACTCTATACAATCCAGTGGACATAGTAAGCCTTAGTTTTAGTTTTTTTTTTCAAAAAAAAAATTTAAGATAACATAGTAAAACCTTAGTTTTAGTTCTAAAAAAAATACTTAATGTTATATATTTAAAATACATTTCTTAATTAAATGAGATGAGAACACGAGAATTTTCATTCATTATTTATTATAATACCAACTTTTATTAGTAATAAGACACTCATTCTAATTTGATTTAAAAATATCTTATAAATATAATTTTTTACATCAACCTTAAATATGAGTTTAAACGCCTCAATTTTCTCATCAGCTCAAAAATAAACTAAAATAGAATTTTCTCCATAAACTCTTCAAGATATCAACTTGATTTATACAATAGTTTGATATTTGTTTATTTTTGGGTAGAAACTAGAGAGACCGACATTGGCTACTGATAAATTCACAAACGCAAACGTGAAAACTCAAGCAAGCCGACGGAACCCGAGACCGAACACGGTTTCTCAAGGAGTTTCTTCAACTCCATGGAACAGAAGCACAGCTTGCTAAGACCCAAAGGGAACAGATATACCCACCTGCGACAGACTTTAATGCACCCATTATACAACGAGACAAAACCAAAATGCAATCGCTTCAGTTAAGCTTCGTCCAAGGCAAATGGCAACTACATGTCATTATTTCTTGAATCTTGATCCATAACCGAAAGCAATAGCCATGACCTATTTTGTTATTGGAGTTGGATGTGCAAAACAATTTCTAAAAGAATGAATAGAGGCCATCACAAAAGGTCATACATGAATAGTAGAAGACTAGGAGGTTGGAACTGGTGTTGGGACTAAAATAACTCACAAAAAGCTTGTTTGGTACAATGGGTTCCTTAATACTTAAAAATTAAGAGTCCCGTCTTAATTGATCCGATATCATCCCGATCATATTAAGATGAGTCTCATCCTAATTCGAAAACAATTGAGACAGGACTTTGTGGGACGAGACATAAAAGGGGTTCGAGATGACAGGATATAGGATTATTATCGGGACGTCTCGTCCTATCTTGAATATTATATATATATATATATATTTTATTTTTTATTTTAAAAATATACATTAAATATATTAATATAATTTATACTTATATTAGTTATATCAATTATAATTTTAATACATGTAATTCTTATTTAAAACTAAAATTTTTTATATTGATAATTTTAATGATATAGAGTAAATAGAGCGATGTCTTTCTTTATAATATATTAATTATATTAATATAATTTATTTTTATATCTATGTATTTAATAACTTTTATTTATATCGTATTTCTTGCTTTATTTTTGAAAGAGTAATTAGCTTAGCACATCTTAACTAAAGTAGAAAAATAATGATTTGATATTGTGCTTGACTGGCTTGTTGTTGATGTTGCCCTTATAGCCTAAGGATCACTTATAATTGCTATTATAATGTGTAGTTGTCATTAATATAATTCAATAATTGACTTTAAATTGTTGTGATTTGTGTACTTTGGTTGTTTTGATTTTAAATTTCATAAATTATATAATTTAAAATTTTAATAAATATTATTATCTAGATCTTTATCTAATATTGTCTAATTTATCGGGATAGCAAGACGTTTCGATCCTATCCCGATTCCTAATGAGACGGGACAACTTTTAGGATGGGATAGGACACAAAATAAAAATTTAGGCTATGTTTGGTAAATTGGAATTGTGAAGATAGAAATAGAATTGGGATAAGAATCTGAATAAAGTGATGTTTGGTAGATATGAATTACAATTCTTGGAAATCCTGATTTCATGAAAAGAGGTTGAATTGAATTCCTTATTTAAAGCTGAACAATTCTATAGAATTGTAACATTTAAGACACTTTTGCCCTCATACAAATTCCAGAAAGACAAATTTGCCCTTAAAAAAAAAAAACCCTCACCTCACTCCTAGTTCCTGATATTTTTGCTCATTATATATAAAACGTTATAATATATATATATATATATATATAAGATAGTATTATATATAATATTTGTATATAATTTATATATTTATAATATTTTTTGTAAAATATTTTACTGGATTTTTTATTATTTAGAAAGGAAAACTTTTAATTTTCTTGTATTTCCTTGCTACCTTTATTAAATATTTTTATTGGTACACAATTAAGTTTTTATTATGTTTTATTTTAATTTTTATATAGGGGTATTTTTGTCTTTTAAGTATAATTCCATTTCCATGTCTTGCATACTAAACAAAAGTAATGCAAGGATTCCATCTAATTTTTCTGACATACCAAACATATTTTTATAATTCAATTCTATTCCAATTCTGATTTCAATTTCAATTTCAATTTCATTAAAAATTATTCAACCATATCAAACAGGGCCTCCGTCTTTTCTTCAAGACTTGTCTCGTGTCTCGTGAACACCCTTATTGAAAATTTAAACTTGGGATAAAATTTTTTTAGACCAAAATACCTTTCATTTTTAGCACCAGTTTGCTGCCTCAAGCTCCACTCTTCAGCCACCTGATCCATCTCATCTCCTGATCTCCACCTTCGTCTTCCTTACCTCCTAGATCCCTAATCTCGCAACCATCATCTGGCAATCACCGTCAAATGAATCTCACAACTATCATCACTAGATCTCAAAGCTTCTCACCACTGATTCTCGCAACCACTTTCATCTCCTTCTCTCACATATTCGACTTCCATCTTCCTCTCTAACAGGCACACAGCTTCAAATTGGTGTGACGGTGTCCTAGAGGAAGTTCTTGAGCGGCAATTGAGTTCAGCAAAGGATACACAATGGCGAAGGGGTGGTTAATGGTTGTTCTTTCTTTGATTTCATGGACGAGCACGGGTGAAGTTTGGATCTTGCAACACTTATCACCATTTGATTTTTTTTTTTTTTTCGGTTCAAACATCCATTGAAATATGCCTGAGAAATCTGGAGAGCGAGCCTTATTCTTTCCATTCTCATTCTCGATTTGACGCACTGGATGAGGGTTGGGCCTTTGGCAGCGAGGGTGGAAGATGAGAGCAATTGTGTATTTTACCTATTTTTTAAAATTTAAGTTTAATGTTTTTTTTTTTCAAACCAAACATCATTTTAAATTTTATTCCTACTCCCAATCCCACTTTCACTCCCACCCTCAATCCTATTCCCAAATGCATAAAATTCAATGACGTGTACCAAACAGGGCCAACGAAGCTCGGAATAATATTCGATGCCACTGCATATTTGTTGGGGCATCATAAAAGTAATAATCTTCAATCCACTGATTGTAAAAGAAATCATGCAATGGTGTGCTGAACCCTGACATCTCAGATGTCAGGATCAACAAGTCGGATCTCTTCAATTTTTCTATAATAAAGGGGAAACAATGACAATGGGCTGTTTTAACCCCAATTCTAACTCCACAAACCACAAATAGAGGTCAAAATTGCTCATGCAGCTTCATTGATTCAAAAGCAGAAACAATGGATGTATTCTCAATTCAACTACTTCCCAGAGCCCATCAGTCCACAAACTAAAAAACAATGGCAAGCAATCTCAATTATGAGATCTAATTAAACAACACGGGCAAAAAAACAACCTGACTACCTGATCCCATTCCTTCATAATGTTCGATCTATCTAATGTTGGATAAAAACACAGTATGAACAATAAAAAGGGAAACTGATATAAAACCATCAAAGAGACTAGCTGATCCATCGTTCCATGCAACAATAAAACGGGATTACAGCCTTAGAGGCATCGGTATCTAACACATACGATTAAGAACATTTCCACAATCAGCTTTAAGAAACCAAATTACAAAATGAATAAAACAATTGAAGTATAGAGATCCCAGAAAAAAAAAAAACTGAAGCATGAAAACCGGTAGATCCATCAATAAGAGTTGCAAATCCTACATTAAACACAATAACAGAGAACCCTACAAATCTCAAGTGATTCACCCTGTGTATATAAAATTTTGTTAATACATTTTCATAGAAGGCAGAAGTATATTTTCTGCGTTTATTTCACCTCCAGGTCCTAACGATGAATTTCATGGATCAGATCAAGACACCATTATCCTGTCATCCTCCTCGATCTGGATCCACTGATCTGCTCAAACACGTGCAGTGACCGTAGGTACAGAGGAAGCAACAGCGGCATTGGCTGCAGCACCACGGATGAATGACAGGAATCCAGTAGTTTGAGAATTATCTTGTTCATCCAAGAAGAGATCTTCAGGAACCCTGAAGGCACCATGAGCGCAAACAATGGCCACACCCACCATGAGAGCCGAAACAAGAACAGATCCAACGTTGGTAAGAAAGACTACGAACAAAGTGAGGCCACCCAAGAGGGCCAATGTCTCGAAATCAGAGAAAGTGCGACCAAGAATGACCAAAGGCTGATCAGAGGGACGGAAGAGGTAAAGGAACATCCACGAAGCGAGCAAACCCACGAGGACAATAAGAGAGAATGGATTCGTAAGGAGAGAAACACCAAGGATCAGAGCAACTATAGCATAATAATTGACACGGAAGTAAGAGTAGTTCTTGCGGATCCGAAGGGTGGCTTCAGAGAAGCTCTCGGGTTTCGCGAAGGCCGTACGGTCAACGAGTTCACCCCAAGGACGGCGCTGCGCGAGGCCATTACGGACGGTATCGGAGAGGTGGCCGATGAAGGCGCGGAAGGCAGGTGTGGCAATGGGCCCTCCAGATTCGGCGGCGACGCCACCAGCGGCAGCGTTGGGCTGGGAATTGGAGATGGGGAGGACGGGAGGGCCTGAAGAGGACATTGTAGGGTGTGAGGGATCAACGAAGAAGAGAGAAGAAAGGAGAGATCGATTTATGGGAATGGAAAGACTAGATTTGGGAATCGAGGAGAGAATGCGAAATTGATGGATGAAGGCGACTTTGGGAAAGGTGTGGAGGGTTTTGTTTCTGTGAAATTGAAGGGAAAGAGATAGGATGTCCCGATGTAGGATGATGGAAAAAAACCAAGACGACGTCTTACGCAACTCAGCTTCGTCGTTAAGATTCCACTACCGACAATCGCATTGGGCATTGGCTTTTGGCTTTGGGGGCCTGGGTCAATGACTCAATACTCGTCGTTTACGATGACACGCGTATTTGCTCGCTTGATTCCATGCCTGGTCACCGTCGTTTACAATTCCACACGTATTCGATATTCGTTTTATAATTTTTGTGATCTGGGTTCTTTTAAATAATGTCAAACTTTTATCTAGAGTTAAAAAATTGGGTAGGTCTGAGCCATATGGATTCTGCCCTAATAGGCCCAACCTTAAAGTCCATTTCTTTAAAAGTCCTCATTTTTTTAAAGCCAGGCCTTTATTCAAAGAACACAGGCCGAGCTCGTAACTCATTTTAAAAAACATAAAAAAAATTCAAACATTTTTCAAAGGACTCAAGTATCTTTGTTCAGTACTTGCTCTATCGTGCTCAAGTTTAGTTTAAAAATCAAATGCAAATCAGGGACTTATTCATCAAATCATATACTTGTTTAAGTACAAAAAAGTAATAGAATGGTTTTCACATAAGGTCAGGATTAATAGTTTGTCCTCCCCAGAAATAGGCACTGCTAAATGCTCTTCAAAAATGAAAAATCAAGACTTGTCTTACACTGTCAATCCACATGCAGTGCCCTTCTTATCTCTTGAAACAAAGCCGTTCGTGCTGTCATAATCCTGCTATGAACGAAGGGGGAATCAAAGGCAGAGCAATTTATCCAATCCTTCAACAGCTCTTCTTGACCCCACATCTCAAGAATCCAAACCCTTCTTGCTACTTTAACTTTGTGACGATTCAACCTCTGGCGTCTTATGTAGCACAGATATTTAAAAAAAGTAAACGTATCCGTATCCGATATGATATTTGTAGGATATTTTTGTATACGTATCCCATATTCTAACATTTGTGATATAATTTTTTTTTCAATAATTTTTTACTATATCACTTAAAAACTTGAAAAAACAGTTAATATTTTAGTTAATTACTATAAATATCCTTATATTACTTTAGAAATTCTTGTTTAAAATCAAAGTACCTATATTTATATCATAAAATGTTGAAATATATATATTATAAATATCCCTGTACCCGTATCCTAAAATTTTAAAAATTTGCTGCATCCCCATATCATGCCATATCATATTAGATACTTGTACTTATATCTATGCAACCTAACTTGTGTCTAAGAGTACCTAAAAGATGAGATTGGATGATTGGAGTCAGCACCATGATAGCGAGGGGTGAGAATGGAGACGCCGACTTGCTAAGATTGAGAGGAGTGAGCGAGACCATAGAATCAAGTGAGGAGTCGAGATAGTTGAGTGAGCTTAGGGTTTTCTTAAGTGACTTTATGCTGTGTTTTATTAAAAAAAAAGGTTAAATGAGTTTGGAGGGCTGTCCGAACCTATTTTTTCAAAGTTGAGCTTGGAAGCTTAGTTTCTTTAAAAAATATTAATTTTTTAAGTCTAAACTTTTATAAAAATTATCTTAAATGAACAACCCTTCAGCCCAACTCTTATTCCTGACTGTACTTTCATCTTTAATCCTCAAGTGTTTTTCCTTTGCTTTGGCATGTCTCAAGATTGAAAAAATATTTACACATTATTTATTAATTATTAATTATTAATATTAATAATAATATATTCATTATGAACGAAATTTGAACTTATGAATCACACCCTAATCCTAATCAACCAGGACCAAGCTTTCCATCTTGACGTCCACATTTTGGATTGACTTGCCTGCAAAATATATCCTACCTTCGTTACCGTGGCTGCTTTCATTTCTCAATTACTTGCGTCATTACATATTTAAAAAAAAAATGGTCTTTCATCACATCATTAAATCCATGTCACTACTTTTGGTCAGATTTATCACAAGTTCACTATCGTTAACCCAAGGTTTATCAAATAGCTTTTTTCTTTTCTTTTCTTTTTTACAAGATTATCCAATAATAAATGTAAATATTTAAATTAGCATAAATGTGTCTGACAAAAATATCCTCCGTTCCTCCTTTTTATGCTTGGAATAGAAAGACTGGATATTTGTAAATAGATATTAGATATATCAAAAGAAACCATCTGTATTAATATAATTACCAAATTTTGCAAATTGCTTCATAAAAGGATCATACTCTCTTCTATATTGTCTAGTAAAAGGAAACACATGAGGAACCCGTGGGAACAACCTATTGTTATATGAAATTGTTTTCTTATTCATAAAGCCAAATATCACAGATTACCAGCCATTAATTGGTAAAAAATTTAATCTAGAGAGCATAATTCTAATAGAACAGAACAGGAAATCTGGGTTAACCATTCTCTGAAACATATCAACCACGCGGTAATAACAAAATGATGTAGGTTCCATCACTGGAAGTCTCTTTAAAAGGAAAGGATCCACATTGTCCCAAACAGCTAATCAAGTGCCAATTGTACCAGCTAAATAGATATTCGTAACATAACATCATTCATAGTCATAACAGTGGTGGGAAACAGAACAAACATCGCATTCAGTATCAAGGCACCACAACCATTAAAATGGAGTTTAGAACGTAGACCCATTCCATCCAAAGTTTGAACCCTGCAGAGCAAGAAAAGCAGAGTTACCATCGAGTTGCAGCAAACAATACAATACATGGCCATAAAATTGGACATTTAGGGTATGTTTGGGAGTTAAGGAAAGGGAAGAAAATCCAACAAAGATGGAATAGAAAGCAATGATTAAATTAAGGGATAATTTTTCTTTCCCTTGTTTGGGAATATTCTCTCCTTTAGAATCCTCCAAATTAGGGGACCTTCAAATTAAAGAGGAAGAGGAATATGGAAGGTTAGTTGACAAGCACTAACTAGCCTAACCTTCCTTAATAACCCCAAACAAGAGAGAAATTTAAATAAAACCTTCTCTTCTCTTCCTTAATTCTTCATCCAAACATACCCTAGAGAAAAGGGCCGGGGGTTTTGAGAGTTGGCATCTTAAGGAAATGTGTTGGATTTTTAAGTACAGCTAACAGACAGCAAGGATTTGTTTACATGATCTAGTGCTGGTGTAAAGCATGCAAACACTGTGCATATTCTTGACTTTGATGGTCCTAAACAAAAAGGAAGAATGCAATAAGAAAAAAGTGCAGCGCAGGTCAGTGACCCTTCAGGATAACTTGGAACTTTTTAAACTTGCCTTTGTATCATAGAATTTCAAGAAGAATCGTGATTTGGGCACAGATATTTTGGTTTCGAGAATTGATGCAATTGCAGCACTAAGTTTCTTATTCACATCAGGGTTAAGACCACCAATGGACACCAGTTCCCCATAGGCTGCAGGCTGCTCAGTCCCACCAAAAGATATGGGAATCGATCCTTTCAATACAATCATCACATACTGCAAATTGGGGGAAAAAGGATTAAAGGATTTAATCAAGTCAAAGAAATAACATATTATAGCTCAGCAGAAATATCATACTTATTTTCTATTTTAAGAGCCACATCAATGTCATGCTGCTTATCTACAACATGATTCCAAGAAGCATACTTTTTTGAGTAAAAGGGGAATTTCATTACCCAACAAGGATTACAAAACAGCCATGGTGTCAACAAAAACCAGGCCAACCAATCATGTGCACAACTTTACATGGAGGAAATACAAAATTAAGGGAAAGGAGTCTAGTGTGTCTGTTTTCTAGAAGGTTCGCCAAATCTTTGCCTCTGGCAGTGAGGTCTGAGATAGCTAAGGCTACACCAAGAAGCATCCTTTAAGTATAATGAAGGAGTCAGACTTCGATGCTCATCCCAAGAAGAACATGTATGAAATAAAGAAGTTAATGCTCTACAAACTCTTTAAAATGAGTTGCATTTTGAACCATAAAACTTTTCTAACGGGTGATACAGATAAAGGATAGAGTGAGTATATGGTTTAAAATTATGAAAAAAGTTAAATATTAAATAGTCCAGACTGTAACAAAATTTAATGTCATCTGACTAAAATAGTATACTCTTATTAACCATTATTTAATAATTTACACCATTTAGTTTTCTTTTTATTTTTGCGTTGGCCAGATCCTTTTAGTTACTCCATCAGATATTATTGTCAGATGAAGTTTTAACCCAATCATTAAACTAACTGAAGATGCATGGAGATCAGCAGAGTAATCACTAGGTATATTGCATAATAGCACAACATAGATCATACGGCCAGCAGGTCATTAAGGATATCTAAGAGAATGCTCGAAGTCTTCTTCATCAATCAATGGTTAAAAACAATAATTTTGCTCAAACTATTCTGATTCAGGCATTAGTTCCCCTTCTTGAGGATAGCAGCTTAACACCAGCACAGCTCTAAATTCAGTGAAAAGGAACTACATTAATCCATATAAAGTTCAAAACAGAGAGAAGTTGAAAACAAATTTATCAATGCTAGCACTCATAAAACAAACCAAGACCCACTACCACTCCATCCTTCCAACTAAATAACAGAGTAAATCATTCCCACCACATCCAAAGCTTGCAAATAAGGTCTTGATGCCCCAAATACACCTAATGACCGTATAAAATTACTTCTACGGATTACATAGTGAGAATAGGACATAGATTCAGCGAAGTGACTTATGACATAATTATCCGTTGCAAGCTAACACAATCAAATATCATTGCCAGGAACTTGAGTAGTTTGCAGCTAAACAAGGAGTGACATATTGTTTTCCTGAATCGATATAACATGAGACAGAGGACCAGAAAGATACTTGTAACCTCCGAACCTAAAAATTTCACTGATTTTCCTTGCAATATAGTTACATGTATTTAAATCAATAGGTATCAAGACAATTCAACCATCACAGAATTATCTAAGACTTGAATCACAATCCAACCCGACTTGAATCACAATCCCACGTCAATATTCTAAAGAAATGATAAGCCCGATAACCCTCTGACGATATCTGAACATAAATATCAGTTTTCAGAGTGGGAGGAAAACTACGCGGCAGTTCTTACAGGGCTGTTATCGTTTTATTCAATAAAATCAAGAGATGCAAAGAAACCTTCGTTCCAGAGTGAATAACACGATGATAACTTGATAACAAATACTGAAGAAACTTCCCATAAATCTTGTCACAGAGGGTTTGGCATCATTTGCCCGACTAATCATTTCCTGATTCCGTAAGTAACCCCACATTGCGTGCCTCTATAGTTGTTGGACGATACCAGTCGGTTTGAGGTTAGAATCTAATATGGTATCCGAAGAAAGCTGGACTTCAAAAACTCCAAATAAAGCAGTAAAATACAGAAGAATAAAAATACTGAAAAAAAATGAAAGACCAAAAGGAGTAAAAACCATAGAACCAGCAAGGTTCGGAAGAATCGGAGGCAAATTAAAAATACAGAAAAGAGAGAAATAGAGGCAAAAACTTCCTTACAGACTCAGGTTTGCCGATGAGCTTGGCGACGGTGGAGCTGGCTTCAGAGAGAATGGAAGAGGTGTCAACACCGTCGAGGTTGACGTTGGTAGAGAGGTTGAGGCAAGGCATTTCTCGCTTCTCTTCTCGTTCACTCAATTCTGAAACCCTTTTGTTTTCTAACAGGCGTATGTTGGGCGGCTGAAGGGGTGAGAAATGGGTGAGAGCGAATCACTGCACGCTGCGTTTTGATTATTAGCCATTGGATGAAATATAATCCTGTCCGTTGACTTTAATTAAAGTTTTGATTTTTATTCTCCATTTGCAATGGCCACGGAAGTTGAGAGAACAAAGGAGACCGTCAGGGTGATACAACATTGTTATAAGCACGACCTCAGGAAATAGAATTTATCCTAAAAGACTAATTTGTTCGTAGTTAAAGAATTCTTAAGACTTGCTCACTAATCTTACGAGGTTTTTGGGAAGTGGCCATTGTTGGGTGGTAATCTATGCTGGTAATCAACCTACGGTAGTTGATAGTAGTGCTTCTTGCATTAATAAATTTTTTTAAGAAGTGCACAAATCACATTAAAAATAATACTCTTTTAAATAAAATATCACATATTAATAACATTTTTTAAATATACTTCATAATGTTATTTTTTTAAAATAAAAATATAAAATTTTAAAAATATTCTATATTTAATATTTTATTGATAAAACAATGTTGAGAGAATGCATGAGAAGGCATATTAAAAAAATATTATTAATAAAAATTTATTTTTATTAAAAATTTTATATTTTAAAGTATTAAATTATTTTTAAAAATATTTTATAATTTAAAATAGAAAAAGTATTTTCAAATTCAGTGATTAATGGATCAAAAATCTAGGGTGGACTAGGTTTCAGAATCTTTACGATTTTCAATGATACGTTACTGGCAAGCACAACGTGGAGAGTGCTTAATAACATTGATCATTTATGGACACAAGTGCTTAAGGAAGTGTATTTCGCCCCAGTCTCTTTTATTCTCGACGCTTTCAAAATTTCCAAAGCAGTTTATCAATAGATCAAGATTTGCTAATGAAATACTCTCTTTGATCCTATTTATAGGAGAGAGAGAGAGAGAAATTTTTTATTTTATTTATAAGTTATATCATTAAATTTTTATTATAATTTTTTTTACTTTTCATTAAATGTTGAAGAAAGAAAATATATTATTAAAATGTATATATTTAATAGGGGCAAAGTTAAGAATTTATTAAATTTTAAGACAGTATTAATGAGTATTAAAATTTTTCTTAATACTATTAAAATATGTTAAAAATGACTTATAAATAAAATTAGATAAGGATACATTTGTCTGGAAAGTAAGAAATGAACAAAGCACCATGCATTTAATAAGGAAGTTTATAAAAAATGATAAGTGGACCTATTACATTTTCTTTTTAAATACATTCCCTATTTCCTTTCTAGAAAGTATTTTTCCTTATACCAACCCTGTACTAAATTTAGTTTGGAAGGATCCAAGGGATTGCATAAACATCTTGCGCAGAAAAGAGTGGATTGCGTTGTCAATATTAGTCACACTGTTGCTGACTTAATAAAAGAGGGTATAAGTGGGATTTATCCATGGTGGCTCGTTGTACATCTGAAGGAGCTCTTGCTAAGATTCAGAAAATCCATATTCCTAATAGCGTCACTTCTGATTCCATTGCCTGGGCCGGATCTGAAATGAGTTCATTCTTCTATTTTGCCCAGGCCAAGTCCCTCTCAAACTCTGCCTGATCATTTTTGGAAGGAAAAATGGAAAATCAAGATGTATCCCAAAGTTAAAACTTTTTACGAAGAGCTATTTTTGGCTCCAAAGTTAGAACTAGAGAAGCTCTATATTTATATTTAAGGAAGTGCTCTACACACCCTCAATTCAATGAATATTTCCTCTTTTAGAAAATGGTGCTCTGATTTTCTGTTGCATAATATAATAGCCCTGCAGATGAGTTTGGAATTGCGTATGTGGCATGTTTGCGTTGGAATATCTGGAAGGCAAGATCAGCATCAAGCAGTCTTCACAGCCGCTGAGTTTGGAATTGCTGATGCTGTAACAAATTTTTGGAAGATGAAGTTTAAAGATCAGCTTCATCCAAATTCTGCAGTAAGAGAAGAACATTAAGTGGTCATTTCATCAATGGATGATGCTGATTCCAGTTTTGTGGCCAAATTATTGGCCTGTAAAGGGGCCATCTCTATTGCTGCAGTTTTTTCCAATCAACAAGCAATGATAGAAATGGATTGGTGGGAGCTTTACTCGATTATTACACCTAAAAGCATTGCTTCTAGAATAGTCAATGCAGAATGATCTTTTAGACAACCTCAGGTCCAAGTCTTTCTCTCGTTTTTGTTCACCAAGCGAAATGGGAATGTTGCTGCACATTGGACTTTCTTTTTTTTTTTTTGCCATTAAAAGGAAATTCTATTAAGCATAAAAGAGTCTTACAGAAACTAAAAAACTAGCAGAAAAAAATTAACCACAGTTTCTAAAAGAAGGGCAGTCCCTCTCCAACAAGTTAAGTAAAGAAATTGGGGGTCGCACGGCCCAATTTAGAGGACACAATTCCTTAAGCAAAACTTTAACAATCCAATTTGCTACCATGTTAGCTTCTCTAGGAACCCATGCAAACAAGCAGGTTCTTAAAAAATTCCCCTTAAAGAGGATATTCTCAAAAGAATAGAAGCATCTCCAATTGTTAGGTGCCGAACTTGAATTTAAACAGTTGATTAGATGTTTAGAATCATATTCGAAACAAACATCATGTAAATCTTTACAGACACCAAAATCCATTACACGCTCCATAGCTAAAAATTCTGCTTCAAAAGCAGAGGAGGCAACACACAACTCAAACACACCTTCCATAATCCTTCCTTTGCAATCCTTGATAACAAAAGCAACAGCAGCACTTCTTAAGTTCTCCTGAAATGCACAATCTGTATTAATTTCTAGAAGGTTGCCCCAGGGAGCAAACCAACCATGATGAGAGCTATAATATGACTGATTAAGACAAAAATCATTATTATTAAGCCAACCATTAGCATCCCAAAATTCAAAAAGCATGTCATTTGCACGAATGCAAACTAGACACGAGTCCACCATAGTTTTTTCATACAAAAAGGAGCATATGGATTTCCAAATATGCCACAAAGTACAAGCAATAAGAGCTTTTTGCCAATGGTTGAAACTCCTATTAAGAAACCAAGAAGATAGCTATTGGTTCAAAGAAGGTACATTATTTTAAGACTCCAAATCACTTTCCAAAGATCCTGTAATATAGAAAAAGAAGTGGAAGGTTTAGGCTCCAAAATCACCTGTTGAAGTGATTTTGCAATATTATATCCTTCTTTGATAGAATAAGAGTTTCCATTACACCAACCCAAATCCAAAAATCCTCCCCACCAGATAAGACTCTCCTCACATTAGTAATAGCTTCTAACTCTTCATCGGATAGCCAATCTTCAACAAAATTCAAACTCCATTGATTGTTAACAATCAATTCATCCAAAATCATATCTTTCCAATCATCAAAAGGGCAAGGAGAAGATAAACACATACTTGGGAGAGGAGGTAACCAAGCATCTTTCCAGATTCTCGTCCTTCTTCCCTTTCCAATACTGGAGAAGAGATGGTCCTCCAGAATCCTTCACCCATCCAGGATGCTGCTCCAAATCCAAAAAGCACTTCCCCCATTTTTAACATAAAAAAAAAAAAAACCATAGTTAGGAAAATATAAACCATTTAAGATTCTAACCCACAACTGGTTAGGATTGTACAAAATTCGCCATCCCAATTTAGCCAACAGTACCAGGTTAAATTCTAAAAAATCCTTAAAATCAAGACCCCCATCAGATTTTTTTTTTTCTTTTCAATTTATCCTTTGAAACCCAATGAATTTTCCTACAGACATCACTGTCTTTCCACCAAAAACTAGATATAATTCTATCAAGCTCCTTGCAAGTCAATTTTGGATATGAAAAATAAGACATCGAATAAACGGGTATAGAGTTAATGATAGATTTTATGAGAACCTCTCTCCTAGCTTCAGACAAAAAAATTCACTACCATCCTTGTGTTTTCCTTCTGACTTTGTCCACAACAAAATTCAGAGCTTGAATTTTAGATTTGCCCCAGAGAATAGGCAAACTGAAATAACTACCCGGAGCCTCCACCAATGTGATATGAAAAATATGATCGATTTCCTCTTTAATTAAGTCATTGGTATCGCTGGAAAAATACAAACAAGACTTGCTAACGTTGATTCTTTGATCAAATGAATTACAATAAAAGTAAGAATATTTTTCATCTGTCTGCAATTATCTAATGTAGCTTGTAAGAAGAAAATAAAGTCATCTGCAAAAAGGCTGTGAGTGATGGATGGACAAGAGTGAGCTAACTCGATAACCTTAACCACCCCCAACTTTTCAGCCTTCTCAATCAGTTTTTATAACACATTACTGACCAAAATGAAAAGATAGGGGGATAAAGAATCTCCCTGACAAAGATCACGCTCTGGACAAACATCAGCAATTTTCTTACCGGCCATTAAAATATTAAAATTCATTGACGACACACACCAAAAAATCCTATCAACCCATTGCATCGAGAATCCCATTTTGATTAACAATTGGTATAGAAAGTCCCATTCCACTCTGTTATACGCCTTGTTCATGTCAAGCTTCAAAGCAAGCTCAGAATTACCTCCCTTCTTTCTTCTTAGATAATGAAAAGCTTCATGAACGACGACAATATTATCCTGAATTAAATGCTCTGAAACAAAGGCTCTTTGATATTCAAAGATCAACTAATTAAGGAATGGTTTGAGTCTATTTGTCATGCCATTAGAGATAATTTTCCAGGAGAAATTACAATGGCTAATAGGATGATATTCATTAACAGACGAAGGGCTCTCAATCTTAGGGATCGTCATCAAATCAGTATCATTTACACTATTGAATTCAAAACCATGAGAGAAAAAGGATTTGACAAGAAGACATACTTGCTCTCCAATGATATCCCAATTCTTTTGATAAAACACACCACTGAATTCACCCAAGCCTGGGGCCTTAGAACCACCTAGCCCAAACACAACAGCCTTGATAACTTCATTTGTAATGCTCTCTCCGTCTCAAATCATAAAACAATTTTAAAAAAATTTCTCCATTTCAAAATATAAAACATTTTAGGTAAATTAAGGTTTTATTAAATACATAAATTTTAATATTATTCTTTCACTTTTTATAATTAATTTATGTCCCTTCTCTTTTTAATATATTAAATGATGAGTATTTTTTAAAGTTTATATTTTATTTTAAAAAATAAAATTGTTAAGTGTATTTAATGAAGTTATTAATATATAAAATTTTATCTAAAAATATCTTATAATTTAATACGAAAGGAGAATCACTCATAAGAGAATTATTAATGTCATCACCAACTACCTTGTCAACATGACTTAATACTTCATCAAAGTTTCGAGATCCAAGAATGGGAGAGAAGACGTTTATAAAAGGATGAGAATTGATAATTAACCTCTTCCTCATTGTCAAGCCAAACTCCCTCCTCATTCATGATTCTTGTGATCTTATTACGGTTCCTTCTCTGTATGGTTATAAGATGAAAAAATTGTGCGTTCTTGTCACCACATTTAAGCCATTGTAGTGTAGAATTTTGATCCCAAAAAAGTTCTTCTTGCAGCCATATTTCATTAATTTTCAACCCATGCCTCCTCTTTTATCCATTTTGAAAAACTCATAAAAAATGTAATTCCAACAAAAATAATATTCCCTCAGTCCCAAGGCATTTTTAGATAAAACCTTACATGCCAATAAATCTCATTAAATACACTTAACAACATTATATTTTTAAAATAAAATATAAACTTTTAAAAATAATTATCATTTAATATATCAAAAAGAGAAGAGACATGAATTAATTATAGAAAGATAAAAGGTAATATTAAAATTTGTACATTTAATAAAACATCAATTTACCTAAAGTGTTTTATATTTTGGAATGAAGAAACTCTTTCAAAAGTGTCTTATAATTTCAGACGGAAGGAGTAGTGCTTTTTTTAAATATATAAAATTCATGATTTTTTACTATAATTGATATTATTAAAAGGTCCTTAAATGTCATTCGTGTTTCTAAATAAATAAATATTAATTTAATTCTTAATATAAGACAAAGTTTGAAATTTTTCGTCCTAAATATAAAATGAAGCTAGAGTAATTAATATTTTTTTTTCAAGTTTACTCCTTGTATATTTATTATCATTTGAGTTCCTAAACAACAGTTTATTTTAGTCATTAATTACAAAGAAAGGTAAAATTGAAAAGTTATACTATACTCCTTTTAATAAAAAATGTAAAATATTTTTAACTACATTTTATCCCTTAACTTTTTAACTAGTACTATCTTTTCATATTTATTATTATTTAATAAGGTGTTTCACTTAAAAATAAATATAAAATAATTTATTTATTTAAGGTATTTTTTTTAAAAAAATATACTAATTATATCTTAAAATACTAAAAATCCTTACATTTTTTTTAACATTCAAACCCAAAAAAAAACACTTTATGTTTTTTAAGCCAAGGTTGTATTTTATTTACAATTTCACTGTTATAACTAACATTTTTTAAAAAATATAAAATTGGTTAACCTCCTCTTATGTTGAGGATTGGAGAGAGTATATATACTCCCTCCTATTCTGAGTATGAAGTTTATTTGAAGGTTTTAGTTTGATTTTAAATATAAGGTATTTTTCTTTTCTTTATGATCTCTTGTATTGACAAGTTATTTTCCTGATTATATCCGAATTAAATGAAGAGGTTAGAATCCACAATAGAGAGAGATTCGACATAATCATGTGAACACAAATTCACATTTTTAATGAAATGTACTCTTCACTTGACTTTGGAGGCAAACATGAATCCTTGGCATTTAGTGGCGATGAAGCTCCTAGTTGGTTTCGACCAGCAGGGGGAGCACCTACCTAACTTCGCCTGTCCAAATCCCCACTCTCCCGCTCGTCATCATTCACATTCCCTAACAGAACCCAATCATTGCAAAACGACAAACTTCCTCAACTTTTACTCTGTTCTTTTATATATATATATATATATATATAAATTATATCGCATAATTTAAAAAATTTAATTAATAACAATAATTATATTTAAAAATAAAAAACTTAAATTAAAATATTTTATATTAATTAATATAAATATACATTAATTATTTTTTATTAATATAAATTATGATGGGTAATTTTAAAAATATATAATAATTTTTCTTATATAAAAAATAAAAAATAATATTTTTTTTTATAAATAGAAACGGAATGGTAGGTTTTAAAATTATACTTCATCTCTATAAGGCACTGTTAAAAAAATTTGATATCAAATATAAAATATTTTAATAAAAATAAAATTTTATTAATTTTTTTTAATATTATCCTCTCTCATGTATTCTTTTTTTCAATATTTTTTTATCAATAGAATATTAAATAAAATGTATATTTAAAAGTTTATACTATTATTTTAAAAAAGTAAGATTGTAAAGTGTACATACGAGCTTTATTAGTATATAAAATTTTATCTAAAAATATTTTATAATTTAAAATGAAGAAAACAATTAATATGTTAAACATTTTTCAATTTTCACCTTAGGCTTTTTTTTAAAAGTTAGTGATGTGTCCCAGACTATAATTAGAATAATAACAATAATTAATGTTGTCTTATTTTTTAAAAAAATAAAACAATTTTCTTTGAAATGAAGAAAAAAACAATGAATGTAATCTTAGAGTAAAGTTAACCAACCTTAATTACAGCTCTTAAGGAATAAAAATTAATATTCTTAAATTTGTAAAAAAATGTTTGACTTTTCATTTTTTTCATTAATATATTAATTAATAAATATAAGAAAAAAGTATTTAAGAATAACAAGTTGATGTAATTAAAGAAAATAATAATTAAAAAATTAGTTGCTGCATCTTTGCTTTACATATTTAGGTGAAAAAACGACTTCAAAACTTTGTCATATGACTAGAGTTAGAGGAAGTTGTTTACCAGAGAACTATAGGGAGTTAATATGTTCATTTCTTTCATGTGAACAAAAACTCTTTTTTTTTTTTATAGAAAGCTTTTCTCCCTTATCCTTCATTTTTTAAGCATAATCGGTGAATTTATTTCCATGTCAAAAAAAGGTTAACAGAATTACAACAAAATTAATTTTGTCGGTCTCAGTTCATGATTCTTATGTATATTTTTAAAATTATAGGACTAACGTTACAAGCAAATTAAACTAAAGAGATTGAAAACAACAAAATAAAACTATAAGAATTAAAAACAAAATGCAATTAAAAGTATAGAGAACTATTATCATATTTTCTGTAATAATGATAATTATTATTTAAGTAGACTAGAGTATAATTATTAATGATGGGGGCCTCGTGAGATGGATGGATGTATCTCCAAGTCTAATTCTTGTTAAAGAAAAAAATGTGGTGGAGAAATTGAGTGAGTGAGGCAGAGAGAGACAAAGAGTGTAAGTGTTACAAACTAAAAAAGCGATCACAATTTGGAGGCGTTGCGAAAAGCAGTGGTGTCGAAGACCTTGAGGAAGAATCTTGTTCTTGGAATAGAGAGCTTAGATTGGAGAATGGATCCAATGGAAGCGATGAGCTTCTTCTTCACTTGCGAGTCTATGCCTCCCATCGACACTATCTCCGCGTACGCTGCTGGTTCCTTGTTCCCCTCAAATGATATCTGCACCGACCCCTTCAGTATCACCATCACATACTGCAACACCATTTATTACTTTCATTATTACAGGCTCTAGTCATTTGCACAAGTAACTATGAATTCAATTCCCAAGTAGTAAATCCCAAATATAATTGGGAATTATTTACTCTTTACCCTCAAGTGATCTATCTTGTCATTATTTGCAGCCACTTAACAATAAGTTACATTATAATTGAAATTATAACACCATTTAATTTTACCACCTTGAATTGTCATGAGTAATACCCTTATGATTATGTATATACAAAACTTAATTAGTTGAAAATGATCCTCTATTTACCCTCGTGGTAATTAATTTTTGCTAATGGTGTGGTATACTCCTCTAATGTCTTACAACTTTTAGACAACTTAGTGTGAAAGTCACAGGTTAACTTTTATTAATTCAACTCTAATTAAGTTCTCTTTCTGAACCATAATATATATAGGTTATTGATAACTACTTTATCATTCTAAAAGAAAGTTAGGAAAAACTCTATGCACCATTTGGTAGGATGGAATTGAGATTGAAAAAATGAAAGTGGAATTAACAATTTTTACAAAATTTCAATTGTAACCTCATTAAATGTTATATATAAATGCATTAATCATGATAATTGAAATTTAGTGTATTATTTTTTTTCAAAAAAAGTAATAAATGAAGTACAGTATAATTAAAAATAATTATAAAAACTATATAACACCTTATATATTTTGGATCAAACAATATTTTTTACCTTCCTCCTACTTTTCATGTTTCACATAAAATGTCAAACACAAGGATCCACACCCACTTTATCAACTAGGAAGATTCACTCCCACTAAAATTCTCTTCTAAATCTTAATGATTTTTATACTATTCTTTGTTATTTAATTTAAACCATTTACTTGCTTTTTTTTTTTTTGGTTGGCCATGATATTCTTTTAAGTTACTCAGTGCTTAATCAGATAATATTGTCGGATGAAGTTTCCCTCACATCATTAAACTAACAATCCAAAACGTTGACCCCAAAAAACTGAGCAATCAAACATATGGACATTGAATTAATGAAGTTTGATAATATAATAAGCAAACAGTACTATACTTCATAACAAATTTATAATTATTTTAGTATATTTAAATCACAGTGTGTAAGTTTATGCATTAAATTTTGTCATACATTAAAATGATATATAACTTGATCAAAAATTCAAACTGTATAAGTTCTTACTACTCTCTCTCTCTCTCTCTATATATATATATTCATCCCTTAATACTGGACAGAGTTGGCTGCGCAGTTCTTTCTGGAACCTTTTTCTCTTTTTAAGATCTCTCTCTTAATCATACACAGGCAGAAACTCATGGTGGGTTCAAGTTGTAACCTCAATTTTATGAAAATGAATATAGAAAATTAATTTGCAAACATGTCATCTCCCACAGCCAGAGATAATTGTTAAGATGGACTCTGAAACTCTTGAAAGAATATTCAGAGATAAAACAGAGTAAGCTGGAATCCAAATGAACTAAGCGCGTAAGCAACACGGCAATACCAGAAAAGCAATAGCCAAAGGATAAGAATGAGCCTATGAGGAGAGATATAATAACCCAAATAATAAAGAAGGTTTTGAACGGATTTTTAATTTGCCAACATGTATAATAAGTAGCAGAAGTTGAATAATCTGTAAGATTGAATCGCCGGAGTTCAAATCTAAAATCAACTTGAAGAAAATCTCAGGAGAGAGGGGGAGAGAGAGAGATACTTTTTGGGGCTTTCCGATGATGGAGGAGACAGTGGAAGTAGCTTCGGAGAAGATAGGATCGGTGTCGATTCCGTCTAAGTTGACGTTGGTGGAGATATAAAGGCAAGGCATCTTTCTTCTGATTCTGATTCGGCTTGGTGTGATAATGAAGGTGAAGAAGATGATCGAAAGAAACAAGTGGGAGACACGAGCGAGTTGGACTCGGAGCAATCCCAGCTTCTTGTGGTCTATATAAAGAGCCAATCTCCTCAGCTTTTACTGTTTTGACTTTTGACCTTCCCTCCCTCTTATTCTCTGATTGGCTGGTGAAGCCTTGGAAATCCACGTTCCCCACTCCCTCTGCCTTTCGCGAACATCCATTGTCTACTGTTCCTTCTCGTATTTTTAATTAAATTACATGAATTAATAAAAGTTAATTATCAATTAAAAGTATAATGATATTTTAATTTTATTTTTAATTATTTTAAACAAAAAATAAATATTTTTTAAATTAAATTAATAAAGGTGTAGTTTGACTGTTTGGTTGAATCGTTTCTGCTTCGGTCATTCCCTTGGGTGGGCCGTGGGCAATCCCATTCCATCATTTTCCCATACGAATTCCCTCCCAAATTAATGAAATCATCATCTCAGGGGAAAAAAGGCACCTTTTAAATTACCAAAATACTCGTCTTTCTCTTAATCTTTTTTTTCCCCAATTAATATAATAATTAAGAAATATTTTCAAAAGACAAAGGAATGAATATTTTAATTTTTAATAAAAATGAAAAAAATAGTACCATAATATATTTTTATGCTTTCTTTTATTGGTATTATTTAAAATCCTCTCATTTAATGAGTGTTCAAATTATAATTGTAGGATTTCATCAATATTTAAAAATTTATGCTTAACCAAGAATAAATAAAATAGTGAACTAAAACACGATTTTATGAGGATGCAGTTTAATAATTTCTTTTCAATAATAATTGGATAAAGGTTAAGGGCATGGAAAAACACGGAGCTGTGATTTGGTTCCCTCAATAGCTTATGCTAACATTCTGCGATCAACAGTTCAATTTAATCAATTATCTCTATAGAACCACACTCACTACATCTGAAAGGATTTGAGACAGTCATTGAACACGGATCCTTCTTTTATCTAGGGGTAATATTGTCCAATCAAGGATAGATATCTATTTTTTGATGGTATATATATTTTAAACATATTTATTTTGTTACATTAAATCTCATTCACACTGATCTTATGTTACTCTTCTCTGCCGACGACACTGTTATTACTTTCAAAAGTCTCACTGCTTGTCAAACTACTTACAACGTATTATATTAAAATAACTGGTTATGATCTCCTAATTAGCAATTTAATAAAAAAAATTAAGTTAGAAGTCCTTATAATTTTACATGATTTTAAACTAAAATTCTAATAATTTATTTTATTTTAATCAATTTTTTATAATTTAATCAAGTAAATATGTTAGTACCTACTCCTTCCGTTTAAAAATGTAAAGCATTTTTAACCGAATCTCACTCTTCAATAAAGTAGTTACCTACTTTTCAACTAACCTTATTTTTTTTATATTTATTGCTATTCAATATTTTACAATTAATATAAAGTTATTATTGATAGAGACACTTTTTAAAAAAAGGTAATGATTACACCTCAAAAAACTAAAACTATCTTACATTTTTTAACATCCAACTTCTCAAAAAATATCTCATATTTTTAAATAGAGGGAATAATTGTTAGCATCTTTTAATTTTCTCTTTTGAAAAACAAAATTAGTGACTTTTATTTATTTCTTAAAAGTTTGGTCAAAAAATATATTTATTAAAATATTATATAATTTTAGAATAAATTTCACAATTTTTATAATTCAAAAATTATATAATCAGGTTATATATTTTTTTAAAAACTTAAATTATTGCGTGAAAAACCCTGAAATCTGAACTTTTAAAAGATACAAAATAAACTATAAATTTTTAAATTCATAACAAATTAAACCTCACTGTTAATTAACCCAGCATTGACGCCGTTAATGTTCATTCAGTAGACATAGTCAAAATGTTAATGTAAAAGTCTCTTGCCGCCGATGTATCATTTTTAATTAATGCCACAGACTCTAAATTATTATGCAAGTGACATCCTGAATTTTGAACTTTAAAATTTAGAGTTATTTTTCATAAAAAATTATTTTAAAATTTTGCCTCTCATGACCATTGAACAGTAATATTTATTTATTTATTTTTAACATCGATCAAGATATTGACGTGAGAGGGAAGAAAGGTCACAACCACCTTTTTCCTGTTTTCATAAATCTAAGTAAATAACAAATTAACTTAGATTAGTGTTTATTTCTTCATTTGATACAGTTGTCATGTACTTCCTTTCTTAAATATAAAGTATTTTTTTAGAAATTAAATATTTAAAAATATAAAATATTTTTAATCTTTTAATATACAATTATTTTTTTTTTAATGTGTTCCTATTAAATAAATTATTTTATAATTATTTTAGGAGGAAATATCCTGTTGAATAGAGATAAATATAAAAATATATGATTAGTTTAAAAATAAATAACTTCTTTATTAAAAATAATATTTAATTAAAAATAATTTATATTTTTTAACGAGAGAATATATAATTATCAATATTTATACACGTATTACTAGATAACAGTTATATTATATATTTATATATTAGTTATTTGTAGTGATACGTTATAGTAATATTAAAAAAAGAAGAAGAAGACAATAAGCTAAGTGGGTGTAGCACACTTAAATGATTTTCAGATTTTTCAAGAAATTGGTTTGATGACTGCCGCTTATGGAAACAAATCTTGAGGAAAATAAAAAGGGAAGATTACGAAATAATGCGAATCTGAATGACTTTTCGCCATTTCGTTGATTATTGTCCATTTTAAACGCCGCACTTGAAGCCGCGCACATGTTCATTTCATTAATTAATTAAATCAAATAGTTTCTTCTTTAATTTATTTCTTTAAACAAAATCTGCGTTCTTTTAAATACAATAACACAGTGATTAGCAAAAAGGTCAGCTGCAAATAAAATATTATCTCTGCGTTTATTTATAGATTATAAGAAGCACTTATAGTTTAATTTGGGAGAGTTATTTTTAATTGAGACTGATAATATTTAAATTTGATTTAATAAAATAATCATCTATAAAAAGATAATTATCTTAAACTTGAGGTAAAATCCTTACATCTTAAGGTAGAAGTGACTCAAATAAGCAGTCAATACAATACTCAATATCCTGTAGTTAACATCAATGAGGTGGGCCGATCAATTTTCTTATTTTATTTTATCTGTTTCTTACTTTATTCAATTTGAACCATCTTTTCTTTGATTTGGCCTACTCCCACCATTCCCTGTTATTCATCCCCTTTAATATTATAAAATATTCTTAATAAAATTAGTTAATTACCTTTAAAATATCATCCTCTTTTCATATTTATTCTTGTTTAATGTAATGTCTCAATTAAAAAAAAACCTCATTAATTACACCACTAATTAAGAGTTCTTACAATAATTATATGATTTTATATATCATTGCTGCATAGACAACAGAAAAATTCAACTTTCGTCTATCTTGTTATTTTAGGGACACATCGACTTTCACACTTGAGTTGTCTGTCTCTTTGTTAAAACGAGGAGAACATGTGAAGCCTTAATAAAACGAAAAAAACAGGATTCATACAAAAATTTAGGAGAAGATATCAATCTTTAATTTGACTTTGATTCGTCGTACATTACAACACAACAAAAAATAACAATATATATATATATATATATTGTCACGCAAGCTTTAAGACTTCTACAAAATAATGCTATCCACGTGCTAAGGCCCAGAATCGTAATTTCAAATTATTTGAAATTAATTAAAGTTTTATATTTTGCTAGAAAAGGGGAAAAAAAGGGAGAAAATGCTGCCTTACGGTGACATTGCATAATGCATACACACACTTACTTTTATAATTTTATTTATAAAGAAAAGAAAGAAAAAATTTGATCCTATTTATAAAATACTTGTCAATTCTTAATATTTATCTTTACATTTTTACTCTTAGTAAGTACCTTAAATAAAAATATCAGTAATAAGATTTAAGAATATTTATTAAGGATAAATGTAAAAATTTGTTAAATTTTAAGATAAAGTTAATAAAGTTTAAATTTTTTTAGTTCCTATAAAACATGTTAAAAATAATTTATAAATAAAATTAGAGGGAGTAAGTCATAACATGTCAAGAAAATTGATTTATTACAGCAACATCAATTCCTTTACTAACTGTCTCGCAAAAATTAGTCTATTATTATTACATCTATTTCAATTACATCTTATATGGTGCCACGAAAATATCAATTTAATTCTGTCCCTAAATATAGTACTGTGTACTAGTATGTCCTATATAGAATCAAAATATTGATCAATATAATGACAAAATGCCTTTAACAAGATTAAATATGTCCAATACAATGCACAAAAGCATTCCTATGTATTTATCAAATTTCAACTTAATCGTGTATAATTGCATAACAAACATATATAACACGTCACCACCATTGTTAATGCAAAATTGAACAAAAGCTATATGAAAAAAAATGTTGTAGTGAGTGGGGGGTTAATGCTATAGGTAAGGGATTTAAAATATTGGAAACAAAAAATGAAATCAAAGTTTATAAAAAAAATGTAGGATTTAAATCCTTTAAAATTAAGATGAGTAAATTTCGATAAAGTTCACCTTTTTACGAAAGAAAGAAAAATTTTTATATTTTATAAAAAAATAATAAAAAGAGAAAAAATATTGAAAAATGAAAACTTCAGTAAAATTCACAAATATTAACTTAAAAAGATTTAAATCAAAAAATGTTATAGCCTTATATTAATTAGAGGAATATGTGACATTGTTAACTGCAAGATGGATGTTATAAGCTCATAATGCATGAATTTAAAATATATTATTCTTATTCGTCCAATAATGTGATACAATCATACAATACATAAATTTTGAGAGAAATTAATCCGTAGTTTATTTTGTTATAGTTTTGGTCGACATTAAATTAGGGTCTTGTAGTTTATTTTGTTTTAGTCAAATTCTTATAATTTAATTTATTACATATGTTAATTCTTGAAGGTTAAAATTGATTAATTTTCCCACAACAAAAATATTATTCAAGTTGAAAAACTTTTGATTTAATATTTTTGGGAAAATTTTAATTTAATACAAAGGTTATATTTTTTAAAATTTTTTTATGAAATTTCTATATGTATAAAACTTATTTAAAAGACATAACTTAGTTATATATATTTTGAGTCATGAGAATTATGTACTTAATTCTAAAATTATAACATTTTAATAAAAATATAAAAGATCTTAGTCTCATTTTTTAAAACAAAAATTCAAGAATTTCGACTGGATTAATAAATTTCCTGTATCAAACTATAAGAGCTAAATTCAAATAAAATAAACTATATAAGAGCCAAATTTAATAAGATTGAAAAAAAACTATAAAGATGTGCAGATTATTATTATTTTTCCTAAATTTTAAGTATGATGCACTCATAAATGTGATGGAAAGAATAAACTTGTAAAACATGTCATAATAGTAACATTCTAATTTTGAATCACACAAGGTGTATTTATAAAAAAAGATGAGAATATATACTGAATTTCTCCCTTATTTTTAAGAAGCACATGAAACATATAAAGCGATGAAGATAAGAAACACGTACACGGTACGAGCAACCATGGCATGAATGACCCAATAAATTCAGAAAGGATATTTTCGGTAGAACATATTTAAGACGTGCGCGTTATGTATGTCTGTATGTCCGGATTGTTTAAACTTAGATACGACAATTCAGAGTATATTATTTTCTATATTAAATGAAATTAATGCAAAGTAATATGAATTTTGTAATTATTTTAATAACATAAATTAAATTTAAAATTGAACTTTTTGTTATTGTAAGAAGTGGATGAATTGAAACTTTTAAGCAACGAGACTTGGTAGTATCATGCATGTATCTGTGGATGGGTACAGGTTCAACTAATTGGATAGGGATGCAAAATCAAATCAAATATATACATAAATAGAGAGAGAGAGATGGCCACCGATCGAGTTGTCAAGTTGGAACGAAATGATATTTTCAGAATTGAGTGAGTGATGTTAGTGAGGACGGTGACAAGTCCATTAGCGTGTCCCAAGGGGAGGTTGGAAGAAAGACAGAGAAACCGAAATATAGAATCATGTTTGGTGTGCTTTCAAATGTAATTGTTCATATTGGATTCTGTCCACCACTTTTGCGCTATTTTTTTTTTTTGTTACAACTTTTTTTTAGTACCAGGACATAGACAATCTGCATAAAGAGATTTACAATCAGGTTATGTCAGATCTAATGAGATTTCTACACCCTAGTGGCGAGTTGGTTAAAAATGATAATATCTAGATTGCCGTGAGATGCCTGGCGAGCAAATAGATTGATGCATTTATTGACTTGTTAGTACAAATGGTTGAGGATTCGGTTTGTTTGGATAATATCTGAGAGAGGATTTGGTTTCAACCTGTAACGTATCTTTAGGCTATGTATTTTCGTATAATATAGCAATGATTGTGAGTTGTATTCTATTCTCTCTTCAGTAGAACAGATACAATCAATAATTATTGGATCTAGAGAAATGATTTTGGACATTTAAATACAAGGTCTCGATTAGTTTGAGTCTTTGTGAATACTAAAATTGCCACTGTTTGAAGCCCAATCCAACTCCAATTTGAATATCGCCATGGCAACTGATGGTTTGCCACCTTAAAAAAGTGCACCAAAGGCTTGATGGCCATAGGAAAATGACCAGAAGGAGAAATATGAGGTCACATTTATTTATCAAAATAGAATATAATAAAATGAAATGGATTAAAAAAAAAAAGAAAATGACTAAAGGGGATAGGTGAGCACATTTATAAAGGGAGGGATAATTTAGTTCATGAGATTGAAAATCATGATTTATCAAATTTTTAAAAAGTGTGATGATTTTCATATTTGTAGCATGTATTAATAAATTTTATCATGTTTATCATGGAGAAAAAGATGATTGAGTTTATTTTTATTTTGATTTTTATTTTATTTTATTCTATTATATTCTAATAAACAAACGTGACCTTAAAAATTGAAATATGGGAAAATAACATTTAAGGATCCTTTAAGAGCATCAAGTACAATGAATTAAGATTATGGAATTTTGAAAGTTTTAAAAAAAAGAACATAGTTCTTGGCTGAAACTAAATTTTCGGAAGTTAGTTTTTTCAATCCTCATCTTTCATATTTCCAATAAACTGTGATTTACGGAATATCCCTCTCTTCTACGCAAGTCCTCTCTCCCTCACTAGATTTTCTCAGGCAGTGCAAGCTTTTCTCTCGTCTCGGCGCAAGTGGCATCCCCTTCCTGGCTTGGCTTTGGTCAGGTGAGGGGACGGTCTTGCTTGTTCATTTATGTGTTGATGGTTGTTTAAAGGTGGTGGTGGCTTGGCTAGGATTTGACTAAGATCCCCACTTTTGTGACTTTGATTTGTGCTTTTTAATTTTTTGAGTAAGGGTTTTGTTTGCGATTGTCTTTACTTCTTTTGATTCTTCTTCTCAAAGGACAGTTGTCAATTATGACTGGTGATGGCAAATGCAAAGCACCAAAGAGGGGATTATGTACCATCAAGCTGTTAGAAATATTATATTAAGTGTGTTTGAGGATAGTATACGTTATTAAAATAATTTAAATCATTTGATTAGATATTTTTTAAATTTATATATTTATGATTTATTTTTTAATTTTTAAATGTGAGATTTTTTTTTTATCTTCTAATACAAGCAAAGTGGCTCAATGTGTGGTCACTAGCGAATTCTACCTTGGCTTCTCCATCTTGTTGGCTATTGCAAGTCTTTTTGGACAAAAAGGGGTGAGACCTTTGGGGTGGGTTTTCTGAACCCCATCCCTTACAATGGTGTTAATGTCGGCGACAGTGACTTTTTTCTTGCTAATTCCAGCGAGCAGATGGTGCCTAAATTTTGCTGGCGAAGTTGGAAGCTGTTGTTTTCCTTGTTCTTGCACGTTATTGGAACCTTTATTCTAAAACCTTTTATTTTCCTTGTCTTTATCCTAATGAAAATATAATCTTCTTCACAAAAAGAATCTCATATTTTTTATACTCATTTTACATTTTCAATACTCATCTTTATTTGGCAAAAAAAATTATCATTAACATTTTTAATAATATTTTTAAATATTTTTTATACTCATCTTTCAGATTTTTAACGTTTATATATAACTGTTTTTAGTATTGGAAACATGGAAATTAAAATAAGTCTATGGAAGGGACTTAATTTCCCTCAAATAAGATTAAGGGTTTAAGTTTTATGGACGGAAAATTGAATTGGGAACATAGTAATTAAGAACTACTGACTAAAATTTATATTAGTTGAGAATTATTTGTTGTCAAAATTCGAATGAAAAAAAACTCAAATGGATTGTTGTTAATTTAAAATATATTATTATTAAGATTCGAATGAATATTTGTTAATAAAAAAATAATCCAAATTAATAAGTATCAATTAAGTTTTAATAACAACTGATTTTTGATTGATATAAATTTTGATCATTGGTCCATGATTACTATTTTTCCAATTGAAATTTGACTTGATAATATTAGATAATCAATATAGTTATATGACAAAAATCATAATTTTATATTTTTATTTTATTCTTATATTTCTATATTTTATTTCTTTAATTAAAAGTATTCCTATCCCACACCATCATATATATCGTAAGACATCTTTCAAATAAGCCATTCATAACTAACTTTGATTCAAAAACTTGGTATATACAGGTAATAATCTTGTATTAGCCATGGCTGTGAGAGAAGACAGATTAAACCACAAGTGCAGTCGTGGTTGATGGATCTTATACCATTTCATGCATTCTGTAATTAATCATTAATGTAGTAATGGGTTTCACAGAAAGAAAAACGCTAGAGTTAATCAAACCAATTAAATTTTGACACGCATTTGCTTGAATTTTTAAACGTGTTTTTTTGGGGGTTTTTGTTGTCGTAGGGAAATTGAATAGTGATCCCATGGTCTTTCTTTTTTGGTTGGGTCAAGAAGGGGACTCTACATGCATTTTAGACCATTCCCAAGCTCGCTCATGCCTCAGCATTGCCGTTGAAATCTGAAGCCTCCGAATCTTCATGCTTGTGTGTGTGTGTGTGTGTACATGTTAGTCAGTTCCTGCACGTATGGGTCCGTTCTGTGGTCAACAGTCAACAGATCATGACATATTCATTGATCATTCATATTTAAAAAAAAAAAAGACAATAAAATTTTTTTAAATCATTTAAGTGATATATTAATTTTATAAAATGGCATAATTTTTTTGAAGTCCTAAGAAATGTTTCTGTCATTAGGAAATTATAAGAAATGATACTTTTGCCCTTTATTCAAATTTAAAAAATTCATAATTTTTCATTCACAACTTTTGTTCATATATTAATAACTTTTATTTCTAAATTTACAACAATTTAATAACTATTCACAAGTCATGATTTATGAGTCTTGATATGTATCAGATGTTGAAAATTTAAAATTTTTCATTCACAACTTATTCCTATATTAATAATTTTTATTTTTAAATTCACAATAATTCAATAATCATTCGTAGATTCGTATTTGCAGGTTTTGATATATATCAGGTGTTAAAAATTCATAACTTTCTATTCACAACTTTTGTTTATATATTAACAACTTTTGTTTTTAAATTCACAATTTTGAATATGCAGGTTCTGATATGCATCAGATGTTGAAAATTCACAACTTTTCATTTACAACTTTTATTCTTAAATTAACAACTTTTGTCCTTAAATTCACAATAATGGAATAAGAAATTGTAATTTATCAGTACCCTTTATAAATTGACTAGATCAACAAAAATGAATTACCACTCTAATCCAAAAAATAACAAATTTTATTAATTTAAATGACAAGAAAACCTTAAAAAGTGACAACTATCTAAGGTTTTGTTATTAGTTACATGATCTACAACTTGCATCAAAATACTCTTCGATCCTTTTGACAAAAATATATGAAGGGTTAAATCTTCTAGTATCATCCCAATATGTCAACCATTCTCATGCCAACCTGAAACAATAAAATAGTTATTTATCAACATGTTTATTTTTCAAACATCATAATCATATATGTGTTATGTTTAATTTAACAACAACTATTCTTTTTATATTTATAACTTTATATCAGTCATTTACAATTTTAGTTTATGCATTTACAACACAACTGAAAATGATATATCATTTATCATTTATTCATAAGTAAGCATTCATACTCACGTACAGCAGAGAAAATTAAAAAATGAAGACCTCAATCATGAAGAGAAAATGAAGACCTCAATCATTTATGCATATTAACTTACATTAACTTCAACTATCACATATGGGAGGAGAAATTTTCAAGGAGAAAAAGAAACTTACCTACATACTACACAGCTAATAGAGCTGTGTATAGAAACTAAAAAAAAAAAAGATAGATGAGAAGGAGAAAGAGAAGAAGGAGAAGATGGAGAAGGAGACGGAGAATGAGAAAGAGACAGACTAGAAGAAGAGAAGAGGAGGAGAACAAGAAGACGAAGTAGATGGAAGAACATACAAGAATGGCTTTACATTGAGGCTTGATATTTTTGTTTTATTTGAGAATAATTTGGTCATTTCTTTTAATTCTCTAATGATAGAAAAATTCCACGGGACTTCAGGAGAATTATGCTATTTCATGGGATCAATTTGTCATTTATATAATTTAAATAGATTTTTCTATCATTTTCTCTTTTTTGAATGGTCCATATTTAATTCTTTTTAAATTTATATTTATATTTATATTTATATTTATTAAAATAAAAATTTATAATTTTTTTATTTATCTTGATAGTATAGATTTAATAGAAATGATTTAATTTAATATAATATTTTTATAATTTTTATAGATTAACCATAAGTACTATGGGCAATCTAGATTTAATATTAAATTTTTTATGATTTTTATTTTAATAAATACAATATTAAAAATAGAGATAATATTCTAATTCTTACTTTTTAAATATATATATATTTTAAAAAAATTGTTAGTTAAAATTTTTAAATTTAAACTATCCAAGTAAATATGGATAAAAAATTTATAAATTATAAAAAATTTCAATATTAAGCTTGAACAACCCAGATTAAATCTAGACTATCTAATTGATAATAAACAGATTTATTAATCTTCTTATAATTTTTGTTTTTTATTTTAATAAATATATAAATTTAAAAATTTAAATCTGAACTACCGAGATTTTATCATTTTAATGAGCACTAAAGATGATTCCATGCACGTATAATACTGAGTTGATTCGTGCATCTGATTTTGTTACATTTAATTTCTCGTGCTCATTAATTGCTTTCATTGTTGGCCAATTTTTGTTCCCACTTCATTAATTTGCACAGCAGGACATGTCGGGCTATCCATCTAGTCTTTATACTTTTTTTTTAGGACTGGATCTTATAAAAATAGAAAATTTTTATACAAAAGAGTTTTTACACTTGACCTTTATAAACTCGTTAAAAATGGGTAACTCATGAAAATATCAGTCCATGAATTATGAAAAAGAACTAAAATATTCCGAAATTATTAAAAAATTACAAACTTGACATCTGGTAAAAAGAATGAAAGAAATGAGACGAAAATTCAACATTATTTAATCTTTTCCTGTAGCATTATGTTATTGATATGCAAGAGACATTCCGGACTTACCCATATTGAAAACTCATTCACTAACGCAAAAAAGGATTGTGAAATAGTTTTCTTTTTTGCCTTTTTGTTTTGCCTACCAGAGTGGGGACAGAACCAGGTTAAGATTTGAATGGGGTCAAAGTTGGGTTGTCCAATGTGAACAAGTGACCATGCATATGTATATTTTTCATTGGTCTTACTTTTAAAACAATTCTAACCTGTTTATTGAAATTAAAAAATTTTAAAAATTATTAACTCTTTTTTAATTTTACCCTTATTTAATATACATACTTTATTAATACATTTTTTCTCACAAACATATATCCATTGTTTGGATAGGCAGAAAATAAGGAGAAAAGAAAACTAAGATGAAATTTTTTTAAAAATTTACTATTTTTTTAAATTCTTAGTTTGATTTTATCTCATTCCTATTTTTTTTTTCACTTTTTCTTTCATCACAACGGAGGTAAAAGAAAAAATTGTGATACAAAAATAATGACATGTCTATAAACAAAACTAAAACAATTTTTCTATCTAACTTATTTTAAGTCATAATTTATTGATGCTAGTATTTAATCTTCTCTCTCTCTCTCTCAACATGCTTTTTAAGTCAGGATTTGGATGAAACATCCCCTTTTGAAACTGACTTCATTATCTTGTAGTATTATTGCAAAACCTATCAAACCCATGGAAATCATTGTAGATAAGCCATAACTCAAGAACCTTTTCAACTAACCGAGCTGGAATTGCATTCGTTGTTCATCATTTGTGATGAGCATCGCGTGCTCATCATACCAGAAGAGATCTTGATACTCTATTTTAGTCTTATTTGATTCTTATCGTTTATTTAAATTAATTTTTTTAAATATTTTTAATATTATATTTTTTAATATAAAAAATATAAAAAATTTTAATATTAAATCTGCATTATTTAGAATAAATTTAAATGATTAATTTGTAAAATTTATAAATATTTTAATATTAACGATGAGCAATGGAACTTTAGTTAAGACACATGTACCTCTTCGAGAAAATAAAAAAAGTTGGGAGGCTCAGATCCCCTCCAAATTACCTAGGTGCGCCCCTCTACCCGAGTATTTATGGACCTGTACTTCCATTGGTAAAAATGCTTAGGAACGCTCCAAATCACCATATGAACGTGTTGATAAACCCTATCTCAGGAACGTCCTCACAGATGCTAGGTGTGAAAATGCAAGGAGGTAGGATTGTTTTAGTTTGAGTTATTTATCATAATGCTATTGGTGAAAAAGGGTGGGAGAATGATAATTAAGGATATTTTAAGAACATTAATCTTCATTATGAATTGTGAAATTTTAAAATTTCAGTTAAAAACTATAGTTCTTAATTGTGATAAAAAAATGTAGTTTATGATGTGAAATTCATTATTGCCATTTGAGAATTTACTAATCTAATTTAAAAATACTTGTAACGTATATTGTGAAAACATGAAATCCTACTTGAAAATTAATTGTTGAATAAAAAGCACCACTTGAGAATTTACTAACTCGATTTGAAAAAATTTCTAACATATATTGTGAAAACATAAAACTTCACTTGAGAATCGATTGTTTAATAAAAAAACACCAATTTGAACAAATCACTTTTTATTAAATAATTGATTCTCAAGTTGAGTTTTATTTTTTCACAATATACGTTAGAAATTTTTTTAAGTCTAGTTAATAAACTTCCAAGTGGTGCTTTTTGTTAAATATTCCATTCGCAAGTGGGATTTCATGTTTTCATAATATATATTAGTAATTTTCTCAAATTGGGTTAGTGAATTCTCAAGTCATGTTAGTGAATCTCACCTCACAAACTGTATTTTTTTATCACAATTAAAAATCATGATCTTTACTTAAGATTTTAAAATTTTACGATCCATAATTAATATTAATATTCTTAAAAAATTTTTAATTGTCATTCTCCCAAAAAAGGTTGTTCCCTCGCCTCCTTTGCTGTTCTCCTGAATAATAGATTGAATGAGAAATTGCAATTTTAGGTTCAATTTTGTTGTCAAATGTCAGGTCAGGGATTTGTTTTGATTCTTTTTGGTGATTAAGGATCTTCAGATATCCTTAAATGTGATTTCCCCAAAATCAATTCTGTTTTATTTATTTATTTTATATCCTTCCCCTTCCTCCTACCCCGCGCGCCGCAACGGCCTCGCTACGGTGCGCGAAATAATCCAGCTCCACCCTTCACTTCTTCACTGTGCCTCCGTGCGTCTACTTCCTTCCTTCTCCGGCCTCCGCGAGTTAACTTCTGCCACTACAAGATTTAATCTTCGGCAAGCTTCACTTCCATTGATTTCATTCGGTCTTCTCTGGGCTTGCTTGACGAGTTCTCATCTTCCCTGTGTCGTCATTGAGTTTCAACTTTGTTCGGAACTTATAGGTGTAGGTACTGCTTCAATCAATGGACCTATACCACAATACTCTCCCAAATGAAGAAGAATCCCTTTCTCCCTCCACCTTGGCTTCGATGAGGTCCCTGATCGTCAGCCCTTCAACTCCACCATCAACCATATCCTCCATTATTTAAAAGCTGATTCGCTCACTCGAATTTAGTGACAAAGATCTTCTTCATTACTCTTTCAACCTCCTCACCCATCTCGCCTTCCACCACCCTTCCCTTTCTCATTTCGTTTTTCAATCTGTCTGTTCTCACTGTCTTCTCTCTGCCCAATCGACCCGCCTTGCCGTTGACTCGCTCCAAGTACTGGCTTCCATCACAGCATGTGTTCCATCACTGGGCTTGAATATGGATAAGCTTGATGATGGGTTTTATGTTTCTCTCTGTTTTGGCCCGTGTTTGCATGTCTGTGGTTGCTGAATAATGCAGGGCGCTTTCAAATTCAGCCTTCTTTACTGTTTGCTGTGTTGCTAGGGTTCACAAAGGATCCTTATCCTTACGTGAGAAAAGCTTCTCTGGATGGACTTGATTTGAGTAATCATGGCGTCTTTGAAGACTCTAGTTTAGTGGATGGATGTTATCATCATGCTGTTCAACTTCTGGGTGACATGGAAGATTGTTTGAGATCATCTTTGATTTGTGTTGCAAGATACCATTACTCAATGTTTTCCTTTCCTTTGTGTGCTTCCCGGCGAATATGACTTTGCAATGCTTGTGAATAATAATTAAAAGCTAGTATTTCGAAGCTCCAAGGTATGGTATCCTCAATAAGCTTATTTATCCTAAATGGATAATATTTGGTCTTCCAGCGACTCATTAACAGATTTTGCACTTCTGGAAATTTTAGTATAACTTGAGGTCTATTTCGTAATTTCAAGTTGCTTCATGGGGGCTAATGTTAGCAGCTTCTAATGCTGACATGAAAAACTACCGTTCCAATGAAGTATTTGCCAAGGTATTTTCTTATTCTATGGGCAATGCATTGTCTATGGTTTTTTGGATCTCAATTCCACAACTGTTTGATATTAAAGCTACAGTTTCAATGTTATGATGATTCTCCTATACATGATTCTTCCCCCTTCTTGACAACGCCTATAAAGTTAAACTATGATGTCTTTGACTAGAAACCCTTTTGATAAATGATATATCTAAAGAGTGGATTGTTGATAGAGCACATTGGTGTAATGTGATCTATATAGCTGTCCCCACATAGTGAGATAAGGCTTGTTGTCATTGACATTGTCATCATTTTTGACAAGGAACAATACAAGTTATTCAATTAAACTAGATTTTGGGCTCCCTTTTTGCATGGAATTTGAAGTGAGTTATACCATTTATGATTTATAAATAATGCTTTACATAGATTTTATATTATATATAGATTCTTGACACGTGATATAATATGTTTTTGTATTATTGCACAATGTCATTTTCTTTCTGATGCATTCAGAAATTAGATTTATACCTTACATTATTGAATCTATACACTTCTAAGTCATTGAACTAATATGATGGAGTCAAATTTATGTATGATATTCCGTAGGAACCCATGAACCTTGTGATGCATCAATGACCGGACAACTTTCCCCTCATGCCGCTGTTCTTTTCGCAAGTGTTATTCAGTTTGTGTGTGTCCAAGTATTCTGGACAGTTGACTGCTGATTACCTTGGTATTACAGGCACTTCATATTTATGCAGCTCTATTCTATGGCAAGAGATATGAGCATGGAGGCTAGGGTTTAAGCTTTTATTGCGCTTGGGAATATTGAAATAGTATCCATTTTCTTTTGCCAACTTTATCAAAACGGATCTTGGAGGTTGGAAAGAAAAAGCCTTTGGCTAAAATGCTGGCAGCTAGTGTTGCTGGTGCACCAGTGCATGGACTTGAAGATGAGTTCTTTGAGGTAACTTTTCTAGAACATCAGTGCTTCATATGCATTTTACAATAATGATAAGATGTAAGATGTATCTTTTAGGAAAAAGGTCTCTTGTCTAAATTAAATGGAGAACTTAGTCATCTTAATGCTCCTTGTTTTGAGGACTTGATCTGGCAATTGGATGCAATTAAGTGGTAATAATTGATGGTTTTTTCCCATTTTTGATCTGAAGCTGAAAGAATTTTTGTTTAACCTGAATGTGCGAAAGTCTGCATGCCGGTCCTTGCAAAGACTTGTGGTCCTCTCTACTGAGTTTGCTTATGAAGCTTTGAACATTTTGATGGATGTGTTGGATGATGATTTGGTGGTTGTTTGATTACAAGCTTTAAAAACTATGTATTATATGGCAATTAGTGGCTTTTTGAAGGTTCAGGAAAAACATTTGCGCATGTTACGTTTTTCATCCTTGATAAATACTTGGCCTGAATATCCAATATATGACTATGATTTATGGTTGTTGGGAGTCTAATTGATTTTTTTTTTTAAATTAAAAAAGGTTTTTTCCTTTTTCTTTTGTCTCTCCTTTAACGAACCAAATAACTAGTTTACTTGGTGATATTGTTGATCATCAACTATTGGGAAACTGAATTACCTTTGCAATGACATGAAATTACCAGAGTCATGCACGTGTACTTTTTGATCAAATCTTATGTCTTGGATGGCCCATAGGTTTGAGTTTTATGGCTAAGTTTTTTCAAAGAGAAAGATAATATATGGATGATTTGATTGTGGAAATTTTACTGGTCAAAACTCATAAGCGGTGTCTTTCTGTGATGAGATTTTCAAAGATCTTTACTCCTTGTCAATAAACCTAAATTATATATTAATTGAAAATTTCTTTTTTCTGGCACATTGTTAGCACTATCTTTTATCTGCTCAGCAAGTTAACGTCCTGATCATGCTTCGTTCTATGCTCTTCCAGTTTCTTGGTGTTCTAGCTGACAACAGTGGGGAAGTGAGATATGCTGCAAGGGAAATATTTAAACAAGTGAAGCTGAGTAGTCTCTTGTTTAAATCAACTATCGATGGTCTTTTAAATAGTTTGAGTATTTACCCGCAGGTATTCTTCTAATTATTCTGCAATTTTATCTTTTTCATTCTTAAGATGTGGTTGTGAGATTTTACAATAACAATGTAATCGATTGTGATTCTCACAAAAAATTGTCTTCCAGAACCCTTGAACCAAAAAGGTCTAAAAAGCCAGGGCAAACCCTAACATGGACTACATATCTTGCTATGCTATGCACAATCTGAACATCTTACGCAAGTTATCATGTTCTCAATAAAATCTAGATGGGATAATTTAGTTTTTCATTTAGCCTCCCATTTTCCTGATTGGGGATGGTCTCATCTTCACTGCATCCATTCTTTCTGAATGCCTTCATGGCTTCAAGATCATTGTTATTTAGTATATACTATGTCCTAAATGTTCGCTTAAATACCCTATGATCATAAACCTCATTATATCCATCTTGTCTTTGATATATGGGCTACATGCTGCTTAATTTTCTAGTAGTTTAAGCCAGAGTTGAATATATATTTGCGTGTGTGTGAGACAATTAATTTTTGGAATTTATTGAACTTTAATTCTTTTTTGTTGTAACATCTACATATTTCATGCCAAGATGAAGCTTGATGTATTTTCAGCTATTTCCCATATTAGCCGAAATCACGGGAAGTTTGTAGCCATTTTCTCCAAGGAAGTTTTCGAAGAGGTGGACTTGTTCCTTTTATGATGATGATATAAATTTCCAGTATCTTCATGAACATTTTTCAGGTTTCCTGCTGACATGAAGCTAAACTTTGTTGACACGCTGTAGTTGGAGTGGCATCCTTAGAAACTTGGGTATTAGAAAGCAGCTATACCTACTGGTTACAATTTACTCTTACGGTACTAGTCTTATGCATCCTGAGGGTGTATGATAGGCTTAAATTCCTATACTTTTTCAGGGTTGTGATTTTAGTACATTCCAGTTAACGCTATTGCCTACTTTTGTAATTTAGCCCCATAATAGACATGATGTTACTTGATAAATTCGTTGCCATGTTCTAGTGGCAACAGATAGGAGGATGGTTTAGTTTTTCATGAAGTCAATATCTAATTTTTATGGTAGTGGAAGAATATAGCCTCTTAGAGGGACGAACAGTGATGCATTTTGCCAGTAGTTTCCTCAACATTTTATTCAACTAATCAAGGTGAATGAATTTTATCCCCCATTTTATCACCCAGATATCTAATTTTTGGCTGAGATAATTTTGATTAAGTTAATATTCTGTTGCACCATTCTTTCAGGTAGAAGCAGCTTTTGAAGGCAACTCAGAATTCGATAGTGTGAGAGTGGCTGCATTTTTAATCCTGTGTGTCTCTGTCTCACTCTTACATGTAAATGTTGGCACCATACCTCCAGTTTTCTTTTCTTATGTCGTTACATTCCTAGGGAGGATTTATTCTGCTTTTATTGATGTTATGAATAGGGATGCCCTTTTGGCCTGCCTATCTGATAAGCAGATCAATGGGTTCTTTTGCCTCAAATATTAACCATGGTGGAGGGGAGCAACAATTGCCCTTAGTTCAAGGTGATTATACTTGTTGCAGCAGCAATGATGTGATAAGTGTTGTTGAGACATCACAGAAGAGAGATGTGGAGTCTGAAATGCAGTCCCATTTTGGGAGGGAGCCAAAAGATATACTCAATTCTCAAGTAGAACAATGCCCAGTGCATGACGAAGTCATGAAGTTTATAAATCATATTCTTTGGAAGGTCCTAGATATGTGGTCTCTGAAACAATCTGGCTTTACAAGCGCAAGTGCTCAAGATCCTGAGGTAATGAAGCTCCATTAAAATTTGTCTCCTTTTGGCTCTAATTCAATTTAGCTTCCATCATATATCTACAAGTATATATTGGCTGTAAGTTATAGCAGATTTTTGTGGAGATTTGCTGTTACAGTTCTATTCATTAGCGCACAAATATGTCTCTGTATTTGTCCACGCATGCTCATCTTACACTCAGAATGTAGCTAGTTCATGGTGACTACAGTCTGTTCAAGGGCCAGAAATTCTAGATGTTTGTCCTGTACCATTGCTACATGACATATGATATGTTTTGATCTTTGAACACAAACATGCATGCGCAATTTTATCTTGGTTTTCTTTTTAAGCATTGTGCTGACAATGTAGGAGTTGGAAGGAAGATCCGGCAACTATGAGATTTGATTCTGCGGGATCTGCTGATGCTTTGGCATTTACTTTGCAATATCTTCAAATAATAAAGTGCCTTGCAAAGATTTAGGAACATTTCCCCTAAGAGAAACTGGCATGTTCTCGTGCAATGGGAGGATTAGACTATAAACTGGCAAACCTTGATCGGAGGATTAAAGAATTTAGGAGTCAATTCATAGGGTTTTCTCCATAAGAGGAATTGAATGTCTTGGAGCTAATGTTAGTGACTTGTGTCCTCAGGCTGTGTAAACTTGACATAGGCTGTCACATTCTTTCATCGAAGAGGTTGACTGCAATACTTTCACATATTGAGTCTCTCCTTAAAGAAAGCTCTGTCATGCGATCCATCTTCGTGGTTGAACTCAGGAAATTGTCATCTGAAGTTGGCACCTCCATAAATGAAGCCTCCCAGGGTGCATTGGAGTTTTGCAAGTGTCTGAAATTCTTCTCCCTGAACCAGTTCGTATGTTGTGGAACAATCAGACATGTACGAGCTGAGCTAAGTATTCTCAATAATGACTTTAAACACCCACTTCCTTTTGTTTCAAGACTAGCAGTAGGTGTTAAGTGTGATATCACTCTCCACAATATCACCAGTGATAAAAGGTTGTGGCTGAGCATGACCATGAATGATGATGGTTTGCTGCAGTATGTTCTTCTAGATTAGAGGCTGTTTGAAGGCTCTAGAGGGGTGAGGAATTCTGCATTTGTTGCTCCCTTTCATGGAACCCCAAAGGCTCGTTCTTTCAGCCTGAGGTTTGGAATGTATAGGTTGAGGGTATGTATAGGTTTGCGATGTTCATTTGAGGATGCTATTCCAAGGCAAACTTGTGGAGGGCCAAGACATGAACTTACTTTTCTTTGTCCCGAAAAAGTTTATCTTTCCAATGTACTAAAGACTAAATAACATTCCCTGCAATAAAACATTAATTTATAGTGTTGTTTTTTGTGGGGTGAAAGCTGAAATTGTTGCGCCAGAAATTCCAAGTTTCAATGTCAAAGGGCCGTAAAATAGTGTTCTTTACTTTCCTCTATGTAATAGTTTAATGCAAAGTTATTGCAGACAATTTCAAGAGATGTATACATACTAAACAAACCATATAGATGGTGGATATTGTGCTGAAAAATACGAAGCTAGGTGAAGAGAAAAGAGAAATGAGAAATGAGAGAACCTGAAGAATCATTTATTACAAAATAACATATAGTACAATCAAAAGGTCTCAAACTTATTCACATCACCTTATTCTTGTCACTTGGACCATTCACAGTATGCTTCCTGTACATAACACACTGATTTTACAGGCATTAGCTAGCTACTAATGAATATAACTCCTACGCACTTGAAAATGGAACCAATTTCTTATGCAGCCAGGGAGTGATTGGTGGAACTTTAAGAACTCTAAGAATTGAAAGGCTTAAGAAGAGAACTAAAACAAATAATGCTATCGGGAAAAGGCCTCCGAAGTCATCTATCTTCAAACTTCGCATCTCAACATCACTTTTGTATTCAGATCTATCAATGGTGACGGGTAACAATATTTCCTTCTTCATGTTACGAAATGTCGTCACATTTTGAGTTACATTCAATATTGCAGCTGAGAAATTTAAGACCAAGGTAGAATTCTTTGGGAATGCCTGAAAACGCAACATGGTACATCATTAAAGTTATTTACATGCCATATGGAAGAATGTATATTGGTGAGAGATTGGCGAGAGAAGTATAGTAACAATACTCACAAAGGAAAATCCACCACTTTTGTAGATTGGTCCTGTCATCTTGCAAGAAGGGCAACTGGAAAGGAAGAGCGTGAGATAAGGAATTTCATCAAAAATAACATCCACGCCATCTTTTTTGGTTGACAATGCATGATTGTACTCGTCAGGGCTTGCATAAGGCTTTAACTGTTCTTCATTGAGTCCTAGCTGGTGAATGAGAAGGCCTTTCACCCAGGAATCCTTTTGATATCCCACTGACAGATTGTTCCTTTTAATCTCTTGCACGTCCCTCCATGGAGAAGGTTTTGCCGTTGTCCGCTCTGTTAAAATTGATGTCAAATTTGCTGTGTAAACTTGCAACGCTAGCCCCAACAGAAACGTGATCACTATCACCACCCATTTAGACGTCCCACTTTTCAGAGAACCAATATCTGGAATTGATACATGTCAAATAGGCTATGAGTAACAAGTTGAGACAAATACTACAATCAAGTTGGAACTTGGAAATATAAAGCGAAGGAGTGATGTTTTGATATATGCATATATACAATCAAGTGTGCAACAGAAGAGAACTAACCGCTCATGTAAATGAGGAAGGGATTGCGGACAAAGTTCTGGAATTGGCTTTCAGGATCAGCCTTGGTTTTTTTTTCTAATATAATTACAATCACAGTTGCGCCCACAAAAATCACACCAAGAATTAACCAAAGTAACCAATCAAAAGGTTTGAAGAGGATCCACCGACTTTTGGTGTCGGACCTCACCTTTACCACCATGGACACGCTTGAATCTAGATACGGCAATGTGAAGTCAACACAGTTTGTGCGATTCGCTACAATTGTAACATCTCCAATTATAACATCAACATCAACATTCTGCAATATTTTCATGCACCCATTAAGTGAATGAATCCCCACATAAATATACAAATGTGTGCTTGTTTGTGGCCTGCATGCTCTGTCACTAATGATATCAATTATCAAGTGTAAAGATCAAGACAATATCTCACACTCATAAGCATATCCAAGGAGGGACCTACTTATATGCAGCTACCCCACCTAAAATTTTTGCTTCATTCGTAATATACGAAAAAAATTCTAACGTCGCCTCCCCCCTTCAATATTTTCTAGTTTTGTCCCTGAGCATACATGTCCTGGGATGTTATTGAGTGTATATATGTCCAAAGGGGAGGGGGAATGTAATCAATCATCAATGAAACTGCACCAATATCATGCTTGGCTTTCCTTTAGAAACAGACGAGAAACAGAAAAGGTCATAACAATTGAAAGCAACAGGAATAAGTGAAAACTTGCCTTGTCTGTGATACTGCAGAGAAGATCATCGTAGCTTGATGGAGTCCTCTCTGCGTTGATGTTGACTGGCACAAACTCATAATTTAAAGGAAATGGCAAAACATCAACCACTTTCTTGAACACATGAATAGCAAAGCCATCAAAAGACATATTCGGCCATTCTCCACTAACATCAACAAATTCAGTAAAATGTGTCTTTGGGACTCCGATTTTCAACTTTGGTGGTCTGTCTGTTGTGTTACCAGGCCATCTGATCGGATCCATTAGTTTGTAGCGAGCAAGTCCTGTTCTGGGGCTCCAACTTCCAATGATAGTATCGGTTAGTCCTTTCACATTGTACACTACAACTGTTGATGGTTTTAGCTGTCCTTGCCATAAACTGAAATTCCCCGATAGGCCTGGGAAATTAGTATGCATAATTGCTCTGCGAAGTTTTTGGCCTGTTTCATTACGCATTCCTAGATCTTCATCTACAAGGTCAACTCTGCTTTCATTATAATTCACTAAGCCGGAATTCTCCACTGCGTTGGCCAATGCTGTGACAGTGTCATAAGCCCACAAGCCATAGAGAGAGAGAGTTTTGTTGTAATTCAGTAATCTTCTCGCTACGTACCTGCGCTTACTTATTATGTCATTTTTGTTGGAAACTACCGATGGCCCCACACCCAATGCACCATCCATGTAGCCTTTCACTTTAATATCTTTAGCTTCGGGATCCATCACAGAAGATAACCCTTGGGTAAGTATCCAAGCATATCCTTTACTCATCATCCCTGCTTTGTATGCAACTTTCACGAGTCTTGACCATAGCTCCACGGTCATGTGGACAAGAAACACATATGTTCGCTTGTCTTTGAACTTTTTAAGCTCGTTTTCGACTTGAGTCTCGTTGAAATTTTGATTTATGGCACTTATGTAAGGCACTCGAGTGTCCATTTCTTCCATAGCATAAGTGAGACATGGAATGAGGTCGTAGCCGAATTCTGGCTCTTCATAAATGGGGATCACAGACTGCCAATTATAAGCTTCGATAATGGCTGCTATGGCTCTGAACTGAAAGCAATGGCTTCTGACGAGGTAGGAGTGAATGAAGAATCGGGAGCGAGGCGGCAAAAGAGATGGACCAGATGGAGGAAACCAGATCACAGGAACATGATACTTGAAACCAAGTTCTACAACAAACCTTGCTTGCTCTGAGTTTTGAGGTCCTAGGATTGCTTGCACCTTTTCCTTAATTATTAGATCCCTAGCTGCTTAATGCCAAGATTACGATATTTAAATTTAATTTGCAAATACTTTGTAAAAGTTGATTTATAAAGAAGGCATACCGATGTGGAGAAATGATGTATACAAAACTGAGAAGCTACTCATGACGTACCATTGAGTTGAATAAGAAGGGAATTGATAAATAAATTGGAAAAAAGATATTTAATGACCTTCTAAGAATAATAATTACAATTGAAAATCCTAAAATTATAAAATTTTAGAAAAAGATTGATCTTTAGTTGAGATTAAAATTTTTTCTTGAAATTTTTAATACTTATCTTTTATACTGCTTCGGTTCAAAAATATAAAGCATTTTTAAAAGGTTAAATGTTAAAAAATATAAAATATTTTTAGTTTTTTAAAATATAATCATTATTTTTTTTAAAGTGTTTCTATTGAATAAATTATTTTATGTTTATGTTAGGATAAAACACCTTATTAAATAGGGATAAATATAAAAAGATAGGGTTAGTTTGAAAATGAATAACTGTTTCGTTGAGAGTGAGATTCAATTAAAATATATTATATCTTTAAACAAAGAAGTATTTGCAATATTCTTCCTTCATATTTTTAAAAGTTATTAGTATTCTTTCAGACACAAAAAGTCATCTCTAGTATTTTCGTTACTTAATTTTTTTTTTTAGTCACCTTAGATATGTGTAATACTCATCTTTCATAGGTTCAATACTAAAAAAATATATAAAACAAGTATTTTTAAGTACTGAAAACATATAAGATTGGCATGGAAAATATTTAAAATGATTATTGAAAAATTGTGTACTAAGATGAGACGATGAGTACTAAAATTGTAAAAGATGGATATTGAAAAACTTCACTTAAATTTTTTTTTAATCCCAATCAAGAATCATGGTTTTTTAAAATTTCATAGTTTTTAATTATAATTAATATTTTTAGAAGTCCTTAAATATCATTCTCGTAAATAAATATCTAAAACTTCATTACCAAAAAAATATACATATTAAACTTTGGCAGAGTTTTAACCTAAATACAAATTAGTCTACATTTTTAGATACGGAATGATTGGATGCAAACCCAAAAAAAAAAAAAAATCATGAGAAAGGCTAAGCTCATGGGTAGGCAGGGAGATTATTAGGAATTCATAAAAAGGGAGGTGGGGGATTCTCTGATTCACATCATCGACAAACAGAAACGTGGGAGAAGAACAAAACTCAAACTTCTGACAATTTGACAAACATTTTTAAGAAAATCTTATAATATCATTATTAATTTGTTGGGACATAAACAATATAATTAAACATCACACACACACGAACTTATATAGTTGTGGACTTGGGGTTAATTACCTACAGAAGCTGCGGTGAGGACGTCGTTTCTAGAATCCCTGAAAAGAAGTCGGAGCTTGGTGGTATAAGGATCATTTGTGGAATAGAAATCTTGGAGTCCGAAGTTGGTGCAGTTAAGAGCCATGTGACCAAGTGATGAATTCAAGTCCAGAATCACTCCTACTGATACATCTACAGGGGATCGTCTTCTTATTCTTCTTCCACCACTTCCTCCTTCAGTTGCAGACTCAGTTATGGTTAGGGTAATTAGGCATAATAAGCCCACAAACATGATGCAATAATCTCTTGCCCCTGTCTTCATTTTTCTGCGCTCACTGTCTCCTTAATGCATCTGTGATCGAATCATTTTATATACATCTTTTCCTTCCCTCTTCACAACCCTCAACAGTACATATGCTTGTTAATGATTATTCTATTCAATTACTTTATTCTTTTTGTTTTTTGTTTTAGTTCACGTATGTTGACCCAGTTGTTTAAACACCATCTTTATAATTCAGAAGAACCAACGACTCATTTCATTTCTAAAAATATGCGGAGTCTTATCATTTATAAGTTCTCATAATTTAGCAGAGAAATGTTTGCAATGCTAGTAAAATATGGGCAGTAATAGGCTGCAATATTGATATAATGAAGGAATGGGAAGAGAGTGAAGAAAAGAGGGAGCAACATGATAAGAAACTAAGGGCATGTTTGCTTTGTTCTGATTTTTAAAACAACAAAATATTAACAAACTTATTTAAATAACTGTTTTGGATTTAATTGTTTTTAAAATTGTTCTTTTTTTATTTTTAAAAATAAAAAATGGAAACAGCTTAAAGTTATTTTCATTTTTTTTATTTTTAAAATATACTATATTTGATTATTGAAAAATATAGTTAACTCAATCAATTTCTATCATAAACTATCACCATTAACCGCATGTAATAATCATTATCAGTCTATTTTTTAATTTTAAAATTATTTTTAAATTAATATAACTAAAACGTTTTTCATTTTATTTTGTTTTAAACAAATAATATCAAAAATTATGTTACAAAATAATTTTTAAAAATAAAAAATAAGAACAGAAATTAAATAATTTGTTCTTTTTTAAAAAAAAATTCAAAGTTATTATTATTATTATTTTGTTTTTTTTTGGTCGAAGAATTCAAAGCTATTATTATCGTGCCTTAAATGATAGTGACTTCAGAGGGATCCCACAAAGGGGCGAAAAAACAAAAAAAACAAAAGATTGCAGAAAAAGTAAAACAAGATAGCGACTTCAGAGGGAGCCCCGGCGGGACTTGGAGAAAGTTATATTTAATTAATATTTATAAAGAATAAACATTTAAAAGAAAAATTAATATTCTTGATAAAATATTCGCTGATTATGACTCAATTTTTATAATTGTTTTAAATGAAATTATAAAAAAAAAAAAACACAACCTTAGCGAGACTTCTTTTTCATCTACCACCTTTCAATGAGGTGAAATTTTTAAATCGTTAAATTTTAATTTAATATAACTCAATTTTCGTAATCTCAATCATCATCTCGCCCTTAGTTTTTGATTCTACGTGGTACTGTATAAAGGAAAGGGACAATGTGATGCATGCGCACACACAACACGAGACATTTGAGAATGTATGAATTAATTGATTTTTCAAGCATTGAAAAGCAAGAAATAAAGCATATAAAAGCATTCTCTTGTGTTTATTTTTTCATTAATATTTTATAAAAATGTTCAAAACAAATGATCATTAGGACATTAAAACCTCATCTAGAACTGCAAAATATTAATATGCAAATTGAGTCTATGAGAGTTTGTGAGTGCCAGGTAAAAGTTAAAGTTCGTCTCTCAAGCCATTTTCTAATCTACAAGGGCTAAAGAAAGTTGAAGGAAGGGAATGAAAATAAAAAATAAGTAGAGATACCAAATAAAAAATTGAAGAAAATTATAGGAGCCCACAAAATAGTTTTCCCAACTAATAATTGTATAATGGTTGTTGTGAAACGAAGCGGTCTTCGCCTGGGTCGAGGAAGAGAGAGAAAATGGGAGAATTAATTAAAAAAGAGTAAAAGCATAACAAGATATGAAATGGACCGAAAAGAGAGAACACTAATCATCATCTTGTATTCGAGATCTGTGTCTCTTTGTCTCTGAAGCCATGCTTTCCGCCTCACCACTCTACCTTTTTCAGATCATCTTTTTTTTTTTTTTTGACTAATGACTCTTTTTCCATTAAGAAAATTCTAACGAATCATTACCAACAGGCAATAATAATATTTGTGAGTAATAAAAAATTGCTAACAAATCATTGAATAATGTTAAGAATTTTAGTAACAAAAATAACACTCGAATGCTGTTACCGTCTCCAAAAACACCATTAAATTCATATAATAATTCATAAATATAAAACCTAAAACATATGTTAAAAATATAATTCACGGCTTACTTACAAATATAATACTCTATCCGCCTTAATTTATAAGATATTTTTTAGAGTAATTTGATAAATATAAGATATCCTGATGAAAATAAAGTTTCAGTTGATTATGCTTGTTTTAATATTATTCTTCCCTCCTTATTATATTTTCATCTCTATTTAATATTTCACAAAATAGATTATATTAAATGAAAAATATTTTTTAAAAAAGATATATGTTTGCTTCAAAAATATAAAATTGTAAAATATGTTTGATCAACTTTGTTTTTTCACCAGCATTTAATAAATTTAATTGATATGCACAATTTTTTTCAAAAAAATGTTCTACAAACTAGAATAAAATTAAAGGAACATAATGTAAGTCGCCAAGAGTTTTTTTTTTTTGCCAGCAGCCTAGAGTTAAACTTGGTTCTAAATAATTAAGTTGCCAAGTTATTTCTAATTAGGTTTCTATATGTCTTGATTTCTGAAGTCAAGAAACTTATTAGTACAAAAGTCAAATCTTTAAGGGAGAATGACGGATTATGCCCAAAAGGCCCATTTAATACAAATGAAGTTGTTGGTATCATGGATTCACTAATGTTCAACTACTCATGCTGCTTTGAACCTGTTATCTCGGGAGCAAGTTTCTAATCATCCTTTTTGAAGGAGTTGTGGAAAAGATTAAATTTCTCCTTTGAATTGACTGTTAATCTAAATTTTATGTGTAGAGAGGTTAATTGTCTTCCCACTCTTTAGCTCGTTCTTGTCACTAGATCTTTCAATAATGTTTTGTACATCTTTAATTAAAAACCAACATTTCTTAATGGAGGCAGTTGATGAAAGAATAATTTTATTTGTACCTCATTTTGTACTCCTTTTGAGTTAGTTGTATATTATCCCTTTTCATTAAAAAAAAAATAAAGTTCTAAGAAATTTTGAAAAGCGAAGAAAAGTCTCATGGGTTTTTAAGTGTTAAACTGTAATCTTAAAATGACTTAAATATCCTCAGTAATTATTTTAAAAAATTTATTTCTCTTATTTCCAAAAATGAACCCATCGACTTGTGCCCTAGAGATCCTCCCAATCACAGAGCGAGAGAGAAAACCTCCATAGCACTCTATCTCACACAATGACAAGGTTAGGGTTTCGATTCTTCCTCATTTCTTATCTATAAAAAATTGATTATTTGTGATTTATAAATCAATGAAAACGAAGCACATTTATGCCTTTTTTTTAATTTAACTCTTCCTTAAATAAACATATGATCCTGGCAAAATATGATCAATCTATGCTTTGGTTGATGAAATTTTTGCTTGAATTCTATAACAATTACTTTGAGTACACTTATTGAGTATGAGATGCTATCTCCGTATATAGGTATTGTAATTGTAATTGTAGGTCTCTATTGTTGGTTATTACTATTTTGACAAAAAGGTTCATTTGATATGATTATATTTCAATAAAGCCGTTCATTTAATCATAAACTCTATATTGGAGATGGTGTAATGAGGAATATGTGATTGTCCTTTCAACATATAAACAATTTATTGAATTCTTAATAATGGAGAAAGCTTCTGTTTGCTCTTCAACAAAATTAGTTCATGGCTAAACTAATTTTGTTGAACTTTCGCAATGTAAACATATTTTCTTAACTTTCAATATGTAAACTGATGAATTAGACAATGAGTAACTTAACTGATTTGAAAACAGATTTCATTACCTTCTATAATTGGTTGAGTGCTGTACAATTATGCTTATCTATACTATAAAAATGGCAACATAAAATAATGAAGCGATGAGCTGCCATGATAAAATAGAGAGCAGCTCAAATGCACAAAATGGTTCAAACAAGATCAACCATGAAATTTTAGAAGTCAACAAATTATTACTTAGAATTTAGAACAAAAGTCAAATGTTCAAGATCGACGAAACATCTTTTACCAGATTTGGTTCTTGGCTTATTTTAATACAGCTGTAGACTGGATTGCTTGTGTACCTTCTGAAGGAAAGAGTTGAACAACCCCCTTCCCATCTGGCTCCTCTCGTGGCTACTGCTTGCTTCTTAGCTAGGAATTCTGGATCGTAATTTTGTTGCTTTTCTTTTGGTTTTTTTTTTTTGGCCTTTTTGTTTTTGCTTATTGTTAGCCTTGGGCTGTTAAACGCTTGTTTTATTTTTGAGTTAATGGTACTGCTTTTGTTCTTCTTATAAGGTAGAAGAAAAAGACTAATTTTGATTCTATTTATAAAGCATTTCACTATTTTTATGATCATTTTTATCTTTATGTCTTTATTAGATGTTATGAAAAATTATTAAAATATAGCTCTTTCTATGCTTACTAGGGAATAGAGATAGAAACTTATTAAATTTTAATAGAGAGTTAATTAAGTTTAAAATTTTTCTTGATTTCAATTAAACATAATAGAAGTGACTTATAAATAAAATAAAAGGGAGAATATTCTTTTCTTTGCCCAAGAAAAAAAGATTCGGCTCTTGGCTATATTTTAATTTCCAATTATTGGGGTTAAGGATAGTAAGGATCTGTACATACACATGTAACGTACGTATAACACGCGTTTCTTAAGCAGCTACTACTTGCTAGTATAATTAAGCTTTATTAGCAGTTTACAAAAGAAAAGGCCTTAGCGAACTTCAGACTTTTTTTTTTTTTGGGGAATCTTAGGGCAAGTTACAGAAACTTGATAGTAGAGTGTAAAAAAAAGTCCCTACATCTAAAAAAAGATTAAAAAATGGATCATAATATATAAAGTTTAGGAAAGAAAAAAAGTAGTAGAGAAAATAAAATTAAAAAATAGATCTTAGAAAATATCAAATCAAATGGCTTAAGTTATTTTGGTAGAATATATTATTCTTATACATACTTAATATAATAAATCTAACATTTGAAAGGCAAACAGCAAAGAACCTAGTTAGAGGTCAAAGACCTCAAGTCCGGTAAGAAATCTGGAAAACAAGGACACTATCTTATTTAATTGTGTTCCTTCTTTTTGTTTAGCGAACTTAAAACTGAAAGCAGCTTCTCACGACGAAACCACTTAATCACAGAAGGATTCAGAATGGAAAGGCCCAATAAGAGAGCAGCAACAGATACTAGGACAGGATAAAGCCCTCCAAAGTTGGCTATGCTCAAACTTGTCGTCTCTATATCACCTTGGTCTTGAAATTCCAAATCTTCAATGGAGGTGGGCAAGAAGCTCTTGGCCACCAGGACACGAAATGGCTCCACATCTTGAGTCACATTTAAGATTGCATTCGAAAAATGCGAGACCAAGCCCGATTTCTTCGGGAATGCCTGACCATACAATAAATATAGCATGTCATTCAAGTTTTATAGACCAACCAATGATAAACAAGATGATGAGCATAATAATAAGAGTCGGGTCAACTTAGCTAGTTAAACCGGTCAAGTATTAGATTAGCGTTTTAACTTGTTCAATGAAATGTGATTAGTTCATAATTGGTTTTCTATTACGATTTCAACCATTGAACTAATCCCTTAATCGATTTAATAACTGGTCTAATAATAAGTAGGAGGGAGTATACTTACAAAGGCAAATCCACCAGTTTTGTAGATTGATCCTATCATCATAAAACGAGATTTATATTTGGAGAGGAAGAGCGTGAGATAAGGAGTTTCGTCAAAAATAGCATCCACTCCTCCTTTCTCGGTTCCTTTCCACAATGATTCACTGTACTCTTCACGGCTTCGTAAACCCTTTAACTGAAACTCCTTGAATCCTATTTGCTCAATCAGAAGCTCTCTCACCCACGACCCTCTCTGATATCCCACCCTCAGATTGCTCCTCTTAATAATCTCTTTTTCGTCCTTAAATGAAGGCTCTTTCAGTTTTCCTTCTGTTAAAATTGAAGTTAAATTCGCTGTGTAAACTTGCAATACTAAGATGAACAGGAATGACGTCAGTATCACCATCCACCCCGCAGCGTTGCTTGCAAAACTCTCCATAACATCTGTGATCATATTGCGTAAGATCTGTGATCATATTGATATATATCAAGTGTGATAGAGTACGTGGCACAAATTGAAACACAAGAACTCACCGATCTTGTAAACAAGAAAGGGGTTGAAGCGAAATTCCTTTGTTTTGTTTCTTTCTAATACAATTATGATAATAGTTGCACCCACAAAAATCCCACCAAGAATTAACCATAGTGACCAATGGAAAGGTTTGAAGAGGATCCCCCTACTTGTGGCGACATTCTTCACCTTTACCAGCATGGCTACACTTGAATCCAAGTACGGCAACGTGAAATCAACACATTTTGTGCGACTTGCTACAATTGTGATGTCTCCGATTATAGCGTCAAGCTCCTGTATGCAATATTTCCATGCGTACAAAAACAATATATATATATATATCATGCACTCAAAAGAAACAAAGATCATAATATATATCCTGCGATGCCCTTGAGTAGTCATGGGGAATGATCATCAATGATATATAGAAACTAAAAGATAAATTGATGCGAGTAAAACAACTCGAAAAGAAGGAAAACTTGCCTCGATTTTCGTTTGGTTGTAGAGAATATTATCGTAGGTCATGTTAGCATTGCTGATTTCGTTCGGCAGGGGAACGAACTCATAATTGTTTAACGGAAATGGCAAAACATCGACCGCTTTTAAGAACACATTAATAGCAAAGCCATCAAACTTGGTCGTATTACTTGAATTACCTACATTCACTAATTCAGGAAAAGAATTTGTTCTTGGGACTCCAATTCTCAGCTTAGGTGGCTTATCCATCGTGTCACCCGGCCACAGCGCATCCTTTAGTCGGTATTCACCAGATGTCTCATCACCAACTTTACCGTAATCTTGAACAAGTCCTGTTTCAGGGCTCCAAGCTCCGATAATCCTTTCTCTGTCTCCAATCACATTGTATACTTCAAATACCGATTGATCTAGCTGTTCTTTTCTAAAACTAAAATTGATCCCAGACAAGCCTTTGAAGTTAGTAGCCAAAATTTTATCGCGAAGTTTTGAGCCTTTGTCTGTGCTTGTCTTCTGTACTGCCTTAGCCAATGCCTCGATTGTGTGATAAGCCCACCACCCATAGATAGTTAGGGTGCTTTTGAACCTCTCCCTGAAATTCTTCTCTTTCTCCCTACGCTCTTTTGATTTATTGGAATCCATTGGCTTCACTCCCAACGCACCTTGCATGAAGCGCTTCAAACGAATTGAATCCGTAAAATTCGTATAATATTCCGAAGGTAGGCCTGCATTATGAATCAATGTTCTCGTAACCTTAACCAGAGGCTCTGTCAAAGAAGATAGCTCTTGCGTGAGTATCCATGCGTATCCTTCACCCATCATCTCTTTTCTTTGTGCAGACCTAATAAATGTTGTCCCAAGATCCATGCTCATATGGACAAGAAATACATGTGTTCGCATGTTGTTTAACTTGTCAAGAGTGCTGTTAATTTTTTCTTGATAAAGAGTTCTGTTAATTTTTCCATCTAAATCTGATGAAATAATTGGACGAATGGAAGTGACGTTAAACATTCGTATGCCCATTTCTTTGAAGACGTTGGTGAGGCATGGAATAAGGTGACTGCCATATTCAGTCTGTTCATAAATGGGGACGATTGATTGCCACCCAAGAGCTTTAATAATGGAAGCTATGGCATGGAACTGAAAGCAATTAAGACCTTGATGGGAGTGGATGGAGGATGGCGATGGAGGTGGCAAGAGAGACGGACCAGTTATGGGAAACCAAATAACAGGCACGTTATGTTTCTTACCAAGTTTCACTATAAACCTTGCTTGCTCTGAATTTTGGGGCCCCAAGATGGCTTGCACTTTCACTTTCTGTATCAGATCGAGAGCTGCTTGCATATGTCAAGGTTGTCTCCAAGTCATATCATCTTGATCTCTCCAAGTTAAACATGAAGTAGGTTTATATGTCAAGGTTTATAAACCTACTTTAGGTTAACTTGGAGAGACCGGGAGACATGAATGGAGATTAAAAAAAAAAAACATATCAATAAATGAAATGATACGCCCTATTTTTATAATTAAATTGATCATATATGGTTTTGAATTTTTTTTTTCTAATTACAACAACACATATAATTTGAATATTGATAAGGCATGCCAGTCATCTTATGCCCGAGTGATATTAATACATTTGACTCATCTTTGTCAGTGATAAATTTTCTTCATTTAAAAACAATAATGGATCTTTGTTGGAAAGGATAAGAATAGAATTGAATAAAGAAATAAAGGCAGCAATGAACTAAATTACCTTTCCTATCATAACAAACATGATAAAATACAATACCACATACTGGCCACAATGCAAGAATTACTACAACCTCCACAAATATCATGACTTATAAACTAAATTACCCCATTTTTTTATGAACATGGTTGACCTATTTTCCCTCCATATTTTGATGACTTTATTTGTCTTTATTCCTATGCCAATGGTCAAGACCAAGTTGAACATTGAACCGGTCGGAAATTGCTTCACTGAATTGTAGCCGGACTAGTTTTAATTACATTAAAATAATATTTTTGTCAATAATACATATGAAAAAAAATAACGTTTATTCATACCATTATCATATATCTCTACAATATAAGTTATTGGTAAGTATTTTACAGTTTGTTTTAAAAAATTAGTTAAAACTTAAAACCTTGATTTTTTTTTAAAAAAAAATTGTTCATCTTTTCAATTGTAACATTATTAAATACCTATATAAGTATAATATTAACAATGACAATTGAAATTTCAATTGACCATTTTTTTAAAAAAAGAATAATAAATAAATAAAGAGTGTAGTTAAAAAATTTATAAGAATTATCTAATGTTTTATATTTTGAATCAAGTATAGCTTATAGAAAATGCTTAATATTGTGGTCCAAAGAGAGTATTATCAATTACTCCATCTAGACCACAATATAAGTCATAGTTAATTAATTCACAATTTATAAACAATGTTAATTGAAACCTCAAATTCTTAAAAATGTTTACATCTTTCATTTATACCCTTATTAAATGCCCTATATAAGAGCCTTGATAATAGTAATTAAAATTTTAATACATAATTTTTTTTCAAAAAGAGTAGGGCTATATTAGGAAAAACAAATATAAAAGTTATCCAATGCCCTATTTTTTAAATTAGGTAAGTTTTTTAAAAGATGTCTTATATCATGATTTAAAGGGAGTACAAGTTAAGATCAAATGGCAATCCCTATAAGTTCAAAAACATTTGAGACCTTAAATTTATTTTTAATATAATGTTTTCTCTTCAACTTTTAAAAATGATGAAATGTTATTTCTTATCACTAACAAAAGTTAACTTTAACAATTAGTTGACAAAAAAAATGACAAAAAAGAACCTAAAAAATTACAAAAATTGGCCCTGCAAATTATATAAAAAGACTCAAAAATTACAAACAATGACCAAAAATTACAAAATAAGACTAAGAAAATATTACTGATCAATTTTGGTATTTTTTAGATTCTTTTCTGTAATTTTTTTGTTAATTAATGATTAAAATTAGTATTTGTTAACAGCAAAGGCTATATTGTAACATTTTAAAATGTTAAAGAAAAATATTGCATGAAAAATAAGGTGAGGGTTCCATGTAGATGCTTAGTTTAGGGGCCCATTGACCATTTAACCATATAAATTATCGAAATCATCAGTTATGCCAGATTAACTGTTCAACCAAGCAAGTGCAAGTTTCTATAATTAACCAAAACAACTAATACATCATCAAATATGTATAACACTTAAAAAATCAACCAAAATACCAATAAAAACACAAAATAACATAATTTTGGGGTATATCAAATAAAAGAATAAGAAAAACCGATCCTGAGTAGTTTTGCACCAGTTCACTTTTTAGCCGACTTTCAAAAATCCTAGACCGGACATGTGGATAATTCTAGGTCAGGTTCTGACAATTACTTTTTACATCAGACTTCAAGCTCAACTGATGGTTAAAAAACCTCCAAGCCCAACCCAAAGCAAGCTTTGGGTATGAGTGTGGCTGACTGCCTGCCTGTTGTTATTATTATTTTTTTTTAAAAAAAATATGTATTTCACAATTATTTAATTAGAATTAAAATTCATATATATTTTTTTGTTTACTCTAGAGCTTTATTATATGTATGGCATCAATATTTACAACATCAATATGTCAATATCAATATTATCCTTTTATACATGATACAAAAATTTAAAAAATTCCATTATTTATATGTCACAAATAATATACTCCCTACGTTAAAAAATGTAAGGCATTTTTAATCAAATCTCACCCCCAATAAACTAGTTACCTACTTTCAAATTAACCCTATCTTTTCATATTTATTCCTATCAAATATCCTATGATAAATATAAAATCACTATTAATAAAGATATTTTTGAAAAAAAGATAATGATTACATCTTAAATGATTAAAAATATTTTATATTTTTTAACATTCAACTCCTCAAAAAATATCTTATATTTTTGAATGGAGGGGTAACTCATTTTTTAACTCCACACCCATACTAATTTTGTCAGTTCTAGTTAATGATTGTTACCAAACAAAAAACTATAGGAAAAATCACTTCAGAGGGGGGAAATAAATTTCAGAACGGAGATTGGAGTGGTAGTGCTGTGCTGTTACCTTGTTCTGCCGCAGTGACGACGTCGTTCTGAGAAATATTGCAGACTATAAGGTCGATCTTGGTTGCTGTATCTTCAACGGCAAGGGTGATGCTGTTGTGAGCCAAGAGACCAAGTTCTGAAGTGAGATCAAGAATGACACCCACTTTCACTGATATTCGTGTTTCTTTCTGATCATCTGTGGCGGCAGCCGTGGAAGGTCTTGTTGTGAGGTTAATGCAAAACAGTAACAGAAGACTCAGACTTAAGAGACGAGCTCTCCAGCTTCTCTGCCAGTCTGCCATTACTGATAGCTTCTCTCTCTTCACTCTTCTTGTATCTCTCAACCTTTCCCACCTTTTTATAATTTCATTTGTTCTTACGAATCTTCTTATTTTGTCGTCATCCTTATCTCCTCTTTTCTCACCCTTATTTTTGGGTGCAGAAGGGGACCTCTTTTCTCACTGTTTCTTACATGGTGAAGTCAAGCATGATCAATAAGAACCTTTTTAAAAATAATACACCTAACTTTATTCTTTATTTTATATTAGTAATTTATATACATTATATATCTATATATTACAAATCTAATAAATTATTTTCCCCCACATGACACACATATGCTCCTTTCATTTTCTCTCCATTTAAAAATATAAGACATTTTTAATTGAATCTCACCCTTAATAAAATAGTTACATACTTTTAAACTAATCCTATTTTTCATATTTACCTCTATTAAATATCTTATAATAAATATAAAGTCATTATTAATAGGAGCATTTTAAAAAAGCAATGATTACAATTCAAAAAACTAAAAATATCTTACATTTTTTAACATTTAATTTTTTAAAAAATATCTTATATTTTTTTACTTAGAGAATACTATATATGAATTCATCAATATATGTATATAGAACTCATCAAAAGTCATTAATTGACATTGTCATTGATTTCCCACTCTCTTTACAATTATAATAATCATGCATGTCTAGACATTTTTGAGAGAGAGAGATATATATATATATATATATAATTGCATGGATTTAATTTGTTTGAAAATAAATAGCAAATCTATTTTATCATACGAATTCTATATAAAGTAGATTTCTTTTGGTGTAATGCATGGTATAGACACCAATATGATAAAGCTCTTTGACTGAGATATGTTAATTTGAGTTTAACATTTTAGGCATAAAAATAGTAAAAATGCAAAGAAAATAATTTAAAATAAATAATAATTATTATAGTAAATAACAAAAGTGGCTTTTGGATTAGTCAGTGTCTATTCTAACTTCTCAAACTATGTTGACATACCAAGACGTACTAATCGAGTTACGACTTCGCTTGTGAATATTATTATATTAGTGAAAGAAGTACTCCCTCCGTTTTAAATTATAAGATATTTTTAAAAAAAATTTTCTGTCTCAAAATATAAGATAACTTGAATAGATTAATATTTCATTAAATGCATAAATTTTAATATTCCGCTTTTTCTCCATATAATTAATTTCTATCATTTTTCTTTTTAATATATTAAATGATGGATATTTTAAAAAGTTTATATTTTTATTTAAAAAGATAAGATTGTTAAGTGTATTTAATGAGATTTATTAATATATAAAATTTTATTTAAAAATATTTATAATTTAAAATGAAGGGCATAATTTTTTTTTCAACTGGCGAGGGCAGCAGTTGATGGCTGATAAATACTGCTCGCGCTACTTGTAAAAGATTTTGCGAAGACTACTTTCCGATATGTAGATTTTGATGTATAGATTCTCTAAATTATTAAAATATAAAATATTAAATTAATGTTTTTTTTTTATAAATTGAAACGAAATAAATGTCATGGATAGTTGGCCAAAAAAAGGTCACCTTCATTAAAAATTACGATGTTTTATCTCTCTCTTATTGTATATTTTTTAAAGCCAAACAATTTACCTGCCTCAAATTATATACAACACCGTTGTCATCTAAGTAGAGCAAAAAATTATGGTCAAATCAGCCAGGCCAAAAAAAAAAAAACAAGGCCAAAAAGTTTCTAAAATATCATAAAATTATAAAATTCATTAATAATAAATTGATTAAAAATCAGCATAATTTTTTTAATCCATTAGGGTCATTATTTTTAAGCTGATGAGCTAGAATTCAGGATAATTTTCAATTTCAATTCTAATGTTTTTAAATCTAAAAAAGCCAGCTCGATCGCTAAGTCCATTTTTCCTCCCTACATCTAACTTAGCTTTTGAGTTCTAACAAATTATCTTTATTTAGTATTAAAGGAGTAGATTTAATTAAGTAATATTCTCTATAATTCTATTTATAAGTTATTTTTTAACATATTTTATTAAAATTAAGAAAAACTTAAATCTCATTAACCTTATTTTAAAATTTAGTAAATTTTTACTTCTACCCTCTAATAAAAATAAAAAGAGCTATTTTTAATAATTTTTTTAGCATTTAATAAAAGTAAAAAGATAAAAAAATATAAAAATAATAAATTATTTTATAAATAAAATTAAAATTAATTTTATTTTTATTTTATAAATAGGATTAGAAAAATATTTTTGTTGAAAAAAAAATGAAGCTACGTATCTGCAGAAAGAAAATAGGAAAGGCCCTTTTTCACCAAAAAAGGAGGGGGGGATGGCCCATCCTTTGGCGGGAAAAAGAAACTTCAGTGGAATTTGCCAGGACTTCATCATGGATTTTTTATATTAAAAAAAGTAAAGGGCTCCAATGACGTCTGACGGAGTGACGTGTGAGAGAGAAGACACTACGCAACCCGTTAATCCTTTTTTTTTTTTGGTCGAAGAAACCCGCGAATCACGTTGCAACTGAACAAAGACAGAGTTCAGGCCCAAAAGAAAAACAATGACATCACAGAGATGGAGCTAATGGGAGTGCTATATCTGTATGAGACCATGAGAGAGAAATAATGTGAACCGATACGCATCAAGGATAATGAGAATCTCATGATAAAATAACAAGGACCTTATAAAAACAGTAATATAAAATTAAAATTTTATAATATTGACATTCTTAAATTTTAGCACTCATTTTTTCATATTTCAGTATTAAAATTTTTATTTTAGCATTAATGTTTTTATAAGATCCTTTGCTCACAGATGAATTTAATTTCTCTCCAACTCTGACAGACTTCGATTTTTTTTTTTTTTCAGGCTCAAAAGGTTTCATATACAATTAGCTTCCAAAGTGAAAAGACTTAATCATTTTTAATGAGTGAATAAATATGCTGAAAGGAAATAAACAAAAGAATGTCCATAAATAATTAAAAAAATTCAATTATTTACAATAAAAAATTTATTTATTCCCAAGAGTTCTTATAAATTTATACTTATATTTAAAAAAAATTTACAAGTTAATCAAATAAAATTTATAACAGAAGGTCAGCCCAAAAAAAAAAAAAACCACTTCTCTATAACGAGAAGTCAATTTATTTACAATAGTTTACATGAATTTTATGCACTTACGCTTAAGAACAATTACAAGTTAGCCCAAAAAAATTAACAATGAAATGTTCATAAAATAATAAGAGAAGTTCAATTATTTACAACCAAATGTCAGTTTATTCATAAGAGTTTGTATGAATTTATATTTGTATTTGTGGAGAAGAAAATTTTAAGTTAATTAAAAAAATGATAAAAAAAAGTGTTTGTAACTAACAAAAAAATTTCAATTATTTCCTACAAAAACTTGTTTATTCACACGTGTTTTTAATACCATTCTTTTAATTAATTAAGAGTCAGCGAGAAAGGAAAAAATATTTATTCAAAGGTGGGTAGCTAATAGTCGTTATCTTGAGTTCCAATTCCAAGATAAGTAGCTTATAGCTAATAGGTATGCAAAGAAAATAAGAAAAATTGTCTAAAAAAGTTAATTATTATACGATTTATTAATAATTTATATAAAATTATCAGTTTTATATCAATTATTAATAAATTTTATAATAATTAATTTTTATATGTGATACTTCAGTATAATTCTTTCAAGAAAATATGTTCCTTGGATGGGCTGCAATTCGCACTAAGCATATAATGTCTCTCGGAGCAATGAATTTGTGACATATGCCTTTAATATCATGCTTTTAATCAATTAAGAGTTGAGAAAGGAAAAAGTATTTATTCAACGGTAAGTAGCCAATAGTTATTACCTCCATTTTAATTTATAAAATATTTTAGATAAAATTATGTATATTAATAAAATTTATTAAATATATTTTATAATTTTATTTTAAAAATATTATTCATTTAATACTCTATTTGTAAAAGAATATTAGAGAAAAAAATATAATAAAAAGGGTAATATTAAAGAATATATCATTAATGAAATATTATTTTGTCAAAGTCTTATATATTTTGAAACTTCAAATCTCTTCTTAAAATATTTTACTCCCTCTATTAAAAAATATAAGGCATTTTTAGTCTTTTAAGGTGTAATTATGGCCCTTTTTTTAAAAATATCCCGATTGATGAATGACTTTATATTTATTATAAGGTATTTAATAGAGGTAAATATAAAAAGATAGGGTTAGTTTGAAACTATGTAACTATTTTATTAGGGGGTGAGATTCAATTAAAAATGTCTTATATTTTTAAATAGAAAAAATATAAATTAAGACGGAAGGAGTAGATTATCGCCTTAAAAAAAAAGTAAGGTAGCTAAATTTGTCATATTAAAAAAAAACATAAAAATTTGGGAGGGAGTATTATGTACGTTCAATAAAATTAATTTTAATCAATCTTTTTTTTATTTTCGTAACATACATACATAATATCTCTTTATTTTTTTTTCATTTGTTCTTTTTGAACATTATGATAAATAATTTATTTGAACTAATATGCATTATAAATGTATGGCCAAAATTATTTATTATAAATAGCCATGAAAATGAAAATCATAATTATATTAAAGAGTCAAGAGACACTAAATTAACTATTAACTATTATACTCATATATACATGCTCCGTAGTATTAAACACAGGGCACTTCTAACTAGTTTATTATAATCAAGAAAATATAGTTAAGTTATTAAAATAATTTAGAAAAATTAATAATTTGTCAAGTTTACTCCTATTTAAAAATATGCATTCAAGGAAAAACAAAAAGTTATAGATAAGAATGATTTTAAAGAAGCCAATTATTAATATTCAATTCTTTTGTAACTTAAATATAAGATCATCAATTTGTTTAGAAACTAGAAAGTAACCAACTAACACAAAAGGCTGGTCAAAGAAACTAACTAATATATAAGACCGGCCGAATATAAAAGCCATCTTCACAATTTTCCCCCACTTTCCTTTCTTTTTCTTGCTTTGTCTTTCTTTGCTTCTTCCATTCAGGTGAAGAAAATAGGGATGTTTGTTAAAGGTTTTTTTTCCCCCTTCTTTTTGGATTTAAGGTTGTTAAAGGTATGTTGCTTACAAAATCATTCTTGATTAATAAGTATACTTTACTAAAAAATTCTTAGATAGATCGGTATGTCACATTATTTGTGGTTTGTCTATTAAAAACATGACATTTAGATGGCATTAAATATAAATTAATTTTAATATTAATAATAGTAGAGAGAAAAAGACAAAAAATCAAATATATATTCTATTATAAGAATAAAATTAATCAAAATAATATTACATAATATTTTATTTAAATGATTTGGAGCATTCTGATTGAACAAACTATAAATGATGCGATGCACCCAGTCTACTTAATAATTTCTCATACTTCATTACTTTTTGTAGTGAGTAATCAATTTGGAGCCTTGTTAATTAAATAGCGAAAGAAGAGTTAAATGACATTTTTGCCTCTCAACTATTTGCATAAAATCACCAAATATCCGAAACTTTTTTATAGTGTAATGTTCCCCTTCAATAACTAAAAATTGTATAATTTTACCCTTACTATTAAAAAAGTCAAGTTTGATTGTTAGGACCCTATGAAAAAATTGATATTGATTAAATCCCTTAAATCGTAAATAAATGGTAAGAGATTGATATTATTTTTTATTCATGTAAAGGATCAGAATATCATTTTAACTAGCCATTTTGACCAACTACCTAGTGATTATTGGATTATCCTTACTAACAATAACACCAATAAAATTTATTAAATATTAAAATAACAATTTTTTAATAATATTAAGAAAACAAATAGATTTTTTAATTAATTATTGGTGTCATTGCCAACAATAATTATTCGATAATCATCTAGTAGCTTGTTAAAATGGCTGGTCAAAATGATATTTTGGTATTTTATGGGTAAAAAATAATATTTATTTCTTCATATTTATTTTTTATTTAGGAGACTTAAGCAATATTATTTTTCTTATAAGATGCTTTTTTTAATTTTGTACTCTTTTTCATAATTTTAAAGTTATTTTTTGTAATTTTTAAATCAACTAATAGTCAAAGTTAACATTTATTAACAGTAAAGATAACATTGCACCTTTTTAATTATTGAAAGAGAACATTGTATCTTAAAAAAATTAGGATATCAAATACTCATAACTGAATAGTTGAGGGATAAAAGAATGTCAAAAATTTTGGCATATGAAGATAGGGGCTTTTCCAATCTCCATTAAACTGAACCAAGCCCTTTGTCACAAGTATAACTCATAATCATATTTTTTTAATTCAAGGCAAAAATCATGCAAAAGAAAAGTAATCATGCCATATCAAAACTCAAAAGTTTTTTGAATCTAAGAGGTGAATCATTGAAGATTGTAACGTTATAGTTGTCAGTAGATGATTGTTAGTTTTGCAATCCCAAGTTGTGCATAAATGATATACATGATGATATGTGTTTTATGCCCAGTCTTACGGTTGTTGTTAGTGTGGCTGAGGCTATATGTGTCATATATGCGATACATGTGAATTTATTATCACTTGCATTTATTTTTAATTAATATACACCTGTATAGATGAAATGGAACTTGATTATTGAGTGTTTGTACCTACCTCTCATTTTTCAATATTTTCAGGGCCTAACTCATTATATCAATACTGGGGAAAACATGCTGAGGCTTAGGATTTTAGTGTAAATCCTACTTGTAGGCTTCCTTGCTTTGATTGATGTGTATTTAAATTGTTAATTGGCCAATTAGGATTCATATCATTATTTTGAGTCACTTGCATTATCATTATGTAAATTTTGTGCACTTTTTGGCCTGAGTTTGTATAGTATGATTGTAAAGATTGTATAGGACCAAAATACTTGTATAAGTATAGTGAAGTATATTTTGGGTTGTTTAAGATGAATATTAATGATTGTGTGCAAAGTTATGTGAATTGAGGAGTTGAGGGTTGAAATTGTGTTATGTGTGTATTTGAATGAATGTGGTGTGTTACATGAATCTTAAATGATCCATTAAGGGGTCTAAAGGTTGGTATAAGCTTTTGACGCATGTGTGTGAGTTTAGACACCCTAATGGTGAGCTTTTGTGAAAAAGGAATGAAAATGAGTTTGAGTATCCAACTTTTAATAGAAAATGAATTTAGTTATGGAACTTGTGCTATTAGCTAAAGTTAGGAGAAAGCTTGACACCAAAATCACCTCAATTGAACGTCGAATGGAGATTTGAGACATGTCAGAAATTCATCTCATGTGCTGTCAAACTCATGTAATGGGCCATGACGCATGGCAGCTCATGCCGCGGCACATGGCATAAAGGCTCACGAGCTATGACGCACCTGTAATTAGCCGCGGTGCATATGCCATTTTCTGCTCAGTCTACAGTTATATGGGTTTATTCAAATATTTGACCCTTTCTTCAATTCCCAAGCTTTCACACTCATTTTAAACTCTAATTTGAATGTATTGAAAGCATATGGGAGTATTTTAAATTGTTAAAATTGGTTTATCCCATTTGTATAATTTGTGAAAACTTAATAATTTTCATAGGATTAGACCCTTGATTACTTTGATTTAGAGTAATTGTGTTTAATAAGGTAGGTGATTACACAGTTAGAAACAACTAATTCGCCTTCTACGCACAAGTCAAAGAAGCAATGGATTCTTTTTTATGGTTTAATTTTGAAAAATTGAAAAATTAATTTTGTATAATATGCTTATTCAAAATTATTTGAATTTAGCATTTCAAAGTTTAAATCCCTTACACCACATTTTGAATGCCATTAATCATAGGTTTTATTTGAATTTAAAATGACAAAACTGATTTCTTAAATGTCTTAATGAGCCAACATTTAGTAACTCCCTAGTTAAATCGCATTATGTGGCTTTACGATTCTAAAACTGCTCCTCAATTGTGTGTTGAGACCAACTGGAAGTGTAGCTACCTTGAATCTATATATACCAAGAAACCAAATGAGTCCAATGCCTAGCTCTTGAGCTTTCAAGCTAATTCTCTCCTCCTCCTTCATGTGCTATGTTGTGCTATGTGGGTTTATTCTTGTTAGTTTTTGCTATTTGGTTGCCTTGACTATTTTGCAGGATAAACTTGTTTAATTCTGGGAGCTGCCGTGCGAATAGATTAGTATACTAAAATAGCTCTTAAGAATAATGTTTTTCGGTACAACTCAAACTTAAATTTGCTGCCTATTGCCAATATCATTACTCCATCTATTAATTATTACTTTACAGTTGTCAAGGAAGGATGATTAATATTTTTAAATTTATAAAAAAATTGTGATTTTTTAATTTACCTTTTATTTAAATTAATTATTGCAATAAAGCTTATTCAGGAATTTAAAGTTCGCTAGCAAGCAATTGAGGAGAGGTAATATTGTTGGAAACAAAAATTAACTACTACTCCTTTGATCTTAGTTATAAGGAAGAGGAAGAATGATTTTTTGATGTTATTTATAAATCATGCCATTAATTTTTTTTACAAGCTTGCCTTTTTATCTTTCATAAAATATTGGTGAGAGAAAACCCTAAGAACTGATTCCTGAATTTTTTAATAGTCCTATCAAGCTTTGCCAGTTTGTAGTCTAATTCTCCCATTGCACGAGAACATATCAGTTTCTCTTGGGGGAAATGTTCCCAAATTTTTGCAAGGAACTCTTAGATTTATTGACAAGGATTAAAATCTTTGAAAATTTCATCACAGAGAGACACCTTATGAGTTCTGACCAATACATTTCCACAACTGAATCATGCAAATCACTCTCTCTCTCTCTCTCTGAAAAAGCGTTATCATAAAACTCAAACCTATGGCCATCTAAGAGATAAGATTTGGTCAAAAAGTACACGTGCATGACTCCGATAATTTATTATGTTATTGCAAAGGTGATATGCAGTTTCCCAGGAGTTGATCAACATCACCAAGTAAACTAGTTATTTGGTCGTTCTGCAAAAGTAAGTGAAAGGAGAGACAAAAGAAAAAGGAAAAACCTTCTTTTTTATTTATTTTTAAATCATTTCGGCTTCCAACAACCATAAATCATAGTTATATATTGGATTCAGCCCAAGCATTTATTAAGGATGAAAAAAACATAAGATAACGATGTGCAAATTTTTTTTCCTGAACCTTAGACAGCCGCTAAATACTAATTGCCATATAATACATAGTTTTTAAAGCTTGCAATGGAACAACCACCGAATCCATCATTAAACTCTGTTTTTCTCACCGCCTTGTTCACTCCCCTGCTTCCACCGCTAGATCACTTTTTCTTGCCAACTCAGCTTTTTTTAAATATTAACATAGTTTTTAGGCTACTTTGTTTTATGCTTTTTTTTTTTTTAGGGTTGTTGCTCTATTTTCCTTTTTTACTATGTTTTTCTCTTTTATTTGTTAGTTTGGTTACAGATCTTGATCTAAGTTTACTATGGGTTATTTTTGTGATAATCCTTTGGTGAGGTATGTTAGCAGTGCTTTCTGCCTGTTTTTTCAGCACCAGGGTTGTATTTTTCGTTGCTTCTATATTTATGATCATAACTGAATGTCTTAGAGCCAATGTCAGTGACTTGTGTCCTCAGGCTGTGTAAAGTTGACATCTGCTGTCACACTCACATGTAGAATCTCTCCTTAAAGAAAGCTCTGTCATGCCATCCACATTCGTGGTTGAACTTCGGAAATTGTTATCTGAAGCTGGAACCTCCATAAATGAAGCCTCCCAGAGTTCGTTAGAGTCTTGCAAGTGTCTCAAATTCTTCTCCCTGAAGCAGTTCGATGTTGTGGAACAATCAGACATGTACGAGCAGAGCTAAATATTCTGAATAATGACTCTGAACACCCACTTTCTTTTGTTTCTGGACTAGCAGTTGGTGTTGAGTGTGATATCACTCTCCACCATATCACTAGTGATAAAAGGTTGTGGCTGAGCATGACCATGAATGATGATGCTTTGCCACAGTATGCTTTTCTAGATTGGAAGCTATTTGAAGGCTCTGGAAAGGTGATGAATTCTGCATTTGTTGCTCCATTTTATGGAACCCCAAAGGCTAGTTCTTTCAGGTTGAGGGTATGCATATATTTGGAATGTTTTTTTAAGGATGCTGTTCTAACACAAACTTGTGGAGGGCCAAGACATGAACTTATGTTTCTTTATCTCGAAAATGAGGTTTCTCTTTCCAGCATACCAAGTGATAAATGACAATTCTATACATTTTCATTCTTTTAATTTAGACTTTTAAATATTTAATTAAGGCTAATCAAGTTTAATTGATTATTATTTGATTTTATTAGTCAATTTTTAATTTTGAGATTTTAACTAACTAAATCTTGAATTTTAAGGTATAAATAATATCTTTGATAATTTTGCACATTTCTTATTTAATTTTATTTTATTTATGCAGATTCTCTGGATCTAATTTAGAAGATATTAATAGAGATTATTTTGGATAAAAAGAATATGAGCATGTTTGGCGATCAAATCAATAATTAAATTTTAAAAATTTTGTTTATATTTCTGTTGAGTTTTTTAGTGTATTTTTTAATTAGAGTTATTTAAAATAGTTTGATCATTTTATTAAATTATTAGACTTCCCTTAGCCACGCACAGGAACGCATCACTTTATATACGTATATATAAAGCAAACAATAGAGTACGGAGGAGAAGCACGACTTTTACAAAGAAGCAGAGGCAATCGCGTCTTTTGCTCTGTTCTTCAGCTACCGAGGCGATGAGTTCTCAATTTCTGTTGTTGGATTTTTAGTTATATGAAAAATTAAAGTATTAGTGTGATCAGTTATAAATCATCATTGTAAACTTTAATCAAAATTTTTAATATTAAAAAAATATTTTATTTTAACTTTATTTTAATTTATTTTTCTTCTCTTTACTTCTAAATTTTATATTTTAATTACTATTATTGGTTAGAGTAGTTTTATTGCATGATTTTTGAATTATAAATTTTATTTGAGAATTTACTTACTATAATCAATTGATATAGTAATTTAAGAGTGATTTGGCTGAGCTTGGGTGATTATTCATGTTTTGTTTCTGGTATGGTTAATTTAGAACAGTTGTTAGGTTGTATGTTAAGGAAGATTTCAATTAATCTATAAATTAATTTCTTATTTAATTCTTGAATAATAATTTGACAAAAATATAATAAAACTAAAATAATAAATTTAAATGAAATTAATTTATTTTGTGGATGAGGAAGAGTAAGTTTGGAAGATTGGGTTGTGATTAATTGCACTGCTTATTCTTAATAATTTTCTCAATTGAATTTTCTTTATTTAATTTTAATTTAGTTTTTAATTAATTTCATCATAAAAAAATTCTTCATTATTTACCCTTTCATAATCATAATTTAAGTAGTTAATCCATTAACTCTTAGAAGATGACCTATATTATACTTTATTATAAAATTTAATTTTTATTAATTTTAGTGTTATTTGATAGTAGTGTCACTGAGTTCCAAGTTCCAAGACTAAATAAAATTCCCTCCAGTAAAACATTAAATTATAGTCTTGTTTTTGTGGGGTCAAAACTGAAATTGTTGCACCAGAAATTCCAAGCTCCAATGTGAAAAGGGCACTAAAATTGTGTTTTTCACCCTCCTCCATGTAATAATCTAGTGCAAGATATTGCAGACAATATCAAGATACGCATACATACTAAACTAACCTTATATACGGTGGATATTGTGTTGAAAAATAATAGACTAACTGAAGAAAGAGAAATAAGAGAACTTGAAAAATCATTTATTACAAAATAACAGATAGGACAATCTCTGCCCAAAAAAAAAAAAAAAAACAGATAGGACAACCAAAAGGTCTCAAGCTTATAGTTTTTCTTCACATCACCTTATTCTTATCACTTGGACTATTCACAGTAAGATCCCCATACATAACACATTTATTTCACAAATGTTAGGTAGGTGGAACTTCAAAGCACAACGCACTTGAAAATGAAACCGATTTCTTATAAAGCCGGTGAGGGATTAGGTGAATCTTTAGTTTCAAGAGCTCTACGAAATGCAAGGCCGAAAAAGAGAACCAATACAAACAATACTATCGGGAAAAAGCCTCCAAAGTCATCTATCGTCAAACTCCGCCTCTCCACTTCACTTTTGTATTCAGATTTGTCAATGGTGACAGGTAATAATATTTTCTTCTTCATGTCACGAAATGTCTTCACATTTTGAGTCACATTCAATATTGCAGTTGAGAAATTCGAGACCAAAGTAGAACTCTTTGGGAATGCCTGAAAACACAACATGCAGTACGTCATTGAAGTTTTTCATATGCCATATGGAAGAAGGTATATTGGGGAGAGTAACACAGTAACAGTACTTACAAAGGCAAATCCACCAGTTTTGTAGATTGGTCCTGTCATCTTGCAAGAAGAGCAATTGGAAAGGAAGAGCATGAGATACGGAGTTTCATCAAAAATAGCATCCACACCTCCTTTTTTGGTTCCATTTGATAAAGCATGGTTGTACTCTTGAGGACTTGCATAATCCTTTATCTGATCTTCCTTGAGTCCTAGTTGGTGAATGAGAAGGCCTTTGACCCAGGAATCCTTTTGACATCCCACTGACCCATTGTTCCTTTTAATCTCTTGCACATCCCTCCATGGAGAAGGTTTTGCCGTTGTTCTCTCTGTAAAAATTGATGTCAAATTTGCTGTGTAAACTTGCAACGCTAGCCCCAGAAAAAAGGTGATCACTATCACCACCCATTTAGATGTCTTGCTTTTCAAAGACCCAATATCTGGAATTGATACATGTCAGATAGGCTATAAGTAACAAGTTGAAACATGAATAAAAGTTAATTGCTTCATGGATTTTACAAAATGACTAATAAATAGGAACATGAAAAGCTTCTAGGTGACTTGAAACTATAAAAGGAAAGTAGTAATATTCTGGGGGGAAATAACTTCTAAGAATATTAATTACAATTAAAGAAACCGACATTTTGTAATTCCAAAAAGGACTATCATCCTTGGTTAGACTTAAAGCTTTCTAAGTGAATTCTTTGGTACTCATGTTCCATATTTTCAATACTCAATTTCTAAATTTTCAATATTCAATTTTTTAATTTTTTTCAATAGTCATCTTCCATATTTTCAACACTTAATTGTTTATTCTTTTCATTACTAAAATTGTGAAAGATGAGTATTAAACATATTTAAGATGACTACTGAAAAAATTAAAAATTTGAGCACTGAAAATATAGAAGATGAATAGTAAAAATATGGAATACAAGCATTGAAAATAAGGATCAAATTTTGTTGTTGATGTAATAATAATCTTAAAAGTGTGTTTGTACGTACTCTTTAAATTTAGAAGCATGTTTGACTTTAATCAGTCCCTAAATCTAATCATCCAACTCACCTCAACTTTTTTTGGTAAAAAAATTGACTCAAAAAATTTAATTCCAGCCAAGGATCATGACTCTTATATATGAAATTTCAAAATTCCACTATTCTTAAATTAATTAATATTTTTAGGGGTCTTTAAATGTCATTTTTCCTATTCTGATATATGCGCGCGTGCGCACACATATATATATTCAATTGTGCAACGAAAGAGAACTCACCGCTCATGTAAATGAGGAAGGGATTGCAGGCAAAGTGTTGGAATTTGCTTCCATTGGCAGCCTTGTTTCTTCTTTCTAATATAATTACAATAACGGTTGCACCCACAAAAATCGCACCAAGAATCAACCAAAGTAACCAATCAAAAGGTTTGAAGAGGATCCACCGACTTTTGGTGTCGGACCTCACCTTCACCACCATGGACACGCTTGAATCTAAATACGGCAATGTGAAGTCAACACAATTTGTGCGACTCGCTACAATTGTAATGTCTCCGATTATGACATCAACATCAACATTCTGCAATATTTTCATACACCCATTAAGTGTTGGAATCAAATGAATCCCCATATATACAACTGTGTATGTTTGTGGCCAGCATTCTATCACTGATGATATATATCAGTTATCAAGTGTAAAGATCAAGACAACATCTCACATTCATAAGCATAATTTACATTTGTAACATGGTACAAGGATTATACATGCAGATCATATTACTTACTAAAAAAATTCTCAACACCTCATAAAAAAAATTCTAGTCCTGTCCCTTGGCATATCATGTGATGTTACTGAGTGTATACGTACAGAAGCTTCCTTTAGAAACTATACCAATATCATGATTGATAATGACAAACAGAAAAGCTCATAACAATTTAAAGCAAGAGAAATGAGTGAAAACTTGCCTTGTCTGTGATACTGCAAAGAAGATCATCATAGCTTGAGGGAGTTTGCTCCCCATTGATGTTTACAAACTCATAAGGTAAAGGAAATGGCAAAACATCGACCACTTTTTTGAACACATCAATAGCAAAGCCATCAAAAGACACATCAGTAACATTAGCAAATTCAATAAAATGTGTCCTTGGGACTCCAATTTTCAACTTTGGTGGTCTCTCCGTTGTGTTACCCGGCCACCATATCGGATCCATTAGTTTGTATTTACCAATTTGCTCACCATTTACACTGTGATTTTGGAGTCCTGTTCCGGGGCTCCAATATCCAATGATAGTATTGTTTAGTCCTCTCACATTATAGACTACAACTTCGGATGGTTCTAGCTCTCCTTCCCTTAAACTGAAACTCCCTGACAGGCCAGCAAAATGGGTACCCAAAATTGCATCTACAAGATTAACTCTGCTTTCACTAGAATTCACAAAGCCGGCGTTCTCTACTGCGTTGGCCAATGCTGTAATAGTGTCATAAGCCCACAAGCCATATAGAGAGAGAGTTTTACTGTAAATCATTAATCTTGTTGCTATGGAAATGCGCTTCCTTATGATGTCATTTTTGTTGGAAAATACCGATGGCCCCACACCCAATGCACCATCCATGTAGCCTTTCTGTTGAATACCTTTAGTTTTGGGATCCATCACAGAAGATAGCCCTTGGGTAAGTATCCAAGCATATCCTTTACTCATCAAGCCTGCATTTTTTGCAATTTTCACGAGTCTTGACCATAGCTCCACGGTCATGTGGACGAGAAACACGTGTGTTCTCTTGTCTTTGAGCATGTCAAGCTCATCTTTGATTTCAGTATCATTGGAATTTTGCTTTATGGAACTTATGTAAGGAACTCGAGTGTCCATTTCTTCCAAGGCATAAGTGAGACATGGAATGAGGTCGTAGCCGAATTCTGGCTCTTCATAAATGGGGATCACAGATTGCCAATTATAAGCTTTAATAATGGCTGCTATAGCTCTGAACTGAAAGCAATGGCTTCTGCTGGCGAAGTCAGAGTGGATGAAGAATCGGGAACGAGGTGGCAAAAGAGATGGACCAGATGGAGAAAACCAGATGACTGGAACATGATACTTGTAACCAAGTTCTACAACAAACCTTGCCTGCTCAGAGCTTTGAGGTCCAAGGATTGCATGCACCTTTTCCTTGTTTATTAGATCCCTAGCTGCTTAATGCAAAGATAATGATATTTTAGTTTAATTTGCAAGTGCTTTATAAAATTTGATTTATAAATAAAGAAGGGATCAAAATCACATTGAAAAACCACCAAGGCAAGTTAATCTCAAATAAGTCGCTTAAATGTGCTTAATTATTGAGAGGTTCTAAACAAAGTACAAGAATGTATAATATGATCAAACCCATCATAAATAAGCATTTTATTAAACCATTAAGACATTGGTTTAACGTCTTGTTTGCTACTTACCGAGCATGTTTCTCCATCCTAAGAGACCTAATGTTATTTCTAATGCATATAAATTATGAAAATATAAAATTACCCCTAAGGTTATTTAAAAATATCATTATAGGCATTCTGGTTTTGTTCATTCTCTGGAACTTTCTCCCTCTTCCTTGATTTTTTGATTTTTCCCCCTTTTTTCTTTCTCTCAATACTCAATAGTCAATCCAATGCAGCCTCCATCACTTCATCTAAGACCCGAGAGTTTATCACTTCGCTCATCCTCTTTGTATCTTGGGATAATATTGATCCAAGTTAAGGCCTTCTCAACGTAACTTTTGGGTAAATATGGAGACTTTAGAATCCTCAATCCCTTGATAAAACAACTATGGTTCTAGAAGCATATTAACATGGTTTACACTCATAGATCGTGGTCAAATTTTTTTTTGATACACAAGTTCCTTATAGAGGCTAGTGCAAAACACATTTGAATCTCTATATTATACAAGTAAGATTTTATCAAGTCAAGCTTTTATGAGAAAAGAGATAATTTTAAAAGAGAGACATCAAGAAAACACACTGATTTTATTCTTTGGCTGATAGTGCTTGCAGACTATTCAAACACAATAAATTTTGCCTTACTTCACCACTCAAGTTCCCTTTTATAGTTGAATGGAGGAGAAAGACGACATGGAATATGTGATACACGTCTGCCAACTTAAGTCTACTTTTAGAAAAGTAAAACAAAAGCGAAAGCGAAAGCGAAAGTAAAGCTAAAGTAAAAGCCATACGTGGACAGAAGGAAAAGATACGATTTATCTATCTCAGTGGCTTGTAAATATATTCTTGATCAAAAGACAGGGCGGCTATTAGAAGAAAATGAAATTAATGATGGACAATCATTAATCTTAGCTTTAATGATAGATTGTATTTTCATCATAAATATGACATAGACAATATGAATCCGTCATTAATTTAATTATGAAAAATATCTGTTACTAATTAATAAATGTCAATTACTAATTTATTTTACAATTAAAAAAAATTTAATAGGTTCAAATACTGAAATGTCACCTCCCCATGCCCCTCAAGTACACATCACCCTCACCATCCACCAGATCATTGCTACTTAGTTCTCCATACCAAATCACTATCATGTCAATAATTTATTTTAATTATCTTTACTTATGACATTACCTTGTCTTAAACCCAAGACCTCCTTCTTGTCATCCGCACTTCTTGTGAATTGAACTGACTTTTCATTCTTAAAATACAAAATTTAATATATATATATATATATATAATTTAATTAAACATATATATTTAACTTAATATGTTTTCAATATATTATTATTTAAATATGTTGATACTATATATATATATATTAATTTATATACATACATATTGACACGTATAAATATATAAATTATTATATATTATTATTTAATAAATATATTATTTAACATCAATATATATTTTATGAAAATAAATAATTTTTATATCATTTTACGTTATCTATGTCATAATTAAAATATTTTTATATGATAAAAATTTTATTTTCATATTAATTTACATAATAAAATAAAAAATATTTTTATTTTTCTATATCATTTTATATTATGTATTTTACTTATAATAAGAGAAAAATTATTTATGTAATTATTTAATTTAGTAATTATTAATATTTTATTCATTTAATTCTTTCCATGTGTATTATAATTTTTTATTTTTTTCATAATATTTAAGCATATTTTAGTAATTTTTTAATTAAAAAATGTCCATCACTTATATGTCATTAATATAAATTTGTCACTAAATTTATAAAATTTGATCAAAATATGATGACATCATATATCTGTTACTATTCTATCACTAACTTATGTAATAAGTAATAGATTTTAGTCTGTGATAAAGGTTTCATCACGAATACCTATCAAATGTTAGTTATTAATTTTAATTTTTCTAGTAGTGAAAATACTTTGTTTCTTCTTTCTTGAAGTGTCATGCTATGCTTTCTTTTTCCCACTATGCCTCTCTATCAACTAGCTCTTTGGATTGTTTTGAAGCATAAAAGCCTCTTGCTTTAGGGAACTAATGACAAAATCTAGATTCTCTCTCATATGGATCTTGGCTATCAGGAGGAAAGAGTATATGGCTTTGAAATAGCTTGGTCTCATGAATTATGGAAGTTTATTCTATCCATGTAAGGTGTCCATGTTGCATAGCAATGTCTGCAACCCATTGCGGTAGATGAATTTTTGGGATTGGAGATCATCTGGAATGACAGGCTCAAATGGGATTGGACCAAGTGAAGCGCCCTTGAGGTTAGGTTTTGTTCCTGTAAACTTAGATTGACATGAGAACCTCTATTTTGCTAGTAAGATTTATTTATGAAAATCCTCCCTTGATTGGCCAACGCATGAAAATGAAATTTTAACTAAATTAAAAGACTTTTTATGTAATTTAAACAACTTTATAGGCATAGCTCTTAATCTTAAATGCACTTCTCTTGGTCCAATCCTATGTTAGCCTATCATTTCAGATGATCCTCGAACCCTGAATTTTTTTTAAATTTTTTTTCATTCCAGATGGAATTAAAAAAGTCATCTTTAGTATTTTCATTACTCAATTTTTTTTTTCAATACTCACCTAGTTAGATATTTTCAATACCTATCTTCTATAGTTTCACTACAAAAAATAATTAAAGGTAAAAGTTTTAAGTACTAAAAATATATAAGATAAGTACTGAAACATGTAAGATGACTATTTAAAAATTATATATTGAAAATGCTAAAGATGAGTATTAAAATTTTTAATCCTAGACGAGAACCATGGTCTTCTTTTTTTCTTGAAATTTCATAATTTTGGGATTCTTAATTTTTAATTTTAATTAATATTTTTAATAGGTTCTTAAATATTATTCTCCCTAATAAATATCTTAAACAAGGTTTTAAAATTTCAATCTTAGCTTATGAAAAAAAAATGGTTTGGCTAAATTATAGAAAAATCGTCATTTATCTAAATAATCACATGATCTTACAGATAACTGTCATGTCGCCAATTATTAAAACTTATATTAAAAAAATCCTAAACTTTTAAGTTAGTAACCAAATATCGAATTTATTTTCTAGGTAGATAATCCCCTCAGATCTTGAGTTATGTGTAGATAACATCTCTATAACCCCTCTATCATATTATATTATTTTAGAGAAATAAATAACAGATCAATCATTGGCAGTGGCCCAGTGGTTGTACATAAATGTAAAAGTTTTGAAGGTTATTACAAAATTGTGGGTTGGAGGACATTTTTATCTTTTAATTATTCATTAGAAATATCTAGTATTCTAAGTTTATTTGTTGAGCAATTTTCCCTTCCAATATTTCGAAATTGTGAATTATTAGACACGTTGTCTTTTTTTTTTTAACTAACGACACCTTACCATTTAAAAAAAATAACTTTGATCATGAGTTGTTAAAAATATTGCAAAAAACATTCAAACAATTACAAATGAGTTAACTGTAATCCTTTTGAGTAATTTTCGATATCTTTTCTACGATTTTTTAAGTCAACTAGCTGTCAAAGCAGTGGTAGAGCCAATGATACAAGATAATTTAATTTAAAAAATTTCCAATAAAATTAAAACTGTAATAACATAAATGGATTGATAAAAAATTTTCTTTTTATAAAATTATATTAAATATGTTGATATAATCTTCTATGTAAGCATGCTTTTTATATCTTATCTCGATCATTAAAATATTACATACAGTACAAATGTTTTTTTATCTAGTCTAAAGGATGCCAAATATAAAAAATAAGAGATGCTGTCAAAGTTAACCTTTTCAACTAGGTACCCAATACATTGTTCTCCAATGTTGAAATGAGAAATTGGAACACAAAGGAGTTTAAAATAAGCAAGTGTCTGACATGTAAAAATGCCCTTTAATTTTAAAGTTTTGAAGGTTTGGAGATTATTTACCCGCAATTCAAATTTCACGAGGAGTTATGTATCATTTAACCAACAATTTAAACTTTGGCAGAGTTTTAACCTAAATACAAATTAGCCTAGATTTTTAGGTATGGAATGATTTGATGCCCAAAAAAAAAAATCACGAGAAATGCTAATTAAGCTCATGGGTAGGCAAGGGGGTTAGGAATTCGTGAAAACGAAGGCAGGGGATTCTCTGTTTCATATCATCAACAACCAGAAACATGGGAGAAGAACAAAAATCGAACTTGTGACAATTTGACAAACATTTTCTTAAGAAAATCTTGATATCACTGCTAATTTGTGGGGACATAAACATTTAAGCATCATAATTACTTCAAAATTACCTGCAGAAGCTGCGGTGAGGACATCGTTTCCAGAATCCTTGAAGTGAAGTCGGAGGTTGGTGGTATAAGAATCATTTGTGGAATAGAAATCTTGGAGTCCGAAGTTGGTGCAGTTGAGAGCCATGTGACCAAGTGATGAATTCAAGTCCAGAATCACTCCTACTGATATATCTACAGGGGATCGTCGTCTTCTGCTTCCACCACTTCCTCTTACAGTTGCAGACTCAGTGAAGGTTAGGGTAATTAGGCATAAAAAGCTCACAAACATGACACAATCTCTCACCCTTTTCTTCATTTCTGCTCTCTCTCACTCTCCTCAGTTGTTCTCAACAGCCATCAACAGTATATATGCTTCTTACATGATAATTTTATTCTGGATATATTTGTTTTGTCCTGTATAATTTAGTTCATTCATTCTTTACTTGACTTATTGACTCCATTGCTTAAATAAATTAGGATAAATAGATAATTTCACCCTTAAATTATATATATATATATAGATCCAAAAATATCTAAGACATTAAATTTATTTTTAGTATAATATTAATTTATCTCTTTTAACTTTTAAAAATAATATAATGTCAATCAGAAAAGAACCTCAAAACCTCAGAAAATAACAAAAAAGTAAGAATGCTCAAAAATTACAAATAATAATTTAAAAATTATTTTAAAAAAAAGACCTTAACAATTTTTTATATCATTTTTTTGTAATTTTTGACATTATTTTCTATAATTTTTTGATTAATTAAAGGTCAACGTTAACATTTGATAAGTTAGATTGTATCATTTTAAAAAGTTAGATAAAAAGTTTATACCAAAAATGAATTCATCATCTTAAATATATAATTTAGGACTAAAAACTCATTTCATTTATAAAAACATGTGGAGTCTTATCTTTTATTACCAAGTTCCTTTTTAAAGAAAAATTACAACGTATTTCTTATAATTTAGACGTGATTAGCAGCAATTTACAAGAAAAACATGAATTGCAAAAATGAGGAATAGGAACATGATAAAAATCAAGAACCCTGTTCCTTCATTATTATTGGGGTGTACCTTTACTTTCTTCATACCACGTGATATTCTGCCCTGAATGATAAAGGGTAAAAAACAAAAAAGGCCCAAAGTTCAGACAAGATAGCGGCTTCAGACAGTGAATTGGGAACAGGGACTAATTTTGTTTGAAAAATTCACTATTTATAATTTATTTCTTAAAATTTTTCCCATAACTTTTAAATAATGTACATAATCTACATTAATTTATAAAAGTATGGGAGGGAGTGGCAATATGAAGAGATGCAATATCATTTAATTAAGCAAAGTTTTGGTGTAACATTGCAAGTTCAAGTACAGTTTTTTATTGACAAGAGTCGAGGTGAAGTTGAAAGCCTGCATAACTTTTTTTATTTTTTTTTAAATTTTTAATTATGTTAATACATAATTTACTAAATTTTATATTTTTATAGATTAATTCAAAAAATAAAATAAACTAAACAATTTAGTTATATTATTTTGTAATATTAACAACTTTAGCCGCACGTTAATGGGAAAGAAAGAAAAAAGAGAGAGAAATATATACATGGTTTAAAAGAACAAGAACAAGTCCTGTTTTCAAAAAAAAAAAATATTAGTTATGAGGACAGAGTTTAAAAGTTTTTTAGTTTTCCATTTTCCTAAATCTAAGCCTTAAAAAAAATACTCCTTTCGTTTAAAAATATAAAGTATTTTTTTTTAAATGTTAAATATTATTTTAGTCTTTTGAGGTGTAATTATTATCTTTTTTTTTAAACTGTCTCTATTGATAATGAATTTATTTTTATTATAAAGTATTTAATAAAAATAAATATAAAAATATAGAGTTAGTTTAAAAGTAAATAATTATTTTATTAAAATGAGATTCTATTAAAAATATTTTATATTTTTAAACAGAGAAAGTATGTGATTTAAACAAGTGGTTTGAAGACTCCAATCCTTAATGACCGTTCTAACCACTAATAACTTACATCGGCAAAATTTAAATACACTACCCTGCTCGGTGCCTTATTTTTATTATAAAACATTTTTTAAAATAATTATTTAATTATTAACATAAAAAGCATACAAGATTATTTATCACTTTTACTATATCATAATATAAGATATTTTTTTTAAAAGCATTGCTTGATCTATAATATAAAATATTTAATTTCATATATGTATATATTTTTTAATTATACTCTTAATTTATTATACTCTACTCAAGTAATGAATGAAGGTGTTTTTAATAAATTTAATTTTATATATATTTCATTTAAATATATTATTATAAATATGTAAAAATTTTAAAATAAAAATTCAAAATTTTAATTAATTTCTTTTATAAGTGTTAATTAATTATAATTTAATTTAATGATTCATTATATATTATATTTTTTCTTCGTTAGTTTTAATGAAAGGAGAATTGAAAAAAACAAAATTAATTTTAAAACATGTCAAATCCATCATGGTTGTTCTTGTTACGAAATTAATAGCGACACGTGTTGATGAAGGGGAGGAAGGGAGAAGAAAGTGGGAGAATAATAAGTTAAAGCTCAAACGCAGGACAAGATATCAAATGGGCCGAAAAAGAGGGATCCTCATTCTATGCTTATCCTGATCATCACGGCGCTTTCTTCTTAAATGATTCTATCATTGATTTTAAATTTTTTAAATTTTTTTTAATATTATATTTATTAAAATAAAAATTATGAAAAATTAATATTAAATATGAATTATTTTTCATATTTATTAGAGGATGAATGCTATGTTAGTCATCCCTTTTTATAAGATCTGGATAGTATAAATTTAGGCTTTTTATATTTATTTAAATAAAAATATATAAAAGTATAGAAATCCTTAATAAAATTGCTTATCACCAATTTGTTTCGTACAGATTCAATTGGGATGATCCAATTTAACATTAATTTTTTAATAATTTTTATAAATTAATTATTTAAATGCATTTTGTATTGTATAGATATAATTTGAAAGATTTAATTTAATATTAAAAATTTTAATCTTTACAGATTTTTCATTTAAATATATTCTATATGCTAAAATAATATTAATTTTTTTATAATTTTTATATATTTTTATTTTGATAAATATAATATTAAAAATATTTTAAAAAAATTTAAAATTAATAATATAAATCATTTGAGGAGAAAATGAAGGGCTCAGCCTTACATTACAGGTGATGTCGGCTGGCGTGCTCATCTGTACGATGAGGATCCGAACAAGAGAAAACACAAATCATCATTTCGTATTCGAGATTGGAGACCCTTTATGTATTATCAACATGTTTAAATTCTACCTCACCACTTTATTGTTTTCGTATTTTTTTTTTTTACTTTTTTTCCCTCATAAATATTTTCTTGTTAGAGGTAAAATATTAAATATAATTTGACACTAAATATAAATATGATTATCAATAAAAATTTAAACTTCAATTACCCCATTAGGAGAAACATAGATGTCTCATATCCTCCTTCCTTATTTTGGACAAACGACCCTTTTTCCTTAACTTCTATTAAAAACAATAGCGAATCGTTGATATCTTTATGACCAAGCCACATTTTCAGTGATGAAAATATAAGTAATTTGTTAATACGTGTTTGGTGTATAAAAAATATTTTGTAATAAGAAGATGAAATATATCTATTTTATTTTCTTTCTAGATATATTTTCCTTTTTTTTAGAAAACACTTTTCTATATACTAAATATGAGACTTGAACTTTTTCTTAAATAAGCTGCGAAGTATTTATAACTACGTTTCTAAATTTCATAATTCAACTTAATCTAAGTATAGGACAAAAGTTTATGGAAAAACAACAATAAAGTCCCTCATGGGGATTCAAATTATTATAACATCACATGAAATGCACAAACAATCCCCAAATCCCAAATATTTTATTTTAAATATATTTATATATATAATTACTAAAATATCTTTGTTTTTCCTATTTTTAATAAATAACCCATCTATTGATTCCCAAATCTTTTGAGGTCATCCTCGATGGAAACTCCACCAGAAACAATGGATCAACTGAGCCACCCTAGCTTTACCATACATAGCCTAGGCTGTATCCTCGGACGCCTTCTCTGACCAATCCCACATTGCGTGAACATCATTTTGTCTCATCCTTAAAAATTCACCTTCGTCTTTGAAAGCCTCTCTGGCCAAAACTTTATCCTTTTGGTAATCTCTGCAAACTCCATCTCCATCCTTGTGTACTAAGTAGCATTTCAACTAAGCTTATCCTCTCTCGTTTTCTCTTCCCTTCGTCTTTGCCTAGCAATGCCTTCCACACAAGCATATGGTTGCATATGCATTTGCATCATCATTTTCCAATCCATACTTGCTTCAACATTTTCCTACTGATTACAACTATTGGTAGTTAATGTTTCCCTCATCGCCATTGTAACATTCCAAATTTCCAATCTAAAAATTATGAATTGATAGCATATAGTTAGTAAATTATAATTTAATTATGTTTTCGGAGTCACTAATGGATATTGGAATGTTTGGACAGCTTTGGAATTGAGCTAGGATGACAATTGAGCCAACTGGGCTCAAGTGAAGACTTAGAATCAAGTGGTATGATTTTGTACCACTTGCCACGATGGATATGGCCAAATTTTATTTAATAGGATAGATCAAATCATGAGAGACAAAGAGGAAAAAGGCTTAGGAACAACAAGAAGTAAGAGAAAAGAGGTCCCTCTGTTAGGGCTTCAAATCAAAGCCAGCTGAGAGTTGATTTTGACCTATCATCTTTCAGGTAAGCTTCGTAGCTCCCTTCTCTCCTTATCTACTATATTTTCTCTTAGTTTGAGATGTGTGAAAATGAAGTCTGAGTTAATAGAGAGTTTTTATTTGGCCCTAATGACCTTATAGGGTTGTTAGGAGTTAAATTGAGTTCTTACACTTAAGATTAGTGTTTATTGTGTAAGCATTGGGGTTTTGGCTGAATTCTAGCCTCAAATGCAAGGATTAAATTGTGAAAAATTCTATATTGGTGTTGATTGGATTAGTAGAAGTGGTATGAAGCTTGTGGAGGTTGATTAAGGCTTAGATTGTCCAACATACCACTTCATACCAATTAGGGCTTAGAATTGTCCAACATGTAAATAATCTAATTTGTTTATTTACTTGTTGAATTGTTTATAAATTTTTGTGAAATTGATCATTTATATGTAAATAGATATGGTTTTGGAAAATTTGTGAAGTGGAAAGGAAGTTTTAAAAGTAATGTCATACAACACACACGCACGCGCACACACACACATGAGAAAATGAGTTTATAAACTATGTTATACGATTTATATTGAGAATTGAATAGCCCATTGTATATGTTGATGCATTATTGCATAGTTGTGTATGATCAGTATGAGAGGGTGGGAGCTGACACTAGAGGAAGTAGATGGAAATCTATATGGTATCACTAACACTATAGGTGGCCCTGTTTTTTAGTTATTATTGGAAACTCTATTATCACCTATGAGGATATAGGCCAGAGTATTACAACCACCCAATAATTCAAAAAGGGAGAATTTATAGTTTGAAAGTAGTAAGGGCACCTTTAGCTTGTTTGCCTTCCATATTAGGTGAGCTCGAGCCAATTTAATCACATAAACTTAGTCTAATATATTGTTAGCCTATCGATTTGGTCAGAGGTAGCTGCGGAGGTTTGAATGGATATGTGACCATGCATGTTATATATATGATTGATATTTCTTTGTTTATCGTGAACACATATTTTATGATTGTCCCACTTGCATGCTTATTTACAATTTGATTTATAGATAGATAGTTTAGATTATTTAGTTATTAAGATTTTATCTCATCTCATGATTACTATTTTACAAGTGATAGTGCTAGGGGAAAGAGTCAAGCAAGGAGTAGTCCATTACTTCTTTGTAATGTCCTGATCATGTGTGATGTGTAAAAGAAAGTATATATGTTTATGTTATGTGGATTGCCAACTAGAATTTGCATATAGTTTTGAATGTACTTGCATGACGTGATTTGTAATATCCTTCTCCTTTTAATCCCATAATTAAAATCAAGTCCCAAGTAATTATGGAATGGGATTATAGTAATTTAACAAAATACCAAGTTTTCAATGGTTAGCAAAATGGGAACTCCAAGTTTACAAAACTAAGATCATTTTTAAAGTCTCACAACTAAACCAATTAGAGTTCACAATTATGCGAAAGCATGGGATTATTACGTAAGTGAGTGCATTTGTTTAAGAATTTGAAATAAGAGAATTTCTGAAAAATTTTGAGGCGTGTGCCGTAGCTTGTTGAACATATGCCGTGGCTTGTTTGCCTTTGTGACGTGCCACAGCACAATTGCATGAATTTTGCTGTCAATTTAAGAGCATTAGGGCCAACTTTTGATGTGCCCCTAATCTCCGTCTGACGTCCGAATAATGCGAACTAGGTGTTTACAAAAAGCTCTTTTTGAGCTCCAACTAATGACATTGGTCTTAAACTCAAATTCTTTTTTAAAACAAAAATTGGACACCTTTTTCAAAACTTACACTTTTACAATAATTTCCATAAAGTTAAGTATCCAAACCAAAAACCAAAGGCCAATAGCCACCGACACCCATTTGACCACATAAAAATTAAGACTAACTCGTGCAATGTATCATATCACATGAAATACTCCTAGATCAAATTTTCATTGCTCAACCCCTTAAACTCAAAAACATAAAAGGGGGAGTTTACCACAATTTTCATCAAATTCTCCCAAATCATCTCATAATATGCTCTACTCTCACTTGCATTAGTATTTTAGTCCTATCACAACAACACAAATTCATCAACTCACTCCCTAGAGCTCAAAATACACTTACAATTTACAATTCACATAATGCAAGTAAGGAACAAAAGAGAATTCCTAATTAGCAATTGAAATTTTCATACATATAAGTTTACTCAAAATAAGGAGGCCTACTACAAAACGATCGTGGTCTTAAGCCTATGGGTGTTTTCCTCTGTCCACACCTTTTAAGCTATTTCTTGTAATATTGAAGATAATGGAGTGAGTATAATTACCCGATAACCAAGGTCCGACTAACCCATACTAATGTATGTCAATTATTTTAAATTTAAGTACAATTAATGTCAACACTTTAACTCATGTAAAATATTTAAAAATAGATATTCACAATTCCACTCACATAATAGCATTTACTTGAGAAATAATGCTTTTTAGTACTTTTCATATAAAGAGAGTTGGTCACACAAATCATTGACAAATACATTAGAAAAAATTAAGACTCAACTCATGATGTTATCATTAGGGGACACAATATAGACAACAGGTGCCCTTACTCACTATATGTATGATCACACCTCCCTTATATCATTCTTATTCCTTTGACACGAAACCGTGGGCTATAACTCAATAGGATAGTCTATATTCCTTAACTTTCTTATCTTAAACACTTGTGAGGGGATTACCCAACCAAAGCACACCCAACTCACTTATGGATCACGGTTTCTCCTATTTCTCATACTATGAGGTGTCATACACCCTAGACTAGCTTCCTCATTGAATTGGTGGATAGCTAGCTAGGCTCGAGTCCTTCATTGAACCAGTAGGACAGTCCCTCGTTGAACTAGTGGAACAGTATAGATATAATCAATCTAGGCAAGCCATCTCACAGATGGGCCTTACCATGTGAATTTTATCACCTACTCCTCTTCCTAGGTGAACTCCCATCTCTCAAGATCATGTAATGAACAATCATGCCATAATTCACACGTATACAATTTATAAAACTTCACATTATCATCTTTTTCATTGAACTTTATTATTACATAATCATTAGACTTCTCAAACACATTTCATGGGACTTCAAAACCAAACAAGTCGTTGAACTCCCAATTCACAATCATTGTACCTCACTTTTAAAATTATTAAACTTCCTTATTTTCATTGTACCTTACAATTTTAAAATCATTGAACTTTCCTATTTTCATACATTATTGAACTCCTCCTAAAACAAAGATTCACTTTGCTTCTCAATTTGTAACAATCATTGCACTCCCAATAAATATTAATACTAAAATCCACCGCTATTGTTTTTAAGGAAAAATTTTGCATCATAAGGCATAAAACTCACGATTTGATTTAGTGGATTTCTTCACAATTCAAGCCATACTTGCATTCTTTTCTAGTTTATACATTTCAATGATGATTCATAAATCAATAAACTAATAGGCACACACAAGTATAAGATAGAATTCTCCCGATTATCTTAAAGCTTTGAGAGATTAAAGGTTTTATCCCTCAACTATTCACTCTCGAAGCTTCCAAGAAGCTTGAGTGGTGCTAATGGTAGTTATACTACAAGCATTTACCATGAAAAATAATCAATATCCATTTTGAGCTATTTTTCACTAACATTTCATCATTTCTTAATACTCAAAATTTATTCTAGGCTCATGTAGAAGTACCCATAAGGCTTTTTAGCTTCCTTTAACTCTCATTAATAACATTGAGCTCTTAAATGAGCATTAATGAAGTCACATTATTCCCGACCACTAAATTTATGGAAATTTCTGACATTTAATGTCCTTCAACCACCAATCATCATAAAATCATAAATATCAAGTTTACTTAGCTCAATTTACCCCTATTAACTCTATTTAAGTCAATGGGTTTGGACCCATAACTTCTATCGACCAAAAATCACCATTATCAATCAAACCCTAACCTTTATCATTAAGAAAATAGAAGAAGAGAGGAAGATTTAAGCAAGAAAGCTTAGCTTTGGTGTTTATGAGCTCTACATTACTCCCAACAATCAGTTTCTCCAAGCAGTTTCTTGATAAAATGAGGCTTGAATTTAGCCAACAGTTAGCTGCCTTTGATATTTCTTCCTTTGAGGTTATGTACAACAAGTTCAGAGCTATAACCAGAAGGAGTAGAATGGTGGAGGAGAAGAAGAGAGATAGTCAAGGGAGATTCTCTTCCTACATGGGCTTATGGGCAAAGTGAGTAAGAAGTTAGGTTTTAACCTGAGTATGTCTAGGAGATAAAGTGTTGGAGGAAGCAAGAAGAAGAGCTTCCAGAAGGGGTCCCAATCTAGGGGATCCAATCAGAGGAGCAATGCCCCAAGGAGTATAGGCGGGGTCGGAAATCAGGCTTCCCGGCAGGGATCTACGACTCCATCTACTATGATACCAGCTAGAGCTCCGCAGTGCAATAGATGTAGGAAACATCACTAAGGGTAATGTTGGGTTTTCTTTAAATGCAACAAGGTAGGATACATAGCCAAGTTTTGCCCAGAGAACATACCTGCTCCTGATCAGAGATCTATTATCCCAGGACTAGTCTTTGCTGTGACCAAAGAGGAGGCCGAGGCTTTACCAAAGCTGATTAGAGGTACAATCTCGCTTTATGGTTACCAAATAGATGTTTTGTTTGATTCTAGTACTACACACTCTTTTATATCTGATGATTGTGCCAAGAGACTAAACTTGCATGTGCTTGAAATGCTGTTTGCTATGAATGTGTCTACACTGCTTGATGCATATGTGAGGACCAGTTGGGCTTGTTTGAAACTAGAATTAAAGTTTGATGATAGAGTTTTTGTGATTGACTTAATCTGCTTACCTTTAAGTGGTATTGATGTGATAGTAAGGATAAATTGGTTGTTTTCCAATGGTGCAACACTTGACTGTAATAGAAAGACAGTCTCCTTACCAGTTTACACAGTGACAGCTGTTAACCCTAAATCTGTCAAGTCATTGTCAATAGTAGATTGTGAGACTCCCAAGTTCTTGACAGCCTTACAAGTAGAGAAGTCAGGGAAAGAAGGATGTCAAGCTTTCATGATCTATTATTCTACACATGAGGTGTATGATAGAGGAATTGATAGAACTGGTGTAGTGAATGAGTTTTCAGAGGTGTTTGATGACCAAATGTCAGGATTTCCACTTAAAAGAGAAATTGAATTCTTGATTGATTTAGTACCCGGTATCGAGCCAATCTCTAAAGCTCCGTATCGTATGGCTCCTATAGAACTAGAAGAATTGAAAAAGTAGTTAAAAGAGCTGCTAGAGAAGGGATTCATCCGACCGAGTGTATCAGCGTGGAGATCGCCTGTGTTGTTTATAAAGAAAAAAGATAGGAGTATGAGGTTGTGCATTGACTACAGGCAACTGAACAAAGTGATGATTAAGAATAAATATCTATTGCCACAGATTGATGACTTACTAGGCCAACTTATTGAAGTTGCAATTTTCTCTAAAATTGATCTTAGGTCTAGATATCACCAATTGAGGGTTAAGACAGATGATGTGCCTAAGACTGCATTTAGGACACAATATGGGCACTATGAGTTCTTAGTAATGCCCTTCGGTTTAACAAATGCTCTTGCAATCTTTATGGACTACATGACCAGGATCTTCAGACCCTACTTAGATAAATTTATAGTGATTTTCATTAATAACATCCTAATATACTCGAGAGATGAGGAAGAACACACAAGACATATGAGGATCGTGCTGCAAGTGTTGAAAGAGCACAAGTTGTATGCCAAATTGAGCAAGTGTGAATTTTGGCTACGAGAAGTGAAATTTTTAAGACATGTCATTTCTGCTGACGGCATAGTAGTGGATCCATACAAGGTTGATGTGGTACTACAGTGGGAGAGACCAACGTTGGTAATCAGATAAGAAGTTTCTTTGGTTTAACCGGTTATTATCGAAGATTTATCCAAGGATTCTCTCAAGTTGCTTCTGCTTTGATGAAGCTAACTAAGAAGGATCAGCTGTTTGTTCTTGACAAAAAGTCTGAGGAGGCATTTTAGACTCTAAAAGAGAAGTTGACTACAACATCAGTGTTGACTATTCCAAATCCAAAATGGCCATATGTGGTTTACATTAATGTATCACTTAAGGGACTAGGCTATGTGCTGATGCAAGATGATAGAGTTGTAGCTTACGCGTCGAGACAGCTAAGACTGCATGAGGAGAGCTATCCAACTCATAATCTTGAGCTAGTAGCGGTTGTATTTGCCTTGAAAATATGGAGTTACTATCTTTATGGTTTACAGTTTGAGGTATTTAGTGACCTTAAGAGCCTCAAGTATTTAATTGATCAGAAGAAGTTGAATATGCGACAGTGAAGGTGGATGAAATTTTTAAAAGATTATAATTTTAAGTTGAAGTACCATCCGGGGAAGGCCAATGTAGTGGCTGATGCATTAAGCCACAAGACCTTACATGTTACGTGGCTGATGATTCATGAGTACAAGCTACTAGAGGATTTCTCTAGTGAATAATAAAATAGTCTAGATTTTACCGTGTACAACTTGAATACAATGGTAATCACTAATGAATTCTGAAAAGATTTAAGAAAAGCTCAGCTTGAAGACAAGTATTTGTTAGAGATTAGAGATGATATCGAGGTAAACAAGACTAAAGACTTTTGGTTCAACGATGATGGGTTAGTAGTGTATAGGGATTGAGTATATGCACCTGATGATAAAGGGGTTCGAGAGACCATTCTAGCTGAAGCTCATTGGAGCAAGTTCACCATTCATTCAGGAACTACCAAAATGTATCAAGACATGAAAAGTAGGTGGTGGTGGCCTGGTATGAAGAGGGAGGTGATAAAGTATGTATCCCGGTATCTGACTTGTTAGAAGGTGAAGATTGAGCACCAAAGACCCTCAGGATTGCTACAACCATTGGAGATTCCTAGGTGAAAATGGGATTGTGTTTCTATGGATTTCATTATGGGATTGCCACGTACCCAAGCGAATCATTATGCTATTTAGGTAATTGTGGATAGATTGACCAAGTCTACTCATGTCTTAGCTATTAAAGCCTATTATGCCTTAGAGAAGCTTGCAGAGGTTTATATTCAAGAGATTGTGAGGTTACATGGAGTACTAAAAGAGATTGTGTTAGATTGCGATCTAAGGTTCACCTCGAATTTCTAGAAAGCCCTACACGAGGCTATGGGTTCAAAATTAAAGTTCAATACAGCTTATCACCCTCAGACAGATGGTCAAACTGAGAGGACCATCCAAACTCTAAAGGATATGCTACGTGCTTATGCCATCGAATGGAGTGGCAGTTGGGATAAGCACTACCTTTAGTGAAATTTTCTTACAACAACAGTTTTCATAGGAGCATTCAAATGGCTCCATATGAAGCCTTGTATGGCAGAAAGTGTAGATCCCACTTTGTTGGACCGAATTGAGTGAGAGAAGCATAATGGGTCCTGATTTGGTGGATCAAACCATGGAGAAAATTGAGACTATCCGACAGAAGTTGTTAAATGCTCAGAGTCAACAAAAGAGTTATGCAGATAAGAGGAGGAGATCGTTAGAGTTTATAGTGGGAGACCACGTGTTTCTAAAGGTCATACCTATGCAAAAAAGTTGACTCCTAGATTTTTTGGGCCATTTGAAATCCTTGAGAGAATTGGGCCTTTGGCATACCAGATTACCTTACCCCCTCATTTTTCAGGTGTGCATGATGTATTCCATGTGTCTCAATTGAAGAAATATCAACCTGATCCTTCATATGTGATTGAGCCCAACATGTAGAGTTATGTGAAAATTTGACATACCGGGCAGAGCCGGAGAAAATTGTGGACGTTAAAGAGAAACAGTTAAGAAATAAGACAATTCGGCTGGTGAAAGTCATTTGGAAAGGGATGACTTCTGGTGATACTACATGGGAAACTGAAGAGAAGATGAAAAACCAGTATCCTCACTTCTTTTTATGAGGTAAGGTTTTACTAGCTTTGTTAGATTAAGTGAATTTTGGGAACAAAATTCCTAAAAGGAGGAGAGAATTGTAATATCTCGAGTTTTAATTCCCTAATTAACTAAACCTAATTAGGGTAATTAAGTAAGTTAAAGTGGTGTGTGGCCAGAGAGGTCTAATAATCATGTTTGATACTATTTCAGCTCTAGTTGTGGGTTCGGTATCGAGGCGGACCACCTGGGCATCGAAATGAGAAGAAAAAGAAGAGTTGAAGTTGCTGTGCCATATGCTGCAGCACGTAGATAGTCCGTCGTAGTGTACAGCCATCTTTGAGCGAGGGAGGACCTCTTTGTGTCATGTGCCATGGCTCGTTATGCATTTGCCGCAGCGCATGGCCATTTTTTGCATTTTATTAGACACAAAATGAGACAGAAAAAGAAAGAAGAGAAAAGAGAGAAAGAAGAGGCACGTCACAGCTCTGTTAGGGTTTACTTAGGGATCACTTTGAGAGTATTTTGAAGGCTACAAGCACCCAAGGTAAGTATTATACCCATTAATCTCCCCTTTTCTTCCACATTTATAAGTGTATGGTTAGGGTTTGATAGTGGAAATGGGATTTCAATCTATATAGGTTATAGGTCCGAATTTGTTGACTTAAATGGAGTTAATGGAGGTAGATTAGAGTATTTAAGGTATAATGAGTGGTGTCTTGAGTTGTTGAAGTTTTATTATGGGTGGTTGGAAGTTTGTGATGTCTTTAATGGGATTTAATGGCTTATTATGTTATTAGGAGCTAAAGGTAATTAGTAAATCTAATGGTTAGGCTCTACCTCTTGTAAAGTGAAGGTTGGCCAATTTAGAAGTAGAGATTAAGGGTTCAAATGTTTAAGTTTGTTATGTTGATGGAATTCAACTTGGTTGATTGTAGTTTTGGCTCTTGGTCACCTATTGGAGTGGAAATTCAAGCTTGGAAGCTAATTGATTGAAGGGTAAACCTTTGACCTCTCAAAGGTTTAAGATAACCGGGGGAAAAATTTACTTTGGGTAGTTATATGTTAATTGATTGTTAATTGGTTGTGAATGTGAAATTGTAAATGCTTACATGCATGGGATTGGTTGTTTAAGTAAGAATTATATATTAGCTTCTTTGAGTGCATGAAAAAGCTATTTTTGGGCTTGAAAATGCAAGTGCAAAGTTAAGAGGATTTTATTATGAATATGTCTATATTTTTTAGAAATGAATGTAATGATGTATAGAAATAGTTTTGTGTTAATAAGAAATGAATTTTGAGAAAAAGATGAAAATACACACTTAGGTAGCGCAAAGTCGTGAGTCCAACGTGATTATTGTAATAGTGAATATATGAAAGTGAAAAGTGAGAACAAGTGAGTATGGTTTATGGCATGATCAGTAGCGGGAATTCGCCTAGGGATTTAGAGTAGAGAAAATCCATATGGTAATTAGGTTATCCTCCAGTGTATGGGGGCTATAGCCTTATCCCACTATTTTTTTAGGGACTATCCCATAGTTTGTCAAAAAATTAGAACTTAGCTATCTCCACCGGTTCAATGAGAAAAATAGCCTAGGGTATGAGACATCCTAAGGATTCGAGAATGGAGGAAGCCGTGGTCCGAGAGTGAGTCCTGTGATCTTTGGCCAGGTCACACCTCACGATTGGTGAGCTTGGGTAGTCCAGTCACACGGATAAAGTCCTAATCAGTGTTATAGCCCACGATTTGAGTCTGAGGAAATAAAGAGGATATAAGGTTAGTTAATCATTGTCTAAGTAAATATATGATGTGTCACACGTGCTAATTTATGGCAGGTTGTAAGAGTATGGGTCTTGTCACATATCTGAGAATATGGCGACAATGCACCTAGTTATGTGAGTAAAGAAGCTATAGAGTGATAAATGATAAAATGTGATATATGGGGATATGTTTTAAAAATTTGATCTCCTGGTGCATGTATTTATTTTATAATTGATATATAACTGTGTAGAGTAGGTTTAATCTTGGTTACTGAGTAGCTAGACTCACTCCTCTTATTTAATACTTTTTAGGCTTTAGCTCTGATGTTGAGAGGGAGAAGACTAAAGAGGTGAGAAATTAGTATATTCCTACTATATGCCTCTAGTGTAGTTTTAATTGTGTAATAGTATATGGCTTACCAATTCTATGATGCATATTACCTTACTTGCATTATTTTGGTTGTTGAAAATGTTAGAATTATATTTTGTGCCCTTAGCCTTTGTGTATGTTGTCATATATATGTTTATAGGGCCAAAATACTAGTGCAAGTATAGAAATGAAGATTTGAGCATGTTTTGAATTATTTGAGTTAAATGCAATGCTAATTTACCTCCCTCTTTATTTTTGTTAAAAGGGAGTTAAGGAGTGAATTTTAATCATAATATCATTTTGATGCTTGTGACATGTTGTACTGGTAGTCTCAGGTCCATTGGACATGGTCCAGGTGTTAGGAAAGGCTTTTGGCACTTGTTGAGGGTTTTAGACACCCATTTTGTGTTAAAGTGTTAAAAAGTGGTTAAAATGTGTTTGGGTGTCCAAACTTTCTAGTGTGATTTGTTTTGGAAATAAAACCGTGCCATTAGTTAGTATAGGAAAAGAGCTTTCTGTAGACTCCTAGATCATGTCATTCGAACTTCAAATGGGGAATCGAGGCGAATCAGAAGTTTCCTAATTCTGCTGTCATTTTAATAGCAGAACTAGTGAAAAATTCATGCAACATGCCGCGACACATGGCACCTGAGTCGCGGTGTATGGCACAAAGAGCAACATGCCACGGCATAAAGTGCGTCTGCCATGACGCATTGCTCTGTATTTTAGTACATAATTTGTTTTCAATCGTTTTTGACCTTTGTCACTCTTCTAAGGTATCCTATGCTTTCGAAACTTGTTTTTTCTCTTATATAAAAGATTTTGATTGATCTTAACTTATTTCTATACTTGAGATCCTTCCCTTTTGGATTAAACCTTAGTAATCACTCTTCGGAGCTAATCCCTCAATTACCATGAGCTTTATTTATTAAATGTATTTAGTGGAGTGAGAATGTTACACCCATGATTAGTGAGGTGGTTTGGTTATGATGGTTACTTAGCAAGATGCAAGCATCATAAAGGAATCCAACATCATTATATTGTGACAATCAAGCTGCATTGCACATTGCTATAAATCTAGTGTTTCATGAGAAAACAAAGCATGTGGAAATGGATTGTTATTTTGTCCATGAAAGAGTTCAATCCAAGGAAATTGCACCGCTCAAAGTTTGGACACGAGACCAATTGGTAGACATGTTCATAAAGGCACTCAAAAAAGATAGGTTGCAAATGTTGGTAGGCAAGTTAGGCATTGCTAATCTCTATGCTCCAACTTGAGAAAGAGTGATAGATTTGATATAGTTGACGATATTTATGGGATATGATAAGACATAGAATATTATAATAAATGTAAATATTATAGAGAGAGAACATTGGGATATGGGTAGTTAAGATTGCATAATTTATGTGTATGATTCATGCATGAGTTACGTTACTTATTTCTTGGGTATTCAAAGCCTTATATATATTCCCACCCATAGTTACAGAATGATTTATTCCACCTATAAATTCTTTACAAGGTGGAGTACATGTTTTAGTAGAGGTCAAAAAAACAAAAAGAGGAACTATTCATTATATAATATAATAGTAGATAGGATAGGGAATAGCCTTACATACACATGTAATGTAATTAGCAAGTTCAAGTCTAATCAAGCCTTAGTACGTAGTGTCTAATTAAGCCTTTCTGATCGAACATAAAATTGAAACCATCTTCTTGCGCAACCATTCAATCACTCTTGGATTCAAAATGGAAAGGCCTAATAAAAGAGCTGCAACAGATAAGAGGACAGGATAAAGCCCTCCAAAGTTGGTTATACTCAAACTTGACGTCTCGATTTCATTTTGATCTTCGAATTCCAAATCTTCAATAGAGGTGGGTAAGGAGCTCTTGGCCACCAGCACACGAAATGGCTCCACATCTTGTGTCACATTTAAGATTGCATTCGAAAAATGTAACACCAAGCCTAACTTCTTTGGAAATGCCTGACAATACAATAAATATAGCATGTCATTCAATTTTTTTATAAATATAGTATTAAAAATTATGTCAACCTAACTGCCCAAATCGGTAAACTATTAATTGAATCAATCTCTTGATTGATTCAATGAAATACTATTATAAGTTTCATATAAGAAAATCTCACAAATTAAGTAAAATTTGTAAATTCAAGGGCTCTCTCACCTAATATGACTATCTTTTAGGATAGATGGGCCTTCCTTTTGAATTTGTGCCCCTAACATTGGCAACATTCCAAAAGACTATCTTGTTGGGTAAAAGAGCCATTTAAACTCATAAATCCACTTTATTACTTGTGAGACTCTCCAATATGAGACTCAACAAATACTCCCTTCACTTTAAAATACAAGCACATTTTAACTTTTAACAATAATCTGCATTATAATAAAAGCCTTATTTTTATGAAAATATATATTATTTTTACTTTTTACTCTTAGTTTCAATTTATGATAAGTGCAGTGAGAAAAATCTTATAAATTTATATATACAATAATCTAGGTTAATAAATATAAGGTAAAAATGATTTTTTTTTATTTTACAAATACTATGATGCTTATATTTTGGATTAAAATTATGTAGGAAAAAATACTTATATTTTGAAACAGATGGTGTACTTTGTTTTTGAACATAGTTTGACTATAATTTTATCCATTAACTCTTGAACCAAACTTTCATTAGTGTAATAATTAGTCCAATTTTTAGTATATAGCTAGGAAAAAGAAGTACACTTACAAAGGCAAATCCACCAGTTTTGTAGATTGGTCCTGTCATCATAAAGCGAGATTTGTAACGGGAGAGGAAGATTGTGAGATAAGGAGTTTCATCAAAAATAGCATCCACTCCTCCCTTTCGGGTTCCATCTGACAATGCTTTATCATACTCTTCGCGACCTCCTAAATCCTTCAACTGAGACTCGTTGAATCCTACTTGTTCAATCAGAAGCCCTCTCACCCACGACCCTCTCTGATATCCCACCATCAGATTGCTACTCTTAATCTCGTTCTCGTCCTTGAATGAAGGCACTCTCTCTTTTCCTTCTGTTAAAATTGAAGTTAGGTTCGCAGTGTAAACTTGCAATACTAGGATGAACAGAAATGTCGTCAGTACCACCAACCACCCTGCAGTGTTGCTTGCAAAACTCTCCATAGTATCTGTGATCAACAACATTATTGATATCTAGTGTGTGATACAGAGAGTACATGGCATAAATTGAAACAAGCTTACTTGTATATGCTACGTAAGAGAAGAGAACTCACCCATTTTGTAAACAAGAAAGGGGTTGAAGCGAAATTCCTCGGTTTTGTTTCCATCTAACATAATTATCATAATCGTTGCACCCACAAAAATCCCACCAAGGATTAACCACAATGACCAATGGAAAGGTTTGAAGAGGATCCCCCTACCTGTGGTGGCATTGTTCACCCTTACCACCATTACTACACTTGAATCTAAGTACGGCAACGTGAAATCAACACACCTTGTGCGATTTGCTACAATTGTGACGTCTCCAATTATGGCATCAAGCTCCTGCAATATTGATTTATTTTAGCATCAAGAATCCATACTTAGATTGTAACAATCAAACAGCTTTACAAACCAGGACTCACTCTCCTAGACAATGTCGACCAACCAAGGACCTAAGGCCAGTGGGGGCATATTGATTCTAGTCCTATGGAAATGGGTTAACGTATCTATTTTAATTTGATGAAGAACTTACTCTGATTTAACTTACTCTAACCAATGGGTTTAGATGAAAAAGATTAATGAGGACATAATAAGAGTAACAGTGTGTTTGGATAGTAAATATAATCGATTTTTGGCCCAAAAAATCGATTCTCCAAAAAATTACCCAAACACCCACTTTTTTGGAGAATCGATTTTCAGGCCAAAAATCGATTATTTTCGGAAGCTGAGAATCAGAGCTTCTGCGGAGAAACTTGTCCAAAATATTGGGGAAAATTACAAAGACAGGCCCAAGCAAAAATTACAAAAAATGCACATAATTTAATAAAAATAAAACCAAATTCTCTTCTTTTCTCCTTTTTTTTTCTTAATAAAATTTGAACTTTGCATCTTCAAAAAATTGATATTTGGTATTTAAAAATTAAATTATATAGTAATTTATATAACTAAAATTGATTCTAATTAAATTATCCAAACATCTTTAATTCTGTTAAAATCAATTTTAGAAAAATAATATCCAAACAGATTGCATTATAACATAATCAATTATGATTAAAATCTACCACTTAATCAATTATTTTCATAATCTATTATACCCAACTGAAATCCAAACGGACCCTAACATATTAATTAAAATTATGTATATGCATACACTGAGATCTATGTAGTTCTGCCCCTCCTCCTAGATCATCCCCATATAAAATCCAAGATATGCTCCCTGACATTAAATGTCCCATCATAGCTAAGTACTATCCAGCACCGAATAATAGCGGGTTGAATGCACTTTGTCAATAGTTATATATATACATGCACCTTGTGTTGAAAATATCTCAATTAACAGTCAATATAATCATGTGTGAGTTTTATGAAGCACATGCGTATCCATTGTTCTAAAGAAAACATAGACTCAAATAAAGTATCTCGATTACCTTGAGAGCAAACAAGTTCTCTTAGCCTTCAAAAGATACAAAGAAATATAAAAGAGAGTAGAAGACTAAGATTTTAAACCCATGTGTAGACTAGGGCTGTATCCACTTATTTACATAGTTCATATATGATCCAAAATATAAACAACTTTTAACACTAATCTGCATACAAATAAAATTATTATTCCCATCAAAATATCTATTATTTTCTTTTTTTAACCCCTATCTCCAATTCATGATGAGTGAAAAAAATGTTATAAATTCACATACACACAAAAATGTAGATTAATAAGTACAAGGAGTAAAATATTTTTTTTTTTACAAATACTAAATTGCTTATATTTTAGACCAAGATTAGCTGGGAGAAATTGTTTATATTCATGACCTAAGGGAGTATATGATTAATTATTTTAATTCTCTCAAATCCTCTTGACCCAGTTAGCTAAAAGATAGGGAAAATAACTTATGGCTGAAGGGTTGTAGGTTGAGCATCTACTCAATGAGCTTATTTGTATGATTCACTTATCACAGTCCAGAACAAATTATAAAGGACCAACTTGCTCTGTGATCAATAAGTAATTAATACAATGAATGCACAATATATTTAAAATATTCCAATACTCATAAAGGCAATACTTTTATTTTAAGTTTTTCAAATATAATCATTGTCTTTTTTTTTTCAAAAGTGTCCCTATTGAATAAATGATTTTATATTTTTTTAGGGTGAAACACCCTATTAAATAGGGATAAATATGAAAAGATAATGTTAATTCAAAGACACGTAACTATTTTATTGGAGGATAAAATTCGGTTAAACATACCTTACATTTTTTAACGGAGAAAATACTTGATATACTTTCATCCAATCAGATTAAGACATATGTATTTTAATATGTTAATATTATTAATAACAAAAATTTATAATAAATACATGTCTTGATTTATTTAAAAACAAACATTTTAAGTATACAAGGTTAAATATATAAGTTTTTTTCTACTCATAATTAGAAACAAAAGATCATATTGGGACAGTTGAGTGTATCCAAGCTTCAAGATGAATGATCATCAATGACATTATAGAAACAAAAAGATAAATTGGCACCAGTCAAACAACTTGATGAAAAGAATGAAAACTTGCCTTGTCTTCCGTTTCGCTGCAGAGAATATAATCGTAGTAGGGCATTGTAGTATTGCTGCTTTCGTCGATCGGCAGGGGAACAAACTCGTAATTCTTTAACGGAAATGGCAAAATATCGACCGCTTTTAAGAACACATTAATAGCAAAGCCATCAAACTTGGTCTTATTACTTGAATTATCTACATTCACTAATTCAGGAAAAGAATTTGTTCTTGGGACCCCAATTCTCAACTTGGGTGGTTTATCCATCGTGTCACCCGGCCACAGTGGATCCAATAGTTTGTATTCACCTGATGTCTCATCATCACCAACTTTACTGTAATTCTGAACAAGGCCCGTTTCAGGGCTCCAAGCTCCGATGATCCTTTCTCTGTCTCCAATCACGTTGTATACTTCAAGCACCGATTGATCCAGCTGTCCTTTAGTGCTAAAACTAAAATTTACCCCTGACAAGCCTGTGAAGTTAGTAGCCAGAATTTCTTTACGAAGTATTGAGCCTTTGCCTGGGCCTGTCTTCTCTACTGCCTTAGCCAATGCTTCGATTGTGTGATAAGCCCACCACCCATAGATAGTTAGGGTTCTTTTGAACCTGTCACTGAAATTCCCCTCCCTCTGCCTACGAAAATCTGTTTTGTTGGAATCCATTGGCCTCACTCCTAATGCACCTTGCATGAAGCGCTTCAAACGAACTGGATCCGTAAAATACGTATAATTTTGCCAAGATAGGTCATGATACAATTTTCTCTGAATATTAACTTTAGGATCTGTCAAAGAAGATAGCTCTTGGGTAAGTATCCAAGCATATCCTTCACCCATCATGTCTTTTATTTGTGCAGACCTAATAAATGTTGTCCCAAGATCCATGTTCATATGGACAAGATATATACGCGATCGCATGCTTTTTAAGTCGTCAAGAGTGTTGTTGATTGTTCCATCTAAATCTGATGTAATTGGACGAATGGAAGTGACGTTAGCCATTCGTATGCCCATTTCTTTGAAGACGTTGGTGAGGCATGGAATAAGGTGACTGCCATATTCAGTCTCTTCATAAATGGGGACGATCGATTGCCACCCAAGAGCTTTAATAACGTCGGCTATGGCTCGGAACTGCAAGCAATTAAGGCCGTGATCGGAGTAGATGGAGGATGGGGATGGAGGTGGTGAAAGAGACGGCCCAGTTATGGGAAACCAAATAACAGGCACTTCATGTTTCTCACCAAGTTTCACTATAAACCTTGCTTGCTCTGAATTTTGGGGCCCCAAGATGGCTTGCACTTTCACTTTCTCTATTAGATCAAGAGCTGCTTGCATATGTCAAGGTTGTCTCCAAGTCATATCATCTTTATCACTCCAAGTTAAAACATAAAGTAGGCGTATAAACCTACTTCATGTTGACTTGGAGAGACCGGGAGACATGAATGGAGGCCCCCCCAAAAAAAAAAACATATCAATAAATAAAAAGACGCCCTGTTTTTATGATTAAATGACTTGCACTTTCTCTGTTTTTATATGGTTTTGAAAAATAATTAAATTGAAATTCTTTAAAGGAAAATGACAATTAGAGATCTCATAAAAATATTAATAATAATTACAGACCTTAAATTATTGAAATCTCAATAACATTCCATAATCCTTATTTATAATAAATTATTTTTTATTGATTAGCTTGAAATTCATAATAGACTTTAATAAATTATCAACTAACACTACAAAGAATTTCAACTATCTTATGTTGATTTTTCAAGTGATAAAAAAAATTATAAATGATTGATTTGCGATTTATAATTGGTTTTCATAAAAAGCATTATTGTAAGACCTAGATGTAATTTTAGCTCTGACAATAATGCTTTTTACATCAAACTTCTAGTCCAACCCAAAGGAAGCTTTGTATGTTTGGGGCTGTTGTTTTTCCAAAAACAAAATTCACAATTACTAATTTGAATTAAAATCCATAATTTTTTTAACTTTATAGCTTTACTAAATGTACAGAAGCAATCGTAACAACATTAATATGTCAATATCAATACTATATATTTATATATAATACCAAAAATTAATAAATTTCATTGTTTATAAGTCACAAATAATATAGTAAAAAAAATATTTAAAGCTCTCTCAAAAAATTTTATCACAATTAAAACCCATCAATTTTATATCAGATATATTTTATTATTAAAAATTAAACCTTAATTTATATTTTTTTGTTAGAATTTCCTTAAAAATTTCGGAATTAAGATTTAAGTTTTAAGGAAAAAAAAAAAAATATATATATATATATTCATAAAATAATATCCTATACAAAACTAGTAAATTTTCATTGTAATAAATTCCTTGAAAGGCTTTAAATGTTATGCCTCCAATAATATAACTTGTTTTGACAGTGGATGCGACCTCTGTTGGTCTTTTACTTAATATTGCTGCCTTAAGTCAGGTTCTTTTTCGTGTTGTTTTTCCTTCCCAAGTATTGATTCCTTTTTTTTTTTTTTTTGGTTGGTGAAAAGAAGAGATCGAAGACCAGAAATCTAGCACTCTAACAAGCAATAATTTAAAAACCGAACCAAATTGAATGATTAGACTGCCCAGACTGTTGACCGCAACTGTTAACAGGTTGGTTTGGACAAAAAAATAATTGTTATGATTGAATTAAATTAAACTAGAGCTGAATCATTATCAAGCCAAAAAGCATAATAATTAAACTGAAAACTGAAACAGTTTTTAAAAAATTAAAAAATTTTAAACATAATATTAAAAAAACTTAAAAAAATAAAAAAATTTAAAAAATTTAAAAATTAGATCCTACTAAAATCAACTTTATTTTTAAATAATTCATATATATATAAAATATGATTTATGACTACTTTTTACAAACATATTGATATTTATATATGTAAATACATATACTTTTAAGTCTATTTATATATAATTTAATCAAAATTTATTTATATTTAACAAATTATAAAATTATAATTTATAATCATATTATGTCATTTTTAATATATTATAATTTTTATATATTTTTATATATATTTAATATTATTTTTATTTAATTATTAGTTTATTGAGCTAAATAAATCGAATCATAACTGAAAACATTGGTGACAAGCAAACAGCTAAAACAGCTAAGCCCACACTTGCAGGAACCTGATCCGAAACATGGGTCCCTCTGCCCAAATCAAAACTAAGCCCGGCAAGCGCACTAACCACTTGATTGCCCTCACAGGGATGTGAGAGACACGAATCAATGATAAAAAAATCGGATTGAATCTGACAAACCGGCAACCGATTAAGCTAAAAAAACAGTCTAATGAGTTGAGCTAGATTAGGCAGTTTTAAACCGACAATCAAACCAACAACCAAAATCAAGCTAAAAATTAAATTCGATTTTTAAAAGCTAAATTGTTTTTAAAAAAAATACTTTTTTCTTTTTTAAAATTTTTTTATAAAATAATTAATTTTTTTAATAATTTAATATTATATTATATTATATTATATCAAGATAAATTTAAAATATTTAATTTTATTTATAAGTGAAGTAATAATTTTATATTTATTTTTTATATTTAAATTATTATATATTTAATTTTTTTTAATTTAATTATTATATCATCGATTTATTATTGAATCACATGAATCGTAAATTGTTGGCCTTTGCCATTCAATATTTTGATCCTGTTCAAAAAACATTGACAAGAACACACCAATCCTTCCGCAGCCACTCCCCAATACACGACAACCACCTCTTCCTATCATCAACACCCTCACCAGAGCCATGGAATCAAGCTCCGTACTGATTTTATCATTTCTAGTTAATGATTGTTGCCCAACAAAAAACAACCCAAAAAAACAATCATTTTAGAGGGGAAAGCATAAGAAATATGAGAACATGGAGATTGGAGTAGTAGTGCTGTGCTGTTACCTTGATCTGCTGCACTGACGACGTCGTTCTGAGAAATATTGCAGACTATAAGGTCGATCTTGGTCGCTGTATCGTTATGAACGGAATAGATATCTTCGACGGCGAGGGTGATGCTGTTGTTAGCCAAGAGACCAAGTGCTGAAGTCAGATCAAGAATGACGCCCACTTTCACTGATATTCGTGTTTCTTTCTGATCATCTGTGGCAGCAGCCATGGAAGGTCTTGTTGTGAGGCTAAGACACAACAGTAAGAGAAGACTCGGACTTAAGATACGAGCCTTCGAGCTTCTCTGCAAGTCTGCCATCATTGATCTCAAGCTGCAGCTTCTCTCTCTTCATTGCTCTTCTATCCAGCAACCTTTCGAACCTTTTTATAATTTCACTTGTCCTTCTACCTTTTCTTATCTTTTTGGAATTAATTTTTAACTTTGATTTTCGAGTCCATACATTTCTATATACTGTTCCTAAAGAGGTTGAACGAGTATTCTTATTTTTATTATCATCCTTATCCAGTCTTTTCCCACAGTCGTTTCTTATTCCTCAATGCACTTGAATATGGTGAAGTCAAGCTATACAAATAAGCGTGTCCAGACAATATTTTTAGACAATTGTGATTCATTTTTGCAAATAAATAGCTAGACTATATATTTTTTAGATAATTACTCAATATATTTTGTCAAACGAAATTATATATAAATTAAAGTAGATTTTTTTTAATAAAACCTTGTAACTGAAAGATATTGATACGGAACAATTGAACTATCACTCACAATAATTTAAAATTTCACAGTGTGTTATTTCATTGAGAATAACACTAATCTAAATACTCTAACAATTAAAGAAAAAATCGATTTACAAATTCAAATTAAGTATGAAAAATATAAATGACTTAACTATTTAAATAAACTTTTAAAAACTTAAATGATACGATTCTAGTTAATTTAGAATTTTAAATGGATAGATCATATCATAATTTATCCTTATTTAAATTAAAACAAAATAAACTAATTTTTTTAAACGTAAATTTAAAATAAAACAAAATAAACTAATTTTTCTAAACTTAAATTTAAAATAAAATAAAATAAACTAATTTTCTAAAGTTAAGAAAAATTAATAATAACTAAATTAATTGGATTTATGAGCTTGAATATCTTGAATAAGCCTAATATACTACGAGTCTTTCTTGAGTCTTCTAAACCTTCATTTTCCTTTAGCACTCCTTGATCATTTAGAATATTCTTAATTAATGAATTTAAGACTTCTTTCATCCTCTTAATTTTGAATCTAGTCATTAATTCTCTAATACCCTGTAACTGATCAAATGTATTAAATGTTGGATTTTGACTTACTCTCTCTGGTTCTATTTATAAGACACCTTTTAAAAATGACTTTTAGTCCAAAATGTAAAATACTATGTAATAATTAAACTTATATTTTCAATTTTACCTTTTATTAATTAGTATGAAAATATTTAATATAACTGTATCATTTTCTAAAGTCAAGGATAAAAATGAAAGTATGCATTATTTTTTATAATATAAAAAAATTAATTTTTTTAATATGCTTGACATAATTAAAAATGTTTTATAATAAAAATTAAAAAAAGTATACTAATTTGATCAGTTTAACATATTAGGTACAAAATTTAAATTTAAATTAACAAATCATTTAACATTTAAAAGTTTAAACCCGGTCAACTCGACGGCTAAGCTGATTTTCTGCTCTCTACATCTGAGTTCTGAAAAACTACCTTTAGAGGCCCGCATCGCGGGGTGGGGGGGGAACCGAAAGGGCCTATATGCTTTGGCGGGAAAAAATAACCTTCAGTGGGATTTACCAAGACTCCATGGTGGATCATATGTTATTTTAAAGGAACACGATGACGTTGGATGGAGTGACGTGGGACTTGTGAGTTGTGAGAGAAGAACGCTACACATGAATCTTGTTGGAACCTTGTCTTTTGAAAGGTTAAATTGTTTTTTGAATTTAATGGAAATCATTGAGAATATAAAAAATAAGAATAGAATAGAAGTCATTATTACATTTGAACTTTACAAAGTTCGTGGGCACCCTAAGCTCTATTTGAAGTGATTTATATCTTTTAATGTTGAAAATTTGAAGTCTCAGCACCCTCCATTAATACAACTTCTTTTCCTGCTAAGTGAGTTTCATATTTAAATTTTTAATATTTTTATTATAAAATATGACATAATAGATCCCATATTTTTTATATTTTTATAATATAAAAAATGTTGATCTTTCCTTAAACTAGTCAAGTTCAGCTTCTTCATCCTCTCATCAAGCATCTAATAGAACATATTTATTACACACTTTTCTATATCAATCAGGATCATTTATAAGGGTTTATTATCTCAAAATACACACAAACTGCATTAAATTTGAAAATTTGCCTAAGTGTCTATGTTTTGTTTGACTATGGTTATTTTGGTCCAAAAATAAACTTTTAAAAATGTACAGAAAAAATTGACAAAATATATTTTCAGTATAGAAGAAGAGTGGTCAAATTAAATTTTACAAATTCATTTTAGTTTGAAAGTAATTAAATAAAAAGTCAACACCTCAAATGTGCTGGTTTGACCTAGTTTTTAATTTGCATTTGTGTGAAAATTTTTATATGATTTTGTGCGCCCAAGAACTTGGTTATTTTAATAAGTTCTCCCTTCTAAATATGAATTTAATTCTGCACTTTAATTAAATTTTATGATGTCACATGTTATTATTTAATTGAATTATGTGATTTTTATGATATAGGTAACATGCGACATGCGACTTGCGTATCAATTGGGTAAATAAAGTTAAATCTTCATGGGGTTAAAGTTAATGAGTTTGGACATTTTTCCTCTTAATTGGGTGGACTAGATCAGCTTAAAATGTGGATGATATATGGGATTAATTTGACACATATTAGAATTATTTATAAGCCAATAAGAGGTTGCCATCTAGTAACTATGACATGATCCTAAATTTTCTTTTTTTGTTTTCCTTTATTTTAATTGAGGATCAGTTAAAGGGAAACTAAATAGCACGTCCCACACCCTCATTATTCAAATTTACACACATATTTCATTTATCTCTTCCATTCTCTCTCTCTAGTTCATCATGTTCTTCATTTTCTCCACCTTCTCTCTATTTTCTTCATTTTTCTAGCACCCATAACTCTACATTCAACCATCAAACCTCCAAAATTCCTCCACCATTCTCTTCATCTCACTTAGCCGAACACACCCCACACACTTGGAAGGAGATTGAAGCTTAGATTCCACCATTTCTATAGAGTTAAAATTAGCTAGGTCAAGCTTCTTACAAAGCAAGATGGTAATGGTGTCTTCTAGCTAATTTCTCAATGGAACCTTAAGAAAGAGTTGATGGAAGAGGAGCATTGAATATTATCTTTGGCTAAGTTCAACCTAATCCTCATCTTGTTTCATTTAATTTGGAGACTATAACTATGGTTGATTTGTAGTTAATTTTGACTTTAGTTTCATAGTTGGTGATGAATGGTTATATTGGAACATGATTGTCTACTTGATTTCTTCTTTATATAGCCTCTAGAATTTTCAACCACTTTAACTAATTTATATGTAATTGTGATTTTTCAGGTGAAATTGATCTTGCATTAACCTTGCATTAGTTATGTTTGATAAATGTTTGATTAAGTGCTTGAGTTGCATAGTTTTATGCTTGAGTTACCTTTGAATATGGCTATTTAGGGAGTGAAATTCAATTAAACACTTAGTTAATTTCTAAGCTAAGTTAGTGATGTTACTTAAAAGTCTTATAATTAGCACTTAGGGAATTGAATTAGTGAAGCTAGGTTGCTTAAGATAGTTGTCTTGAGTAATCATTTTCTCAACCAAGGGGGAGAAGTTTGAGTGAGCTGCCATAATTAATTAGAGGTTAGGATTCTTTCATTAACAATATCTTAGGTTCTTACTTGATAAGGGAAGCTAATCGCACACTTTTAGGTTTAGTTTGCACTTTAATTCAATAGTTAATTAGGTCAAAACTTCATTCAAATAGTTAATCTATTTACTAAGTTTTCTTGAATAAGAGTTAGAACCTCCTTCTTGAGAAAAGACCTAAGGTTAGCCTAAGTACTTCGTTTAGGTTAGCTTTAGTTAGTTTTGAGGGTTGATTGAAAAATTTCATCAAATCTCTCCCTTCTTTTCTGCCTAACTCTCATTCATCATATTCACAAGCTTTTAGATCAGCTTCTTGGTTGCACTATCATTCTTCTTGGGCCTGCTTCTAGCAAAACCATGGTGCAGGAACTTGTTGACCATAGTGTTGATGCTAGGTTGGCTGTGGGAGAAAGGCTTTCCACTAAGAGAGAAAGTGACAATGGTCACTTTTGCACAACGTCGTGAGCTTGTTTGCTTTCTTAAAGACAATATTGTGATGCTTGGAGAACGATGGCAATGTTATTCTTTCACCAATAGCATACCATTACAAATTTTCTTACTCTTATATCACAATTATCATTATCATAACACAACATGTGATTTTGTTTATTTTATCATCATATCATAATTTATAAAATCATCATAGCCTCAATTGTAGTTTATAAAACGTGTTACATAGGAATTTAAATTAATTAACACACAATTACACAAAGTAGATTCCTCTAGTTACTTCAAACCTTTGAGGACTCAACTTTGAGTAGTCAAACATTTACTCCTCAATATATGCTTCCAAAGTTTGATATAAGTTTAAAATGGTACACAAAATGATTTCTCTATAATCAATCATGCCAACCACAGTTAATCACACCACAAGCATACTTCCATACTCAAAATCAACACTTGATTAACCCCAAGTTCTGCATTATTCATTTATACTCATAACCATTAGGTATATTGACTCTCTACAACTCTAACCAAACCCATTGAACCCCTTTTAGGACCATTAATAGCTATCATTACCCTCCAACAAACACATTTATGACTCTCCAAATCTACATTTTCATCCACCATTATGAACACAAGCTCAAAGATGCTTATAAGCATAAATGTTAGGTTTAAATAATCTAAATAACTCCCATTAACTTTATTTAACTTAAGGAGTTCAGACCTATAGCCTTGAAGTTCTGAAAATCACTTCTACATCAAGCCCTAACTCTCAAATCTATTAAAAAAAAAGGAAGAGAAAGGAATATTAAGGCTTGAGAAACTTACCTAAAGTAATTAAAAGCTCTAAAATGCTCAGCTTCAAATCTTTAAACCCTAGTAAAGCTCTTAGCATTCTCCTTCATCCTCTTGCTTAAGCCCTTGACGTGTCTAATTCATGACTTATTATTGTAAAATTTTGTCCATGCCTCGTGATGTAACATCCTGATTTTTATATAATAAAGAAATTGTGGAATTTAGGTTTTGAGAAAAAAATGATAATAATAGGAATTTATATTATTTGAGGTTATTTAGAAATAATATTATGATTAGGTATTTAATTATGAATTTAAAAATTTAAATTTAAAACCACATAAGCAATATTTAGTTAAGATATAATACATAAATAATTTTTTTATGTGTGTGTTAAAAAAAAAAAGAAAAGGTAGAAGGAACCAAAAAAAAAGGGGGGTGGAAGGTTGTTGTTTCTAAGTCCCACATTAGTTAGATGAGGGAAGAGAAGAGGTGCCTTCATGTATAAAAAGGAGGGGGTGTGTGCATTAGGAAGCATGAGAGGCTAAGATGCAATTTAGAGGAAATTGCAACTTTTGGCCCAAAGGTTTGAATAATTAAATTCAAACCTATAGTTTTTTTTAATATAATTTTGGGACTCACAATCCCATTTTTATATTATTTTTCTCTCTTCCTCTCACATTGCTCGGTGTTTTCTCGCAAGGGGGATTATTTTCTTTTTCTTCAGGTATGTTCTAACTTTCCTATTTAGATTAGCATTTAAAAAAAATTATTTAATTATAAAATTAATTTTATAGTTATTTTCTAAATAATATTAGCTTTCTAGTGATATGATTATTTTGTAGGATAGAGTAAATATTTTAATTAGGATTTTTCTATAGGATAGTTAATCTGATGATATGATGGATTAAAAATATAGGTTTAAACTCTTAGGGATATAATAAATATTATAGAATATTTTCTTGAGGATTGAAACTCATGTTTAAGAATTTTTGAGTTAAAATCTAGATCTATATGGTTGAATTTATGTGGAATCTGAGATGTAGGGATAAACCTATAATTATTAAATATCTATTTAAGTATGAATAGGTATTTTTGAGGTTATAGAAAGGTGATTTGAGGCTTCAGGATAATTCTAAAATTTTTGGACGAATTTTTAGAATATAGAAGGATGAAATTGTGATATGAGAAGTGATTCAAGGATAAAAAAAATAATAGTTTATTAGGGTACGAGAATTTTAGAAAAAGAATTTGGGAAGTTAAATGAGGCATAAATCTTAAATTAGTATTAATATGGATTATAGATCTAAGACTTTCTAACTCTTTAAATTAGAGTTATTTATTTTAATGTAAAATTAATATATAGTATTGTGAAATAATTATGTAGATTATATTGACAAAGATAGTGGTGAAAAAGGAGTTGTGAAAGGGAACTTGCTATTCAAGACACAAGGTAACCATTATTAATGTGTTGTAATGGGTGTGTTTGTGAATGGTTATGTGTTGTTTTGTTGTTTGGAAAAATTATGAATTATTGAAAATAAATACTGTATATACTTGTTTGAAATTATTGCCAAGTGGGTTAAAAATTTATTTTTGTTTATCATGATGAGATATTATTGTTCGGATATATTCCTGTTTGGATATTTGAATGATGCATAACTTGTCAGGGTATTTTAATGTATGGTGTTAATGAGAATTTCTGTTCGGTTAATTATTACCACGTGATAAGCCCTCATTGGACCCAATGAGTGGCGTGTCGCTTGGTCCAACTCACCTTTGGCCGGGTGATTTGGCGTCCGAGCATGGCGAAAGGAGGATATAAGGTGCAGTCATGCAAATTAAATACTCGTTCGGTTTGTTTGAAAATATTGTTCGGTTAAATGTTTTGTGTGCCCACTTAGCAATCGCATGATTAGTTACATCCGCATGCATCATTACATATTAATTTTTGATTACTGGGACTTTTAAATCTCATTCCCCGTGGTTAACATTTTTACAGGAGCGAGTCCGGCCGAGAAAGTACCAGAGGTGTAACTATGGTGTATGAGACACCATCTTTTACGTTGCCTCTTATTTTGGATTATACAATGTATCTTGTGCCAACTTAGGACATATCTTCTTTGTGAAGCATGTAAACTCTAATCCTTTTTATTAAAAGTATTTATATGACCAAGAAGATTATGTCTATCCCTCTTGATTCATGACCTGATTTAAATATCATGCCATGAGGATCCTGTCTGTCCCTCATGGTTCTAATTGCTTTTTGAGATATTTTAAGACCTGTGGTATATTATCTTGGATGTACCATGGTAGAAATTTTTCTACTATGGTAAGGGTATGATGAGGGTTCAATGAAAAAAAATGATTTATTGAATTAATGATTTGCGAAAAATCGGTCTGTATTTTTGAGGGTGTTACACGTGACATCTCGTGCACGTGCCGCGGCATGTAGTACTAAGCTACTTTCCCTTACTTTGCTCCTATTTTGAAGTTTGGGTGACCTAATTTCGCTCCAGACCCGCATCTAAGACTAAAAACACAACCCAAAATACTAATTAGTCCTATCTGTCCACACACCACACTAATCTCACTGAATTATCCTTAATTAATCTGATTAACAGGAGGTTTAACTTTTTAAGATGTTATAGTTGGGCTACTTCTTGCCACTCTGAGAGTGGTTGGTAAAGGAAATATTCGATGCCCAGTAGATTGGTTAGGGAGAATTCATAATCCAAAGGTGATAACAAGGCATTGGCCCTATCTCTTTCACTAATGGTGAGCTTAAGCAAACTAGAGAGGTCTTGTGTACAGTTTATGGGTTCAATCGAGAGATTTGGAGGTTTGGGGAGACATACTAGTGTAACGTGCTCTTGCATTGTTATTTATGTCTTATATCATTTGTAGGATTATATTCAGGCATACATATAAGTCTGATATAAGCTTATAACCTTTACAGTAATGTTACTCTATCTCTTGTATATGATTTTACCTGTTTAATAGGTATTTAGATTATCCAGTTACTATGACTTTTGTCTCACCCCATTACTTTGTGTTTACAGGTTTAGAGGATTTAAAAAGGCCAGGAAAGGAAGTGTGAGAAAAGTAGTTGTGCTTGTGATAGTTTGTAATACTACTCTTAAATGAAATGAATGTATATGTTAATAGTATTTAAGTTGCCAACAAGGATGCATACACACACACACAATATATATATATATATATATATATTGTTTTGGGTGACTTGCTTGTGTCATTTTGTGCAACTTCATCATTTGGGAAATTAAATGTTTATTTGCTAGTAGGCATAGATGCTACTACAAGAAAGTGTGTAAATATAACATTTTGTGAAAGCTTGCCTAAGTGGTAGGTACATGTGTAAGGCTAGGAAAATTCATTTCATGGGCAATATTTAAGATTTATAGATGTTGTGACTTGTTCCACTTATGAGTTGATTATGCCTTGCGTTTATGATTTTAGAAGGTGTGTTTTTTGTGTAAGTTAAGTGTATACGAGCGGAAAAAGTATGAGCAAGGGTGTAATGTTATCGATAGTGTTTTTGGTAAACCTCATATAAGTCCACCTATGTGAAAAGTGGCATTAAGTAGTCATATTGAGCATATGATGTATTATATGTGTTATTGTTTGCCAATCAGGTGTTTATAGTCCTTTTAGACTTAGTTCAAGGCCTAATGAAGTCTAATGAAATAAGGAATAAAATTTAAACACTTAAAGTGCTTGTTTTTAAAAGAAAATTGCCCTTTTACACCTAAATGTTCAAAGTGAGTTTAGACTGTTAGATTGAGTTTAAATTTACTTCATTAATTAGCTTGTTTTTAGAGTTTTATGTGGATGCTTGAATCACTTCGATCAGATGTTGTATGTGAAAATAGCGCACGCCAAAAGTTTATGATAGATAAGCTATCATGATAGTGAAATTTTGGCATGTGCGCTACGACGCATATCATAGAGCGTGATCTAGTGGCTTTGTACCACATGCTATAGCACATGTGGTACAATCCACGGTGCATGGCCTTTTTTGCAAAAAAATTACTATATGATTCTCTTTTCTAAGGTTGTGATGTTTACACTTTCTTAAACCCTTATGTTACACAAAAACATATATTTATGTATTGTTTACTTAAAGATGGGATCCCGCATTTTCAGAACTACTCTTGAGGTTTTATAATTATTTATTCTAATGATTGTGGTGGTATGTGTAGGTAAAGTCCATGGTTAATTCAAGGGACTTTACAATCATCCGTTTTGGTATGTACTTCATACATCACAGCACATGACTCAAAAAGAGGAAGCTCCTCTTTGTACCACCCGCTGTAATGCATGCTGCTTGCATCACAATGCATGGTTGAGAATCAAACTAAATAAGATTGTCATGCATTCAAAAAAAAAGGAAAGAGAAAAGAGAAATGAAAGGCATGTGACTCCCTCTGCTAGGTCAAGGTTCCTGGACCCATTTGAAGAGTTTAAGGTTTCTATCTTTAACGTATTGTTTGGTTAGGGAAAAGGGGAGAGGAGAAGAGAGATTTTGCTCTCTTCCCCTTGTTTGATTTGAAAAGTAGAGGATAGGGAAAAAATCTCCCCCTCCCCTCCAAATTGGGGGGATTGGGAAGGGAGAGGTATAATTTTGTTACACAATGACCAATATGCCCTTTCTTTTAATTGCCACTCTTCATCTCTTCAAACAAGTTTAGTAATGACAAATTATTAATAATATATTTAACAATAATATTTATACTATATACTTATAATTACATGGTCAAAACATTCAAAATTATATTTTATTAGAAAAAACAATTTTAATAATATAAGGATAAAGTTGTCTATATATAATCATTTCCTCCTCTCCCCTCTTGAACTAAACAAGGTAATATTAAAACCCTCTCCTCCCTTTCCCTCAAACTTAATAGACCCTATAGTAATCATTTATCCTCCTTCCTTCTTCCTCTATATAGTTTTTAAGTTAGGGTTTACTTTAAAAGGATGATTTTTGGACTTATAAAGCTATGAGTTTAAACTCATTGATTTAAATGGAGTTAATAAGAGTTGTTTGAGTTAACCAAACAAACCATTTTAAGGAATGGACTCCCTTAAAAAGATGAATATATGTCCTAAATACCATTAATGACAATGGTTAAGGTGGTTGAGTTATAATAAATGTGGTTTAATATGTTTAAAAAGGTTTGTTAGGGCAAATGGTTGTTAAGAAACCTAATGGGCATGATTGAATCAAGAGATTGGAATTTCAGGTGTGTAAAGTGTTAAGATAAAAAGTACAAACTATGTTAATGACGATATTAATGGTCATTGGTATGATTAATTATATATTGCACCATTCAAGCTTTCAAAAAGCTTTGGAAGTATTTGATATTAAGGGCAAAACTTGACCTTTTAAAGGTTTAAGGTAATTAAAAAAAATTTAATTTAAACTTTTGCCTGTCTAATTCATTGTAGATATATGTAAATTGTTTTTAAAAATATGAATATGCTCTTGAATATGTACAAAATGCAAGCATGGCATGAAATTGATAATTTAAATGAATTTTTGACAAAATAAACTTGATTTGGATGAGAATATGATTAATGTATTTGAGCATGACTGTATGAAGTTATTAAAGAAATGTGGAATGTGATAATGAGAGAATACATGTTGCTGTGATAAGTGAGGTGATGCATTGTGAAATTACTTTCCATGTGTATGAGGCTTAAGTATTTTCATGTAAGAATTTGATTATTGAGAAGTGCATGTCGTGTTTTAGGTATTTTAGTTGCCTGATCATAGGAGGTGAGAGTTCGTCTAGAAAGAGGAATAGAGAATTTTAAATCCACATGATACGACTACCAACTGAAGGTTAATGACATATCTTTTTATATATATTGTCCCACTCGTTCTATGAGGGACTGTCACATGATTTATTGAGAGACTCAAACCATTCTACTTTTTCTACGAGGAGGCTAGCTTAGGGGCATGACACCCCATGTGTGCGTTTTGGGGGAAGCCATGATCCTAAAGTGAGTGTAGTAGCCTTGACCGAGCAGCTCTTCACAATAGGAGGATTTAGGTAGTCTATTCACATGAACAAATCCTTTGATTAAATTAGCCTATAGTTTCAGTCAGAGGTATTACGAAGTTATAAGGATGCAATTGATCATGCATATCATTTCATAGTTAGATGATTGTTAATATTGTGGTTTTACATATCATTTTTGATGACATGGTTGTTATTGTTGTGACCTATTATGAATTATTGCTCTCATTCACATGGTTGTTAGTATTATAGCTATAGATGATTTATTTCTATATGATCACATGATATTGAGGTTTATGTTACTTGCATTGCTATGATTGATTAGCATGCATTTATATAAGCTAGATAGACCTTAGTTACTGAGTGGTTATACTCACTCCTTTCTCTTCAATATTTATAGGCATTAGCTCAAGTCAAGACTAAGAAAAAGTACTAGAGGCTTAGGAATATCATTCTTAATGATAGGTCTCCATAATTTGATTAGTTATGTGTATTTAAATTGATATTGCCAACAAGGAATTTCATATTTTGTGACTTACTTGTACTATTGTTTACTTGAGTTAAATGTTGTATTTTGAGTCCTAGGATATTTGTGAGATGAATGTGATGTCTAAAATACTAGTGCAAGTAAGAAAATAATTAAGTTTATGATTGAAACGAATTATATGCGATTTAATATGCTATTTTTTACATCAAAGGGTTGAGAATTAAAAATGTGATATATGCATCTTGTGAACACTATAGTGTATTGCATAGGTATCTTTTTCCCTATTGAGCATGGTCTAAGGGTGATTATTGTAACATCCTAAATTTTTCAATCAGTAATTATTAGTGTTTCCAAGGGTAATTTGGTCAATTTAGATAAATTATTGATTAATGAGGTTTATGGAAGACTAATATAGTTTTTGAATCCTTCGACAGCCTTAGAAGAAGGCTAGGTCAATGTTTGAATGGGCCATGACACGTAAAGGAGTTTAAATTTTGGTGTGGCTTTTATCAGTTCGTGAAAAAAGACTAAAAAAAGAAGGGAGAAAGAAGGAAAATGAGAGAGCGATGGAGAGGAGCTCATGGTCTGCTAGGGCACGATCCCTAAACCACATTAGGACCACTTGTGTTACTGTCAGGATGCATTATTATTGTTGTCAAATTGCTGTCAAGAGCTCATGGTCTGCTGGGGACGCATCCCTAAAACAAGAGAACGTTGAGGAATTAGGATGCGTCAATGTTGCTATCAAATTGATAGCAATAGAGTTGCCATTATGTGTAATGTATCGGTGCATGGCATAAAGAGGATAGGCCGTAGTGCATTTATGACAAGTCATGATGCATCCTCCTGCTTGTGTATTGAATTGTTATTTTTCATTTAAATGCAAATATTTTCATTATATATTGGTATCCATTACTTCCTTTCATATTTCTACCTAATTTTGATTTGTGAAAGTTATAATTGAGTGGTTTTAAAGTTATAAAACTTGGGATCCATTTCTATCACTTTTGAGACTTTGGAAATTGTAATGATTTTCTAATAAAATGGTAATATGTTTATATTAGTTCCATGAATGCCCGAGAGTATGTGGTTAAATATTGGTTTAGTAAGGGCAACCTCATAGAGTACATTGTGGCACAATATTCAAAGACCATAATAGTAATTGACGGCAAAATCATTTTTCCAAACCAAACTTCAATCATGCATAACTTTATGTATAGACATCCAAATTAGATGATTCAAGTGTCTACATAAAATTTATTATAAAATCTAGTTAATGACTTTGATTTGGTACACAAATTTATCCTTATAAAGATTTTATCTATAAAAATCTTTATCAACTCTCAAAACAAACTTCCAATATTTTAATACTTCCAAGCCACATCCAAAAGCCAATAACTAACGTGTAGGACACTTGACCATATCCAATAACATTTATAAACATGCATTTATTCAAACATAAATTTTCATAGGTAGGTTACACTCACCTAATATAATTAACAATGAATAACCATAACTTTAATCATATTTCAATATATGACCAAAATCATGTCCCAAGACATATTCAATGTAAGATTTCCCTTACTAATCCACAATTAACCCCTAAAATTAAGGTAATCACATGAATAACCTAAATGATTTATCAAGTTTGTAAAATTTTCATAAATGAAATCCTAAATTTTTAAAACTCTAAATGATATAAAATCATCTCATAAACTAAAATTAAAGCAAAATATATATAATATAAGGAAATATGGATATCATACAAGGTAAGATAATATCAAATTAAGGGTCAAAAAAGTAAAAACAAAGATTTTGGCAAAATACGTTGCAGCATAAAATTTTATGCTACAGCATAATTTGCAGAACTTATGATAGCAAGAAAAAGCTATTGTGACAGACTTCCTGCCTGAACATTCAACACGCACCAAATCTTCATCCGACGACCTATTAAGGTGATCTAAGTATCCATAGAAAGCTCAATTTAGTGAACTAGCTAATGGCATTAGTCTTACTTATAAATTCTATCATATCAAAAAGTTATACACTCAGAAGTAAAACTACTACTTTCTCACATTTCTCAACTTTCAAAGTGTCCAAAACCTAACCTAAGTGCCATTAGCCCATACAACCACCAAGGCCATACTAAAAGAACTTAAGATGACCTATGCAACACACCACAATGCCCATATATACCACAGATCATATTTTCACTTCTTGACCTCAAATTCATTAGAAGCAAAGAAGGATGTTATCATCATTTAAATTATCCAATTACACATTTACAACCCTCAAAATAGCCTTAAACATACTTGTACAACATTTTAGCCTTGAAGAAGCATGTTTAACTCATACAAACTGACTAAGGGCATCAAAATACTAACTAACAATCACATATGAATACAATGGTGTAAATAGTTAACATAATTATCCTAGTTGGCAATATCATGATAATTACATATTAGTCAAAAGTATTTGAGGCATTACAGTAGGAAATTTAATTCCTAAACCTCATATGCCTTTCCCTTATCTCGATCAAAGCTAGCCCTGTAAAATGTTAAATGAGGGGTGAGTATAATCACTTAGTAACCAAGTTTCACCTAATCTATACAGTGCATATCAATCAAAAACAGATGCAATTGGCAATAAACACACACAAAAAGCCTGTATGACAATGTATAGCCTTGGCCACAACAATATCAACTATGTGACCGAGCTTCAAACACATAATCATATATATATATATATATATATTTATATCAATAATGCACAACTTGGGGTCGCAAAAATATCAATCAAGCATTTCTAAACTACACCATCACAATACTAACAACCATGTGGTCAGGACTAATATATGATCATATGCTAATCTTATACCCTCATATTACCTCTGACATGATACCGATGACTATTTGGTGGTTATGTCTTTTATAAAAACCCAACCTTCCACTTGTAAGAAGCTACCGAGCCAGAATTAACTCACTTGTATAATTCAGTTTCCCCTAGTACTAACAAACATAAGGTGTTGTACCCCTAATTTAGTTTCTTCATGAACCGGTGGACATTAGTTGGGTTCGAGTCCCTCATAAAACAAGTGGGATAGTCTCAAATCAACCACGGGAGAATGGCTACCTTTGGATTCCAATGGTCACTGCCAATACCACGTGGGTTTAATCAACTACTCCTCTTCCTAGGTGATCTCCTGCCAATGATCATGCATGCACGTATATCACATATGTATATGCATTCTAATCACCTATTTATATTATGAAGCCACATATCCATACTCATACCTAACTCCTTACACCAACCATCTAGTACATAATCACAATTTCTCATTTATCATCAGTATTAGCATGTACATGAACATACATATAATTTGCAATAATAATACATCACCAGCTATGCCAAATTTGCATCATGAGTTTACAAATATTAAACATGTTTCAAATCAACCATTTTAACAAATAATCAATTAATATTCAACTATATAAATTAGATTTTTCCTAGTTACCTCAAAATTTTGAGAGGTCAAAGGTTTACCCCTCATTACCATTTGCTTCCAAGCTAAACTCAAGTTCACCATTGCTTTGTGAGGTTAGTCTACAATTACATTAGTACCCATCACTATTAATTATTAAAATCACCGCTTCCAACATCTAATTTCATACTTCAAGAACTAAATTTCTCAACTATAAAATCAACCTCACATCCAATGAGTTTCTTAACTCCTAGTAATTTCATTTAACTTTCAACAACTTAAATAATCATTAACATATCATCCAACAACCTAAAATCATCATCAATATCACAAATTACTAACTTTTAACTCTCAAATTTTAACACTTTAATAATCAAAAGCTCTTAACTGCTAAGCTTAATTATCACATTAGATTTATTAGCTCTCATTTACTCTAACTAACACTAACACAATCCTTAATCAACATCAATGGCAACCACCTACCTTAAACACCATCATTTATGGCACTTTAGGGCATAATTTCATCTATAATTGAGAGCCTACTCTTATGGATGCATAAAACCACTATATCTAAGCTTAGATAACTCAAACAACTTTCATTAGTTCTATTTAGACCAATGGATTTAAACCTATGCCCTAAGTCTGAAAATCATCATCTTCCAACCTCAAAGCTCACTTTCAAAACGTGTAGAGAGAAGAAGAAGAGATAAAGAAGGCATATCTAGGTGAAATCAAACTCCAATCACCTCCAAAATGCCCAAGAGTTGATGTCCTTGTAAAGGAACAACTCTTTTCATCACCCTCCCTCTGTTTCTGGCCCTTTTTTTGGTGTTTTAAAAAAACTAATTCTGTAATTTATGCTGCAACATAAATTTTTATGCTACAGCATAATGCACTTGGCCAAAATTCAATTTTTTCCTCTTCAATTTGAGCCAGGTGACCCAATTCACTTTCAAACCCAATTCAAAAGCTAAATCCAAACTTAATAGCCGTCTCTAACTATTTTCAAATTTATTTATATTTAAATTTACAAATTTACCCTTCGTTAGCTTAATTAATCAAGGGAATAATTTTTGGGATATTACATTCAATGATACCATAAAAGTCAAAAACCAATCCCATAGCTAGAATAGAAAAGCTTTAGCAAAAAAAGAAACAGGAATCACATGCTCAATTTACAACATAGATGCCTCTAGGTTAGCAATTGTATGCATTAAACTAAAAATAAGGGCCTATAACTAAAGTGGTGTTCCATACACCAATACTATACCTCAAGTGCTTCTTTTGCTAAACTTTTCCATGAAAAATGGTTAACCACCGAGAATGAGACATAAAGGTCCTAGTAATCAAATTACCATGATATACGAACATGCAATTAATCATGCAGATTGCTAAGTAGGCAAGTAAAACACATGTTCAACACATATAATATTTCAAGTTACAAACACAAATATGCATGACATTGTTTTATCATCTCTGTACACCATGCTCGATATTCCATTTGACCTTGTCAAAAGTAGACTAATTCAAGCCACACGTGCCAGCCATTGGGCTTAATGGAGGCATATCATATGGTAATTTAGTCCAACACATAAACTCCAAATCATACACCAACAGTCATGTGATTCAGAACACTTTTCCATACGCGTATGTTCAAAACACAATACAACATGCTTTCAAGTACATAATTCTAAATCAAAACATATTTCCAAACACAATTTCAACCCACTGAGTAATAGTTTTTCTCAACAACATAACATACTCATTTCTAACATAAAATTTCATAACATAAACATTTAGGAAATGCATACAACCAACCATAAGTGATACAAGACAAGAAGTCAGAGTGGTTACCTTCACTCCTTGTAAGCAAAATTTCCTGAACATGTGAATGACCGCCTTCTACAATATTAACACAACATATAATGCTAATTATCATTAATACACTCTAAGTATGATTAATCATAATGCTTAGACATTAATCACACACTAATCCTAACGCTAAGTTAATTAATTTCCTTAACCCAAACACTTTCCATACACTTCCATTATCATACTTAGTCTCATTAATCCTCATTACACTCCTCATCTACATATTTAACCTCTAGAAATTGAAATCATCATCAAAATATCACTTTTAAGTCTAGATTTTTTGATTCATTTATTCCTTAGCCATAAAAAATATCAAAACTACCTAAACAACCTTCATTTAACCTTAAATAACACTTCAAGTTTGCGTATGTCATGAAGACAAACTTGATATCTATAATTCTATGTTGTCCTTCATGGTGGATGCACCATGTGCTACAGTGCATGACATAGAAGTGTGGCACCTCATTTGAGCCCATTATTTACACCCAGTTCTACTCAATATCTAATTGAGACCCTATATAACCTCTATATATGACTTTGGTCTTGTTTTAGCCAATGATTAAGTGCTTAAACTACCAATAAACCTCAATTATCCTCAAGGACATTTTATTTCTCAAATCAAATCTTAATATATCAATTCCTCAATTTAATTTTCTTAGTAATTTCACAAATTATTTTCCTAATAAAAACTAGGATGTTACATGTGGAAGGCCAACTTATGTGGCATAGAGGTGCTGAAGAAGAAATGGCATAATGGATATATCCAAAATTGATTTTTGGTCTTGCTGTGTGATTCACAACATAAGGGAGAAGAAGGGGAGGATAAAGGGGGAGAAGAAGAAGAAAAATATTTAAAAAAGGAATATGGGGCCCACTTAATGAAATCTGCTTGGTGCATGATGGAAGGGTTATGACTTACGAGGCACCACGTTTTGACTGTTGAGCAGTGAAAATGACCCCAAGTTGAGCTTAGGATACTCACAAACTATGAGGCTAAAGTTTAGAGATAAAAATGACTCTTAATCCTAAAAAATATTCAAGATAGGTTACATCCTGATTTTGGTGTCTTAGAAAATATTAGAAAAATGCTTCTGCAATATTATTATATTAGGAGGTATTGTATGATCATATGTTTAAGGAAACAAACACTACTAGAAAAATGCAAATTAGCGAGGAAATTTAGCGAGGGATTATCTATTCCTCTCTAAAATACCAGTTTAGCGAGGAAATTAGCGAGAAATGTTAATTTCGTAGCCTAGCTTAAAATTAGCGAAGGAAAATAGCAAGGAACTAATAATTCCTCTATAAAATAAAATAATTAGTGAGAAAAATAGTGAGGGACTATTAGTTCTTCTCTAAAATAGGATAATTAGCGAGGAAAATAGCGAGGGATTATCTATTCCTCTCTAAAATAAGATAATTAGCGAGGAAAATAGTGAGAAATTGTTTATTCCTCTTTAAAATAAAATAATTAGTGAGAAAAATAGTGAGAGATATTTATTACTCTCTAAAATAAAAATATTAGCAAGAAATTTAGCAAGGTATTTTTTATGCATCTCTCAAATAAAATAATAAGTGAGGAAATTACCAAGAAATTTTTTTACCTTTTTAAAAATGTATACTTAGTGAGAAAATTAGTGAGATATTTTTGTATTTCTCTGACAATATATAATTAGCAAGGAAAATAGAGAGATATTTTTATATATTTTTTACTCCTATTTATAAAAAAATTACATTTTCTTAATATTTCCAATATTTTCTTAACATAATTTTTTTATTTTCTATTAATGTTATGGAAATCTTATTTTTTTTCAAACTCACAATAAAACACACGCGCGTACTAAAACTGGGGAAGAAAAATGAAATGCAAAGACAGGCTAAAAACTGAAGGAGAAAATCCTAACACTTGATTCATGGCGTAGCCTCTCGTGCTTGGCCTCTCTGAAATCATGTCTCCAATAGTATCCTTGGTGTGGGGGTTTTGCAATCTCAGCTTTAGTTTCGTGTCGAGCTTGGCTACTTCCATCAGTTTAGTCACTCACTCTGTCTTCAGTCTTTAGATTGAGAATCGCTTGAGTCCTTCAACTCTTCATCTTCGAATTTAGATTTTGCCTTATTGGTTGCTCAAGCTTGTCGGCATCATTACTGCTCTCAATATTCAAGGCATGTTTGACTTCATCTCTGTTCGATGATAATATGCTGCACTATGTACTATTATGTGCGTGCTTGATCTATTTGCAATTTTTTTAGAACAAGAGGTTTTGGTGTCTATTCATGACTTCATCCCTATTTGCGATTATCGGCCTGCTTCTACTCATGTGAAAACCCAGAAGAATATATCCGCTACTAATGAATGAGGGAAAAATAATTTCTTTTTGCTACCCCTGTACTAGATTTTTATTCCAATCAAACATTTGTGCCTTGTTTTGATTTTTGCTCTTATTTTTCATGCACCTAGTATTAATTAATTGTAGAAGAAGAAGAGCTGTAGAATATGTAAAGGTAACTCTGATTTTTACTGTTATTTTTTCCTGCCTTGTCCTGATTCAGTGAAACCATGAACTGTGGAACCTTTTTCTGCACAAGAAGCTGACAAATATATATTGTTTTAATCTTTGTAAAATTTAGGTGTAAGGAAATATGACTTATAATTATCTTAGTTTATATTCTTGTTTGTGTGAACTATTTTCTCAAGTCAAATTCTGAGTGTGGAACATGCTAATTTTTTTATATGCTTAATCATGTACTTGGGTAACCTATTACTTGTTTTTAAAAAAGTAAACTAACTATTCTTAATTAAAATGCAGAACTGATGTACAGTGGGGCAAAGAGTCATTGATTTATGTTTTATACCTAGTATCTGTTGATATTACTTAACTCCGCTTATGTTTATAGCCGGTCCCAAGCCCGGGTAAAGGAGGAGGGTTGTGTTAGGCCATCAATAGCCAATGTAAAACTTTGTTGAATCTATCATGAACATGGACAATAGACATTATAATGTTAATGCTAGGTCGTTGCCCGTAAGTAAAGCGCTGCATGGCTCGAGTACAGTGATAAGTGAGTTAGAGCCGCTGCATTGGCGCCCAGATGTAGTGTTAAATGAGTAAGGACTACCGCACCATTCTGGACATGTGCGGCTAAAGAGGTTAGTCCATGAGAGCAAAATTAGATTTGGTAATTGAAATGTTGGGACATTGAATTGTAAATCTGTAAAGGTTGTAAGGGTTATGATTCAAAAGAAAATCAATATCCTTTTCCTGCAAGAAACAAAATGGCATGAAGAAGAAGCTAAGAATATTCAAGGTTTTAAACTTTGGTATACAGAAAAAGTAAGCGCACGTAATGAAGTAGGCATCATTATGGATAAGGAGTGGAAGAAGAATGTTGTAGAAGTTAGCAGAATTGGAGATAGAATTATTTCCTTAAAAATGATAATTGGACATAAGACTGTTAATATTATTAGCGCTTATGCGCCACAAGTTGGGACAGAAGCCAGTCTTAAGGAATTATTTTGGGAGGATCTAGAGGGGTTGATTCGACACATACCACAGAGTGAAAAGATTTTTATTGGAGGAGACTTTAATGGGCATATTGGGAGGGAGGCTGGTCAGTATACGAGGGTGCATGGTGGTCTTGGTTTTGGAGAGCTAAACAATGAAGGACAAACTCTTCTTGATTTTTCATTAGCATATGATTTCAAAATTGCCAACACTTGTTTCAAAAAGAGAGATGAGCATCTCATCACTTATAAAAGTGGAGCCTCAAGGTCACAGATTGATTTTCTTTTAGTTAAGAACACAAATAGAAGACTTTGTCAAAATTGCAAGGTGATCCCCAGAGATGTTGTAACGATACAACACAGGGTCCTAGTCCTTGATGTGTGTATTATGAGTAAAATCCAAAAGCGTCGACAAGTAGTAGCACCAAGGATTAAGTGGTAGCAATTAAAAGGTGAGAAGCAAGATATTTTCAAGCAAAATCTTTTGGACAAAGGAATTTGAAAATCTCAGGAAAGTGCTAATATCATGTGGGAGGATATGGCTAAAAAGATACGGGAGGTTGCAAAAGTAGTTTTGGAAGAATCAAAAGGTTTTGGTCCAAGAGATAAGGAGTCTTGGTGGTGGAATAATAGTGTACAGGACAAAATTAATGATAAAAAGAACTATTTTAAAGCCATACATTTGTGTAACAATGAGAAAAATTGGGAGAAGTATCGTAAGGCTAAGAAGGAAACTAAGAGAGCTGTGGGTGAAGCTCGTTCTAAAGCTTTTGAAGAATTTTATAAGAGCCTTGAGACGAAAGAAGGAGAACAAAATATTTATAAGATTGCTAAGAGTAGGGAAAAAAATCAAGGGATCTAGAACAGGTAAGGTGTATTAAGAATGAAGAGGGAAGAATTTTAGTTACAGATGATGAAATTAAAAATAGATGGGAGACTTACTTTTCCAAACTTTTCAATGATGGAGAAGGTTCATCTAGTAACTTGGAGGATTTAGTAACTGGTAAAGGAGAACAAAATTTGTCATTCTATCGAATAATACGTGATAAGGAGGTAAAGGAAACTCTTAAGAAAATAGCAAATGGTAGAGCCAACGGACTTGATTGTATATCTATCGAAGCGTGGAAATGTTTAGGTAAAGAAGGGGTGAGATGGTTAACTAAGTTATTTAATGTGATCTTACGGTCCAAGAAAATGCCTAATGAGTGGAGGAAAAGTACATTAATTCCTATTTATAAACATAAAGGAGATATTCAAAATTGTACTAACTATAGAGGGATTAAACTCATGAGCCACACAATGAAATCGTGAGAGAAAGTAATTGAGCACAGGTTGAGATTGGAGACAAGTATTTCTGAGAATCAGTTTGGTTTTATGCCAGGTAGATCAACTACAGAGGCGATTTATCTACTAAGGGATTAATGGAAAAGTATCATTGTAAAAATAAAGATTTACACATAGTTTTTATTGATTTAGAAAAAGCTTATGACCGTATACCAAGAGAAGTGCTTTGGAAAGCGTTGGAAAAAAAGGGAGTACGGATTTCTTATATTAAAGCCATACAAGATATGTATGAGGGGATAAAAACTAGTATAAGAATGCCTAGTGGTCAAATAAAGGATTTTCCTATAAAGATTGGACTACATCAGGGATCATCTCTGAGTCTTTATCTGTTCAACTTGATCTTAAATGTTTTGACGGAACATATTCAAGGGGAAATTCCCAAATGTATGCTCTTCACAGATGATATAGTTCTTATAGCAGAGACAAGAGAAGAGGTTAATTGCAAACTTGAGTTATGGAGGAGGACATTGGAGTCGAAAGGTTTCTGTCTGAGTAGGAGTAAGACGAAATATTTATATTGTAAATTTGGTAAGAGACTATTTGACAATATTTGGAAGTGAAATTGGGAGATCAAAATTATATCTCAAGTGGAAAATTTTAGATATTTGGGAGCCATTATTCAAAATGATGGCAAAATCAGTAGAGATATTTCACATAGGATTCAAGTTGGGTGGTTTAATTGGAGAAAAGCTAAAGGAGTTATTTGCGACTGTAAGGTGCCTAATAAACTTAAAGAAAGTTTTATCACACTACTATCAGACTGGCAATGTTATATAGTAGTGAATGCTGGGCTCTAACGGGACAGCAAGAGCATAAAGTTGGAGTAGCAGAGATGAGAATGTTACGATGGATGTCCAGACATACACGTAAAGATAAAATTCGAAATGAGCACGTACGCGAAAAAGTAAGGGTAGCACCTATTGAGGAAAAAATGGTAGAAAATCGATTGAGATGGTTTGGGCATGTACAAAGAAGACTAAGGGAGGCACCAGTGAGAAGAATGGAACATATAACTTTGAGTCCGATTAGAGGAAGGCCTAAGAGAACACTATTAGAAGTTGTTGAACGCGATCTCTTAATTAATAATATTCCTAAAAGCTTGATAAATGATAGAGCACAATGGCGTCTTGCAATCCATATAGCCGACCCCACCTAGTGGGATAAACGCTTGTTGTTGTTGTTGTTGTTGTATCTGTTGAGATTACTTCATTTGTTATTGCCATTAGAATGATCAATGTTGATTTATATTTGTTATCTTGATTCATGTTTGCTTTGGGGCTTTGGGCTCAAGTACTGGAATAATTATTTTTGTTTGTGTGTTTTGTTACTTTTATTGTAGGCTGGACATTGGTTAAATAATTTCAGGTATATTTTTATTATTGCCAGTTTTTGGCTTTGCTTGTGAAGCATCAATATCGTGGAGAGGTGTCTACTTTCAGGTAATTTAAACTTATAAAAAGATGTCTTCTTAATTGGATAATTTTTTTATTCAGCCACGATTGTCTTTTTATTGGGGTTAAAGCTGTAAAAGTAGGAAAATAAAACTTGTTATAAATAGTTACTATGACTGTTATGACTTATTAGACTGTTATTAGATTTTTTTTATATAGCTCTGAGCTTATTGCTTCCTTGTAGAGATTACATCATTGGGAGGAAAATTAAACAAAAAAGATTAGCACATTCTTATGAGGACTTGGTTGATGCAGCTGTAAGGTTGAATTGTTCATCACATTCTTGTGAGGTTTAATTTTGAGATTATTTACTATGAGCTACTTTGTTCATTTCTCTAATTCAGGATTGATGGGAAGCTAGAAGATTTGCTTAACCCAAAGAAGAAACAGCTAGACAAGATTACATCTAGCTGTAAGGTTAAATGATTACTGATAGAATCCTTGATTGAATTTGGCTCTAAATTGTTGACAAAATTGTGAAATCTAAGTTTGATGCTGTAACACTTGTTATAAAATGGCAGATCAATACTTTTTTCCTCAATATCTATAGCTGTTATGTTTTCATATGATTTTCTTTACTGGCATTTCCAATTAGACAGGATTTAATAGATTTTTCATGTCATATATATGACATGCTAGAGATATTACATGTGTTGAATTCTTTGCAATTTTTAGGTGGAACCATGCTGTTTTTTTACCAGTAATGTGCTGTCACTATTCTTTTTCTTGCCTCTTTGTGCCTTGCATGAATAAGGTCTATGGGTTGCTGCTATGACTGTTATGACTTTATTAGACTATTTTATGTAACTTCTAAGCTTGTTGTTGCTTGTAAAGATTATTTCATTGGGAGGAAAAGATGAGCCAAGCATGGGATCAAAGGATGTTAGGCATGAGACTTTACAATAAAACATATTCGGGGCTATCCAAGCAATGGGTGAAAGGGTCTCAACTCCATAGCAAAATGTTAATAGTTTAGTCTTCTAGACAATTCTAATCATAATTGTCTAAAATATCTTTTGTATAGTGCTTTGAACTTTCTATGTATGCATTTCTTTATACTTTGTTCAACTCTATATATGAAATGGTTTGAATTTTTAATTATAATTAATGTAGTATTGAATTTTTGTTATATTATTATGATTAGAAATCTGAATGGATGATTAGTTGCATGGCTATACGAGAATTAAAATGTTGAGAATTTTTAAATTGGTAAGGGATTTGCTAAATTAAATTGAGTATTTAGCGAGGGATTTAAAAAAAAACTCAAAATTAGTGAGGAATTTATGAAATGTTTTTTTAAAATATCAATATTAGCGAGGAATTTAACGAGGGATTCAGTCCCTCGCTAAATTGGCGATGAACCTATGCCTCGCTATTTGTGTGCCATGTATAATATGTTTAGCGAGGAATATTTTCGTCGCCAATTTAGCGAGGGACTGAATTTCTCGCTAAATCCCTTGCAACAACTTCAATTTTCGAAACCTTTTTAGCAAAGAATTAGCGAAGAAAAAATGGGCTCGCTGAATTTGCAAGGGATGCATATCTCTCGCTAAATTTAACGAGCCCATTTTTTGCAATAAATTTAGCAAGGGCCATAATCTCTTGCTAATTTTATTTTAGCGAGGGATTTGTTCCTCGCTAAATCTATTTTTTCTAGTAGTGAAATACCCATACTGACTAGCTTGCACAAAATTCAGAGAGTTCAAACTAACAGTTAAGCATAATTATGGAATCACTTATAGAATGTATGGTCCTCATATATTATGATTTTAGTAATAGTCCCACAACTGTAAGTTGATTTCTTAAACTTTTCTCCACCTTGCATCGATTCACCAACAAGATGACTACATCTTAATCAGGAACAAGAATGAGGTCTAAGGTCAAGAGGAGGTTGAATGCGGGAAAAATCTTCTATTGGATTGTGAAGCACCGTTTTTGTGCTCGATAGGTTCTGTTTTTCAAATAAGGAGCAATTCGAACTTTTGTGCTTTAAAAGCAATTGCATGAGTTTTTGGGCCTTAAAGAGCATTATCAAATTCTACTGGACCTGCGGAGCAAGTATCTTCCTTTTGAAGGTCATAGATGCGATTCTCCCTAATATATATGTCTCAAGGAGCAACGGATGTGTGGTATGTGTCTTTAAGACCATGATTTTAATTAATTAAGAATGAGTGCAGGAGAAAGAGAAAGTATTAATTAAAAATTAGGCAGATTATGACCAAAGAAAATGTAAGGTTGGTAGATTTGTTAAAAAAATGGGAGGGAGTGTTAATTATATTCAGTATTATTAATTTTAATGAGTGAAAAATATAAGAGAATTTATTTGAAATAAATTTTAGAATTAAAAACCATACTTGCCCTTAAACTATAAAGTCATTCTCTGTAATTTTTTTTATCAACTAACAATCTTCCTCCAAAATTATATATCATGCAATTTAATATTTTGATATTTTATAATTTTTTATTAAAATGAAGGGAATGAACATCTAAATTAATGGAAGGATTTTTTTTCTCCTTATCTTTTCATTATTCTCTTGTTAAGTAACATTTTTTGTAACACATTGATGAGATATGTGATATCTTTCAAATAAACATTTTTGCTTTCATATTATTGGTCTTGATCTGTCATGCATATTTCTAATTTTACTCCTAACACTACAGTGTATAGAAAATATTAAATTTACATATTGTAATATTTTGAAAGAAGATCATTAGTTAACCAAAAAAATTATAAAGAAGGACCTAAAAATTAAAAGAACTTAACTAATATTAAAAATATAGGTAAACTTTCACCTAGACGAAAGGCATAATGATATGGGTATTGTCTCAAAGAATATTTATAAATTATTTATAAAATATTTAAAAATAATTTATAAATTTTGGGTGAATCTTTATAAATAATAATATTTAAATCATTAAAAATAAAAATATTTAATATTTTAGTAATATTTATTAATTTTTATTTTAATAAGACTTTAGAGTATCTAGCGTTCTTTAAAAAAAAAGACTTTAAGATGCCTAACATTCTTAAAAAAAAAAATTTATGAGCAAATTAGCAACAAAGAACATGGTTAGTTTTACTTGTTATTGTGTATGACCCCACTCATATATTACGTTAGCAGAAAATAGTAAAATTAATAGCTAATTAACAGAATAGTTTTTTACTTCTTGAAAAAATAATTTAAAAAAAATTATTTTATTTGTTAATATGAGATGTCTAACATTTTTTAAAAATTATGCAATTGAATCCTAAAAAAATTAGAAAAAGTTCTCAGCTCAATATAATCCACCTTGGTTTTAGCCAAGAGCCTCACTCTCCTCATATGTGGAGATTGTGGTATCAAATCTCCAAGTGATACGGGAGACAGTGAGTGTGAGTCATCCTTCCCTTCGAGGAAGGATCAGATTAGGGTAAAAAAAATATGTCTTGTTTTTCCATTCTAAAATAAGAGGTCGTAGTGCCTAATTATTGATTCTGTTTCCTTTTCAGGCAAGTGCCACCTCATCAGCCCTTAGTTTAAAGTAGAAAACGACTTGTTGATAGGGTGAATGCAAACAAGCGAGCACGAGGAGTGGGGTCCACTTTGTCCCATAGGTCTTCCCATCAATTTCGAGAGAGAAAAGCTGTGCCTGTCAAGTTTTGGTGCCTCACATCATAGACTTCTGAGTCTCTCTAAAATATCAAGCATTGGAGGCCGTGCCCAATCGTCTTCTACTCCCAACAATTATTACAACACTGTATGCAACTATGCACCACCACAAATCAACTTTAATTTACTCACTCCATTTATTACAACACAATTTTAACTAAATTATCTTCAATACTCTTTTCATATTTATTTTTTATTTAATAAAATATTTTAATTTAAAAATATTATTAATTATAATATAAATTAAATTTATTTTTTAAAAAAATATTATTAATTACATTTTTAAAGAATGAAAATATTATATTTTTTATAAACAAAAATTTAAATAAGTTGGCTCTCATAAGTTCATCATAATCAAGCATACCTCTAGGCTCAAATATTACTTATAGATGCATATTATTCACCAACAAAATTATCAAATTTAACATGATAATTTGAAAAAACATCTCATTCATTTTAAATTATAAGACACTTTTAGATAAAATCACATATATTAATAAAGTTTATTAAATATACATTACAGTTTTATTTTTTTCAAAACAAAAATATTAACATTAAAAAATACTATTTATTTAATACTTTATTTAGAAAAGAATATTAAAAATAGATAATATAATAAAAATAATATTATTAAAAAATATTATTAATAAAATTTTATTTCTATTAAATATTTTATATTTTTGATACGTGCAAATCTCCCCTAAAAACGTATTATAATTTAAAATGAATATAGTGCTTTATAATATCGAAATGATAGAGAGAGTAATTTATAAAACTCTAAAACTCAATGGGAAAATATTTTTTTAATCCTGAACTGGGAAAGTATTATTTACTGTTTTTTTTACACCATTGTAACTTGTAATTCAATTGGTTTGTGTATATAGTCTGTTCTTAATTTTTAATTAATTCACTATAACTTAATTTTAATAGTTTTAATTTGGTTGCAATTCCATGATTGAGCTTTGTCCCAATACAACTTAGACACTATAACTTTAATCATTTAAAATATTAATTTTTATATTTTAAAAAATAAAGTTATAAAGATTAAAGTTATTTTAAAAGTTAAGGACTAATGTTTTAAATTTTCAAACCCATAGGGATTAGGAAGTAATAAATTAAAATTTAAAAATTGAGTTACATTCAAATCAAAACTATATAGTTTGGCCCAGAAAAAAATTAAAACTATATAAACTAAGTCATGAGTTAAACTTTAAAAATTGAATTACAATAAAATTAAAATTAGTAGACCAAAATTAAAGAAGAATGACATTAAAGTCTCAAAAGTCAGAATTTATGATAATTAGGTTCCTGAATTTTTTTTGAAAAATAATTATAAATATTAATTGAGATAGGCATAAATTCATGAGTTATAATTATAAATAAAATATTTAGATTTTAAATATAACTATATTTATAGTTGGAACTCATGTTTGTAACTGTTTAAATTAATCATTGCAACTTTATTTTCATAAAAAAAATTTCATGAATTTAACCATAATAAATTTTGAGTTTTGAGAGTTTGTTGTCATTATCCCGATCATTAATTTTTTCAAAAATCAATTTGAATGATATAATTAAACTTTTAAAATTTTTAAATAAGATAAGTCATGGATATGGCTGCATAATGATTAATGAACGAGTCATGAGTTCGGCACTTTGAAAGGCTAGCGGGACTGTGGGAGTTCGCTGGCTTGTCTGCGTGAGAGCGACCTCTGAGCGTCTGAGTCCGTCCTTAACATCACCCCTTCATCCCAATTTATATTTGGGCGAGAGTTGAAATTTTAAATATAAATTAATTTAATAAAAACAATATTTTAGTAATAATTTTTTAACATTATTATTTTATATTTTTTAATATTTTTCACAAAATCAAGCATTAAATTAAATATATTTTTTAAAAGTTTATGTTTTATTTTTTCTTTGAAAAACTAAGGTAGTGAAATGCATCTAATAAATTTTATTAATATGAGTAATGTTGTCTAAAAATTTCTTATAAGTTGAAAAGGGGGGAGTACAACATTTAATAGCAGCTGATACTTTCTTCTATTTATTTATTTATCATAATATTTAATATTGATAATTTCTTAATGATACTAAAAAATTTAATTAAAATTTTAATTTTTTAAATCAGTGTATATCTTTTACAAAATAATAATATATTTAAATAACACATATAAATGTTTTAATAATGATAATTGCAATTTCAATAAACTATTTTTAAAAAATAATAATAAAAAAAGATATAAGCGAACAAAAATCATAATTACTTAATGCCCTGATCAAACACGTATTCTTAAAAATGCCCAATGTTTGGTCCTTCACAATCACATGTGGTCCACGTCCGATTCACACGTGGTTTTTGTTGCCTTCCTCTCCATTCATTATTGCCTTTAAAAAAAAAAAATTCTCTCCCTCTCTTTCTGCATCTAACTATTTGTATCTTATCTCATCTTTCCACTTTCCTCTCCTCTCCTCTCCTTTTTTCTCTTTTTGCATCCAATTCCCTGATAGAAGCACATAGCATTATTCCTTTTAATTTAAAGTTTGACGATTGATTAATTGTTTTGTTCAAATTATTATACAATTGGTAATTTAGTGAACTTAAAAGCACAAAAATTAAAAGGGATATAGAGTAAATTTATGGTTCTATAGTAACTATTGATTTTTGCTGGCCATGAATGCATTGCTTTATTTATTTATTCTACTTTTGGCAATTGCCATACAGGTACAATGACAACAAGCAAGCACTGAGGCGTACGGTACAGGTACACTTCCCTTTAGTGGGGGAAGCAGGACCAGTCAAGTTTTAGGGTCTCATCTTATCATGGTTAACATAAGCTTCTGTCTAAGAAAATATATATATATATATATATGTATGTATGTATATGTAGATGATCTTTTTAACATAAATATAGTTTTCAATTTTTCATATTAGTAGTAAGATTTAGGATAGTTCCTTGCATTGCCCAAGGTAGGGACAAATGAGTAGATGACTTCAAAAAATCCATTATTTTCGTCCCTCCCACTTTAATTTCTCTTTGTTATTCCACAAATTCTTGATTTTTCGTTGTCACCCTTTTCTTCGAGTGGTTCGATCTCTTGCGTCATTCTCCCTTTTTTGTTTTTATTTTTAAAATGTAAAGCTCTCTTAAGTTATCCCATTTTATCATAATGTTCCAATCAGATTTATAATTAGTTTCTTTGACAATTTCTAGAGGTCACTAATATAAATGTTGGCTTTGATTTTGAATGTAAATTAATATTTATTCATATTTTAATGTCTAACCAAGTAATCATTTGAAATTTTAAGTTACTTAAAATAATAATTTTTTTAATAATATTGACATTTTTTGTATATCTCTTCGGATGTAGCATTTTGAGTAAGTCATATCATTTATAAGTTATCATTATCAACATGACTCATTCCTTATAACCCACAAGATATTTCCCTGATTAATGTATAATTATGTTAGGTTGCCTGAATGTGAGTGGACTATAAGCTATGTGGGAAGTTTTACATTAGATAAAGATGAGCCTAATAACTAATACAAAATAAAAAAGAAAGATCCATGAACTTAAGCATCAAGATTTTGAAATAAAATGTGATATCCTTTAGCTAATCTTATATGTTTCTCCTCTTCTCTTGTTTCTATCAAGTAGTATCATGCATCATACCATTTGAATTCCAAAAAGTTGGGCTGGCCTGATTGCCAACACAATGACTTGGTGCTTGAGGCATCTTTAATATGAGGAGTTTGTGAATTTACATTTGAGAGGGAAATTAATAAGTTATTCAAGTATGAGTAAACTTTGACGATGTGAAATAATTGAATTTAATAACTAATATAAAATAAAAAAGAAGGACGTATAAACTTGAACCTCAAGATTTTGAGTTAAAATGTAACATTCTTTGCTAATCTTTCCCAGTTTTCCTCCTCAGTTCCTGATGGTCACTCTCCATTCCTAACAATCACAATAATAACACGAGGAAAATGAGAGCATTTAAATAAATCCTATTCATAATGACGAGTTCATGATAACGCGCATGGCTCTTTCTGTTTCCTTTGCTCAAGATTGTTCAGCTAAAATCTTGTGCTCCAGGGCCCATATAGGATGGGTCAACTCCAAGAGGGAGCCGAGCCCAATAACTGAAAGAGAGTAGCAGTGATGACTGACGATGAAGGTGAGAATTGAGATTTTCTTTTTTTTTTGGGTATTAAACAATGTTTGCATCTTGACAACCACACGCTATCATTTATCCAATCAATATCATTATTTAATTAAAAAATCCACAAAACAGGTGGATAGATAAAATAAATTGTGAATTTCCAATTTTTAAAATAGTGATCGTTGCAAGCTAGCTGGAATATAAATATATATGAGATTGTTTATCCTTGGTCAAAATTTCAGGGCTCATATTTGTTGCTACACTTTTTTTTTTGGGCCAACATGTTAAATTGCTTTACGCTATGTTGTCTACAAGCAAAATTGAGAATTTAACGTCAGATTCATTCCAGTGTTACTACTGATAATGCTGCCTTGGATCTCTCTTCGAAGCTTCCTCCTTCAGCACTGTTTTAGAATTAAAAAATTTTATATGCTCTCCTTGATTCTCTCTCTCTCTATATATATATATAAGACAGAGAGAAATATTTTTTTTATTTATAAGTCAGGTTTTTAAATTTTAAATACAATTTTTTAACCTCATATTAAATGTTGATAAGAGAAAATATGTTATTAATATATATATATATGTAATGTATGTATGTATGTATGTATGTATGTATATTTAATAAGAATAAAATTTATTAAATTTTTATATATAATTAATAAATTTTAAGATCTTTCTTAATTTTGATAAACTATATTAGATATGATTTATAAATAGAATGTGGAGTTGAGATGAACCGAGGGGCAAAGAGGGTTGCTTGCCCTCCACATGATCCTTTAATTTGAGGAAAATTATAATTTTTATTTGTGAAAAATATTAAAATATATTTTTCCTCTCACTTTATGTTAATTGGAATTGTATTTGATTTAGATTTTATTAAGATTTAATTTAGTATTTAAAGATTGTTATTACTTCTATAGTGTCTTAAATTTATTTTATTTTTAAGTATTACCTCAAATAAAGTAAAATATCTAGACTAACTAGATACCTTATCTTTATCTTTTAAATTATGATTTAATTTAGATTTAAATTTATTATTTTTAAGGCTCTAGAAATTGCCTTAAGGTTCTTCAATTGTATTTAGTCTTGACATTTGAATAAGAGTTATATAGTTTTTCTCTTTCTCCTCCTTTCTCTCTTCTCTCTCTTCCCTTATTCTCTTTTCTATTTCACATTAATTGATGCTAGAGTTTGGTTCCACTTTCTTTTTCTGCTCATGAAATCCATACTCCCAAATCTTTGCAAAGCTGTAAATCATTTTGCGAGGCCATTAGGATAAATATTCTTACTTATTAGCTTCTGTAAGTTGAGCTAGTAAGGCTCAATTGACTCTCTATTTATTTACTGTGACTTCTAGAATTTTTTGATATTTAATCTAAATATTTTATTTATTTTTAGTATTTTTCTATTTGTCTATTTTATGGTCTCAATTTTATTTAGCATAAAAAAAAGAGCAAAAGAAAGAAAAGAAAGAAAAAGCAAAAAAGAAGTTACATATGTGCGCCATTTCTTTTTTCCTTATTTTGTTTTCATTAGTTAATTTATATTTTCATTTCTCATTATTGATTTATGTCTACTCCACATTCTAGAATCACACGTATTCCTCACACATATTCGGCCTCATACTCGGGCTACCTTTTACCTTAAGTTAGTTGGAGTTTGTAACGGTTTTCTTAAAGGGTTTTTAAACTCTTTGAGATCACAGTGAAAACTTCACTCAAGTTATTACTTATTTAATAAGTATGATTCTTGAGGAACTTTTAAGTTCTTATAGAATTAGACTTGTTAAATAGGGTCTTTACCTTTTAGTAAAGGCAACTTGGGTGCCTTTATACTTTAGGATAGAACCGTCATAAACTTGCACATTAGTCTACCTTAACTCTTGTGTGACCATTCGTGACCTTTACAACAATTAATCCTTCTTTTATTAAGGACCTTACTAAGACCTTGGCTGACCTTACTAAAAGGCTTGATGGAATAGACCAAAATCTTATGGCATTTCAGCATAACTCTAAATGCAAAAATTAGGAATTATGGGATGCCTTTCAAGAAATAAAAAGACAAGCAACTGAAAAATGTGTAGAAGAGTTAATGGACAACCTTAATGATAGGGGTTAGGCATATACTAAGAATGTTGATACAAGGCTCGCAGTTACGATCACTCGTTAATCTTTCATAGGCCTTAGCAATCCAACACTAGACCATCTCATCTTGTGACTAATCCCCAACCATATGAGGAAGAAGAAGTACCTTGTGATGAACAAGATAGGCATGAGCAATACTAGTCGCCATATAAGAATAAGTATTTCCCAAGGAATAGAGCATTAGCCCTTCGGCATAGCTGAGAGCCCTTTTGACATGAATGTTATGATTATACCACTAAAAGGGTTAAGGTAGAAGCACCTGAGTTTGATAGTAGGCTAAACCTAAGTGACTTCGTAGATTGGTTAGCTACTATAGAAGACTATTTTGACTGGTACAATATGAGTGACATGCAACACGTTCCATTTACAAAAATAAAGATTATAGGATCTGTTAGGAAATACTGGTAAAATATCCAAGATAATTTAGAGCGCTTAGGTGAACCTCTTGTAAACACATACGTCAAGATGAAGTTGAAACTAAAGGAGAAGTACATGCCACCTAACTATAAGAGCAAGCTGTACAATCAGCTACTTAACCTTGGAAAACTTCTATGGCATCTAAATACGTGTCTTGATATGATGAGCTCTTTATTAGGAACAATATCCTCGAGCCTTCTTGGATAACTATTGAAAGGTTCATTAACGGCCTTAGACTGAACATATAATGTGAATTTAGGATAAGCTATTCAGATAACTTCAAAGAAGCATACCATAAATCTACAGAGATAGATAATTTGTCTTGATACTTATCCACAAGACACACCTATTTCTTAACCATAGATCCTTGCCATAACCTTAGCCTTGTGAGTAACTCTTAGCAATCCTACACCTCAATAATCAACTTTCTAATTTGTTGGGCCAAATGTATCACAAATAGTGAGCCTTTAAGGTCTACTTCTTATCTTAGCGGCTTCACAATCGAGTGTTTCAAGTGTCACTATAGGGGCATTAAAGCATCCAAGTGCCCTCAACGTGCTCTACTCCTTAAATCTCAAGCAGAAGGTGTATTAGTTAAGTGCACACCCAATATTGTAGTAGACCCTATCGAGAGCCCCTCTAATGTGGATGAAGAAATTAGTATTAGTTGAGTGCCCAATATTGTAGTAGACCCTATCGAGAGCCCTTCTAATGTGGATGAAGAAATTATCGCAAACAAAGTTTCTTAAGGTCATCTTAGGATAATGCGATATCTATTAGCTATGCCATTACTTGATGATTCATGGAAAAGGAATAGTATCTTCCACACATTTGTGACGTGCGATGATAAGTCATACAAGTTAGTTATAGATAGTGAGAGTGAGTAGAATGTGATCTTTAGTCGTGGCATTGCTTGGCTTAGACTTAATACGGAGCCTCTTCTTAAACCTTTCCCATAACAAAATAATGTTGAGTACCTTCATTTAGGTGACTATCAAGAGAAAGTCTTTTGTACTATTGTTCCCACAGATGTGTCACACATCTCATTGGGATGACCTTAGATCTATAACCATGATATCACTATTCATGGCTAAGCAAATATCCATACATTCAAGGATGATGGTAAGACTATTCTTTTACACCTTGCCAAACCAAAAATAAGAGGTAAGAGTTCTCCTAACTTTAAGGTATAAAATTGAAATGTCATAACCTCTACTTACTAAAAGAGAAGTAGCTTGTGCAAGAAAGTAAGGAGGCTAATATTATTCTTATAGTTGTTTTAAAAGTCATTACCCAACACACACCAACTCCTATACCTATCGAAGTGTCCCAGTTGTTAGATGAGTTTAAAGATATGACACTCAAGAAATTACCTTCAAAATTACCACCATAAGGGATATCCAACATGCGATAAACTTAGTTCTTGAATCATAACTTAACTTACCACACTATAGGATGAACTTGAAAGATAGAGATGCGCTAAACTGATAAGTTAACAGATTACTTAAGAAAGGCTACATCCAGCATAGTCTTAGCTCCTATGCTGTACCTTCCCTCTTAACCCAAAAGAAAGATGGTTCTTGGAGGATGTGTGTGGATAGCTGAGCCATTAATAAGATAACCATTAAGTATTGATTTCTAATCCTTAGGCTCAACGACATGTTAGACTTAGTTTCTGAGTCTACTTGATTTTTCAAAATTGACCTTCAAAGTGGATATCATAAAATTTGGATTAGGCTTTGGGATGAGTGAAAAACTGCATTTAAGACCCAAGATGGATTATATGAGTGGTTAGTTATGCCTTTTGGCTTAACAAATGCCCCTACCACTTTTATGAAAGCTATGATCCATATACCTTGACCTTACTTGGGAAAATTTTTAATTGTGTACTTTGATGACATACTGATATTTAGCAACTCTAAGGATGACCACTTGGTCTTCCTCCGACAGGTCCTCCTTATTCTACATGAAGAACAATTCTATGTTAACCTCCTAAATGTTCCTTCCTACAAGGCTAAGTCACTTTTCTTGAATTTATTATTTCCAAACATGGCCTATCTACTGATCCAGATAAGGTCAAGGCCATCTGAGAATGGTTTGAACTAAGGACCCTTCATGAAATACAAAGTTTTCATAGCCTAGACTCTTTTTATAAATACTTTATATGAGACTTTAATACTATCATGACACCTATAACTGATTTCTTGAAGAAAGAAACATTTAGTTGGACTCTTGCAGCATCCAAGGCTTTTTAAACCATCAAAGAAAAGTTATCGAGTGCCCCCATTCTTTTACTACCTGATTTTCACAAGTTCTTTGAGGTTACATGTGATGCCTTGGGTATAGGAATTGAAGGTGTCCTTAGCCAAGAAGGCCACCCAGTGGCATTCTTTAGTGAAAAACTCAATGAGGCAAGGCAAAGGTGCTCAACATATGACAAGGAATTCTATGCCATTGTTCATTCACTTGAACATTAGAAGTACTATCTCCTACCTCAACAATTTGTTCTATATTTAGACCACCAAGCACTTAAATTCTTAAGCTCTCAAAGGTACTTGAATGTTAGACATGCTAAGTGGGTTGAATTTATGTAAAAATTTACTTTCGTTATAAAGCATCAAGCTAGAGTTAAGAACTGTAACATCCTAGATTTTAACTTTGGGAATTTTCAATGTTTATAAGGGTATTTTAACCAAATTAAGTGAGTTTTTTATTAGTGATATTTTGGGAGACTAATATATCTAATGGATCATTGGATAGCTTTAGAAGAGGGCTAGATAGGAGTTTAAGTAGGCCGTGGCATGGAGAAAGGCCCAAAATAAGTCTGAGTTTCTTGTGCTATGTGCCATGGCGGACAAGGCAATGTGCTGTGGTGTACATGCAAAATCTGCACTTATCAGCTTGCGAAATCAGACAGATAACAAGAAGTGGGGTAGAGAGAATGCAAAGAGACAACGGTTGACAAACGGTCGGTGCTAGGGCTCAACCTTTAGGTTACTTTGGAAGTATTTGGAGTAAGATTTAGATTTAATAAGCTTCTCCTTTCTCCTTTTCCCTATATTTGAACTTTCTGATGATTTAGGTATTGTGAGGCTTTGATCTCATGTTTTTTTAGGTAATGGTAATGGCTGAACCAATTGCTTAGTTAAGGCCTTAAGGAGTTAAATCAAGCATCTAAACCTAAATTTTTAGATTATATAGTGATTTGGAGTTGTTGGTTAGGGTTTGACAAACCCTAGGTAGAAATTAGATGAATAAGAGCAATGTGAATAATGTAATGGTGTTATTTATGTGTTGTGATATTAAAGAGGATTAATGTAGTGTGTTGGAAGGATTGTTGGGGTTAAATTAATGTTTTAAGCATAATAGATACCCCTAGTTGTACTATAAAATGAGGTGATTAGTGTGAGAATTTGACAATTAAAGGTTTAATTGTGTAGATTAACCTTTGATCGAGTATTGTGGTGCTAGTAGATGTGTGTGGAGTCGCTGGTTGACCACGGTAATCTTTTTAGTGATAAAAAAGTTAAGATAACCGGATTGTCTAATCTCTCTTTTTATGTGTTTGGATAGTAGTGTGTTATATTTAAAAGTAATGTTTTGGTTTGATACTAGCTTAGTAATAATATGAAATTATGATTGTGAAGTTATGTGAAGTGGAATGAAAACTTGTTTTAATGCTTTTATATTCAGAAAGCTAAATGCTATTTTTATGTATAACTACTTGTGAAATTTTATGGTTTGTATGAAAATGAGAAATTGTGATAATTTATATGTTATGACTATGTGTTGGATGTATTATGCATGTTTAGTATGATCATTGTAGAGGATGAGAGTTCACCTTAGTATGTTGTCTGGACATTGTTTAAAAATCTATATAGTATACTAGCATCGCAGAGGCCTTGGTGCTTAGTATTATATTGTTTGAAAGTCTTAGTATTATAAGTGATAGATTGAGCATCACACCCCTAGTATTTATGGGCAGGAAGAATCTATAATCTATAGTGGATGAGGCACTCTTGGCTGGGGTTGCTTCTTACTAGTGGTGAGCTTGGGCCAGTTTAGTCACACGAACTTGGTCCTATTGAATTGTTAACCCACAAATTCAGTCAAAAGATATAAGAGGGTATAAAGTGGTGTGTTAATTATGCATATAATACTATAACCATATGTTTGGATTTATGAGACATGTTATATGATTTACTATGCCACTTTACATACGCACAAACTATTCTCACATATGAGTAGTTAATTAGACTATTTAGTTACTGAATTCTCAACTCACCTTGTGGTTACATTTTACAGGTGAAAGCTCTGACAGGGGTAAGAGAAAGGAGGGTGCAACCAAGCATTAGGGGGACTAGCTCAAAGTTGTATAGTCCTTTCATTTATTTTGGTTTGTAATGAATAATGAATGCGTATGCTGACTTAGGACATATATATAATTTTATGACATACTTGCATGATTTCTATTGTAACTGTGGGTATCTTAACTTGTATCTGTGTATCTATGTTGTAATGGCTATGAGAGGTCGAGATACTAGTGCAAATGTTGGTTTTTTTATTTATTTTTTAAATTGGCCATTGGATTGTTTATGAAGAATTGTTTCCCCTAGTGAAATTTATGTTGAAAATTGAGGTTTTAGTGGTCAGTTCTTATCTAGGTTGTTATTGTTGTGATTTAAATTCTTGAATAGGTTGTTTGTAGTCTATTTGAGTTAGTCTAAGTAGTTCAATAATTATTGGCACTTGGTTTGGAGGTTGGGCACCTTGGTTGTAATTTTTGAAAGAAAATAAGCCATTTGAGGATTGAGTGTCTAAATTTTTATTTGGCTCAGTGTTTAGGTGTGAGATTGGTACTAATGGTTAGGTAGCTCTAAGAGCTATGTGTAAACGCTTGAATTACTCAAATCAAACGTTAGATAGTGAAAGGGCGCACTCTAGAAGTTGGCTGGGAGAGCTATCATGACAGTAATTTATTGTCATGACAATGGTCGCGTGCCACGGCACATTGTCTATCACTTCATGGCGCGAGGCATAAAGAGGGGCATTTCCCTCTATGCAATCCGCCCGGTGGATAATGCACTACGCGTGGTACACTGTGCCTATATGGCTAAAAATATATTGTTGCTTGTTATTTTTGTTGCATGATGAATTTTCTATATTTTCATTATCTTATTTACTTAATTTTAAACTATAGTTTGAGCTCAAATAATCTTGCAAAAAGGGTTTTCTTGGGATCTCATTTTTGTGTTATGATGATCAATTGTCTTAGGATTAGACTAATCTCGATTATCATAACAGCATTTCATGTTTAGTGTTTTGTATGTTTGGTAACATCAATGATGATGTTACAAGAACAAAATAGCTGATTCATTGAGTAGAAGAATCCACCTTTTAAACAAATTAATCGTTAAGCTGTAGGATTCAAGAGACTAAAGGATGATTACACCTCCTGCCTAACTTTAAACTTATATATCGAGAAGTTAATGATAGTCATCATTGTGAACATGCAAACCTTCTTGGTCCTCAGTGGCTACTTATTTCGAGCCTCTAGACTATGTACTTGCACTTCAATTTATGATTTTCTCATCTGAGAATTATCTATTGGATTTAGCTGGACATTTTGGTATTAAAAAAAATAGTCTCAGTAGAGGTAGGTTTTATTGGCCCTCCCTCAAGTGAGAGATTGCTAGGATGCTAGCTTAATGTCACACATGCCATATGCTAAGGCCAAAAAAAGAAATACAAAGTGGTATACACCCTTACCAATTCTTGAGGCACCTTAAAAGGATATTAGTATGGACTTTATATTAGGTTTGCCTAAGATAGTCTAAGGGACGATTTAGTTCTAGTTGTTGTCAATCGATTATCTAAAATGGCTCACTTTGTACCATGCAGCAAGATCACCAATGCCTCCCATTTTGCTAAGCTATTTTTTTAAGAGATTGTCCGTCTTCATAGGTTACCCACTTTTATTGTTTCGAATAGGGATGTCAAATTTGTTAGTTATTTTTTAAAGACCTTTTGGAAGCTCTTTGGTACCCAATTAAAGTTCTCCTCTGCCTTTCATCCTTAAATTGAAGGTCAAACTAAAGTCACTAATCGTAGTTTAGGTGACTTGCTTAAGAGTCTAGTTGGTGATAAACTGAGAAATTGGGATTTGGTATTGCCGGCCGCAGAGTTTGCCTATAATAATTCAGTCAATTGGTCTACTAGTAAGAATCCATTTCAAAATGTTCAAGGGTATAACCCCAAACAACTTATTGACTTCTTATCTATCCCTCTTATGACTCATACATCTAAATCAGTCGAAACTTTTGGCTATCGCCTTCACAACCTTTATGCTGAGATTAGGCATAACTTAGCAATGAGTAATGATGCATATAAATTAGTTGCCAACACACATGTTGTTCCTAAAAATTTGATGTTGGAGACTATGTTATGGCTTGCATATGCCAAGAGCACTTCTTAAGAAATTTGCTCAAGAAGTTACATGCTCGTGCTTCTAGCCCTTTTTGCATTGCAAAGAAACTAGGACCTAATGCTTATTTGTTAGATTTACCTTTAAATGTGTCTATCAATTAAGTATTTAATGTCAAGGATCTTGTTCCTTACTGAGGTACTTTAGAGCCACCCTTTTTGCTCCCTAATGACAGCTCCACCATGCCCCAATTCCATCATTGCTCGTTGTTACACCACCTATTGACACTCTTGATGCTATCATGGATGAATAAACAATTGTTACTCAAGAAGGTCCTGTCTAACAATACCTTGCCCGTTGGAAGGGTCATTCAGATTTAGATACCACATGGATCACTGCAGAGGAGTTTCGCACCATTGACTCCACTTTCTTCAACAACTACTAACTATTTATCTCTTTGCTGGAGAGTTCTTTCAATCAGGGGAAATGATAGGAATTATATTTGATTTGATTTAGGTTTTATTAAGATTTAGGGTTTAGGGTTTATTGTTATTATTTCTTTAGCATCTTAAATTTATTTTATTTTTAAGTATTATCTCAAATAAAATAAGATATATATATATATATATATTAGCTAGATATCTTATTTTCATCTTTTGAATTATAATTTAATTTAAATTTATATTTATTATTTTTAATGCTCTATAAATAGTCCTAAAGTTCTTCAACTGTATTCAGTTTTGATATTTGGATAATAGTTATATAGTTTTTTTTTTTTCCTCTTCCTTTCTCTCTTCTCTCTCTTTTCCCCTCATCTTTACTGTTTTACATCACATGTTTTACTTTTAATTAGGCCCCATTTATTAGTTCTTGGATTCATCCCTCAACAAAGGTCTTGAATTTCCTGTATTCACCAATATAACAGTGTCAGCTTTAAGTGCATTCAAATCAAGAATTGGACCACTCCAACTAATATTATGTATTAGGAAAAGTGCGATAGATTTACCATTTTCCACACGATACCTACGCCAGTGTTTCTAATTATGAAATTCGGACAAAAATACTTTTAGCTGTTTAAAATTTTTTTAAAATTTGAGATTATATTAGCTGTTGATTAAACAAACTTTCATGATTATATTGAGTCATCTAAAATAAAAGAAACGGTACTTTGCTTGAGTCATTTAGTGGAGATTTTATCTGCTCATTAACCCGTCAACTTGTCAACCAATTTTTTGTATACTATTGCGCTTTCTTCTTCCATAGCTACCTACCATGCACATGCTTCTTCATTTCCCGCCTATAAATATGCAGAGGTGCCACTCACTATATATCAATCAACTCATAAACTAGATTCACTTTCTCTGTAACGCATAGAAACCAGAATCGAAAGAAATTTGGTGTAATTAAGGCCAGTGCAGAACTATTTTTTGAAAAATATTTAGACAGATCAGGTGTGCCATATCATTTGTGATATGATCAATAAAAATATAACATTTAAATATTATTAACTATAAATAAATTTTGATATTAATGATAATAAAGAGAAAAAAGATAAGAAATCAAATGTGCATTTTGTTATAAAAATAAAATTAATTAAAAAATGCCACATGAAATTTATTTATATTACTTGTAGTATTTTAATTGAAGAGATCACAAATGACATAATGCACTCATTCTATCTAAGTATTTCTTCTATTTTCTTTATTTTTCCTTTTTTCCCAAGTATCTTGATAAGTCCTAATTTAATTTGTAAATATTTATTATTCATATTTTTATTTAAACCAAAAAAAAAAACAAAGACATTCTTATTATTCTTCTGTATGGAAAATTTCATTATATTGCAAATAAAATTACTAAAACGCCCAATTTCTTATATCCGGTCAAATAGCCATTATATATTGAGAAAGTTAACTATCTAATTTATTTTAATCTTGATTCAATTACTATTCAATCTTCAAAATTATTTGTATCAACACCCGATATGGATCCCAAATACAATTACGAGTTAGGACGCATCATGTTTTAGAGGATTTGAACACATCGAACTCTGGACCAACAAGTAGTTCTAAGAGAACACGGTTGTTTTATGGCTAATTGCTGCTTTGATATAAGAATATATGATTTTGTTTAAAACAGATTCTGCTGACTTCTTGGGAGATTGAGATTTCTGTAAGCACAAAAAAAAAAGTGAGAAAACTTTTAATCCCTCAAGTTTATTTTATTTATTATTTATTTGGTCAAGTTTAATTTTTATTAATTTGATCTCTTAAGTTTGCTTCAATTGTCAATATGATCCTGATTGTTAAAAAAAAGGTAATATTATTAAAATTTACTGATACAAAAGATCATAACAGAATATTATGGTAGTATGTAAATTAATAAAATGAAGTATAATTATTTAGATAAAAGAAGGGAACATGACAATAAAATCCATTTAAAATATATAAATGATAATTTTGTCCCTCAAAATGTCATAATTCCTCTGAAATCTCTAAGAATTTTTTTGTCATTAATAATTTATATAAATTATCAAATTGCCCTTATTGAAAATAAATGATTCATAACTTTTTTTCTTATATTCGTAACAATGCAACAGTAAATCACAACTTCACATATTAAATTCCTTAATTGCTGTTGCATTGTTGCGAATAAAAAAAAAGTTGTGAATATAAGAAAAAATTTGTGAATCATTTATTTTCAACAAGGATAATTTAGTAATATATATAATTCATTAATGATAGAAAAGTCCTTAGGAACTTCAAAGAAATTATAGCATTTTAAGGGATCAAATTATTATTTATATATTTCAGATGAATTTTATTGTCATTGTCCCATAAAAGAATATACTCAAAAATTAAAAAAAAAACAAAAGAACAAAATGCAGTATAACGAATTATATTGATAAAAATTAAATTAATTTAATGACTAATTTATTTTTATTTGACAACATATACATGTCTGGTCATTAACATACTTTCTTTTTCACATTAGATTAATTTGATAGCCTATGTATTTTAAAACTTAAAAAACTAACGTGATAGTTTAAAAATACGTAAATAACCAAATCAGTAACTAAAGTTTAAAGAACTAAAGTTTCATTATCATGAAAAAAATTATGTTGTGTCATACAAAGTGATATATATTTTTTGGGCTATTCTCTGTTATATACTTGTAGACATTAACGTATTTTAATATTATTTGCTTCAACCGTGAGTGATCAGGACATTAGGATATTAATTATCAATTACAAATTTTGTTGCAATTGGAACTAATCCTAATTAATAATCAGTTCAAAAAAATTAATAATTAATAATCCGTTCAATTTGCTAGTCAAAAAACCCAACATTTGGTTTTGAGCAATTTTGGCCGGCCAGGATCCCGAGAACTTGCACTATTGAGAAAAGAAACAAAGAAAAATTACATACAAGTTCCATATAAAAAAATTAATTACTGTAAAATTTGTTAACAATTAACATAAGTGTTATAAATTATCTTATGTAAGTTATTAGCAGATTTTATAGTAATTAATTTTTTTATATAGAACTTTAATGTAATTCTTTCAAAAAACAAAGAGAAACAGACAAATCTAGTTATATATCATTAATCCTAATTAACAAATGTCCTCTGTATTCAACATGCACAACAGTGACCGATCCAGAGCACCACTCATGGGAGGGCCACAATGCACAATGTAAAAATTCATGCAGCGGGGGATCCAAAAATAAATTTTTCATTTTTATGTAAAAAGTATGAAAATTTATCAAATTTTTTTGTCACTTGGGCCCAGATTTGTCCCCGCGTACGACGGTACAAGTCTAATAAACTCTTTTCCGTCTGTTTCGATGTTAAAAAGAAATATAACGAAATAAGATGAATGGATAGAAAATAAAATAAATTAAAACAATCTATTAAATTCATAAAAAAATAGAAAATTTAATAATAAAATCCTTTTAAAATGTATAAATAATAATTTAATCATTTAAATTGTCATAATTTCTCAGAAGTCCCTAAAAATTTTTCTATCATTAATGAATTTATATAAATTATCAAATTGTATTTGTTAAAAATAAATGATTTACAAATTTTATTTAAATATTTACAATTTTTTTTATATTTGTAAGAATGCAACAATAAATCACAACTTCACATACTAAATTTTTTATTTGCTGTTGCATTGTTGTGAGTATAAGAAGAAAAATTATGAATATTTAAAGAAAACTTGTAAATCATTTATTTTCAACAACAGAAATTTTGATAATTTATATAAATTTATTAATGACAGAAAAATTTTTAAAAATTTCAGTAAAATTATGACATTTCAAGCAATGAAATTATCATTTATATATTTTAAATGAATTTTATTATCAATTTTTTTAAAAAAATATAAAAGCTATATGGAGGTAAAAAAATAAGAATAAAAATGAATAAGAGTGACATCACCAATCCTTGTTCTGACCTATTCATCGTTACTCTCTAACTTTTTTAATTTCTTTCTACTATTCTTAAATTTGTATCAAATCCATGAGCCCATTAATTTTAATGTTATTTTATTCTCTATCAATACAATTTATTTTGCTACATTTCTTTTCAACAACCAAGAGAGCCTCATAGAATACTCCACCATCTTAAATTATAAAATATTTTTAAATAAAATCTCACATACTAATAAAGTTTATTAAATAAATTTTATAATCTTACATTTTCAAGTCAAAAATATAAACGTTTAAAAATGTCCTTCATTTAATACTCCGTTAATAAAAAAATATTAAAAAAAGAGAATATATGAAAAGAGTAATATTAAAAAATTATCATTAATGAAACTTTATTTTTATCAAAGTGTCTTATATTTTGAGATGTTGAATCTTTCTTAAAAGTGTCTTATAATTTGAGATGGAGAGAATATTATGTTTGACATCTAAAAAAGTGTTTGATGAAAAGAAAATGAAAAATGCATATATCATATTTTCTTTGTATGTATATTTTTAAAAAATACTTTCATACATCGAGTTATTTTTTGAGAAAATAGCAACCAAAGACCTTAATAGTAAATTAATGTCAATCAAGGACCATTTGACTTCAAAATTACAATACAATCCTTTAGTCCTTGGTTGATATTAATTTGTGAGGTCAAAAGACCAAATTGCCCCTAAAAGTAAAAACAAAAAACCACCTCCCCACCATTACCAGTGCTGGCTGCCGGACTGTTGTTAGAACCTTATTGACAGTAGGCCATAAGAGCTCTAGCGTCACAATGGAGACATTTTTATTCAAAAAATATTTGGTTTAGGTAGTCAAGGGAAGGTTTTATCCCATAATCCCTTGACCACCTAAAAAGCTTGGTGGCCTGACTATATATGCCAAAAAAATATAAGTAGTTTAACCAAGCTTTTATCGACTTCTGTGTTATAACATAACAGTGTATTGTTAATTTATGAACTGTACTTGTTATTTTAATAATGTTACTTATTAATCTAACATAGACAATTAAAAATTAAGAGTTTTAAAACTTCATGCATTTTACTTGTTAAACATTCAAATGTATTGTTGATAATCACTGATGAATTATTGTCAAAACCTAAACGGATGAAGGATTAATACTTACAATTAAGTCCATCCTATCAATTTTTCTAATTTGTTAAAAGTTGATTAGATTTTTGTTAATTATTTTGAATGAATTGTTATGAAAACTTAAATGTATATTCATTGATGAAGGATTAACATTTATACAATTAAGCTCATTTTACCTATTTTTCTAACTTGTTAAATCCCGAACGAAATGTTGTTAATTTAGAATAATTTATTGTTAAAATCCGAATGGATAATGGTTGGTGAAAGACTAACACATACAATTAAATCTATATTATTTGTATTTCTAACTTGTTAAAGTCTAAATGTATTATTATTAATTTAAAATGATTTATTGTTAAAACTCGAATAAATATTTGTAAATAAAAACACATATAGGATGTGCACAATTGTACGTGTTAGTCTTTCATCATCAACAAGTATCCATTTGAGTTTTAATAACAAACTATTCTAAATTAACATCAATTCATTCAAGTTTTAACAAGTTAGAAAAACATATACAATGGACTTGATTGCACGTCTTAATCTTTTATCAACAAGTATCCATTCAGGTTTTAACAATAAATCATTCTAAATTAATAATAGTATAGTCGAGCTTTAACAAGTTAGAAAAACAGATAATATGGGCATAATTGTAAGTATTAATCTTTCATCAATGAATATCTATTTGAATTTTAACAATAAATTATTCTAAATTCGTGACATTCCATTTGGAATTTAATAAGTTTGAAAAACAGATAAAATGGATTTAATTGTATAAATGTTAGTCCTTCATCAACAAGTATACATTTAGGTTTTTACAATAATTTATTCAAAATTAACAATAATCTATTCAAGTTTGAAATCACAAATTAATATCAGTAAAGGATTAAAGGACTGTATTGTAATTTGCTACTGAGATCCTTGGTTGCTATTTTTTCTTATTTTTTCCTCTATTGAAAGACACACAAACACGCACAAAGACGACATTCATACATTTATACATACATATAAAGCAATCTAAAACGATCCTGTATGTGTAGCTCTGATACTACTGTCGATTACCACCAAAATTAATAAAAATTAGATTTTACAGTAAAGCGCAACCTAGGTCGTCTTTTTAAGAATCAATAGAGTAACTATTTAAATTATGATTATGAAAAGGTAAATAATGGGGATTTTTTTATGATGAAATTAAAACTAAATTAGAATTAAATAAATAGAGAAAATTAAACTAAGAAAATTACCAAAAATAAGCAGTGCAATTAATCACAACCCAATCACCTAAATTTAATCTTTCTCGTCCACAAAATAAATTGATTTTAGTCAACTTTATTATTCTGGTTTTATTATATATTTCTCAAATTATCATTTAAGAATTAAACAAGAAGTTAAGTTATAGATTAATTGAGATCTCCTTCAATCCACAACCTAACAACTATTCTGTGTTAGCTACACCAAAAACAAAGCATGGATAATCACCCATGCTAGGCCAAATTACTCTTAAGTTACTGTATCAATCGATTATAGCAAGCAAAACTTCAGATAAAATTTATAACCTAAAAATCATGCAATAAAGCTACTCTAATCAGTAATAGCAATTAAAGCATAAAATTCAGAGGCAGCAAGAAGAAAAGCAAATTGAAATAAAGTTAAAATAAAATCTTCTTTGAATATCAAAAACTCTAATTAAAATTTAGGATCATAGTTTGTGATTGATCACACCAAAAAAATTAACTCTCTATAAAACTAAAAATCAAACAATATAAAATGAAAAATTGAGACGCCATCACCCAAGAAATTGGAGAAAGAAAAGACGAATGGTGATCGCTGCTCTGTTTCCCTTCTTTCATTTCGTCCCAGTCATCCTCTCTCCCCCTGATGCGTCTTATACATATATATGTGTGGGGGTTATGCCTCTGCCCGTACGGCCAAGAAAAATTAATAAATAAAATGATAAAATTACTCTAAGTGACCCTAATTGAAAAATACACTAAATAACCCAAAATAAATTCAAACAAAATTTTAATGATTTCATTCTTAATTTAATCTTCAAGCATGCTCATATTCTTCTTATCCAAAATATTCTCTATCAATATCTTTCAAATTGAATCTAAAAAAAAATCTGCATAAATAAAATAAAATTAAATAGCACCTGTGTACAAATATTAAAGATATCATTTATATTTTAAAATTAAATATTTAGTTAGTTAAAATTTCAAAACTGAACATTGGCTAATTAAATCAAATAATATCTAATTAAACTCAATTAGCCTCAAATAAATATTTAAAAGTCTAAATTAAAAGGATAAAATATATAAAATTATTATTTATCAACACAATCACAAACCTTAAAAATAAGATATTTGCATGCGAAGAGGACTTTAGGCGTTATTCTTATACACAATAGCTCAATGCTTACAACTTTTTGGATCCCACATGAGAACAATCTATCTATTACTTAATTAAAAACGCCAAGTGCCAAAGTTTCAAAGACTTGCTCAGTGATTTATTGGTGTTAAAATATGTTAAATGGCAATATTATTCATGTATAAAACATAAAAATACATGTTTTGTTCCTACCTTTCACTTTCATTAGAGATTCTTTCCCTTTTCTTGCTTCTCAAGTTTTCCTTTAAATAAAAGGATTAATAATAGAGATGGTAATACGGAATTAATGAAGGTAAGATATCCTCAAGTATTAATTAAATCCATACATTTTACTTACCGTATGCGTGCTTACTGAAACGAAGGTTCGAATGTACACAAAATAAGAGTCAATTGAGTTCACACACACACACAATTAAGAGACAAATCTAAGATTCTATATTTTTTGGGGTAAATATTTGGACAAAAATTATTTGAAATATATGAATATTAGGCTTTGCTTGGTTTAAGAGGAGGGGAAGTGAGGGAAGGGGAGAGGAGGGAATGGAGGGGAAGGGAGGTGAGGGAGGGGGAGGGGAGGGGAGCATCCCCCCAAATTGAGGTGGGGGGTTTGGAGGGGAGGGGAGGGAAAATTTTAAACCTCTCCCCTTGTTTGGTAAGGTGGAGGGAGGGAAGTTTTTTTAAAATTTTTCCTCCCCTCCCCTCCCTTCCAACCAAACAAACCTTTAAAGTTGAATTACAATCAAAACTGTTTATATGTGTGTAGTAATCAATTTGTGCTATCCTTCAGTATCAATCAAGATTTAACGACAAGTCAACAGATAAAACAAAGTCAATGTCAAATTGTTAAAGTTAAGATTGGTTGTTGCTTGCTAGAATCTTAATTAATACTATTGCTTAGGTTCTATTGAAATTCTTTGACTCAAAATAATTTCAGGTCCTATATTACATAATCTGTATATATAGCGTACATGTAAATTTTTGAATTCCACATCAGATTTATTCCAACATGATAATGTCGCGTTAGACATGCATCTGTCTTGTAATCTTCCTCCTTCAGCACAACTAAAGAATTAAAGAACTTATAAATAGATGTGCGTCAGTGTGTGGGAAGACCATATTCGGAGGGATATATATTATGAGAAGCTTCCGTACAAATACCAAGCATGCGTGTAAATATATAGAAATTGATTCGTTAAGGATTGGTTCAATAATACATAGATCCTGCCATTAGGTTAAAATAAATTATCTTCTAAATTCTCCTATATTCACCACTAACAGTGTTAGCTTCAAATGCATTCAAATTAAGAATTGGAAAACCCCCCTCCCCCACACCCATATGTATATATATATATGATAAAAAAGTTTAGGTAAGTTGAGTTTTAAAGACTTATTAGGGTTAGAGCATGCATGCTTTTAGATTTAAAGAGCTTTTGCATATTACTCACCAATAGGGTCCTCACATTAGCAGTGAAATTTGATTCCATACTCTTATGAGTTACCTTATGGCTTAGGTATTCTCTGTTTATGTTCTGTAAAAGTTATGAAATCTAATTTTAGATAATTGAGTTGGATACTTAATTAATGTTATTTAATTAGAATTGTGCACTTATCAAATTGTAAATGAGATATGATCTCTTCATAACTAATGTATTGATAAATAATCACAATAATTGGGCCCGACTCAATTATATAGCCACATCAAAAAATGTAATAACAACAATTTTCTAGTCATAAGTTTTTATTTGTGTATATGTTTTCAATTTCAATTAGATGCCAACTTGCTATGATATTATCAAAACATAGTTTGATGAAAATTTTAAGCAATGATGTAAATATATAAAAAAAATTCTATGATATGCAACAAAAGTAATTGGTAAGGAAGTATACGTTGGAATCTTGTTTTGGGATACCTTCCTCGGCCTTTTGGTTAAGATAAAGTGCGTGTGATTGAGTAACTAATTTCTAAATATGTTTATAAATGCTTTTAAAACTTATGGTGAAAATGATATCCCAAAACTTTCAGTTATCCTAATCAGAATAATGCAAACTTCTGCATTGTTTAACATATTATGATGAAAATAATCATGATACGATTTGTATAGTCAAAGAATGAACTTTACTCTCCATTTAATGTTAACTCCAAAATAATTCAATTACTCAAAATTTATGTGGTCAAATTAAAAATTACTCGAATAATATATTAAACACTAACAACCAAATCACACTGTCCAAAAGGTATACTACTTTCAAGTCAAGTCACGTAAAATTTGTTTTCTTACAAAATTAATATATTAGTACGTAGATATATAGTATATATAGATAGATAGTACATTCAAAATCTTCATATGTACATGAATCATGTAACACTACTACATAATACTATAATACACGTAAGTTATAAATTTGCATGCTAGACAAGAACAAGAATCTCTTTATTAGCTCCCGTACAAGGTTTACATATATGCACAGCATATTAAAATCAGGACTCAGCTTCCAAAATACAAAGTATATTTTAATTAATAATACTCATTCCATCTCAAATTATAAGATATTTTGAGACAAAATCTCACATACCAATAACCTTTATTAAATAGACTTAACAATTTTATTTTTTTAAAATAAAAATGTAAACTTTCAAAAATACCTGCCATTTAATGACTTTAAATCCACACCTAATTACTACTAAATAAAAAGTGAAAAAGAGTAATATTGAAATAATCTTATTTAATAAATTTTAATCTTCTCCAAGTGTTTTATATTTTGGTATGACAAATCTTTTCAAAAATATTTAATAATTTAAGATGAAGGGAGTATTATTTATATATGCAAAGACTAGAATGTCCGTATATGTGAGTGTGATATAACGTGAAATTCGAAATTTTACACGTACGTATATTGCGTGTCCATGCATTTTGCAGGAGAATGCTTGGTCTTGAACGTACGCTTGGGAAAGAAGAGAAGTTGTGGTTTAATTTGTTTTATTGGTTGACCCATTCAATATGGCCTCCTCAATGGACTAATTATAAATAGTTGATAAAGGAAAGCATATGATGCTACTTATTGTAACATTATCTACTACTGCGTGCAACATTTATATTTCATATTAAGAAAAGAATTTTGCATATTGAACTTGTCTGCTATATGTCCATGCATGCTTGCTTCTGATATTTGACTCTTGCCTTGTGGATATAAATCCGAACTTCTTTACAGATATCTTTTGGATTAAAAAACAAAAACAAATGGAAAGATATTCGAAGACACGTAAATTTATGATACGAACAACAAAAGATATAAAAAATATCAATTAGTCCCTGATTTACTAGACCTGTATACAATAAATATCCTATGGTATAGTTAAGGGCTTATAATACCCAAAAAAAAAAGAGACTTAATTAAGACAAGGAAATTAGGGCAAAAGTTCTGAAGAGTGAAGACATTCTTTATAGTTAAAGAAAAACTTATAAATCTAACCTTATATACTTAATGTACTTATTTTCAATTAAATCAAAATACATAGTTCATTTACAGATTATTTATTTTATAATAAATTCTTGTTGTTAATTTAATTAACACATTAAAATTCATATACCATAATTTAATTGGATATAAATATATTAATTATGTAAGGTTAAGTACATTATCCTATGATTAATTAATGTGATTTTGATTTTGCTTGTATAGAAAATTATTTTTTTGAAGACAAATAAGTTAAGTAATCATGAAACTCGCGTAGATCTTTGAGATTATTATAATTGATGCTTTGACTTTTTATTTTATCGCATAATATCCTAAAAAGCTTATGACTTTCTGTTCAAACTAATTCGAATCCTTGCTGTGCGGGATTGATATTACTAGTGGTAGCTTCATGGGAGCCTCATGGATGTTTTTGATATAATTATTTAACGTGATTGCATATGTTAGGATTTAAATTTGAAATTACAAGATAAATTAATTTAACTCCCTCAGTCAATCGAACCAATCACCCTTTAGTTGGTGCTTTGGCTGTTGGTATTTGTGATTTTCCGCTAGAAAGCCTACGAGCATCGCCATATGATTCCGAGGGTATATCCTTCTGTAAGTTAGTTACCATGGGCGCTTGTATGCATGAGTTTTTTATTTGATCAGGATTTGGATATTCAAAATGAGAGAAGGTGACAAATGCTATTTCATGTACTTTGAGTCTTATTAATTATTAGTTCAACTAAGAATTTCATGATTACATGATATTATAGAGTTGAAAATATCCGCCAAAACTAAAAAATACCTTATATATAATGTCAAAAATTATTCTTTAATTAGAGATCCTTTTACTACCCCCAGTAAGGGTCTGTTTGGTTCTTAGAAATGATGTAAATTGAATGTAATTGAATATTAATCAACATGAATCAATCAGTTTAGTAGGATATAAAAAAAATGATGGCATGAGATTTATATTTAAAAATTAATTAAACATAAAAGTGAAATAATCTTTTTGCCCCTATCCAACAAAAAAAAAAAAAACCGAGAGAGAAGAAGAAGAAATGCCTCTATTTCCATTGTCTTTCTTTTTACTCTCGGCGTCATCGCCAACCAATTGTCACATTGGTAGTCACACTCAGCCCAGACCATATAAACATAGACACAAAGAAATATTTAGTCATAACACACACACAATCCTAGAAATGTTCTCAGGGAAATTAATGTTGATGGTGATCAGTATCCAAACATATTTTACGTGGGAATGCAAGATGAATTTGTAAGATTTGAGCTTCAAGAAATCCAACCCAAAAAGGCCCTAAATTTGCATTTGAATCCTTAACGTAGTTTTAATTAGAGGCATGTTACCATGTTGGTTCAAAATTATTATTAAATAGTGTTGGATTGAGAAAATCATGATTAAAGTATATTTTCAGTAATTTGATTTTATAAAAAGCTTTAATTTAGTCTCTTAATTAAAAATATTTTTTCAGTCTTTTAACCCTAATACCTTATTAATTTTAAATGATTATTTTTTATGTCAATAATTTTTATTTTAAAAAAAATTAAATTTAATATTTCAACATTTGAAAATATTTTATTAATATTTAAAAGTTTAATATAATTTTTTTAATTAAACTAACGATATTAAAATTAAAGTATTAAAAAAACACCTTGTAAAATTAAATGATTAAATTAAAAACCTTATATAGACATCATATATAATAGAATTCATTTACTCCCTTCATCCATTTTTCAAGTCGAATTCATTACTTAGACACAAAAAGTGCAGCATTTTTTTTTTTTTAAATTAAAGGTTCTCATTGGAGATTAACACGCATCATTAATAGAGTTTCATAGCCTAACGTGGCCTTCTACAAGCACGCGTAGCCATTTCGGTGAAGCTTCTGCAACATGTTCCTACTGATGTGAAACGTAATTGTGATGGAAAATGACATTAATTATTAAACAAATTTCTTGGTCACATAAATTATGCAAATAGTTAACATCACAGGCTCCCATAAGACATTCTAAAGATGCTGCCAACACAAAGAAGGCTTGTGATGGCTACTTTCAAGGAATAAAATTATCAACAGATAACTATTCACAATATTCTTCATTTTTTATATTATCTATTCTAGAATTAATTCAATTTTTTAGAGTAAATTTGATTTATCAGACAAAAAATTAATAAATAAAATTAATAGGAGAAGCTGTGTGAATAATATTTCCTATATATTTTTCAAAACTCTGTTCAATGGATGAGCCTCCAAGTCTACTTCAATCCTAAATAAACCCATCACAACATAATACATATAACATCTATTAACAAAGATGTCAAGCATATTAAGTTATAATTAATTTAACCGACACATCAAACAAATTTTTTATATACTATATTGCACTTTCTTCCTCCCTAGCTTGCTGCTATGTTGGACTTATTTGTTTCCACATTGTCCTTCATTTCGCCCATAAATATATTCAGAGAGCTAGGCCACAGATCACCATATCAACTCATAAACAAGAGTCTCTCTTTCTCTCTGCTAGTGTGTAGAAACCAGGATAGAAAGAAGATGGAGCCTGAGATACTTGAGCCGTCTTGGTCATTCTATGAAAACATAAGCTCAACTTTTGACCATGATGAGTCTTTTGACTTCAATATTGACACTCCTTTGTTCACTACTTCAGAGGATACTTGTTCTGAGATTACCTCCATCGTTCCCTTTCCTTCCACCATCTTCTCCAATGATCATGTCTATTACCCAATTGATCAGGACATCCTTCAATTCCCATCGTTGGTGGATGATTTCTTCATGGATCTTGATGCTTTTGATCTCCCTTTGAGTTCTCAGTGTCAGGGTATCCATATCTTTCCATCACATAACTTGTGTTCTGAGAAAGAAGATGCTTGGAGTCCAACCCCATCCATGCAATCGGACATGTCTACAGCAGTACAAGCACAATCATCACTGATCATACCAGAGGAAGACATGGAGATGGAGAACCAGTTGAGTCTTCCTCATCTTCTGGAAGCCGTTGGAGAAGCCTTAGAGCAAGGACAGAACACACTCGCCCAAGTGATTCTGAGATGCATCAGCCACAAAGTAAGCCCTCTAGGTGATCCTCTTGAGCGTCTCTCATTCAATTTGTCCCAAAATCATGATACTTCAGAACAAGGGACTTTCCTCAAACAGGAGGCGCGCAAGAACTTCCACAACGCTTTCAAGGCAATCTACCAAGGCCTCCCACAAGGCAGAATCGCGCATTTTGCAGCCAATTCAGCAATTTTAGAATCCATTCCAGAGGATTCAGAAGTCATACACATAATAGACTTCGATATGGGAGAAGGGGTTCAATGGCCTCCACTAATGGAGACTATTGCTCATCAACATAAAACATTGAAATTAACGTCAATCGAATGGGAAGAAGAGGATAGTCTTGATACCCATTTTGTTTCAACCCAATGGAAATTTGAAGAAATCAGACAGAACCTGTACGAGCATGGCAAGTCATGTGGTTTGAAGTTGAAGGTGGAGGAACAGAGTATCGAGGAATTGGTGACGGAGCTCAAGAAATTGAACAAAAGGGGTAGAAATGGAAATGGAAAGCGAAATTTCGTGGCCTTCAATTGCATGGTGGGTCTTCCACATATGGGGAGGGTCAGAAGCAGAAGACAGGTGTTGGAATTTCTGAGGGTAGCAAAGGATTTCATCAAACGCTCATCTTCCAACAGGGGAATCATAACTTTGGGTGATGGAGAAGCCTGTGAGAAACTGAGAAACAGTACCAACTTCAGGTCATTCTTTAGTGGCCATTTGGTGCATTACCATGCTTTGTTAGAATCGATAGAATCAAATTTCCCAATTCAATTCTCAGAGGCAAGATCAACAATGGAGAGTCTATTCGTGGCACCATGCATATCGTGCGAGGATTGGTTGCAGAAATGGGAGATGAGAGATGATCGGACTCTTCAATCAGAAACAGAGTTAGAGGGTCGAAGCTTGAGGGAAGAGACATTAATGGAGGTTGGAGAAATGCTGAGAGGAATCGAAGGTTCGTATAAGGTCAAGATTGAAGGCAATAATGGCAATGAAATGGTTTTGGAATGGGAAGGAACGCAGCTTCTAAGAATTTCGAAGTGGGGAAATTAAAGCTCAAGGCCAGAGCAACAACTAGTTTTTCCTGCATTTTTTTTCAGCTTATATTTATAAGTCCTGATTTAATTTGTAAAGATTAATTATTCAAATTTGTATCTTAACCAAAAATATATTGAAATTCTGATTATTCTTCCTGCAAGGAAAATTTGATTATATTGTAAAATTAATAAAACACAAATGTTCTGTTTAGATAGATTTCAATGTGTGTATGTACCGTGTAAAATAAGGTTGCGTTAATCCGCCGTCTTTGGACTTGTTTTTGATAATCTTATGCATGATTTGTAACGCTTTTGGAATTTAATATTTTCTAATACAGTATTTTACGAGTATGAGAATCGTATATGGGATTAGGATTTATCAATTAAAAAGTTTGTTTGATATGAAGCTAAACCTAATGAGTTTTGGGAGAATCTTGGCCTGCTAGGATTCCCCGAGCCTGCCCTCATGAGAGAAGAAACAATTAGTAGAAACAGACAAGCATCCTATCATTAATCTTAACGAATATCCTGCCTGAAATTATGAACACGTAGTATCTGCCCCAAGTATCACTAAACAAGTCTTCGCGCGTATATTATCTCCAAGGCTTGAGACAATTTTTCTCCTAAGAATCACTGTCATAGGTTCTGTATCTATATTTTTTAAGTATTTGTATACACAAATGTTCTGATGAGAGTGCTCACATAAATCTTTTTTGTAGTAATGTCTCTTGTGTATCTTATATAGTTCCTTCGTCTGATCCAAAAGTTAAGAGAGAACAGTTTTGAATGCCCATTCATTTGACTCTTGTTTTGTTGGAGAAGAATGAAGAAATTTTTGTAACGAGTTTGATTTTAAAAAAATAGATAAGTGAAATTAAAAATAATGGATATGTACGCTTATGTTATGCATAATGTTCCCTTTCAACATGGATATCATACAAATCAAAGAGTCGATGGGAGAATTTTACACTTATGAGTTAGATCAACTGAAACTCATGTAGGGGCAGATAATTCAAGTTATTCATCAGCATTTGTTTTTCTCTAAAATGAAGATTTTGGGTTCTAGTTTTGTAAACCTGAAATTTTTTTACATTCATGCGATTCAACCCAGTTCAATGTGAAATAGTTAGAGTCAATGCAATTTTTAGACATTGGTTAGCATATAACTAATTGGCTTATCTAAACAACAATATATAAGTAGAAATACCAAATTATATTTGTATGAACCATTGACACGAGATGGATAGCTTCAGTAGAGTCACTGCGAACATTGACATGAGAATATTTTTCATCCCACTGTAGTTTAAGCCCCTTAAGAATTCTTAAAATTAAAGCTTGGTCACAGTGCTGGAATAATATTCAAGATATTTTGCAAATCCCTTTTTCCAAGTTTTTTGGGAGTCCCAAATGACACGACCACAAGAAGCTGAAGTGTTAGAATTAGCAGTACCATCAACATTTAATCCGACACATCAAAGAATTAGGCAGGGTCCACTTGAATTAAAATTCTGGTATATGGAACACCAGCTAAACATAACACAGTCTATTTACAAATATTAATGAAGAGATCTGTTGCAGCAAACTAGAATATTTAATGCTATTGTTTCTTTCGAATGAGTTATTTAATGTACAAACCCATAACTAACAATCTACAGCAAACAGTGAGCTACATTACTGTGAATTTCATATTCGATTTAATCCAAATGCAATCAAATTGCACGAGTTTCGCCTGTCTCTGGAACCTCCTTCGTCCTCTTCTGTCAGTAGTACTATATATTAATTTTTATTACTATTTTATATGGATTTAGGAAGATCTCATGCATTAGTGCTCGTACGTAGATATATATAAAATAGAAGAGGAATATTATGAAAACTTTGTCTGTTATATACATATCTTGCAGAACCATATCTGTAAGATAAGCACGAAAGTCGACCGAACAGCCCAAGAACATCAACCAATATAACATGCTTACGTTAAGACAAGTTTTAGTCTAAAGATATTTAAGTTGCATGACAATATGAAGACTTATTTTATTCCAACACATTACAGACTGTACCAAAAAGGGTTAATTTAATAGCTAATAATTTATACGGAGACATCCACCAATTGTAATGTATCCCATTGTCAAGATGAAAGATTTTTATTTCCTAATGTAAAGGTATATTGCTTTTGATTTGTGATTAAATTGGTTTTTGACAGATATAGAAAGCGGCAAGCAGATTCACACACTGTTGTGCGACTCAGTAACTTTATATACAAGATCAGAATATTATTATTATCCCTATATAACCAAACTGTTTATTTACAGAACCAAAAATGAACTGAACAAAGCCTCTAGAGATAACTAATCGTATAAATAAACAAGTCCAGGACCACGAGGGAAAATTGTTCGTTTATACAGTACAAGAAATGGTTACAGCAGCACAATGTGAATTTCTCAGCCAGAAATAAAATGGCAAAATATATATATACAAATCCCAAAGTCATTCATAAAAAAATTCAAAAAAAGCTGGATCATTAATTATGTACAACATCTAACTGAACAGTGGATTACCCTTCTTCCAGGCTTGGCATGGTGGAGCACAGAAGTAGCAATCTGTACAACTTGGATCATTAGCTGACAAAACCATATATGTAGATATATAACCCAATAACGTGCATTTACAAGCTATCCTGCTCCTCTTCATTTATCTCCTCTCCTATCAGAATCCAAATCGCCTTTTGACATTCCTATTCTCTTCTGCATTTTCAGCTTTCAAAAGGCTGGCCAAAAAGGTAAAGACCATAATGTTTATAGAGACAAAACTTCGTATCAAATGTTTGCTATTAGAATCTCTAATGAAAATAAGTAGAAATTTTCTAAAACTCAGCATTACAAGATTGGGCATTTCCAAAAAGTTCCTCCATGTGTTATGTTTCCATCAAAAACTTTTCTCTTTTGGAATACAAGTAAACAAAAAATTCATAGCAAACACATAAAATTTTTTACCTAATTCTTGTACCATTGATAAACAGCACCAGTCATCATATCTTCCTGTAAGTACTGGAAGGCAAGAATAGGCTGCATGTCTCCCACAGGTAACACAAGGAGAAAAATCACTAATACCTAATCAATCACCTAACTTTTGTTCATTAATTTGTCCCTTTGCTTTATCACGAAGGTCGATCACCTCAGCATTGTTGGGATCAAGACACAGGGCAGCTTCACAATCTCTGGTGGTGGAAATAAAATCACTCATTGATTCATAAAATGCTGCTCGAAGATGTAACAGTTGAACATCTGGCTTGAATCTAATGGCCCTTGCAAGCTCAGCTATTGCTTCAGCTTCCTTGTGATCATCCATCAAGGCTGGAAGACAAATTTTCCATGTCAAAACTCAAAACTTGGGTAATAGGGAGTTTTTGAAGGTTATATTCTGCTGTATCATGATGCTTGTCACAAAGAAAATTCATCCAAAACTGACACCAAAAGTAACGATGGAAAGACCAAAAGCATAAAATACAGACCTCTAATACGTAAGATATTACACATGGATATGCTGAAACTCAAGATCTTTTCTCTCTCGCTTAAAAAATAATCTCTATTAGTAAGATAGCCTAGCTTAAATTTACCCTGATAGAACTGTGTGACAGAAGGCTTCAACTTCCTTGTGATTATCCTTTAAACCTAGTACTGGTAGACATAGTTTCAATGTCAGGACTTGAGAAGTTTGGAGCTCTAATTATTGTCACAAACGAATAGCATTTCAGCGTGAACCAACACTGACACTATATATGGAAAGACCGAAGGCATGAAAATCACAAATGCATCTCTAATAGTCATGTCAACATAGATGGATATGATATGATTAAACCAGAAAATAAGTTATGTCTCTATACTTCAATACTTATTTTCAAATGACTTCCGACAACAACAAAAAATCCTTCCCTCCCTCTCCGCTCAAGCATTCACACACCCTACTGCTCAAAGAAATAAGGAGAGAAAAGAAAACCAGTTGTTGGGAATTTACCTGCTGCCCTATATCTGTATGGATATGTCCTTAGAGGATCCAACTCTGTTGCCATACTAAGATCACTCTCAGCCATGTTACGATCACAATATTCTGCACGTTTCTCATAAGCTGAGGCATTATTCTGAGCCTTTTCTATAAGCTTTGTCATTTCATCATATGCATCTTTGCGTTGATGTTTTAGATGATATACACGTGCTAGTCCCTGATGTGCTCGTGTATGCTTGATGTTGAGTGCATTCATGTAGCAGTCAGCAGCATTGTCCAGCTTGTCACAATCTACGTAGATACTTCCCAGATTATTTAGTGCCTATAAAGTAAAGGAGTGCCAGAAAAAATATGCAATGGTTTAGCATTGAGAACAAGCTAATTTTTTTAATCTTGAAACCATGTGAACACTCACTTGTCCTTTCCGAAGACCATCTGAAGGGCAACTAAGTGCTTCCTCCAAAAGATGAATAACATACTTTGCAGTCTCGGCATCAAGACATGAGTCTGCTAAGGCATAAGCTTTGAGAAAGAAAGCTTCAAATGATCTTTGCATAGAAATAGACTCCTCAGCCTTTGCCAAAGCTTCTTCCCGCATACTAGTGTCATATAATATCCACCCTTCATAGACGAGCCTTTCATGCTCAGAATTAGAATAATTTCTAGCCAGCCGCAGACTGTGCATTGCTGTCTTTGGACAGTTTAACCTGCAAGGTTTAGAAACAACAATATCCACAACCAACAAGATCAACCATTACAAACATCAGATTACCAAAAGAGTACTAGATCCATGCAGGAAGCAAGCTCTACAAAATCAAATCGAATCGTTGATAGCCAGAATTCCTATTCAAGGCAAACAAGAAAAGATCCCAAGACAGAACACTTCACAGTCAAGCTATATAATTGAATAGTTGGAGACTTTCATTTACCTTAACAGAAGGAGAGACTGCCGAAACCGTAAAAGACTTTTTCCTGGGTCATTTGCTAACATATGGTGCACAACAGCCAGAGAACCAATATCATCAACAGAGGACCATCTATCATATAATTGCATCCAGCATTCAGCCTGAGTCCACTGCTGAACAACAGGGCGAAGGAGTTCTATCAAGTCATCAGCAGGCATCCTTCCAAAGAACATCATGTAATTTGGATCCAGTGTCACAAGTGCCTGCATATCTCTTAAGGCTCCTTCATAATCCTTTGTAGCAATCAAAAACCAAGCTCGCAATTCAAGGCAATCAGGAGAAACTTTAAAACTGATTATCTTGTTAATTTCTGAAATGGCAGCTTCAATCTTGTTCTCTTCCAGCAAAGAAACAGCTCGATATTTGTATGGAAAAGAAAGAGTTGGATCTAATTCAGTCGCAGAGAGCAAGTCCATGAATTTTTCCCTCCCAATACAGTACAAAGACCTTTCCTGATACATCCAGCCAACAGGTTTACAATCAGAGATCAGGGAATTCATCATCTTAAATGCCGTATATTTGTGACCACGCTTATACTTTCCCCTCGCAGCACCCACCAAAGAATAAATATGTCCTGCCCCAGCTGCTGCCTCAAACCAAGACTGTGCATCTTTATACTCTTCTCTCTCAACCATAACTACGCCTAATTGGTGAAATGCAAGTTGTTTCTGCCATCCTTCTGCTGCACACTCTCCTAATCTCTCCAAGAGCATCACAGTTGTGTTGGACTTCATTTCTTCCTCCATAGCAATCTGACTTAAAAAATAATATAACAAAAAGGATGCATGACCTGTCATAGCCAGCCTATCCCTACCCTCTGGGCTACAAAATATTTTCATAATGTTTGGAATGTGCATTGAACTTGGCAGCTCTCTCAAGAACACCTGCAAGCAAGCTGCCACTAGAATATGTGCTGTCTCCTCCAACCCATACTCAATCAATAACATTGCGTCCTCCACATCACCAACCAGAGATGCTAAATGAACGTCGCAAGCAGACTTCATCTCCTTGCAACAAAATTTGTTTGCAAGTGATAGAAGCTCCAGAACAATATGTGGAGGAAATTGACTCAATCTTTTTGTTCTACTATATATCTCAGCCGCGGTCATTGCCTCAACAGAAATCTCATTCTGTGTGAAATTTATCTTCTCTATTCTTGACTCCATGAAATCACCACACAACATTGCTTGGAAGGGCCTCGAGAGGGAACAGATATTGTATCGTCTACACCTAATTTCAGCGTCTCCGATGATAAATGACATATCGCTATCTTGATCATCTTCGTCGGAAGTTGAACATTCCTCATCGTCCATCACAGTTATATCATCAGCGTCCTCTCCAGGAGTGCGATAACACATACAAGGTTCATATACCGATTCCGGGTCATAACCAGCCACTAAATTCGCCACAGGGCATTCAATATTTCGTCCACAACAATACATCGACGATGATCCGATAAGCTCGTCCTCCCTCCTCTCATATCTTAACCATGAAGCAAGCACAACCTTAGAATGCACATCAATTGCATGTTGTCTAGCCGACCGCAGGCTCTGCCTAATCAACTTAGGATCCGATAACCCACGAAATAGAGCACATTGCTCCAAATACACATGGGATTTCTCCAAGTCAGGACAATTCTCAATTCTACGATAAATATCCGCCAGCGTTTCGACAAGATCAACGGGTTTGAGAGACGGTTCAATCTGGGCTTCTACCTGATCAGCCTTGGGCAGGCCATATGGAAGAAGACTATCAGCAACAAAGTCGATTGCTTTCGCGTCTGGGATTTGCGATTTCCTAATGGATTTGCTCCGCATGCATTGGGTTCTGATTTGATCTTGGGATGGGTTGAAAGGATAGACTTGATTACTCTTACAACCATCCATGATCTTCAAACTACGCATTGTGGCAAAGATATTATGCTGCATCTTTTGTATTGTCGTGTTCAAGCACAAGTTAACGGTTCAAGTCTGAACAAAATTGAAAAATCTACAATTGACACCTTCAGAAAAAAGTCGAAAAGCAAATTTACCTAAAGGTTTTAGATAGGCCGTGCCAACACCGTTGGGTTAACAAGATGATCGGAGAAGAGATTGTGGAAACTCGACGGTGATGCACGCAAATTGCAGTGTAAAAAATGGTGCATACCTCCGAGAGGTTTGGTTAGGTTTCCCTCTCTTTCTTCCCCCCTAAGAAATTGGAGAGAAAGGAGAAGGGAAAAAAAAAATGGTGAGGGAAATTTGACCAAATTAGACGTTGAGGTGGAGAATTGAAGATGGGTATGGCCGTTTCAACGGCCATTGTTGTTGTCTGTGACAATCTGTATAATCGAGAAGCTGAATATCTAAATATATGAAATTTTCCATTTTGTTTGATGCGGTTTTCTATTTCTCAGTGTTATTTATATTGGAGAGTCTCCAGTTTCTTCTATCTGTGGAAATGGAATTTACTGAGAGGAAGTCATGGGAGAGAGTTTACAAGCCTCCTCTCTCAAGAATTTGCAGGCACGCGATTCCCGCGTTTCCCGGAGAAGACCACAGTTCTCCTTTCCCTCCAACACGGTTGTGTGCTCCATCCCCCCCCCCCCCTCCCCAACTGTAAAATAAAAAAAAAAAAGTGACAGATGGATCTCATAATTTTTTTTAAAAAATAAGTTATAAATACTTAAAAATTATATTTAAAATATTTTATTTATAATCAAAATTTTTGAAATTATAAGCACTTAAATTAATATTTATAAGTTATTTTATTAAAAATTTTGTCAAGACTAAGCTGCTATTAATTTTTTCTTTTGAGATATAAGTACCGTTATTTTTTAATAAAATAGAAAATAGTTAGTTAAGCAGTAATTGCAAAATTTATTAAACATGATACTCCCTCTGTCTTAAACTTTTAGACAAAATTTTATATATTAATAAATCTTATTAAATATATTTAATAATTTTATCTTTTAAAATAAAAATATAAACCTCTAAAAATACTCATCAATTAATATATTAAAAATAAAAGAGATAAAAATTAATTATAGAAAGAGAAAGAATAATATTAAAATTGATACATTTAATAAAATTTTAATCTATTTAAAGTATTTTATATTTTAAAATAAATTTTTTTAAAAAATATATTATAATTTGAGACAGATACAAAATAAGTGGGGAAAAAAAGAAGATAAATCTTCCACTATTTTTTTATTGATTTAATAATAAAATTCGTTTATGACACCAAACGAAAATTCGTCACCACAGTCCACAACTGTGCTCGCATCATTAATCACTTTTAAATCAATTTTATGTTTTTTTAGTTTATATATATATATATATATATAACCAAACTCATGAGTACAAGTAAATTTGTCAGAAATGTCAGAAATAGAAACTCAAATTGTAAGCTCGGATGGCAAAATTGTAAGAATTTATTTTTATTAATAAGAAATTATTAAAAGTATATGATTGAATAATTAAAATATAAAATATGATTATAATGTATTTTAAATATATTTTAAATATAAATTATTGAAATTAATTCTATCTATACTCAACATGAAAATTTTAAAATATGACAACTTATTTTTATTATTTTCTTTTTTTATTAATATTATTTTTGTTTTTTGGTTTTGTTTTTCTTTGAAATGTATCCTACCGCTTCTATAAAACTAGTTATATACGGTAGATACCTTATTTGTTCAATTCAATTAAAAATTGATAAATTTAACAAGTTTAAACGATCGCATTTAATCTGAGCTTATGAATAAGTTAACATAATTTTGTAAGCTAAAAAAGTAAAAATGATAAACTAAGAGAATTAACTTGATAGTTTAACTGAATTTTATCTAGTTCAAATTTATAAGTGAATTAATATAATTTTATAAATTAAAAATATAAAAATTATAAATTTAAAAAGCCAGCTTGAAGAATTTAACAATAATGTATATAACATCAGCCAAAAAGTTAGTTCATTTATTAAAGTTTTCCACTCAAAAAGTATGAAATTCTTGGGAAGAAATGAGGGGAAGAGAAAAATGAGAGGAAAAGTAAAGTTTTTTTCTTGCTTGATTATAGTACTTTGTATTTGGTTATAGTTTTTAATTTTAAAATTATTATTCATTTAATAATTTAATAAATAAAATTTTAAATTGGATAAAATATTTTTTGTCAATATTGGATAAAATAATTTTTAATTTTTTTATTTAATCAATAATATATGATAAAAAGTATTGTATATATAATGTATGTTAAAATATTAAATTTTATTATATGTCCATGCAAAATAACAACTTTTCTCCCCTCCTTATTTTCTCTCACTCAATCAAGTATAATGAGAAAAAAATTGCATACCCTCCCACTTTTCTTTCTCTTCATTTTCCTTCCTCTCATTTTCCTTCCTTTCTATTTTCTTTAACAAGCTAAGCACATCATTAAGGTTAAGGAAATATTTAATATTAAAAACTAATGATCCGCAAAATCATTGCCCCATCACAACGATACTTATGAATCACTCTCCATTCAGTAGTCAATATTTACCAGAATTAAATGTTTAATCTTGCATGCTCTCAATACCTTTACTTCCAATTCTTTTAAGTTTAAAAGATGAATGAACAAATTTTCTTACTGGTTCAGAATCGTCTAATCTTTTCACCTACAAATTATTGATACTTTCTTTACCAGAGAATACGTATTGATACTTTAAATTAATTACTTGATGTATTGGTGTCGGTATTATATCTAATACTGATACATACTGATATTTTTTTCCCTACTTATTTGTAAAGTATTAAAATCTTATTTTTAATTTTAATTTTTACTGGTTCAGAATTGTCTAATCTTTTTGCTCCATAATGTGATTTACAAATGTTAAGCAAGGATAAAATTTGACTTGACGTCGGTAACAATTAAATGAGGTCAATGTTCCAAAAATAAATAAAGAAATTTTAAAGTAACTTAAAATATACTGGGGAAAAAAAAAGCAATTAAAAATCATGTCAGATTTTGCGGCCGCAAGATTATCTAACAGAAACCAAAGGCATCATGAATATCTCAGAATATGGGACCTAAGTAATCAAGAAAAATATTGTACATTACAAACTTACAAAATATAGGATTCCCCAATATTTAACAGTTTCCTGTAAGGATTTGTGTCATGGTCTAATTAGCATATCCGAGGCTGATTTCTGAAACATATAACTAGAAAATATAAATCAGGTGAGTAAAAATAAAAAAAGTATAAAGAATATTGAGAAAATTTATGCTTAAGGACCAAAAGGACAAATATTATTTATAGATAAGAAGCTTAAATTTCTTAAATTATATATCCTACAAAACCAAAGTCCTTATATGAAAGTACAGAAAAGAAATTTGTGATTATTGAAAGGCTCGTGTCTCATTTAATAGTTCCAGAGAAAACTTGATAGTAACACAAGAAAACATTTACTAGAGAACAGCGGACTATCTAATATATGCATTATCCATTTGTAACTTTAATTATATATATTTGCTTTAAGTTTAATTTCTGGATACAAATTACTTCTTCTCTTAGATTAAATTTGTCCACCAAGAACCTTTTAGTTTAATGGCATCCCACAATCCCTTGAAAAGAGAAAAGTTATGGTTTTTATTCTCAAGTGGCCTATGAAAAAATATTATTCGATGTGTGTGGTGTGGGTGCTTGTATGTGCGTGTGGACCCTTTCATATGGGGAAGGGTCGGTTAGGATCGTAAATAAAAAAGATTAAATTTGCCCTAACATTCCTTCTTTATAGTTTCCTCCTCCATGATGATCAATAGTAAAACAAAATTATTTGACTTTGTTGATATCACAAAATATATATTGATATAGTTCTATATGAACAATGAACACTGACCCAACACATAGTCCCGCGCGCGTTGCGGGTTGGACTGAAATGATTAAAGACTATTAATTAATGGAAAGAAAATAATTAATGATTAATTGATTAGTTAATTACCTATTAAATATACAGCACAAGGACGACTAGGAGTCTCAGATCAAGTGAGAGAAAGACCCGACGAGTGGCGCGCAAGAAATGAAGCAAGCGCATGCGCAATCTTTGAAATTAAAGATGCAAGCAAACGACTTGTTCGTTTATATTTGATATATTATTTATATATATAAGCATTGTTTCAATATTTTGTTTCGTTCAAATCATTCATCAAGAAGAAGAAAAGATCATACATATATTACTTGATATACATACCCTAGTTTTCTGTCTAAAATGAAGATCATCACTGGTTTTAGAAGATTGACCTTATTTGAAAGACTTGGCAATGGTTTTGTTCTCTCCAAGACTGTTCTCTTCATCTGGGGTAACAAATTAACTATTCTTACCTCAGCGCTAGGTTTATAAATTTCTGATTTGCACAAAACTAATTAATTCTAATCTGCATGTAGGTCTAGTTCTTAACCATGTGCTGGTGAAAACGGCAGTGGTTCAGGCTTTGATGAACTTCTTGACAGTGGAACAAGATCTTAGTCTATGGGAAGCTGTGATGCTCATGAATTTGCTCGATGGCATATCAGCTGTGTTGCAAGTTGTTGTCACACACGTATCCCAAGCTTACACAGGTGTCTTCAATCTCATTATCTTCTGTTCCGCGGCCTATGCTATGGTACGTCAGCTATCATTATCATGTAAAATACAACCTAGTTAGTTTAATGATGCTCAGATTGATCATGATCAACTGATCATGTATTTGAATCTAGCTTCAAACTCTTTCTCACTTCAATATCTTTAAAATATTTTTTTCTTTCATTTTACACCATACCCATGTTTAGGTCAATATATAAATTATTTTCATAATAGAGCGACATAGTTAAATTGATGTATATATACTCCTTCCAATTTTACTTATAAGACTAAGTTTTAAAGTCCTATAGTCCTTGTCATAGAACATCTTCTAAAAGAATATTTTAATTCTTAATATAAGACACTCATTATTACTCCTATTTAAATTCATTAAATATAAGAGAGTTAACTACTTCTTCTTACAATAAAGATCAGATGAAGTATGACAAAGATGTAGTAGTTAATCTTTTGTCAATAATAGTAAAAGGCAAATGTGAAAAGTCAAACATTTTTTATAAGTTTAGGAATATTAACTATTATTTTTAATTAAAAGTTGTGAAGTTGATTAACTTTGTCTTATAATTAGGACTAGATGGAGTATTTCTTAATTACTTGGTCATGTTTTGGTATATATGATAAAACCCACCAAAAACCATGTCTTAATTGAGTTCACATGCATGGTTTTAATGACTTTCAACGTGAAATCAAACACACCTTAATTGGTCATGAAATGCAAATGTTTAAGTAATTGATTAGAAAACTAATTAAACTTTTTCAAGTTGCATGTGATGTTCTTATTATAATACGTTTTACGTTCTCAAGAAGATAAAATTATATTTCAGGGGTTAATGTTACTATGGGTTAGCGCCTCGACAACTTTGGATCTTGGTATGGAGATTTTCGCAATAGCTGTAATTTTGTCGGGCAAAGCCGGAGGAAACCCAGCTTTAACAGATTTTTTTAACTATCAATTGATGATGAGTGAAAACCTCAAGAACATGTGTACAGAAAATAACCAAGGAGAAGATGAGGAATCATCAGAAGAAAATCAAAATCGCAGCAGAACTATCAATCTCTGGAGTATTACTGCTTACATTGCTGGTTCTGATATAGCTGTGTTTTGGTTAGGCAAAACACCTTGGCTGACTAAGTTCAAGGCTTCGTCTCTTGTTATGGTATCTTCGTATCTATTATTCTTCTCTGGGATTTTCTGCTATCACCCAGGAGCAAGGCCCTTAGGAAGTCCTCTTACTACCATATATTGGGTTTTTAAGGAAGCTATAGATTGCCATAGCCTTCTTCACTAGAGGGTTATTATAATTCCTTTAGCAGTAACAATGCAGGTTCAAATGATGATTCAAAGGACCCCTTTTACGGAAGAGAAAATGGTTCCTCCAACAGTAACAATCAAGTTTCAAATGATTTACTAGATCCCTTTTATCGGAGAGAAAATTACGAGGTTCACTTGTTCCCACGTGATCCATCATTTTTGTCGTTCTTGGACAAGGCCACTCTATATCCGGGAATAAAAACCCCAACGATGATGCTGAAAGTGAAGAGAGAAATGAACAAGTTTGTAAGTGGAACAAGTAAGAGACGTGAAGAGTCTTTATCCAGTTATCCCCTTGGGGATCACCTTCTTTGCATACAGTTTGGTTGCAGCTTGTGGTACCACTTAATTACTTTGTGAAGCAAACAAGCAACTTGGATTCCAAAGTTGGAGATTTCAATGTTCCTATCATGGTTTTATGTGTACTTGAATCTGTGGTTGCTTCTGTGTTAGAACAATCCAATCAAGAAAACAACTGGTGAAACCAATTTGGAGCATCGCTGCTGGAATGTTTTGTTCAGTTCTTTGCTATGTTGCGGCTTGGCTAGTGGAACGTGAAAGGCTGTCTCTGATTAGAAAAGACCCAAATAAGGAAATTATATCCTTGAGCATCATGGTTTTAACTCCACAGTATTTGCTGCTAGGGTTAATGCAGAACGTGGATTAAAGACGTTGGTGCTTCATGGAGTGCCTGAATCGATGAGTAAATTTGTCGGTCCATGCACTGAAATGCTGTTGCGAATTAGAAAATTCTCTAGCATGCTGTTTGCATTAATATTTCGCAGTTGGATCAAAGATTCCATAAATAAGAGTCACCTGGATAGGTATTTTCTCATGCTTGCATCATTGAGTTTCGTGTTCTTTTGGTTCTATGTATGGTACGCCAAGTGCAAGTTATTGATATATTTACCCAATTGCAGCAACTAGAAACTAAGGAGGGGGACTGATTTGTATTTGAAGAGCTCTAAATAGGAATATGATGAAGGAAACCACACGCATACACACGCACATTGTGTGTGTTCAGCATTATTCTCTATCTGATCAAGATCTCAATATATCATGGTCTTCATCATAAAAATTAAATATTAAAAATAATTTATAGTATTATTAATAAGAAAAATCTACTCCCTCTGTTAAAAATGGAAGGCATTTTTAACCGAATCTTACTCCCAAATAAAATAGTTATCTACTTTCGAAGTAACCCTAACTTTTTATATTTGCCCTTACTAAACACCTTATAATAAAGGGTAAAGGTGCAAATTTGATCACAAATTATTTTTTAAGGAGCATCTGATAAGATGGTGTAAAAAAAATTACAAACTTTTAAAAATAAAGCATCTAGTAGCCCGCTGTTAATTTCAACTAATGAACGTTATGTAAGCCTCACAATGACATGTGGCATGACATAGGCATGATACGTCAGCATGACAAAGATATAAATTTAGCCACAAATTATTTTTTGAGGAGCGTTAGGTAGCTTTTACTATAAAAAAGTAGACCATCCAACACCCTTTCCCGTAATTTTGACCAAACGCCATTTATTTTCATATTTATGAGACCTATAAAGTATTAACTTTTTCAATCTTCTTGCCTTCATTCTCATTCTTAACTCGAGAAGAAGAGGTTCAAAGAATTCTTATCTGAAGACATTCACGAAGAGGACGCTAAAGTAGAAGAAATAATTCATGACTAAATTAAGCTAGAATTAAGTTTCTCTCATACGTAGTAAAATTAAACTTCTACTTCATTGGTATCGTCCTTGTGAATGTCTTTAGATAAGAACTCATTGAACATCTTCTTCTGAAACTTATATTGAGAATGAAAGCAAGAAAATTGAAAAGATTAATGCTTTGTAGGCCTCATAAGTGTGAAAATAAACAGTGTTTGGTTAAAATTGAGGAGAAGGTGTTGGATGGTTTATTTTTTTTATAGTAGAAACTACCCAGCGCTCCTCAAAAAATAGTTTGTGACTAAAGTTGCTCCTTTACCATACTGATGTGTTATGCTTGTGTTATGTCATGTGTCATTATCGGCCCCACATAACATCCGTTAACTGAAGTTAACGGTGGGCTACTAATGTTTCATTTTTGAAAGTTCATGATTTATTTTACATTATTTGATAGTTTAGGCTACTAGATGTTACTCAAAAAATAGTCTATGACCAAATTTGCTACTTTATCTTATAATAAATAGAGTCACTATCAATAGGGGCACTTTAAGAAAAAAAATAATTATTACACCTCAAAAAACTAAAAATGTCTTATATTTTTTAACATTCAACTTTTCAAAAAATTCCTTACATTTTTGAATGGAGGGAATATATAATTTATTTATATAATATAAAATTTAATATATACATACATACATATACATATATATATATATTATAAAATTTTTATTACATTAGATGTTAATTTTTTTGCAATTAAAAAAAGAGTAATATTAAATATAAAAATTAAAATAAAATTTTTAAATTTAATGATGTTAAAGCAAATGTATTATGGTGACAGCTCTCAAAGGTAATTGTTGCCATAGTAACTATTCTTTCACCACATATTTACATTCAATCTATTATGATGACAATTCTTTACATAACTATTGTTGCAAAAAGTGTCATTAATATAACATTTTGTTCTAGTGTATATCTATTGGCTGATTAACTGCCTGTTGCCGTATTTCTTTTTTACTATACCCAATTGTTGTGCTTCACATGCAGTTCACACCTCTGTTATATAATATATCCATGGAAAATAAGGAAATTACTAGGAAGAAAGCCACTCTTACAACACTAAAATCTGGACGTCCAGATCCTGATGAACACCAAACGCCTTTTCAGGCTAATGCAACTTTTCAGACTTCCACAAGTCTTGGTCTTTTTTAATTTGCGAGTGAGAAGATTAAAACAGAAAAACATTGAACACATGGCCTTCGTCATTGAACTCGTTCTTAGCGCTTTCTTGTCTTTATCCTTTTCTCGATCCCACCATCAACTTGTCCCGTTTTAACATAGCTTTTTCCTTTTTTTTTTTTTTTTTTTGAGCCAACATAGCTTTTTCCTTGGTCTTTGCTTTTCAGTCACGTAAGTCATTGAGAGCGATAACTTGTTTCCTGATAATTTTCTCCCATTCACATTTGAGACGCGTCCGCAGCATAGAGTGCTCGCCATTTCACTCTAAACTCTAAAATGATCTCAGTTGTTTATTTAAATTAATTTTTAAATATTTTTAATATTATTTTATTAATATAAAAAATATAAAAAAATTAATATTAAATTTAGACTATCCAAAATACATTTAAATGGTTAACTTATAAAATTTATAAATTTTTTAATATTAAATTAAATTATCCAGATTATATTTGAGTTATCCAACTCTATTTACATAGTCAAATTATAAAATTTTTAATATTAAATTAGACTATTTAGAATAAATTTATACTAACCAAATTGGTAATAAAAAGATTTATTAAATTTTTTATAAATTTTATTTTAATAAATATAACATAAAAATAAAAAATTTTAAATTTAAATGGTTCAAATCTCATCAACAGTAATGAATACCATGATTTTCATTCCCTAATGAACACTAAAGACAGCTTAGATACAATATTAAATTTTTTTACATTTTTTATATTAATAAACATAATATTAGAAATATTCAAAAATTAATTAAAATGAACAACAGAGATCATTTTAAAATAAAATGGAGGGTTAGGATTGCTCCCAACCCTTAAGAAATGTGAATGCCATTTAAGACAAGACAAGATTAATAATGACACCTTATAAATTTTTTTTAAAAACAAAACTACGCATTTTAAAAGTTAAAATATTCTTATACACTTAATCATTACATTATAATTTCATTTTAATTCTCTTTTTATTTGAAGAGTGATGCTGAACAAACATAATTAATAAAATCTTAATTTTTTAAAATTATTTTATATTTTTAAACTATAAAATATTTTAAAATTATCTTATAATTTTAGATGAAAGTACATATAATAAAGAAATAGTTAGATATCGTTTCGTGGACTTCTGTTTAATATAAAGTCCTTTTTAACGGATTATTTAAAAAAAAAAAAGTCCTTTTTAACGAAGACCAGATCGACGCGCTTTCAATGATGCAATGTAATCTACCTCCTTGTTTGTCCTTATTATTTAATCCGATCGTTCCTCTTCCTCTGCATCAAGCTAAGTCACATTATTCGGTGCCAACAGAAAGAAAAGGTGATGCTTAGGTCCCCAAATGGAGAAGAACACTAGTTTTAGGAGAAGATTAATCGATTGGCTCCGTAATGGGTTCGTCCTCTCCAAGACCGTGCCATTCATCTGCGGTAACACTATTAGCTTCTATCAGATGAAATCAACTAATTAATAATCCTCACTTGTTTCTCTGATGATGATGTTCATAATTCAGGCTTAGTTCTCAGCTATAGCTTGGCTCAAAATGTAGTTGTGATCGTTTTGTCGGACTTCCTGGAACAACACCGTGGTGCGCGGGATGCTGCCGCGCTCGTGAATTTTCTGGATGGGATATCAGCTGTCTTCAAAGTAGGAGTAACTCACATATCAGAAGCTCGCCCAGCTGGACGCCTCCTTGTCATTATCTCCTGCGCCGCAGCCTACACTATGGTAAGCTATCATGTCTTGTCTTTGCTCTATTCATAAGCCATACACACACAGGCAACTCCGCTGAATCATAGACCGTACTTGATCGTCTATTTCTCAAACTTGGATTGTCTCTGTTGTTCTCTCCACAACCTTCTTAGTGCCAAAAATCTTGGCCCTTCATTTCATTTAATGATGGGAGCAATTTCATCTAATTCCCTATTAAATGAATGACTAAGACTTAAAATGAAATGTTGAGGTTTTAGGCATTAGATATCACATTACACACTCGAAATCTCATTTTTTTCCCCATCATTTGGTTATAGTATGTATTCGTGAGAGAAACAATTTGATATGGTGGAAATGAGAGGATGGAAATGGATATAAAAATGAAATTCAAAATTTTATATGTTTAGTTGGGTAAAAGTGGGTTGAATTGAGCTTCCACACCTTTTAATCAAAATTGATGGAATTGATTTCCATCTCATAACTGATGGAGCACAAATTCCACCGGTCTTTTCCCTCATCTTCTCCATTATACCCTTCACACCATATGGCCACGAAATTCTTTTTCTTTTTATAAGTACGTTTTTTATTTATGAACGCAAGGATTAAATGAAACTATAATATTTCTCTTAATTTCAGGGATTGATGCTGTTATGGGTTTGCGCCTCGTCAACATTTGACCTTAGTGTGGTGATTTTTGCAATAGTACTTACTGCGTTAGGCATAGCCGGAAAGTCAATTTTAGCAGACTTTTTTCGATATCAATTGAGAGTGAAAATAATGAAAAAGTACACCAAAAATAACAAAAAATATATAGAAGAGTTGGAAAGCATCCAATTCCCTTTTAAAGTGAAGTTGACGTCAAATATTTTATGTAGAAAATATGGCAGAAGTTTTAATACCAAGTGGGGTCCAACACAACTAAAATCCAAAGTAATCCGTGAAAACAGAAACTGGGCGGTTGTCACTGACATTGTTCAAACTCCTAATCTTTGGAGTGTTGCTGCTTCCTTTGCTGTTCTTTTTATAGCTCTGTATTGGTTAGGCGACAGCGGAACTTCTTGGCCGACAAGGTTCGAGGTTTCATCTCTTGTCATGGGGACTACGTATTTATTATTCTTCTGCGGGATTTTCTACTACTACCCAGAGGATAGACCACAAATAAGTCCTCTCACTACCATTTATAGGGTCTTTAAGGCAGCTATTAAGAAACGAAGGGAATCATACCCTTCTTCAAAAGCGGGTTATTACTCATCCAATGGCAACGATCAAGGTTTTGCTGATTCAGAAGACCACTTTTATGAGAGAGAAGATGATAAAAAGGTTCTCTTGTTGCCTCGTCAGCCATCGTTTTTGTCATTCTTGGACAAGGCCGCTGTTAAGAACAATCCCGATGGCGAAAGCGGAGAGAGAGAAGGGAACGAAGAGGTTTGTACGGCAGAGCAAGTGAGAGACGTGAAGAGCCTTTATTTTAGTTTACCCTTGGGGTTCACCTTCTTTGCCTACAGCCTGGTTTCTGCTTCTGGTAACACTTACTTTGTTCAGCAAGCAAGCAACTTGGATTCTAAAGTTGGTAACTTTGATGTTCCTCTGGTGGTTTTCTTTGTACTTAAGTTCGTTGTTTCTCGTGTGGTTACAAGTATAACCGAATCACCGAGGGTAAAAGAAAAGGTGAAACCAATTTGGAGTATAGCTGTTGGGATGTTTTGTTCAGTACTTTGCTGTATTGCGGCTTGGCTAGTAGAACGGCAAAGGCTTTCTATGGTTAAGTTTCTAATAGACCCAGATGAGGTTATTTCCTTAAGCATCATGGTCTTAACTCCACAGTATTTCCTGCTAGGGCTAATGAAAGGCTCTGCAGAACATGGGCTAAAGACTTTCGTGGAGGATCAGGTGCCTGGATCAATGAGAACATTTGTGGAGCCGGGCATTGAAATGCTGTTGGGGATCGGAAAATTCTCCAGCATTCTGTTTGCATTCATTTTCCATTCCTGGATCAAGCATTCCGCAAACGATAGTCACCTGGATAAGTATTTTCTGGTGTTGGGATCACTCAGCTTCGTGTTTTTTGGGATTTATGTATACTGTGCTAAGTTTGTTTTATCAAAATTGCCCAAATTTGAAGAACCAGAAACTAAGGAAGAAAATGTTGGGAGGATGAGCGAGATTGAGATTGAGGTGATTGCTAATTAATAGTTAGTTCTGTTTTTAGTAGTATAAAATTATTACTGCAGCATTGTTCAGAGCAATGGTGAAATGAAATGATCACGCTATCCTCCCTCCTCCTCCTTTCTTCCTCTTCATGTTTTTTTCCCCGTACTCTAGATATCTCTTTCTCTATACACGTTACCATATCTAAATGGGAAGGGAAAAAATGCTTGAAGGGAGAGCTTTCTCTCTAGGTCTCTGTAGGTTTTACTCTACTCTTTTTTGCTCCTTTTCTTTCTTGGTTGCTGTTGGGTTCCTTTTGCTTTTGGTTCTTTTCCTGAGTATGGCTTCTTCTAAGAAGGATGGTTTTCTTGATCAAGAATTGTGTGAGCTTCATTATCTGTTTGCTGAGGTTCTTGATAACCGAAGATTTCATCCATCAAAATTTTAAGCATGCATCTCTCGATTTTGGAGACTAAGGGGTGATGTTCAAGGTATTCAATCTTGTCGTCATCGTTTCCTTCTTTACTTCAGCAATATTTATGACCGAAACTCCATGCTCTATGGTGCACCTTGGCTCTCTTTAATGGTAGCTTGGTCATACTAAAAAAAAAAAAATGGGAACCTTTCTTACGGCTTCGGGAGGTTTCTTTTTCTTCGGTTCCAATCTGGGTTCATATATATGGTTTAATTCTACTCTGCATATTATCCCTCTCTTATTGATAGTTCTACCAGTGCTTTTGGAATTGGGATGCGTGTTCTTATTGATTTTTCTCAGCCGCTTAAGTTTCATGGCTCTGCTACGATCACCAATTTATTAGCAGAGACTAGGAAACAAAAAATGCCCCTGAATACAAATATTCTATTAATATTGCCTCAATATTTCAGGAAAAGAGTTCATGTATCAGTCATTACAGCCATTGGCATGAAGATACCAAGAAAATGGAAGGAAAATAATCGTAAAGAAATAAGAGCAGTAGTGCAGACACAGTAGGAAGAGAACACAGATGAAAAGGAGTTGAACAAGGAGAAAGTGACCACCAATATTCTTCTCTGCCTCCACCTCAACCCTCCAGGCCCTCTTTATGTAACTTCTGGCCCAACAGTTAAACGTTGGGCCCATATTTAGAGACTGCTTCGTATTCACAGCCCATACACTTCGTGATAGGTTCTCTGGTTTTATGCTAACAATGTGGACTTTGATTTCAACATTTACTATGAACGCTTTCATGGAATTTGTTTCAACTGTCGCAAGGTGGGTCACGTTCATAGTTCTTGCACTCCTTTGTCTTCTGCTCTAATTGCTTTGGCAAGATCTTGGTTTCTTCGGCATGCACATGACGAGTCGGTTTAAGTTACTTTTGATTTGTCATTGCTTTCTTTTGAAGTTTTGGATTGGAGAACATATTTGCTGAACAGCCATGCCGGACCTATGGCTTTTCCACCAACTTCTGCTAACTCAGAAAGGTCAGATACAGGGAATTTTTGGTCTCTCAAGGTGGAAAGTTCGGATCGGACATCTCCAACTACAGAAACACGTGTCCAGTTGCATGAAGAAACTAACGTGTCAAACGACTCTGTTTGTGGGTGTTATAAGCGGGTTCCCTCGTATTTCTCAGCCTTTGGATCAGATGGTCACTCTCAGATGGCATGTACTAATTCTGATTTCAACACTACCAACAACAATAACAATAACATCAACAACAAGCCTTATCCCACTAAGTAAGATCGATTACATAAATTATATGACATCATTGTTCTCTATCATTAAGTTTTTAAAAATATTGTTAATTAGAAGTCTCACTCAACAACCTTTAAAAATATTCTCTTCAGTCTTCCTCTACCCTTCTTGACAGAACTCAAAGTTATTTGTTCAACTATCCTCATAGGTGGCTCCCATGTTCTTTTTTGTACATGTCCGAACCACCTCAAACGATTTTTTATCATTTTTCTTTCAATAAGTGTCACACCCACTGAAACGGACTGAAACGGACAACAGAACTAATACACGAGAGTTACAGAATTGAAGCCAAACGTGTTCCGTTACCCTTCATTAAGCCAATAAAACGTTTAGCATTTACATTTGTAACGTTAGCTGATTACTGTTTTCGTTCAGAGTCCTAACACTATAAATAGGACACTCACTTTGTTGTAAGGAGGCAGACTAGAAATAAAATTCAGAGTTTTCTCTTTTCATTCGGTTTCTGTGCCATTTTGGTATCAGAGCTAGTCCAGAGAACGAGAGAGTGAGTTACAGTTGAGAAAGTACGCCGGAAAGAAGAGAGATTCAGAGGAGGAGTCCCTGACGTCTTCGCGTTTCACAAACCGGGCATTTTCTCAGAAAACTAACATCACCATCGTGCTCAGGAGGTCCGAAAACGGGGAACCGCCGGAAACAGTCGCACATGCCGTCACGCGCCGCCGTCGGAAAACCACGCGCCTCGCCGCCGGTCCACGCGCCGTCACACACTATCCGAAGGTTGAAGACGCTGACGTCAGCTGCCACGTCATCGTTCTGACCCGGTCAACGACAGGTCAGACCAATAGTTTTATGCCACGTGTCACAGTCGCCACGTCACTGCGCCCAGTCAGCCAACTTTTCAGAAATTGCATTTTCGCCCCAAATCTTTCAGTAATTCTAAATTTACCCCTATTGTTTATGAAATTTCATATTATCCCCCAAATTTTTCAGAAATTCCATTTTAACCCCTAAACTTTCCTCAAATTACACTTTTGCCCCTTGATTTTACCTGAATTCCAGTTTAACCCCTATATTTTTCATAAATTTCAATTTGACCCATCATTCTTCTAGAATCGCTATTTTACCCCCTAGACAGTCCAAAATCCCCATTTTGCCCCTAGCCTTTGAAAAAAAAATCACTTTACCCCTATATCCTTCAACGTTTCCAATCGCACCCCAATCTTTATCCCTAGCCTTGACACTTATTCAAAATGCCTCCAAGACGTAGACATGTGCACGAGGTTGAGATGGAAGAGTTGAGACGTAGGATACGAGAATTGGAAGCCACTGTGAAATTGCAGCAAACTCTGTTAAACAACAACAGAGAAAACTTAGAGAGAGATTCGGGAAGCAGTAGTTCGTCATCTACTGAAAACCGCCGCCGCCCACGACAACAACAATTCCGCCCTAATGACATCAAGGTTGACGTTCCTGAATTCGAGGGAAGGCTCCAGCCAGACGAGTTTGTAGATTGGCTACAAACTGTTGAACGAGTATTTGAATACAAGGAGATTCCAGATGCGCAGAAAGTCAAAATTGTCGCCCTCAAACTTCAGAAACATGCTTTTATTTGGTGGGAAAACCTCAGATGGAAGTGAGAACGTGAGGGAAAGCGCAAGATTGAAACCTGGGAGAAAATGAAACGCCAGCTCACCAGGAAATTTTTACCAGATCATTACCACCAGGATAATTTTATCCAGTTGCAAAATCTTCGACAGAGATCTTTATCTGTAGAAGAATATACTAGAGAGTTTGAACAACTCATGATGAAGTGTGATATTCACGAGAAGGAGGAGCAAACAATAGCCCGGTACCTTGCAGGCTTAAACACAGATATCAGTCGTCCAGTCCAGCTTCAACAATATTGGACCTTGGATGATGTCATCCGTCTGGCCGTGCGTGTTGAGAAGCAGATGCCCAAGAGATCCGCTTTCCAACCTTCATCCTCTAGGAGTTATCCAAAAGGCCGTAAAGCAGAATTTCAGCAGACTAACTCCTCAAGCAAGCCACAACCTACTGCTATGCGCAAACCACCATCCAATGCTGCCAAGGAATCTGGTTCCAAAGCAATCAAATGCTTTAAATGCCAAGGATTTGGCCATATTGCTGCGGACTGTCCTACACGAAGGGTTGTCACCATTCGAGAAGGATCAGGGTATGAAGCACTTGAAGAAGGTGATGAGGACGATGAGTTCTACGGCACTGATCCCGTATATGATGAGGAGGTCACACCTGCTGATCAAGGAGAAGCATTGGTGCTTAGACGAAGTCTGCATACAACAGTAGTCAAAGAAGAACCTTGGTTACGACGCAACATTTTTCACACTCGTTGCACGGCCCAAGGAAAAGTTTGTAATGTCATCATTGACAGTGGAAGCTGTGAAAATGTAGTATCTAACTACATGGTGGAGAAATTGAAGTTGCCAACACAAGATCATCCACAACCTTACAAGCTTCACTGGCTCAACAAAGGGAATGAGGTAAAAGTTTCTAAACAATGCCTTGTGACCTTTTCTATTGGGAATCGATATTGTGATGAAGTTTTATGTGATGTTGTTCCCATGGATGCATGCCACCTTCTCTTAGGGAGGCCATGGCAATATGACCGACATGCTATGCATAACGGGCGAGCGAACACTTATTCTTTTACGAAAGATGGTGTCAAGTTTACACTAGCGCCTCTACCACCCAATGAGATTAGCCAATCTTCAAGGGAATCTAGTGTATCTAAGCCGTTAGTGTCTTTGTTGACTAAGGAGGAATTCAAGGTGTCAAAATCCGAAGCCCAAATGATGAGCATTATTCTGGTGCTTGAGGTGAACGATGAGATGGTCAATCCACCTGGAGTCATTCCGTTATTGTCAGAATTTTCAGATGTAATATCCGATGAGATACCACCAGGGTTGCCTCCAATGCGAGACATACAGCATGCCATTGACTTCGTTCCAGGAGCAGTCATTCCTAATAAGCCTGCTTATAAGATGAGTCCCCAGGAACATGCCGAAGTCCAACGACAAGTTGAAGAGTTGTTGAAGAAAGGGTTAGTTCGAGAAAGTATCAGCCCTTGTGCTGTACCTGTTCTTCTAGTACCTAAGAAGGATGGGAGTTGGAGAATGTGCATTGACTGCCGAGCCGTCAACAAGATCACTATTAAGTATCGGTTTTCGATACCTCGGTTTGATGATATGCTGGACCAATTGCATGGTGCCATTACTTTCTCCAAAATTGATCTTCGTAGTGGGTACCATCAAATCAGAATTCGACCAGGAGATGAGTGGAAGACTGCTTTCAAGATCAGAGATGGCTTATATGAGTGGAATGTGATGCCTTTTGGGTTAACAAATGCTCTTAGCATATTTATGCGCCTGATGAATCAGGTATTGAGACCCTTCATTGGTAAATTTGTTGTTGTGTACTTTGACGATATTCTTATTTACAGTAAGAATCAAGAGGAGCATTTAGATCACTTGCGGCAAGTTTTGCAAGCCTTGCGTGAGCAGAAGCTTTATGCAAATCTCAAGAAGTGCACCTTCCTCACCAACGAAGTTGTGTTCTTGGGTTACATCATTACCGCGGAAGGTGTTCGCGTTGATCCAAGTAAAGTTGTAGCCATTGACAGCTGGCCAATTCCAAAATCCATCCAGGAGGTTCGAAGCTTCCACGGATTAGCTTCTTTCTACAGGAGGTTCATCCGTAATTTTAGCTCAATTGCCGCACCACTTACAGACTGCACCAAAGGAGAGAAGTTTCAGTGGACAGAGCAAGCTCAGAAAAGCTTTGAGGAGCTTAAGAAGAAGTTGACCAAAGCTCCAGTCCTAGCTCTTCCTAATTTTGATCAAGTATTTGAAGTTAGTTGTGATGCTTCTAACACTGGCATTGGTGCTGTCTTAAGCCAGGAGGGCCATCCCATTGCCTTTTTTAGTGAGAAGCTCAATGATGCCAAGCTCAAATATTCTACCTATGACAAGGAATTCTATGCCATTGTTCGAGCTCTTCAATATTGGAGTCATTATCTCCTAAATAAAGAGTTCATACTTTTTTCGGACCATGAGGCTCTCAAGTATTTGAATTCCCAGCAGAAGATCAGCCGCAGACATGCTCGTTGGAGTGAACTCTTACAGTCTTATCCATTCCTTATCAAACATAAGGCTGGAACTCTGAACTCCGTAGCAGATGCCCTTAGTCGTCACCATGTACTACTTACAACACTACAAACCAAGGTTGTTGGATTTGACCTTGTCAAAGAGTTATATCAAGATGATCCTGATTTCCGAGGAGTGTGGGAAGCAACTATAAATCAACCTTTCCACCAGTTCTACAGACACGACGGGTTTTTATTTCGAGGTAAAACCCTCTGTATTCCACAGGGTTCCTTGAGAGAAGCCATAATTTGGGAAGCACATGATGGTGGATTAGCTGGACATTTTGGACGAGATAAGACAATTAACCTAGTGAAGGAGAACTTTTACTGGCCTCGACTTGAACGGGATGTCAACAGGCATATACAGAGATGCAGAATTTGTCACTTGGCTAAATCCAAAGGTCAGAATACTGGACTATACATGCCTCTGCCAATTCCAGAAGCACCTTGGGAAGATATAACTATGGATTTTGTTCTGGGTTTACCACGGACTCAGAGGCAAAAAGATTCTGTCATGGTAGTTGTGGATCGCTTCTAAAAAATGGCCCATTTCATCCCATGCCAGAAGACCAACGATGCTGTTCAAGTAGCCGACTTGTATTTTAAGGAGATTGTGCGTCTTCATGGCATTCCTAGAACTATTACTTCTGACCGTGATGTGAAGTTTCTTAGCCACTTTTGGCGGACGTTATGGAAGAAGATGGGAACTAAGCTACAGTTTAGCAGCGCTAGTCACCCCCAGATAGACGGTCAAACTGAAGCTATAAATAGGATTCTTGGTAATCTTTTTCGCAGTTTCATAGGGAAGAATTTGAAGCAGTGGGATCTTATTCTTGCTCAAGTTGAGTTTGCTTATAACAACTCTGTCAACCAAGCAACTGGGAAGTGTCCGTTTGAAGTTGTTTATGGCACTCGTCCCCTTAGTCCACTAGACTTGACCCCTTCACTTGATAAGCAGCAATATAGCTCTGATGCTGACCAAAGGGCTAAGGAAATTAAGAAGTTGCATGAACAAGTTCGCGAGCGAATCCAAAAGCAGAATTTGAGATACAAGGCTCAACGTGATAAACATCGAAGACAGCAGACTTTTAAGGTAGGAGACTTGGTTTGGATACATCTACGAAAGGAACGATTTCCTAAACAACCAAATGCCAAGTTGTCCCCAAGAGCTGATGGTCCGTTCAAGATAGTGCAAAGGATCAACAACAACGCTTACAAAGTGGAATTACCTGGTTCTTATGGTGTATCTGCCACCTTCAATGTTGCTGATCTATCCCCTTACATTGACGATAATGCCGAATTTGACTCGAGGGCGAGTTCTGCTGAACCCGGGAAGGATGAAACGGACTGAAACGGACAACAGAACTAATACACGAGAGTTACAGAATTGAAGCCAAACGTGTTCCGTTACCCTTCATTAAGCCAATAAAACGTTTAGCATTTACATTTGTAACGTTAGCTGATTACTGTTTTCGTTCAGAGTCCTAACACTATAAATAGGACACTCACTTTGTTGTAAGGAGGCAGACTAGAAATAAAATTCAGAGTTTTCTCTTTTCATTCGGTTTCTGTGCCACCCACTTTTTCCTGTATTCGCTCATTTCGATGTCTTTGCGTGTATATCCACACATCGATCTTAATATTCTTATCTCTGCTACTCTAACTTTTTGCTCTTGCTATTCTGTCAAAGCCCAACATTCACTACCATATAAAATTGTTGGTCTTATAGCAATTCGATAAAAATTTCTTTTAAGCTTATCAGGTATCTTATGATCGTAAATAACTCCTTTAGTATTTTTTAAATTGAACCACCCCGCTTGTATTCTATGTGTAATATCTCCATCAATGTTCCCATTTTGTTGAATAATCGCTCTCAAATATCTAAATTTTTCTACTTGAGGTATTGTAACATCCCAAAAAAATTAACCTAAGGTTAATTAAGTTAATTTAGAGCAAATGAGTAATTTTAAAGGAATATTTAGATATAATTAATTTTAGTTAGAAAATTATTATTGGATTTAATTTAAATTAAAATTCTAAGTTATGATCTTATAGTAAATAGAAATAGTAATGATAATATTATTAAAAAAAGAAGAAGAAGAAGGAAAAGAAACATAAAATAAATTGAAAATTAAAAGGGGGAGAGAAGTAATTTTTGCTTTGGGTATTGAGGTATAAATAATGTAAAAAAAAAAAAGAGAGAGAGAGAAGAAGAAGAGAGCTTTCGGCGTCTACGTGCTACAATGATTATATGTAATAATAATAATAATAATAATAATAATAAAGAAAGTAGGAGTGTGAATTATTATGTGGGACTCACACCATTTTAAAATAAAACAAGCCAAAGACTTCTGACTTTTCATTCTCTTGTTCCTTTTCGTTTTTGCATCCACACACAGAGAGCGAGCGACGCTACAGCTAGAGGAGTTGATTTAGAAGGTGAAACTCCATAGTGAGATATTTCAGATGAGATTTTAAGTATTCTATGATTAGGTAAGTGTTCTAAATATTTTTTCTTAGTCGTTTTTTCCTTTGAGCTGCAGATTCTAAAATTTTAGAAAACCTAGAGTTTGAAAGGGGGATGAATTTATGTTGAATAAATATGGTTTATGAGGTTGTTAGTAGTGTAATAAATATTCTAGAGCATTATTTTGTTGATAGAATTAGAATTTGAGGCATTTGAGTTTATTCCTAGATCTCTATGGGTAGATTTTTGGTTAAATCTAAAAATATAAATTGATTTGTTGATATTTAGATTATTATTTGAGATGATAAATAAATTATTATGGCTATAGAATAATGATTCTAGGCTTGAAATCAAGTTTGTAATTTTTGAGTATTTTTATGTGCGAATTTTTGGAATAAAAAGAGAAATTTTGATATTAAAAAATTATTTGAATGAAATTATTGTGACGGAGACTATTGAACCAAGTAGATAGGTTCAAATATATAAAATTAAATTTTAGAATTTAAGAGACTAAGCCTAAATTCTTAAAATATATATATATATATATAAAATAAACATAAAATAAAATAAATTAAATGCTTAGGTGTTAGAATATGAGTGAAAATTGTGTTAATAACATTATTGACACATTGGGATATGATCAATTGTAGATTAATTTTCTTTTGACACCATTCAAGCTTTGGAAAGTTTTGGAAGTGTTGTAACTTGAGAGGTAACCTTTGACCTCTCAAAGGTTGAGGTAGTCGGGGGAAATCTATTTTATACATTTATATGTTAATTAATTAATTATGTTAGTAAAATAAAAGAATATATATATATATATATATCTAAATTTGAAATAATTGTTTATAATACATATGACTTTGTTGAGACTTTATAACTTGTGAGTAATGAGATTGATGGTTGATGATTATGTGTACACTCTTGGTTATAAGTTGTGGATTATGCACAGTGATAAAAGTTGATGAGCATGTGGGATAATTTTGAAATATATATATATATATATATGAGTTTTTGAAATGCATTTTCTCATGAGCATGATCATATGGCGGGAGTTCACCTTAGTGAAGGAGTTAGCGATTACACAAAATCCATATGATACTTGGCTATTAACCAATAATCCTAGGAGTTATAGTCGCTACTTACCTTGTAAGGTACTGTAACATTGTTCCTATTAAAGGACTTGGCCCTACTGGCCTACCTGGAGTTTTGGGTAGAGCTAGTTTTGAGTATGACACCCCATAGTGTGTGATTTGGGGGAAACCGTGTTCATAAGTGAGTAAGGTAACCTTGGTTCGGTAGCCCCTCATGATATGATTAAGGCTTTAGATAGTCTCACCACATGGACGATCCCTTCTGGTTGTTGGCCCACGGATTTCATGTCAGAGAAAATAAGGGGGGATATAAGAAAAAAATCAATCATGCATATTATTACTATCATGCCATTTGAGTGATTGATGGCTATGTTGAGAATATAATTATAATTGTAGAAATGAGAACATGCAGTAATTATGTGAATAATGTATATGTGGCTATTTGTGCAAATTTTATACTTGACTTTATTCTTGAAATTATTCACATGAGTTAAATGTTAATGTGATTAACATGTTATTAATGTGATTGTTTGAATGGTCACCTTGATAAATTTATTGGCCACTTGCATTCATGATTAATTATCATGCATTTGTATAACTTAAATATACCTTAGTTACTAAGTAGTTGTACTCACCCCTCTCTTTTAACATATTATAGGAGCTAGCTCATCTCAGAAGAACAGAGGAAAGGAGTATCAGGCCAAGTGATAATAATCACTTCTGTAGGCCTCTCTCCTTTTATTTGATATGTGTATTTAATTTATGATATTGCCAATTAGGATAATATATTCTTGATCCACTTGCACTATAGGTTTTGTGTTGGATAGAAAGATATTTTGGGCCCTTGAGAATGTGTTTTGATGTTTATGTTAGATTAATGGGCCAAAATTATTTGTGCAAGTAAAAATAGTTATTATCATGCTTCCGCATATGTTTAATTAAATGATATGAGTTCTTAAAATATTTTAAAGACTTTGGATCCCTTTGTATTAAATAGTTGGTGAAAAAATACATGTTAAGAATTCATTTAGGTTAATCTCGTAATGGATAATCCATTTAGGTTAGTCCTTGATTAATCATGGTTAGTAAGATGATTAAGTCCTAATTTAGGACGCCCTTTACAAGTATGGTCTGATCAATCAATTTCACTTCTAAGTTACTACTCACTGACCCCTTATCAAAATTACAATGTAAATATTTTATTTTGCTTCTACTTAGGTGAAAACCTTTTGACTCCAAAATCTTCCTCTATAACTCAAGTTTACAATTTATTTCTTCTTTTATCTCTGCAATAAGAACTATATCATCCGCAAAAAGTATGCATTTAAAAATTTTCTCTTAAATATGCTCAGTCAAAACATCTAAGACTATATCAAACAAATAAAGACTTAAAAATGATCCTTGATGCAAATCAATCTTTATAGAAAAATTTCTTGTTTCACCACCAAGCGTTCTTGTACTAGTTATTGTCCTCCTCATATATGTCTTGTATAGCCCGAATATAGGCAACCCGGACACCGTTCTTTTCTAAAGCCTTCAGAAGTACTTCTCTCAGTACACAATTATAAGCTTTTTTCAAATCAATGAAAACCATATGTAAATTTTTGCCTTTACATCGATACTTTTTCATTAATCCTCTTAGTAGATAAATCGCTTCTGTAGTCGCTCTCCCTAGCATGATGCCAAATTGATTCTTTGAAATCTCAATTTCCAATCTCAACCTATGCTCAATCACTCTTTCCCATAATTTTATAGTATGACTCATAAGTTTAATACTTCTGTAGTTAGCAAAATTCTGAACATCTCCTTTATTTTTATAAATAGGAATTAAGATGCTTCTCCTCCAATCATTTGGCATTCTTTTGGATTGTAATATCTCATTAAATAACTTAATTAACCATTGTACTTATTTTTCGCCCAAAAATTTCCACAGTTTAATAAGGATAGAATTGGGTCCATCAGCTCTATCATTTGTCATTTTCTTAAGAGCTTCTCTCACTTCCTAAGCTTGTATTTGTCAATAAAATGATAAATTTTGCTCTCGTTTAGAAGTTACTAAATTTTTCAAGTTAATTGACGAACCCCTGACATCATTAAAAAGCTTAGAAAAGTATGTCTCCTATTTGTCTTTCATATCATTATCTGTGATCAAAATATTCCCCTCTTTATCCTTTATACACCTTACTTGTTTCAAATCTCTTAATTTTCTTTTCTTACTCTTAGCAATCTTATAAATTTTTTGTTCTCCATCTTTTGTCCTAAGACCACTATAAAACTCTTCAAATGCTTTAGAACTAGCTTTACTTATAGCCCTTTTAGTTTTCCGTTTAGTCATATGATACTTTTCCCTATTTTCATCATTATTGCATAAATGGATGGCTTTAAAACACTCCTTCTTATATTTTATTTTTTCTTGTACACTATCATTTCACCACTATGACTCCTTATCTCTCAAACCAAAAACCTCTTGAGTCTCCCAAAACTTCTTTTGCAACTGTAATAACCTAGGAATTTTAAGTAAAAATTTAAAATATATAATAATGTATTTTAATTGCATTTGAATTAATTTTTGAAAATATTTTATTAAGAAGGATTCTTGTTCTAGTGGGAGTTGCACTGATAAGTTAAGTGTATTAGGTCATATATTCAATTCTTGCTGGGGCAAAAAGAGAGAGATTTTTATTTTTGTGTTCAGTTTTGTAAAATTACCATTTTTGCCCTCAATACAATCAAAATATATTTTCCTTCTCTGCTTCTAGTGAATTCGGGTGAGGACTATTAGCTGAGAGAGGGAGAGATGTCTCAGATCCAGAACCTTCATTCTTTCTTCTCCTCATTTCTTCTCTGCCGTCGATTCATCGCTGGTGGAGTTCACATCACACTTCTCTTCCTCATTTTTGCACCGATTTCCTTTCCCTTTTCATCTGCAATGTCGCCTTCCTCCTTCATTTAGCTAGTAGCCATTGGTGACTATGCTCTCTTATCATTCTCATCGGAGTCATGCTCGCATGACCTTTCCCTTCTCCTTTGTTTGAGTATCGACTTAGATGTATCAAAAATCTCCTTTCCTTGTTTTGTGTATTATTGAAGCATTCCTCAATAGTCTCTTCCTTGTCCACTCCTCACTCTTCTATCTATTTTTGTGTTGGTATGATTCTTCTTACGTCCGCCACTGCTGTAACATCCGCTGAGAACCACTGCGTTGATATAATATGAAAAGAGGATGTAATTATAAACTCAGTATCAGCATCTCTTTCATGACATGATATATATGTATTAAGATCAGATAAGAATAACATGTTTGTGCCATGACAAAAAAAAAAGAAAGGGAAAATCATCCAAGAAATGTACGGGACATACATGTCATAAAAAAAAATAGATGGACAACATCAATCAATAATCTTAAAAAATGAGAAACTTGTTATAATTATAATATATGTTAAGCAATGTAAGTATTCATTCTCACCAATATTCAATTCAACTTGGTTAGAATGAGGGGTGGAGCCAAAAAAATTTATTAGGAGGCCAAGATAACAAAACATATATGATAATAAAAAAATTATATATATATATATATATAATATATAAAACTAACATAACATAAATATTTCAACATATATATTTATATTCTATTCAAAAAATATAAAATAAAAATAAATATATACCTTCATTTTTAAGTTTTGCTCATTAATTTTTATGGCATAAGAATAATTAATTTTTATGTCTACAATAAAATTTTTAGTAATTTCATTTTTAACGTAAACTATTATTAAATTGGTGAAAATTTTATCTTTCTCGTGAGCATTGAATGATTTAAATGTATTTTTAAAATATAATAAAGCTTTATTCAATCTAAAAAACTCTATTATTACTTATAGATTTTACTATTTAATTTTTTCAATTGATAATTGTAATAAATAAATATATTAACACAGTAATGATACTCAATTATTACAAATTCTTTATATCTTTGAGATTTAAGTATATCATAGTAAAAACTATTTATATAATAAATTTTAATTGCTTGATTATTATGGAAAAAAAAAATTAGAAGAACATATCTTAATCATAGCCTCTTAACTTTTGGATAGGTAATTTTATGGTAGATATCAAGCATAGCATTCAATATATATTGCATTTTGTTGCAATATTTGATAAAATTTATTTGTAATAATTATCATAATTTCTTTTATCAAATATAAAATGAAACCAAAATCAAATGACATCAATGTTTTATAAGTAAATGTAACATTATCTTGTTAAAAATAAATAGATCTTATGACAATTATATTTTTAAGCTGTTGAAACAGTTGGACCATATAGACGTAAAAGATCACACATATAATTGAAACGAGAATTTTACATAATGTCTCAAAACTTTTATAATGTGCTAATTTAAAAAGGTTGAAAATATATAACTCCTATATTTTATTAAAAAAATTAAAAAGTTAGGAGATTATGACTCTTGCTGGTTCTCCTGTCTCCACCTCAGATTAGAATTGTTAGGCAAGGTTGGATTCACCCGGGTCAAAGAGGCCAATGCATAGCCTTATATTCATTAAATCTATCATTTAACATATTTTAAGATCAGAGATGATGTAATTATTTGTTAAACAATTCTGGCCAATCAAATAAAAGGATGTAATTATGCCTGCAGGGATCGATGCACTTCTGGTATTTGAAGTCGCGGCACGCTGATGATTCCATGTCTCCATTTTTTTTTGTTTTCCCCCGTACTGAAGTTGCTTACAATGCAATAAAAAAAGAAGAAGAAGAAGAACTGGTGAAGTCAAATTGGAGGCTGTTACGTTGCGATATGTTTTGTTCAGAACTCTGCTCGGAATTGCGGCCTGGTTGATGGAACGTCAAAGGAAGTACTGGACTCTAAAAGACCCACAAAAGGAAATTATTTCCTACAGCATAATGAGTTTTCCTGTTAGGGCTAATGGAAGCATTTGCAGGAGATGGACTGGTGACTTTTGTGTGCTGTCAAGTGCCAGCATCGATGAGAAAATTTGTGGATCCGCACACTGGATTGCTTTTGGCGACTGAGAGGTGCTTCAGCTTACTATTTGCATCTTGTTTTGGGGACTTCACCCTGAATCCATAGAGACAAGTCTGGTGGAATTGTTATTTTCTGTTTCTGGCATCACTCAGCTTTGGGTTCTTTTGCCTTTATGTCAGTATTCATTCATCCATTTCAACCACACCAACGAAGAAACACAAAGTAATGATGACTGTTGAGGGGTCAAATTAATATATTTGATTGTCTTTTGAAAACTGTAGTCGAAGACCCTGCTAAAGATTAGGCATCACATATAACAAAGGCAAGAAGGATGGATAAATAGGTGATCCAAGAGAGGAATTAGATGAACTGAATCTTTAATTGTCTCTTTACTCCAGTATAACGGTGATACAGGTTTTTTTTTTTTTTTGATAAAATAATGGTGATACAGGTTGTTTAGAGACAATTAGACACAAATGAGTAAGTATTAATAATTGGTTTCCCTCGGAAAAAAAGAAAAAGAAAGAGTTTTTTTCCTACTTAGTACTGACACAACGGATCTGGGGCCCAATGGATACTTATCAAATTGTGGAAGATTTCAGCCCATTTAATCCGGTTTTCCTCTTCAAGTACTGTTATATTACTATTTTTGTCAGTGGATAATAATAAATTTTAAACATTTTTCTTTCATCAAATTATTATAATTTTAATTTTAAATAGGATGAATTACAAGTCACAAATCACAATGCAGTGTATTTATTGAAGGGTCCATTTACCTCTTGTACGTATGAGGTCCCACGGATAAATGTACCCACTTGAGTGAGTTGATAATAATTATAAAAAAAAATTAATCTTTTAATTCTTTAAATTTTAATTCTGTTATAACTTATAATCTAGTTTTTTAATTATGACTCAATATAACTTAATGCCTAAATTTTTACTTTGGTTAAAACTCAGTTGTTTATTTTTAAACCATTTTAAAAATATTGATCCTTAACATTTTTAACTCATTTTAAGTCATCATCCAGTCATCCTATTTGGTGAAAACCTTACTAACACCATTACTCTTATTCCTGAATAGCCAAGAAACTCTTAAGCTATTCTCATATCTTTTTTAATAAGAGTTTCACTCAAAAGATTAAGTATTTGACTTGATCTTAATTCTATAAGGACTCTTCATATTGCTTGAAAAGTATCCCAGTTGATCTTAAAATAAAAAACCTAAATTCTGAGAGCCTTTGTAATCTTTCTGTATTAAGATCCTTATTCTGGAATAGTCATCTTATTTTGGAATTACATATTTGTGCGTTTGATCCTAAGTTAGTATAAACACATATCATTTGTTGCAAAACTAAAAGAAAGATAAAGGATTATACAAACACAAGTCATTTCAATGCTTCACAATGCCTTCCTTCCCTTTGTAGCCCCTATCGAAGCCTTCACTTGGAATATATATAACCATAGGGTGAGTTGAGGACTCAGTAATTAAAAAGTCTAATCAAACTACTCATGTGTAAGAACAAATAGTAAATATGTGAAATGGCATAAAAACACATAAAACAAGTTGCATACTCGTACATATAGCTTTAGAATGATATGCATGATCAGCACACTACTTTATACCCTCTTTGTAACATACCAAGAATTATTCTCTTGATTAATTAAGCTAATGAAGGGTAAATGTGTAAATTTAAATATAAATGAATTTGAAAATTGTTAAAGACGGCTATTGGGTTTGGTTTTAGTCTTTAGATTGAATTCAAAAGTAAAATGGGTCACCTAGGTTTAAATTGTAGAAAAAAAAAATTTTGGCCCAGTACATTATGTTGCAGCATAAAAATTTACACTGCAACATAATTTCCAGAATCAATTTTTTTTAAAAATGCAAAAAAAAAGGGTCTAAAATAGGGGGAGAAGACCAGAAACAGAGAGAGGGCAATGAAGAGAGTTGTTTCTCTACTAGGGCATCAAGTCTTGGGCGTTTTGAAGGTGATTGGAGCTTGACTTCACCTAGCTAGGTATGTCTTCTTTATTTCTCCTTCTTTTCTTTGTATGTTTTGAAAGTGAGGTTTGAGGTTAGAAGATGATGATTTTTGAACCTAGGGTTATAGGTCCAAATCCATTAGTTTAAATAAGACTAATGGGAGTTGTTTGAGTTACCTAAACCTAAATATAGTGTTTTTATATATCTATGAGAGTAGGCTCTCAATTATGGAAGAAATTATGCCCTAAAGTGCCATAAGTGGTGGTGTTTGAGGTAGATGGCTACCATTGATGTTGATTAAGGATTGCGTTAATGTTAGTTAGAGATAATGAGAGTTAATAAAACTAATGTGATGATTAAACTCAATAGTTAAAAGTTTTGGGTTATTAAAGTGTTGAAATTTAAAAGTTGGAAGTTAGTAATTTACGACATTAATGATGATTTTGGGTTACTGGATTATATATTAGTAATTATTTAATTTGTTAATAGATAAATAAAATTAATGGAAGTTAAGGAACTCATTGGATGTGAGGTTGATTTTATAATTGAGAAATTTGGTTATTAAAGTATGAAATTAGATGTTGGAAGTGGTGATTTTAATGATTAATAGTGATGAGTGTTAATTTAATTGTGGACTAACCTCACGAAGCACCGATGAGCTAGAATTTAGCTTAAAAAGCAAATTGTGATTGAGGGGTAACCTTTAAACTCTCAAAGGTTTAAGGTAACTAGAGGAAACTTAGTTTATATAATTGAATATTAATGGATTTTTATTAAAATAGATGATTTGAAACATGTTTGCTATTTTAAACTCTTGATACAAAATTGACATATTTGAGAATGTGATATTATTGAAGTGTTGTGTTCATTTATATATGAATAATGATAATGATTAAGATTATGTAAGTATGTACTATTTGTTATGTGGTATTTGGTATGTAAAGTGGATTATGTGAGTATCAATATGTGAATCCATGTTATGTGATTGATGATTGAGATGCATGAATATGTGGCATACGTGCATAGCATGACTATTGGCGAGAGTTTACCTAAGGAAAAGGGTAGATTGGTAAATTCACGTGGTATTGGTAGTGTCCATTAGAATCAAAAACTTGCCTTAGCACCGACTGTTAAAATCAGGAGGTAGCCTTTATCCCATGGTAATTCGTGACTGTCCCATTTATTTTATGAAAGACTCAAACTTAACTAGTCTCTACCAGTTTATGAGGAGGTTGGATTAGGGGTATGACACCCTATGATTGTTAGTATTAGAAAAAATTAAATCATACAAGTGAGTGAGTTGACCCTGGCTCAGTAGCTCCTCACAAGTGGAAGGCTGGGTTAGTTTGTGAAGGGCGTGACCACCAAATAGCTACCGATTTTATATTAGAGGTAATCAGGAGGGTATAAGGTTGGTATATGATCATGCATTTAGTCCCATTCACATAATTGTTAGTATTGTGGTCCAGTGCGATTAAGGGCATATGGTTGGTATTATTGCGACCTTAGGTTATGCATTATTGATATATATCTAATTATGTGTTTGAAGCCCAGTCATATAGTTGTTATTATTGTGGCTGAAGCTATACGTTGTCATACATAATTTATATGTGTATTTATTGCCAATTGCATCTGTTTTTTATTGACATGCAATTGTATAGATTAGGTAAAACTTAGTTACTAAGTGATTTTACTCACCCCTCTATTTAACATTTTACAGGCATTAGTTTCGAGCAGGACAAAGGGAAAGCACCAGAGGCTTAGAAACTTGGTTTTCTACTGTAGGCCTCTCGTAATTTTAGTTACATATGTGTAATTAATTGGTATTGCTAATTAGGATGATCATATTTTATAATTACTTGCACTATTGAATATTGAGTATTGAAAGGTGTATTTTGGGCCTAGTGTGTGTAGTATCTTTTTAGTTGAGATATATAAGCAAGGTCAAAATACTAGTACAAGTATAAATTTGACTACATGCATGGTTGTATTAGATTATGTTGAGTTTTGAAGTCAAAATGCCTCCCCCTGTTATTTTTAAATTGAAGGGTTGAGGGTTGAAATTGTGAAATATGTGATATTTAGTTGTTGTGGTATGATATATGGGTTATCCTAAGTCTATTGAGTGTGGTCTCTAAGGATTGGTATGGGCTTTTGGCACTTGAATTGAGTTTCGGACACCCTAGTTATGTTTTGAAAGCATAAATGAGTGAGTTTGCATTTTAGTGTTCGACTTTTGATTGAAAAATGATTTGAATGTGAAACAATGCCATTAACTAGAGATCAAAGAAAGCTTTCTGTAGATACCTAGATCACCTTAATCAGATATTGGATGGAGATTCGGTGGGCATCAGAAGTTCAACCAGAAAATTTGCCATGACAGGATTCTACTGTTTATGCCATAGTATAAAATTTTATGCTGTAGTGTAATTGTGCCAGAATTAGTTTTTTTTGGCTATTTTGACCTTAGTTTAATTTTATTTTATCTTGTATGATGTTCGTGCTTCCATATACATATTTTGCTTTGAATTTAGTTTATGAAATGATTTTATATCATTTTAAGTTTTGAAAATTTAGGATCCTATTTATAAAAATTTTACAAACTTGATAATTCATTTAGGTTATTCCCATGATTACCTTAATTTTGTGGAGTAAATTGTGGATATGTAAGGGTGACCTTACACTCTATATCTTTTGAATGAATTTGTAGGCTGACAACTCAATAGGACCAAATCTATGTGACTGAATTGGTCTAAACTCACCATTCATAGGAGATAGCCCAAGTCAAGAGTGTCTTCATTCACTATGGACTATAGATTTTTCCTATCCATGAATACTAGGGGTGTTTGTTGAGTCATAATCTCAATAAACTTCCCCTTGACTCAAATTCAATGATGCTCGTAATTGCTGAGTAGCCCTTGGACTTTCCATATTATCTTATATCCACTCATACTCAAATAACCTAACAATCTCCCTTACAAGTGTGAGTCCACAAGCTCCCTATATCAAAGACACCTTAAACACTAAGTCCTTTATTTTTTAGGGCCAACCAATTTTTAGGTTTCAAAAAGTGTAATGCACACAAGTCTCTGCTGAAGCAGAGCTAATTCCATTTTGGCTTCAAATGTGTGCACAATAACAAGCTTATAGGTCTCAGGAGAAATTTGATTTTGATATCACTTGTTAGGAATGAGGAATGGCTTTAAAAAATAACATATTTTAACTAATTTACCCTTTTTAAACACCCAAAGTTCTAAGTTAAAAACTTAGGATGTTACATAAAGTATGGTGCCATTGCTTCTCTTTTGAAGAAAGCTTAAAAGAGAGAAGACAATGACTCTAATAGCTATATTCACAGGTCTAACTGATCATTCATTGTACAATCTATATAAAGACGCATTTATAAAGATAGTGAATAACAAATGAGCAACTAAGTTATTACATGAGCTATTTCATTTATTGTTTCACTAACTTTCTAAGTTTACATTCATTATGGTGAGCTTTAGTGATTGTAAACAAACTCTTTTAGAGAGTATTTGATAGAAGTAGTCCATTCTTGAATTTACTCTACTTATCTCTGCCTTCTTTTTTTTTGAAATAGATGATCTTAATCTTAGAGAGCTTAAGAGGGATTAATCGTTACTTTTATAAGAGGGTAATTCAAGCTTAAGTGTAAGTATGAGATTATATTAAGGCAACCAAAAGTTTGGATTAATCTTTGTGAAATTAGTGGAGAAAAAGTCAAGAAGTATTTGGAGACTGGATGTAGGCTTAAGCGGTTAAAGTCAAACGAAAATAAGTAATTTGAGTAAGTTTTTCTTTCTTACTCTTTCCTATGATTGGTGATATCTTTTTAAACCTATCTCTTTAAATTTATTTAAATTAATTAAATTTTTATCAAGTCAAATTCACCTCCCCCCTCATAGGCAGACTTTCATGTGACGTAGCCTTTAAATTAAATAAAACATGTCTTTATCGTATCTGGTTTAAAATATTTGGTTCTAGATTTTATCTAAACTTAAAAAAGATATTGCCACATGTCTTATTTCCTACGTCTGCTAGCTTTCGATCTATGTTCAACCAGGTCCCCGTGCAGGTGAACATCAAAAGGTGTACGTATGTCCCCGTCCCCCTCAGCGCATGGGTGAACATCATACCTCAGTATGTCCATTGTTAGCACATGGTAATTTATGTAAAACTAGGCTCTTTCCCATGCGTTGCACGGGTTAGAAATGAGGAATTTGAAAAAAAAAATATAATTGATGTCATGGATAAGGATGGATGTGAGATTGTTATATTTTCAAGTGTTATTCTATACGCCATTTTCCTTCTTGGATGTTTGATTTATTAACATCTTATCTTTATTTCTCAATCCTATAGTAAGTTATAAGTAAAGGTTGAAAATATCTAATTTTTGATGATTCCATCATGCATTATTGAGTTACGAAAAGAATGAGATTTTAATAAAAATTAAATAAGAAGATTGGTTAGATTGCATTTTCTTACAATGCATTATTTCCACAAAGAATACATAATATGGATACATTTATTCAACTTTAATATACGACATTTTGTTTTTCCCCTCATATAACATTTTAAAAAATTTCCTCGTAAATTACATTTGTCATAGATGTCAGTGACCTATATTTGTTTAGAATTGTTTGAATGGATGCCTTCTCATCAATGAGCGAGAATGAAATGTTTCAGACATGATAAGAGAGATTTTTCTGGTTTATGTGCCATTTTCTCAAGACTCTGAAGACAATACACCATGTCTCTGTGGAGTCATTGATGCCTTGAACAAAGTCATACTCATTGAATTCCATCTTTGCCTTATATGATTCAGGCACACAATCTGATTAAAAAGAATTAAAAAGAAGAATAGTTATGTTTGGAAGAAAAGAATGTAAAGTAATAAAATCAGGGTCCTTTTATAAATGCATGCAAGCAATAAGAAGCATATTGTAATTTATTAAGTCTTTGGAATAAGAGAAAAATAATTCTCACTACATCATTAAATAAAATGGAATGAAATTAAATTAAATTAAATTAAATTGATAAATGACACATGAAATATTAGAAAATGAATTGTTTTAGTTTCTCAAGAGGCACTACAATGAGAGACTTTTGGTTGAAAAATCAATTAGTTATGAATTTAATAGAGGGATAGTAGAAGAATGGCTTTTTAAGTTCCAATGAGATAACCAATAATTTAAATCTTTAGAATTTAATCCTTCCCAATACTTGAAGTGATTGAGATTTAATTTTTTTATGTCAAGTATTGAAACTAGTATTAGGAATCAAAATTTATTTTTTTCCAATATTCGAAGTGCTTGGGATTTAATTCTTACTATCAAACATTAAAATTGGTTTTTCTGATCTAGCATAAATTTATAATTAAAAATTGATTATTATAATAGTCTGTATTTAAAAAGTTTAGAACATGTGTTTTACCTAAAAGTAGAACCTCGAGAAAGACATTTATCAGAAAACAAAGGCAAGTATAAGATTAGATAATCAAGACAAGATTACTTATGCTGATGATCTTATAGATTTACAGCTATTCAAAGCAATAGAAAGGACTTGCCTTAGTTTCAGTTCCTTGACTTACGTAGCATGCCAATTCATCATTTGCTATCAATTCATATAACTAATAAAGTAAAAAAAAATGAAGAACAATGGAGACCTCTCTCTATCTAAGAATCTTCTACAGGACTTGTGTTAATGCCATAGCTTTAACGTGTTAAAAGAGGGAGTCATAACATGTTCGGGGAGGACTTAAAAATAAAAACAGCTTTATATACATATATACATATACATATACATATATATTTCTAACAACGATGCATTTTGTCACTTAGCAATAAGCCAAAGACTTTGATCAGATCTAACTGTGTGTGTTTTCTTGCCTACCTTCAATTCATTAATTACCCTCGTTATATGTTTTTGTCCTTTGGGCTCCACTAACTCTAATTTTGGCATCTTCTTTTTTGATTTAGACTTCACAAACAAAACACATGTATAGTACATAGTTCATATATATACCAAGATACAATTCATGCAAGCCTTCCACTAACCTCTGATATATATATATATATATATATATCACAAGCATTATGTTACATCAGATTGATTATTTGTGATAGTAGGAACAATGATCAAATGTTATACGTCCACCAACAATGTTGGAACATGTACTTGCTTTTTGAGTTATGAAACTAGAGCTCATCGTTATTAGGATCATCAAAGGGAAATAATCGGGGCTAAAATGAACAGAATCATCGACCCTGAAATCCAAAGAGCCACTAGAACATGAATACATAGTATCAACATTATCATTAGATCTTAAGGGCCCTACTATTGTAGCCTCGGATAGATCTTTGAGATCAAAGTTCCCTTCAATCAAAGTTGATAGACCTGCACAAGCACTAATAACAAATGAAACCATAAACTGATCTGGTTCCAAACCTATTAATTGAGAACTATGAAACAGTAGCAATACATCTTCATAGAGCCTATTTAATACATATCCTGCCACCACAGAACTCCATGTTATAGGACTTATTTTTGCATGCTCTGAAATACCTGATTCACATCTTTTATTGAAGAGCACTTAGCATAAACATAATTTCGAATGCTTTTGTGGGCATGGCATGATCGATGCTAGATAAAAAGAGCCGATCTATAGACAGGACAAGGAGGTTATTGAACTCAGATGCTAAATTGCTAAAAGCTAGATCCCAAGATGAAATTGGTTTAGTCATGACGAGAGTTTTGGAAATTAAGAAGGACTGAAGAGGGGTTCATGAATTCAGGCAATAAATAACTATGACTATGAGTCTATGAGGTTAGGATCTGCTAAAAGGATAAAAGGATCTACTAATGTACCACGATCACATTTTACAAGCATGAGGATATGATTTTCGAAGCATTAGCTGATGCCGAGCAGAAACCCTAGGAGAAAACAAAGCGATGACCTCCGAAGCTTCAGTAGCCGATGCCGAAAAGAAATTGTAGGAAAAAAGAAAACCGATGACCTTCGAAGAGCAAAGGAATGAGATTGGCATAATCAACTTCTTTAGACTCATTGTTCGAGAGAGGAAAAGACTCACTGCCTTGGAAAAGGAGTAGAGGAGTAGATTGGCAGGGGAAAACATTCGCTGTTTTTGAAAAGTTTGATGCTCGCGTGATGGTAATTAACAATGAGATAGAAAAATAATTTAAAATGTATTAAGGTTGATTAAATCAATGATAACTAATCAGAGTCCTTCTACACGATTTGTATTAAATCAATGATGATAACCAATCAGAGTCCTTCTACTCGATTTGTTAATATATATTGATACCCCCTTGTTAATATATTTACACTAAAGATGAAGAAAATATAATTGTGCAAATTCAAAGAATGTTTTTGCATCTTTTGAATAAAAAATAAAAAAAAAAAGTGGGAAAAAAATAAAAAATAAAAAACTGTTAGTATTAAATTAAATAAATATAGTAAGAGAGTGATAAATTATTGAACGGTTGGCAATTAAAATCAGAATGTGGAGTTGGTGGTCGCTGATGAGATATCACTCTCACATTGTGAAGTTCATAGGGCCAAGTCAAAGGACACTGTCGGATAATCTAACCGGCCGACACTCTCTGAGCAGCCATGGAGAACCACTTACCTCTCTCTCTCTCTCTCACAACTAGTCCATGCTTAAGGTGATACCACTCTCTGTATTTCTCTTGAATCTGGCTAATTTACTTTTCGTCTCTTATTCCTTTTTTCTTTGCTTCCTTCCTCTTCCTCTTACATCTGCTAGCTGTGGCAGGTGGCCTTGTGCTTGAGGTGGGGAATGGGGGATCGCTACTTTTCAGCTTCAGAGGTTACATTCTTCACGCGACAGTACATCACCTCCTTGTCATGCCTGCGAGTCTCTCCGGCAGAGCTTCAAATGTTTGTATGGATTTTCTTCTCTCTTGCTGGCAAGTTCATCTGCCCCTAACACAGAAAATGCCATACTTTACGTCAATAACTTTCGAAGTATTTGCTTTCAGATCTGGCATTTCATTAATTCTGGAAGCAAATACATGACGGTTATTAACCGTAAAGCATTCGTCAATATTTTGAATTGTAATTTACAACATTTATTTTCAGAGAAGGTCCACTATCTAATCTAACTTATTACCCCCTTCTGTCATTAGTATAAGGGAAAAAAAATCCAACTTTTTGTGGTAGTTTTTGTAAGGCCTGGGAAAAAGAGTTAATGAAGCATTATTAATGCTTTTTTTTTTAACCTAAAATACCTTTCATTGATAAGCGATAAAATCATGAAAATAACAGGTATACCATTTAGGTAGAGTATTTTCTTAAAAAAATAGTTGGATCTAAAACCAATTAATTAATTTTAACTAACTTTAACTTATTTTTTTATACCCATGAAATCGTTTTATATGAATAAGAAAATAAAAGCTTGAAATGTGACGCAGTTGTCACAGTTACATTAGGTAGCGTGAATCCTTTGCCCCCACACAAATTTGATACAATGGGATTCTTTCTTAATTAATTAAAAAGTTTTTTGTGATTCTTCCATTTCATGTCGCCCTCTGGTGTTGACTCACGCCTTGGTCTAATATTTATAAAAACCAGTAGTGTGTTATAAAAAAAAAAAAAAACTGTATTGTATGGAATTACTAATCTACCCATGATCCGTACAACACTACCCCTCGGAAACGATGTGGTCTCTGGTCCCTCACTGTCCATTTCATAGCATTTCTTATTTTTCTCTTCGAATCATATTTGCCCCGTCTCTTTAGGTGTTTGAGCTTCCCCATGACCACATATCTTGGTGCGCGCCGCGCACAGTGATACATATGAATTCATGGAATGTCTGTTGTATATATAGATATTCAGAAATATGAAAATATTCTTAAATCATTGATTTATAATTAAGACTATTCGTATTCATTTATAACTAACATTTTATATATTTACAAGTGACATTTTTTTTAAAAAGAATTTACAACTGAATGTCCCTAAATAATAAGTGATGCATATATTTATGAGAATATATATATATATATATTTACATTGAATTTTCATAAACCCATTATTTCAGTAACTTTTCTAAAATTCCCTAACGGCTATCCTTAACTTCGTAAAGTTATAATTTATTCATTCACAATTAATTTTTTATTGATTCACAAATAACATTATTTAAATTTACAACTAACTTTACTTTATTTATGAGTCACATTCCATTAGTTATTTTAATAATAATTTATTTTTTTAATTATAAAAAAGATCATGGTCCTTCCATAACATTTTAATAATTCAAAGTCTTCAATTATTATTAATCCCTTTACAAGTTCTATTGTGCTTGGCAACATATAAGCAATAATATTTTTTTGGAGAGAGGGGATACTTAACTATTTTACGTGGTTTTGTTTAATTTGTTTTTTTTTTTTAATTATCACAGGTTGTATACATTGGTTGCATTTTTCTCTTTCTTGACTTTAACCATTGGTGACTGTATGCTTTTTTTGCCCCAATAAATGACATATTTTTTAGATCCTATTCATAAGGTATTTGAAATATTTTTCACATGTTTAAAAAAAAATTATCATATATTTATCATAATACCACAATATTTTACATGAACAAGCACAAATCAGGATAAAAATGAGAATCCAATTCCGTGCTTCCACAACTTCTCGAGTGCGGACCCCAAGGTAACTTTGCAGGTTTCCGCAACTTCTCGCACGTGATGGTCTTTTTTTAATTAGCGAATTAGAAGATTAGGAAATAAATATGGACACGTGGATTTGTCATTTTGTTCTTAGAATCTTAGTGCCTGTTTGTTTTGCGTCCAAAATCGATTTTTGGGTGTTTAATCGATTTTTAAAATAAAATTAGCCAAACAGCATATAATTGCCATAATCGATTAAGCATGCTAAAATTAATTTTTTTTAAAGCTATTCATACCTGCTTTTGGTTCTCATTTTGCCATATTAATTTGTCAATAATTTGTCAATAATTCATAATTGTGTTAAATAAAATTAAAAAATTTAACAATATTATATATAAATTTATCAGTAATTTAATTTTGTATGATAATTAATTATTGAGCTAGAATCAAGTTTTGAAATAAACTCTGGGAGATTGCTTATAGATTCAATTTTACTAGTAAATAATATATTTTACTTCTTAAATAAAGTTTAACAAATTTATTAATATTAAATACAACTTTATCAATAATTTAGTTTTGAAAAGTAATGTTTTTATGATAATTTATACAGTTGAAATTAATTTCAATATTTAAACAGATAATATTATAACATAATCAATTATAATTAAAATCTATTATTTAATTAATTATTTTTATAATTTATTATATTCAAATGAAATTCAAACCCTTCAGTGCTTTCTTGGCTTTTGCTTTGTCGATTGTACCATCAACTTGTACCGCTTGAGCACAGCTTTTTCCTTGCTTTTTAATCAAATTACAATTCTGTCACCAAGACAATGACATAGCTTGTTTGCTGACGATTTCCCGCCATTCACACACTGTTTCCGTTGTATCAGTATGAGAACAAAGAATTAGTCAATAACTACCCGTAAGAATATTAAATATCGTTCAGTGGACTTGTGAAGTGTATAAATGTATTTTATAAATAAAATTTCCTCCCATGAGACATCAGCTCGTAGTCATACTTGTGAGTCTCTCGAGCAGAGCTTCAAATTTCTCTCCCTCTGTTTTTGTTTTTGTTTTCTTCTCCGCAGGCAAATGCTTCTACAGAGGACCTGTTTGCTGCTGGCGGGTTGATCTGAGAGATACGCACCGATCACTGAGGAGAGCGCGGCAAATTCTAGGGGTAATTTCGTCCCAAAACACCAGTCAACTGTCAATTAACATATGAGCTGATGGTAACCACAAATTCAAAAATAAAGATATGAAATGTAGTGCATAACGTTGCTTGCAATTTTTAAATAAATAAAAAAACAATTATGAAAATTCATTGAAATTACGAAAAATCCTGCTAATAAATTAAAAAAAACAATTACGAAAATTCACGGAAAGTTTCCACACTTGGCGCAGAAACTCCCACTTAATTGACCAATTGAAAGACTCAAGCTCCCTCCTTTTTAGTTCCTGTACCATATATAAAGCTCTTCCTTTGCATTATTAATACGCGTTCCTACGTCCTCTTTATTTGTCCTTCACCGAAAAGAGAAAAGATCATACTCTGGTTCTCTGTTCAGAATGAAGAAGAAGAACACTAGCTGGGGAAGACGCTTATTGGGCTGGCTCCAAGATGGTTTCGTCCTCTCCAAGACTGTACCCTTCATCTGGGGTAACTAACATTAACTATAAATATTGTCTGGCAGATTAAACTAAACTCTCTTTGGAGTGATTCAGCGATGACTCACACACGCTTGTTCCTGCAATGATATTTACATTAATTCAGGTTTAGTCATGAGCCATGTTTTGGTACAAAACGCAGTGGTGGACGTGTTGATGGACTTCCTTACAGATGAAGATGGACATCATCAGAGTCCATGGAAAGCTGCTATACTTAGGAATTTGGTAGATCTGATATCAGCTGTGCTCGAAGTTGCTATGGCGCTCGTATCGGATACTTACACCGGTCCCTTCACTGTGATTATCTTCTGCGCCGCAGCATATGCCATGGTAAGCTACACCCGGCCTTTCTCAGATGCCATCATCTTTCTTCTTCACCTTTCTTCTCCTCCATCGTGAGTCATTATAAACCCGAATCCTTGAAACGCAAGAACCACCATGACTACCGTACCTTGCTAACGCATCCACGAGCGAAACCATAGCCATCGTCTTCCACACCAATGCTTTCGTCTCAGTTTCAAGCTTTGTCCTCCTTCATTTTCGAGTGTCCAACTTTCCATTTTCTCATCCACGCCTTTGAATTTCAAGCCTGGCTAGATCCGTCGAGCCAAAATGGCCATTTCTGGTCGATTCTAGCTGCACCATTACGCAGTTTTTCATTCGATTATGCTCTTTTTTTTTGGCCAGAGATTCGATTATGCTCTTTAAATCTCGGTTTCCGATATGTTATGGGTTTCCTTTCTTCTACTTCATTGATTACTTGAAACGGAAAGAGCAGAATGAAACAGAAAGAGCAAGAAACGAGCTAAAACTGAAGGCACACATAATGAGCATCATAAACTCTTTATAACCGCCCCTTAACTTCTGTAACTCCCCTTTAAATTTGTATGGTTCAGTTTCACGTATTCTAGGACTATAAATAGGACCTTGAGACTTGTGAAAGAGGGAGACTTCAGAGAATAAGAATTGCTTGTTGTTCATTCGGTTTCTGTGCCATTTTGGTATCAGAGTTGGTCCAGAGAGCGAGAGAGTGAGTTACAGTTGAGAAAGTACGCCGGAAAGAAGAGAGATTTAGAGGAGGAGTCCCTGACGTCTTCGCGTTTTACAAACCAAGCATTTTCTCAGAAAACTAACATCACCATCGTGCTCAGGAGGTCCGAAAACGTGGAACAAGAGGTTCCCCGTCACCGAAAACAGCCGCACGCGCCGTCATGCGCCACCGTCGGAAGACCACGCCCCTCGCTGCCGGTCCATGCGCCTTTACGCGCCATCCGTGAAGACGCTGACGTCAGCTGCCACGTCATCGTTTTGACCGGTCAACGACAGGTCAGCCTAGTAGTTTTCTGCCACGTGTCACAGTCGCCACGTCACTGTGCCCAGTCAGCCAACTTTTCAAAAATTACATTTTTCGCCCCAAATCTTTCAGTAATTCCAAATTTACCCCTATTTTTTATGAAATTTCATATTGACCCCAAATTTTTCAGAAATTCCATTTTAACCCCTAAACTTTCCTAAAATTACACTTTTGCCCCTTGATTTTACCTGAATTCCAGTTTAACCCCTATATTTTTCATAAATTTCAATTTGACCCATCATTCTTCTAGAATCGCTATTTTTACCCCCTAGACAGTCCAAAATCTCCATTTTGCCCCTAGCCTTTGAAAAAATCTCACTTTACCCCTATATCCTTAATGTTTCCAATCGCACCCCAATCTTTATCCCTAGCCTTGACACTTATCCAAAATGCCTCCAAGACGTAGACATGTTAAACAACAACAGAGAAAACTTAGAGAGAGATTCGGGAAGCAGTAGTTCGTCATCTATTGAAAATCGCCGCCGCCCACGACAACAACAATTCTGCCCTAATGACATCAAGGTTGACATTCTTGAATTCGAGGGAAGGCTCCAGCCAGACGAGTTTGTAGATTGGCTGCAAACTGTTGAACGAGTATTTGAATACAAGGAGATTCCAGATGCGCAGAAAGTCAAAATTGTCACACTCAAACTCAAGAAACATGCTTCTATTTATGGGAAAACCTCAGACGGAAGTGAGAACGTGAGGGAAAGCGCAAGATTGAAACCTGGGAAAAAATGAAATGCCAGCTCACCAGGAAATTTTTACCAGATCATTACCACCAGGATAATTTTATCCAGTTGCAAAATCTTCGACAGAGATCTTTATCTGTAGAAGAATATACTAGAGAGTTTGAACAACTCATGATGAAGTATGATATTCAAGAGAAGGAGGAGCAAACAATAGCCCGGTACCTTGCAGGTTTAAACACAGATATCAGTCGTCCAGTCCAGCTTCAACAATATTGGACTTTGGATGATGTCATCCGTCTGGCCATGCGTGTTGAGAAGCAGATGCTCAAGAGATCCACTTTCCAACCTTCATCTTCTAGGAGTTATCCAGAAGGCCGTAAAGCAAAATTTCAGTAGACCAACTCCTCAAGCAAGCCACAACCTACTGCTATGTGCAAACCACCATCCAATGCTGCCAAGGAATCTGGTTCTAAAGCAATCAAATGCTTTAAATGCCAAGGATTTGGCCACATTGCTGCGGACTGTCCTACACGAAGGGTTGTCACCATTCGAGAAGGATCAGGGTATGAAGCACTTGAAGAAGATGAGGAGGACGATGAGTTTTATGGCACTGATCCCGTATATGACGAGGAGGTCACAACTGCTAATCAAGGAGAAGCATTGGTGCTTAGACGAAGTCTGCATACAACAGTAGTCAAAGAAGAACCTTGGTTACGATGCAACATTTTTCACACTCGTTGCACGGCCCAAGGAAAAGTTTATAATGTCATCATTGACAGTGGAAGCTGTGAAAATGTAGTATCTAACTACATAGTGGAGAAATTGAAGTTGCCAACACAAGATCATCCACAACCTTACAAGCTTCACTGGCTCAACAAAGGGAATGAGATAAAAGTTTCTAAATAATGCCTTGTGACCTTTTCGATTGGGAATCGATATTGTGATGAAGTTTTATGTGATGTTGTTCCCATGGATGCATGCCACCTTCTCTTGGGGAGGCCATGGCAATATGACCGACATGCTATGCATAACGGGCGAGCGAACACTTATTCTTTTACGAAAGATGGTGTCAAGTTTACACTAGTGCCTCTACCACCCAATGAGATTAGCCAATCTTCAAGGGAATCTAGTGTTTCTAAGCCGTTAGTGTCTTTGTTGACTAAGGAGGAATTCAAGGTGTCAAAATCCGAAGCCCAAATAATGAGCATTATTCTGGTGCTTGAGGTGAACGATGAGACGGCCAATCCACCTGGAGTCATTCCGTTATTGTCAGAATTTTCAGATGTAATATCCGATGAGATACCACTAGGGTTGCCTCCAATGCGAGACATACAGCATGCCATTGACTTCGTTCCAGGAGCAGTCATTCCTAATAAGCCTGCTTATAGGATGAGTCCCCAGGAATATGCCGAAGTCCAACGGCAAGTTGAAGAGTTGTTGAAGAAAGGATTAGTTCGAGAAAGTATCAACCCTTGTGCTGTACCTGTTCTTCTAGTACCTAAGAAGGATGGAAGTTGGAGAATGTGCATTGACTGTCGAGCCGTCAACAAGATCACTATTAAGTATCAGTTTTCGATACCTCGGCTTGATGATATGCTGGACCAATTGCATGGTGCCACTACTTTCTCCAAAATTGACCTTCGTAGTGGGTACCATCAAATCAGAATTCAGCCAGGAGATGAGTGGAAGACCGCTTTCAAGACCAGAGATGGCTTGTACGAGTGGAATGTGATGCCTTTTAGATTAACAAATGCCCCTAGCACATTTATGCGCCTGATGAATGAGGTATTGAGACCCTTCATTGGTAAATTTGTTGTTGTGTACTTTGACGATATTCTTATTTACAGTAAGAATCAAGAGGAGCATTTAGATCACTTGCGGCAAGTTTTGCAAGCTTTGCGTGAGCAGAAGCTTTATGCAAATCTCAAGAAGTGCACCTTCCTCACCAACGAAGTTGTGTTCTTGGGTTACATCATTACCGCGGAAGGTGTTCGCGTTGATCCAAGTAAAGTTGCAGCCATTGACAGCTGGCCAATTCCAAAATCTATCCAGGAGGTTCGAAGCTTCCACGGATTAGCTTCTTTCTATAGGAGGTTCATCCGTAATTTTAGCTCAATTGCCGCACCACTTACAGACTGCACCAAAGGAGAGAAGTTTCAGTAGACAGAGCAAGCTCAGAAAAGCTTTGAGGAGCTTAAGAAGAAGTTGACCGAAGCTCCAGTCTTAGCTCTTCCTAATTTTAACCAAGTATTTGAAGTTAGCTGTGATGCTTCTAACACCGACATTGGTGCTGTCTTAAGCCAGGAGGGCCATCCCATTGCCTTTTTTAGTGAGAAGCTCAATGATGCCAAGCTCAGATATTCTACTTATGACAAGAAATTTTATATCATTGTCCGAGCTCTTCAATATTGGAGTCATTATCTCCTAAATAAAGAGTTCATACTTTTTTCGGATCATGAGGCTCTCAAGTATTTGAATTCCCAGCAGAAGATCAGCCGCAGACATACTCGTTGGAGTGAACTCTTACAATCTTATCCATTCCTTATCAAACATAAGGCTGGAACTCTGAACTCTGTAGCTGATGCCCTTAGTCGTCGCCATGTGCTACTTACAACATTGCAAACTAAGGTTGTTAGATTTGACCTTATCAAAGAGTTGTATCAGGATGATCCTGATTTCTAAGGAGTGTGGGAAGCAACTGTAAATCAACCTTTCCACCAATTTTACAGGCATGATGGTTTTTTATTTCGAGGTGAAACCCTCTGTATTCCACAGGGTTCCTTAAGAGAAGCCATAATTTGGGAAGCACATGACGGTGGATTAGCTGGACATTTTGGAAGGGATAAAACAGTTGATTTGGTGAAGGAGAAATTTTACTGGCCTCGTCTTGAATGGGATGTCAACAGGCATATACAAAGATGCAGAATTTGTTACTTGGCTAAATCCAAGGGTCAGAATACCGGATTATACATGCCTCTGCCAATTCCAGAAGCACCGTGGGAAGATGTAACCATGGATTTTATTCCAGGTTTACCACAGACTCAAAGGCAAAAAGATTCTATCATGATAGTTGTGGATCGTTTCTTAAAAATGGCCCATTTTATCCCATGCCAGAAGACAAATGATGCTGTTCAAGTAGCAGACTTGTACTTTAAGGAGATTGTGCGTCTTCATGGCGTTCCTAAAACTATCACTTCTGACCGTGATGTGAAGTTTCTTAGCCACTTTTAGCGGACGCTATGGAAGAAGATGGGAACTAAGCTCCAATTTAGCAGCGCTAGTCATCCCCAGACAGATGGTCAAACTGAAGCTATAAATAGAATTCTTGGTAATCTTCTTCGCAGTTTCGTGGGGAAGAATTTGAAGCAGTGGGATCTTATTCTTGCTCAAGTTGAGTTTGCTTATAATAACTCTGTCAATCAAGCAACTGGGAAGTGTCCGTTTGAAGTTGTTTATGGCACTCGTCCCCTTAGTCCACTAGACTTGAGCCCTTCAATTGATAAGCAGCAATACAACTTTGATGCTGACCAAAGGGCTAAGGAAATTAAGAAGTTGCATAAGCAAGTCCGCGAGCGAATCCAAAAGCAGAATTTGAGATACAAAGCTCAACGTGACAAGCATCGAAGACAGCAGACTTTTAAGGTAGGAGATTTGGTTTGGATACATCTACGAAAGGAACGATTTCCTAAACAGCCAAACACCAAGTTGTCTCCAAGAGCTGATGGTCCGTTCAAGATAGTGCAAAGGATCAACAACAATGCTTACAAGGTGGAATTACCTGGTTCTTATGGTGTATCTGCAACTTTCAATGTCGCTGATTTATCTCCATACGTTGATGAAGATGATGAATTTGACTCGAGGGCGAGTTCTTCCTAACTCGAGGAGGATGAAACGGAAAGAGCAGAATGAAACAGAAAGAGCAAGAAACGAGCTAAAACGGAAGGCACACATAATGAGCATCATAAACTCTTTGTAACCGCCCCTTAACTTCTGTAACTCCCCTTTAAATTTGTATGGTTCAGTGTCACGTATTCTAGGACTATAAATAGGACCTTGAGACTTGTGAAAGAGGGAGACTTCAGAGAATAAGAATTGCTTGTTGTTCATTCGGTTTCTGTGCCATTACTTTTCTTTAATTTGATTTGTGCTTTGTTTCATCTGTTTTGAAGTTGTGCTAGTTGATTGAACCAGCAATATATATAGTTTTGATTTGCGCTACTTGGATCGACTATGAAATTGTCTTGCCGATGGGAGGGAAATCAAAATTTTAGCTAGGGTCATTTAGACGTTTTTCATTTTTATATGCATTTAATTAAATATGAAAAAGAAAAATTTATTCTCCTCATTCTTAATAACATATACCAAACAAAATTATCATGCATTACATGTTTTTGAAGATTTTATTAAAAAATTATGTTCTCATGTGGATCAATAAATAATACAATTAATTTAAGAAGAGATAGAGTGACATTGATCCAAAGTAAATTACATGTTTTGGGGTCAACGAATGATCAATACAGATACTAGCATAATCATTTTAATTAGGATCGATCCATTACTTAAGATTACTAATTAATTATTTGTTGAAGGAATACTGAAAGATCATATAAAAAAAGTATTTTTAATGCATGTGCAGGGGTTGATGCTACTAGGGATTCGTGGCATGTTGATTTTCGCAATAGTACTTATTGCGTTAGGCAAAGCTGGGGAAGAACCAACTACTGAATTTTTTTATGATCAACTGTCGACGGAAAAAGTAAATAAAAAACGTACTGGAACTGACAAAGAAGAAAAATATCGCCCTGGATTTTTGTGGCGTTTGACTGCTTCCTTCACTGGCGCTGCTATAGCGATCTTTTGGTTAGGCAACACCCGCTGGCTGACAAGGTTCAAAGTTTCGCCTCTTGTTATGGAAATTGTGTGTTTGTTATTCTTCCCTAGGATTCTTTTCTATTACACCGAGAGAGGAAGCTAGCGGGAACAATTCCGATGCTGAAAGCAGGGGAGAAAGAAATGAAACTGTTCGCACGGAGGAGCGATTGAGGGACATGAAGAGCCTTGAAAGTACAAAGAGCGAGGAAGCTAGCAAGAACATTTCCGATGATGAAAGGGGAGAAAGAAATGAAGCGGTTCGAAGTCCTCCTATCAAAGTACTCTCGGTCTTGGGGTTCATCTTCATCTCGTACAGTTTGGTTTTTACTTGCGGCGACACTTACTTTGTTGTGCAAACAAGCAAGTTGGATTTTAATGTGGGTGAATTGGATGTTCCTGTTATTGTTTTCTTTGTACTCCAATCTTCAGTTGCTTCTGTAGTTAGATTGATCCAGTCAAGACTAAAACTGTTGGAACCAATTTGGAGCATGGCTGTTGGGATGTTTTGTTCATCACCTTGCTGTTTTTGGGCTTGGCTAGTGGAACGTGGAAGTCTTCCCTTGAGCATCTGGGTTTTAACTCCACAGTATTTGCTGCTAGGACTAATGGAAGGATTTGCAGAGTTCGGACTAGAGAGTTTCCTTCGAAATCAGTTGGTGCCTAAATCAACGAGAAAATTTGTGTATCCGGGCTTTGTAATGCTGTCCGGGATCGTCGTCAGCATACTATTTGCATTAATTTTCGTTAGCCGGATCCGCCTGGATTGGTGTTTTCTCATATTGGCATCACAAAGTTTCGTGTTCTCTTGCATTTATGCATGGTTTGCCAAGTTTCAAACGAAGGGTCTGTTGGGAGGACGAGTGAGTTCGAATGAGTCCAGGTGAATATATATTAATTAAGACGGAGTTAATTAGTTCAGCTAATCAGTTTAGTTGTCTAGTTGTAATTTGCAATTAGCTGCTCATACATTCTTCTTGCATGCATTCTTTTGATGCTCTGCATGTTGTGATGATTAGATCTCGCACCAGCTCAGACGCTCAGCCTAGTCAGCAAGAGAATGGTGAAGCGGCGAGTCACGTGAATCGACAAGTAGGAAGAAGCAAGACGATCAGAAGGAAGAATTCGCGGGAGCAGCGAGTAGAAGTTTAACGGTATTCAATTGGCAGGGCACGTTTTGATGGAATAAGCATCATGGTTTTAATCTTAGTTCTTTCTTGTCTTCTGCTTTCCCTATTCTACCACCAGCTCGTCCCTCTTGCACATAGCTTTTTTCCTTGCGTTTTAATCATATTAAATTGCTGTCATGAATTTTCCGAATGGGATATCAGCTGTCTTCAAACTAGGAGTGACACACATATCAGAATCTCGCCCAGCCGGTCGATTCATTGTCATTATCTCCTGCGCCGCAGCATATACTATGGTAAGCTATCATGTCTTTGATATTTATAAGCCATACACACGCTGAATCATGAATATACCGTCCTCATCTTCTCGGATTTGGGATGTTTATTGTTCTCTCCGCAATCCTTTAATACTTCAAATCTTAACCCTTCATTTTAGTTAATAGTTAGAGCAATTTCATTTAATTCCCTCCCAAAGGAAGGGTTAAGATTTAAAACGTACAATGAGGGCTAGGAATTAGGAGGGAAAAGTGAGATTGAGAGGTGTTGACACTAACAGGTGAAAATATAGTTTGAGTGGTGGCCAAGGATATTGTCCTTAAGAGCTATTCCGCTATATCATCACTACTACAAAATAAGTTTACAGGAGCGCTTTTTTTTTTACTTTAGGAAGCGCTCGATACGAAATATAGAGGAGCGCTTAAAAAAAGCGCTCCTGTATATACGCTATACGGGAGCACTTTTCGAAAAGCGCTCCTGTAAGGGAGCTACATACGGGAGCGCTCTCTACAAGAGCGCTCCCGTATGCAACCATACTGGAGCGCTTTTATAAAGAGCGCTCCCGTATGAACCATATAGGAGCGCTCTCTAGAAGAGCGCTCCTGTATGTTACTTTACAGGAGCGCTTTTCAAATGAGCGCTCCCGTATATTACTTTAATTTTTTTTAAATCAGATTTTTGAAATTTCTCCTTTTACGTCTCTTTAATAATGACAAATCATAATATCAAAAACTAATTTAAAAATAATATTAACATAAAAATTTATATACAAGAAAAGAATTTGAAACTGATACAAAAATTTCAATTTCCTAACTAACTTAGTTTAATTTCTAATAAGTCTAACAAATGAAACTATTGTTATTTTTCTAACATTGAAATCTAACTTCCTATCACAAACAGCCAATAATATATTCTGACAACTCTTCAACTAAATCTTCTATTTGCTCCATAGTAAAATACGAACATCTTACTCCAACAAAATACTACACAAGATATGAAAGCAATATATAAGTAATTAACATTATATCAACTTAATTTTAAAGTTTTTGACTTACATTTTCAGGAATGATCAACTCTTGTTGTGTGATTACTTCTCTCATAAACTTCATAACATAGTATCCACACTCCTAACCTTGTAATTGTATAGGTACCTATAAAACAATAAAAGATGTCATTATCAAAATATGGTGGAAATAAATTCTAATTTAATTTAAAATACTTCAGCGATGAAGTTATATATATGAATCATTTCATCAAGACGGTCAACATCATATGTCCCACTATCACGATCAAATGTTGAGTAGCTCGCACTATCCCTCCAATCATTTGCATCATTCCTTGTCTCCCCATGCATGGTCCAACAAGTATAAGTTGGATCAATCCCATTACAGATTAAATGATCTTTCAATTCTATTGGCTTTACTCTTTTTCCATAGCAACATTTCAAACAAGGACATATGACTCCAAGGGGGTCTTGATCACAACAAAATGCAAATTCAATGAATTCATCCACACCATCCCAATATTCTCTAGATAGTTGATTAGCCGATATCCACTTATGATCCATATCACTAATATGATTATCAAAATTCAATAAACAAAAGACTTAGATTTCTATAAAAAAAATTCAACAACATCTTCCTTAAAAGAAGAACCTCCCAAATGATCAAACAATCAAATTCCACAACATAATACATTTAAACTCAAAAAATTAATTCATCCAAATAAAAATTTAGTAGCATAATGCATCTAAATTCTGTCAATCAATTGTAATTTAATTAATAACAATAATCTCCCTTAAAAGTATATTTCATAAATAAAATAAAAATGTTCAAGTAGTTTCCTCAACTTTAATCTAATTATCAACTACAAATACTCCATAATTCTAATATAAATAACTCCAATTCATATATTATCTATAATATTGATTATCAAAAAAATATATATGAAATTTATTCTCAAATATATATAAATATATCAATATATTACATTATAAATTAATTATTAAAAAAATACCTTTACAGTGTAGTCTTCACGGCAGAAAATGGAAGTCTTCACGGCAGTAGCGGAGGTCTTTGCAGCGTTGCTTCCTCGGCTGTACAGCAATGACACACGGCTACAACGGAGGTCTTCACGGTGTCGCTTCCTCCGGTGTACAGCAGCTGCACAAATCTGGAACAGCAATGTAGATCTAGAATAGTGATGCAGGAGATGGCGGTGACGGCGACGGCAGCGTAAAAACAGAGACAGATGGTGTGACATGACACAGAAATGAACAAACAGTGATGAACACTAATCTGGAACAACGAACAGCAGCGAACGATGATTTGGAACAACGAACAGTGGCGAACGATGATCTGGAACAGCGAACAGCGGCGGACGACGATCTGGAACAGTGAACAGCGACGGAAGATAGACTGATACAGCGATGATCTGGAACTTGTTGGGAACGCACAACCTCAGCAAATGAGAGAGAGGTTTGAAAGAAACTCATGAATAGGGAAAAGAAAACTGACGGGAGGCAGAGATATAAAAGACCACCTCTTCCGGAGCGCTCTTCAAAGAGCACTCCGGAAGATCTCTCTTTCGAAGCGCTCTTTGACGAGCGCTCTGGAAGAACAACTCTTTCGGAGCACTCGTTAAAAGAGCGCTCCGAAAGATGAGCTCTTTCGGAGCGCTCATTCCAAGAGCGCTCCGAAAGAGTTGATCTTCCGGAGCGCTTAACTACGAGCGCTCTCGAAGGTCTTTTTAAATTTTTTTATAATATTCTATTTATATTAATTAGGAACATTATCTTATTGAAAAGCCTTGACATACAGGAGCGCTTTTCTAAAAAAGCGCTCCGTAAATTCCGCATTTACATTTTAGAGCGCTTTTTAAAGAAGCGCTCCTAAATACCCGCTCCTAAAGATATATTCTGTAGTAGTGCATGTTGATCGCACAGTAGCTCCTCAGGATTAAACAGACTTTTCTTACTAAAAGTAAAGACACAGAACACCAGAAATTCACATAACATACTCAGACAATGACACAATGAATTAGTATGATAGAAGAGGAGAGAAAGGTCAAGAGTGCCAAAGCTTTCTTTGAAATTATGGCAAGCATTGTCTTTTATAAGTAGGTCCCATAATGCTGGGCAATAAAACCACCTTAATCACAATTAAAAAATGGTTTCAAATAATAATGTTATTTAAATTATATGTTATAAAATAATAAATAGAATTAAATAATATTAATTTATAACAATTCCTTCTAAAATACTTAAAAAATATTTTATAATATTCAACAAGAGGCACTGTAGAGAGAGAAAAAAGGGGTTCAGTTGTTTAGATTTGGATTTCCTCCTTTGAGGGAATCCTCCTCTATCCCTCAGACAAGGGACAGTAGAATCTATGCTTTTCAAATTTTAATTTAGATTATTTTAAATTTTTTTATTTTATACTTATTAAAATAAAATTATAAAAATGTTTTAAAAATATGTTTGATTATTAAAATAGATAGTTCAGATTTTATTTAAAATTATCTGAATAATTTTTATAAAATAAAAATTTATAAATATTATTAAAAATTTTAATAAATATTTTTGTCACTAATTTGAATGGTTCAATTCAATATTAAACTTTTATATTTTTAAAATTGACTATCCAGATATATTTTGGATAATGAAGATTTAATATTAATTTTTTTATATTTTTTATAAATTAACTATCCAGATATATGTTAGACAGTAACTATTTAAAATTAATCTTTTTATAATTTTTATAAATTATAAAATATTTTAATATTAAATTTGAACCTTTTAAATTAAATTTAAACTATCTAGGTTGGTGATTAAGTAGATTTATTAAAATTTCTATAATTTTTATTTTAATAAATATAAAACTAAAAATTAAAAATTTAAATTGAAATATCTATATTAAATTTGGAGAATTCAAACTTCACCATCTCTCAACAGAGACACAAGGAGGGTTCCTCATAAGAGGGAATCTGAATCCATATTGATATATTATCTAAATGAAGTACTCCCTCCATTAAAAAATGTAAAATATTTTTTGAGAAATTAGATGTTCAAAAATATAAGACATTTTTAATCTTTTGAGGTATAATTATTGTCTTTTTTTTAAAAAATTTCTTATTGATAGTGACTTTATATTTATTATAAGGTGTTTAATAGGGGTACATATGAAAAAAGAGGGTTAGCTAGAAAATACGTAACTACTTTATTAGATGATGAGATTCAGTTAAAAAATACCTTATATTTTTAAACGAAGGGAGTACATTTTATTTAACTATTTACATATATATGTTTATACATTACAAAAATATCGCCCCTCGCTAGTATGAGATCGTAGTTCCCATTGTATTTTATCGGATGTTTCCGAAACCTAGTTCCCATTATAACCATCACATCATATGCCCATAAGCATACATTTTTTTTATATAAAATACGCATTATTTCATTAGAAGAATATAATAATTTACCATGACAAAAAAAAAAAGAAAAGAACATAATAATTTACAAATGAACGACGTCAAAAGAGTGTATAAATTCAAAAATTTAAGGGATTTGTCGTCACGCGTCAAGTTTAAACATCAAAATTTCTGAAACGAGAAATGCAAACTTTACTGATCAAATAAAAATTGTGTATATTCTTGATTGCAGGGATTGATGCTGCTATGGGTTTGCGCCTCGTCAACTTTTAACCTTGGTGTGGTGATTTTCGCGATAGTACTTGTTGCGTTTGGCATAAAAATAACAAAATATATATATATATATATATAGATGAGTTGGAATCCATGAAAACGGAAATTGGACCATTGACTACGTATTTATTTTTCTTCTCTGGGATTTTCTGCTACTACCCTGAAGACAGGCCACCAGGAAGTCCTCTCACTACCATTTATAGGGTCTTTAAGGAAGCTATTAAGAAACGTAGGTTGCCATGCCCTTCTTCAAAAGCGGGTTATTCAGAAGAGCCCTTTTTGTCAAAGAGAAGATGATAATAAGGTTCTCTTGTTGCGTCGCCAGTCGTCACCCATCATTTTTCTCGTCTTGGATAAGGCCGCTGTAAAGAACAATTCCAATGGTGAAAGGGGAGAGAGAGAAGGGAACGAAGAAGAGGTTTGTACGGCAGAGCAAGTGAGTGACGTGAAGAGCCTTGATTTCAGTTTACCCCTGGGCTCACCTTCTTCGCCTACACCTTGGTTCCTGCTTCTGGTAACACTTTGTTCTGCAAATTCTCACCTTGCTCTGGTGGATTTCTTTGCACTTAAGTTTGTTATTGCTTATGTGGTTAGAAATATAATCCAATCACCAAGGATAAGAGAAAAGGTGAAACCAATTTGGAGCACAACTGTCGGGATGTTGTGTTCAGTACTTTGCTGTATTGCGGCTTGGCTAGTGGAATGGCATCGGCTGTCCTTGTCTAGAGAACAGCCAGATAAGAAAATTATTTCCCTAAACATCGTGGTTTTAACTCCACAATATTTCCTACTAAGGCTAATGGAAGGATTTAATGAACATGAAATGAAGACTTTTGTGCAGGATCGAGCGCCTGAATCAATGAAAACATTTGTGGAGCTGAGCATTGAAATGCTATCAGGGATAATAAAAGCTATTAGAGATAAGAGAGACTAGGGAATATTGGAAAATGTCATGTCTATTGCTATTGTGATAAGTACAATATATACAACGAGAAAGAGACAGCCTAATAATGATTATTTACAACAATATTTATCAAATAATATATTTCAATAATGGCATAATAAATAGTAATATATTTTTAAAATATTCTAGATAACATACTCCCTCAAACTCAAGATAACTTAATAGAGAGCAACTTGAGTTTGTTTATCAGAAACTGAAAGTTGCTTAGATGAAAAGACTTTATAAATAAGTCTGTCGGTTGATATTTGGTTTAAATTAGAACAAGTCAGATGGTGCCTTGAACAACATGCTGTCAAGTAAAGTTGCAATCAATCTCAATGTATTTGGTTTACTCATGAAACACATAATTATTAGCAATCTTGTTTACAACTTGATTATCCCAATAAATGTGTGTGGAAGAGTTCTAAGATTCTCCCAACTCACCAACTAACAAAGTACCTCAAAAATAGTGTTTGCTAATGCATGGCATTTTGATTCATCACTGGAGAGAGAGGCTAATATTTACTTTTTACTTCTCTCATAGATAAGAGAATGACCGAAGAAGATATAGAAACTAGTCGTAGATTGTTGATCATCATGATCACCACTCCAATTAGCAGCAGAGTAAGCTCGTAGTGCAAGAGAGAAGCTAGCATAGAAATGAAGCCCATGATACAAAATACCACCAAATGATCTAAAGAACCGTGCATAATGAGTTGTGCAAGGCTCTAACATAAACTAGTTGACAATGTGGACTACATAAGCAATGTTAAGATAGGTGACAACAAGATAGATAAGCCCTAACTAGCTGGCAATAATGGGTGGGATTATCCAACAAGATACTCTTAGTAGACGTATAGTAAACATTCAGTTCAATAGATTTCAACCTTCTCATCAGAAAGGTGAGCTTGAGATATCAAATCAATGGCATACTTGACTTGAGAGAGAGATATATATACCATTACCCCCATGATAGACCTTAAGCCCAATAAAATAGTTCAATTTGCCAGGATCCTTCATTTTAAATTGCTGGCCCTAATATGTCTTGATTTCTTGAACTTTTCCTCCTGATCATCATGTCATCAACATACAATAGCAATAGAACAATATCGTAATTAGCAGTAAAGTGAACAAAATGAGCCGAGTTATGAGGATTACAAGTGAATCCAGTTGACGCGTAATATTACTAAACTTAGCAAACTATGCAAGAGGAACTTGTTTGAGCCTATGTAAAGCTTGATGAAGATGATAGACCTTGCCTTTCGGATGTTGATAGCCAAGTAGAGGCTTCATATACACTTCTTCTTCTAAATCTTGATTTAGAAATGCATTTTTAAAATCCATATGATGAAGAGGCCAGTGCTTAACAACAATAATGGCTAGAAGGTACGAGCAACAGGTGCAAAAGTTTCCTCATAATCCTTAGGCCACCAAGCAGGCCTTATGTTGCTTCAAAGAGCCATCAAAATTAGTCTTATTCTTGTGGACCCATCGGCACCTAACCTAAGTTTTACCAAAAGGAAGATTAACAAGATCTTAAGTATTATTTTCTCTAGGGCTAGCAATTCCTCATCCATAACTTGCTGCCAAAGGGATTATGAGATGTTTCCTTAAAGGATTTGTGTTCCTAAAACTAGAGAGTGGTGGAAAAATAATTGTAATTATTAAGGTAAAAAGGGAGGATTTTTACACGATTGGGCGGAGAGTCTATGGACGATATAGACTCAGTAATCATTACTAGTGCTAGAGGAGTAATAGGTGTGATAATAGGCATATCTAGAGTAGGCACAGTATCAGTTATGGAAATGAGCTTAATAAAAGAGTCTGTACCTGAATAATCAGGCAAAAGATCAGCAAAAATATATATAAAAATGGAAGGTGAAAAAGATGAGGAGAGCAACGAAAGATTGATCAAAGATGAAAACTTGATATTTCTCAAAAGAAAACATGCTGAGAAATGCGAATATGATAAGAGAAAGGATCCCAACAATGATAACTTTATGCTTAAAATCATAACCAAGGAAACAACAATGATAACTTTATGCTTAAAATCATAACCAAGGAAACAACAATGATAACCTTGAATTTTCTTTGTCTCATGAGATAGAAGAACAACATAGGCACAAGCAAAGACTTTTAAAAGACTATAATAAGGATGTTAACCATAGAGACGCTCAAAAGGAGAAATGTTATCAATGATAGGAGACAAGAGATGATTGATGCAAAAGATAGAGTTTAAAGTTTATTCACCTAAAAATGTTCAAGACAAGAAGAAGAAATGAGTAATGTTCTAACAAAGTCAAGAATATGATAGTATTTAAGCTCAGCACAACCATTTTGTTGAGAAGTGTATGGTCAAGAATACTAAGAAATAATGCCTTGAGAATTAAGAAAGTTAAGTAATTTAGAATCACGATATTTCAAAGCATTATTATGACAAAAAATTTGGATGACTTTAGAATATTAAATGTGAATCATAGTAGCAAATTAGATATAAGGTTTAGGTAACTCAAATAGATATTTCATGATATAGATCCAGGTAAAATGAGAAAAGTTAACAACAAAAATCACAAAGTATCAGGATCCCCTATAGAGGGAGTAGGTGCAAGACCCTAAATATCATAAATAATCAAATCAAATGGAGAAATAGTAATGGAATTAATTTTGTGAAAAGACAAAGTGAGTTGTTTAGCAATTTGACAAAAAATACATTGTAAAGACTGAATATGAACATGACCTAAAAGACTACTAGAAATTAAAGCCCACAATTTATTAAAAGAAGGGTGAGTAATAGGACGATGCCATAAGTCAATAGAGAAATTAGGAGAAGAGGATGTAAAGGTAGCACACAATGTGAGAGTAGTGACCTTAGCTAGGTGCATCAAGGGGAGCTCAAACATATGACCAACTTTATGCCTGGTCCTAATAACCTGTCCTACTTGAGAATCCCTCACAACACAGCCACCTTTGCTAAATAATACATCATAACCTATATTAGCAAGTTGTTTAACAGAGAAAAGGTGAAACTAATGATAGTAACAAAATATATATTATGAATAGATAAGGAAGGCAAGGAGACAGTACCAATTTGACTAACAAAAATTTGAGAATTATTAACAATGTGTACAGGATAGCTAGTAGAGTTAGATGTCATAGAGGAGAAGAAATTTTCCTAACCTATCATATGATTGCAACTAGCAGAGTCAAAATATCAAGTAAATTTACCATTTGAAGTAGAAAAAGGTAGTAGATGGACTAGAGAAACAGGAGATAAGTGTGCTCAATAAAGATTCAAGTTCAATCAGAAAGAATTCTAAAGTAGAATAAACCTCAAGTGCAACAGGGAAGGATCTTGAAGGAGACTAAGGAAAATCATATTTTTCCAACCAAAGATAGTAATTGCAACCATTTAATGTAATGGAGATGGGTTGAGCAATCTCTAACTTTACCATTTTTAAGGAAAAGAATAAAAAATGCATTAATAAAAAAATTCAAATATCACAAAGCAGCACAAATTAGGGAACCAACTATAAGTACAAGGTCATGCTCCATAGAGGTTGTAGTGCGAATAAAATAACTTACACACCAAGAAATGAATCTATAAAGTTTCCCTTACTAATCTACAATTAACTCCACAATTGAGGTAATCACAAGACTAACTAAAATGAATTACCAAGTTTGAAAATTTTACATAAATAGGATCTCAAGTTTTCAAAACTTAAAATGTTATAAAATCATTTCATAAACTAAAATTAAAAAAAAAACTTGTATATAAAAGCATGCACATCATACAAGATAAGATAACATCAAATTTGGGTCAAAAAAGCAAAAATAATGATTTTAGAAAAATATGCCATGGCATAAAATTTTACATTACGACTTAAAATGCATAACCCACATGCTATCATGGCAGATTTTCTGGCCAAATTTCCAACATGCCCATTTCTTTGTTTGATATCTGATTGGGGAGATCTAGGTGTTTACAGAAAGTTTTCTTCAAGCTCTAGCTAATGGTACTAGTTTGCATTCAAATCATTTATTAATCAAAAGTTGGACACTAAAATAAAAAATTACTCATTTTTGTTTTCAAAACATAACTTGGGTGTCCAAAATCACAACCATATGTCATAAGCTCACAACCACTCATAGATCACCCTTAATAGACTCAATAAGATCTGTGCAACACACCACAATACTCCAATAACATGCACAACACATTTTTAATGCCCAATCCCTTAATCTAAAAAATGACAAGAGACTCTTAATCATGTAATTCTATATCTAAATCATCATCATTCACAAATATACTTACTCTTTACTTGCACAAGTATTTTGGCCATATTTAAATTTTACATTGAATTTACATACAACCTAGGGCCCAAGATACACAACTTAGATAAATCAAATAATGCAAGTAAGTAAAAACATGCAATCTCATAGTTGGCATTATTAAGATAAATTATATACATCAACTCTTAAATAAATGAGACCTATAAATCTAGGATAGAAATCCTAAGCCTCTGACTATTTCCCTTAATCTTGTCCTAATGAGCTAGTACCTATAATATTAAAGAGAAAGAAGTAAGTACAACTACTTAATAACTAAAGTTAATCTAGCCTATACAAACACATGTTAATTAATCATAGTAATGCAAATGTCATATTTAAACGAAACATATTCACATATTAAACCACCAAATTCATAGAGTCACAAGACTAATAATCATGTGATATCAAATTATTTAGCATATAAGGGTCACAACACTAACAACCATGTGCCCTTTATAAAATGTACAAGACTAAAAAAATAACAATCATGTGGCCATATAATAATATGCATGATCAATGCCAACCTTATATCTTTCTAATACCTTTGACATGAAATCAGTGATTGTTTAGTGGGATTTGTCCTTGTCATAGGACTATTCAAGCCTTTCACTTTTGAGAGCTACTCGGCCAAGGCTACTAAGTCACTTATGAGTCATGGTTTTCCCTAATATTAACAACTATGAGGTGTTGTACTCCTAAGCTAGTCTCTCTATGAACTGACAGAGACTAGTTAGGTTTCCCTTAACAAACAAGTGGAACAGTCCCTCAAAGAACAAGTAAGACAATAAAATAAAGAGGTAAACCATTGAGCTTTGAATAGTGGCCTTACCATGTGGATTTCCAATATCATGAAATGAAATCATGTCTAATACATAATATATGCAATTATTCATCAAGTTCTCCACATGGCATACACGTATCATACTCATTACTTTTACACTCCTATCATAATTTCATCATTTTCTAAATCCATGTTTTCTTCAAATCATGCTTAAACAAAGCATAAGAAATAATTCACGCAATCAAATTCTTTTTCACAACAAAACCATTAAATATTAACTTTATGCCAAAGTTTGCATTATTTCATATATTCAAAAACATACTCATCTTTTATTCAATTATAAATGACTATAATTAATTAACAAACAAATGCACAAACTTTAAACCTTCGAAAGGTTAAAGGTTTATCCCTTAATAAAAATACTTCACAGCTATACCAAAGCTTGAATGGTGTACAAGATTATTAATCTACAATTAATCATATCAATCATCATTAATATCATCATAAATACTCTTCCAACTTCCATTAATCAACACTTTAATTATCCAAAATTTCAATCTCTTACACTTTATTTACTTTCATTAACTCTATTTAGCTTCCATTAACTTAAATAATCATTAATAGAACACCCAATAATGCAAAATCACAATTTAGAGGTCTAGGGTTCGTCTAAATGGATGACCCAAGCTCATAACTTTGTAAAAACTTCTAAATTATGTGTAAAATACTTAAACAACTCTCATTAGTCTCATTTAGACTAATGGGTTAAGACCTATAGCCCTAGGTCCAAAAGTCTTCAACTCACAACTTTAAATCTTACTTCCAAAATGTGTAGAGAAAAGAAGAGAAAAGGAACGCATACCTAAGTGAAATCAAGCTTTAATCACCTCCAAAATGCCTAGAAGTTGATGCCATAGTAGAGAAAATACTCTTTCCAATCAACCCCTCCTCTGTTTTTTGGTGCCTCTCTTTGTTTTGAACTCTTTTTTGTGTTTTTTTAAAAAAATAATCTTGGAAATGATGCTATAATGTAAATTCATTATGTTGTAGCATAATGCACCGTGGGTCAAATTTCAATTTTCTCTCTGCAATTTGGGGCTAGGTGACCTAATTCACTTTCAAACCCAATCTAAAGGCTAAAGCCAAACCTAATAAGCCTATTAGTCATCTCTAACTATTCTAAAGCCTAACTATACTTAAATTTACATTATTACCCTTCATTAGATTAATAAATCATGGAAAAATATTTGGGATGTTACATAATTGATGATCCAACCATGCAAATGATGGATTAGATGTTATGAATCTATTGACGAAATTTCAGCATGATCCAATGGTTAATGAATTTGCAAACTCTAATTTAGTGAAACTATCTTGTGAAGATGGAAAAATGATCGACTTTCTCTCTTCTCTCTCAAATGGTTGCATATTAATCTGAATATGACACCTCTTAATGCAAGATGGAGGATAGCAACATTAAGGAAGGCTGTCACTCTTGCAAAACTTACTTTTTGTAATATATATATATATATATATATATATATGGCTTTGTTACCATAAAAGCTATTAGAGATAAGAAAATATTGAAAAATGCCACATCTATTACTATTGTGATGGTAATAATATACAAGAAGGAAGAGACAACCTAATAATGATTATTTACAACAATATATTATCAAATAATATCTCTCAATAATGACATAATAAATAGAAATATATCTTTATAATATTTTAGATAATAGATTAGAAAATTCTCCAGCATTATATTTGCATTTATTTTATATTCTATTTTCTGGGATTAGAATATTGGTAATTATTTTGATGTTCCTATCATGGTTTTTTCGGTACTCGAATCTGTGGTTGCTTCTGTGGTTAGAACAATCCAATCAAGAACACAATTGGTAAAACTAATTTGGAGAACCGCTGCAGGGATGTTTTGTTCAGTCCCTGTTTGCTGCATTGCGGCTTGGCAAGTGGAACGTGAAAGGGTGTCTCTAATTAGAAACGACCCAAGCAAGGAAATCATACCCACCACATATAACTTGATTAAATTGGACATAGTATTTGCTGTTAGCTAGGGTTAATGTAAGGGCTCGATCGCAGAAGGTAGACTAATAAAGAGCTTGGGTGCTTCATGGAGTGCCTGAATCGATGAGAAAATTTATGGGTCCATGCGTTGGAATGCTGTTAGGGACTGGAAATTCTCTAGCATACTTTTTACATCAATATTTTGTAGCTGGATCCAAGATTACAAAGGTAAGAGTCTCTTCGCCAGAGGAAATATTTTCTTGGGAGGATGACAATTAATATTTTCTTGTGAAAACACATATAAATTTTTATTAAAAGTTGAATCTTAACTCCTATTCTTTTATTGGTTTCCTTATAAATTTTACGACTTAATGTTTAACTTTTGACAACATATATATATATATATATATACAAGACAATATCTTATGCAAAATATATAAGCCTTTATTGGGATACATTTTTTTAAAGGGCTTTAAATGTCATTATCCTTTTTTTTTTTTTTGAAGAGTCCTTTTACTCTAGAGTACGTGTGAGGTCCCATGCATGGGTAAATAAATGTCCTACGTGGCGTCTAGCTAATTTTTCTGTTAACCATGTCATCTAAATGGGGATATAAATTTTTTACATTTACCATTTATGGAAAATAACATACTAATTATTACAACTGATAAGGATTAACTTTGAAAAAGAATTTTAAAGTAGGAGCTTTTGCGCACACAGCTTATATCATAAGACCAAGGAAAAAGAATAGCTTATAATTTCTTAAATTTTAAAAATGGCCTTTTTAATATTTAGTTTATAATTAATTTACAAAACTTTCCTTTTAATATATACTTTTTGCAAATGCCAAAAGATTCAAAAAACAAAAAATTTAGAATTGAACTCAATGAATGCAAGATATATAGTTTAAAATGGCTTTTTTAGAGATGAATGCAAGAGAGAATACAAAAATTGGACACGAGAGAGACGAATAAATAGAGCAATGTGAGCAACCGACAGCTACAATCATGAGAGACAAATGTGAGGTGAGATACATTGACAGTACTCGATAGAATGGAGCACGTCAGTAGGAAAATGAAGCCACAGATTCATGATTTTTTATTTTATTAGTTTAGGTATTTGACTCTCTATGATAAACTAAAAGTCCAAAAATTTTTGTGGACTGTATTTGATCCGTTTTGGGCAAATGATTATGTGTTTTTTGTTACTAATTCACGATACTATATTATTGATATACTGTTGTATATCATTGATATGCTAACGCAGATCAACATAACTAAACAATCAGATATAAACTTGTTTATCATTGATATACATACATATATCAATGATGTAGTATCGCAAATCAACAACACTAAAAATACATAATCATTTGTCTAAAATGAATAAAACACAGTCAGTAAAAAAATTTGATATTACCAAGAGATGTGGAGATGGTTAAAATCTAATGATAAATAATAGATTTTGGCCTAGTTTTCTACTTCTAGAAATGAAGATTCTTTTTCAATATCTAATGTCCTCTTCATAGTGTTCCTAGAAAAAACAAAGAGGGAGATTGAAGAAAGGCACTGGCAGTTTTATATTTAGAGGAAAAAAAAGAAAGATTCAGTTAGTTAAGGATTAATTATAATAGATATATTATGTTTTAATAATGAATTTAATCTGAGGATAAAAAAGTAAAATATATCTAATTGATTTTATAAATGGACCATATTTCAAAATATTTAAACATCTCATCCATATTTTATGGGAGCTGTATTTTTTGAGGCTATTAAGATTGCCACTTTAAGGTATAAGGAGTAAATTAAAATTTACCTATCCTATAGCCAGGATATTAATGTTAACCCACACTCAAGTAAGTTGAACCAATATTTTAAAAATTAAATCAAACATTGAATCCAAAACATCAATAGGTCTCGTTTTTCATGGTTTAATTGGTTCAACTGATAGTCCAACTGATAATATAATAATTAAATAAAAATAATACATATATAATTTTATATTTAACCTGTTACTAAACAATAAGAATAAAAACAATAACAAGTTTAAAAAATTAAAGAAATAGAAGATATTGATTTGACTTAATTTAATTTTGAGGTAAATTAATTCTTTGATTTAAATATCAATAAAATTCATTTTTGGATGCCAACGGCCAAATTTGGGATTCCTTTAAAAAATAGATAAATTTTTGGAAAATTTTCATGGGAAAATGACAATCAAGTTCCAAAAGAAGCAATTTATTCAAGATAAATTCCAAGAGATTCAAAAACCCCCACATAAGTCCTATGGTCCTCCATTGATCATAACTTACAAGTAAAAATACTCAATTACCCTTATAAAAAATTCTAATCGTGCACAACTATTATGATGTTCTCTCAGAAACTCATGCTCCCAAGTCTCGAACTTGAATACATCCTTTTTGAAAATAGTAGTATGCCTTGATCCCTTATTTCTAACGTCTCCTCCTCTGTCATCGTAGTAGGGGGATGCAACCACTTGTTCCGACATCTGTTGTGCACTACTTGGTGCTATCAGGACTTCAATCCTCTAAATCAATGAAATGGAGGAGCTCTTTAGTGATTTATTTGTTCTATGAAAGAAATATAAGCACTTGGCCTAATCCCAATGCCTTGAATCAAGGACTAATACCAAAAAGAGAAGCTACTCATTTTAGATTTGCAACTTGAAGATATGCACTTTTTGAGTGTGTAGCATGCATTGTAAAATAAAAAACTATTGAATTCAAGAAAGAGTTACAAATTATTATCACTGAAGGAGTGGAACAACTATTAAATTCTTAAAAAAGTTATTATAGGAAATAGCTTTAGTAATTTGCAACTGATATATCAAAATTTGTAACTTCCCTACAAATAATTGCAACTCCTTCTCAAAATTTTAGTATCTGAGTTGTAAATTACTAAAGTTAGAAATTTCGAGAAGGAGTTACAAATTATACATAAAGAAGTTGCAAAATTTGATATCTCAATTATAAATTATTAAAGCAATCTCTTAAAATAATAACTTTAAGAATTTAATAATTTTTTCACTCAAAATTTCAAGAAGGGTTGCAAATTTGTGATGACCCAAAAATTTACTTAAATTTTTAAGGTAACGTATTTTAACTATATTTTTAATAATATTTTGAGACAATTTAAAAGAATGAATTGGTGGCAATGACCTTGAACTGCTATACACATAAGGTGTGGGTTCGAATCTCTGATTCATATGGCAGGAGATTATATTTTCGCTTCATCCAAGTAATGAAATTACTATATTACCCTTAAAGAAAAAAAATAAATAGAGTCACAGGTCGGCGCGCGCGCACATTTATCTTCCATTTTCTCATTGCTTCTCTACTCTAGAGGGTTAAAGATTCCAGAGCAAGGAGAGTGAGAGAGAGCAGAAACCTCACCTCCATCGTTCAATCTCCACCTTCTTCCACCATCCTCAGTGTCATCGGGGTAGTGGAGCAAGCACGTTCGAAGCCACCGGGAGTTCCAGCACAAGATTCCTGTCTCTCTTCTGTTTTATGCTACCAATCGTTCGCCCTTCCCAGTTGTTGTTAAGCTCATTCATCCGTCACCATCGCTGCTAGAGACACCATCGCTGTTGGATCACTGTCATCTGTTGCTGCAAGGAGTTTTGTTCAGGTCATGGTTCTCCTTCTGTCTCTGCGATGGTTTCAATCCGTGCTCTCCCTGTCTCTTCGTTGTGGCAGTGCTCTTTAGTGGCCATGGAAGTTTGATCCTCTCCCTTCATTCCTCTTTGCTCCTTAGGTGAGTGAATCTCACCTCTCCTCTCTCTAGTTTGATTCTGTGCACGTGCATTGAAGGAGGTCCAATTTTTTCATTCCTCCCTCTTTTTGGGATACCGTGGGTCTGTGGGGGAAAAAATATTTTGAGTAAACTGAATTGACTTCCATTGATATGTGGGTTTAATTATTATTGGTTGCTATTGAAGAAGTCGGACAGGAGTTTGATCTTTGTGTGCGCGTGCGTGCGTGTGTGTGTGTGTGATAAGTAGGGAGTTTGATTTTTGTGTGTGTGAGTGATAAGAATAATAAGTAGGGAGTTTGATCAAGTGTTAATATTGGAAATTATAGAATTTGGTTTGAAGCGATGGGCTTAGACTTAAAATTTAATTATTTATGTTTACAAGATAGTCAATGAAGTTCCTATTAGAGTTGAGTTTGGTTATGAGTTTTTTTTTTTTTGAAATTTCATTAAATTTGTAAGTGTGTGTGTGTGTGTCTATATATTTGGTTGGGTGTTAATGATTTATGGATTTAACTTGATGGTTTGTGAATAATTTTGATTATGAATTTAGTGTGAGACAAATTGGATTATGGGGAATCCTATGGTTGGTTATCATAAAGGATAATGTTTTAATATTTAATTTTGAAAATGCACCTAAGGTGGTCGATAAAATGGGTGATAGAAGAACCTTAAAATTTTAATGTGATTAACGGTGGTGTTTGTAGATATAAACAAATATAGTTACACATGTGTTTAAGAAGAGTTGGATAGAAACAAAATGTTGAATAGAAAGAAGCCTGATATTAGTTTGAGGATTAATGCCAGCAAGGTATTTAATAAAATGTCTCAATGTCAGTTTTGACACATGATGGCAAGATATGTGTGGTGAATATATTATTGATGATTAAACAATTATTAGAAGACAATTATTCTCTTTAGTGGATGTTGAGAAGCTTGCTCTATTCAAATTATGGTTACAAGAGAACTTTTGAAAAAGGAAATTTGTGCGATACGAGTAAAGGCCATTAACTAATTCTTTACATATTTAATATAGGATGTTGAGAAGAGGACAAACTTTTTAGAAGTGAAAAAAAGAGAGTAAATCTTTGGATTTTGGAGTATGATAGGTAAATGGATAGCATCCTAACTGATTTTTCCAATCAAAATTTTCTTTACTAAAATATTACATTTTTCTGCAAATCATTTTAATATCAATAAGGTGATTATTAGATATTTGTTAATTAAAATTTCTTTATTTTGATAAATTAGCTTTCCTAGATTTGAAATGTTATTTGATCAAATAAAACAAGTTTGAACTTTGATTATGAGATTTTTTTTATCAAATATTGGATTAATACCGAAAATGATTCATGCAAGTTTGTCATTTAAAGCAAAAACTTTTAATTAATAATGAGTATTTTTTTGCATGTTTGAAAATAGATTTGGAGGGGATTTTATACAAGACAGCAGTTGCTAACGACAGTTCCGTTAGCCCTTGGCACTCCTTGGTCATGACTAGTAAGTTTATTTTCGTGAGCTTTGTTCTCATGTTTGTTATTCATGGGTCTCATACTTGCATTTGTTTTTATGGCTTCAAGCCGCATTTGGTTAGCATTACCTTCATGGACTATGTATCCATATTTGTCTCATAGCTCAAACTGCATTTGGTTACTTATCCTCATGGACTGTGTATCCACGTTTGTTTCATAGCTTTAGTTGCATTTGGTTATTTAGTTTCGTGAACTGCGTGTCCATATTTGTAAATTATTTTGATAAATCCCCTAAAAATATATAATTTTAATTAAGTGTTCATTTCAGACGTAATAGTTTGCAATTTAGTAAACAATGTTATTTTTATTTGTTTATTTAATCCTTTTGACTTGTCAAGATCCAATGTTAAGGCTATTTTGTCATTATAAATTCAAAGTTTATTGATTTAAAGTTATATAGAATTTTTATCCCAAGTTTACAAAATTTATTTACATTGAATTGTTTTTCTTTAATTTATGTAAATGTTATAGCTATTAAATTTGATTTTTTGAAAAATATTATGGTTAGAACGTTATTTACTAAAAAGTTATTTTGATCTCAAATAGCATAGCTGATGTTGTACGTCCTATTAACCACTAAAGGACTTCTTTTCTTGAGTTGCATTTAAATCATTTTGTAAATATTTTCTATCAATGCAAATATGAAACTTATGTATTACATTATGAAAAATAAGAATAGGTGCTCCAGATAAACTATAGTTAGAGTCCTGATATTTATATTATGTTGTTTGACTGTTGTTGAGAAGCGAGCTTCCTTTTGCTAAATTGATATTGTAAATTTGTGTTGTAAATTTTGGAAAAAATTCTATTTTCACAAGAAATTCTATCAAAAATTTTATTTAAAAGATTGGTGATTTATAGCTTTTATAAAAGTATTGTATAGTTGTGTATTTATATTAACTACATATTCAAATATTAGAATTACAATTTTCTTGAGTTAAGGCTTTCGGAATATGGAGTATTATTCCTATGTTCTGTGCCAGTCTCGCCTTATTTTATGGGTGTGACAAAATTATTCGTAACGAAGTTGTAAAATTTGGGATTTGAGTTGCAAATTACTGGAGCATTGTCCTAAAATAATTTGGTAGCTTTACAAGTTTAAGAATTCAATAGTTCTTCCAATCAAAATTTCAAGAGTTGTAAATTATTCATAAGAAAGTTATAAAATTTGGTATCTCAGTTGTAAATTACTGGAGCAATGTTCTAGAATAATAACTTTAAAAATTAGTTCTTTCACTCAAAATTTTGAGAAGAAGTTTCAAATTATTCGTAACAATATTGCAAAATTTGGTATCTAAGTTGCAAATTACTAGAGTGTTATCTTAAAATAATTTGGTAGCTTTGCAAGTTCAAGAATTTAATAGTTTTTCTACCTAAAATTTGGAGGAGTTGTGAATTATTCATAAGATAGTTACAAAATTTGGTATCTTAGTTGCAAATTACTGGAGAGTTGTCCTAAAATAATAATTTAGTGGCTTTGCAAGTTTAAAAATTCAAATGTATATTTTCTAAAAGTTTTTTACTTGACTGTGTATTTTCTAACAGTTCTAATGATTGAGGCAAAAAGGATGACTGATTCAAATGTTATTTAGTAGAGTTTTAATCTGAGCATTTCAAAGGAGTTTATTTAAGAAGTTATAGAGGTCTTATTTGAGTTTTGAATTGTTGATAGTTACAAAATTGAGAGGTTATAAAGTACATTATCATTTTAGAAGTTGTACTTAGATGTTTGGAAATGGTTGGGCAATAGAATTAAAGGTTTCGTGTTTTATTAAATGCTTTGGAATGTCACACATTAAGTGTTTGGTAAAAAGCCTAAGAAGAAATCTCTATGAATGAATTGTGTTCTTAAAACTTCAAAATTATTATTATTAACTTTAGTTGAGTGGGTTCTTCCAAAATGGGATCTTGTTGGTTTTAAAAAAATAAAATCCGTTAAAATATTATTATATATTATAAGATGTTTGGGAGAAGGGAAGCTCAAATAGAGTCATAAAAAATGAGTTTGGAGCCTTGAGGATATTACAGGTAAGTGGGTAACGTCCCAATCAATTTTTCTATTTGAAAAATTCCTTTTATCAACTATTATTTTTAATAATTTACAGTCATTAATATATGCCACTCTAGCATTAATTAATATTGTTAATTAAATTTCTTTAGCTCTTGAAGTTATCATGATTTATACTTATAAGATTGGCAGAAATGCTTTTATAAATTCTAATACTCTTTTATTCAATAAAAACAATCATGGAAATAGGTGATAAAGTTTATGGAATGTTGGTTGTGAATTTTTATATTTTAGAGGATTGATATTGTAAACAGTTCATGTGAGTTTGATATTAAGAAGAGAAAAGTTTATTTTGAAAGTGATGATTTTCTTGCATGTTTGAAAATGAATTTTAAGAAAACTTTATACAGGACACCGGTTGCTAATGGCAGTTCCATTAGCCCTTGACACGCCATGGCACACCTAGTTAAAAGGGTGTGTATAAGAGGTGCTAACCCCGTGCAATGGCTAACGCATGTGGAACAGAAGGATGGTTGTTCGTGAGTATTGTACTCACGTTTGTTTCATGGCTTCGGCTACATTTGGTTACATACCCTCGTGGACTGTGTGTCCGTAGTTGTTTTATGGCTTTAACTATATTTGGTTACTCATCCTCACAAACTGTGTGTCCGCATTTGTCTTCATGACAAGAGCTGTGTTTAGTTATTTACCTTTGTGGACTGTGTGTCCACTTTTGTTAATTATTTTGATAAGTCCCTATTATATAAATTTGATTATTTGGTAATTTTACATCACATTGATTTTAAATAGTAAATTATTTATAATTATTGGTTTTTTTATTTGTTTCCTTACAATCAAGTGATAATATTATTTAATATGAGATTTTAATGGTTCGAGATTTTATTTAAAATCTTATAAAATTATTTTATTTCAAAGTTTATTAAATTTTTATAAAGATCGTTGCCTCTTTAACTTACATAATTGGTTAATTTTTTTTATTATGTTCAATTATTTATTGTTAGGACGTTATTCACTAAAAAATTATTTTGGTCTCATATACCCTAGTTGATGTCGATCCTCCCTGTTGATCCATAGGAACTCATATATGTGTTGGGTAAAGAACTGATCAAAATTTTTCTTTTTATGTAACTATCAATGCTTATGTATTTTATTTTAGAGAGGTCTGGTTAGGTGCTCCACAAATGCTATATCTAGGACTTCTATTTTGGCATATATGCTGTCTATTCATTGGAAGAGCTAAGCTCCTGATTGACATGGTATCCTGTGAATATTTTTATATTGTAGAGTTTTGGATGATCCTATTTACAAGCGAGGTTTTGTCGATATTTTTACAAAAAAAATTTTAAACTTTATTTTAATGACCAATATCAAAAATGTTAAAATTTCAATATAAATTTGATTATATTTTAAAAATGAAATGAGTTTATGGTTAGAGGCTTGCGGAGATATGTTATATGGTTCACATCCCGTGTCGGTTATCTTCTATTTTTGGGACATAACAGTTCATTACTCTTCAAACTATTATTCATATCCCTACTTCACTTGTTCATTATAACACTTTCACTTGAATTAATTTCAAGTATTGCTTTTATGTCAACATGACTTGTTCGTGTCCCTACTATATATTGTTCATTACCTTTCAAATTGTCATTCATTGCTCCACATATTTATAATTCATTTTTTTCTGTTAAATTTCTTTTTTCTTTTAATGGGGATAATCTTGTCATTATCCAAAAAATTTCAATCTCAATTTAATACCCTAGACTTGCAGTGAAGTTTTAAAAATTGAGAAGTTCCTTTTTTTCATAATCTCTAGTTTAGATGTTTTCAGTGAAATTTTCCCCATTTTTTAAATCTCTTCACTATCAAATCTTAACAAACATTATCATAATCACAATTTGGCATTTATGATTCACGTAAATCGGAGTTGTTTTTTTCATCTCTCCCTGCTTTTAATCTTTTCAGTTCTCTATGATCGAATAGCTTTGGAAGATAGGATACAACACTCTTCTCTCTCTCAAAATGTTATTAGTGAGAATATTATTTAAGGGCTATTTAAAAAAATTAATCACAAATAATAATCAATATAAAATGGATTATTTTTAAAATGACAACATTAATTTGTCTTTTCTGAAGTGGAACTTATTGTTGATATTTATTCTTGATTACTTTGCTTGGGTAGTCCTTATAATGTGATTCTCCCAAATTATTAAGTATGGAAATTGAAAAATATACATGCACATTATATTCAAGAAAAATATACTCCCTCATGTTTTTATTATAAAACATTTTTCAATCATTTCATGCATTTAACAAAAAGTTAATTTTTTAATATTATAAAAAATGAGATATACTTTTATTTATACCCTTAACTTTAAATAATGATACAACTATATTAAATACTTTTACGCAAATTAAAAAATAATAAAATTGAAAAAAAAATTGGTTTAAAACATCCTACAAATAGGATCAAATAATTAGAATAAGGTAAGGTAAGAATGTGGAAAGATGAAGAAAAGGGAAGCAGATCGTAAACAAGAGTGACCTCATCATTCATTAAGGACTAGGAGTGTGCTTCTCCAAGTAGTATCATGAGCAAAAAGGTTATTAGTTAGTATGAAACCAAAGAAAATTGGAGGCCATTTTTTATGGATATGTTTGTTGGGATACATGGGTAACCAATAGAGAAAGACAGTGGATCGAAGAACCATCCAATGGTCCACGGATAAGGATATGTTAAGTAAATCTTTCACCTTAAGAATAAATAACTCTAAACAGTGAAAATGTACGTACAAGCCAGAAGAGAAGGGTCCTCCCTTCTTGAGGTAAACGGCTCTGTGTTACCAAATGGTAGTAGTGTGTCACGGCCTTGGAACTTCCCTTTCCTTAAACTGTGTCGGCTTTAGCTTGATCAATCTCTTGATCGTGACTAAGTCAGCCGAACCCACAAAGTAGGCAAAGAGACTTAAAAGAGCAAGATGCACAAGTAGAGAGTAGAGAGTTTGAGTGAATGAACTTGAGAGCTTTATTACTTTGCTTGAGTGATTACAAATGAGGAGTTGTGGGGGTATTTATAGGCCTTTCCTCTTTCTCTAGAAAATTCCCACCTCCTTAATGGACGGTGAAGATCAATTTAATCTTACGGTTTGCATTCATCCTCTAGAGTGTTCCATAAAAATATCTTCAACAAATATCTAGATATTTATAAAGATATTTCTAGAGAATAACCTTCAAGATATGTGTAGAATATTCTAGAACATCCTAGAATATTCTAGATATTTTCACATTCCTCCATAAGTTTCTAGACCCTTTTAGAAACTTCTAGATTTCTCTAGATTATTCTAGATTATTCTAGTTGCTTCTAGAACATATTAGATTCTTTCTGAACGTCCTCGATTCTCTTAAAAATCTTTCCATCGTCCCGGATGTCTCCAAAAGCACCGTAACCTTATGATTTCTTCTCTTTCTAAACAGAGATTATGACATTCTCCCCCACCAAATCCAGTGACGCCCTCGTCACTGACTCGATTCCTGTACTTGGGATTCCTCTTGCAAGGATCCTTTCTCTTCTTAGTTCTCTTATGATTTATCTTTCCATAAGACAAGATCATTCCTGGCCTTCTTGATATGCTATTCTCCTTTAATACTTGCATGGTTGATAATTGTGCAAATCCACCCTTTAAAGTGGGTACTGTGCAAGCAACTCCTCCCTTGAAGATGCAGAATATATTATAATATAGCATGATAAAGGCTTTTACCTTTCGCATGAACTCCAAACCAAGTACCACCTTGTTGTCATCCATACGTACAACTGAGAAATTTACCTTTTCATGCCAATCCCCAAGACATAGCTCAACCCCTCGAGCAATGCCAACTAAGGGTTGAGGAGGAGAATTGGAAACTTTTAATAAACTTCCCCTTTTTTCAACTTTAAGACCTACCCCTCTTAACCTCTTTTAGAGAAATGAAGTTGTGGTTTGCCCCAATATCCACCATGATACTAATAGGCTTCCCATTTAACTTAGCCTTTACATGCATTAACCCAGTGCCTTGTGAAGGTTGGGTTTTAGAAGTGTTGAAAAGTTGAATTGATCCTATCCTAGGATTTTTCTCTTCTTTTTACGCCTCCTGCCTTTGCACCAAAGCAGATAATGACCCCAACTTTAGGCAATCCTTTATCCTATGAGGGCCTTGACATACAAAGCAGCGAAATTCTCTTTTCTCCTTCTACTTTGTCTAGGATCCCTTCCCAGTGTCTCCCTTGTTCATTACCTTCCCTTCAAGGTTTGTCCCTTTACCGTTTCCTACCCCAATATTCTCAAGATTAGGGTTAGAAAATCTATTCTTAGGAGACTCACCTCTTTCCCACTAAAGTTATGAGAGACTCTCGACGACCACTATGGCTTCATCAATGGTCTTGACACATTATTGCTGTAACTCATGTTTGGCCCAATTTTGAAGACCATTAATGAAGTAGAAGAAACCCTTTTCACTACTTAGATTTGGAATCTGAAGAGTTAAAGAGGTGAATTCCTGCACATAGTCTGAGATAGTGGTCTTATGTTTGAGCTCCCTCAACTTCTTGCGAGCTACATAGACCACGTTCTCCAAATAGAATTGTCTCATCAACTCCTTAAAATCTTCCCAAGTATTGATGGTGCAAAGCCTCTTCTGTATGTTTGCATGCTTCCTTCGCCACTATAACATTGCATTATCGGTAAGGAAGTAAGCAGCGGTACGTGCCTTGGTTTGATCATCTATTATCTCCAAGATGTCGGCATAGTGGTCCATTTACCATAAGAAGTTCTTGACTTCTTGGGCATCCCGCACACCTTTAAATTTCTTTAGTTTGGGAAGATCCATCCTCACTTCCCTTATTCCACTATTTCCATCCAACAGTGGATTCCTTCCTTTTTCCTCTAAGGAAGTCTTGAGAGTGTTGAGTTGCTGTTGCATTGCGGTGATAGCCTTCATCACCTTTACCTCCAAGGATTTCATGGCATCCTCCCATTAATCCTCTAAGTTTTGCAAGACATCTACACTACTTTTTACCCCTTCAAGTTCTTTGAGAGTGTGGTTCTATCACCCTTAACCTTCTCTACTCTTCCCACCATTTCTTCCATTGCTTTCTCTAAAGCATCAATTTTTATAGAGAGTACAGTAAGGTCTTTTGAACATACCTTACGAGTGCCGAGTGCCTTCTTGCCACCTTAGTTTGGAGGTTGGGATTTCCTTCCCCTCTCCTCGTCGTGAGAAAGAGTCTTCTCAGTCACACCTGACATCCTTACCTATGAGTATCTATCAAGACCACGACTCCCTCAAACCATACTCTGATACCACATTGTCATGGCCTTAGAAGTTCCCTTTTCTTAAACTGTGCTGGTCTTAGCTTGATCAACCTCTTAATCGTGACTAAGTCAGTCGAACCCACAAAGTAGGCAAAGAGACTTAAGAGAGCTAGATGCATGAGTAGAGAGTAGAGAGTTTGAGTGAATAAACTTGAGAGTTTTATTACTTTGCTTGCGTTGTTACAAATGAGGAGTTGTGAGGGTATTTATAGGCCTTCCCCCTTTCTCTAAAAAATTTCCATCTCCTTAATAGATGGTAAAGATCAATCTAATCCTACAATTTACATTCATCCTCTAGAGTGTTCTATAAAAATATTCTCAACAAATATCTAGATATTTACAAGAAAAAATTTTTAGAGAATAACCTTCAAGATATGTGTGAAATATTCTAAAACATCTAGAATATTTTAGATATTTTCACATTCCTCCATAAGTTTCTAGACCCTTCTAGAAACTTCTAGATTTTTCTAGATTATTCTAGATTGTTCTAAATACTTCTAGAATATTCTAGAACATATTAGATTCTTCCTGAACGTCCTGAATTCTCTTGAAAATCTTTCCATCATCTCGGACGCCTCCAAAAGCACCATAATCTTATGATTTATTCTCTTTTTGAATAGAGATTGTGACAAGTAGCTGTTGAGGAAGAACTAGATTTGTGACTTTCCATGTAAGCTGATTTCAGCGACTCCCGTGGCAGCTGAGACGATATGATTGCAATCATATAGCCTAAACTTTATTGGGCAGGCTAGAAGGCACTCCTTCCAATAAAAACTACAGACAGTTTTAAAAGAAAAATTCGTACATCAATAAAGTTTTTATTTTTATAAACACAAACACATATATTCATTTTCAACCCTAATTATCAATACACTGAATTAGAGGTATATTTATATAAATATTTAAATTGATAAATATAAGGGATAAAATAAAAAATAACTTTTTTTGCTGACAAAAAATAAACTTTTTACATGTATTAAATTACTTATATTTTGAACTAATATTAATGAAAAAAATGCTTCTGTTTTAAACTGAAGGAAGTATATACTCTTTCTATTAAAAAATATAAAATATTTTTAATCAAATTTCACACCCTAATAAAGTAATTACTTGTCTTTAAATAAATTTTATTTTTTTATATTTACTCCTATTTAATATACTAGGATGTTTTACCTTAAAATAAATATAAAGTGATTTATTTAATAGGAACATTTTTAAAAAAGATAATAATTACATCTTTAAAAATTAAAAATACTTTTTTTTAACATTAAACTCTCAAAAAATGTCTTGCATTTTGTAATAGAGGGAGTATACGTAGGATGTACCAAGATCAAAGGCCACTTTGATATCCTGTACTGAAGCTAGCTATTAATAGGCATGCTTATTGGGGGTTGTAATCCTGATTAAGTACGGCTTTAGGGACACTGTTGATGAAGTTAAAATGCTCTTTTATAGACACTCGCAAATTTATTTGCGACATATATATAGCTAGGGATGATATTTTAAAGGCTAATTACTTAATTACTAGATTTATTTTTCTCACAGGATTGAGGGGAAGTTTTGTCTCTTTCATCACCCACCACCACCACCACCTCGCTAAGAGGTAGAGGTTAATGATTGAGGTCCTCCACAGTTTTGTATAGTAATAACTCGTTCTTCTGTCAGTTTTTTATTAATAGGGATTTCAGTTTCTATTGACAAATGGTGAGTTTTAGTGATAAGTACTATGCTACTCCTCACTTGCTGGGCACTGTAAGAGGACGCGTGTCTGGTTTTTCTGTGATTGGATGGTATCGGCCTATAAGGCACGTTAACGGATGACTTGATCATGTGATACATTATAAAAACTGGTGATGTTTGTTACAATCTCGTTAAAAAGTCTGCTAGATGTTTAAAAATGAATTTTCCTGATTCAAATAGTGTGATAATTAATTACTAATTAATCTACGTGTGATCCAAACACCTCCCGGAATAAAGATGAAGAAAATATAATTGTGCAAATTAAATAAAGAATGTTGTTGCATCTTTTGAATAAAAAATTTAAAAAAACTGTTATTATTAAATTAAATAAATATAGTAAGAGAATGATAGATATGGAATGGTTGGTATTTAAAATCAAAATGTGCCGTTGTTGGTACGGGGCAAAGTCAAAGGAAACTGTCGGATATAATCTAACCTGCCGACACTGTGAGCAGCCATGAAGGACAACTCTCTCTCTCTCTCTCTCTCTCTCTCTCTCACAATTACTCCATGCTCTACATTTGATAATTTGTTTCTCTTGAATCTAGCAAACTTCCTTTTCGTCTCTTCTTCCTTCCTCTTCCAGTGTTCTTGTGCTTGAGGGAAATGGGGGATATATCGCTGCCTTTCAGCTTCAGAGGTTGCATTATATTCTTCACGCTACAGTACACCACCGGCGAGTCTCTGGGCCGGCCGGCTGAGCTTCAAATGTTTGCATGTATTTTTCTTCTCTCTTGCAGGCGAGTTGATAAAAAATCTGGAAGAAGACACTTTCTGGGCTGGTTCCAACACCGTAAGTACCTTTCATCTGGGGTAACAATAATTAGCTATATTATCGAGCAGATTGACCTCTCTCTGGAGAGATTCAGCAATGTCCCAGCACTGATATTTATATATGTGTATATTAATTCAGGTTTACAAGCCATGTTTCGGTACAAAGCGCAGAGGTGGACGTGTTGATGAAGACGAACATCATCAAAGTCTTTGGAAAGATGCCGTGAATTTGGCAGGTCAGAATGCGCTTTTTCTCCAAAGCCATCAAACCTAGCTAGATGCGTTCACGTTAGCGTCAGCGTTGATATGTTGCTCACACAGTCACACTCCGAGGTTTCGGTATCTACTCTCTCCATCCCTCACACAGTTGCACTCTCGATCTCTCTCTCACGGAGTCATAGTTATCGCTCACGGCATTCAGGCTCACCACAACAGTCACCCTCACGGCCCCACCCCTCGGCCTCGGCCCTCTTCTTCTTTGAGTTCGAGTACTCTCTCTCTCTCTCTCTCACGGTCATGAACTCACAGCTCACCAGTGGCAGTCACCTTCACCCCTCGGCCTTCTTCTTCTTCTTCTTTGACGAGTTCGAGTCTCTCTCAGTCTCTCTCGCACTTTCGGTCGCTTGTTCTCAGTCTCTCTTATTAGCTTCTTTTCTCCGCCTTGTGCCTGGGAGCATATGTTCGCTGTTGCTGTAGTCGTCACTTGTCATTGGTCGTCCTTAGTCGCTGGGCATCGCTAGCTGATGGTCGTCTCTAGTCGCTGCTCAGCTCGCCATCGTCACTCTAGCTTCGCCTTCATCACTGCTTCTTCTTCCTTCTCTTTGTCGCTTCAGACTTGCAGATCATTTTTTTTTAGTATATAGAAAGAATTTTTTTTGAATATAATCAAGGAGTACTATAAATTTTTTACTTTTTAATTTTAAATTTAATATTTTTAGTCAAAAAATATATACAAAAAAATTTATATTTATTTTTATTATTAAACATTTTAACTAGCTTTTAAATCATATCAAATCATTCAAGTAAATTTTAAATTATTTAATTAATTTTTAATAAAAAATATTTAAACATAAATCATATTATATTAATCATATTAATTAATTTTTTTTAATCTCAATTTATAAATTTTAGTTGAATTATAATTTCAGTTATAAATTTTTTAATTGAAGCACACATGTAATATCCGACGTGCTTCAAGTTACGTTGACCTGACGCAAGTATCAGATAACTACACTGGTCTCTTCACAGTGACTATCTTCTGCGCAGCAGCCTATGCCATGGTAAGCTGCACGCGCGGCCCATTCTTAGACAGACGCCATCGTCCTCCTCCACCTCCACCTCTTCTCTTCCACCGTTTTGTCCAGAATGGAGAATCACCTGAAAAGTCTTTAAAAAAAAATTCTTTGTATAAATTTTTTTTCGTTGCAATTCTCCATGTTCGCGTCACTAAATTTTAAAGGCTCAAATTTGTTTGTTTATTTTTTTATTATTTAATCCTCACTCCGTCCCAAAGAAAATTAAATATACATTATAATTTTATTTTTAAAAAACATAAATACAAATTTTAAAAACACCTTCATTTAATATAATTTTATGCGTAAAATATTAAATATGCAGAAAAAAATAATGAGAAAAAAATAATATTAAAATAAGCATAATTAACGAAATCTTATTTTTATTAAATTATTTTATATTTTAGTCTTTCAAAAATGTCTTATATATTATAAATTAAGTAAGAGAGAGTAATATAAATAATAATTTTATAATACAGTATATTGAGTTAAAATTTAAAGGTGGAAGAGGCAGGAGTTTGGAGCGGCCAGAGGAAAGCCAAGTCCATGAATAAGCTATGCATCATAACTTTCACTGTGATTAATCAGAATAATTCAATTTGAGATGAATCCATAAGTCCCACCATAGAATCTCAGAATCTGTATATCGACCTCTCTGGCTGAGTGCTGAGAAGTTTCTTGGAGGTCACATACAATGGGGCCCCAGAGCCTCACCCCACCTCTCCTCTCCCTGGTGCTATCTCTGGTTCCCTACTCTCTGATAAGAACACTTTACATTTTTGGGATCATATATCTGATATATTTACTTACATGCCACTAAAAATTTTAGGAAAGATTCCCAAGTTATGGTTTTATGGTGGGAGTAGAGTTGTGTTTTATATTTTAGAAAATTTGAAGAAAGTTGGAGGAAAGTTCCCTTTCTGCGTAAAATGTCTCACGGTACAACCTAGAAGATTGAAGCTCCCTCTCCCTTGGTAGTTTATATTTTCGCTAGTAGAAATGTGCAAAGAGTAAAGTTCTTACATTCATTCACCGGGAAGATCTATGAAATAGTTCATTGGCCGGGAAGCATTGTCCCCAGCTTTTTCCTCCTCCGTTGTTCATATCTAATCCCTCTTCTGAGCGTTGCTAAATCGTCTTTTAATAAAAGGCATTCGCCGGGGGAAAAAACAAAGAGAGAATTTTTTGTCTGGAAGCGATGAACTGGGGGTGGCGCCACTTTCTCGCCTGGCTCCGCAAAGGGTTTGTCCTCTCCAAGACTGTCATCTTCATCTTGGGTAAATAACATTAATTTCTCTCTCTTCTTCATATCAACATGCATGTTCCTAAATGCTTGAGCTAGATCTAGGAGATTAGGGCGATTTTTTGAACATTAAGAAAAAATATTTTAGTTAAGTTTAATATTTGAGTTGGTGAAAGAACATTAAACTATTCATACAAATTTTGTTAAGAACAGTATTTATTTTTATGATCTATTTCTGATAACTTTTTTTGGCCGAATATTTGTGATAACTTATCAAAACAAGTTTACTTTTTCAACACTTTTATTATGTGTTTAGCTAAATTCTCCTCACAACTCTCATACTTTTGACAATAATGTTTAATCTAACTAGAATTATTTTTTGAAATCTTAAACAGACTGACAGTAAACTCTCTTGTCATTGATTGACCTTTTTCGTCTTTTTTAAAACTGCATAAATTAACCTGGATTGAAAGTATTTTGGAGTGATTCATCAATATAACTATCTCACTTTCTTCCTTTAATGATATATATAATTCAGGTTTAGTCTTGAGCCATGCTTTTGTAAACAAGGGAGTGGTGGACGTTTTGGCTGACTTCCTTGAATATGAAAATTATAGTCTATGGAAAGCTACAATGCTCGTGAATTTGCTTGATGTGATGTCAGCTGTGTTCAAACTTGTTGTGATACACGTATCAGTGGCCTACGCAGGTCGCTTCAAGGTCATTATCTTCTGCACCGCAGCCTATACTATGGTCAGTTATCTTAACTTCGTTATAACCTTGCTAGTTAGCAACTTCAAAGAAACTGATCATGTTACGGCAGTTTTGTGGAAAGCTTCCATGTCATGCAAGATTTCATATATTCGGGAAAAATTAACTTCTTAGTTCCTGCCAGCACTTTATCCTGATATTTTGTATTAGTTCCTATAGGTTATATATAGCTCAAATCCTTTCAAATCAATCCTTACATTATCAAAAGCATTAGGTTGACAACGTCAAACCAAATAAATAATTAAATGGATGAATAAGATTGAATATAGAGATCATGTAGGGAGGGGGTATAGAAAAGATCCAAATCTCTGACTATATATGTCTTTTTATGTGGTCATGAACGCCATGATGAAGTCCATCACAAAATGTGTGTGTATATATATATATTACAAATATGTCAACCTTCTGCTCCTGCTTAACCCAAAACCGTTATATTTGCTGTGATTAAGTAATTATAAAATTGAACATCTTCCAAGTTGACTCACTTTCGTGTAGGAGCAGAGACTGAGAATTAAACGGAGTTTAAAGTTAGTATTTGATCACCCATTTTTATCATGTTTTTAAAATTAGAATACTAAAACAAAATGTGAACTTCAAAAGCGAATAAAATATGGTATTCATTTTTCGCTGATAAAACAAGGTATTTTTAATTGCAGGGATTGGTGCTACTATGTGTTCGCGCCTTCACTTCGCAGTATATCGTTCCGACGATTTTCATATTAGCACTTATTGCATTAGGCAAAGCCGGAAAAGATCCAACTTTAAGAGATTTTTTTGATTATCAACTAAGTAAAGCGAAGAAAAAATGTACCGAGAATCCCGTGGAAAGATCAGAATCAGATAACAACGGCAGCGGAACTACCAATCATTGGTGGTCTACTGCTCCAATTATTGGCTCCGTTCTAGCCGTCTTCTGCCTAGGCCCAGCTTCTTGGACCGAAACTTTCCAATTTTCGTCTTGTGTTATGGGAGCTGCATGCTTATTATTTATTCTTGGCATTTTCTGCTATTATCCTGAAGAAAAACCCTCTGGAAGCCCTCTCACTAACATATATAGGGTCTTGAAGGAAGCTATTAAGAAGCGAGGATTGCCATATCCGTCCTCAAAACAAGGTTATAAACATGAAGGTTCCGATGACTTAGAAGATCCCTTTTATCAGACAGTAATTGGTGAGGTTCGCTTGTTGCCTCGTGACCCATCATTTTTGTCGATGTTGGACAAGGCCGCTATTAAGAACAACTCCGAACAGGGGGATTGTACTTGTACGGCTGAGCAAGTGAGGGATGTGAAGAGCCTTTATCCCACTGTACCCTTGGGGCTCTTCACCTTCTTCGCTTACAGTTGGTGTCTGCATCTGGCAACACTTACTTTGTTCTGCAAACAACCAACTTGGATCCTTATGTTGGGAGTTTATATGTTCCTATCATGGTTTTCTCGGCACTTCAATCTTCGGTTGCTATTGGGGTTAGAGTTATAATCGAATCATCAGGAATAAAGGAAAAGGTGAAACCGATTGGGAGTATGGCTGTTGGCATGTCGTTTTCAGGAGTTTGCTGTTTCGTGGCTTGGCTAGTAGAACGTGAAAGGCTTTCTCGGGTTAGGTTTCTAAGCGACCAAGATGAGGGAATTATTTCCCTAAGCATCATGGTTTTAACTCCTCAGTTTTTGTTGCTAGGGCTAATGAAAGGATTTGCAGAAGGTGGACTAGAGATTTTCTTGTGTGATCGGGTGAAATCTGAGTCAATGAAAAACATTGTGGAGCCGTGCATTGAAATGGTGCTGGGGATTGGAAAATTGTCCAGCATTCTATTTGCATTCATTTTTCGTAGCTGGATTAAGGATAAGATGAACGATAGTCACCTGGACAGGTATTATCTGGTGCTGGCATCACTGAGCTTCATGTTCCTTGGGATTTATGTGTGCTATGCCAAGTTCAAGCTCCAGAAACCCCAATGTGTAGAACCAGAAAGGGTGGATGAATTGGAAGCTGTCCAGGTGGATGCTGGTGGTCCCGTTATAAGTTCAGCTGTGTAATAACGTGTAGTAGTATAATATAATTAAGTTTCTATATGTTATAGCTGCTCATTCATTCTTTTCATTGTTTTCATTCTAGTTGTTGGAATATTTTATGAATTATGGATTGCATTATTTAACTAGTTTATTAGTTAATTATTGAGCTTATCAGAATAGATTAGTCTTTACCGTTTTGTGTGATATGTGACAGACTTATCGCATAAGTGAGTCTATTAGATAGATGTTCAACTGATAACGTACTTTCTATCTTTTCTATCACTTGGCTGAGTCAAGAGCTCCTGAGATAATTAATTAATTGAGCTACTAATGACCTATCTCTTTTAGGGAGAATGACATTATAATCCTGAAATAATGAATTTATGATAGGTAAATTCTTAACAAATTAAAATTTTTTGAAAAATCAATTGTAAATATTGATTTAGATAGTTATAAATATAGGAGTACTTCTAATTGCAAATAAGATATATAAATTTTAAACATAACTTTCAAGGTGCACTTGAGATTTGTACTTGTAACTATTTGAATTAATATTTATAATTTATTTTTTTAGTAAAATTTGTTAGGACTTACAGATCATAAATCCCAAATTTTGGAATTTTATTGCCATTCTCCTTATCTTTTTACGCGGTGGAAATATCATGCGATTATTTAGAATTTGAAATTTGAATTGTATTGTGCACAAAAAACAAAAGATGAGTCCACAACTTCCACGCACCCCTCTGGAGCAGTTTAGGAGACTAAGAAGGTTTTGCTTGATGTTGGGTGCTCGAGAGCAGTACATATGTACGTAGTTACGCGTAAATGAGCAAGTGGACAACTTGTATAATGTGTGTGTCCGTATGTACTATTTTTGAAGTTTATTATGCTTTATGAATCATACTTTCTCATATCAAATTATAAGACAAATTAAAATAAAATTACTCATATCAATAAAATATAATAATGACAATTTATAAACTTATTTTTTAAATAAAATTATAAACTTTTAAAAATATCCTTACATATTTTTAATTGTTACACTACATTAATATCATTTTAATTCTTTCTCTACTTAAATGCTAATATTTTGAAAAGTATTATTCATGAAATCTTATTTTTTAAAAATTTTCATATATTCTGAAGCAATAAAATTCTTCTAAAATTATCTTATAATTTGAGATTGATGGAGTATGATTTATTATAAACTTATATATGTGTGTATGTATGTATGATATATGATAATTGATGATATATCGGCGGTTTGGTTTACTACTACCTGCCTAATTGTATTACACATCAGTTTAATAAAATACATACATATTACGTATACACATATGTATAATGTATATATATCACACTCTCCGTCTGTGAGGAAGGAATCTCGTCTTACGGGCGTGCATGTGTCAATGTCTCGTTGAGAAGAAGTAATTGGAAACCTTCATGGCTTCATTCTAGAAAGATATATTGGGCTGGGTCAAGCCCAACTAAACGAATTTCTTTTATTCAACAATCGGATGGTTTTAAAAAAAAATTAATTATTTAATCTTCATAATTTTAATTCAGTTATAACTTAATTTTTAAATTTTAACTCGTTATAACTCAATGTTTGAAGTTTTGACTCGATTGTAACTCAATTCCTAAACTTTGACTCCTACAACTCGATCATTGTAGTTTTAATTATTTAAATATTAGTCCCTATATCTTAAAAATAAAATTATAAAGATTAAAATCATATTAAAATGTATTACTAATATTTTAAATTATTAAACCCTTTTATTCTTTTTAAATATTAAAAGGTAAAAATATTTTTAATATATATAATTTTATTTTTTTAAATATAGACCAATATTTAAATAGTTAAAATTATAGGAACTGAGTTGCAAGAGACAAAGTTTAAAAATTGAGTTACAATCGAGTTAAAACTATAATGATTAAGTTATAATAATTTAAAATTTAAAAAATGAATTACAATTAGATTAAAATTATAAAAATTAAATGATTAATTTTTTCTTTAAAAAAGACCAAAAGTCTACCACTACTGGTATACAAAAGACAAAAGTTAAATTATAAATTTATCAATTGATATAGAGAAGTACTCTTTCTGGTCTATATAAGCTACTTTCTTAAAGAATTTAGATTAAAAAAAAACTCCAAAAAGGGTTTGACTGCAGACCTAAAAAAAGGGGGGGGGTCAATTATGATACGTAGCTCCAAAAAAAGGTTAACCATATAAGCCGTCCAATTATGATACGTAGTTCCAAAAGATAATGGTAATTTTTTAAATGGTTCAGTTTAATCATGCACTTTAATTAGTGATTTTGCTTTAGATTATGCGCTTATCATTAAAAGTGAATTAATTCAAACTATCAATATGGCTCAGTTTTATATATTTTCTTACCCTATCAAGCTTGGAAAGAAATAGTTCAATAACGGGGGAAGTTCTGCCGATTAGTAACATGATTAATCAAAGAAAAATAAGTTCAATTTTAATCCCTTCTTTATCTGCAATTTCCTCTTTAATCTAAGAAAATTAAATGTGGGTGCATGCATGTTGTTAAAATCTGCATCAGAATAAGACTTGAAATAGATATAATTCAACAAGACATGTTAGTACTGCAAAATGAATGATATATACTTGAATTAAGGATCAATTTTGCATTTTAAAACATACATAAAAGGTCATAAATAATTTTAAATTCAATTATAGGTTATTTATAACCTTCAATCTCAAATATTTTTTTATTACCTTTTCGTTTATTTTTTCTCTTCAGTGGGGCCCACATTCAAATTATTTTTATTATAAAATATTATTCAGTAGGTCCCACTATTTTTTATATTTTTTAATAATATAAAAAATTATCTCTCTCTCTCCTTCTCCCCCTCTCCCTCTACTCCTCATCCTCATTACCTTTGTACAAAGTCTTTAAGTTTGTTGTTAGAAGTTTGACTAAAGATAGCAAGAGGATTAGCATGAGGCATAGCTTTCATTCATGACAAGAAACATGCCATGGCAACATTAAAGTAATAACTCAAAAATTTAAATTAAATAATTTTCTTTCTCTTTTGAGATTTTATTTAATTATTTTACCTATAACATATGAAGAATAATGATCTAGTAAAATTTATACCGGTTATTCATATGGAGGTCTAAAATTTAAATTTTACTTAAGTCAAAGGTTTATTTTATTTTATTTTTTTATATGAAAAATTACTAAAGTGCTCTTTCTTTTTATTAAAAATATTATGGGTATTATAAATAATATATTATGGATGTCCATAACTCATGACCCTTAGGATTTCTTTATCCTTAATGTCCTCATGAATGGCATGGAATGAGTTTTTAGTCTTAATAGCTTATAACCTTCAAATATTACATAATACACTATTATAGGCCTCATTATATCTTCATAACATTAGGATAAAACTTGAATGGTTGAAGGCCTATAAATAGAGATCATGTCTAAAGCATATGGACACTAATTAATAAGAATTTTTTTTATTGTTTTCTCTCCATTTCTTGCATTATCTTGTCCTTCTCTACTCTTCATATTAACTATATTTTATAACAATGGGAACAATAATAAAAATCTGGTGGGGTCTCTTTTCGAAATTTTGCCCAACAAACTTTGGGTATTGTTTTGTGATTCGTACCATGGATTCTTTATCCAGATTTTCCTTTCCTTTGTCGGTCATCTGTGCAGAGCAGAGTCAGTGTGAGAGCTTGCGTTCTTTCCTCTGTTTCTCTTCTCTTTCTCGGGGCACTAGCTTCACGTTTGCCGTTGGTGTGTGTGTCTTCTCCTCGCCGGAAATTCGTTCACTCCCTCCCCCTTTGCTGTTCGTCTGTTTCTGATAAGTGCTATAGCTGAATTTCTCCTCTGTTTCTTTGCTGTTGCGTGCTGGCAGAGGTGCGTATGTGTTCATCTCTTCTCTTTTCTTCTCTTCAATAGCTGAACGTTCGTGTGTTGTGCATAGTAGACTCAATTTTTTTTTTCCGATATGAAATTTCTGCTTCTGTTCCTCCTCGTTGAGCAGCCATGGATTGAAGCTTTTCTTCCCTTCTTTGATGTCATGCGTGAGCTGAAGTGTGGCAGCTCCACTGCACTTTGGTTGTAGGTAAGACATTGGTTCTTCCTTTTTCTCCTTCGGTTTCAATAGCAACATGAGTTCTTCTTCTTCCCGGATGGAAGAATGCGTCTCTGCTCCTCTTAAGTGCTGTCATGATTTTTCCCCACTCTGAATTTGAGTGGTAAATTCAGTTGAGGTTGTGTATAATTTTTATTGGTGATAAGCTGAATGTTAATTTTAAAATTAATATTAAAAGTTGATTAAATGGTTGGATAATTATTGAGAGTTGAATTTGGATACTTTTAAAATGCTCGTAGAAATGCTTGAGTGAAAAATTAGGTATTGTTTTGGATAATATTGGGTATTATTTTATTAGTGTTGAGTTAAAGATTGATGAAGAAATTAAAAGTTAGAAATTGTTGAATTTGCTTAGATGTTTGCCTCAATTTATTTAATGGTGAATGTTCTTATAACATTTGTAAATATTTTTGAAAAGTTTGTTGGTGAAAATTAGATTGCTAAATTTTTATAAGAGCCTAGAGGAATTATAAACATTACTTGAAGGAATATATGTAAGTTTGAAATTTTAAAAATCAAAATAGGAGAAAGGAATGCTTAGGATGCTTGTACAGTATGTTATTAAATCTAAAGGAAACATGAAAATAGTTGATATGAGTTATTATAATTTATGATTGAGAATAGATTATAAGGAGATATGAGAATGAATTGAGGGTTGTCAAAAGTTTAACTAACTGAAGTATACTTAAAACATAATTGGTTAGAATATTATCTTTAATATTGTTGTATTGAAATTAAATACCACTAAGTATTTAAAAAATTACTTGATAAATGATTTTAGAATTATGAATTGTGTGTCAGAAAATTAAGAACATCATTAAAATTAAAGTGAAAAGTCAAGAGGAGTAATTTTTAGAATTTTTGAGAAACTCTCAAATGAGTGGGCAGCGTTTCAAATAAATTTTCAGTAAAGTGTTTATAAAATTTCTTTATTAAAATTTTACCATTATTCCTTTATAAATTGTAGAAATATTCTTATTAATCTTATTTTCACAATAATTTTCTTATTAATAATAATATCTTGAATTTTACTAATGATTTATATTATTGATAAATGATAATTGAAACGGATATATGATAAATAGTATTATTTCTCAAAAATAGTTTAATTACTTAATTCTACATTGATATATACATTTTTAATGCAATGATTTGTGTATAGATGAAATGATAATAAATTTGAGCAATGGAAAATGATAATTGAATAGTGTTTGAAAATGTTTTCTTGTTCCATACATGCTTCATTTTAATGAGGGGGGGATTGAATTCAAAACACAGGATGCTAACAAAGTTCTGTTAGCTTTTGACGCGCCATGATACATCTAACTAGTAGGGCGTTTATAGGAGGTGCTAACCCCGTGCGAAGGTCAACACACGTGGATTAAAGGGATGATAATTCGGGAGCATTGTACTCATGTTTGTTTTCATGGGCCTTATGCCCGCGCTTGATTCATGACTCTTGCCGTGCTTGTTTCATGGCTTTCAGCCTTGTTTGACTGGTTACTTACCTCCATAAACTATGAGTCCATACTTGATTGGTTATTTGCTCTCGTGGACTTTGTGTCCGCACTTTTTATTTTTTTTGATTAAGCTCTTTGAAATTTAAAATTTAACACTTCTATATTAATTCTCTAAAAACATTCTACCTGATTGTACCATTTCTTAAAATTTTTATATTCTATGAGCAGTATAAAATTTGAAAAGTTTATATTGTTCTATTAACATTATTTAATTTCACAACTGTATTATTGGAAAAAAAACTTGTTCTTTATTGTTAGTTCAAATATATGTTTCATTATTTCATCAAAGTGTTTTAAATTAAATTTATTAGTTCTATATTCATATGAAAGCTTATAATTCTAATTGGAGCGTTACTCATTTAAAATTTATTTGGTCTCAGATATTGTAGCCGACCTTGTGCCTCTTATAGATTATTGAGGGACCTTATGTTTTTGAAAGAGGAAGCACATTATAATTATCTTTTTTGGTAAAGCTAAATATTGTATTATGTAACTATAATTTAGTGCTTTATATACACTACAGTTAGATCCTAGTCTTATTTTGTTGATATGGAATCTGCTGGTGTGGAGCTAGTCTCCTTTGCTGGACTTGCTAATAGGTTTGTTATTGTAAAAATTTTGAGAGGTTCAAATTACAAGAGAGATTCTGCCGAAAGATCTACTTAATTCTTTATGAACTTTATAAATTACATATCAATAGTTTAGTTTAATATTTGGTTAATTAAGGCTTATAGAATGTCAGTCCACCTTATATTTTGTGCCAGTCAAACCTTTAGTATTGGGGTGTGACAATCAAACCCTCCAATATCTTCTTCAACTCTGACATAGAACCCGTCGTCACTAACTTCGGCCTTGACAGCCTCCCTTGCAACTCTAACAACTTCAACCTTAAAGCTAATAGTTTGTCTTGCTAGATAGCCAACTAAACCCAACAGCCTTGCTCTTTCACTGTTGAATGCACGTCATGTCTACCTTCATCTATGCTCGCACAACCACCTCATTCATCTCACCACTATACTTCCCTTTTCCTTGTCGTGCCACTCTCATTTCCATCATGACAAGTCTAAGAGACAAAACGTAAGAGAGCTTGATGGCATTGCTCTACCTTGCTCCACTAACCCTCATCATCCGCTGCTAGTCCTTTAAAAGCTCTGCATAATCACTTTCTTTCTCCTCCATTTCACTTCCTCTCTCCTCCACTGCTCACTATACTAGTTATCTCTCTCTCTCTCTTTCTCAATGGGTATTTTCAATATTCTTTTGTCACCATCGATGAACCCCTCAACATCTCTCTCTGGTTCCCATAAAACAGAGCTTCCATCTTTTGCTTCCTCAAATATGCTTGGGTTATTCTTGAAGCAATAATTCTTCTCAAAGTAGAACGGAGGAGAGAGAGACTAGAGATCAAGATGGTCATTGGCAATGTTGTCACACCCCAAAAATAGAAAGTGACCAGCAAAGGATGTGATCCATCACACATCCCTTAAGCCTCAGATTGGGTAATCTTTTCATCACTAAAAGATAATCATGTTTTAGTTTGAATTAGAACATACGTAAACATTTTTGATAGTAATAAAAGTCTCAATATTTTTATAAAAATTTTGATAGAATCTCCTCTGTAAATAAGATCTCTCGAAAATTCTACAAGACAATATTTCAACCGAAAGTATCAAGCCAATCAGGAGTAAAGCTCCTTCCAACCGATAGACAAAATATATAACCACATAAATAACCTGACTACAGATTATGTGGAGCACCTAAAAATAAGTTTACAAAATAAAATTTCATAATTAAAATTTTACGTCAAGAGAAAGTTTAACCCTTAGCTCCTCCGCTTTTAATCAATCACAAACTCCCAAATGTTCAGTGGGTGATTCAGTGTCAGCTACACTATCTGAAACCAAAAATTATTTTTCAATGAATAACGTCCCAATAATAAATAATTAAATATGAATAAAAGAAAAATTAAAAACATAATGATCTCCATGAAGATTTAAATAAATTTAGAATAAAAGGATTCTATGTAACTTTAAATAAAATCATAATTCATTAAAGTATCTTATCAAATGCCATTATCATTTAACTTTAATAAAGCAAATAATTGCAATAACTAATTATAAACATGTCATTAATCAAAACCAATGAAAATAGATCCATAAAAATTTAAAAAACTCATAAGTATAGGAACTTATCAGAACAAGTAACAAACATGGACACATAGTCCACGAGGATAAATCACCAAACGTGGCTTATGCCACGAAAACAAACGTGGACACTCAGTCCACAAGGGTAAGTAACTAGACACAGCCGAAGCCATGAAACAGACGTGGACACATAGTCCACGAAGGTAACTAACCAGACGTGATCAAAGCCACGAAACAGACGTAGGTACAAGACCCACGAATAACAAACGTGAGAACAAAGCTCACGAAATCCAAACTAGCTAGTATTTGACATGGCGCGTTAAGGGCTAACGAAACTGCCATTAATAACTAGCGTTCTGTATACAGTCCCCTTTTTAAATTCAATTTCAGACATCCAAAAAAATCATCACTTTCAAAATACCATTTCTCTTTTAAAAATCTAACTCACATGAAACATATAAAAGCACCAATATTTCTAAATATAAAAATTCACAATTAATATCTTATAAACTGTTCACAATTTTTTTTATTGGCTTTATCAAATAAAGCACTACTAGAATTTAAGAAAGCATTTTTATCAATATAAAAAGTATAAGTCATGACTTCAAGAAGCAGAGCAATTTAATTAACAAAAGTAGCTAAAGCAAGAGAAATTTATAAATATCCATAACTTATTAAAAGCGATCTTTTGATAAAGAAAAATTTTCAATATATATTGATTGAGACGTTATCCACTTACTTAAAAGGTTTTAAAATATAATTTGCTTCCAATTTAATCTTCTGGCAATGATACTTGGCCTTTAATCTCCTAATGCCAAAATAATACTACAATCATTTTCTTATATACACTTTAGAACCCAAAATCTATAGTTCAATTTAATTCAAAAGATAAAGACAGATAAATTTTAACTCCAACATTTTTTTTTTGCGCCAATAATTTCATGTAAATTCCAAAGACTTACATATCAATAGCAAATTTGCCCACAAATTACCAAGCAAGATGCCTATTCTAAAAATCTCTAGTTTACCTCAACTTCCCTTATAAAAAGTCTTTTATAATATTTGGCTAACAACAAAATAGCTATCATTGATAGAGATATATATATATATATATATATATATATTGCCATTATATGTTAGATTTTTCTAATAAGCATTTCACCAAATGCTTTACAAGCACTATTATTTAAACTATGGTACCAATTTTTCTTCTCTTCCAATCCCCTTTATACAATAGGAATTTATTAGACTTCTTACAATTTCGTTAAACTTTCTTCTAACAATGACAATATAATTGATCCAAATAATTTAAAATTTCCTAAGCATCATCATTTACCACAAAATTTTCTCATATGACTTTGACCAAAGCTAAGCTGTCAAATGATAAGAAGATCCCCTCTCAGACCTTTCAACAAATAGCATCAATTCTTAGTTCTTTTAATGGAACTTCTTAACCCCAATCAATTGCCCAATAATGTATCAACATCAATAATTACATCAAGTTCAAATAAAATTCAAACCGACACTTATCTTCTTCTTCTTCTTCTTCTTTTGTTTTTTTTTTCCTTTTTACTACAAATTTTAATTAAATCAGTTTCCTGTTCATATTCCAACACACACAGCAACGCAGAACAAGAAAATTCCATAGTTTCAGCCATTACAGCACACTCACGCACAGGAAGCCAACAATGAAAAATGAAATCGAAGTCCCTCACCTGAAGTAGCCACGACTCAAGCAGAGAAGAACAAGAAAAGGGTTGGGGCTCAGACTAATAATGACGGAAGCTAGAGAAGGGGCTATTGCTGTTCGAATCAGGTATATAGAGATTGACGTTACTGGATACATGCGAAGCAGAGAAGACGGAGAAGAACAATGATAACCGTGACCCCTACAGCAGCACACCAACAGAGGAGAGGCAGGGGAGGCCGAATGAATCTCATATCAGAAAATAAACGAGAGAGCAACAGTGAAACAGCACCAGATTCTCACCGACGCCGATCTGAACTATGGAGGAATGAAAATTGTCGAAGAGAAGACGAGGAAAGCGTTCGAAGCTTCTGGCGACACCACCACCGACTGAAACGCACATGAGAACAGCAAAAACAGAGCAACAGTGGAGAAGACAAACAGAGACAGAGAAGAACGAGGAAGAACCTGGGCATCGCACAGTGACAGCGACCTCACGGCAACTCGTCTGCCTCGTCGGCGACGGCAAGGAACGAAGAAGAAGGATCAGAGGTCGAGAACGGCAGAAGGTATAGAGGTCGCACGCAACTTCTAGATTTTTCTTTCCCTCTCTCTCTCTCTCTCTCTCTCTCATGCCGGACACGACTCAGCAAAGAGGAAGAAGGAAAAAAAAATTATATCTGATAAGCTGAGGGTATTTTGGTAATTTAGAGATTAAAAATAAAGAAAATTAAAAAGAATAACTCGCAAATGCTTCAGCTGGTTCGAACTCTGAATCCCATGTATAAATCACGTGCGCTCTTCCACTATGCCAACCATTCCTCTTGTCAAAGTTACACCAAAATTAATATAACAACAACTAAATCAAAAAAAATGATATATATTTAATTTTTGCTTAAAATTTCTAGGTTACTACAAATGCCTTCACCTTCAACCTCTCTTTGGAGCTTCCTTGTAGCCATAAGAATGAGAATGCACAAATAAGATACATCATACATGGACTCAGGAAAGAGAGAATGAAGAAGGGAGGGAGAGCAGGGTGAGAAGGAGGATAGAGGAAGATTAAGGGAGAGAGTGGATGAATGGAGTAGAGAGAGTGTTTTTTTATATTATAAAATATATTTAAAAAGTGGGACCCATTAAAATATTAACAAATTTGAATGTGGCCCCCATTTACAGAAAAAAATGAACTAATAAATGGCAGGATATACAAAACAAAAAATATTTGAGGTTGAGGATATAAATAATTCATAGTTAAGTGTAAAGTCATTTATGACCTTTCGTGTAGACTTCAGGGACAAATTTGACCATTAACTTTATATACTTTGACAACTCCATGCAGGAACTTTGACTGTCAACAATAACTTTGTTTACTTTCAGTAACAACTTTGTGGAATCGTTGTTGAAGGTGATTTTTTTTTATAGTATATTTATTATTGATAAGCTATTGGGTTGAGTCAACAAGTACGTTACATGGACGCCATGCACGTCGGTAATAAGTCATACCATTAGATATATATATACATATGTACAGAATAAATATATATACCATTATATATTATACAGATATATATATATATATATATTCTATATTATGTTATGTTAATATATCATATATATCTATAGAGAGAGAGAGAGATTTAAAGATGTTGGACTCCAGCGAATTGCATAAGATCATGCTATTCATATCTATAAAATTATCCTGTAGCTTGCTATTTCACAAGTCATGAACAATATAATGTTCTTATGGTAAAAAAATAATAATACAACTTTCTTTTACTCCAGCTTGATACACAAGACTAGAAGGGGAAAAAACATTCTTAAAATGAACGAAGCATGAATATTAATTTTTGCCCCTCCATTTGATAGATCAGATAGAGAAAATTTACTGAGAAGAATTTTCGGACATTGCATTCATAAAAAATTATTTGAAAATAAAAAACTGTATATGCTGTTTGTTTGGGAAATTTTTAGTTTATCATCAGTTTGTTAATTCTTTCTTGTACATTGAGTAAATATACATGAAATAATCATATACATAAAAAATGTACGGTTATATCAAAGAATTCAATTAATATGTGTATGCAAATTTATCATTCATTCAGTTTATGCAAATTAAATTTGTAAGTGTGCATTCAGTCAATGAAAATAATAAGCGTGCGTTTGATTAACCACTCTTCTAATATTTGTAAAGTACTTTTGTGAATTTTCAAATGTCAAAATTGTTAGGTTTTAAAAAGGTGGAATGTACAGCATTAATCCTGTTTAGATTTCGGCAATAAAAGCAAAAAGTAATGTCGTTTCAAAGCAACTTCAACGGTTTCCATCCTGATACGTTTGGATTTGTTACTTTCAACTTTTTAAAAGCCCTTTATTTAGATAATTATAACATATACAAATTAACATTGCAAGAGGATTCTGGTAACTGACTTAGAAGTGGTTTCTAAACTTGCAATGACCCCCACGCTGAATTTAGGATTGATCTGGTTTCTAAACTCTTTTTCACCCCCCGGGGGGGGGGGGGACCTCTTCACGTCTTTAAGTAAAAATTAATAATAAAAATAAATAGTTATAATGAGACCAATGTGTACTTTCAGCTAGTCATTGAATTTAAAGCTAGGTTTAATTTTAATCAATTTATTTTAGTATTAAGGGTCGTTTTTGTTATTAAACTGTACACAAAAAATTATAAATGTCTTAAAACTCAATTATAAGCCAATTCTATCTCGTAACTTTAAAAATTCCCTCCGTCATTACCTTGCCATTAAAAACATTTAATGCCTATTAGTTGTCAGTAAATCTCACTATTTTTTTTCCTCAAATTCTATTTAAAGGATCATTTTTGCCCCTCAACTCAAATATCTTATAATAAAAAATAACAAAAAATATAAGTGGGGCCTACCAATGGTGAAAAAAGCGATAAAAGTGTTTGTGTCGTGTATGGTTCAAGAACAAAAATAATCATTAACCCTTTATTTTATGAAATCTTTTTAATCCTTTAATCCAAATATCATGGATTTAACTAACAAAAAAAAAAATGCTGATATTGAACTTCTTAAATGTAGACAAAATATTATTAAATTTAAGTTAATTTTTTAAAATAACAATACTTGGCACAAAAAATTATTATTTGAGACTAATAAATGATGTAATGTGGGATAATGGTTAATTAAGATAATCAAAATTTATTTAGGATATTTAAATAAGGATACTGATCCATTAAATTAGCTTTGATTATTTATTTTATTATTATCTTAGTTTAGATTTAGGATTTGAGATTTAAATTTAAATTATTATTATTTTATTATTTTTAGATCTCCATAAATAGGGTTAATTTTTTTATTCATATTTGATTTTGAATATTATTGAATAAGAGTTTTTGAGATCTTTGACTTTTTTTTTTTCTCTCTTCTTATCAATAATGTTAAAGTTAGGAGACTGAAAAATATTTTATATAATAAAAGAATAAAAAATTGTAGATTGCAGCTTTAACTTTGTACTCAAAACACCTGTAAACGGTGGGGGGTTGGATTAGTTCTAAACGCGCAAACAAAAATGTAGGACAGTGCAACTTTAACTTTAGATTTTGACACAAGAAAAAAGTAATGCAGATAACTAAAAAGTTGAAGTGCACGTTTGGATACCTTATCACAGGCACATATGTGTACTCGGACTGAAATCCGAAGCGCATTTGACCATGGAAAAACAGCGGCGACACGTTGAACTGAAAGAGACAAGTCCGGCGTTGTTAGTTGCATGATTCTTTTGCAATAGCTAGTCAACAATGCAAAACACTAAGTTCGTCGTATATTGTCCATAATTCATGCACAGGGAAGCTATAAGCCTGCTCGAGAAGCTTCGTCTCAAGCTCTTATCTCCTTCTTTCCTTCTTCTCTGTTCATACTCACTAAACCAAGACACGTTGAATTAAGACACACACACACACACACACGCTCCCATGCACGTTGCTGTTGCTAGTTATTTTTGCTTGCTTGCAGAATTATATGTGTGGGTGCTTCCCATTGAAAGAACTAAGCTTCGTTGCTAGCAAGCTCTTTCCTCCGATCTCACTCGTCTCTTCATATTTACTAACCCTCTTCCTCTGGAGAAAAAAATGAGTAAGATCATGATCCCTACTATCCTGGGAATGATCCGCAATGGGTTTGTCCTCTCCAAGACCGTGATCTTCATCTGGGGTAACACTATTTGCTATATATGTCTCCATATCAACACGTTCTTTTCCTTCATTGTTTCATTGAGCAATAACTAACTCACTGACTTCTTTAATGATTCAGGTTTAGTTTTCAGCCATGAATTGGTAAACAAGGGAGTGGTAGAAGTTTTCATGGAGTTCCTTACAAAAGAAAATTATAATCCATGGAAAGCTACTATGCTTGTGAATTTTCTAGATGGATTATCAGCTGTGTTAAAAGTTGCTGTGATACACGTGTCTGAGGTTTGCATAGGTCGCTTCAAGGCCATTATCTTCTGCACCATAGCCTTTACCATGGTCAGTTACCATAAGCTTGCTAGCTGGCTAGCTTGCTACTTTAAAGATATATACTCATGTATGTTAAGGCTTTTTCTGGAAAACTGCTTCCAGTTCATGAAAGATCAGATAATTAGTTCATACCTTAAAGTGTGATTCTTTTTGCTAGTTTCTTACTTTTGATCCTGAAATACAACATGAAATTGTTATTGGATCAACTTTTTTACAAATTATTTATTAAAAGGCAAGCAATCTTGTCCTTTTTGGTGGGGTCAACTATATGATTTGCACAAAACCATTGTACTCTTTCAGCAATTATTTATTAAAAGAGTATCAGAATAAAATTTAAACTATAAATGATCAAATAAAAAATGGTATTTGTTTTGTTGATAATTTTTTTTAATTGCAGGGATTAGTGCTATTGTGGTTGGGCTAGAGGCTTCTAATATGCCCTTCTTTAATGCCCCTTGTAGTGTCCCAACTTTTCAATTTTATTTTTCATTTTTCTTTGGATCATTGGCTTCTACATAAAACAAGAAATTTAGATATCTTGATATCCCAAAATGGTGAAGATTTATATTTTTTATGATTTTTTAAAGAAAAATATCACAAATACACCCTTTTATTTTTGAAAAATCATAAAAAATATAAATTTTCACCATTTTGGGACATCAAGATATCCAAATGTCTCTTATTTTATGTAGAAGCCAATGATCCAAAGAAAAATAAAAAATAAAATTGAAAAGTTGAGGCATTACAAGAGGTATTAGAGAAAGGTACATTAGAAGCCCCTAGTCCACTGTGATTTCGCCCCTCAGCTGATCCTGTGGACATCGTGACTTAGATTTTCGTAATAATGCTCATTGCGTTAGGCACGGCCGGAAAAGAGCCAGCTTTAAGAGATTTTTTTTGATTATCAACTTAGCGAAGAAATAAAGAAAAAGTGCACGGAAAAGAACGAAGGAGGAGATAAGGAATTATCAGAAGAAAAGGAAAGAACAGAATCATCACGTAACAATGGCAGCGAAACCACTAATATTTGGTCGTCTACTGCTTCAATTATGAGCTCCGTTATCTCTTTCTTTTGTTTAAGCTTAATTAATTATTGGTCTAAAACTTTTGAAGTTTCGTCTTCGGTTATGGGAGCTGCGTGTCCATTATTTATCCTTGGCATTTTCTGTTATTATCCTGAAGAAAAACCCACTGGAAGCCCTCTCACTACCATTTATAGGGTCATTAGAGAAGCTATTAAGAAACGCAGATTGTCATACTCATCATTAAAATGGGGTTATAACTATAGTTCAGATGATATATTTGAAGATCTCTTTTATAAGACAGCTGACAACGGCGAGGTTCACTTGTTGCCACGTCATCCATCATTCTTGTCGTTCTTGGACAAGGCAGCTATTAAGAACAGGGAAGAGGGGAGTGAAGAAGAAGTAATTTGTACGGCTGAGCGAGCGAGGGACGTGAAGAGCTTTTATTTGATTATACCCTTAGGGTTCACGCTCTTCGCATGCGGTCTGGTTTCTGCTTCTGGCAATACTCACTTTGTTCTGCAAACAAGAAACTTGAGTTCTTATAATATTGGTAGTTTCGATGTTCCCATCATGGTTTTCTTTGTAATCAAATCTATGGTCAATTTTGTGGTTCGAACATTCCAAACACGATATAAAGCAGTGAGACCACTTTGGAGAATGGTAGTTGGGATGTTTTGTTCAGTACTTTGCTGTATTGCGGCTTGGCAAGTGGAACGTCGTAGGTTGTCTCTGATTAAGTTTCTAAGAGACCCACATGATCATGAGGAAAAAATCTCCTTAGGCGATCATGGTTTTAACACCACAGTATTTGTTGCTGGGACTAATGGAAGGGTTTGCAGAAAGTGGACTAGAGACTTTCTTGAGTGATCGATTGCATTCTGAATCAATGAAAAAATTTGTGGATCCGTGCATTAAAATGTTGTTGGGGACTGGGAAATTCTCGAGCATTTTATTTGCGTTAATATTTCATATCTGGATCAAGGATGACCTAAATGATATTCACCTGGATTGGTATTTTCTGGTGCTGGCTTCACTAAGCTTCGGATACCTTGGGATTTATGTATTCTGTGCCAAGTTCAAGAAACCCCAATTTGCAGTTCCAGAAAGTCAAGGCGGATATTAATTGGGAAGAACACAATTGTCGGTTGCCAGAATTCTATTGAGTTTTGTTTTTAGTTTATATATAGTTTTTTTTCAATATTTTCAGTTTTTATAATTTTAATAAGATTGAGTGATGTTTATTTCTTAAGTATATAATGATATTAAATTGCATGGACTATAAGAATAGAAAATACTGAAAATAAATTACTGAGATTAAAAACAAAACCCAATAAAACTATAGAGACTAATATTGTGTTTTTCAAATTACTTAATGTGCAAGTGAATTGTTAGTTCAGCATGAAAAAGTAATTAACTTTTTTTGACAAGTTTATGATTGTCTGATGCTATTTGTTGGAATAATGTGACTCGTGCAATTTATTTATGAACTACGTGCAGCTGAGTCAGTAGTGTATATAAAGCTTGTATATTAATAGTGAGTGTGTATCAACATGCAATATTCTTGAAGAGCTACTATGGAATTAGAACGATATTGTATAGCTCTCGCTCTCACTCGCTCACCGAGAGAGCAATATGTATAGCGCATGAAAATGAAACTTGCGCATGATAATTGTTTTTTAAAATGCTAAAAATAAATTAATTATAATTATAAATATACAGATTGAATACAAATTCATATAGATTGAATCTAAATTTAAAGCGTGGTGGCGAAAGAATTTAGATTCAAAAACAAAATCCGAAATAACACTTGGACTGCAAATTAAATACAAAGAAAGGGGGCCGGGGTTTAAAATAACAAAGCTAAGCCATCTAATCCAATTATGATGTCATATATATGAGGGGTAATTTGATCCAAACCAACAGTTCACGGTCCTTTATCTAGGATGGATGGACAATGGATGATAAACACAAATTAAAAGATGAAGAGACAGAACGAGCCAAATAACTTATGTTTAGAATTTTAAAATAGAGTTAATGTATAATTTAGATCTTAAAATATAAGTTCATGGGTAATTTGAACTCTAAATTTGCATTTAGTATATTTTAAATTTTAAACAATTAAATTTAAAACAATTTCACCTTACTGTTAAATTAAAATAAATGTAATTCAACATGCAATTTTTCATCAAATGAGAATAGGAGAGAGAAGGAGAGTGAAATTTAAAAAAAAAAATTGCATATCAAGCTTTTAATTAAACAGTGAGAGATGAAATTGCATTAAGTTTAATTGTTTATAATTTAAAATGTATAAAATATGATTTTAGTGTTCAAATCATTCCTAAATTTATAATACAGGTCTAAATTACACATTAATCCTTTAAAATCAATAAAAAAAATAAGACAAATTGACTATCATACTAGGAAAAAAATTATTTACCAAATATTACACTATCAAAAATACTTGCCATGATATTGCAAATTGAAACTTGATTTGATAGACACTAAATTCTGTTTTTCTTATCACATTTATATAGGACTTGGTGTCTGTGAGACCAACTTCTATATCATTATTAAAAGAGACATATTAAATGATAAAAAAAAGTATACTTGTCACTTTCTCTCTCCCAACGCACAACACCATTCGTCCATCCCTTCTGCTTTTCCATTGAGGCAGCAACCTCCCCCAATTCCCTGTGCGAAAAATTCCTCCTCCCCTTTCTCTTTCATACGAATAATGTAAATGTAATATAAATTATTTAGATGGCATTTCACATTTACAATGTATAAATTTTAACTTTTAACTAAATACTTTCTAAATAATTAAAAATATGTTGACACAAATCATCTATATTTCTTAAGTTTGAGATTACAATTGATAAGATATAAACAAATATGAGTACGTACACAACTCTTCAATTGAGCATGGAAATACTTCTCATTTCCGATGATATGACTCCCCCAAATGAAACCTTTTATGCTAATAAGGGTTGTTTAAAATGGTAAAAGTAAATTATTTATAATTATAAATATATAGATTGAATACAAATTAATATAGATTCAAATAATATAGATTGAATCTAAATTTAAAGCATGGTGGCAAAAGAATTAACATCTTATGATATGAAATTTTAGAAACTTGATGGACAAAGATTAGAAGCATAGCATAATATTTAGAAAAAATTACATGTAGGTCTCATACAACATACTTATGTACAAATAAGTTTTTTAAAATTTAAAAATCACAGCCAAGTCTCTTGAGACTTAAATATAATTTGAAATTAAGCTACAAAGACATTAATACCCCTATTAAACATATATTACATCAATCAAATAATTAATTTACAACTACTTTATTAACAATTTATAATTATAATTTTAACTTTTTATAAATGTAACTTCATATATCTAATAGTTACATAACCATATAATACTAACAAAGTTTAACATTAATTATTTACAACTATTTCATCAATAATTTACAACTATCACTTTAATTTTTTACAACTCTAGCTTTAAATATTCAATAGTTAAACTAATTTGTTTAATTATTGAATATATGAAATTATAGTTGTACAAAATTAAAGTTATAGTTGTAAATTACTAATGAAATAATTGTAAATTATTTGAATGATATAGTGTATATACGTTTAATAGGAGCATTATTGTCTTTGTATATTAATTTCAAATTATAATCAAGTTCCAAAAGATCTAGTGGCTTCTGAATTTTATGACACTTATTTGTAAATAAATTTGTTTTATGAGATCTATGTATAATTTTTCCTAATATTTATAGCAAATGCAATATTGTCATAATGTCACACACAAAAATCAAGTGTAACCGGCAATAGATATAAACACAAAATACATCCCTTAAACCTTGATCGGAGAAACTCCTAAGTTAACACTTTGAACACATTAATAGGATGATTAGAAATTTTTACAATAGTAAATTTGATATTTAATCTTAAAGAAATATGAGGATTATACCTGTAACTTATGTGGAATACCTAAGTCCAAGTTCTAATATAAGTACAAAGTTTAAATCTTCATTAAATTAGGATTTATCTAAAATAATTTTTCCTTTTTAGTTCAGCAATAAAACTCCTTAATGGACACCTCGAGGTACAAATTCAGCTATTATTTTAGGCAAAAGCATTTTCTAATGTATAATATCCCCAAATAAAATTTAAAATAATAAAAGAAATGTAATAACCCAAAAATAAAATTTAATAAAATAAATATATATTAAATTATTTTGATTTTATTTTTATCGAGTTTTGGTTCATATGTTAAAAGGACGAATGGAAGTCCAATGGAATATGTGTCAATAAGTTATTTGCCATTCGAATCTCCTGGTCAAATTTTTGTATTTTGCTTTGGGCTTTTGGTTAAAATTACTATAATGCCTCTTTAATGTAACAGTAATACAACAGCGCATCAGATTTTTTGGAAGGCTCTTCGGCATTTTTCTTGACTTCTCCAGAACAAAGGGAGTGAGCTTTGTTCTTCACTATCTGCTCTCCCTCTACCTTCCTTTTCGTTCGGTCGCCAGCAACTGTGAGCGCCGGAGTCCTCCTCTTACCGATGGCCTTCTTCTTTTCCTGAGTTAGCTGGCTCGTTTCTGGACTGGGAGAGAGCAAGAGAAGCCTGTCGCCTATAAATTTCAAGCCTCTGATCTGTAAACCATCTGTCGCCTTCTCCCTCCTCTTTGTAGCTCACTGTCGTTGTGGGTAGATGTCGGAGCCCCATCCATCACCTGAATCGTGAGTTCCTCTTCCTTTTGTGCCGTTGATTTCCTCTCTTCTTTCCTTAGTTCACTGTTCTTCTCCCTCCTCTGTTGCTAGCATGCTTTAGGTGCTTCAATATTTTACTATGGGAGTTAATTTAGTGTTGAAAGAGGTTCCGTATTGAGGCCGTCCCTCTTCCCCTCCTTCTTAATTTTCTGCCAGTTCAATTTTTTTTAATCTTATTTGCTCTGTTGTGGCTGATCTTCTATAGGAAATTTTAAATTTTCCTCTTCCTTGTCTGATTCGTGCGTGCTTGAATGGTAGAAATTGTGATTCTTTGACCTGCTGTTGCTGTGTGTTCAAATAGGAAGGAAGTGGTTGAACAAGCTGAAATTTTTAGTCTAATGAAAAAAATGAGGATTTAATGTGGACTTGAATTTTATTTGCGCTCAAATTGATTCTTGATGGGATATGAGTTTGAAAAGTATGAGAAATTTAAATGTGATGCTGAAAATTTTTGAGCAAATAATTAATGGATAAGGGGCTCTATTGGATGAATTAAAAATTGATGTGCATTAAGTGTCTGTTGAAAGATCTGAAAGAAGATTATATCTCTTTATTAATATATAATTGTCAGATAAGAAATTTAATTGTTAAAAAGCCTTGTTGAATGGTTTGGAAATTATGACATGAGATGTTTGATATAAGGCTTAAAAGAAAGTTATGTCTCATTAAATTAGTTAGTTATAGCTAGAGTGATATGAGATAATTTGGGGATGAATGATGATGTTTGGAAAAACTTAAGATGCAAATTTTGGTGTTTTTAGAGTTTTGAATGGCTGTAGTGATTGGGATTGGGTTAGTTGTCAAAAGGAGTTTATATAATTATAAACATATGTACATATTTCTATAGGGTGTGTAGAAAAAGAAGACCTTGATAAGTGATGGAAAGGAGAAATCTTTGAGTTTTGAAAATTTGACAAGTAAGTGGATAATATCCTAATTAATTTTTATATTAGTAAATTTTCTTCTATCAAAATATTGTTTTCAACTATTTATAATTATTAATATATATTTTTCTTGCATTAGCTATTTTTATTAATTGAATTGTTTTATTTCTTGAAGTCATGATATATACTTAAAAGACTGATGATGATGTTTTTACATATTCTAGTACTCCTTTATTCGATAAAGACAATCGTGAAAATTGGTGAAAGAGTTTGAGATGTTAGTTATAAATTTTCATATTAAAAAAATTGATGATTTTAATTGATTCATATGAGTTTGATACTGATAAGAGGAATTTATATTTTAAAAAGTGATTTTTTTTACATGATTGAAAATGGTTTTGGAATGAGATTTTGTACAAAACACTGGTTGCTAATGGCAGTTTCCATTAACCCTTGGCGCACTATGGTAAATGACTAGTTAGTGTGATTTTCGTGAGCTCTGTTCTCACGTTTGCTATTCGTGGGTCTCGTACTCGTGTTTGTTTTGGTGGTTTCGAACCGCATTTGGTTAGCATTGCTCTCGTAGACTATGTATCCACATTTGTTTCATAGCTCATGCTACATTTGGTTACTTACCCTCATGGACTGTGAATCTACGTTTGTCGTCGTGGCTTAAGTCGCGTTTGGTTATTTACTCTCAAGGACTGTGTGTCCACCTTTGTGAATTGTTCTGATAAATTTTTAAAAATATAAATTTTTAATCAATTGATGATCTTATATTTAATGGTTTTCAATTAATAAATATTTTATTTTTATTTATTTATTTAATTATTTTGACTTGTCAAGATTCAATGTTAAAATTGCCTTGTCCTTATAAATTTAAAGTTTATTAATGTTGAAGTTATATAGAATTTTTATTTCAAATTTATAAAATTTATTTACATTGAATTGTTTTCCTTTAATTTATGTAAATGTTGTAGTTATTCATTTTGATTTTGAAAAAAAATATTATAGTTGAGATATTATTCACTGGAAAGTTACTTTTGATCTCAGATTCATTAAACGTTGTTGAGTCTCTTGTTGACTTTTAAGGGTTCTATAGCTAGGTCAGATGGAAATATGATTGAAATTATTTTATTTTGATGTAATTATAGAATTGGTGTATTTTATTTTAAAAATATAGTTAGGTGTTCCACATAGACTATAATTAAGGTTTTATTGTTGCTATATCTTTGTCCGTTAGATGAAAGGAGTAAAGGTCTTGATTATTGTGATGTTTTGTGTAAAAGTTGTATCGAAGAATTTTTAAAAGGTCTTAAATAGAGGGGAGGTGGTGTCAAAATTTTTACAAAAAAAAAAAATTTACGAAACCATTTGTTCGAATTAATTGCATGAAAAATGATCTAATTTTTGATAAATTAGATATATGGTCTTAAAGTTAAATTTCTAAACTTTAGGCTTTAGGGATGTGTCTATTCATATGTACCGTGTCAATCATATTCAATTTTTAGGGTGTGATAAGAAAGTCATCTAAATAGAATAAGTATAAATTTAACTAAAATAATTAATTAGAAAAGTAGTAATATATAACTCTAAGTATTTTTTTTAAACTATCATACTCGTATTAAACAGTTAAAAAATACAACTCTCTTGTTATAAAGAAATACATTCATAAAAGTCAACTTGTTTAATAAAATTCATTTTAAAAAATTAAGTTCAAAATATCCTTTAACAAGACTTTATCAGAACAGATAATAAGTGTAGACATGAGAGTACGTAACCAATCAAGCGCAGTTGAAAGCCATGAAACAAGTGCAGCAAAAACCACGAAACAAGTATAAATACAATGCTCATAAATATTCATCCCTTCATTTCACGTGTGTTGGCCTCCGCAAAGGCTAGCACCTTTTATAAATATTTTACTAGTTAGGTGTATTATAGCATGTCAAAGGTTAATAAAACTATTTTTAGCAACCAACGTTTTGATTCGATCCCACACTTTACATATATGAGTCATAATAATAAATTATTCCTTAAATTATAAAATCAAACATTACCAATATATTAAATAATAAAAGAAACCCAATTGTAAAATAATTTTGACTCTTTATGAAACTTTATATAGTAGAAACATTTTTATTTATGATAGTTGATAATAAAATTTAAAATATAACAATATAAATAATCACGAACATACTTAAACATTATTGTGAAGACAATAATTTATTAATAAATCATTTAAAATAATATTCACTTATTTAAAATATTTTTCTTAAAATTCATAATTCATTTATTGTCACTTCACTCGAACTTTTACTCTTCCAAACACTATAAAATATAATAAATTTTTGATAAATCTTTAATCATTTCAATAGTTCCTTTCAACATTGTTGCGTCAAATATTAAATTATACTAGAACTTTTCACATAAAAGTCCCACTGATCATTGTTAATTTCTCCATTTAACTATCATCTTTTCTTAATCATCTTATCAAAACACCAATTATATCTCATTTCAATTTCACTCAAAAAAACTTAATATTTAAATATTTTATCACATAATTCATTTTCAATCGTCTATTTCTCAAAAATTTAAATAATTATATATTATTAAATTCATAATTAAATATCCTTTGCAAAATTTAAGTTATGTTTATATATTAATAATAACATCCATAATAAACATACTTCTTATAACAATTAATAAAATTTTTTTAAAAAATATCATAATTAAACAAAACTCACTTAACAGATATTTTATCAAGCAATTAAGAGCATCAATTTCTAACCAATTACCAACCTCTTCCTTTACAATTTCACTTTCAAAAATTTCATAATATCAATATTAAAATCAATAACCACATCAAATTTAATTAAAACTCAACCCACACCATCATCATCTTCTTTCTATTACTATGAGTTTCAGCTTAATTAATTCAAGGTTCCCTTTCATATACACACACCGCCACGAACAGCAGTAACAAAGGAGAGAGAAATTTTCCTACTTCAATTATTAGCTCACATACACACACGGGAACATCAAGAAGGAAGGTTCACAGCCTCTCACCACTACAGCAACAATTTCTTCAACCCATACAAACGCACAGAACCGAGGAGGGAGGAAGAGATTTGAAGATCCTTACCTCTAATCAACAATGGTGAAAGCTAAGAGGAGGTGCTGCTACTTAAACAAGGAAGAAAAGGTGAACACAGACCGACGATGTGCAAAGCAGAGGTAAAGGGAGAAGACTATGGCAGCAACCCGCACAGCAGCGCGCCATATGGGAGAAACAGGGGAAGAAGAATGACGGAGGAAAGGATTCTGACCACCACAGTCTATAATGACAGCAGCGAGAAGGAGAAGAGAAGTTCAGAGGGTAAGGTTCGAATGCTCTCTGAACAAAGAAAAACTCTTTTCCCTCTATCGATTCATCTGACCAATACCCAACTCCTCCCCTGTTCTTGAATGCTCCAACCGCAGAGAAGTGAAGGAAGAGACGAAGATGATCCCACTCAGTACTCACCGCATACGACACCGAACGACAAAGAAGGAAGAGAAGATGTGGAGTCCAGCACAGTGAATTGAGGAAAGAGGAAGGAGAAATTTCTAGATCCAGAAAGAAAGATGCCTGTCTGTATCTAGTTGCCATTTTCTAATCTTCAATTGACAACTAAGGAGAGAAAGAGAGAGAGTATATTTGATTTTTTTGCCAAAATTATAAATAAGACACAAATTTAAAACAAGAGAAGAAAGAGATATTTTGGTTAATTTATAAATGTTAAGAATAAAAATATATATCTAAATGTCAAGCCAAATTTTAAGCTTAAATTTCATAAAAGATGTAATATGATTTTTTTTACTTTTCACATTTTTACAATTTGAATCTACTTCTCTTTACATTTATTAAAATAAAATTTTATTTTATTATATTACTTAAGTTGTTATAACCTATCATTCTTTTGTTGCTAATTTAAAATTTTAAATATAGATATGAAATATAAAAATCTAATTATATTTTTCTCCACTATACACAGTATTATTTTTCTTTTAAATCTCCTCATATTCTTATTCTATATATATATATATATATATATTAATCAATTAACTCTCTCTGTTTTTTTTTTTAATTATTCTGAAACTCTTAGGTCATTACACATAAGGCTTCATGCCAAAGTGCCGGGCAAAAATGAAGCGCGAAGTTCCCATGCACTGAAGTTAACGCATCCCTGTACAGTTCCCTTCCCATCATTTTGAATTGTTAAGTTACAATTATTTATTTTCAGAGAAGGTCCATCTAATCTATAATTAGGTACTCCCTTCCGTCATTAGTATAAGAAAAAATTCAAATTTTTGTGTTAGTTTTTGTATAGGGGGAAAAAGAGTTAATGAAGCATTAATAACTTTTTTACCAAAAATACCTTTCATTAATAAGAAATCAAATGAATCATTAAATTATATAATGGGAATATCATTTACGTAGAGTATTTTTTTTTTGGGAAAAAAACTGAATCTAAAACAAATTTATTAATTTTAACTAACTTTAATTAATTTTTTAATGCCCATGAAATCGTTTTATATGTATAAGAAAATAAAAGCTTAAAATGTGACGTACTATCCCAGCCCTTAATAAAAGACAAAGCTTGAAAGCTTTTTTTTTTTTATCTTAAATATAAAATAAAGTTAGAGTAATTAATGCTTTTTCAATTTTAACTCTCATATATTTATTGTCATTTAAATTTTTAAATATAGTCGTTAATAATTATAAAATAAAGATAAAATTGAAAAGTTATATTACATATTCTTTTACAATTTCAAGGTTGTGACTAACGATTTTTAATGAGCATGAATTTTGCTAATTTTATCTTATATTAAGAACTGAAGTGAGTGGCTGTGACACTTAATATTACGTAGCATGAATGCTTTGCCCGTGCAAATATGTCAACATTGGGACTGATTCTTTCTTAGCCAACAAGGTTTTGATTTTCTTCCATGTCATTTCGGTACTCACAGTCACTTCAGGTACTCATGCCTTGGTCTTGTGCAGTTGCAATACTTATAAAAACAGCATTGTACTCCCCTTGATTTTATTTATTAATATTTTTAAAATTAAACCGGATATTAAATCAAAAAGACCAGTCATTCATGAGTTGCATAGTTTAATTGAGTTAAATTAATGATTAAATCGATGATGTAATAATTAAATTTAAAAAATTATATATGTTTATAATAATTTAAATATAAAAATACATATAAAATTATCACATAACTTAAAAAAATTAAATATTTTAAGTTTATCATGACTTAACAAGCCACATGATACAACATTATATCAAATAATTAAAAAATTAATCATTTTTTTAAAAACATTTGATAAAAATAAAAAAAAAGTTTTTTTTTGAACAGTTCGATTTTTAAAAATTGGATTCAGTTCCCAACTTGATTCTGGTTCTCGATCCGAACATCGGTTTGAAACGACCCAACCCGGCTCAACCCTTAAAACAGCTTTCTTATATGAATCAAATCGGAATTCAGATCGATCGACAGTCAGACCAGTCCGACCATTTGATCCAATTTTAAAAACACTGCTATTTATAGAATAGAGAGAGAGAAAAAAATTTTTTAATTCTATTTATAAGTCACTTCATTAAATTTTTATTGTAAATTTTTTTATTTGACCTTCATTGAATGTTGGAAAGAGAAAATTTATTGTTAAAATACGTATATTTAATAGAAGTAAAATTAAAAAATAATTAAATTTTTAAACAGAGTTAATGAGTTTTAAAGTTTTTTTTTATTGTGGTAAAATATGTTAGAAGTGTCTTATAAATAATATTAGAAGAGTATGCAATTACCAGCCTACCCATGGTTCATACGACACCGCCCCTCGGAAATAATGTTGCTCTCTCGTCCCTCACTCTCCATTTCATAGCATTTCTTATTATTTTCGTCGTCAAATCTTATTTCCGTCCTCCTTTGAGGTTTTTCAACTTCCCGGGGAACACCTCCGGTGCGTACAGTGTTTGCATATCATTTTCTTCGTTGGTTGAGTTTCGATGAGTTGAGCTAAGGATTTTAGGGAAAATATGGTCCAAAATAACAGTTCACGTTACGGTCCCTCACTCCTTTTCCTCAATTTATCTAGGATATGGATCATGGATGATAAACAAACACAAATTCAAAAATAGAGAGACAGATCGAGCTGAATCACTCATGTTTAGTATTTTAAAATAAAAAAAAATAGTGTATCATCATCAGAAAAATTAAAAAAAAAAACAAAGTGAATTAAAAACCGCGTACTCAATGGTGAATGGTCGTTCGGATGTAAGATGACGAGGCCCACACGCTAAACTTGTTTGAAACATAAAACATTGATATCCCACACGGAGATATTTTAGAGTTGATTGAGAAGACTCGTCCCCTACCTCTTTACGCCACCATTTTGTGTGTGATTCCTATTTGCCAGGGGATTGGGACGTCACTTCCGTACTCACCTTCCTATCACTTCATCATGGCTTGGCCTTGTGTAATTTATTTTCATGACTTGGTCGATCTTGCGTCATTATATAATTGCACAATTTTTTTTAAATTTATACTCTAATTTACTTTTAATATTTAATTTCTTTAAAATTTCTTCTAAATATTTTAAAATATTTTTTTCCTGCAATATTTATTAAAATAGTATTATAATTATTACAAATAATCTGCCCATGATAGATCCATGAAACACTGGAAATTGAGCTTAATTTAATTTGGTCCCTCACTCTCTGTTCTACCCTGTCTTGTAAATCCATCTCTGTATTGCATCTCCCTCAATTTAATTTCTCCTCGGCTCTCTCCGTCAACTCCACGCTCTCCATTTCGTGCCACTTATGATTTTAAAATAAATTTTAAAAAATAGTGTCTATATCACAAATTTTAAAAAAGAATAAACAAAGTGAAGTGTCATAAGAATTTTTTTTTTTTTGAATAAGTGCTGAAAACCTCAATCAATCACGAAAGAACCATACAATAACACAGGAACAACAAGACAAAGAAAAGATACAAAATGGACTAAATCTAATTCTTCCATCATACCACTCCATCTTCAAGGAAAGACTGCTTGATGTAAAACACACAAACTCACACTCATACTCACTGATTTGAACAGAATAGGATAAGGGAGAAAAAACAGAAACAAAGAGTGGGAGGTGGAGGGGAAGTGAGAACAGAAAAAGTGAAAAGAGAGAGAAGTGACTGAAATATGAGAGAGGGAACAGAAGAGAGATGCAAAACTAAAAGAAGAGAGGGAGCTTTCAGAAAATCATAATGCTTCAAACATTCATTCATCAATTTCTCCTCCTGAATACACAAATCATGCTATTTATAAGCATGAGGTTTCCTTCCTAACAAGGAAACGTTCACTTGCTGCCTGGTTTCCTTCACAAGAAGGAAACTTACAAAAGTTAAATAAAACGCAATAAAATTAATAAACTAATGAAAAGCAATAAAAATTCACTTACTGCCTGATTTCCTTGAAACTTACAAAAGTTAAATGAAAAGCAATAAAACTAATAAACTATTGAAAAGTAATAAAATATAATAAATTATTTCCTCCTAGAGTAATATTTATCATGTTTTCTATCACTGCTTATGATCAAAATACGTAACCGTTCAGCTAAAGTATGACCAAATCTAGCTAAATTTTCCGCTTCTCCCCCTTGAGTGTTGAGAAAATTGAAAGGAAAAGGCGACATGCATACTCAATAGTCAATAGTCAATGCAATGAACTGACTCGCGTTGGGCCCACACGCTAACGTGATCGATTGAAAGATAATGAATATATATAATGAACCTCCTCAGGATCACTAGTTTGCGCTAAGCCACTTTTTTTCTCTCCAGTCTATCCCCAAAAAGAAGAAAACATCATCACGCTTTGGGTAACATCAGTTTTTTCGTCTACATTAATGAAGCTGGCTACTAGTTTTGCGACACGCTTCTTAGATTCACCCCGCACTGTCTTTGTCCTCTCCAAGACAGTCTTCTCCATCTTTGGTAAATATATATATATATATATATCAACATGTTCTTGTATATATGATCATGAGCTAGTTTTTCTAGGAAATTAAATTATCTGTATAAAATAATTTCTATTTCTATCGAATTATTTCGAAATGATTCAACAAGAGAACTGACTAACTTCTTCCGATCCTCTGCTGATATGTATGATCCAGGTTTAGTTTTAAGCTATGCCTTGGTGCAAAAGGCAGTGGTGGACGTTTTCATAGATTTTCTCATGTATGGTCTGGAACTAAGACTAAGGAACGCTATCGTGCTTACGAATATGCTGGATTTGATTTCTGCACTGTTCAAAGTTTGTGTTGTTCACATATCAGAAGGTTACTCAGGTCCCTTCAATGTCATTATCTTCTGCACCTCAGCCTATACTATGGTAAACTATCATTAACTTTCCACTTTTTAAATTAATACACTCAAATCGAGGCTCTTATATATGTACTTAGCTCCAAAAGCTTGACTAATTCTTGAAAGATTCACACATTTCTCATGGATGTTATTGGAAGGATTTGGATTCGTTAAGTGGCTTAAGTTTACTCATTCAATAAATATCTCACATGACATGATAACAATCGTTAGATTTAATTGAATAATTATAAGAGATTTTATTATATAATACTCATAAAATACTAAATCTTAAATTTTTGAAGGGAATGAGGAGTGTTCCAATTTGAACTTTTTGATAAAAATATATTTGATAATTTTTAAGTATTGATGAAATTCAATAGTTGTAATTAAGATACTAATTAAGTGAGTGGATTTAGATGACTCACCAAATCCAATACATATAGGGGATTATCCAATAATAATTATGAAAGAAAAATATAGATTAAATTTCTGTTCTGATCTTTGACGAGCGAGTAAAAATTAATTCGTGCACGACTTGATATTTGAATCTTAATTCAAACTATATATATTATTTCGCACTATAGAAGCATCAACTGCTCATGTCAATTATATATTGTTAATTACAGGGTTTGATGCTACTATGGTTTCACACCAGCTGGTTGATTTTAGCAATGGTACTTGTTGCGTTAGGCAAAGTGTAACACTTGCCCTGAGTGTTATTCAAAAATCACACAAGTCAAATAAACTAAGTGTGGTTAAGGAGTTAATTCTAAAACCGACTTAGGAAACAAACCATTTAAATCACTAAGCAAATATACGATTGCAAAGTAAACATTTAAAACCTTAAAAAAAATTATAGGTTCTAACTATAGCGCACGGAAGCAAGCTAGACGAAAGAGAAATAAAAAGATGCTATCATGACAGCATTTAAATTGCTGTCATGACAGCCCTCCCAGGTCAACTTTTGGGAGGCGCCGTTCCGCCATCTGACCTCCGATCGAAGTGATTTTAAAGCTCACACGTCACATTCAAAGGGTACTATAAGTATACCAAATTTCAAAAAAATCCAACTTTCGGATTAAAAATTGGACATGTTATAAATTTGATTACTTTTGCTGTCATGACAGCACTTCCGGACCAACTTTCGGAGTGCACCATTTCATCATTTGACCTCCGATCGGAGTGATTCCAAAGCCCACATGTCGCTTTTAAAGAATACTATTAGCATACTGAATTTTGAAAAGATCCAATGGACGGATTGAATTTTGTACAGGTTAAAACATCAACACTATGGCTGTCATGACAACAATTTAATGCAGTCATGACAGCACCTTCAAACCAAATTCTGAAGTACGTCATTTCTCCGTCCGATATCCGATCGACGTGATTCCAAAGCCCACACGAAGCTTATAAAAGGTTTTACTTGTGATCCAAATTTTAGAGAAATCCAACAGTCGGATTAAGATTTGGACACCCGGATGCAAAAGTGCAGCTTTTTGGTAAAAATCATTTTCAAAATTATCCAAATCTCATCCTAATGGTCACAAACCTGTGGGAACACTTTGGATACGTCAAATAAGATTAAAAACACCTGATAGAACATTCAAATGATGGAAAACCTCTATACATCAAAATTTGACCACCCGGGTGCCATTTCCCAAAATGGATCCTAGACCCCCAAAATGCACAAATCATACAAGAGTGGTCACAAATCAATCCAAATACCATGTATTTATATAAATACATATGCTAAACATTTTTACTTGGCTCAGAGCTCCTTGTGGTGCCTACGCACCCACTCTCTCTATCCAAGGTGTATGTTTGCCCATAGCACACCATTTGCAATGCAACCACTTTGCATTTGCTTATAAAATCATATAGATATCAAAATAAATATCTGCTTATAATAGAAACTTAGTCTACTAAGTAAATCCATCAAAACCACACACCATAACTAAGTTTCCTAGCCACAAGTCTACAAACAGACAAAAATTCATACACAAGCACACAATCCACACATATTCACACACACATACATAATCATATCCTACTGGCACCCAAATCTTAAATAAATTACAATATATTTGCTCAAAAGAAAGGGGTTGCAGTTCTTTACAAATCACAAGCAAACCCCTAGCTTTGCTCCTTTCCCCATCCACCACTGGATCCTTCGCCTGGACCTAGAATATTGAAAAGAAAGGGGTGAGACAACCACAGTCTCAGTAACAGTAAAATCTACATTGATTATTACAAAGTAAGCCATAATCAAATAAACGAATAATAAATTCAACATAGTATACAATTTAGCCATTTAAAATGCATGAATGCATGACCTAGGCCAGTATGGCCTTTCATGACCAACAGAATGCCCCCTGGCACTCTTTAACTCGCAGGTAAACCTTATACCTATTTGTACCTCCATAGGCACAAAATATAATCTAAGGCATGATCTAATCCACCGAACCTCCTATGCCCCTTCGACGTGAATCCTAAGCAGTTGAAGCTAACTCCCTCCCAGAGCCAGCCCAACTTACTTTCCATGTGAGGGCTACCTTGGCCTAGGCACTCAACCTTACACTTCATATGTTGGATTCCCTCCCCCACTGAGAGGTGTCGAACACTCAATACACTAACCACTTTAGTGCACTGAGCCCACAATACGTAAGACAACACTGAGTACTGACAGTGTGCCATAGAATATCAAAAATCCACACCTTCTCATTGGTGAACTCCCACCGAGATCATGCCTTTTACTCTTGTCTACCTTTTCTGAGTATTGACCATTCAACACTCTAAAATAGTATAATATTTATAAATCTCATTTCCACAAAAATATTGTTATTAAACAATTAGAAAACATATTTACACTATAATCAAAGTAGTACCCCATAACCCCTTATAAAGCACATTTAATCTTTTAAAACATGTAATGCATGATAACTAGTAATATTTATTCAAAAATAGCTAAAACAAAGTAATAAAAAATATAAATTTCCCTGTTACCTCAACCCTTTGATACCAAAAGGGTTCCCCTTGTACAAAATAGGGCTCAGCTTGTTCCTTACTTCTCAATAAGTTCCACCAATAATTTTCTACAACATATAAGTGATCCACATCACTTATCATGACAAATAGCATTAATGAAGACTATAACTCATACCATACAACTTAGGTCAATGAGTCATAATCCACCCTAATGGTCTATATATTAAACCAACCATTCACATAGTATTACTTAACTACCAAAACCATTTATTAGCCATCACTAGGCTAATTTTCAATTTATATAATTTTTTAATCAATTAAAAACCTTTACTTAGTGCCACCAACTTTCACCATTAGCCCTTATAATGAAAATCAAACCTTAATTTAAATCTTATTGGGCTCAAATAGCAAAATTATAACTAAATCAATAGGCTTAAACTATTGAGGAGCAAAAACCCAATTTCTGAAGGTTTATTTTGTGCCCAAAACACCTCTTTTCATCCAATTATTCACTCAAAACATTATATCACTATATAGAAACTCAAAATATGCTCCCTAGGATCCAAAGAAACAAAAGATTACAAGAATAAAGCCTTTGGGATCAAAATCTAAAAATCTCCTCTTCCAAAAATTGAAGAAAATCAAGAGAAAGGAAAGAGGATTGAAGTAGGGAGTTTACCTATCGTATAGCCGAGCTCGCAACGATCGCAAAGACTCCTAAATCCAAGCCTAACTCCCTCCCTTTCTCCTCTTCTCTCTCTCTCTCTCTCTCTCTCTTTGCGTTTCCTTTTCTTTCCTTTCCAATTCAGTTTCTGCGTTTCTGCATCAGTTTTGGCCTTTAAATTGCTGGTCAAAAAGTTTGGGGAAAATTACAAGAAAGGGCCTAACATTTTTATTATTACACAAAAGCCCAGGTCAACTTTGGCAATTTTTTTCATAGTTAAAAATCAAATAAAACCAAACTTTTGCTTAGTAAAATTCAAATTCTAAGCCTCTATTAAATTATTCTAAATTTTAATTTAATTATAAATATTTTATTTTATTTTAAAAATAAATTTGAGTCTTAAAATTTTTAGGATGTTACACAAAGCCACGAAGCAGCCATGTTTAACAGATTTTTTTGACCATCAGCTGAGTGAAAAAGTGAAGAAAAAATGTACCCAACATTACAAAAGAGAAGATAAAAGGAACTCATCATCAGAGGAAATTAATCTCAGAGGAACTGGTAATTATAATCTTTGGAGTGTTACTGCTTCCCTTACTGGAGCTACAATAGCTATATTTTGGTTAGGCGAAAAAAGCGAAATTCAATGGTCTGAAAAGCTCAAAGTCTCGTCTCTTGTTATGGGAAGTACGTATTTTTTATACTTCTTTGGGATTTTCTGCTACTACCCTCAAGAAAGATCCCTAGGAAGCCCTTTTACTACCATTTTTAGGGTTTTCAGAGCAGCTATTCAGAAACGTAGATTTCCATACCCTTCTTCAAAAGACGGTTATTATCAGTCCGATGATCATAACAGTACTCAAGATTCAAATCAGTCAGAAGCAAGGCTCACAGGAAGCCCTCTTATTACCACCATATATAGGGTCTTGAAGGCAGCTGTAAAGAAACATACATTGTCAAGCCCATTTTCAGTAGATGGTTATTCCTCCTCCCACAGTAACAGTGAAGGTTCAAATGATTTAAAAGGTACATTTTATCGGAAAGAAATGGTGAGGTTCACTTGTTGCCTCGTGACCCATCATTTTTGTTGTTCTTGGACAAGGCTGCTATAATAAATAGGAAAAACTCCGATTCTGATGAAACTAAAGAGAGAAATGATGATGTTTTTAGTTCTACGGTGGAGCAAGTGAGGGACGTGAAGAGCCTTTATCCTCTAACAATACTCTTGGGGTTCACCTTCTTTGCCTACAGCTTGACTTTTGCTTCCCGTACACTTACTTCGTTTTACAAACAAACAGATTGAACCCAAAAGTTGGTAATTTCAATGTTCCTGTCATCGCTTTCTTTGTACTCAGTTCAGTGGTTGCTTTTGTGGTGAGAACAATCCAATCAATTACAAAACTGGTGAAGCCAACTTGGAGTTGCTGTTGGGATGTTTTGTTCAGTGCTTTGTTGTATTGCGGCTTGGCTAGTGGAACGTGAAAGGTTGTCTGTGATTAGAAAAGACCCAAATAAGGAAATTATATCCTTAAGCATCATGGTTTTGGCTCCACAGTATATCCTGCTAGGGCTGATGCAAGGATTTGCAGAATATGGACTAGGGACCGTTCGGGTACCTGAGTCGATGATAAAATTTGTTGAACCGTGCACTCAATTAATGATGTCGGGGATTGGAAATTTCACCAGCGTACTATTTGTCTTAATTTTTCATAGCTGGATCATGAACTCCAAGGACGAAACTAAACTGGATGTGTATTTTCTCATGTTGGCATCACTAAACGTGGTGTTCTTTGGGATTTATGTAAGTTCTGCCAAGTTCAAGTGGCTGAAATTACCCCAATTTGATGATAAACCATCAGAAACTAACCCAGAGACTAATATCGAAGGGATAAGTTATGAGTTGGAAGACCAGTTGGAAGTCCTGGTGGATTATATTAATAGTTTAGGCACTTAGTGGTTGTCTTTAATTACATTGTTTTGATGCTGTATGTACCATTGATGAGTTAATATTTTCAGAGCTATAAGGAAATGATGATCACACTACCCAGGCATCTTTCTTTCTCTTCCTCTTCATACTCTCGGTTTTCGTGTCCTAAAGTTTTGATGGGAACAGATAATTAATTAAATATCTTTAAGGGGCTGTTAAAGACCACAGTGATCATAAGAGGGCTCTAAAAACTGAGGAGAAATTGTTGATTTCTTGGGAAAAAAAGGGAGAATCTCAACAATGAGGGCCCTTAAAATCAAATTAATAGCATGCGGCCCAAAATATTTTGAAATTTTTCTACAAGCCTAAAGGTTTTAATGGCAATTAATTTTTTGTCCAATTATGAAAATACTCTTGATTTTTTTAAAAAAAATAAAAAATCACCATCGTCATAGCTGCATCATTGTGCCAAATGAATGATTTAATCCCTTGACCCCTTGGGTGTCAAAAAAAAATGTTATCATTAAACCACTGAACACTTTTAATTATATACAACAAAATATAATATAATGCCTGAAAAATATATATGTTATAATTTTTTTTAAGTAATTTCATCGACTTTAGTTATTTATGGACATGATATTGACTACATCTAAACAATAGCTTATACATATACGAACATGACATTAAGAGTATTGACAATGGTCAATATATTTTATAAAAGGTGGTGGTTTGTCAGTCAAAGGCTGGAGCTTTGACAATGGTCATTTTTTTTATTTTATAAAAATCAAGAGTATTTTCGTAATTGAAACAAAAAAATTAATTGCCATTAAGGTTTAGGAATTTCAAAATGTTTTGAGCCCTACATGTTACTAATTTGATTCTAAGGGCACTCATAAAGATTCTCCCAAAAAAAGGCTAATTAATAGAGAAGTTTATATTTAACAATATTATTCTTTTTAGCTATTATAATATGTTACTTTATATTATAAGATGCTTTTAACTACTTTACTATAATTAAAGAATAATAGTTATGTTACGCCTAAAACTTTAAGGCGTGATTGGCATGGAACATACATATTAAACCCATATCCCCTTAGTCTTAGTTCAAGAAAACTTCAAATTTTAAACCATAAATACATTTAACATGTTAATAAAAATTTTTCTTTTTTTTTAGAAAATTTGGCAAAACTTCTATAAGAAATAAAATTTTCCAAAATTTTACAGTGATAAAAAGATAACAAACAATAGAAATTCTACTCCTTATCAATAGATATACAACCTAGAGACAAGGATCACACCTATAATACACGTGGAGCACCTATGATTGAAATTATAAAATTTAATACAAAGTTAACATCTGCATCAATATTTGTTTGAATAATTCTTCTTCTTTAATTTAACTATAAAGCCTCTCAATAATCAACTAAGGATACAGGTTGAACAATTCTATTTGAAGCCAAAAAAAATTTTCATTGAATAACATCCCAATAATAAAATTAAAAGAATCAAGATGAAGAAATTCAAGTAATTACATCCAAATTAAAGAGAATAATCAATATAATATAATCAATGAACTTGAAGATTAAGCGATTTTATATAACTCTAAAAATATTGAACCATTAAATCTATAATAACTTAACACTTGATCTTGTAAAATAAAATAGATTAAATAAATAAATAAAATAGTAACATTTACTCATTAAAATCAATGAATTGTATATTCACAAATCAATTAAAAGCTAATATTCTAAGAACTTTGCAAATCAGGTAACAAACATGAACATACAGTGTACAAGAATAAATATAACTAAACACAGCTTCCGCCATGAAAACAAATGCGGCCACATAGTCCACAAAAGTAATACTAACTAAACACAACTTATGTTACGAAGACAAAATGTGAACACATAATCCACGAGAATAAGTAACCAAATGTGCTAAGTCATGAAAACAAATGTAGACACATAATTTATGAGGATAAGTAATCAAATGCAGCTCACAACCACGAGATCAAACACAAGTATGAGACCTATGAATAACAAACATGAGAACAACATTCACGAAAGTCAAGCCAGCTAGTTTTAGCCATGGCGCACCAAGGACTTACAAAACTGCTGTTAATACTAGCATATAGTCTTCTTGAAATTAATTTTCAAACATGCAAGAAAATAATCGTTATCATAATATTTCTTTTCTCAATGTGAAACTCACACGAACCTTTTAAAACTTCAATTCTTCTCAAAATCGCATTTCATAATTTCCTTTAAAAAAAATTCTATACACATATTCATCAAATAAAAATCATTTTAGAATATATAAACAATTTTTTTTGAATCATAACCCAAAAATCTTTTGTCCAAGAAAATTTAGACAAATCTATCCCATTTCCTTAACTTTAATCTGTTTAATCATAGCCATCTGTTTAATCTCATAATAGGACTCATGCATTCAACAATAAAAGCAACTTAAAAAAAAAAAATCATCATATCTATCCCATTTCCTTAACTTTATTTTTCAAATCTTTCATCGCTCACTTTATGTGTGTCTTAAAAGTTATCATAAGAACAAAAAAACTTCATCCTTGTATTATTAACTAATTGTCTTTCCGAATCTACACGTTAATAAATTACAAATTAAATCATTAATAAATTCATATCTACATGTTATCAAAGTATCAGTATATAATCCAAACTTCTTGAATTATCCGGGGCTAATATTCAACAACCTAATGGGCACATTCCAAATCCCGTGATCAATTAAAAAAAAAAAAAAACTTATAACATTAATTTTCTATATGAAGAAAACAACATTGAATTTAATCAGTGATAATGTATACATGAACTAAAATTCATCAAGCATAAAAGAAAATCACACCATCCCTCCTTTCTCTTATACTCTTCTCTATTTTTTTCAACTTTCAAGATTCATTTTAGTAACCAAGATTTTCCATGCAAGATATATATATATATATATATTCAAGCAATATCTATACCTTTATAAAATGAAGATTGAACCAACAAAACTCAAATTTTAATTCTTAATACAATTAATATACTTAATTGTCATATTGGGAACAAATTTCCCTTCTACAAATCATAACAAGCACCTTATATGCGCCAATCACCAGACTATGCAACCAAAATACTTAAGACATGATAATCCACCTAAATGAGATTCCTAGTCCTCAATTTAGCTGGTTTAAACACCATCATCTCCCTTACTCATACATAGCAACTCACAATTGGAAGAACTAAGATTTTGTTGGAATTGATTAGAATATGATAATAATCAAATAATAATTGTAAATATTATCCATGCTGATTCGGGCTGCAATGTTGGGTAGGATAGAGAAATATCAATTGTAATACCTGGGTGGTGGGGATCTCCGATTGACTGACTTTATCTTATATATAACCATACGTACAGAAATGATAGAATTCAATTTGCCCAAAATTATCATAGATTTCAACCGCCCAAATTTACAATAAAAAAAAAAGTCAAATGACAGCATGACAGTTTGGTCCAACTAATATTTTATTATATTAATATTATTATTTTAATTGTTAAAGCATCCTTATCTTCATTCTGAAATTCGTAACAGATAGCATTGAGAAAAACTTAACCCAACGTCTAAAACCTTCGTCAAAATTCCAGTCGATAGTTCCAAAATATATTGCTTTTATGGACGTATGATCTCTGGTGAGAAGTGCCAAAATTACTCTTTCTCCAAATTTGTTTGTTTGTTGTTTTTTTTTTTTAACCCATAATACAAACACAAAGCTGATGCAAAGGAGATAAGGGGGTTAAACAACACTTACCAGCAGAATAGAGAAGCGAAGGGAAGAAACCAAAGCTCCCTCATTGACAGCATCAGACAGAGCAGACGAAGAGGAAGAAGAGCATGATGGCGCGAACAGGGGAAGAGGAAGAGGTCATGATCTAGTCAACTTTCTCAAGCAGCGGAGGACCTCACTCCTCACAGATCCACCGGCAACGACAAGAATAGGAAGAATGATGGTGGGAGAACAGAAACAACATGAGCTTTCTCCCTCGCCCCCCCGCTCTCTCAGAGTGACAGACGCATCAATGGAAACGGGGAGGGGAGAAAATCTTCTGATCCAACGTCCAACAGCGTCCCAGAAGCGCCCGCAGTCACCGGCGAGTGATGAATCGGACAAGCTCCCCAGACTTTAAAAAAAAAAAAACCGAAATGGGAATGGAGCAAAGAAGGGTTTCAAAATCAAAACTCTCTCCCTCTCTCTCCAGAGGAGTTGGCGGGAAGCCTTCTCGAACAAAATTTAAACCGTCTAGATAAATTTAGATGATTTAAATTAAATATTTTAAATTTATATGTTTAAAATAAAAAATATATAAAAATTATAAATTTTTTTGATAAATATATTTATCAATTTGACACTTTAAATTTAATATAAATAATTTAATATTAATTTTTTTAATAAATTCATTACTTTGTTTAGAATATACTTACACTGTTTAGAATATAATTAAAAAATTAATTTAAATTTTTAATATTAAATTTAAACTATTTATATAAATCTGAACTGTAAAATTAATAAATATATTTATTAAAAAAATTTATATACTTTTATTTTAAAAATATAAATTTAAAATAAAACTTAAAAATATTTAATTCAAATAATTTCAATTAAATTTAACTGGTCTAAATTTTTTCCGATCTCTCCACTGAGGCAGAGGAGGGTTTTTCTCAGTGGAGTGGAGCCGACTCCCCCTGGGGTAGCTTAGGAGACCTACTAGTTTTGTTTGATGTTGAGGTTCTCGAGGGCAATACATGTGTAATCACGTGTAACTGAGCAAGTGGACAACATGTATATTGCGTGTCAATGTGTACTATTTTTGAAGTTCATTATGTTTTATGAATAATACTCTCCGGTCCCAAATTATGATACAATTTAAAATAAGATTATATATATTAATAAAATATAATAATGATATTTTATAAATTTATTTTTTAAGATAAAATTATAAATTTTTAAAAATATCCTTACATATTTTTAATCATTATGCTACATTAATATCATTTCAATTTTTTTATCACTTAAATGGTAATATTTGAAAAGTATTATTAATAAAATTTTATTTTTTTAAATTATCCTATATTTTGGAACAACAAAATTTTTCTAAAATTATCTCATAATTTGGGACTGTTAGAGTACAATTTATTATGTATGTATATATGATATACTGATAATTGATCATATATTTAGCGATTTGGTTTACTACTACTTACCTAATTGTATTACACATCAATTTAATAAAATACTCTCTCTAGTTATATTTATAAGATATCTTTTAGAATTAATTTTTGATTCAAAATATAGGATATCTTATAATTATCAAATCACTTTTTTCAATTTTATCAATTCTTGAGTAGTATAAATGTATTTACTATAGTTGTATTATTATTTAAAGTCAAGGATAAAAATATAAATGTATATTACTTTTTTATGATGTTAAAAAAAAAAAACTAACACTTCTTAACATACATGAAATGATTAAAAACGAACCACAATAAGGATTGGAGGGAGTACATACATATTACGCACACACACACGTATAATGTATATATCTCACACGCTCTGTCTGTGCGGAAGGGATCTTGTCCTATGGGCGTGCATGTGCCAATGTCTCGTTGAGAAGAAGTAATTCGAAACCTTCATGGCTTCATTCTGGACAAATGTATTGGGCTAAGTCGAGCCCAAGTAAATGAACTTCTTGCACCTAAACAATCGAATGGTTTGAAAAAGACCAAAAGCATATCAAAAAATAAAAAAGACCAAAAGTCTACCTCTTCTTGTATTAAAAAGACCAAAAGTAAATTATAAATATGTCAATTGATGGAGAGAAGAACGCTTTCTGGTTCTATGTAAGTTACTTTCTTAAAGAATTTAGATTAATCAAACAAAAGTAGTCGGAAAAACGGTTTGACTGAAAACCTTAAAAAAAAAGGGGGGGGTCAATTATGATGCGCAGTTTCAAAAGACACGTAGTTCCAAAAAAAAAGGGGGTAACTATAAGCCGTCCAATTATGACACGTAGTTCCAAAAGATAATGGTAATTTTTTAAATGAGTTCAGTTTAATTTAATCATGCACTTTAATCAGTGATTTTGCTTTAGATTATGCGCTTATCATTAGATGAAAGTGAATTGACTCAAACAATCAATCATGGCTCAATTTTATATATTCTCTCACTCTTTTTTTTTTTTTTAGCAAAAGTAGACCATTTTATTAATCATCAAAAGCAAAACAAAGACATTAAACACCAATAAAGAAAAAAACAAAACAACAAGAGTACAAACTAAAGAAAAAAACTAAAGCAATAAAATTACCATACAAGCTACAAAGAAAACAAAATAAAGCAGCAAAACACTAAACCCATCCAAACACAAAACAAATCCATTAGCCAATTCCTTTCTTCATTTCCACATTAGAATTGTTGCTGCACAAGTCTTCAGCCAGAACTAAAACCAGAGAGGATGGTGGTTGATCAAGCCACCCTTGTGGTACCATTCCACTCATGATATTAGTTGCAATCCAGTCCACAACATTATCGCCCTTTCGAGACGCCAAGGCAAGAGAACATTTATCATCAAACCTATACAACTCAAGACACTGATGCAGAAAATCAATATACCTCCAATCACAATCTTTAACTTCCAAAGCTTTAATCATTTTATACAAAACCTGACAAATCAGTTTCGATAATGACATTTCCCCCACCGGATAAATCTTTAATCTGTAGAGCCTCAAATAGTGCTAAACATTTAGACATGAATGCAGAATCCTTTTGCACAAGCTTCCCAACGCCACCCAAGAATTGACCCTTCCAGTCTCTACCAATAATTCCAATGGCTGCCTTCTAATTTCTAAACAAATGCTCCATCAACATTAATCTTCACATAGTTCTTCTTAAGTAAATGCCAAACCACAGATCTCTCCTCCACCATATCAACATGCTTCACACTCTTCTGCCTTGACACATTACCCTACCACTCATCCACCATAACTATAGTTCTACTCAAACAAAATCAACATTGATCTCAACATTCTCAAAAATATAATTACAGCTGGTCTTCCAGATTGACTAGCACAACACAGCAAAAAAAAAAGATATGAAAAAGTCATCCACAACATGAGTCAACAACCAATCCTCTAACTATATATCAAAACTTAACAAATTCCATTTACTAAATTTCAAAGATAGAGGAGAACCATACCCGCATTTCTTTACCTATAGGCACAAAAAGAGCATATGCTTAATGGTCTCAAGTTGCTTCCTACAAATGACACATTCAAGACTGTTAGTACACTTCCTCCTGTATAAAGCTTCCTTTGTTACCAATGCACCACTGATAGCCCTCCATAAGAAATGAGCCACTTTAAGTTGCATTTTAATCTTCTAAATCCTAATCCATAAAATCTTTGAAGGTCTATGAGATCTACTAGGTTTACTCACGACATTAACTCTGAGTTCTTTCCTTATAGCTTTACAACCATCCTTGATAGAATATTCTCCATCTTTGCTTCCCAGCCATACATATCTATCCTCATCTTCCACAGATGGGATTCTAACCTTCTTAATCAATTCCACCATTTCTAGGCTCATCGAATTGTCAATACACCCCAGATCCCATCTACCATCTTTTATAATTTCATAAACTCTAATGTTTTTGACATCATAAGGCAAATCCCTATGTTTTAGACCATGATCTATAGCTGTAGGAATCTACTTATCCTTAAAAACTTTGACCTTCAAACCAGAAGAGATTTACCAACACAATTCATGCTTTAAAAAATTTCTTCCTTCAAGAATGCTTGACCATCCCCGTGATGCCAAACTTCCCTTCTTGGCTTGCATAAAGTCTTTCTTAGGAAAGTAAAGACCTTTTAATATTTGACACCAATAATCATCCGAATTTTGCAGCAATCTCTAGGCAATTTTTGCTAATAATGCTTTGTTAAAAAACTAAAAAATTCTAAATTCCATTCTACCCTTAACTTTAGGATTACAAAGCATTTTGCATGCCTTTCAATGTACTCTACCTTCTTGCGCCTTCTCTCCCCACCAAAAGTTCGAGACTATGCTTTCCACCTTAGCACACACCTTCTTTGGAAACTTAAAGGAAGCCATAGGATACACTGGTATTGCATTAGCTATAGCCTTAACCATGACTTCCCTTTCTGCAAAAGACAAAAACCTTTACTTCCAATTCTATAGTTCTAACCCATCTTCCCTTTAACAAAAGCTAAAGCTTCACATTTTGACTTCCCCCAAACCACAGGAAGTCCCAAATACATACCAAGGTCCTCAATTGATTTAATACCCAATGCACCAAAAACATCATCCTTCAAACCCTCACTTGCATTGCTAAAGAAAAAAATATAAGACTTGTCTAAGTTAATTGCTTGACTCAATGCTCTACAATAAGCATCCAAAATTCTCTTCAAAACACTACAATTCCTCTTTGAAGCATTGAGAAAAAAATAAAGGATCATCTGTAAATGGACAATTGCAACAGAACAAGACAATTTTTGGCCAAATTAATTCCCTTCAGCTTACCAAAATCAACATACCACTAAATTATTTTGACAACACATCCACATCAATGATGAATAGGAAAGGAGATGAGGCCCTCACACCCCTTCTCATGTCAATTTCAACAATATTCTTCCCTACCACCATTAAATTCAAGCTCACAAACTTCACACATTCCATAATCCATCCAGTCCATTTTTCCCCAAAACCCATCTTCCTCATAACTTCCTCAATAAAGCACCATTCTAGTCTATCATAAGCTTTATTAAGATCAATTTTCACTACCATCTCTACTTTCTTACCTATTTTTCTATGCTTCAAGTAATAAAAAGCCTCATGTGCAATTATTAAATTATCATGAATCAACCTCCTAAAGAAAAAAGCTCTTTAATTATGAGAAATTATTCTTGCCAGTACCTCACGCATCCTATTAGCTAGAACTTTAGACACAATTTTAGATACAAAATTGCATAAACTAGTTAGTCTAAACTGCCCTACTTTCTCAGCATTCTCAACTTTAGGAATTAATACTACATTAGTCTTGTTAATCAGATTCAAACCAACATTATTATTGAAAAAATGTTGAACCATTTCGATCACTTCCCTACTCACCTCCTGCCAAGTTGATTGATAAAATTTTCTAGAAAAACCATTTGGACCAGGTGCCTTATTTCCACCAAGTTGAAAAGCTACAACTTTAATCTTTTCTTTTGTGACGTCCTTTTCTAACAAAATGTTTTCCTCATTAGTACCTTACAATCAATGAATTCAAGCACCTCATCTAATCCTCTTACTCCACTAGAGGAAAATAATTGATTGTAAAAGTTAGTAAAAGCACTATTAATCAAATCCTCCTCTTCAATCCAGCCACCATCCTTACCTTGTATCTTAACCACCTTATTTCTCATACATCTATAGATAGTGCTTGAGTGAAAAAACCTGGTATTCCTATCTCCAACATTCAACCAACTAACTCTTGATCTTTGACACTAGTATTTTTTCCTCTCTATCCTAGGCTTCCTCAATTTGCTTAACAAGACATTCAATTTTTGCTCTTCCAACTTCAGTTAAAATTCCCCTTCTAAACCCTTTAAGTTGGATAGTAAGTCTTTCCACTTCCTTTTTAGCATTTGGAAAAGTATTTTTGGCCTATTGAGAAAGAATCTTCTTACAATTATTAATCCTCCAAACCAACTCAACCACCTTATCATCATCAGAACTTACCCCCAATCTCCAACCTTTTCTCACAATATCCAAAAATTCCTCATGCTTAGACCAAAATGCATCAAACCTAAACATTCTTGGAATTCTTAGCAACTTAAATTCAAAATTCACCATTAATATATGATGATTAGAACTTACAGGTTCAACATGCAGTACCACAACATTTGAAAATTCTTTCCTAAAATCAACATTGCCAACCATTTTATCCAACCTTTCATTAACATGAGCATTACCAATTTTGCCTTTTGTACCATGTATACGCACTGCCTTGTACCCTAAATCTATTAGTTCACAATCAGCCAACATACATTGAAAATTCAGCACTCTTCTTATATCTGTAGGGAATAGAACTAACTTCTCAAAACACAACATTACATCATTAAAATCACCAAGACTTATCCACAAGCCCCTAACTCCAACAGCAGTACTTCACATTTTATCACACACCTTCATCTTATCTTCCACTATAGGGGCTCCATACATAAAAGTAGCATAACTAGGCACCTTTATAGAAGAAGATTTAAGGCTAACATAAATAATATTCTTAAAAAAATGCCAAACATTAATCATCACTTCCTTCACCCACCATAGCGCCAAATCTCCATTTCTTCCCACCGAATTCACATAAAACTCTTCATCCAACTTATACTTCTTTCACAATTTATGCATCCTATTGTCACATAACCTTGTTTCTATTAAAAATACCATTAGGGGCTTATTCTTGATACATTCCTCTTTCAGCTTCTTTACTACCAAGGCCACCGCTAAACCTTGACAGTTTCATGATAATAGTATCATGGCCCTTAGGTGGCTGAAATAGGCCAGCCACCTAAGCCTTCAGAAACATCCATTCCCTTAATACAAGCCTCACCACCATCCTTTTTTATCTCTTCAACCTTCCTCCTACACCCCTTGCTTCTGCCATTACCACCATTTTTTCTCAAAGAAGCTTTAACAGCCTTCAAGCTTCTAGAAAAAAATGAAGTAATAGTCTCACTATTTATAACAGCTTCTTCCATCCTCCTTTGCTTACTCTATTCAGGCACAACATCATCATCTGTTCGTCTTTTTAAACCCAAACTCTTAAGGTCTTAAGCAACTTCAAACACCACCTGCTTAACCACTGGAACAATGGCCCAATTTAAATTTTTATTAACCTCCTCACAACCCATTGCAGGCTCTATATTATCCACCAGCTCAATCAATACCTTCTCCTTCCCCTTATTCACCTTACTTCTACTAGGCCTAATAAGATTCAGCCCATTAGATACAACCTCATTTTCTTTATTATTAAAACCACAACTTTGCTGCACATTTGTTACATCGTCTTCTTTATAATCAATACGACTCTACAAAATCTGATTAGTCCCTATCTGCTTCATACTCCTCCTACCTTTCTCTAGCTTAATCACAAACATGCCATCTTCATGGTCCTTACTAACCTCTTTAGACACACCCTCCTCCTTGCCACTGCTCACCACATTCATAATAGACTTATTATGATGACTTTTTGTCTTCTCCGGCCAATTGTCCTTCAATACCACTATGACCTTTTCCTAAAATCTAACAAAATTAGCAGAAGTCCAAGTACCATACCTTGGCTCATTCAGATCAGTAATCAACATTAATCTTTCTGATTTACAAGCATATGGATCATGCCCAATCATTCCGCATTTGTAACAAAAATTCTGCAATCTCTCATATTTCATAAAGATCCAGGTCTTATCCTTGTTTGGCTTTGGTAACCTAAACTAGATGCTAATGATTTCTGTAGATTCAGAATGACACAAACTCTCAAGAAACCTCAAGATAATCTACCATTAATCCACAAATTCTCCACCATCACAACCTCACCCACTTGTCCTCCAATTTCTATAGCATTTTCCAAATTCATCACTGCCAAAGGCACATTATGCAACTGGATCTAGATTGGACTACAACTAAAATCTAACTCTTCCATCGCCTTATACTCCGACCATTGCTGTATATTCAATAAATGGCATTAATTGACCAAGGACATCCATGCATAATACGATAATACTCATCCTCCTCCGTGAAACTAAACGCATAAGCATTACCTTGAATTTTAGTAATCTTTAGACCATCTTGAAGATTCCAAGCCTTCCTCACCATTTCAAATGTAGGCTTGTTAAAATCCTTTAACATCAATAATTTCCTAACCAATACCTTCCTTCATTCATCTTCCTTCCAGACAATTGGTTCATGAATAATAGTACTAGAATCATCCTTCACTACTCCTGACTCCATATTCACCTCACCTTTGTTCACCGTCCTTGATACCTACCTCCATACCTCCTTACCTCCGAGCACCTCACACAATCTTACAATCACTTGGCTCTCACGTATATTGTACGAAGAGAAACTAGGCTCTCACTTGGGAGAGAGTCCAAAAAAAAATATATTCTCTTACTCTATCAAGTTTGGGAAGATATAGTTCAATAACAGGGGGGAAGTTCTGCCGATTAGTAACATGATTAATCAAAGAAAAATAAGTTCAATTTTAAATACCTTATTTATCTGCAATTTTCTCTTTAATCTAAGACAATTAAATTTGGATGCTTGTATGTTGTTAAAATCTGCATCAGGATAAGACTTGAAAGAGATATAATTCAACCAGACATATTATTATGACAAAATGAATGATATATACTTGGCAACTTTGAGCGGCAACTTTGATTGTCACTCTGGAAGGTTCCTACACGTAAGTATATGTATTGTTGATAAGCTATTGGGTTGAATCAACACGTAAGTCCACGTAACGCCATGCCACTTGCATAATGATGTTATTAATATTTATAAAATTGTCTTGCTATTTCACAAGTCATGACCAATACAATTTTTTATAGTAAAAAAATAAACACAACTTTCTTTTAGTCCAGCTTCATACACAAGACTCATTCTAATTATTACGACAGAAGCAAAAAAAAAAAAAAACTTAGGGTCTGTTTAGTTTTGTAGCTTTTAACATTTAGAAAGTACTTTTTTACTTTTCAAAAGTCAGATATTGCTTGGTTTCCAATTTTTTTCAATAAGTTCATTTAAAATTTTTTTTTTAAAAAATAGTTAATTCATTAAAAATATAATAACATTTCAATAATAATAATTAGGTATTAATTTTTTAGCATTATAAATTGAATAATTAATCATGTTAATTTTTAGCAATAATGTATAATAAAAACTACAAATCTTTATCACATTTTTTAAAGTTACAAATTAAAAAAGTACAAATACCTAGAGATCAAGTTTTTAGCATTATAGATCAAATTTTATGTTATTTAAAATCTTGATCACATTTTTTAAATATTTCAAATATATTATATTTGTATAATAAAAATTACAAATCATCATAAATCAATTATACATTTAAAAGCACATTTTACTATCATAATCCAAATAATTTTTAGTATACCAAACTGACTTTTGAAAAAATATATCCAAGTACACATTTCGTTACAACAACTAACTTTCACCAAACTAACTTTTGTAAAATAAATTTTTACCAAATGGACTTTTGACAAACTGAAAATTAAACACACACTTAAATGAATGAAGTATGAATATTAATTTTGCCCCTCCATTGCCAAATAGAGAAAATTTACTGTCAAGGATTTTCGGACATTGTATTCATAAAAATTTATTTGAAAATAAAAAACTACATATGTTGTTTCTTTGGGAAATTTGTAGGTTTACCCGTTTGTTAATTCTTTCTTGTAAATTGAGTAAATATACATGAAATAATCATAAATATATTTAAAAAATGTACAGTTATATCAAAGAATTCAATTAATATGTGCATGCAAATTAATAAATTGAATTCGCAGGTGTCCATTCAGTTAATGAAAAGAATAAGTGTGTGTTTGGTTAACAAGCTTCTAATATTTGCAATGTACTTTTGTGGATTTTCAAATGTCAAAATTGTTTAGTTATAAAAAATGAAGAGATGGAAAGTACAGCATTACTTCTGTTTAGATTCCGGCAATAAAAGAAAAAAGTAATGTGTTTTTTTTTTCAAAGCAAGTTTAAGCGAAGTTTCCATATTTTTAATTTGATGGGGACTTGCAATGACCCCCACGCTGAATTTAGAATTGATCTGGTTTCTAAATTCTTTTTCACCCAAAAAAAAAAACTTATAGTGAGGCAAATGTGCACTTTTAGCTAGCTAGTCATTGAATTTAATACTAGGTTTAATTTTAGTCCCTTTATTTTATATAATTTTTTAATCCTTTAATTTTAATATCACTAATTTAACTAACAAAAAAATGCTGACATTAAACTTTTAAATATTAATAAAATATTACTGAATATTAAGTTTAATTTTTTAAAATAACAGTAATTGTCACAAAAAATTATTATTTTAGACTAACGATATTAAAGTTAATTGGCTAAACATATTTTATATAATAAAAAGATCAAAAATTGTAGATTGAAACTTTAATTTTGGAGTCAAAACACCTGTAAACGGTGGTGGCTTGGATTAGGACTAAACGCGCAAATACAAATGTAGGACAGTGCAACTTTAACTTTAGATTTTGAGACAAGAAAAAAGTAATGTAGATTACTAAAAACTTGAAGTGCACGTTAGCATATCTTATCACAGGCACACATGCATACTCGGACTGAGATCCGAAGTGCATTTGACCATGGAAAAACAGCGCCGACACGTTGGACTGAAAGACACAAGCTCCGGCTCTGTTAGTTGCATGATACTTTTGCAATAGCTAGTCAACAATGCAAAACACGAAGTTCGTCGTATAATGTCCATTATTCAAGCACAGGGAAGCTATAAGCGACATCGAGAAGCTTCATCTCAAGCTCTTATCTCCTTCTTTCCTTGTTATCTGTTCATACTTACTAAACCGAGACACGTTGAATTAAAAAAGACATACACACCCGCACACACACATATATAAGCTCCCATGCACGTCTTTGTTGCTAGTTATTTTTGCTTGCCCGTGGAAATATATATGCATGCTTCCCATTGAAAGAACTAAGCTTCGTCGCTAGCTAGCTCTTTCCTCCGATCCCACTCGTCTCTTCATATTTACTAACCCTCATTCTCTGGAGATAAAAAAAAAAAATGATTAAGATCATGATCGCTACTACCCTGGGAATGATCCGCAATGGGTTTGTCCTCTCCAAGACTGTCATCTTCATATGGGGTAACACTAATTTCTATATATGTCTCCAGATCAATACGTTCTTTTCCTTCATTGTTTCATTGAAAAATAACTAACTCATTCACTTCTTTAATAATTCAGGTTTAGTTTTCAGCCATGAATTGGTAAACAGGGGAGTGGTGGAAGTTTTCACGGACTTCCTTGCAGATAGAAATTATAGCCTATGGAAAGCTACTATGCTTGTGAATCTTCTAGATGGATTATCAGCTGTGTTAAAAGTTGCTGTGATACACGTATCAGAGGCTTACATAGGTCGCTTCAAGGCCATTAGCTTCTGCACCGCAGCCTTTACTATGGTCAGTTATCATAAACTTGCTAGCTAGCTAGCTACTTTAATGATATATACTCATGTTAAGGCTTGTTTCTGGAAAATTTCCAGTTCGTGATTGATCAGATAACTAGTTAATACATTAAAGTGTGATTTTTTTATGTTCCTATTTTCTTACTAAAGATCTTGAAATACAGCATGAAATTGTTATTGGATCACCTTTTTGACTAATTATTTATTAAAAGAGCACAACAATGACAAGTAGTCTTATCTCTCTCTCTCAGTAGGGTTGACTACATAGTTTGCACCACGCCATTGTATTCATTTAGCAATTATTTATTAAAAGAATGCCAGAATGAAATTTAAACTTTAAAAGATCAAATAAAATATGGTATTTCTTTTGTTGATATGGTTTTTTTTTTTAATTGCAGGGGTTGGTGCTACTGTGGTTTCGCGCCTCAGCTAATCCGGACATCGTTACTTTGATTTTCGGAATAATACTTATCGCATTAGGCACGGCCGGGAAAGAGCCGGCTTTAAGAGATTTTTTTGATTATCAACTTAGTGAAGAAATAAAGAAAAAGTGTACCGAAAAGAACGAAGGAGAAGATAAGGAATCATCAGAAGAAAAAGAAAGATCAGATTCATCACATAACAATGGCAGCGAAACTATTAATCTTTGGTGGTCTACTGCTTCAATTATGAGCTCCGTTATCTCATTCTTTTGCTTAGGCTTAATTGATTCTTGGTCTAAAACTTTTGAAGTTTCGTCTTCTGTTATGGGAGCTACGTGTTTATTATTTATCCTTGGCATTTTCTGTTATTATCCTGAAGAACAATCCTCAGGAAGCCCTCTCACTACCATTTATAGGGTTGTTAAAGAAGCTATTGAGAAGCGCTGATTGTCATACCCATCTTCAAAACAGGGTTATAACCATAGTTCTGATGATATTGAAGATCTCTTTTATCGGACAGGTGACAACGGCGAGGTTCACTTGTTGCCACGTCATCCATCATTCATGTCGTTCTTGGACAAGGCAGCTATTAAGAACAGGGAAGATGGGAGTGAAGAAGAGGTAATTTGTACGGCTGAGCAAGTGAGGGACGTGAAGAGCCTTTATTTGATTATACCCTTGGGCTTCACTTTCTTCGCATATAGTTTGGTTTCTGCTTCTGGTAACACTTACTTTGTCCAGCAAACAACCAACTTGAGTTCTTACAATATTGGTAGTTTCGACGTTCCTATCATGGTTTTCTTTGCAATCAAATCTTTGGTCAATTTTGTGGTTCGAGCAATCCAAACAAGATATAAAGCGGTGAGACCACTTTGGAGTATGGCAATTGGGATGTTTTGTTCAGTACTTTGCTGTATCGCGGCTTGGCAAGTGGAACGTCGTAGGTTGTCCCTGATTAAGTTTCCAAGAGACTCAGATGATGAGGAAAAAATCTCCTTAAGCATCATGGTTTTAACACCACAGTATTTGTTGCTGGGCTAATGAAAGGTTTGCAGAAAATGGACTAGAGACTTTCTTGTGTGATCGGTTGTACTCTGAGTCAATGAAAAAATTTGTGGATCCGTGCATTGAAATGTTGTCGGGAATTGGGAGATTCTCGAGCATTTTATTTGCATTAATATTTCATATCTGGATCAAGGATGACATAAATGATAGTCACCTGGATTGGTATTTTCTGGTGCTGGCTTCACTAAGCTTTGTGTGCCTTGGGATTTATGTATTCTATGCCAAGTTCAAGTTCCAGAAACCCCAATTTGTAGTTCCAGAAACCATCGAAGAGACTGTTGAGTGGATAGTTGAGTTGGAAAGTCAATTGGTGGATAGTAATTAGAGAAAATCGTAATCATTAATCCTTATAATTTTATTGAATTTTACTTTTAATTCATATAATTTTTTTTTAGTATTTTTAGTCTTTATAGTTTCAATAAGATTAGATGATGTTTGTTCCTCAAGTCCTTAACAATATTAAATTATAGGAATTATAAGAATTAAAAATACTAAAAATAAATTATAAAAATTAAAAATAAAATTCGATGAAACTATAGAGACTAACTATTATATTTTTCCTATTAATTAATATGTAAGTATGTTATCAGTTTAGCATAGTAAAGTAATTAGCTTGTTATAGTACAAGTTTCTGATTGTTTAATGCTATTTGTTGGAATAATGTGACTCGTTTGATATTTTGTGTGTCTCAACATGTAATATTCTTGAAGAGCTACTATGGAATTAGAACGATATTGTATAGCTAGTTTGATCGCTCGCTCACACAGAGAGCTATATACAGCCCATGAAAATGAAACTTGTTATATGCTAAAAATTGTTGTTTAAAATGCTAAAAGTAAATTAATTATAATTATAAATATATAGATTGAATACTATAAGTTTTTGAGGAGGATCATACATACCTGTTATGTATTGTCTAGTGATCTGCTGAATGCGTGAATGAAGTTACGAACCAAACTTGGTTCTTAGACTCACAACAAATGCACGTAGAGAGGATGAGAATAATGGAAACTGAGAGAGCGGGTTACTAACTTCTGTTCATTAACCAAAAAACTAAGAGAATTGCCACCCATAAGCGAACACAAATACAAGAACGTGCAGAAACTGTTGAAAAATCATTCCCTCTCAAATTCAAAAGTTAAAAATACAAAAAGGAAAAAATTATATTTAAGGACCTGAGTAAATTGCACATTGAACGCAAGCATTTTTCATAATTGTGCCAAAAACCCAATTCCTTAATTTGGGCTTATATATGGGCCTGATCCACTAAGGGTGGATAATCCAACATCTCCCACTCACACTTGGTGGAGAAGATAATGTCAATCTTGTCTCTTTCTCTTTCTTCTCTTCATACAAGGTGTTTTGCCAATGACCACATAAGCTTGATGTCTTTGTTTCAGGTGTTTGTACTAGGAATTCTATTAAGGACCAGCACAAATAATCCTAAAGTTGAATTTATTCTTAATTAAATTCATGTCTAAATGTCCTAGATTTATCAATATACACTTTTCTCATTATGACTAATCTGATCCCTCTTGAATCAATCTAAGACTCAGATAGTCTATCTTATATGCATAGTATCCACACTTATGAATCAACAAATTATTTCATAAGGGACATATCTTGAATATGAGCATAGACTTGTATATTTAAGATAATCTTCCTTTCGCTCATATACCACTTTGATAGGAGACAGTTGCTTTCCTAACATGATACCTTTAGGTCGCATCAATCATGACAATAAGATATATGTTAAAGTAACAGATACTATGGCATATCTCCATAATAATATTAAAGTCAAAGGACATCATTGAAAGGATTTTTCCTTTCTGGGACTCACACAGCAATGAAATAGGGATTTATTCACTTGCTTTCCATTGTAATTCTTAAGCACATGTGGTATGAAACATACATTATAGTGTTACTCTTGCTTATAAGAGCATAAATCATTTTCATTTATTATTAGCAGCATACAAACTTAAGTTTAGATACTCACTGTACTTAAACCCAAATTCTTCTTTTCTATTAATCTCATATAACACCAATTAAAAGAATTTGTTGTTTGGCTACAGGTATCATGGATATAGGGATTCATGACTCGATCCAAGTATGCTTATAGATCTCATCTCGACTTGCTCTTTGATAGAGGCGACTTATGATTTGTGTTTATTCTCTATCATATCAACATTTATGTTGCCTTGCTAGTGAATATAAATGTCTCATCTTTGATTTGAATGTCAAAGGCAATTGCTCATGTGAAGAGTCAACCTTGTCAACCTGTACAACATACTAGACATTGTATATTCTCAAACGTACACATATGAAAGTAATGAAAATTCTCATTAATATAACCAAACTATTATATCAAGTCTGTCTTTTAATAATATAATCTAGCCATACTAAGAGCTCTTACATGTTTCTCAAATATCTCCTTAGCTATGGGTTTTGTTAGGAAATATGTTATCATACATTTCGTGAAAATGTATTGAACAATAATAACCTTTTGTGCTGTATAATCCCTTATAAAATTGTACTTGATGTTTATATGTTTGGTTTTGCTGTGGTAATTAAGATCTTTAGTGTAGGCTATGACTGCAATGTTGTCACAATGAATTAATATTGGATTTGTACTTTTATTTCCAAACCCAAAATGTTCCTTCAGTCATATAGCCTCTTATATTGCTGCAGTACATGCTACAAACTCAACTTTCATAGAGTGTAGGGTAATGCATATCTGCTTCTTGCTACTCCAACAAATGGCCCTATTATTTAGCAAGAAAGTATAGCCTTAAGTCGATCTTCATTCATGTTCATCTCCACCTAAATTCATGTCAAAATATCTTGTCAGGTGTAGATCACTCCCTTGATAACACATTGCATAATCAATAGTACCTTTTAAGTATCTTAAGATCCTCTTTATAGTCATTTAATGTCCTTCATTGGGGTTGGATTGGTAGCGACTCACAAGTCGTACAACATAGCAGATGTCTAGTCTTGTACACATCATTGCGTATATCAAACTTTCGACTACACTGGCTTATAAAACTCTTTCCATTTTCTTTTTGGCTATCTCAGTTTTAGAACCCATATCAAGATTAAGCTTCACACATGAATCTACTAAGGTATCCATGGGTTTATAATCTTTCATATAAAATACTCAAAAAATTTCCATTTATAATTCTCTTGTGAAAGAGAATTTTTGATAAAATTATCATTTAACTTTTATATAAGATATATAAATAAAATATTGTAATTTATAATTATTTAAATTAAAATTTAATAGTTCAAATTTATTTATATATTTTTGTATAAAATAAAAATAATAATTTTATTAAAAATTAAATGTAAACTCTTAAAATTTTAATTTAAAAATAATGAGAGGGAAATGAAGAGAAATGAAGGAAAGGGAAGTGGAGACATTTGATTTGATATCTTTCCCCATTTGAAACATACAATATCACTCTGCGTCTCTGTGATTTCTAATTTTCTATGTGATTGGGACGTCACTTCGGTACTCATCTTCATCACTTCATCTTTATTGACTCATGACTTGGTCTTGTGTAATTTATTTATACTACATGATGGCTTGCTCTTGTGTAATTGCACAACTTTTTTTAATTTTATAATTTAATATACTTTTAACATTTAATTTCATTTAAATTTCTTAAAATAATTTTTTCCGACAATATTTATTAAATAGTATTATAATTACCACTAATCTATAATAGATCAATGCAACACTAGAAATTGAGCTTTATTATATTTAATTTAACTTGGTCCCTCACTCTCTGTCTGTACACTGTCTTATATATCCATCTCCGCATTGCATTGTGTCTCCCTCAATTTCTCCTCAGCTCTCCCCATACAACAAGCATTGAAAACTTCATTCAATCAGGAAAGAACCATACAATAATATAGGAACAACACAAAGAAAAGATACTAGACAGACTAAATCTAACTCCTTCATCATACTCCATCTCCAAGTTAATTATAAATATATAGATTGAATACAAATTAATACAGATTCAAACATTTAATATAGATTGAATCGAAATTTGAAGCATGATGGCAAAAGAATTAACATCTTAAGTTATTGTGTATATATATGGATATGAAATGTTAGAAACTTGATTGTTAAAGATTAAATTCCAAGAATTAAATCAATAATTAAAGCAAGTTTCATTATCCAAATAATATGTAACAAATTGAATGTTGTGATAAAGCTTTATGCCAAGCGCCTAGCATAAATAACGGACAAAGTTGCCTCTGAAGTTGACGCATCGATCACTGTACTGTTCCCTTTGGTTCCCATCATTTTGAACTGTAATTTACAATAATTTATTTTCAGAGAACGTCTATCTGATCCGACTAATTAGTTAGTCCCTTCTATCATTAATATAAGGGAAAATTTCAAGTTTTTGTGGTAAAAAAAAAGTTAACGAAGCATTAATAACTTTTTAACCACACCTTTCATTAATAAGAGATTAAATAAATCATGAAATAATGCGTATAGTATCATTTAGATAGAGTATTTTTTTTTTTTTGAAAAAACTGAATCTAAAACAAATTAATTTTTTAACTAACTTTAACTAAATTTTTTAATAACCATGAAATCGTTTTATACGTAAAAGAAAATAAAAGCTTGAAATGTGACGTACTACTCCAGTCTTTAATATAAGACAAAGTTTGGAAGTGTTTTTTTTTTTAATCATAAATGTAAGATGAAGTTAGAGTAATTAATATTTTTCCAATTTTACTCATTGTATATTTATTGTCATTTGAATTTCTAGACAACAATTTGTCATAGTTATTAATAATTACAAATATGAGTAAAATTGGAAAGTTATATATTCTTTTACAATTTCAAGTTTATTATTAATTTTTTTTTAACAAGCGTGAATTTTGCTAACTGAAGGGAGTGCATGCCCATGCGAATATGACAACATTGGGACTGATTCTTTCTTAATTAACAAGTTTTTGTTAATCTTCCAAATCATTTCGGTGCTTACCATCGCCTCAGGTGTTGACTCATGCCTTGATTTTGTGTAATTGCAATATTTATAAAAGACAGCATTGTATGTAATTACTAGTCTACCCATGATCCATACAACACTGCCCCTCCGAAATGATGTTGGTCTCTGCTCCCTCACTCTCCATTTCTTAGCATTTCTTATTTTCGTCGTCAAATCTGATTTGCTTCCTCTCTCGAGGTTTTTCATGCTCATAATCACTCCGATGATCATAACAATACTCAAGATTCAAATCAGTCAGAAGAAAGGCTCACAGGAAGCCCTGTTATTACCACCATATATAAGGTCTTGAAGGCAGCTATAAAGAAACGTATATTGCCATCTCCTCCAGCAGCAACAGTGAAGGTTCAAATGATTTAAAAGGTCCATTTTATCGGAAAGAAAATGGTGAGGTTCACTTATTTCCTCGTGATCCATCATTTTTATTGTTCTTGGACAAGGCTGCTATAACAAATAGGAAAAACTCCGATTCTGATGAAACTAAAGAGAGAAATGAAGAGGTTTTTAATTCTACGGTGGAGCAAGTGAGGGACGTGAAGAGCCTTTATCCTCTAACAACACTCCTTGGGTTCACCTTCTTCGCCCGCAGCTTGACTTTTGCTTCCCATAACACTCAAATTCGTTTTGCAAACAAACAAATTGAACCCAAAACTTGGTAATTTCAATGTTCCTGTTATCGCTTTCCTTGTACTCAGTTCTGTGGTTGCTTTTGTGATGAGAACAATCCAATCAATTACAAAACTGGTGAAGCCAACTTGGAGTATTGCTGTTGAGATGTTTTGTTCAGTGCTTTGTTGTATTGCGGCTTGGCTAGTGGAACGTGAAAGGCTGTCTCTAATTAGAAAAGACCCAAGTAAGGAAATTATATCCTCAAGCATCATGGTTTTGACTGTACATCCTGCTAGGGCTGATGCAAGGCTTTGCAGAATATATGGACTAGAGACTGTTCGAGGTGCCTGGGTCGATCGATGATAAAATTTGTTGAGCCGTGCATTGAATTAATGATGTCGGGCACTGGAAATTTCACCAGCGTACTATTTGTCTTAATTTTTCATAGCTGGATCATGAATTTCATGGACGAAACTAAACTGGATGCGTATTTTCTCATGTTGGCATCACTAAACGTGGTGTTCTTTGGGATTTATGTATGTTCTGCCAAGTTCAAGTGGCTGAAATTACCCCAATTTGATGATGAACCATCAGAAACTAACCCAGGGACTAATATCGAAAGAATGATTTATGAGTTGGAAGACCATTTGGAAGTCCTGGTGGGTTATATTAATAATTTAGGCACTTTGTGGTTCTCTTTAATTACATTGTTTTGATGCTGTATATACCATCGATGAGCTAATATTTTCAGAGCAATAATGAAATGACCACACTGCCCTGTCATCTTTCTTTCTCTTCCTCTTCATGCTCTCGGTTCTCGTGTCCTAAGTTTTGATGGGAACAGATAATTAATTAAATATATCTTCAAAGGGCTGTTAATGACCATACCATGAGAGGGCACTAAAAAATGAGAAGAAAATGTTGATTTCTGGGGGAAAATATGAAGAATCTCAACAATGAGGGCCCTCAAAATTGAATTAATAGCATGCAGGGCCCAAAATATTTGAAAATTCTTCTACAAGTCCAAGGGAATAAAAAATCACTATCATTAGAGGAGAAATAATTAGATAGATTGGGTGCATCACATCATTTATAGTCTATCTAATAAAATATGATATATAGATATCATTAAATATGAATTGATTTTGATATTAATAATAGAAAAGAGAAAAAATGTAAGAATACATTTATTACAAAAATAAAATTAATAATAAAAAATATCACACAAGATTTTATTGTAATTATTAAAAATATTTTAAATGGGTATATTACAAATGACGTAATGTACTCAACGTGACTGAGTATTTCTCTTGTTGGAATTGCCATCGTTGCACCAAAGGTCAGATCTCCAGCTCTAACAAGTGGTTAACAGGGGGTCAACTCAAGAAAAGGGCCAAGGGATGATTTAATCCCTTGACCCCTTGGTTGTCAAAATGGAAGGTTATCACTAAACCACTAAACACTTTTAATTATATATAGCAAAATATAATATATATTATAACTTGTTTCAACCATTTATATGACTTGTTATTTGTCATAGATATATTGTTATGCATATCCAAATAACCACTTGTATATATGTGAACATGATTTGTTTTTACATAAAAAAATAATTTTTAAACCTAGCTTTTTTTCAAATTTTTAATAACTTGTTTTTTCAATATTGACATTTTATCAATATTATATTAAATAAAAAATATATATGTTATAAATTTATTTTTTAAGTATTTTTATTGACTTTGATTATTCATGGACATATTATTATTCATATTTGAAAAACCAATTACGCATACATAAAAAGTTATCAATTTTTCAAATCTAAATTTTTTTCAATTTTTTTAACAACTTATTATTTCAATATTGACATTTTATCAAAATTATATTAAATAAAAATATATTTGTTATAATTTTTTTCGAGCATTTTCATTGGCTTTGTTTATTCAAATTTTCATCAACTTTGGTTATTCTTAGACATAGTGTTCATATCCAAATAATTATTTATACATATATGAACGTGACTTATTCAAAAAAAAAAAGTGTCAATTTTTTAAAATTAACTTTTTTTCAATTTGTTTAACAATTTGTTGTTTCAATATTAACATTTTATTAATATTATACTAAAATATATATGTTATAATTTTTGTTCAAATATTTTCATCGTCTTGATTATTCCTGGACATGTTAATATATAAACAATTACTCACACATACACGAACATGACATTAAGGCACGGTAGTCGAAGGCCAGAGCCTCAGTGACAGTGAGTTTTTTATTTTTATAAAAATAGAATTATTGCCATTAAGGCCATTGGGCCTACGGAAGAATTTCAAAATATTTTGGACCATGCATGTTATTAATTTGATTTTGAGGACCCTCATAAAAATTCTCCCAAAAAAAAAAGACTAATTAATAGAAAAGTTTATATTCAACGATATTATTCTCTCTAGCTAATAAGTTACTTTATATGATGCTTCCAATTACTTTACTAGAATCAAGAAATAATGATTAGCTTATTAAATATATTTCAAAATAATTTTTTTAATTTTATTCCTATTAAAAATAGAAAGAAATACGTAGTGGCTGATAAGCTGTAGAATTAAAATTTACAATTAAAAATGATAATAACTTTCAACATGTCTTGCAATATTAAGGGTTAAAGAGTCTTTTTAGAAAATAGGAACCGTAGAGGAGGATACTAATTGTATTCATAATTAGACATATTTAATTTTCTATGTAATATTCATCACTTGTAAATAATGTAATTAATTTTCCATTTATACAACACGCATCCGCTTGTTGTGCTTCGCATCTTTGTGTGTGTGTGTGTGTGTAAGAGAGAGAGAGAGAGAGCGCGAGCGAGAAATTCTATCAAGGGATTTTTTTTATTTTTTTATTTTTGGCAAGCAATATCTTGTTGGGGGAAAAAGTAGAAGGCTTTGTAGGCATTCATCAACACAAATATGTTGTATGAAAAAACACAAAAATATAATGGGCTAAGCCCAATATACGGCCCATAAAAATGAGCCTTCCCCATTCAAGTTAGAGAATCACGTCCTCGCAATGCCTGATGACAGAATTTAGTTTCAAACAAAATGGGAAAACGCCTTTGTTGAGTCAATGTTGACCCCACTACTGATGATGGAGTGGTAAAAAAAAAAAGAAAAAAGAAAAAAAAAAAGAAAAAACAAAATGGTGTTGGTAATTTGTAAACTATACTAATCAGTTTATTTAATTGGTGATTTTGCACTGATTACATAGTATGTGCTTTTCATCAAATGAAAACTAAATTAAGTTAAACTATTAATCATGGTTCAGTTATTATCAAGTTATGACGCGTAATACACATACTGATTGAACAAGTCATTATTATTAACTAATTCAAACTGAATGATACACAGTGGTTGTTGTTGATAAGGATATATACTAGCTAGTTGGTACACTAAATCACGTGGAGTCAACGTGTATGTCCACGTAACGCCATACACTTTGGTAACAAGTCATGCTCTTTTATTTACACGCACACATTATATATATAAATTTACGTACATAATAAGTTGTATCAGCTTTATGCGAGTCAAATTCAACTAAGGGTCAAATCTCTTAGTTTTATTCTCTAATACTGTTTGCACAATTGTATTCTAATATATCTTATTATATTTATATATTTGATCACTTTTATATTCTTTTTCGTAGTTGCCTGAATTGACCGCAATGAGAAAAAGAGATAGATAATCGTTACGCATTATTGCTGTTATTATTATCAGTGAACCTGGGGCGATAGAATATATGTATAGTATTATAATGTGTGATGATCAATATTTGCACTATATTCTGGATCGAAAATATTTAAAATTTTGAATGTTTGTTTTGACTTAATCACCGTGGATCCCCAGCCCAATATGTAGAATAATGAGCTATTATCTTTATTCACCTCTCTAGTTATGAAAACCAATTTTACATTTGAAATTTCTTCTTTTTAATATCAAGGGAAATAAACCTTAATTATTTTTTGACATAGTCCCTCCGGATTAAAATATAAAGCATTGGTAATTAATTCATAGTTTTGAAAAAATGTTAGTTGAAACATTAATTTTTCAAAAAAAAATTACATCTTTTTAATTTTACCCTTATTAAATACCTTATATAAGTGCTTTAATAATGACAATTAAAATTTTAATCCATCATTTTTTTCAAAAAGAGTAATACATGAAGTAAGGGTATACTTGAAAAAAACAATTACAAAAGTTATTTAACACGTTATATCTTGAACCAACTAAGGCTTCTAGAAGATGCTTTATATTGTTGTTCGGAGGTACACCATATTAAATATGTATGATAGTTTGTCATCGAGTAACTAGAGAATTAATCACAGCTATATTAGTACATGATGAATCCTTCTAAACTAGCATAAGCTAGTTTGATATAAGTGACAAGCCTTAGGTTATGATTAATGTAAAATTTAAATTTGGGTTAAAGTGCATTTGTCCCACATATTTTCCTTTGATCAATGGAGGGAAATTTTTTGCTCCTTTAAAAAATAATTTAAAAAAAAAATACCCCATTATTTATATAGAATGCCCGGCTCTTTTTGAAGGAAAAAAAACTTTAAAGTGTCCAACACTTTTAAAAAAATAGCTCATAAGTAAATTAACACTAAAAAACATGCCATGCCAATAGAAAACAGTAGAGCTAATGGATCATGAATGGAGAGAGATTTTTGCTCTTTTGAAAAATAATTTTGAGGTAGAAATGTCCAATTTATTAATACAGGATGTACAAAACTCTTCAAAAGAAATTACAGGAAGAAAAATGTCCAACACCCATTAATTCTAATACCTGCTGAACGGGACATCATCCGTTGCCAATTTTTACAATTCACAATAACTTTTTATGGGATCCCCAACTTTTTATGATGAACAGTAACTTTTCCTCATGCTGAACGGGTATCATCAGTTGCCAATTTTTACGATTCAATGCCATAAAGACTAATTAAAAGAATGATGTGATTGCAGTTTTCTTTAATTTTCATTATATACGTAAGTATGATTACATGTTATTGTCTGTCATGGGTTAAAAAAATTAGCAAGAAGCTATCATGTGGCCCGCATATATAAGTATACTTATACATCTATATATTCACACACACACACACATTATATAAAATAGGTGTTGAAAATGCCATCAAAGAATATTTTTCGTATTAATTTGCATGTGTGGCCATCTAGATGTGGAGTTAATCCACCCGAGCTAGCTAGCAAACAATATAATTTTGCATTGGTAGTTGATAAGAATGATAATATATTTCTATATAGATTTTATTTTATTTTATTTTTTGAGAAACGTGTGTTTCGAAATAAAATAATAAATACATTGAATTGATACAAGAGAATAATATTAAAAATAAAATAATATATATATTCAATTATGAAAAAAATAATAATATAAAAATAAAAGTACAATCTAATTTATTGGTAGCGTTTTGCCCAACCAAAAAAAAAAAGCCAGTGTCGTGTGGAAATCATTTAAAAAATGTCATTTCATAAATTTATTTAAAAAAAATCCAAAGCAGAGAATCTTTCAGATAAAACTTCTCAAAAATATGTGATACAAGAATTAGACCCATTTGGTTAATTTTTGGAATCCCTAATTCCCTATGAGATTATTTGAACTATTGTGTTAAAATTTAGTTGGATTGGATTCAAAGATTCATCAAGATCAGAACATACTTTTAAAGTAAAAAATTACTTATAAAGATATATACACATCGCTCATCAGTAAGATCTTGAGTGATAAAGGGAAAATGACAATAAAAGACCAAAAGATTGATTAAAAATAAATAAGGACCAAAAAATTTTGAAATCTAAAATAAAAAAAATCCTGTTATGAATATATCTAAGAATTTGTTATTACTCTTATTCCATGATTTGCAACAATCAAAATAAGAATTTGCGAGTGAAATTAACTAATTTGTATAGGAAAAATCTGTCAAACATATTATCACTTCTAGTAATTTGTTATTCTCGTACCTTGTTTGCAATTCTCAAAACACAAATTTACAAGATTGTTAATTTATTAAAGAAACTGATTTTCAGGAAATGATATATTTAACAAGTTTACCTAGCTTTACAAATAGAAAATATCACTTGCAATTTTGTTTTGAAAATTTTTTGAAATGAGAACAGAAAATTTAGAATAATTCACCATAGAATCTTTGGCCCTTAATTATTTCATATTTTCATATCTTTTAGGTAGTTTTTGGATTGAAAGATTTAAATTTAAAATATCACATTTTAAATTCATGAATTTAAAATTCTTTATTTGAATAGTTTAAATAACAAAAGTTATTACTATTAGGTAGTGCTTCGAAAGTGCACATGAAGATTTAAAATAATAAAAGTTTAAATAGGATTTTAAATTATGAAGAAATTAAGATTCATAAATTTTTAAGTGCTCAACTAGAGGACTTTGCCCAAATTTAAATCCATATATATATATATATATATATTCAAACATAACATTTAATTGTTGTCTAAGTTTACTTCAATCCCTTAAGTTCTTTATAAAATTTGAAATGAAGCAAAACATCGATGATCATAATAAGTTACGTTTTTTTGGTAATATAACAATTTTTTGGCCCTCCACCCTTGTATTCTGTTTTCTAACTGGAGTGACAATTCAAACTCAATCAACAAGCAATTTCATATTGGAATTAATAATATTTAAAATGCCATTTAATCCTAAAAGGACTAAGCGAGTCTGTTTTGTCATTATAATTAAGTGAATGCGTGGCAGCATATATAAAAGAATTAATGACCCACGCATAAATTGATCGCATTGCAGAATTGAAATATGTAGATCTATAAAGTATATATACGGATCCAGATTTATGTAAATGATAATAATTTTTAATTGTAATGCTCTAATTTATGATAATAACCCACACATATAAAGACAGACATGCTCAATATTGTAAAACAAGAATAAGGATGTTTGATCCGCATTAATAGGGCCACACTGTAACGCAAGTTGGATAAGTGATTGTGTGGTCAGAATTGAAAATTATAGATTTCAAGAAAATCGATCCATTATATCACTGTTTAGCGTTGACCTTAGTTGTCTACTGTCCACACTTGCTGTGGTGAATCTTTCCTTCCCTCGCAAATTATTAATCCATTACAATATAAAGTTTGGCACACTACGATCAAATAATGATGATGATGATGAGAAAATTAATCTGCTAGCCCTCTAGTTTTTTTTTATTTTGAATTAAATCTTATGCAATCATGACACTGGACTCAAATTTTATTTCCAGTATAAAAATTTTATTAGTATATATATGTATATAATTTGTATATATCTTTGCAAACTCAGACACCTTGTATACAAACAAAAAGACTAATTAATTACAGTTAAGAATTGCTTCAAGTTAACTTTTGTGGCTTTCCATCAAAATTATGGAGTCATTTAGTTATTGGAAAGAATAAAAATGGAATGAATAAAAACATAAGGGAGAACATAACCATTGATACTTGTCATTTATCGAAATTTGCTTTTAGTCTCTTGATTTTTTTCAATATTTTTCAGTTTTTATAGGAACTAAAAGCATTAAAACTATAAGGATTTGAGTAACAAACATTTCTCAATCTTGCTGAAACTACATAGACTAAAAACACTAAAAAATTATAGAGACTAAAAGCAAAACCCAACAAACCTATATGAACTGATGATTGTATTTTTTTTAAAACATAATTAACAACAAAAATGAATTAAATTATCATCTTTCAATAATAAAACTCAATACACCATACTATAAAGGTAAGAATCATCACACTTTTTTCAAATCTTGTAAATATGCCTAACTTATGATCACGAATTGAATTACCCTTCCTCCTCAAGAACGTGGTTGATTTATCTCTACCCACATCTCAATCATTCTATTTTTATATTTATTTATTAAATATATTATATTTCTTTCCTTTTTAATAACCAAACGACGCTTAAGTTTTTTTCAAGTGAAATTCATCACCCACTTTCAAGCGGATGTTTTTAATTTTCAAACGAGGTGGTGCATACACAAGTCCATGTGACTTCAACCAAGACCAGTCTCATTTTGAGATTCAAATGTATGCATAATATAAATTTTTAGATCCTAAGGGAAATCTGACTCTATTACCACAAATGAGCAATGAGTGGCAGAAGGAGTGAATGGCATCACATACCTTAATTCAAAACTTCAAGACTAAAGTTTATATATATTTTCATTTTATTATATATTATTTATTAAATTTAACTTTATCTAAAGTGAAACTTATATATCATGTCAACTCAAATCTACTTACATTTAGATATAATCCTAACACATTATTTTTCTTGCAAGATCTCAAAGTGTCAACATTTTCCTTGTTTTAGTCCTTGTATGTACGCTATACAAAACCCAATTCATTGAAACAAATTAATTTTTATGTAGCAAAAGAAGTTAATGGAATAATCAAATTGAGAGACAGGTTATAAGAAGGACCAAAGAGATCGTTTCTGTTTGGTTTAAAATGACGAGAAAAGGGAAAGAAAGGAAACGGGAATGAAAAGCTTTAATTTTCTTCGATAAATATGGAAATTATAACAAGGTCACGTTATAACATATACCAAACACAACAAAAGCATTTTTTCCTAACATTTTCATTTTTCAAAGAACTTCAATTTTATGTACCCAAAGCATAAAAAAAGAGCTAAGAAACGATGGAATATTTGAAGAAAGTGGAATTATTTTTGGCAAAAGAAAAAAAAGTTAACAAAAAGGGAAGTAGAATAGTCAAGGAACTTGTGAATAAAGAAAGAGATTTGTCTTTATGGTTTGCTTTAACTTTCATTTTGATGATTCGAGTCACGGTCCATGCATGCATTTGCATACACATGCATGCCCACACACACGCTCATGCACGTGCGTGGAATCAAAAAGCTTCTTATCCTCCAACCAAACTCTAAACCATAATGCTTTGCTTTCTCCCCACCAACCACTCACCATTTAATTCTTTTTTTGCATTGTTGAATATTAGTCGTGGTTCAAAAAATATTTTGGCTATATTTTCTTAATTTCCTATATTCATCAAAGAATCTTTAATTATTTTTAAATATAAACCAAAATACTAAAAAATAAACTAGTTATTAAACTGATTCAAAATTAATGGTGAAAACTGTAATTGAATTATGAATAAATCAATTATGAACAAATTATTTTATTGAATCAACTAAGACACTAATTCAGCTAGTCAGGTCAGACCCCCAAAAAAAAAAGCCTAGTTGGTTTAACCTGTTTTTAACACTACGTTATAAACTTAATGTTGGTCAGTTTTTAAATTACTTATTCTTAATATAAAATAAAACTTAATACCCACCAGCTGCAATTAATCAAGCTTATTAGTGTCCAATTAAGTTCAGGAGTACACCACTAAAATTAGCAGATATGGTATATCTCTTAATTAATCATCATAATTAACCAAAAAAAGGAATTAAAAACAAAGAAATGCCGCAGGATTTAATTAACTAAATGAATGAACCTTTAAATCAATGAAGGAAAATTCTATTAATATTGACTTGACAAATAAAATTAAAGGCAGACAATACATTAAAGGAAATATTTGAGATAAAAATACCTAATCCCTCAATGAAATAATCAAAATAATATTAAATTTGGGAAGAGTTTTTTTTTTGGGGGGTGGTGTTGGGGGGTGGAGGGGGAACAAAGCCCGTGAAATGATGAGTTATTTATCTTTTTGGCTTTTGGGTCTGAATCACAGACAGCAAGGCATCACACACTTCATTGCTAACCACTTCCATCTCCTTTCCTTTACTCCTTTTTTTTCATACATTTATGCCCTCCACGCACAATCAGGCCATTTTTAAAGTTGACTAGCTAAATTAAAGTTTAATACAACTTCAACTTCATTTATACTTATATAATGCATGTCTAGCTATAAGTTCCCAACAGGACTCCTTAAGAATAATCATGATTTAAAATTTTGAGAAAAAAAATCATATTGAAAGGGGTTGCTTCCAATTAAATTTGACTCGATTTAGATTCCGATTAGTCAGTAATACCAAATATCGAATGATATTGAAAAAAATTATGAATGTGTTATGGAGCCAATCATTTTGTCCATTAGTCTATAAGTCCTTGATATATGTGCATACAAATATGTATTTTGTATATTTATATATAATACAATTGATGAGCTGTTTGAGATGAGCCAGTTATTTAATAATGATAATCATTGGCTTCTTTATACGGTATATAAAAGGATTTTGTTCAATTTTTACTCTTTCAGTGCTATGGATTAATGAGTCAAGATTCAATTTATCGGTTAACTAATTAGCAGAACAGGCCAGTATAATTTGATTTTCATAACATTGATTTTAAATAAATAATTTTGAATGATGTATATTCAAATTTTTTTTTTAATCCAAACAGGCAACCCCTTAACACTACAAACACCACCAGGAAAAAAAAAAAAAAAAAAAATACAAAGTCACGCTGCATCTTAGTTCTTGGTTAAAATAAAGTATACTATTGCATTCTAGTTAATTATTTATACAAATATACTTTTCAGTTTAATGTGTAGATAATATAATATGCATACATTTCTTTCATTTGTACTATTTTGGTCCTACTTATACGATAGAGAAAAAATATTTATTCTGATCTTATTTATAAAACACTTCAATAATTATTACATCTATTTTTATCTTTCTCTCTTTATTAAATGTTGGGGGTGTTATAAATGATACATATTTTATTTTTAAAGTATGTACATTTAATGAGAATAAAGTTAAAAACTTGTCAAATTTTTTGACAAAATGAATGAAGTTTAAGTTTTTCTTGGTTTTGGTAAAAATACTAAGAGTGGATTATAAATAAAACTAGAGAGAATATATTTCAATAAAAAAATTTAATTTTTTCATGCATTTATTGGTTTATTAATTTTTTTTCATAAAATTTTATTATTTTCTATCCCAATTTTCTAAAAAACATCAATATGTAATGACAAGTGAAAACATATGATATTTGTGATATAAGCATTTTATATATTATATTTAAATTTTTCTTAAAATTAATATGTTAGATATATGGTATCTTGTATTTTTTTAAAATTTTCTTGAAATATTTATGTAATTTTTTTCTAATAATTATCATATAATAATATATTTTAACTAATAAAATTAAATATACATCTATTTTCTTAAAAATCCCCCCCCCCAAAACAACTTAAGGGCTGGTTCCGCCCCTCCAAACAAGCCTTCAAATTATAGGATGCATAGAGTTGGTTTGTACATATTGATAAATCTGGGAAATTAAATTTGTGATAATGTATTATTACTGTATTACATTACATGTAAGTCTCTATTAATTCTAGTGATTTAGAGAAAGTGCATTAATTAATTGATAGTGAAAAAGTGATGAGTCTATGAATGCAAGACAGTTAAATTGATAAAAAAGAATCTATAGATTAACTTATAAGACAACCCCGTATTCTTAGGGAGTGAGATCTAATTTTGAACTATTTTTATTCTCATAAGATGACTCACTGTGCTGAATTATATTCTTATCAATAAAGAATCTAATTTATGTGTGTCGTTCTTTCTTCAAAATAATGCTAATTTTTTTGTACTACATATATAAAATATGCAAGGTCCAACTGATAAACCTAAAATATTTTTCTTATTCTTCAAGTTGGAAACAAAAAAGTTTGGTGTCACATGATATAATTTATATGAGTATATTCCTTGCATTCCATGACCCATGCATATTTAAAACATATATAATTTCCATCATCAACAGATATGCTCATGATATCATCTCCCAATTTCTTCTTCATCTACTTTTCTCCCAGAATTACACGCAGAAAAAGAGAGAGAAGGTCTTCTAAGTTATTATAGCTTCTAGGTCAAGATCGATCAGCTAGATACCTAGGGTTTTTTCTGTTCATTCAGTACTGTTCATCATATCTATAACTTTGATTAACTTCGTAGGTATTGCAGAGATCAACCAAGGTTTTCTTTTTCTTTCTCCTGATGATGATGATATAGTAGACCAATCATCGTGTTAAGATCTTCAATCCCTATCTGCTTATTCTTTTAATTAGTCTTGAAGGTTTAATTCTATTATTGAAAATGGAATTCGATCTGAGAAAAGCATAGCAGGAATTAATAAGTTTCTGGTTGAAGTTAGAGATCATGGAAGGAAGAAACGAAGGCTCGGAATGCTCTAAAACAAGCCCTTCTGTTTATAATTGCAACGAATTGGAAGAAGCGTGGGAGACCAAGAGCAAGACCGAAGAAGAAGAAGGAGAAGAAGAAGAAGAAGAAGGTAAGAAAAATATGAACAACAATGGAGGAAGCTCAAGCAATAGCACGGTCGAAGAGACAGAGAAGAAGCCATCAGTGAGGCCTTATGTGAGATCCAAGATGCCAAGACTTCGATGGACTCCTGATCTTCATCTTCGCTTTGTTCATGCCGTTCAAAGGCTTGGGGGAGAGGAGAGTAAGTTCAAATACCATATTTTCTTCATGAATTTCTAATTTTTATTCACATATTAATTAATTTCTGTTTATGTATATTTCTTCATCTGTATATGTTGGTGTAGGAGCAACACCCAAGCTGGTTCTCCAATTAATGAACATCAAAGGCTTGAGTATTGCGCATGTTAAGAGCCACTTACAGGTAAAGAAAAAAAGTATCCATGGTTTCATTTCTTGAATATGGCCTTTCTTTGAAGCAGTAATTATTAATACTCTAAAAGTGAAGTTATTTTTGTACCTCAAACTGTACTTGAACCTTAGATGATGTTGTGTAAGTGTTGATTGTTTATGCATATAATTTTCACATAGATTATGTTCGATCATATCTATATATTTTCTTTTGCTAGATGTATAGGAGCAAGAAGGTAGACGATCCAAGCCAAGGTAAGAGAATATTTTCTCATTAATTGTAATTGCAGTTATAATAACTTGATTAGGGTTAATTTTTTATTAATACAAGCTTCTTATAAAAATATAACTTGATCTCATTACATGATGACAGTATTGGCTGATCATAGACACCTTGTAGAAAGTGGGGACAGAAATATCTACAACCTCAGCCAAATTCCCATGCTTCAAGGTTATAATCCCTGGCAAACTTCAACCTTGAGGTACTATATATACAATTATCTCAAAGTTTAATATAAAGTTTGAGTATATATGAGATATCTAAAAAGTAAAATATAATCGATATTTCTATTTTTCATGAGTCGATCTCAAAGGATTTCTTTCCCTTTACAGATATGGATGTGGGGATGCTTTCTTGGGTGTGTATGACAAAATGGTTCACAGCCCGTTCACGGGTCGGAGTCTGATAGATCATGAATCCAGGTCGTCTGGGTTTCACAGCATTTTCCAGGCGGACCCTTCAAATTTATCATCATCATCGTTATCAACAAATAAAATCTATGAGCCAAAAGAAAATCAAGTTCTCTCATTTGGTGATGGCCATGAACACATCTACAATCGAACCAGTTTGAGCCAGCAGAATATCACTGATCTTAACTCCGCGAACCATATGGGACCGACAAGAGCAGGAGAACAGCTTCTTCTTCCAATGATGAAGGATCAGGATCAAACAAAGACGCTGAAACGAAAGGCTTATCGTGAGCATATGGATCATCCCCTTGATTTGGATCTATCGCTGAAGTTAAATTCCAGGGTTGATGTTGATAGTGCAAAGAAGAATCATCAAGCAAGGAATCATTTGGAAGAGAACGATGAAATTGATCATAGCAATCTCTCACTGTCTTTGTACTCTCAAATTTCATGGTCCGACGAAGGAGAACACTGTAACAAGGAGAAAGCAAGGAGGGAAATGGCCAGTACTCTGGATCTGACTATATGAATAAGACAAATTCTAAGTGAGATCTTGAAGTACTCGTCCAAAATAACTCATTACTAATTCTCACAACTTCCTAATTAATATTCATGTGTGTGTATCGTATAAGGAATTTTCTTTGTTAGTTATGATCAGGCTATTATGATAGAATCATGTTAAATGAAAATAATTTAACATTGAATTATGATTAGCAAGATAGTATTAGAGTCTTGTGAACTTAAGAATTAGTTGATTTTAATACTAGCTATTTCATTTGGAAAATAATGTAACAGTAATCTGAACTCATGATTCAATAATGTAATGAAAAAGAAAATAAATGTGGAAGTGAAAGGGGGAAATTTTTTTTTACAAATATTTAATAAAAAACTAATGAAATTTTAATTTTATATGTCAGATAATTAAGCATGTTCCTAAAATATTGCCATCGATAATCACGTTTCATTTTTCATTTTATTCCTTATACATGTTTTGCTTGGTGTAATTAAAGAAACCTTTCCCAAAAAAAAAAGGGAATTAATATCCTTAGTGCTATTTATACATGTTTATTCACACACATATTCACCATTGCCATTCAGTATAAATGTCAATTGAAGAACTTAATCAACTTATTATAAATTATTGACACAAACAACCTATAAGTAGATATCTACAATAGACGGCGGGCCAGTGCTAGAAACTAGTTATAAAATGAATAGTTTCAAGAACAAATATTTTAGGCTATTTGATGAAGTTCACATGGTGGCAAGCTTGGATTAACATTGTAGATTTTCAATTGTGAAATGTATAATAACATCAAGTGGAGGGCAACAGATAGGAAGGTAGTGGGGGGAACAGATAGCAAGTTTCTGATGATATATATGATCAGGAGTATTTTTTTTTTTTTGTTTTTTGGTTTTTTGTGTAGATTAATGTGTGATCTGTCTGTTGCACTGTTGTTTGTTGTTTTCATGGTAAATGACAACCATAACAAAAGGCTAAATTTGGAATCATAAATAAATAATATAAAATACTAAATAATAATCAATAATTGATATGATACTGTCATAACTTATAAACATTGCACTTTGCACACCAGTACAACTACCAAAGACATATTTCGTAATATATATTGTCATAATTAGCTATAGGCAATATATATTAACTAATGAAAATAAATTGAATTACTTACTGTCATACAAGTATATATATTTAAAGAAAATGCGATGCAAAAGAATGTTTATGCATAGCATTCGTTTTTTATGTTAAGACTTTTTTTAATTATTTTCTATAAATATATTATATATAGTTGATTTTTATGAATGGGGGGAAAAAACTGGCATTCCTGTGTCTTAACACAGTTCTTCAAATATATGACACCCAAAGTTAATTTATCGACTATACTTTTTATCCAATGTCTCAGAGATGTATCAAATTTTGGTTGAAGTGACCTCTTGCCCCAAACCTAAACTTATATACATTTAATATGCTTTCATGTATATGAATTATTAGCGTAAAATATAAAATTTATTACAAGACCTCAATACTAATGAAATATAAACAATACAATTAATCTTAAATTCTGCAATAATATGTGAAAGAATATCTAATTGTGATCTTTATAACAACTTTTAGCTATCCACTCTTTAATTATTTTTGGGCCTTTAATGGAACTATATTCCTGGCAAATGCAGAGACTTATTGTCTTATTATGTACCTTTCAATGTTAGATGAAGGAGATTTTTATGATCCAGATAATACAGTGATAAATCTCATTTATTTATGTCTGGATTTAGAAGCAATTTGATTAATTATGTTTAAAGATTTACTTCGAAAAATATTTTTCAGATCCATGAAAGTCAACTATTTTGACCAATGCCCTTTGGTTTAGGCAACAGGGATTTAGCTTCTCAGAATAATAAGCACTAGCTATGTGAATGAAAGAAAACAAGTGTACTGTTGCGATAATTTCAACTTCTTTAATGACTCAATTACCTCGCTCGAATAAGTCAAAATCCAATTTCATTTTCGAAAAATATAAATTCTTTCAACGATGACTGGTTGAGCATCATTCTCATATTACTATTTATAATTATATATTTTCTTGCTAGATATTATAATAATAGTTATGTAAAATTTGAGGGCGGTGCAACTTGTTTACAAGCAGTGTACGCCCCCGGAAAATAGATTGAAGCAAACATGTCAAAAGTCAATTACTCAAACTGACAAAATCATGATATGAAATACCAGACCAGTAACCTGGTGAACTGGTCATCAAGCCAGTCTGGTTGATGAGGTGAATTGGGGACGCTGTGAACTAGTCAATCTGGATTCAACTCAAACGGGATTAATGGGTAATCTGAGTTACTTTTATTAATTTTTTTCCTCGCTTTCCTCTTCTAAATATTGAATGATAAATCAAATCTAAATCTCTTAATATTCTTAATGTTGTTGTATGTCATTATTGTTAGAAACTTATAATTAATATCGGTACAAGACATGTATACAATTTTATGGTTAAAATTTTCATTTACTTGAGAATTAATGACTTCATTATTTGAATATTATTCTTTTTCATAGTTAAATATGAATATTTGTGTATCTTTAAATTAAAATATACATATGTGACACCAAGTTAATCCTTGATTAGACCACTGACTTTTAAATTATTGCCTCGACTAGTTTAATGGCCGCTCCACATTTTGATACCTGGCATAAAACAACGTGGCGGTAGCACCAAGTCAAAAAACATAAATTATAGACTGCCTGACTTTAAAGACAAAAACCAAAAACGAAATAGGTGTAACTTCAAAGAAAATATTTGAAAGCTGAATAAAGAATCAAAGGGTTTTGTACATGCTCAAAAATTCAATTCTCCACAAAAGTTTTCAAGAAACAGAGAGAGCAATTTCTGAACTAATGAAACTGCTCAAAATCTTGAGATCCTTGCCCTGAGGATGATGACATTGGAGGTGGGGCTTTCAAGCTTCCCATTCCAGAACCAAAGTTCTCCCATTTGGTTGTTACTGAGACTGCATTGCCATTCTTGCTAAAAGGCTTGGAGTTTCTCTCCTTTAGAGAATCTAGTGCATCAACGAAGTTCTGCACCCTACGTACCTAAGAAAGGTTGTACTGTAAAGCAGATGTTCAGGCCTTAAAAGGCAATAAGTGTAATCCTCATGCTCCTTGAACCCTATTTTGGGTCCTACACAGATTAACCAATTCCCAAGTTGATCCTTAAATTTCATTTTGATCTCTCACGGTTCAAAATCCATTCAAATGAGTCACTATATTAGTGAATCGCCAACTTAGTTGATGCATCTAGTGACCAAAACATTTTTGTAATTTCAAGTCAGTTCAATACCATCCGGACCCACTCAATTTGGATGGTGCCAAGGCACTGTTTACAACCAGTAAACTAGTTTGGATGGATTTTAAATCATCTGGGACCAAGATGAAATTAGAAGTCTATAGGAACCCACTTGAAAATTGGTTCATATATGAAGGACCAACATAGGATTTGTCATATCCATTAGGAAGAAAATGCACTTTCGAATGAATTGAAGGTAATTACTAATTAATGAACATAGGCAAACAGAAGAATACGAAGTCTACACCCATTTACAATATTCTAACAGTAAAATGCATCCCTTTATCCCATGGCCGTGCATACAGGATATATATCTACTCATACTACATCAGACTTGCCTACTCAAAGCAGTCTTTCTCTATATATGTAATGTTACTGGTCCACCCCAATTGAATCACTAGTCTTCATGTTTCTAAGCAGCCTGTGAATGTCAAGGCTCAAGTGAACCTCCACAACCAATAAATAGTTCAACACTCTTCAAAGTGTTTCAAATTTTTTTTATTAAAAAAAAAAAGATTTTCTTCAACATCAAATTATGCAGCTAAATTGACAGCAGTCAGCAGATAAGGATGAGAAAATCTAATATTCCATATCTGAATAACACATTCAAGTAACAATTATATGCATAGTAACACAAATCACTTAGATGTAACACTTAGAAGTAACATCAGTCAAACTTTAGAGGTAACACTTAGATGCATTGTAGCACAAATCACTTCACAAAAATCATAGCACAGTATTCCACTAAACTTTATTACTCAAATTACCATATAAGAAACAAAGGATTGCATGGATAAGAAGACATCAATAACGAACAAATAGTTAAAACTTCATAATAGGAAATACTACCTCAGCTTTCCTCTGCACCTTTGCTTCACCTTCAGCTTCAATAGAATCCAGTTTCAGCAACTGCCTCATAAGCAATTCAGTTGATATAAGAAACTCTTTCTCTGAGACCTTGGTTCCCCCATTCACAGCCACTTCCAAGGCAGCCACCTGCAAATTTGGAATACAACTAATGATCATTCTCTATATAACATGAGTTTTCAATAACTAGCTATATTGGAAACAAGGGCACACCCTCTCAGAAAGCTTGTCCACCTCTACCCTGACTCCAGCAACTGCTTGAGAAGCTTTTAACATCTCACTTTGTTTTCTCATTTCCTCAAGTTTCCTCTCTTTGCTAGCAGCATCCTCCAAAAGCAACATTTTAGACTTGTCCTTTACACCTCCCAAGTGTAAGTGCTCTTCATTTTGTTTTTCTTTTCCTCTGAAGAACAGTCGTTGCTCCGTAGGCTCTAAACCTGTTTTGCGTGCTAGTAGTTTCTTGACATCCACTGTCATTGAAGACTCGTAAATAGGTATCGCAATAACTCAACAAGAACATAAAAATATTTCATAGCTCAATTTCAAGCTTCTTCTATGACATGTTCCAGTTTCCTCAAATAGACTCCAAAATCCAGATGAAGAAACAATCAATATTGTGATGCAGGATGAACCTTTAATATGCTCAAACAATTTTAACTAAGCGAATGAAACGATCAGGCTAAACTACAGCTTTAGTCCAGGTAGAACACGGTCTTAGTATTTTCACACAACATAAAATTTTATCCAATTTGAATAAGAAATTAGTATTCCAGAGTTGACCAGTAAATGAGTATCACTGCATTTATTTTCTTCTTGATTGATACCTTTTCTCCCAAGACTTTGGCCGGTAAATAATATCCCAGAGCTGGCATCAATTGGCTGTGTTTAATAAGACCTAAAAAAGATCCTCCAACATGTGCATATGTTCATGTTATATAATGTGAAAGCCATAATCTTTCCTTTCTTCCCTTCAAATTATCAATTTCCAGCAAATTTCAGTATTTTCAAGCAAATATAATATTTTAGTCAAGTATAAGTTTAGTTATCAAAAGGTCATATCGATCTCTATGCCAGCAAAATCAGTGTTCTAAACGATATATAAATGGAACTTCTTAATAGATAGATTACAGCACATAATTGACATCATACATTCAATAAAGCACAACAATCCTGATTCTGGAGGTTCCGAACCCTTCAGACACAAAATATGCGACAATGTGGCATGCTACTTCATAGAAAAGCTTCACATACCTGCCCCCGAACTGATCACTATAATCCAGTCCAATAAGCAAGTTCAATTGAAACCCGTGGTTCAAATTCACGCACAATCTAAGAGGAATCGTAAATACAAGAGAAGATGCTTACGGAAGGTAGATTCAGCTGGGAGATAAACCTCGTGCTGAGAGGAACCATAGCAGACATTGACCTTGATCACGGGACCAGCACGAGAGGAAGAAGCAGCTCCAAAGTGGTCATCGTCAACACCAACATCACGTCTCTGAACGAACATTCCACCAGGCCTCATCTCCCACTCGATCTCGTCGCTCTGCTTCGGCGGCGGGGCGCCACAGAAAACTGAGCTATTCATCATCAAAATTGGGTTTCGCTGGACACAAACAAATTCAATGCTTAAAAATGGAGTTCAGAGGTCGGAAGGGAAGAAGAAGCCCGACAAAGAGAAACGCTAGGGACGGAGTTTGACAATCAATGGCAAAGGAGTTAGAATCGAAGAAGACTGAAGAGGGCTGGGAAGTGGAGTCAGAGATCGAAGAAGAACGCTGTAGCTATTTTTATAGAGAACGGTTGGTCGACGTCATCTATTGGTCTCTTTAAAGTTAATGAAAATAAGATAAGTCGCATGGGTAAATTAAATGATTTTAAATGCTTTAATTCATCTATACATTTATCTCTATTTATTATCTATAATGAATTTATTATATCTCTTATCTCCTAATCTTAAAATAATGAGAGAAAAACTTATAGTTGGGGGGGGGGGGAAGAACTTGTATACTTATTATATTTAAAGTAATTGTTTCTAATAATAAAACCAAAACATATAAATTTTTTTATATATTTTGTATATTATAAGTCTATAACAAATTTTTATTATTAGCAATTTTAAATTGGACAAGACTTGTATATTTAGCATTATATACTTAATATACTTTCATCTAACCAAATCATAATAAGTAGATTTTAATATATTGATAATATTAATAATAAAAACTTATTATAGAATAAACAATATATACAATATTCACATTTTAATTTAATTAAAAAAAGCACATTGAATATATAAAGTTAAGTATGTAATTTTTTTTTAAATTCTCATATTTTGATTTGACTAAATAAAAATATATTAAATACATATGACTAACTATTAAAGTCTTCTGCAAGTCATGTGAAGTAGTTTTTGAGCTTAAGACAAAATTATTTAAGAGACTTAATATATTGTCATTTATTTATCCTTCTATTTTTTTTTTAGCTTTTTGATAGCAAAATCTTATATGAAAATTGTGTAATCAATTAATTTTAATATTTTAATTTTCAATAGATAATATAATAATTCATTTAATCTATTTTATAATACAGTTGATCTTAAAGACAATTTAAGTAATTTTAAATTGAAAAACTTCTTTTAGCCGTAGCAATAAATTTTTAATGAAAATACAAAATTAATATTAATATTTAATAAAAAAAATAATGACTAATTATATAGATTATGAACAAGCAGTAAATTCTTAATAAAAATATGTAATGAATATCAATGCTTGGCAGGAAAAGTAATGATTAGTTATATAAGTACAATTTTTTTGAGTATGACTTCAATCTTAATGGCCTGGCAGCTTGATCTTCTACTTAAATGTTAATATATACTTCCTCCATTTAAAAATATAAAATATTTTTTAAAAATTAAATATTTAAAAATATAAAATATTTTTAATCTTTTAAAATATAATCATTATTTTTTTAAAGTGTTCCTATTAAATAAATCACTTTATATTTATTTTAAGATAAAATACTACATTAAATATGAATAAATATGAAAAGATAGAGTTAGTTTAAAAAAAATAACTACTTTATTAAAGTGAGATTCTATCAAAAATACTTTATATTTTTTAACAAAGGAAGTAAAAATATACAACCACTTGTAATTGCAAAGATTTGTATAATTTTTTGCTTTAGAGTTTGAGAATCTTATTTGAGGTAGGATTAAATATTATATTAAATATGAGAACCTTTTAAAGAAAATATTTAAACTTTAACTTATCACATTATAAGAAAATAGTCATAATTAGAAATAAAAATTTGAATAAACCCATTTTTCTCCTACCTTATGTAGGGCTGAGCTGGAGAATTTAGTTAAAAAAAATTAATAACAAAACTTACAAACTCAAGTCTAAAAGTCCTACAAAATAAGGCTTGGCTTGGAGCCCTTTTCTACTTTTTTTAATTTAGCATTTTATCTATATAAATTAAGAAAAATGATAATAAAAAATTTTTAAATAATGTAAATGACAATCTGATCTCTCAAAATATCATAATATCAATAAAGTTTTTAAATATTTTTTTATTCATAACTTTTTTAAGGAAAAGATTATTTTATCTTTATTGACAAATTGTGATTTCTTGTTCAATTTTGGGATTCTTTGAAAAAAACGTTGTGATTCTTTAAACAAAAATTATGAATAGAATTTGTTATTTTGAAAATTTATTCTTTAATAATAGAAATTACACAAGATAAATTATATTTTTTATTCAATTCTTACGATTCACAAAATAAAAGTTATTATTTTTTAAACAAAAATTGCAATTGGAGATTATTTTTTAATAATAGAAATTATATTTAACAAGTTGTAATTTTTTGTTCAACTCTTACGATTTACAGAACTAAAGTTGTGATTTCTTGGACAAAAATTGTAATTGAATTTGTTATTTTCAGTAAGGGTAAAATAATCTTTTTTAAAAAAATTATTGACAAAAAGATTTTGAGAGACTTTATTGGTATTATGATATTTTGAGAACTCAAATTGTCATTTATATAATTCGAAAGAAAAGATCATTTTACCCATATTGATAAATTATTATTTCTTGTTTAATTTTTGCGATTCTTTGAAAAAAAAAACTTAATTCTTTAAACAAAAGTTGTGAATAGAGTTTGTTATTTTGAGAACTTATTTTTTAATAATAGAAATTATATATGACAAATTATAATTTTTTATTTAATTTTTTGTGATTCGCAAAATAAAATTTTTTATTCCTTAAACAAAAATTATGATTGAGATTTATTTTTCAATAATAGAAATTACATTCAATAAGTTATAATTTTTTTTTAACTCTTGCAATTTACAAAAGAAAAGTTATGATTCCTTAAAAAAAGTTGTAATTGAGTTTTGTTATTTTCAATAAAGATAAAATAATTTTTTTTAAAAAAAGTTATTGATAAAGAGATCCTTAGAAATTTCATTAGTATTATGATATTTTGAAGAATCAAATTATTATTTATATAATTTGAAAAAATTTTATTATCAATTTTCCTATAAATTATTAATAAAATAAATAGGCGTTCAATATTGCAGGAATCAAGTGAATGTAAATTATAAATAGGCGTTCAATATATCCGATTGAGAGTTTCTTCAAGGCAAAACGATCCTCCTTCCAAGATATATAGAATCACATCCGTTCCCATTACGATGGCAATCAAAGCTTGAGGAACACACATTTCACGTTTACCTTTACGTTGTCTCTTTATATTCACCAAGCATTCACTTTTCCTTCTTCACCAGTTGCAGACAAAGCAAATCCAACTGCATTTCATCTGACTTACTCTTGTATTATAGTTCGTTTGATATTCAATATGTATATATATATATATCAATGATGATGAAGAAACTGGGAGTATAGTTTCCAGAATAATTTGATCATCATATGAAAGGTAAGTTTTAATTTTCACGAGATTGTAGTTGGTTGCTTCAATACTATCTGCCTTCAAAAGAATGATCGTGTTGCCTGGTTTGTGACAAAAGCTCACCATCACCTTCACTGTCCTGTAACACATCTTCAGCGTCCCAAAGCTTTACACGAGAATTTGTGTGGTGGAAATTCTTAACGTAAATCATGTCACTTGCACTTCAAGTTCATCTTATGAATTTTACACTGTCTCTGATCAAATTTTTTAAGTGTTGCAAAGACTATGTTTGTGAAACTGAGCCAGAGTAACATTAATTTTACCCCCAACTAAACCATAATTAGAATTTAGAACATTGTATCATGCTGGTCCTTTGGATTAGTTGTGTTTGGGTGGGCATTTATATAAATTGATTAATTGCATAAATCATTGTTCCTTAATCCTCAATTCTTTTCTTCTCTCTCTCTCTCTCTCTCATGATTTAAACTTCAATACACGTTCATGGATGACTCTGGGAAAATTTCAGTTATGTTCTTCAATCAGTTTGCAACAGAATTGGTTCAATCATCATGACCCTTTCACACACCGAGTACGAACCTTTTCCAGGTGCATTCTATGTTTTAACTCATAGTTATCCATTTATTGTGGATTAAACTTCACACCTTTAATTTTCTAATTAGGAAGGCCAATTGTACATGACTACTCAATAAAACAAGTCCATAAAATCCCATAAACTATGGTATTCTTCTGCTGATAGAATTCCAATCTGCTGAGAAAAATTTAGTGCATGTTTGGATACATCATAAATCAATTGAAAAGGTTAAAATCATAATTTTATAATAATATATCCAAGCAATAAAACAAAAGATTCTCCCATGTTTACATTGCATGAGCATTAATTTTACACTTAAATAATAAAAGTTGTCTCACGGTTTTTTTATTTATTAAAATGAATAGGATTTGTAAGAACTGAAGGAAAAATTTCAATACAAATTACCAAGTTGAGATTAGCAATTTATATTAAAAAATAATTCCATCCAGATAAGAACACTACTTTAAAATAAAATTATCCATACGCATTTAGAGCCCATTTGTTTAAAAATTAAAAATAAATAATTTTTAAATAATTTAAAGATTTTATAAAAAGTAGATATTATTTTATATTTGATGACTACAATAAAAAATGGTTATAATTTATGCCTCATTTGATATAGGAAATTGTTTTTAGTGAAAATGCAGTTTAAAAGTGTGTTTGGTGTGCACATAAAAGTGTTAATTTATTTTAATCAATAATTATATTTACAACGTAAAATTATAAATATGTCCTCACCCCCCAAAAACACAGCCCCAACTCGTCGTGCTTGTTGATTGTTATTGCCGGATGTCACACTCACCATGCAAAAGGCAAAGTTTGCCAGAAAATACAATGAAAGCTGAAAACATTATTATCAAATCGAAAAGCGAGAAGAGGTGAAATAGGCAGGGGAAAGTGTGCATTTTAACAAGTCCAACATCATCATCGGAGGAGCTTTTGAAGTTGAATATTGTAAACAATGCTCCAGAGCATTGGTCCAAACAGAAACAATCACTAATAATCTCTCTCTCTCTCTCTCTCTCTCTCTCTCTCTCTCTCTCTCTCTCACCCACCTCTGCGTTTCCGATCTAGTAATCTCTCCTCCACCTTGGGGATTTTGTTAGACATTACTTAGAACCAAAAGTCAAACAAAATAAAAATTGCGAGCAGAAATCAAAGGGAAAATCAAACCAAAAATCAAAAATAATCACCACTATCGATCATCGTCCCCTATCAATAACAAGGAGAGATAGTGATTGGGCCAAATTGCCAAACTTGAGGGTACGATAGAAGCGGAACTAGTTCCGGGTTGGGTAGGGAAGCAAGTTGCATCATTTTTTATGAAAATGACTTCCACAAAGAAGCCAGCTCAAGCGCACCAAACATGTTAAATTTAAAATTTCACTTTCGCTTTCACTTCCTTGCTTTCATTTCACTCCTACCGAACGAACCATTAATTATTTTTAAATTTTATAATATTTTCCTTGATTTATTTATTATAAACATAATTTATTATTTAGTTATTTTAAAATTTTATAATATCTTTATGTATTTCACATTTTAAAATATTATCTCTCTTATTTAATCAACAATGGACCAAAATGGAACATAATAATTGATAAAGCTTGCCAAATTAACACAAGAATTTCATGCAACACTTAATGTTTAGGCTTAACACATCCGAAATATCGTTTTATATAACTAAGGTTAAGATATATTTGTGGGCTCTATGTGCACGAAACTAAATACCCACCTTCCAGCAATCCCTTATCTCATTCAATCCATTTAACTATAGGAGTGCGATTCTCTTCTACCAATTCACACAAAGTGCTTATTCTATTTTCAACCTGTGCAACCTCAGCCTTGGCAGCTGCTAAACCATGCTCCATGCTAGCAATCTCTTGGTTAAGATCTTCTGCCTTTGCGCACAGTGTCTTCAACTCTGAAGTGGCATTGTCTATAGCTGACTGAGTCTCCCAAGCCTCACTCACCTGCAAGCGCATCTCATCAATGAACCCAGCATCAAAGCCAAAAGTCTCAAGCTCTCCAAGCACAACTTCAATCTCGCTCATTTTCGGCGCGTCCAACGTGCTGGGAGATGTAGTTGAAAGTAGTTGAAGGAGATTGGATAAAGAGCAAAACATCCAACGGATAAAGGTCTTCCTTCTATCAGACCTAATGATCATTAGGTTGGGATATTTGTTGAAGGCTATCTCCATTAGTTTGGTGGCTTTATCGTCTAGTTCACACAACACAGCCACACTTTTTGCCACGTTTGTGGACACATTTGCAGAAGCTCTTGTAACAGCAGGGGAAGGTAAGATGAGCTGCAGGATCTCCCCAACATTGACGTAAGTGTCTTCCTCTAAAGAGTCTCCAGATGTCGAGGCACGGACAGGAAGTGATTGAATTCGTGAAAAGAGAAAACTACCATTAGCCAGAGTCTCGTCATTCCGTGTTTCAGGGAGTCGAGATATCTGAGGGCTCACTTCCCCTTGTAGATCTCCCTCAATTTGAGGTCTGGCATCTGCACAAACATAAGAAAAGTATATTGCTAGCAGAGGCAAAATTCAGCATGAATCTTAAAATAAGAGCATGAATAACCAACTAAAGTTGGCACGAGTGATAAGGACTCTCATTATTTAAGCAAGTAGTTGAGGGTTTGAATCTCAATCCTTATGCATGTAGCAATTTAGTTAGTATAGGTCTAATGTTTGCCTTCTAGACCTCGAGGGAGATAATCTCAACTGTTGGCAAAGTCTACTTCTTATGTTATAATAATACTAATAATAAGAGCATGAATACCTCCAGTAGCGTAAGAGGAGTTGATATGAAAGTCAGGTTGAGCACAATCCAAGGGATCTTGTTCCAATTCATTAGCCCCAGAGGTGGCCCCTATTTCAGTCCCCTCCTGAACTGGAGCACCCAAGTCTGAAGTGAGAGAAAAATGCCTTAGCACAAGAATGAAATCATGGAAACAAGAATAGAGATGCCTCTTCTTCTCCACTTAAGAGAAAATACAGCCTAGACACGTTCAAATACACACATTCACACAGAGACAGAGAGAGTCACATGCAAGGAGCGATCTATGTTGGGCTTTTAAATGCCAAAAAAATAAAATTGTAGCGATCAAAATTCCTTGTGTTTAAAATTTCGTATTATTTCAAGTACCAGCATCCACACGTTGACATTTTGGGTTGCCCAGTTAATCCACGCTTTGCATATTAAGCCCTTTCTATGTGACTGTAATGGTTAATGTGCGGGTCTATGTTGGGCTTACTCAACTTACCTAAGCGCTTCCCTCTTCTCCTGACCAAAGCCTCACTAAGGCTTGGATCCCTAGCCTCATCTAAACTTCGAAGTTCATATTCACCATTCTCAGAACAAGTTAGCTGCTCCAAATCTTGAATTAATTCTCCTGAAGATGGCATTGGGGGTGGGACATTCATGCTTCCCATTCCAGAGTCAATGGTCCCCTCATTTCTGTCTCGGAATGCATTGACATTATTGCTAGAAGGCTTGGAGTTCATCTCCTTCAGAGAATCCAATCTATCAACAATGCTCTGCACTCGACATACCTGAAGAAAGGTGGTAAAACTAACGTTCAGGCTTTTGAAGCCAATGAGTACAATCTTGATGCCATATGAAAGCCTCAAAGAGGAACCTACTACACTTTTATGAAGCGGTATTTGAAAGGTAATGCATTTTACCACAGAAAAAGAATATCAAATTCACATCTATTCACAAAATTCTAAGAAAAAATGCATCCCCATATTCCACAAATACAGGATAAAATAAATAAAATGACGATAAATTATCCAGAAAAGAAACCTACAGGCTGTCCATGCATTTTGACACTCAACACATGTCGTAAAACTTATAAAACTTATGACAAATTTGATATCTATTTACTGGCATCTATTAGGAAAAGAGGGGTGAGCAGATGGAGGCCAGAGGGAATACTTAATTGGATAGAAAGCAGTGGAACATGATTATATTGAAAGAAACATTAGAACTCCAACCTTATTATAGTATAGTACCCTACAGTGGTTAGTCTGAAAGAAAAAGTGGATCTATTGTATTGAAAGAAACCTTACCAACCTTATTAAAACTTTGGTCAAAAAGATGAATATAAGATTGAAAGAGTTAAGGAAGGCAGTATAAGGCAGTGACATTGCATTGACATCCATATCATTGCCCAATTTGAATCCTTAACTGAACTCAAGAGAGAAACAATTGATTCTCTGGACCATTTTAACTCGTCAGTGCGATACAGAATGATTAAACCTGCAAAGAACTTAAAACCAAAACCGCACTACCAGAAATGAAAAAAGCAAATCATGAATGATCAATTAGTTCATAAAGCTTCATCCCAAAAGAATAAAAATTTTTCAGGACCATTGCATGAATTTTGTTACTGTATCAAACCTAAATAATAGTAATCTAATACTATCTAATACTGATATGATATAAATAGATCTGTCTTTTCTGTATGCCCTTCCTGCGAGTGGTTCTTGGTGAATAACTCAAAAGAGAATGCTGAGTCTTTGGTAAATGTGAAGATGTTTCCAAAGCTTAATATGAGAGAATTGCAGTAGCATTAGCAATAGCATTTCCAAAGCAATAGCATTTTCATAAAAGTGAATCTTCATTAAGCATCTAAGCTAAACAATATATATAAATATATTCCTACAGCATTTGAATGGATAAAACATTGAAAAAAAATTCACAACACAGCAATAAGAAGCAAACAAAAACTAAAACAAGGAAAGAAAGGGGGACGTATAATTTTTAATTAATTTAAAAATCCTAATTCAAATGAATCTTACTAACTATATGAGTGAGAATAAATGTCTCTAAACTAACAAAGGTTAGTCTAGTTGGTAAAGATTTGAACTATAACTCACAAGGCCATGGGATCAAATCTCACTACTAATGTGAGGACCTTGTTAGTGGGAAATCTATAAGCACTCTTTGAGCTTGGAGGCATGTTCTGGCTCTGGTAAGTCCTTAAAACCCAACTCCCCTCAACTTTCTTTTATCAAAAAATAAATAAATGTCTCCAAGTTATTCCTCAATAACCACGTTAACAATTCTATCACAAAGAAAAAAAATGAAAGAACTTGGGTGAAGCATTCAAATCATCCCAAGAAAATAACAGGAAAAGAAAAGAAAAGAAAAGGAAAGGAAAAGCAATGATTATCCATGATTAGAATTTTTAACAACTGTTATTTGCAATGAGACCAAAAAACAGTAAAAGAATATCAAAGAAAACACTTATGGAAGCTATTGAACAAGACTTACTAGTCAATAACATTCCTAAAAGCTTGGTTAATAATAAAGTATAATAGCCAACTCCACCTAATAGAATAAGGATTGTTGTTGTTGTTGTGTTAGTTGCAACGTATTTGCAGCATCATCAAAATTCATCTAAAAGACACCGAGAAGTATGTTGCATCATAGTGGAAATTACTTCATAGAATACATATCATATAATCACGTTCTGCTTTATTTTTTTCTCACCTAATCAGCATTCTGCTTTAATAATTGAAACACTAATATCAACAGATGTCATGAATCATGATTCATGACTTATGCTTTGTCAAAATAAGGATTGCATGAAAATGCCATGAACAACAAATAAAACATTACAACTTCATATTAGTCTAGACACCATAAACACTACCTCAGCTTTTCTCTGCAGCCTTGCTTCACCTTCAGCCTGAATAGAATCCAGTTTCAGCAATTGCCTCATAAGCAACTCAGACAAGGTAAGAAATTCATTCTCTGCAACATCGGTTCCCCATTTCACAGCTACCTCTATGGCAGCCATCTGCAAGTTTGAAATGAGACCAATGATCATTCTCTATCTGACATGTTTTTAATTATTCTAACCTAATATGCTTCTTCAGCAAGCAGTCATATAGGAAGCAAGGGCTCACCCTCTCAGAGAGCTGATCCACCACCGTTCTAACTCCAGCAACAGCTTCAAGAGCTCCTGACATATCGAACACTTTCCTGGTTTCCTCAAGTTTCCTCCCTTTGCTAGCAGGGTCCTCAAAAAGAAATAACTCTGAATTGTCCTTAACACCTTCCAAGTGCAAATGCTCTCTATCCTGCTTTTCTTTTCCTCGGAAGATGAGTATTTGCTCTTTAGGCTCTAAACCCATATTGTGTGCAAGCAGTCTCTTAACATCCCCTGTTATTGAAGATCCAATTAAGGCCAATATGCACTGAAAAGGACAATATATTCAATATCTCAAGCTTCTTCTACCAAATGTTCCTAGTTTTCTAGATAGATTCTAGATAAAGAAATCGTCAATATCATGTTGCAGGGTGAAACGTATGCTCTAGATAGGGGGAAATATTATGAAAATAAATCAGGCTAAATTTCTCAGCAACTACTTTATTCATGAACTTTCAAGCTTCGTTCTATGTATTTTGCATCTAATTCATCAATTTCAATTCTGTCAACTTTGTCCTAACATTTTCTCACAATATAAAATATTCTCCAACTCAATATACAAAATTAGCATTCTGAAACATATGTTATGGATTTTTTCACATTGACATATAGTTCAATGAACATCTCCTACCAAACTGCTTGGTGCCATATTAACTATTCACTTTGGTCCTTATTATAGAGCGCCTCATAAAAGCATTTTTTGGTCCTTAATACAAGACACTTATAGCATATTAATTATGCTTTTTCAATATTACCCCCATTTGAACTCATTAATTATGAGAGAGAATATAATGCAAATTTGAAAATTATCATTTAAATGGAGATAAAATTGAAAGTTTATTCTATTTTCAAAAAAAGTTAAAGACTTATCCACCTCTCTTTAGTTTCGGTAAGGTAGTTAGAGGTGCCTTATAATAGAGATTGAAAGGAGTATTATATTAATTCCACTAACCAACATGTATATATGATGAGAAGATATGCATTCACCACATAAAAACAAATCCAGTCCCAACTCCTGGAAGTTCCAACAACTTTCCTGATGAGCAAATCATAAGAGTCCAATTTTAGATGCGTTGCTACCTTGCATTAGGATTCGCCTAAACTAGAAACACAGAATAACCAAACTGCTGGTGAACTAATCAGATTCAGCTTTTCCCTGTTAACTTCGTGAATTTGGCTTATCACATCTGTGTAGTAAACGAGCTTGATCAACAGATTAATCTTATTTAATTGAGTTTATGCTCCGGCTCATTAATTTCAAAACTTGGTTAGTAAAGTCTAATTTTTTTCCATATTTTCAGTATTTATATATAGATTTTAGTAAGGATCATAAAAAAAAAATGACAGTTTACGCATCTAGGTTGTATGTATGCAGTACAAATTTATAATTTTAGTTGTTTTAGCAGACATTTTTTGAAAAATTGTACATAAGTATAAATTACATTTATGATTATCAGTATATCTTTCGGGCTCAGCCCGTTGAAGGAACTAAAAATGACGGCCATTGTTGGATTGATTAAGTCTGCGGAGCTCGAAATTTGCCTCAGTAGGTTTTTTTAGGCCAATCCCCTCACCTTTTTTTTTTTAATAAACAAGCTTGGTTATAACTAGCCTGGACTTGATTGGTCTACAGTCATAACATAATGACTTCAAATGCAGAAGCAACCCAAGGGGAACCGTAACTAGAGAGAAAAAAAACGTACCGAAAGTAGATTCAGCAGGGAGAGAGACCTCGTATGGTGAGGAATTATGATAGATAGTGATCTTGATGATGCGCCCACTGGTACTCATATCGTAATGACTCTCGTCGTTCTGCAGCGTCAGCGGGGCGACGATTGGAATCAATTGAAGCTATAAAACATAAAACTTGGGGTTCCTCAAAGCTTCAACAGCGATCAAGCAAGGTAGTAGATTGAGTTTTCGAGATTGTCATATCGGACTGCAATTTCGTTTAGTATTATATAGACACGCACGCAAAGAAGAACAAAAGCTGATTTATCTTTTTACTTAAATGAGAAAAAGTTTAATATTACTCACTTTTAACTCTAAATTCAAAATTCAATTATAAAATTCGTTATTAGAATCATCAGACCAAATAATTTAAAATGCAAAATAAATTAAACCACCACAAGTATGGCAATGTGCAAATAATGGATTTAAGTTTAGATGTTGTAGATTTTATATATTATTTTTGTTATTCTGTATTCCCTCATATGCATAGTGCAAACAAACAGGACAAAAGCAACCGAAGACTTAGAGGACAAGTAGGCTTGAGAAAGAACATCGAAGCTACCAAGGGTGTGGTGTGGTTGCATCGTGGTTGCACAAAATATATATATATATATATATATATATTCTCTTTTTTTTAAAATATAAGATATTTTAAATTAAATCTCACCTCTCAATAAATTAGTTATCTATTTTTTAACTGATCTTATCTTTTAATATTTATCTTCATTAAACACTCTGCAATAAATATAAAATCATTATTAATAAGGATACTTTAAAAAAAGGTAATGATTACACTTCAAAAGATTAAAAATGCCTTATATTTTTTAATATCTAACTCTTTAAAAAATAATTTATATTTTTTAATGAAGAGAGTGTATATATATATATATATATATTCTATACATTGCTAAATACTAATTACTTCCTTCAAACTTTAAAATATATATATATATATATATATATTAATAGAAAAGAGGCCCTTTTCACCACCACCACCATATATTAGAAAGTTTGTTTGATCTCATTTATAAATCAAAGTGTGCCTTTTTAAGTAATATTAAAAAAATATTTTTAAAATTATCTTTTATAAAAAAAGTAACATGACATCATATTTTGTATTTGTTATGTAAGGACATATTTAAAATTCTACACTTTTTATTCCTTATACTTTTTTTACATTGATATTGATGAGGTTAATAGAAATTATTTATAAAAAGAACTGAAGAAGCACTAGTCATACTCTACTCTTCATCCCAATGCACTCAATCACAAGCCACAAACTTGCCTTTATCCCCCAAATCATCCGACAACACAATAGATAAAGAAGTTGGTGTTGAATTATTATGTATAAGTAAATGTAAAAATATAATTTTATGACTTTTGATTTAGTATATTTTGCAATGCGCATGTTTTAACATTCAAACTAATTTGACAATGTTTACTTGGTTATTAACAATTTTAAAAGAAAAAATTAGTTTTTGTGTGTGCGCATGCGTGCACGTTTTTTGATCTTTCCTTCTCACATGATCCTATAATGAGTTTTACATTGGGAAGTCTCAGAAATGGCCCCTATCTAATCTTTCCTTCTCACATGATCCTATAACAAGTCTTACATTGGAGAGTCTCATAAGTGGAGTGAGGTTTATAAATTTAAGAGACTCTCCCACTCAACATATTAGTCTTTTGGGATGGGCTCTTTTTTTAAGCTTGTGCTTGTTACATTAGTGTTTTTATTGAGAAATCAGTGTCACAAAAAAGAGCTGTCTACGAAAGGTTATGACCGCCAAGAGGCTAAGTGAAATGCCGTAGAATGAAGTTGTCAAGTAGATTGACTCTTGACCGGGCGGCATTGTAACAAATCTCACATCGAAAAGCCTCACAAGTAGAATAGAGTTTATAAATTCAATGAGCTTTTCCACCCAACATGTAACACACCAAAATTTTTTTTTTTAATAATTTAACTCAACCATAGTTGGGTTACAGCTACTCAACACATTTTTATATCAATAATTTCGATATAAAATATTTTATAATTGGCTTCAACTCACACACTATAACATTTCAGATAAATTTTTTTACCTCCTACATGCCATTAGGCTAAATCACATTTGTCCATCCTTATACTCCCAACAAGTAAAATAAGCAATTTAGTCAATTTTCAACACAAGCCAGTTATTTGGCCTTATAATCATGACATTTTAACCAATCCAAAGTAAACCAAATATTAAAATTACAGTCATCCAAATTGTACCAAAAATAGAAATAGTTTGAAAGGCATGATTACATTTATATATTCATATAATTAACAATAAACATAAAAAAGTCCTAATATTGGCAATATAACACATTATAAATCATAAATTAAATACCCAAAAGAGACAGTGGATTTATACCACTAAGCCTCAGGGACTCCTCCACGTGTCACTCGTGGCTCTTCTCCTGAAAATTGTTAACCACATAATGAGACTCAAAAGTCCCAGTAACCAAAGCCAATTTATGATAGTGTATACAAACAGTTAAGTGTGTGTTTACTAAGTGAGAATTAAAAATAATATAATTCCAATAAATATAAGAAATAATACAATACACACAAACAACCATCCTTATATCCCTCCATTAACCTCGAGCCGTAGCCCTCACTCGGTGCTAAATTACCCGGCCAAAGGTAGATTAGTCCGAGCCCTTACAAGCCACCTATTGAGCTCCAATAGGGGCGTACCACGTGGCACATAAATACAACAATAATAGCAAGTCTCCCAACACCTCCCACAATAATTAAACAAATTCATAATAATATTGCACAATTATACAATATTACAAAATTCATAATTTTCTCAATAATCACCCAATTAACAAGAAGTAACACTAATCATAAATTAAAAGCATGGTTACCTTGTGGCTTTTTCAATAAATTATTCCTTAAAATTTCTCTCTCTCCACAATCTTCACCAGTAATACAATCTACAAATAACATATTATTTATAAATATTAGTTTTAATTTTTGAAACTAATAAAATAATTCTAATAATAGAATTAAAAATATAACATAATTCCTAATCTCAATCTTAATACAAATCTATAGTTAATACTATTAAGTAAAATTTTTAACTCCTCTTTTAATTATCAATAAACATTAATAATCTAAAAATCAAATTTTAAACTAATTTCTATTATCAAAATTTTCTTTTTATTTTATAAATTCGTACCTAAAATACCCAAAAATTAAAAATTGAGTCTCTAGCTTAGAATCATAATCCTATAACCATAATAATTCATTTCTCATCCCAAATAATCATCTAAACCTCAATAAATCAACATATATTTTCAGATCTAGTTTAGAATTTGATCCATAAGCCACAGATTCAAAGATCATCAATAAATTTATACTCTAGAACATTTATTATACTACTGACAACCTCAAAAATCATATTTATTCAACATAAATTCATCCCTCTTCCAGATCTTAAATTTTCTACCACTACAAACTCAGAAACTAAATAAGAAGGATGACTAAGAAAAATTTTTAGAACACTTACTTAGTCTTGAAAAGCTTAAAATCACACCCTAAATATCCTATTAAAAACTCTTACCTTAAAAATTTAGATATTTCGCACCGGCAACTCGCTTCTCTCCGCCCCAGCTCGCGCGCAGAATGAATGAGGAAATGAAGGAAGGTGAGTTTTTATAAAAATTCAGTGGGTTCCACCTTTTTTTTTAATTATTTTCTCTCTCTTCTTCTTCTTTTCTTTTTATTATTATTTTATTATTGTTACTGTTGAGGCGGCGGACGAAGCAAATTCATTTTCTTCTTCTTCTTCCTTTCTTTTCCTTTCTTTCTTTTTATTATTATAATAATAATAATTTAATAATATTTTATTTTTTTATTTATTATTATTATTTTTTTTATTTTTTATTTTTTTTGCATACTTTTTTTTTATAATAATAATTTAATAATACTTTTCAAAATTTTTATTAACCCAAATTAACTATTAAAATTTAAATTGGGATGTTACACAACAAGCTAGTTTCTTGGAATAATCTCTCCATTTGAACTTGTGCTCGTCACTGATTTCCATCTTGTCTATTATTACTACAAGTAAAATTAGGACCCTTAAACTCAAGACCAATGAGCCTTATTAAACTCATGATTTTTTATGGTTAGGTTTTAAGAAAAAAACGAAATTAAAAAGGTGATAGGTTTAATTAATTTTAACAATATCGATGGACTAGATTCTTGAACGTGTGAAAACTGAATTTGATTAAATTTGTCATCCGGAGAAAGGAAGGGAGATGGAATCTAAATGATGTGGGGAGCATAACAAACCATCAAAAAGAAATAAAATGTGAGAAATTACTCCTTTAGTCTTATTTATAAAATAAAAAAAATTTATTAATCCTATTTATAAGTTATATCATTAAATTTTTATTATGAATTTTTATTTTTATCCTCTATTAAATATTTAAAAAAATATATTATTAAAGTATTTATATTTAATAGGATAAAGTTAAAAACTTATTAAATTTTAAAACATGGTTAATAAATTTTAAATTTTTTTATACTAATAAAATATATTAAAAATAATTTATAAATAAAATTAAAAAAGTAACTCTAAAAAAGTCATTTCCTATTGAAAGGAGATTGATTGACTGAGAGGCAATGATGGTGGGGCTCAGATGTAGAAAGGGTCTTGGCAGCAATGATACCTCTTCAAATGTTTCTGCAAATTCACAATAATATTTCAATTTTTAAACTTGGGCCGCAAGCCTTGTTTGTTTATTTTTCATTTTTTGGGTGAGATTTCAGTCCAGAATCTTCGACTACACATGCTGTTCAGGGATATTACCAGAATCTGAGAACAGAGTCATAGTTGGGGAAAAAGTTAATTATCGCGTGGGAGATTCCATTGATGCCTTCGTTTTAGTGGGTTTGAGGTGTGTAAGGGAACACCTTTCCCAGTTCAATAATGATGTGCAACTATTTGCCAAAACTAGATTTATTCCTCTTGGATATTTTAAAATTTAAAAGATAAAAATAAAATATATGAATTAAAAAATTAAAGTATATTTTTAAAATTTTAATTTCATATGAGATTTTAGTTTGATTCTTTAATCTTATAAAATATTTTTTCATTCCTTTAATATAATACCGTTAGTTTGAAATAATTATTGTTCATATTAATTATTTTTTTATTTTAAAAAATTAAACTTAATTTGCTAACCTTCGAAATTATTTTGTTAAAATTTAAAAGTTTAATGTTAAAATTTTTTATCAATAAAATTAACGGCATTAAATTTAAAGAAAATGAAAACCTTATATAAAATTACATGACTAAATGTATACTTTAATCAATTAAAAAATAATTTATTTTTGTGTATTCAAAGTATCATATTCTGTTAATTTATAGGAATAAAAATTAAAAAATAATTTATTTAATACTAAAAATTGTTTTGCCTATACATATTAAAGATAAAAATAATTACTTATTTTATCTTAAAATGTGTTATCCTTGGGATACATTTGCCATTTTTCTTTGATAATATGTGGGAAAATTTTGAAATCAAGTTAAAAAAATATACTTCATACTAAGTTCTCCCCCCGTAATTAATCAAAGAAAAAAATTCCTAAATCCATTATTAGTTGTCCTTGTGTGAATAAAAATCTAAGCAACTATGTTTATTTTGGAATATGCTACCATTATTATAAGAGTAATTTTTTAATATACATTAAAGCATTTTGTATATTAAAAATATAAATTGTATGTTTTTTTTAATTTTTCACCTCTTGCAAATTAAACTATAATTAATTTATTTTCTTTAAGAATGTTTTGCTCTATATATCATTCTAAGAAAATAAAATATATATTAACCATAGATTATTGTATATTCCTTAGTCAAGAAAAGCCTTACGAGGTCAATTGAGTTAACGCGTCTCATCAGAAAAGTTGGGTCACAGATGCTCACTTTTGACTGAAGCTCATCAAAAAATGGTGCTTGTAAAGAAGAGAAGAAAAAAGCACAGACGTATCCACAGAAAAGTGTGAAGAAGTTTTGAAATTTAAAATAAAATTATTTAAAAAGATCTATTAATTAATATATTGTCATTTATCTAATTTTATATTATTTTTTAATTTTAAAGCTACAAAATAAAGTATTAAAATTTTATTTTAACAAATAATATTACTAATTCATTTAAACTATTTTGTAATATGATTGATCTAGATAAGATTTAAAAAAATTTAATTTTAAAAAACTTCATTCAATAATAGTAATTATTTTTGATATTATCAATAATATTACATAAACAATATATGTAATTGAAAAGACCAAAGACCATTGGATCCAGTGGTGCCAAGTTGTCCATATGTGGCACTAGGTTCCAAGTTTGATCCCGCGCCTCTTCAAGCATTACGCCTACTTTTAAAATGATGTGTGCGTGTGTGAAATTGAAAAAGAGTCTAATATTCTAATATAGTACTATAAATGTTACCTTTCTAACTAAAGAATGATTTATCGATATTGAGAATGAGAGTGGTAGGTGCAGTGAAATGTGAGACAATAAGTTCTTAATAAGATGTAATTAATGTACAAAAGGATCGAGGGTCAAAAATGTTTTTGAAATACACATAAAAGATCATATATTATTTGAAATTTAATTATAAGTTATTTATATCTCTCAATTTTAAAAAATTGTTGCTTCATTACTCAAACATTAACTTACCTAACAGCTCTATTAGGTGAGTCTCACATATAAATTTTCTTAATATTTTTATTATAAAATATTGCTTGTGAATTCTATATTATTTTTTTTAATTTTCCTTCTCTCTCTGCAACTCAATACTTTCTATCTGTCCCCTTCCTCTCTTTCCTCCCTCTCTCCGACCATCGAAGTTTGCGTCTCCGACAATGAAAGATGGAAGAAACCTGCCGGTCTTCATGATCCCAATGAAGAATGAGTGACATCACACTAACATCTTCGGGTCAAACAATGATCGAAATTGAGAGAAAGATCGAGATTGCACTCTAAGGCAAAGTCGAGCTCATCCTCGATACTGAGTTCGTAGGAGCTAAGCCCAGCCTGCCCAACAATCGACGATGACATGTACACACACACACACATCCTTGTGCATTTTGACTATCTAGCTAGGAAGTATCTCTTTGATTTAACAATGATATGCAATGTTGAATAAACTAGTGACGAATAAGAACAGGAGACTAAACTTCATGTGGAAGAGTTTTGACGTTGATGAAAGTGAAGATCATGTTTACACCTACATTACTATTAACCTCTTTTTCAATAGCCTTGAAAGATGAAAAGCTATAAACATGGGAATGAGCTCCAACAGATTCATCATCCTTTCTCCTCACACACTCAGCGATCAGGGCAAGAGGTTATGTTGGAGATCCATTTTTAACCTCTTCTTCCTTTTTAATCTCTGTTCTTTTAATAAAAAATAGAGGTGAAGTGACCAAGAGAAAGGAGAAGAAGAGATGGTCGATGCTTGCATGGAGACACATGTTCCTCCTTCTCCTTCCTGTCAATGCTTGCATGATAAAGACACGATAGTTGCATGCGTTACACACACACACACACACACACACACACACACAATATTTGTGTGTGAGAGAGAGGACGTCAGCAACCAAGATTGAAGGGAGAGAGAACACAACAAAGTTGATAAGTTTGGGCGCTCTAGCGTTTATGTCTGCGTGGTTCTTCTTTTCAATATGGATGAGTCATCTCACAACTTCGTGTTCTAGGTTGGCAACATCTACTTCCACAAGTCTAAGAAGCTTCTCCGAAACCTCATATCTACCAACTTAATCTTCTTCTACATTATGCATATCTTTATACATACATGCATGCATGCATGTGTGTGTGTATATATATATATATGTTTGGCGACAAAGTGGATGGGAAGTTGTACAAAAAAATGGGAATCCATGAGAATCAATTGTCGAACAGATTAGGCAGTAGAGAGAGGGGGGAGAGGAGAGAGAAGGAGAAATTAAAAAAAATAAATTATAGGGCCCCCAAACAACATTTTATAATAAAAAACATTAAAAAAATTTAAATGTGAAACTCAAATGACAGAGGTGTTTGGTAAGTTAATGTTAAAGTAATGAAATAATAATTTTTTAAAATCAAAAAATGTAAATAAATCATAATTAAGTTTAAGGTTATTCGTAACCTTTCAAGTGTACTTTAGTAACTTTTTGATCGAAAATCCTTATAAAAAATAATAACTGATTATATAGGATATATGCAAGCAATAAATTCTTTATGAAAATATGTAATTAATAATAATATTTAATGAGTAAAATAATAACCGTTTATGTAAGATAAAAGTGAATATCTTGGAGGCCTAACGCAACAGCGTTATTTGCCTAGTAATAAGGCCTTACGAGCAAGACATGGAAGGCTTCACTCGTTAATATGTTACAGTGCACCAAGTGTGGGACAAATCACAGCTGCCTCGTAGTTTGTTCGTAAAAGAATAAGACTGGTCTTAGCTTTAATCTCAAGTTACTATGCAGAGAAAGATGCATGGGATTCGATCATTTGAGGATGGTTAAAAGAAATGAAGGTTATTGAGAGTGGTCAAAGAATGGGCCTGGAAACAAACAAAAGAGAAAAGTGGTGACAAGGAACGAAGGAGGAAGCGTCCGGAGTCCAAATCGGAAAACGCGGTGCCTTTTGTACCAACAATCTTTGGATGGTGGGTCCCCTTTCTTTGTTACGTGTCTCCTCATTACAAGTCCTCCCACTTCATCTTTGCTTCCATGCATCACGTTATATGTCCCCACTAGCTAGGATTACTAATTCACTGTTCATTCTATTATAATATTTAATATTTAAAATGAGGCACTTTCGGGCCGGGAGATATATATATATATATATATATTTAAATTAAATCACTCATGAGATATTTTGGCCAAATGGCCACGTTCTCTGATTAAAGGTCATTCTCAAAAGCAGTTTCTGATCTCCTATCGCTTGACTTTCCTCACAGTGTATTAGAATGGCCAACGGTGAAGGCATTTTGTGCAACCACTGCATCTTTAATTTCATCAAGTTCTTGTGTTCCATGCCGTGGGCCACCGATTATCATTGTCTATTTTCAAGTGTATATACACAATCCAGTTATGAGTGAGGGTTTATCACAGAGAGAGAGAGAGAGAGAGGCCTTTGCTTTGAGACTAAAATGGAGAGAGAAAGTGATTAATTATATCATGTTAATTAAAATAAGAAAAAAGATAACTTTAAATCTCTATATTATGTTAAAGTTTTATTATAAATCTTTATATATTTTTTTTTTGCGTTGTAGGTCCTTTCATAAATGATGTTGTAAAGATTTAGAATATTAATAAAAAAATAAAAAAGTAAGACTCAAAATATTAAAAAAATATAAAAATTTATAATAAAATTTTAATAAAATGTAAGAATTTAAAATTATTATTATTATTATTTTAAGATGAGCTTCCTTCAAAAAGATGCTGGCTTTTTGGCCCAAAAAAACACGATAAGGGCTTGAGGAGAAAAAGGTTTGTTCCAGGACACCAAGCAAGCAAGGAGTTTAACCCATTGTTCTTGGTCACGATTTGTGCACAGTGGTGGTTGGTTGGGTGTGTGCCTGTGTTTAGGTTAAGGATAAAATGGTACTTTACTATTTTATTATAAATATCAAATGGAGATTTATATTAGCATTCCATTGACATACCAAATAAGCTTTTGAATCCGTATCCAATTCTCACTCCCACTCTCATCCATTATTGAACATGAAATGTAGCCACATGAGTCCCATTATTTGGTATTAGGGGAAAAAAACAAGACGACGACCCAGTAACACGCATAGGGAGAATGACAAATGTGTGACCCTAAGAAAAAAAATATATATCAAAATCACAATTAAAATTTCAAGAATTTACGAGGACACTTTACAATTGAAGTTTCAAGAATTTTACTCAAAAGTCTTTAGTTTAGTTTAATTTCCTTATAGGTACTTTGTTATTTCCCAACTTCTATTTTGTTAACAAATTAAATTATACAAAACTTCCTTAAATTCCAAATTAAATAAAATAATTTTATTAAATTTTAAAAGTTTTCAAGAATCTTACAAGGGAAATTTTAATTATATACAAATAAACTTTAATTACTATTGATTATTTCTCTATTTTAATAGCTATGGAACATGTAACCAGAGACCTCCTTTAAACTCCCCCCCTTCTGAATAACCCCTCAAATTTTAATAGAAATATATATTTTTTTCCTAAATTTGAAATCATAAAATGAACCCTAGATCACATTACACTCTTTTAAAGTACACGAGTAAAAAAAAAATTAGCACTACAAAATATTTGCATAAATATAAAACTGCAAGAGCGTCAATTGTTTAATTTAAAATTTCAAGAAATTATATACACCCAATCTAAAATTTACGAAATTTATTTTAACCCACAAATAATTATTTTACCTCTATTTTATGAAGTCTAAAACCAATAATATTAAGTAATTCACAATTTTTTCATCCTTTCGATTGAGTAGAAAAATTATCCCATTCATATCCCAATTCCACGCATTTAAGTTACAATTTGGTTTCACTGGCTCGCTCGTGTCTCATGGTTTCATCCTTTAGCTAAAACATTTGGGCATGAGCTCGAGCTGGTAGGGCCCTTTGAGATTGTCATTCTTCCCAGGAAATTACAATTTGGTTTCCTCTCTATATTTGTCTTTGATGTTTCGGTGATTAAAAGAAGTAAACCACCTTACTTACTAAAATTATTTATCTTTTACTTTTAAAAAGATTAATCCAATGTTAAAAACTCATAATCCATAAGATTATATTAGTGAGCAATCTATAAATATATATTTTTAGGCATTTGAAATATTTATAGGCATTTGAAACGTACCTTAGAGTTAGTGAATTCTCATAACCCAACTTGCTTAAACTTTTTCTTTCATATAAAAAAATTGTTTCTCCCTTTTTTTGGGTAAATATTCTCCCTTTCACGTAAATACTTTCCTAACATGGTTAATTTAATTAATTTACTGAATTAATTATTCATCAATCATGCACTCCTGCATAGCAATACTTTCCAACATCAATACTAAAATACTTAAGAAAACACAATCATTGATTTTTCATCAGTTTTTTTTTAATTTTTCAATATTTTCAGTTCCTATATATATATATATATATATATATGTTTAGAAAGACTGTGCATCCTTTGTTTTTCAAATTAATTGTTATAAAAATTATAGGACAGGAACTAAAAACAAAATATGATAAAATTAAAGATTATGTTTTCCCTGAATACTTTAACTCATTATATAAGAAAGAAGAAATTAACTTGGAAACGGAGAAGATTAAGATCTAATAATTAATTTGTTAGACTGATATCATATTTCAAAATCAGTACAAAAACTCTAATTAAAGACTCTGCATTCAACACAATATTATTTCAATTTTTACAATCCGAGGTCAGAATTTAGCCACAAACACCGCTTCCCCCAGCACGTGCCCTTCTATAGCCTCCAAAAGCTTGTCCTTCGTTACCTATTACATATATTCAGTCCCACAACCATATCAGAAAAATCAAATCTCACAACTTTGTTCTTACACACAGGATCATGCATGCAGGAACAAATCACAAAAGGATTTTGATCAAGAACAAGCAAGCTCCTGTACTTTAATTACCTATATAGATCCATAATTTCGTGCATGTACATAAACATATATCGATAAGATACTAGATATATATATATACACACACACACACGGACACAAGCGGGTAATAATAATAATACCTTGTTACCGAGATGAAGCCCATCGTCCAAAGCGTAAAGCCTGAACTCGAACCTATGTCCATGATTAGGCAACCTGGGGCCACGCCACCCAGGGATCTTCCAGTCATTATTGCCTTCTTTGATGCCAGCATACTCACCACCGAGCTCCTCCTCCTTGCCGGAGAATCCCTCCGGCAGACCCTTCACTGTCGGCGGGATATTCACCACCACCCAGTGCACCCAGGGAACGATGGGCCCCTCGGGATCCGGAGCATCCACGTCCTCCACAACGAGAGCAAGGGTTTTGGTGCCCTGCGGGAGGTTGTACCACTCCAAGGGTGGGGACACGTTCTTCTTGGCGCCTTGTCCTTCGTCCGTGTAATGCCTCGGGATCCTGCCTTCGTTGTTTATCGTCGGAGAAACCAGCCTGAACTCCTCGCTTCCGTCGCTAGCCATTGGATCGTCGATCGGATTAATTCTCGATGGATTGTTCGTTGATTGGGACCGACCCGAATTAATGTTAATAAGTATGAGCAGAATTTTCGGGAGCGTGGGCGACACTTGGTGGCGAGGGAAGCCTCGTGGCGTCCAGAGAAGACGTGGTGGGACACGTGGAAGATGGAGGAACGTTGTAGATGAAATTGAAGGATCGAGACGAGTGTCGCTGTGGCATCTGCTTTTTCACCCTTCTTTTGTGGGGCCATTCGGAAGCCCTGGGCTGCGAGCCTGCGACCCTGTGCCACGCATGTTTATCACTTTTTTTGAGAGGCTTTGGGGAAGCAAACTTTGGCAATAAATCATGGAATATGATTTAGTGGGTTGTGCTGGAATTTTTTAGCCCATTTCAAGGCAGAGTTTATTGGGCTCTCTCCACCTAACCAGCAACCCTTGCGTCTTTTTACAAAAAATGTTTAGATTTTTTTGTTTTTAATTTTACTTTTAATAAAAATATTAATTAAAATAAATTACTTGCTCATATTTATAAGTTTTGAGGTTAATTTATTATATAATTTTTAAAACATACTCTTTCGGTTTAAAATACAAGACATTTATAACTATAATTTGAATACCGATAAAATTTAGTTATATCTTAATTTTTAATTATAAATATCATAAATTTTTTTTACCATGTCCTCCACTTTTAATAATAAATTAAATGAGAGAGATAATTTTTTTAATGAAGTGTTATAATATGAGAAAGCATTAACTTCCTGATAGACCAATACAATTTTAGCTGAAGAGTGAAAAAAATGTAATAAATACAAATACGGTATCACAATAAATCAAGTTAATAAATATAAAGGTAAAATAAAAAAATTTAAACTTATTAAGTGTCTTATATTTTGAATCAAGATGAGTTGAACAAAAATTTCTTATAATTTGGACGAGTGTGAGAATAATTTAAATTTAATTTATAAAAATTTGTCTGTTATCAATATATAATATATAACAGTTCCAAAACTTAATGCTTATGAACAGTAAAATGGGGGTATTTACGGCATTTCCAAGAGAGCTGAAATATGTCTTCCTTCACAGCTTACAAAAAAGCAAAGGGGCTGATGGGCATTTTTGGTGTTTTACTTGCTATGGGTGAAGTCACCTCAATATGTACGATAAAGTGAGGATGCAAAGTTTTATCCATTGAATTATACCAGTATACATTGTGTAAAGAAAATCTCCAATATTTGAGAGTATTTGACACTACCCACTGTTTGAATCGTGCAGCTCACTTTGACGTCTCCATTCACTACCCTTTCTCTCTTTTGGCAAGATTCTCCCTAATTTACTCTGCTTCCACCAACCCTACGGTGCCCTTCTCTTTCAATCGGTCAGAAATGTCACTCTAAAATAGTTTTTGGGAGCCTCCTGCATGATTATCCTAACTCGATGGAAGCCTTGAAGCTGTCTTGAGATTGTTTTTCTATTCGGCCGTCGCCCGTTCCATCTTCTTCTCGAACTCGTCCTAGGGTTGTATCTTGCAGTCTGAAAGCTGGGTGAAGTTAATGTATTTACTGGTATATGATGTATTTTCTCTTGATTTATTTGCATGTTTTTTTACTTAGTTATTATAACAATTTCTGTCCTTATTTGCTGGTCTTATAGTTCAACACAATCTAACCATACCCCCTGATTAGGACATCTGCTCACTTTTTTTTTAATACAAAGGCCATATATTTTTTTGTATTTAATCCTTCTCTATTTTCCCTTTGTCTAACCCAGAATGGATGCCTATAACGTTAATGCATTAGACAAAAATCATTTTGTTCTACTCAACAATCTTGATCGAACCAAGATAACCTGGCATATACTCATCAAAGTAGATCAGATGTATGCTTGTGTTGGCCAAGAAGTCTATGAGCTCGATCTTGGTTATCCGAAGTGATCACGATCTATCAACCTAATGGTATTTGATTTATAGGTGACAATACTTATGATTTTTTTTTGAAACATATATTAACTCATACTCTATTGCAACCTGAACTTTGCCTTACAACACTCTATCTTTCCTTTTTATCACTTAAGGATACTCCAATGGAAATGTTAATAGTTGGCCAGACATAAAGTAAGATATAACTTAATATTTTGGTTCTATACTTCATGTTTTTTTCAAACTTTATTCTTAAACCATGATCAAGTTAATGTTTAATGGTTTCTCCACATACTTGAAATAGTATGCGGAAAGTAAATTACTTATTATAACATTTTGCTATCTTGGATGTTCTTTCCATGCATGAATCTTAATGATGAATCAAACAAAAGTTTGGCCATCTCTAGGTAGTTCTTAACTTTACACTACCTATCGTGAAATAACTTTTCATCCCTTTTCCTTATCATTTCATTGCCTGTTGTAATAGCTTAATCTGCATTGTTCTTATTGCAGCTTTTAGTGTAGAAAGAGTTTCATTATTTTGGCCTTTCCAATAGCAGGCCACCTTCTATTTTCATATTTCCTTGCTGTATGATGCTTCAATACATGTATTGCCAGTTTCTAAAGTAATCATGTATTGCCACTGATATCTTTGGAATGTGTGAATATTTTATTTTTACACTCCTCAATGTCTTTATTCATATCCTTTACGTGTTTGTACAGAAAAAGGTTAAAACTCACTCTTCTTTACTATATACAACATCCATTGCTCTATCATATCCATTCTAAATATCTTTTCAAAATCAATGGTCAACTTCTTTTAAATGTTTTGTCCTATCACTGAAAGATGCCTAAATACTCAGGACACACAATCTTTTTCCATTTCATGATACCCCTGCTGTTTCATGCTTCAATAGATGTATTGTCAGCTACCATATTTGTGCATAAATTCCAGAATATACTTCTAATTCTAATTCATTAAATAAAAATGATAAAATATATAATAGAAATTATCCTAATTCACTATAATTTCCCCACCAAATGGAATGCACTTCTACATCTATATAACCTTGCATATACAGCCTCCATTTCTTCATACCCTTCTAATCACTATCTTCCATATAACACTTGCCTACTCTAAACAATGTCTACAACTTCTTTGATTAGCCAGCTGCATGATGGTACTGATAGGTGGAAAATTATCGTTCGAATCCACAGGAAGTGGAATGTTTTCCATAAATCAGCACCCAATGAACTATTCTGCATAACCATGATCTTAGTTGACGTTGAGGTGCCTTGTAATTTATATGATACTGTTTACTCATTTTAAATCTGTATAATGTTTAATGCTACTTCCATTGATCTCTCCATTATTTCTTGCCTTTCATAGATATGCCTCATTTTTTCTCACAGGGGAACAAGATTCAAGTAAGTGTCTTGAACAAGAGCCTTCATGATCAGTTTAGATCTTTCCCTTTGGAAGGACATGTTTACTTTATTGCCAACTTTGTGCTATCTAAAAATGAAAACCAATTTAGAGCAACCACTCATCCTTTTAAGATAGCATTCAGCCAGCAAACATATATAAGGGAAGATGCAGCGTCAATTCCTGACTTATTTTCATTCTTTCCAATATCCAAGATCAAGAAAGTCACTGACGAAAAAATGATTGACCATCTATTTGGTGAGTTTGCTCCATGCAAGTACTGTTTCTTATATAAGGTGTATTACATAAATATCTAACTCCAAATCCATTATTTTGCAGATGTCATAGGTTACTTGAAGAAGATAAGTAATCTTGAGGAGTATCGCAAGGATAATGAGACTAAGCACAAACTCCGCATGTTGTTGGTGGGCAAGGAGTATGCTCAATTTTTCTTACATTTCTTTTCACTTTCTTTTGCCTATTATGACATTATGTTCAAGCACTTACTAAATATTGATGACCATCATTCTTGCATCTTTATTCTATAGTGATAATGATGTCGAGTTAGTTCTATATGATGAATGCTCTACTAATGCATACATGGCACAACTTGAACATAAAGAAGGCCCTATTGTGGTTGTTATCAATCTGTGCAGAATAGGCTTCACTGAAGATGGTAATGACAGTATTTGGTTCCTTCATTTTCTAACTTTGTATTTGTTCAATCATACTAATAAATTAAGTAACTTTATATTGTGACAGGGAGACCTCAAATATCCAGCTCTTTTAATGCTACTAGGGTTCTTTATAATTTGGCCATAAAAGAGGTGAAGGAGATGATGGATAGGTTAGTTTGATTAATAATTTTGTGGGTGTCGACCTAAAAGAATAATTTATATAACATGTTTAATGATCACCTACACATTTATATTATGATTAGTGTGAAGGAGATGACATCACCAATGATATGTACCTCTGCTCAGAGCATCAGCCAACCATCAACTCAAACTTTAGCATCCAATATGATGAGAAACACAAGGAAAATAAATATTGCCCAAATTCATGACCAACCAGCTGTTAGTATATTCACTTTCCAAGTCAAACATGTACATGAGGAAAGATAATGATACTATCTCCTTAACATTGTAGGAATCAAGTTTCTTGATAAGCTGTGTGATTATCAAGCTGGACACTCGAAATGGCTGGAATTATGATGGGTGTTCAAAATGTGCATCTAAGCCTAAGCCTCAGAATGGTTCTTTGTATTGCCCATTGTGTAAAAAGAAACCTGCATCTATTGAGACAAAGTAAATATCTAATTCAATTTATGATATATATATAACTGGAACAAGTCTAATTTAAAATCTCAAATTTCTTGATTGGTTCATGTTAAGTTTGATTAATTTGTTCCTTTTTATAGGCTGAAATTACACTATACAGTGGAAGATGAAACTGGTAAGGTTAATGTTGTTTTCTGGGACAAGTTGGCTATACAACTATTAGGACAAACAGCAACAGAGCTTAAGGTCATTCTTCATGAGGTATACATGTTTTCCTATTTAGTGTTGTGTATGTATAGTTGAATAAAGTTATTAGTTTCTAACCAAGACATTAATTTACTTGAAGGATAAGCGATCCTATGACTTCCCATATGAGTTGGATCAGCTGGTTGGCAGGAAAATGCTATTAAAGTTGAAACTTAATGGCTACAATAAAGAATATCCATCTTCAAGTATCAGTGTACTTCAGTATACTGAATGTGGCGATTTAATGAATCAATTCATTGAAGCAGTTGATGTAATTTTTATTACACTCCTTTATAATATACAATACGATCTATTAAGTGTTTGTTAGGGAGTTAGCCATTTATGAGTATTTAGTTTTTAAGTGATGCACCTTATTGTTTATATAGGTAGAAGAACAATCTGATGGAGGTATTGGTGAAGGTATCAAAGAAGTTTCTACTGAGGAAGATGTAGTTAAGGTGACATAATTTTGTCTATACTTAATCTTATATCATATGTTTTATGTATTTCTAAACATCCTTTCCATTTGATAGGGAGAAAAGACAAACATGGAAAACCCTATTGTTGTTGACAATGATGCCAAAGATTCACCAACTGACTTCCATAGTAATGATATTAATGCTGGGCTTGATGAGATGGATGTGTCTCAACTGATTGCTGCAAAAACTGTCCCTTCCACCACCTACATGAAGGGAAAGAGGAGAAATGCTATGAAGAGATCTGCTGTTGTTGATGAGATTGAAAAGTCTTCTCAAGTGCATGCATCTTTTGCCTCGCTGCCAAAGCCAATTAAAGCTATCAAGCAAGAAAAGTAGTGTAGAATACCAGCTTATAGCTAGGACTGCACTTTATGTATTAATGTTTATTGTTGTTTAGTTTATGTTCTTTAGTGTCCGTGGTTGTTATGTTTTAGTTTAAGACTTTCAATGTTGTTGGTGTTTAGTTCTTCCTTATTTCCTTAGCTTCGTTGTTATGTTATTGTGTCATGTATTAGAACCAAATTATTGTTATCAAAGAGTGTGCTATTTTTAGTTTAATTTTGTTGTTTTTAAAGTATTCTATAGTGTTTAAACTCTGATATTAATTAACACTTCAACAGATCATCAGGAAAGATATTCAAAGTACTTAATGATGAATAAAATGATGATAAGGATTAGAGAAATGAGAATTAATCTGTGCTTAATTAGCATTGGAATCAAGACAAATATCAATTAAATGGACAATAAATTAATAACCAATTATATGTTTTTGGATAATTAATTAAATAAATAAACACATATTTTGCTGGAATGACACCTAAGTAAGGCCTACTGATTTAATGCTAATTATACATCTATATGGCTTTGGAACATTACCATCCATCATGTTTTTTTGAAAATTATATTATCTTTTGAAATTACTATCACCTTTATTGAAATTTGATGGTTTTTAACATATCTTATGGGATACTCTAAATCGCTTTATCCTTTATGGGAACATGCACTCAAGTTAACTTTTTATTATAACAAGTAGATAGTTAGGACAAACTTTATGGATTGATGGCCCAATTGAAAACACTGAAGGGACAAATGAGAAAGGATACTTGCTTTGACCTATGAACTTGACAACCTTATTGAGCCAATTACATAAAAACGAAAAAACACTTTTTCTATTGACCCACCTTTAAGTTTGCAAACTACATGCTTTATAATATATATATATATATATATATATCTTTACATGAAATTTCAGAATGCTACCAAGTGCTGTCACTTTCACACGTCATGGGTTCTGTGAACTAAAAAAATGGGAAACAAACATATTACATGCATCTCTTGAAGCAAGTTGTTTTTTATTCACACATGACAGATGCTCATACGCTTCAGACAAGGCTTATTTCTCCTCCTGTTTCAGATTAACGCCCCAAACAGTTTCACTTTTCCATAATGCCGAGGAAGAGAAGAATCATTTTCTCAGAAAATGAAGCAACACAGACACAAGAAGATAGATGCACAAGCATCATTTCTGAAACTGTCGCAGGTATGTTTATTTTGTAACCACTAAAATGCATTCACATATACCTCAAGCTTGTCTCAAGTATATCTTGTCTTTGCTGATGATAGATAACTTGCAACCTGGCAATAGTCCTCAATCCATTCAAAATATCTCAACTTGTCTAACCAGCCCAGAATGCAGTTTTCGATGTACACAGTCAAATACAATATTCTCACAAGATATGAAAAAAGGGTTAAAAACTAGACAGAAAAGAAAAGCTTTGAAGGACTTGACAAATGTAGCAAAAAATTTATGTCAAAGATTTCAGACCATACCGAAGGCAGGTGAACATATGGTTTAAGTTAATATCTTTGTTTTCCTATTACAATATCTCCACATACTGTTTCCTCATCATCTTTTACATTGCATAACTAATTGGAAACATCATTTGGTTGGGTTTCATGTTCATATTTGGAAGAGAATGTTTATCAGCGAAAGAGTGCTAGGTTCAAAGCTATTGAGATTGGTAACCAAAACATTAGCAATGAAACCACTACACAAATATCAATTGGAAAATCCAGTAATAGAAAGCACAAAACAGAAAAAGGTATAGTCACATCCCCACTGTAAATTCAATGTTTAAATAAATATTTTATTACATCACTTGATTATTTTATACATTGAATGAATTGAATGAACAAGGTCAACCTAATTATTTGCAGTTATCATGAATCCAAATAATATTAGGATCAATGACCAACCTTCTCGCTCAACAGGTAAGACTATTGTCATTGTTATTGCAAGAACATTTCATATTAGTTTCCATGATGCATGAATTGTTTTCTTACAGGTCTTGAAATCAAATATAAAGATTTTCAATTCAATTATGATTTTAATAATGACGAAATTCATGATGATAGCGAACACTCCAATGGACAATCTGGAGGTAATATATGTTTCCATTTATTTAAGTTATTTTTAGATAAGTAATTACTTTATGATTTATATGTTAAAAATATATTATCTCAATTTATAAATATATAAATATTATTTTATGAATAAGTTCTATTTTTTTTGTACCTTTTTTTTTTTTTACATTTTTTCTAGATGAATTAGACACCATACAAAATCATAACACTGAGGATAATCAAAAGGAAGGCATTGCACCAGGTATAATGCTTATCATCTTCATCATAATATTATGAACTGTTACTTATAATTTTATAATTAATTGCTTATGTGTTATAAACATTATATTTTACACTTTGGTATTTTTGAATTGTGTAAATTGCGTATCTCCATAAACTTTCCATTATATGCATAAAAACTTTTTAATATGTCAAAATACATTAGCCTATCATTAAAAAAGTAGCCACCTCATTACATGATGTTTCAACCACTATTTAAAGGTCTTTCACAAACCTTTCATAGATAAAATCAATTATATTTATAATGTCAAATATATTCATGAATATATTTATTTTTAATTGGTACCTACAATTGTATTTTTTAAAGAAACTATTATTTATGAGCATTTTGTAACACTGTATTTTTATACCTCTTCTTTTTTTGATTTAATATGATTTCTATTTATCACTCATCTTAATTGGTTTCCCTTTATGTCAACATATAAGTTATCAATATATTATATCATTTTTTTTAAATCTTTATCAGAACAATATTTATTCTAATCTTGCATCACTTTGAGTAATAAGTACTAACTTATTAACAATAATATATAGAATATATAGATGAAGGAGATCCTACTGAGATATGCATATTTTGTGGAGCTGAACTATGGTTGAATGAGCGTGTCAAAAAAGACACATTTAGAAGAACCATGGAATTCTCAATTTGTTGCCTTAAGGGCAAGGTTGTATTACCAACCATACATCCACCGCCACCAATGTTAGAGAGACTATTCTTTGACAAGAAGTCTATGCATTCAAAGGATTTCTTAGCAAATATAAGACAATACAACAACATGTTTTCATTTACATCTATGGGTGGAAAGATCAACCATTCAATTAACTCTGGTGGTGGTCCTTATTCTTTTATATTGTCTGGAATGAATTACCACATGATTGGAAGTTTACTACCCTTGGAAGGAGCTAGACCTGTGTACTCACAACTATACATTTATGATACTGAAAATGAAGTTACAAATAGAATAGCTGCAGTAAGGTAATTTCCTTTTTCAAATTTTTATCATATTTAATAATAAAAGTTTGATGAATACTAACATTGGCATTTCAATTATATCAGCAACCATCATACAGGTTTGAAGATTGATCATGTTATAGTTCATCTTCTTAAAGATGTCTTAGATGAGTTCAATCCTTTTGTGAAGCAATACCGAATGGCCTCGTCACTAATCAAAAACCATGCCTATAATGAATTGAAGTTATGCTTGATTGGTACAAGGCAGCATGATGGTCGTAACTACAATCTTCCGTCTGCCTCTGAAGTTGCAGCATTAGTCGTCGGCGATATAGACATGTCATTCGGTAGGAGAGATATTATCATAGAAGAATTATCAGGATCTCCTCAACGTATTAGTGAATTGCATGCATCTTATCTTCCTCTTCAATATCCTATTCTATTCCCATTTGGTGAGGATGGATATAGGGATGATATTGATCATCGAGAGGAAACATTGACTAGAACAAAGAAGAAAAAGAAAGTCAGCATGCGAGAATACTTCTCTTACAGACTTATGTCCCATCAAAATGAGGTATCAATATTACTTCATGCCCGTAGATTATTACAGCAGTTCATTGTAGATGGATATACAATGATTGAATCACAAAGACTATTATGGGTCAGGACTCATCAAAAGGAGCTTAGAGTTGATTTGTATCAAGGGTTGTCAGATGCATTGATCAATGGAGAAAGAAATGCAAGTGCAACTGGAAGGCGAATTATTTTGCCATCTTCTTTTACAGGAGGAGCAAGATACATGCTTCAAAATTATCAAGATGCTATGGCTATTTGTCGTTGGGCAGGATATCCAGATATATTTCTTACTTTCACTTGCAATCCAGCATGGCCAGAAATTACTAGGTTTTGTGATCGAAATTTTATATCTCCATCAGATCGGCCAGATATATTATCTAGGGTATTCAAATTGAAGTTGAAATCGATGATGAAGACAATTAAAGAAAAGAAAATTTTTGGAACTATACGTGCAGGTAAAATTCCATGACTATTCAAATGTATATTTTTTCTTATAATTTATTACTTTCATTTTTAAATTATTACCTCCATTTTTTCTAGCTTTTAATCTCTCTATGTTTGGACTTCTTCTTATTATATCTTCTTTATATACAGAGGTATATACTATTGAATTTCAGAAGAGGGGTTTACCTCATGCCCATATACTTTTGTTCCTTGACAAGCATGATAAAATCAATGACTCGGATGGTGTCGACAGGGTAATCTTTGCAGAAATCCCAGATAAGCATACCTCGCCAAAATTGTATGATTTGGTCAAGAGATTTATGATGCATGGTCCATGTGGTACAAGCAATCCTAAGTCACCGTGCATGAAGGATAAGAAATGCAGTAAATATTTCCCTAAAAAATTCAACAACCAAACAGTGATTGATGAAGATGGATACCCTACATATAAAAGAAGAAATGATGGGAGAGATATTGAAGTAAAGGGTATTCATTTAGACAATAGATTTGTTGTCCCATATAACTCTGTCCTTCTTACCATGTTTCAAGCTCATATCAATGTTGAGAAATGCAATCATTCCACTTCTATCAAGTACTTATTTAAGTACATCAGCAAAGGAAATGATAGAGTGGTGGCAACAATATATGACAACAGTGACGAGATTCAGCAGTATTATAACTGTAGATATATTTCTGCTTGTGAGGGATCCTGGCGTATATTTGGATTTGACATCCACCACAGACATCCTTCTGTTGAAAGACTAAGTTTTCATTTACCAAATCAGCAACCTATAGTTTACTCAAATACAGACGACGTGGCAGAGTTGTTAGATAAGCCAAGAGTATGTGAATCACAATTTTTAGCTTGGATGGAAATGAATGGTAACCAAGATCTTGCCAAAACTCTTACATATTCTGAATTCCCACATCATTATGTCTATGAAAGGAATAAAAGAGCTTGGAAAGAAAGAAAAAGAGGTTTTGCAGTAGGTAGAATAACTCACGTGTCACCATCATCAGGAGAACTTTACTTCCTTAGAATACTATTGACAAAAGTCAAGGGCCCTACTTCATTTGATGATATTAAGACGGTTAATGGTGTTATATATCCAACCTTCAAAGATGCTTGCTTTGCACTAGGTTTATTGGATGATGATAGGGAGTACATCAATGCAATTAGGGAGGCTTCAGTTTGGGCTTCGGGAGTTCAGTTGAGAAGGATGTTTGTCACTATGCTACTTTGCTCATGCTTGAGTCGGCCGGATTTTGTATGGAGTAATACTTCTGAGATATTGTCTGAAGATTTATTATACATCCCACGAAATGATCCAACCTTGTCAGGTAAATTGCAAATCTAAATAATCTTTTATTATTTGCATTGTCAACATAAGTTAATGCTTATAATTGACCTTATTAATTATTGTAGATATTAATGTGCCACTGGTTGCAAAGGAAGAAGCTGCACTTCGTGAGATTGATTCACTTCTTCATAGTAATGGCAAGTCATTGCAAGATTTTTCGTCACTTCCATTGCCAGTAGTAACATCAAACTTTGATGTCACAAATCATCTAATGCTACAGGAATTAAACTATGATCGTCAAGCCTTGGGTATAGAAGCTACAAAGTTGGTAAAATCTCTTAACTCTGAGCAAAAACATGTCTTTGACAATGTCATGTCATCAGTTTACTCCCCCTATGGTGGTTTTTTCTTTGTCTATGGTTACGGGGGAACTGGAAAGACTTTCTTATGGAATGCTTTGTCTTCATCACTTCGTGCGAAAGGAGAGATTGTCCTAACTGTTGCATCAAGTGGCATTGCTGCTACTTTATTGCCTTCTGGAAGGACAGCGCATTCCAGGTTTGCCATTCCTATCCAAATAACAGAGGATTCTGTTTGTTGTATTAAACAAAACTCTCCCTTGGCACGTTTAATTCAATGCACTAGATTGATTATTTGGGATGAGGCACCAATGGTTCAACGGTATTGCATAGAAGCTTTTGATAGGACATTAAAGGATATTATGCATTCAAATGATACTTTTGGTGGAAAGTGTATTCTTATGGGTGGCGATTTCCGTCAAATACTTCCTGTCATACCTAAAGGAACAAGAGCAACCATTGTTAATGCATGTATTAGTTCTTCACCTTTATGGGATCATTGCAAAATATATAAACTAACAAGGAATATGCGGTTATCATCATCTTCTATGAATACCGATAGCAATGCTTTGGAAAAATTTAGCAAGTGGTTGTTAGACGTAGGTGATGGGAAACTGGGACAACCACATGATGGTACAACAAATATTGATATTCCTCACAATTTGCTTATCTGTAATTCAAAAGATCCTATGAATGCCATCGTGTCTTCCACTTATCCAAATTTACTTATCAATTTTGAAGACATAGCATACTTTAACGATAGAGCAATTTTAGCTCCAACTATTGAAAGTGTGAGTGAAGTTAATAACTATATGTGTTCGTTGCTACCTGGTGAAGCAATGGAATATTTTAGTTCTGACTCTGTATGCAAGTCTACAGAAGACAACGATTCATTTGATGATTTGTATACAACTGAGTTTCTCAACACAATTAATTGCTCTGGATTACCACCACATATTCTTTCTTTGAAGGTTGGAGCACCTATAATGCTATTGAGGAATATTGACCAAGCGTCTGGTCTATGCAATGGTACACGGTTGCGCATTACTCGGCTAGGGAAAAATGTTATTGAGGGCATAACATTGAATGGTTCAAGGCAACATCAAAAAGTTTTAATTCATAGGATGGACATGAATCCATCAGAAAGTAGATGGCCATTTCGCATGCGACGAAGACAATTCCCAGTGATTCTATCATTTGCAATGACTATAAATAAATCCCAAGGTCAATCATTGCGTCATGTTGGGTTATACCTAACTAAACCAGTTTTCACTCATGGACAATTATATGTGGCATTGTCAAGGGTAAAAAGCATTGATGGACTCAAGATTTTATTACATGATGAAGAAAAGGTTGGATCAACAACAACAAAAAATGTGGTGTATACAGAAATCTTTAAAAACTTGAGAGATTAGACCTTATCATGTTTCCAAAAGCTATGGATTTATAATGTATGTATTATACAATTGTTTATCATTTTGCCATTTGAATTTTCATTGTTGCTTGTCGCTGAAGACATTATCTTTTATGAAAGTATTTTTACAATAATGTTTGGCTTATTATTTGCTTCCCGTGCATCGCACGGGGTAGTAAATGCTAGTTTAGATTAAAAAATAGAAAATAAATATAACCAAACTTATGACGAAAGAATTAAGAAAACGAAAAAGTGAAAAAAAAAGCTGAAGAGAATCACTTCGGTCTCTCTATCCTGTGAAGTGTGAATTCTATAGCAGCTCCTTTTCCCTAGCTACCCTGAGATTCTCTCTTATCTTCTTCAAATGCAATTTTTGGTGCCCAAGTGAGGGTATCAACGGGGCCTCAAACTGTTTGATGAAAGTCCTGAATGAGCATTGGCAGCATTTTACTAATTTGTCGATCACATGATACCACAAAAGACACCGAAAACAAAGTAAAAGCGACTTCATTAATTGTTTATTCTCATTGTTGTTTTTCATTATTAAGTAGCTTCATTATACACATGGGTGGTGTGTGCACAACACAACACGGAGCGAAGGAACGAAACAGAAAAAGAAGAGCAAGCTTTCATAGTGAATGTGACTAAGAGGAATCGGTATCTGACTCTGAAGAACCAGTAGATGGTGAAGCTGATGTTGAGAGATGGCATGTACACGATGTGTCATGACTGGGCTTATTCATACTCATGCCAAGCTTGGAGCAGAAAACACAGTACTTCCCTCCAAAGTTTAGACAATCAAAATTACAATCTTCTTCATTGTGATGATTATTCTCCCTTGCCATGCCTGATTTATGTTCTTCAATATCATTCTCCACCTCATAAACCCTCGTGGGTGTAACCAAGTCAATCATAGTAAGAATCAACAGAAGAACTTTTTCGATGCTGTTGTTGCTCCAGCTTCTCCCTTCATCCCAAAACATCAAGAGAGCAACGACCAATCCTGATCCAACCCCAAAACCCACTCCTTTAAATACAAACTGCCAATCAAATTCAACCCCTGAATCCGCGGATGCAACACTTGTCCAACCATTTTTTGAACCTCTCTCATCCCTGCTACACTTGCTAACTAAAGGAGGTCCACATAATCCTTTATTATCAACGAAAGAAGATGCGTCGAATGATTGTAGTTGAGTGCCTATTGGGATTTTCCCTGCCAAGTGATTACAGGAGAGGTTCATAAATGAAAGGAAAGACAAACTTGCAAGCTGTGATGGAATCTTTCCGGTAAAAGAGTTGTTTGACAAGTCCAAGGATTCAAGATCTTTCAATTTCCCTATGGATGATGGGATGAGGCCTGAGAGATTATTATTTGAAAGGTTGAGCCCGTGGAGTGCTGTAAAATTCATCATCTCTTCTGGTATTGACCCTTCAATACGATTGGATGAAAAGTCAATAGACGTGAAGATAGTTAGAATTTTAATCAAGTTCATCTCCTGACCTTTCATGGTAATTATCTCTCGGTTCTGATAATTGATCACTTGACTAAATCTAAAGAAATTGAAGTGAATCGAAATTTCCTTTGACGCTGTTTTATCTTCGTCAAGCATCATTGCCTTCCAAGTCGGAAAACATTCTCCTGGCAGCTTTCCATTAAAATTGTTGAGAGCTAGATCCACAATTTGAAGCATCGTCCAATTCATTCCCTTCATATTTGGACATCCAATAGGACCATGGAAATTGTTGTTTCGCAAAATCAGGACCCGGAGTGTAGGTATTATCTTCAACGAGCATGGAAATCGATCATCCATCTTGTTATTTCCAAGGTCTAACACCTCTAGTGTGGTGCACTTGGACAGAGAATTTGGAATTGGCCCTTGTAAATTATTACCACTAAGATCGAGAGTCTTAAGAGCACATAAAGCGTGAAAAGTATCAGGAATTTTGCCACTGAGATTGTTTTTTTCTAAATTCAATACACCAAGAGCCTCAATTTTTGCTAGACAATGTGGAATCGCCCCATTAAAGTTGTTGTAGGAAAGATCAAGCACTTGAAGATATGAAGCACTGCAGATGGAATCAGGGATTCTTTCATAGAGAGCATTGTGTGACAGAGAGAGAAAAATTGTGAAATTCAGATAGTTACCGATGTCAGGGGGAACAACATAGCTGAAATTATTACAAGAATAGTCCAAATAAGAGGCAGACTTAGGAAATGCTGGAAGTGTGCCTTGGAGGTTGTTCTCATGGAGGTCAAGCACAAACAAATTGTTAGGGCCAAGATTATGTGGGACTCTTTCTATCTCCTGAATTGAATTGTGAGAAAGATTTAATTGACCAAGATAGCCAAGCTCCCAAATCCACTTGGGTATTTTTCCTTTAATTTCATTGTTCGAGAGGTCTAGATTGGTTAATCTGGACATATTTCTGAAGAAACTAGGGAATTGTCTCAACTTGCAAGATGCCAACTTCACACTAGTCATGTTGGGAAAGAATAACCAGTTGGCATTCTTAACATTTGCGTCAATTGACAAGTTGTTGTTTGAAAGATCTAACGTAGTTAGATTTTGAAGTCTCTCAAACATATCCAGCCGCAGCATGCCATTGAACTTGTTGGAAGACAGTTGAAGGATCTTAAGCCCGCCTAGATGAAAAATAAATTGAGGAATAGGCCCACTTAAATAGTTACTACTTAAATCAAGTACTTGTAACTTAGAGGGAATTGTCCTGTAAATCGATGCTGACCTTGATATGGCAGCTAGCTGACCTTGAAAGTTGTTGTTGGAGAACTGTATATGTTGTAGCAATGGGAGCAAAAACAGAGACATAGGAATTATCCCATTGAGAGAATTGTCCCTTAAATTGATGCTGACTAGATTCAAGAGGCCTTCGAAATGAACTGATACAACTCCACCGTTTAATTCGTTATGAGATAGGTCTATGTGAGTAAGCTTCTTGGCCATGCCAAATGATGGGATTGCACCAATGAATTCGTTAAACGACAAGTCTAAGTAAGTGAGCTCAGGGAGATCCAACATTGAATCTGGTAGTTTTCCATTGAATTGGCATTGGAAAAGCTCTAGTCTGGTCAACTTCCGTAATTTGCTTATGTTAGGTGGCAATGCTCCGGAGAAATTTGTAATGCTTAGGATCAATATCTGGAGAGATCCGTTCTGTGGGAAGTGTAATGGCAGAGAACCTTGAAGACCATGATTATATGATAGATCAAGAGAAGTGAGTGACTGTACCTGGAAGATCTCATTTGGAAACCGACCACTCAAATCACAAGAACTGAGGTCCAGATTGGTTAGATTTGAGAATTTAGCAAAGAAGCTGGGCACTGGGGCTGACAAATTATTCTGATCCAGGCGAATTATGGAGAGATTTTGAAGCTTTTTAAGTGAGGAATCGATGGGGCCTGACAGGTTGCAATTTGACATGCTTAGTACCTGTAGATGAGGTAGAAAAGATGATAAAGCATGACCCCATTCATTTCCCTTCAGCGATATATTAATGCCATCAAGATATAGTTCTCTAACTTCACTGAGGTTCTGAACAAGCTTCACCAGATTCGGATTCTCAAGTTTCGGAGCTGATCCTCCTAGATAATAAAGAGTAGACAGATCAAGAATGGTTAACCTTGTGAGGTGAGCAATCTCCATTGGTATCTGATCCACAAAGCCAGCATTTGACAAATTCAAAGAAGTTAAGTTCTTCAAATTTTTAATTCCAGATGGAATCACTGAACCGAAGTTATTGAAAGCCAAGTTCAAATTGTTCAGATAATGAAGACTAAAAAGAGTACTAGAATTGTTTAGTCCTCCAGATATAGATTCCCCACTCAAGTCTAAACCAGCAACATGTCCATCACCGTTCCAAGTTATGCCACTCCACTCATTGCAACGTTGACTTTCATTCCAGAACACCAATTTGCTGGAATCAAGAGGGTTGAATTTGAGGTTTTTCTTCAATTGAAGTAACAGAAGTTTCTGGTCGTCAAGACAATGGACAGAATGCCCAGAAACCATATAGACGTGGAAGCTAAGAAATACCCAATAATAACTGAAAATGAAGGAAAGCCATTTAAGTAATGATATTCTCATTGGATGAGTATACTGTGCTCAAGACTAATACAACTGAAGACTGAAGTAGCGAAGAAACTAGTGGTGGCTTCAGGGGGATCAAGACCATGAACATGAATTCACCGGCCTATGCCTTCAGGCTTTCAGCTTTTACCCTCCAAAAGTTGAGTTGGGTTTGGCTGGTAGAGATGCATTAAAGCACAGAAGAAAGACAAGACACAGACGAAAAAGCAGACAGGCAGATTGGGGGGCTTAGCAATGACAGAATGAGAATGTCATATTCCATTCAAACGTGAGGCAGCCTCAGAGTAAACTCAAAAATTCCAAGTCATTTGTTCGTGGGAGAATAAAGCTAATAAATTTCGCAGAAAACACATAAAATAATGGTAAGATTACTGACGGCGGCATTCTACTCGTTTCCGCGTTGGCATTTTTGGCAGCCTTTGACTGACTTCCTGCACTTAGAATATTCACAACCTCAACTCGATTCCCCAACGTTTTGGGGAAGTAATCATAGTCATGGAGTGACGTGAACGATTTGGGATCTGGAGGAGCGTATTCTATACGGCATATAATATTACAAACAAAAAGATGAGAAATATTTTTTACTAAAATTAGATATTAGATAACTTCATATTTTGCACAAGTTGCGTATAAAAAAAAGGCATCCAAACACATAAATAATAATATAAATAAACAAAAAAGAATGGATCTTTCTGACTTCTTTAAATAAAAAGAAATCATAATTTTTAAGAATTGTTAGCCACTGGCATTGGGTAACGACATAAAGGACATAAATGACTAATTTTCAACCAATGAAAAATGCAATTTTTATGAAAATTGTGGCGACATGGCGTTGTGGAAATCTCAACACTATCACAAAAATCTTCTAGACAAATACAACACTGGTCTGCATCAGTATTTTCTTGAGAAATGATTTTGTTGAGAGATTGAATGGCTTCTTCAGAGGCAGGAATCATTCCAATTTCTTGTCTGGACTCGGATGTGATCACTTCCATCATATTCACAATATCCATAGGGGAAAATTCAACAATAATATCAATAGCTAAAGGATATACAGCAAACCCATGTTCATGAGAGATTGAAGGACGAGGAAGATGATCAGGATTGTACAATTCTTTGACCCTAGATATGATGTTGGGAATCAATGTATCGAGAACATCATGAGTGAGTAAATAGTGGGATAGATTCCTTTGTAGAAAACTCGAACCATTTAGTAAAAATTCGCTGCATGATATGTAATGAGAGGAAATTGGAGAGGGAATATCAAGCGTTTGTCCCTCACCAGAAGAGAGAAGACTTCGGAAACGAACGCAAAGTTTGACATTGAAATTTAGAGCTGTGGTTTTGTAATGTTGTATAGTTAAGTTTTGAAGGACATGGGGATGATGAGGTTGATAAGAAACATCATAATAGCATGCAGGCGACATGTTGAGAATACGAATTAATTGAGAAAATATACACCAATCTCCTTCTACACACACTTCACTATATGAAAGAGTTTAAAAGATAAAATACGTTTTCCAATCCTATCCAAGGAAAGATACGATATTTTTAAGATAATGAAATATAAATTTAAATAACATTAAGAGATTCTTTTCTATCACCATAAATATCATTAAGAGATTGACAAGTTAGATTATGATTAAGGAATTATCAAAAAAAATTAGAAGAACGTAAATATTATTATAGACTTTCTTTATTATTATTTTCAACACATTTTCTTTTTTTCTTCTTGGTATATTGTTTTTCTGAACAAACTTAATTCTTTTGGAAAATGATTTATGTATATGTATATATATATTTTAAATTTTAAAAATGTAAGTAAAATAGTTATTTAGATTAAAAATTTAAATTAAAGTAGAACATTTATAATATTTATTTAAATTTCTTAAAATAATAAGAATATAAAAAATATTTCTAATTATTTTGAGAAGTTGGTTGAAATTACATTTGAAATTAATGTGGCTTTGGTGGGAGAAGAATGTTATGGTGAAGCACAAATATATCAGATATGAAATTTCAAACTGACAAAATTATTTTGGGATAATGTAACTTCTGATTCTCAAATTTGCCTGAGATTTGATCCTTGAAATTTAGGATTTGCATAACAAATTTTTAAAATTTTATTATAACCTGATAACTCCGCCTATGTTTATAGCCGGTCCCAAGCCCGGGTAAAGGAGGAGGGTTGTGTTAGGCCATCAACAGCCAATGTAAAAATTTGTTGAATCTATCATGAACATGGACAATAGACGTTATAATGTTAATGCTAGGTCGTTGCCCGTAAGTAACGCGCTGCATGGCTCGAGTACAGTGATAAGTGAGTTAGAGCCGCTGCATCGGCGCCCGGATGTAGTGTTAAATGAGCAAGGGCTACCGCGTCATTCTGGACGCACGCGGCTAAAGAAGTTAGTCCATAAGAGCAAAATTAGATTTGGTACTTGGAATGTTGGGACATTAAATTGTAAATCTGTAGAGGTTGTAGGGGTTATGATTCAAAGGAAAATCAATATCCTTTGCTTGCAAGAAACAAAATGGCGTGGAGAAGAAGCTAAGGATATTCAAGGTTTCAAATTTGGTATACAGGAAAAGTAAGTGCACGCAATGGAGTAGGCATCATTATAGATAAGGAGTGGAAGAAGAACGTTGTAGAAGTTAGCAGAATTGGAGACAGAATTATTTCTTTAAAAATGATAATTGGACGTGAGACTGTTAATATTGTTAGCGCTTATGCGCCGCAAGTCGAGACAGAAGCCAGTCTTAAGGAATTATTTTGGGAGGATCTAGAGGGGTTGATTCGACACATACCACAGAGTGAAAAGATTTTTATTGGAGGAGACTTTAATGGGCATGTCGGGAGGGAAGCTGGTCAGCATGCGAGGGTGCATGGTGGTTTTGGTTTTGGAGAGCTAAACAATGAAGGGCAAACTCTTCTTGATTTCTCATTGGCGTATGATTTTAAGATTGCCAACACTTGTTTCAAGAAGAGAGATGAGCATCTCATCACCTACAAAAGTGGAGCCTCAAGGTCGCAGATTGATTTTCTTTTGGTTAGGAACACAGATAGAAAACTTTGTAAAAATTGTAAGGTGATCCCTGGAGATGCTGTAACGACACAACATAGGGTCCTAGTCCTTGATGTGTGTATTATGAGTAAAATCTAAAAACGTCGACAAGTAGTAACACCAAGGATTAGGTGGTGGCAATTATAAGGTGAGAAGCAAGATATTTTCAAGCGAAATCTTTTGGATAAAGGAATTTGGGATTCTCAGGGAAGTGCTAACATCATATGGGAGGATATGGCTAAAAAGATACGGGAGGTTGCAAAAGTAGTTTTGGGAGAATCGAAAGGTTCTGGTCCGAGAGATAAGGAGTCTTGGTGGTGGAATAATAGTGTACAGGACAAAATCAAGTATAAGAAGAACTGTTTTAAAGCCATACATTTGTGTAACAATGAGAAAAATTGGGAGAGGTACCGTATGGCTAAGAAGGAAACTAAGAGAGCTGTGGGTGAAGCTCGTTCTAAAGCTTTTGAAGAATTTTATAAGAACCTTGAGACGAAGGAAGGAGAGCAAAATATTTACAAGATTGCCAAGAGTAGGGAAAGAAAATCAAGAGATCTAGAACAGGTAAGGTGTATTAAGGATGAAGAGGGAAGAATTTTAGTTACAGATGATGAAATTAAAAATAGATGGGAGACTTATTTTTCTAAACTTTTCAATGATGGAGAGGATTCATCTAGTAACTTGGAGGATTTAGTAACTGGTGAAGGAGAACAAAATTTGTCATTCTATCGAAAAATACGTGATAAGGAGGTAAAGGAAGCTCTTAAGAAAATGGCAAATGGTAGAGCTAACGGACCTGATTGTATATCTATCGAAGCGTGGAAATGTTTAGGTGAAGAAGGGGTGAGATGGTTAACTAAGTTATTTAATGTGATTTTACGGTCCAAGAAAATGCCCGATGAGTGGAGGAGAAGTACATTAATTCCTATTTATAAAAATAAAGGAGATATTCAGAATTGTACTAACTATAGAGGGATTAAACTCATGAGCCACACAATGAAATTGTGGGAGAAAGTAATTGAGCACAGGTTGAGATTGGAGACAAGTATTTCTGAGAATCAATTTGGTTTTATGCCAGGTAGATCAACTACAGAAGCGATTTATCTACTAAGGGGATTAATGGAAAAGTATCGTTGTAAAGATAAAAATCTACACATGGTTTTTATTGATTTGGAAAAAGCATATGACCGTATACCAAGAGAAGTGCTTTGGAAAGCGTTGGAAAAAAAGGGAGTACGGATTGCTTATATTAAAGCCATACAAGATATGTATGAGGGGGTAAAAACTAGTATAAGAACGCCTAGTGGTCAAACAAAGGATTTTCCTATAAAGATTGGGCTACATCAGGGATCATCTCTGAGTCCTTATTTGTTCAACTTGATTTTAAATGTTTTGATGGAACATATTCAAGAGGAAATCCCGAAATGTATGCTCTTCGCGGATGATATAGTTCTTATAGCAGAGACAAGAGAAGAGGTTAATTGCAAACTTGAGTTATGGAGGAGGACATTGGAGTCGAAAGGTTTTCGTCTGAGTAGAAGTAAGACGGAATATTTATATTGTAAATTTGATAAAGGACTATTCGAAAATAATTTGGAAGTGAAATTGGGAGATCAAATTATACCTCAAGTGGAAAAGTTTAGATATTTGGGAGCCATTATCCAAAATGATGGCGAAATCAGTGGAGATATTTCACATAGAATTCAAGCTGGGTGGTTTAATTGGAGAAAAGCTAAAGGAGTTATTTGTGACCGTAAGGTGCCTAATAAACTTAAAGGAAAGTTTTATCGTACTGCTATCAGACCGGCAATGTTATATAGTAGTGAATGCTGGGCTCTAACGGGACAGCAAGAACATAAAGTTGGAGTAGCAGAGATGAGAATGTTACGATGGATGTGCGGACATACACGTAAAGATAAAATTCGAAATGAGCACATACGTGAAAAAGTGAGGGTGGCACCTATTGAGGAAAAAATGGTAGAAAATCGGTTGAGATGGTTTGGGCATGTACAAAGAAGACCAAGGGAGGCACCAGTGAGAAGAGTGGAACATATAACTTTGAGTCCGATTAAGAGAGGTAGAGGAAGGCCTAAGAGAACACTCTTGGAAGTTGTTGAACGTGATCTCTTAATTAATAATATTTCTAAAAGCTTAATAAATGATAGAGCACAATGGCGTCTTGCAATCCATGTAGCCGACCCCACCTAGTGGGATAAAGGCTTGTTTTTGTTGTTGTTGTTGTTGTATTATAACCTGATACAATCAATCCTTATGATTTGAAGCCAAAACACCACCCAAGTAGTGTATGATTATGAAAGTAAACTTGATTGATAATGATTAAATTCTAGGGATATTTTATTCCAAGTTTCATAATTTCATGCAAAAGACATTTAAATATTGGGCTATGCATTTTTGGCAAATACTCCATGGATAAAACCCCTCTTCGACTAGGATTTAGATTTTATAGGTACCCCGAATCTCATCCTTGTTCATATTATAACTAAGATTTCATTGATATGTGAAAACTTAAACATGACCAAAATTATAAACAAAAATAGAGCTACGAGTTGGTGCCCTCTTGATATCTAGTGCCAACATATGTGGTAGTCATTCAATTGAAATCGATGATTTTTATAGTGTTCCACATACATGGTGAGAGGATTTGGAATACTCGCCAATCCAGATCCCTTGAGCTATGGTGATTTATTATTTCTTGTTATTGTATATATTTTTTACCAATATTAATTTCTTTTTATTCATTAACTCTATTATGACTTCTATAATTTAAGGAACTGAATTATTATTTCAAATTCTATCAACCATATTGAACGTAAATTATGAAAATAACAAATATTTCAATAAGTTGTGAGACACAAATAATTTTTCTCTGTGTGATGTAATTTTTTTATACCAAAAAAAATTTGTGAAATTTTATTTAAAATAGAGTTGAATAGTTGTCTCCTGAATATTGACTATATAAAAATATGATAGAAAAATAACAAACATATGATACCTTTTCAAATTAAAACTTTAATTAATTCTTGTATTCCTTAAATAATTTATATTCAATTCAAAATATATTTAAAGGGATAAAAAATATTTTTACTAATATTAAATATAAGATAAATAATAAATAGGAAATTATAAATAGGAATTGGAACAAAAAGATAATAAAAACTATAAGAAATTCAGACATAAGGCCCTTTTTTTAAAATTAAAAATAAATAACTTTTAAATAGTTTAGATATTTTATAAATTTAGATTTAATTGGTAAAAATTTTATAAAAAGTAGATGTTATTTCATATTTGGTTACAATAATAAAAAATAATTATTAATTAGTTATTTTTAAATTTTATAATATTTCCTTTGATTTTTGTTTTATAAAATAATTTATTGTTATATTATTTTAAAATTTTATGTTATATTCTCATATTTTATCTCTCTAAAATATTCTCTTTTATCTATTAAATTATTTTCAGAAGTTACTTAAAGTAACTTCTTAAACTATTTAAAAATATACTTTTTCACAAATTCTAATTAATTTTAAAAGTTTAAATAAATATTGTAAAAACTCATAACATCAATTTTTTTCAAAAAATAAGGGATTATTTCATGTAATGTACTAAACAATAAAGATAATCTCTAACTTCTTTAAATAAAAAAAATATTAAAGTATATTTTTAATCTTCTAATTTTATATAAAGTTTTAATTTAATCTTTTATTTTTGTAAGATATTTTTTTAGTTCTTTAACATAATATCATTAATTTTAAATAATTTTTTATGTTAATTATTATTATTTTAAAAAAATTAAATTTAATATGTTAATATTTAAAAATATTTTACTAACATTTGAAAGTTCAATATAAAAATTTATTTAAATAAAATTAATGAGAATTAAAAAAATATTTTATAAAATTAAAGGATTAAAATTAAATGTTGTGTGAAGTTAAAAAATTAAATATATATTTTAATATAAAAAGAAATTGTAGTTTTTAAGAACATATATCTGTTTTGCCAGCAACATAAAGAACACATGTCACTTGTTACCGTTGGTCTTTGCCCCAAAAAAAAAAAAGAAGTTACCGTTATCAAGACAAAAACTCCCCAGGCCCAAATCCAGCACCAACGGTCACTAAACAGAGGGCCCTCCCCCTGCCACCTGCACGCTCCTCCCCCATGGCGTCTCAGATCTAACAGTGCCGCCCCGGTGCTTCTGCCCCACTTCCTTCGTCTGCGTCTTTTCCCCAGACCGCTTCGCTCCTTGTGAATACTCATTTCTCTTTCCAAATGCCGAGAATCGCTAACTCCTTCCCCGAGGAAGTCCTTGATGCTTGAGCACGCCTTCTCCTTCATTCACTCCGACCATCCAGGACTGCTTGTTCTGCAAGTCATGGTTCGAGATCGAACGTAACGTTGGTGCAAGGGGTGTATTTTTCGTGGGCAACTGCTATGCCGTCGGCCCTCTCATGGTGAACGGATGCTCAAGAAAAAACGGAAAAGCAATTGAAATGCAGGAGCAGGAGCACGGCCACTGGCAGACTCAAATGCACAAGTTTTTGACATCGTATCCTTGTTTCTACAAGCTAACCCATCTTCAATCCTGTTGGGATTAGAGAAAGAGCCATCAAACATGGCGCTCATCATGTCAGTTTCCCCGCTTTTTCTCCTGATCTCCATTGCTCAATAATAAAGTGCATATAAATTGGGTTACATCGCGCAAATCCGGTGCTGATGTGTTATACAGTTTGGTGGTGCCAATTCAAATCCTCGATCACCTGATAGGTCGGAGAGAAGCAAGAGGAGGATCATAAATATAATAATCTCCAGCAACCCAGTGACTAATATAGTATAGCTTTGGGTTGTTTCTCCTCCATGAAAATCTTGCTTTTGAACTTTTTGAGGGCTACTGACAAGCAGTGATGATCATGGATTCCAAACGAGAGGTAGGAATGCATTTCTTCCTTTCCTCACCATATTTGCGTGGGTGTGTGTATTTAACATGTAGAATATGGTGGCATGTAGGAGTATATGGTGGCATGTAGGAGTACATTAAGAATACGCAAAATATTGTTATATCTTTCTTAACCATCCTCTTATCTCTTGAAGAAGTAAGAAGTAAATGTTAGCTTCCCGCTCCAATACTAAATTTGAATATCGTGTGTTAATAGACACGATTGTTAAAATCATTCTATAGATATCTATTATAATAGTCAAGTTGTAATGAAAATTGCTCATAATGATGTGTTTTATAAACAAACTAAACATATTAAAATTGATTGTCACTTTAATCAACAGCATATTATTCAGGGCACCATTCGACTTGTTCTAATTTGAACCAAGTATCAACTAGCAAACTAGCTTATGAAGTTCTTTCATCTAAGCTGTTTTCATTTTTTGATAGACAAACTAAAATTGCTTTTTGTTAAGTCATTTTAAGTTTGAAGGGAAATGTTATCTAGAATATTCTTTAAATATCTTCTATCACTATTGTGTGTATATATATATATATATATATCTATCTTAATCATTATTAGAATATATCATTTAATATCATTATATAATTATTAGTCATTATTGTATTGTTTATTTTTTTTAATGTATATAATGTACCCTTCATGTCAATAAGATATATGATATTTTTCAATTTTTTTTTAATTTATCTCTCTTATCTTTGATAGTTTTCAAATATGAGCCCATAACTTTATTTTTATTATGTTTTATTTTTAAGTATTGAAATTTAAGCCATTCATTAAACTAATCAAGGCATTAGTTAAGGATTAATAGTCAAAACTATAGTCAAACTAGATCAAGGCGTTCGTTTTATTAAATCGATTAAGATACTAGTTTAATGATTCAATAAAGTAAATTGACTGTGATTTTATACTATGATTTTTTTCTTTTTGATAACATAAAGAGTAGATGAGTCCAAGAGACTGGTCTAGTAACTTGGCAGATTAAGTCCAATCAAGTCTTGGTCTCATGTTCTCTAAGATTGGACAAGTCTTAAAACTAAAAAATCTTGTTGATATTGATCTAGCCCTATCTATTGGTTAATTATTGGATTACTAATGCTAGAAATAACATGGATAAATAATTAAAAAAATATTATATTTGTTTTAAGCAAATCTTTATTAAATATTATATAGATTGAAAAATTATAATATTAATATTTTATAATATTTTATAATTTAAATATTAATACTATTTATAAATATTCATCCAAAAATTATAACCAACTTCTCTATGTTATTTAAATTTATATTTCATTATCTTAAATTTATATTTTAAATAGATTAGAGTTTCATACGGTGAGATATTTAAAAATATGTGTACAAGGTCATTGATATTTTTTCTCAATCAATCAATTCATATTTATACTTTCCCTAAGTTGAAAATTGATTTTACTCTATTTAATTTGCATCTTTTTATTTTTCTAAAGAAGAGAAACTTCATCAAAATGATGGAAATTGGCTTCAATAAAGCAAGGATATAAGCTAGATCATATTACTTGGAGAACATATAAATTGAAATGGATTTTATTCATTTTTATATAAATTGAAAAATTCTCAATCCAACCCTCTTAGGTTGGTAAGTTTAATGAGTTAACCCACCAATCTCTTTATTTATTTATTTTCAACAATTTTTTTAAAAAAATTTACATCTAAATGAGAAGTTTTAATATGCTATTTCATTGCAATAAAAAAATTCACATCATAAATTTATATGAGATTGATCAATTTCATGATAATTCATTCCAAAATCTACTAATCTTGTGAGGTTTTAAGGTCAAAACTCCCTTAATTTTTTATTTTTCAACGTTATTTTATTTTTTAATAAATATGGGTTAAACATACCAATCCTAACACATCAGAATTAGCCCATTTGATGCATTGGCCAACCCATATAATCAATTATTCGAATTGATTCATGTAATTCAACTTATATTATCAACCCTACCCATCACCATTGAATAAATGTAGATTTTTTTGAAAAGCTAAATTTTAGGTGCAAATATGAAATATCGCTAGTTTCCTTTTGACTTCTTTCAAATCCAAAACCCAACATCTCTATGCAAACCAAACCTGTAAAAGACACCTTGGTGGTTAAATGATGTGATCTCCAATGCATAATATTAAAATATTTCATTGAATCGAGAGTCCCTGGCCCTATGATTGAAAGAAATTAAAAATCCAATAACATAAAAATTACAAGAAATAAACTCAAAATCTCTTAAGGTAAATAATTAAATAGCATTCCAGTAACGCAGCAATGGCTTTAAATTTATTGGGGGTTAGGAGGACGGCTATTAGCAGCACTAACCCTAGAGCCCCATTCAAGCAACTCTTTGCTAGTATCGTCCTTGTGCACTATCACCTCAATAAAGCACAAGCTATCCTTCTTGGGACCTGTTGCCGTGTTAATCGCTTCGATCAGCTCCTTTTCACAAAATACCTACAATATAATATGTAATTAATTAGTAGGCAGATATATAATTGGCAGTTTCCCATGTTGCCAATGGTGAATTTAGAGAACAGTATCGAATGTACTATGTTGGGAGATTCACCTTGGCGGTCCAGCATTTTCCTTCACCATTGCGAATGGCTTCAACAAACCCAGTGTAGTTCCAGTTCTTTATCACATTGTACGGTCCGTCATGGATTTCAACTTCAATTGTGTATCCGCCATTGTTTATCAGGAAGATTATGGCATTCTGCCCCTGTCTCAGCATTGTAGATACCTCTTGTGCAGTCATCTGCAAAAGCATTTTGAAACACCTTAATCAGTTCTGAGCAGTGACACTTCAAAAACTCAAGTTTTAAAGTAGAAATGGCTTTTCATGACAGCTTAAGGCCAACCTGAAAGCTTCCATCACCGATGCAAGCAATGACTCGTTTCTCAGGAACAGCTTGTGCATAGCCGAGAGTGGCACCAACAGACCATCCTATCGATCCATACTGCATTTGGAACTCATACCTGTTGATCATTTCGGAAGATTCTCATCATCATCATCATCTTTCAAACTAACAAAAAGTTAAAAAAAAAAAAAAAAGGTGTCCCATTTCAAATCTTACCCGCAGCCCTTTGGTAGTTTCAGCTTTTGGCAGTTAAACCATGAGTCCCCAGTTTCGGCAATAACAGCTGTTTCACCGGACAACATATTTTGAATATGTTCGAACAGAATATTCACCCTCAAAGGTTCTTTAGGTTCTCCCCTCAAAGGTTTCCCATCAGGAACAAATATCCTGTCATAGTTTTCATATGAAGCATGATTGTGTTTGATCCGCTTGGCAAGTTCCCTGAGGAAATCCTTCATCAGCACACACCCGAATGCAGGCCCGTTTCCTATGATAACCCGATCCGGCTGAAGAATGATAGCCTTGTCCTTCTTGAGAAGAAGCGAGTACCCAACAGAGCTGTAATCATTGAAAATGGGTCCAGCAAACAAGTATGCATCAGCAGATTCAACAATCTCAGCACAGAAAGCTGTGCTCACAGCACCCCAGTAAGTTCCAATGAAATGTGGGTGATGTTCAGGTACTAATCCCTTTGCTGCTGGCATTACAGCAAATGCATAGCCACAAGCATCGGCTAGTTCAACAAAGGCTTCACTTGCATTAGCCACTCTCAGTTTTGGCCCTCCTACTAGTACTGGTTTTACTGCTTTGTTGAGGAATCCTGCAGCTGCTTCCACTGCTGCCTCCAAGCCCATCTTATTACTCAATCTGTCGCAAACAAAAGGAAAAATTGCGTGATGTGTAATGAATAAAACCAATTTTTTGTTTGTGTTGAACATGCTAGACCATTTTTTTATGTGTATATCCCTGATAAGTAAGAACAAGAGACGAGGATAAAGAAGGGTAGAGAAATTACCTCGGGACAGAGAAAATGGAACGGGCTCGCGACTGAAAGTGGGATGAGGAATCGCACTCAAGTTACAGCTTATGCTTATATATACAGGTTTGCTTTCTTTCAAAGAAGTTGAGATCGCCGTATCAATCTGCTTGTGAGCATCTTCCAAGTGATTGACCACGGCCTACATCATCAAGCATCAGAATTGTTTAGCAGAACATACGAATACCACAAAATAAACAGAGAAATCACCAGAATAGAGGAAAGTTGGCAGCAAATTACACAAACACAGCAACAATTCCCCTATCAGTTTCACCTGGGGAATCATTATAAGCATCAAGCTTCCCAAGAATCGAAAGCTTGGATTCTTCAAAATCAGAACCATATCGTGTATAATAATACTTAAGGCCGCGATTTACATTAAAAAAAAAAAACTTCTTACGAAGTCACTCGATGCAGAAAAAAGAGGTTGATTTATACCTGGTAGCACGTAAGATTCTGGAAACACCTAAGTTCCTGGCTGAAATCGGGTAACCCAATAGTATGGTGAAGGATCCGATTGGTCCCATATCATTGGAGTTGGGACCACCAACGATGCAAATAAGCGGCAGGTTCTCACTGTAAGCACCGGCAATGGCGTTGAGGACACTAAGGCCACCAACGGTGAAAGTAACGACGCAAGCACCAACGCCACGGGAGCGAGCATAGCCATCGGCGGCGTATCCAGCGTTGAGCTCGTTGCAGCATCCAATGACGTTAAGCTCTGGCTCGGCGATCAGATGGTCGAGGAGTGTGAGGTTGAAGTCACCGGGAACGGAGAAGACATCAGTGACACCAACCTGCACGAGCCGACGAGCCAGGTGGCGACCCAGTGTGGCCTCACAGGGGGTGATCGGAAGAGCAGAGTCCTGGATGACAGACACGTTGCCGTTTGGCAGGCAGCCGACATCGTTGCAGGCTGGCTTGCATGCATCGAGAGATCCAATCTTGGTGTCCATGGTTGTCGTATGGAAGGCTTTTGGGCTCAAGAGACTGAGGTAGGTTGTGAACGATAGAAATGATAAATGAAAATGACTACGAAGACTCAAGAAATTGTGCGCGCGCGTGTGGTTGTGATGAAGAAGGAGAGATGAAGAGAGATTTATAAGGCAGTGTGAAGGTGACGGACGAAGGAAGTGTGAAAAGTGTAAGAACTCTCAAGAACACAAATACAAGGTGCGGTGTTGGGTTTTGTTGTTGGAATTGAAATTCAGCTTTTTGGCGGCAGGTCATGCTTAGGCCTGTCTTCTCTGCTTCGCTTCCATTGGGCAAAAAATTAAGGAAAAAATTATTAAAATAAATATACAGATTATATTTTTTTTAATTCCATTTATTTTGTAATGATACTAATAGGGGAAATGAACTTTTTATTTCTTATTTTTCTAATGTTTATTATGATTTTATAATTATTTATGATTTTTTATTTTTAAGTAGTGGTGAAACCATGACTTTATAAGTTACTATTTTCGATTTCTTCTATATTATATTAACAAGTATTTTTCCTTTTCCTTTCAGTTAAAATAATATTATCTTATATATGAAAAAATATAAAATTTTTACTGTTCATGAAACAGTGAAATTAACATGGCCGTGAGACTTGCAGTTGCCTAAAAAAAAATCAAAGCGTGTTAGACCATGACTACATACAGTTAAAAAATATTTTTATAATATTATGTTAACATATTTTATATTTATATTATTTTCAAATTATCTTTTAATTTTTTTTTGCACGTAATAACCTTATGAATAAAATAAAGTGTTTATATTTTTAGTATGATAAAAGTAAAAAATGTAAAAAATAATAAATTTTTTAATTATTTACAGATATTTTTTCATTAGAGGTAATCGTATTCTAAATAAGGTTGAGTATTAAATGTGAGCAACTCTCTAACAAGAATTTAAATATTAGTTTGTCACATTGTTGAAAAGATTAACTCATTCTACTAGACTCAATTTTTTTTTAAAAAAAAACAAGTTATTATTAAAATAACTTATCAAACATTTGTCGGTGGCCTTTCTTTCAAGATGCAATATTTTTTTTTCATATTTTTTATGTTCATAATATTTTTCACTTTGTTTAAAAAAAATTAAGTATACATATTGGTAATATTAACATTTAATAAAATTTTTAAATTATATTTTTATAATATTATCTTAACATATTTTTTATGAGATACAATCTATTATTTTGTTTCAACTATTATAATCATATTTTATGCAAATTAATAGTGGTGAAATTTGCTAAAAAATACAACAATTGTAATGTATTATGGCCTATTAAAATAGACAATGTATTGAATATAATATGATGTTCACATTTTATTAAATCAAAACTTCACACAATGGTGTGTATTCAGATGAAGTAATATCTAGAGACAAATATAAAAAAGAAATAATTAAGTACCTTTTTTAGTTATTGTATGATAAAGAATCCAATGTCAGAAGTCTAACAATTTTTTGGCTTGGATTTTTGGTTGCTTTCTAGAAATGTCAAATAATTGAGTTTATAGAAGGGAACACCAAACTTGAAAGGAAGAAAGAAAATACAGTCGTGGAATTGACTCGAAATCGCAGTTGCATGTACAATTCTTTGAATAGGAAATTGAGTTACTTTGTATTCGGTGAAATTATAATTAATATTTTATTTGTATTGAAAAGTATGGACATTAACTTTTAATTGTATTAATTTATTTTTCGTACTTTGAAATGAGTTCTGTCCTTCATGAGTCCTGACTCTGTTTATTATTATTATTATTATTATTATTATTATTATTATTATATATACGAAAGTGTGATTCTGCAATTTGCAAGAAGTTTTGAGTTTTTTCCTTCAGTACTCTGACGGAGAATTTTACTTCTCTTAAACTAAAACTTAATTTTTACTCATTATTTCTTAATTATTATTAAATTGATCTTTTCCGATTTAAGTGTCAGTTATCCTATTGTCAATTTTAAATTTGAATTTTATCGTACGTGCATATCGCATGAGTGTGGCTCCAGCTGCATGCAGATGTTGATTCCAAATAAATAAATATGCATGAAAGAAAATTACATATAAAAACTTAAATCTTAAAAAATAATTCAATATCTAGAGTTTTTTTTTTTTGGCCAACAATATCTAGAGTTTAAGGGTTTGTTTGGTTTTAGTTTCTTTTTTTATTTTTAAAAATTGTTTTGTAATACAGTTTTTAAATTTGTCTTTCAAAATAAAACAGAATGAAAATTCCTTTGGTTATATTAATTTAAAAACAGTTTTAAAATTAAAAAATATAATGATAATGATAGCTATAGGCAGTTAATAATGGTGATTTATGATAAAATTAATCAAAACAACTAAAATTTTTAATAAATGTAATGTATTTTTAAGTTTTTGATCACTGTATTCAAAGAGGACTTTAAGTGTTATGAATAACAAAATCATGTTAAGAAAAAAAATCTCTTATCCCATATGTTGTATGAGAAGAAGTCACATCTCCTGATATCAGATTCAATTGAGCAAATTAAATATATAAATAAATGTGAAAAAATATATAAACTTGAATTTTTAAGTTTTGATCATTGCATTCATTATTGATTTAGAGTTTAGACTCTCTTTTTCTCTTGTTTCACTTAAAACTTTTGGAGACCGGTTTCGGTGCTCACCACAGTGATGAGCACCGTGGTGCTCATCACTGTGATGAGATCTGGACCATCCAAATTTTGATCTAGATGATCCAGATTTTAAATATTATTATATATTATATTTATTAAAATAAAAATATATAAAAATTATAAAATATTTTTAATAAATTTTTTATTTTAATATGGCCTACATTTAATTTAGAGGATTCAATTTAATACTAAATTTTTTTAATTGATATATATTGACTATCCAGATGTACTCTACATATGCCAGATTAATTGTAATATGGCCTGTGCAGAGTACATCTGGATAGTCAATATATATCAATTATAAAAATTTTAGTGTTAAATTGAACCCTCTTAAATTAAATCTAGACTATATTAAAATAAAAAATTTATTAAAATTATTTTATAATTTTTATATATTTTTATTTAATAAATGTAAAAATAAAAATATATAATAATTTTTAAATTTGAACCATCTGAATGGTTCAAATTTCATCACAATAATGAGTACACCGGTCTCAAACTTTTGTGAAGATAATGATGGAAATATATATTAAAAAAATTTTACTGCCAGTTCCTGTTCTGTTTCACTCCCTTGCGCCATATTTGCGATAAAATTAATTTTAAAAATTTAAATCAAAAAAATTTAAGTTATAGAATTTTAAAATGAGGAGCTTTGATTTATGATGATATGGCAACGTTTTAATAGAAACATTGAAACCTTTGGCCAAAAAAAAAAAGAGAAACATTGAAAACACCGAGTTGTAATTTTGACTGAAAGAATTATCATCATATTAGCTTTTATCTATTTGGTCACTTTTATCTATTAAATGAATTTTTATTTTTTAAAAATTTTAAATTTATTTTAAAGTTATTTTTTCTAACTATCTTTTAGTAAACAGTTTTATAATTTTCTTGTTTTAGAAATATTTTATAAATCTGCAACTTCGTAAAATAGAAATGCTGATAGCGGTCAGAAACGTCCATTTCTTACCAACCACTGGATGAACTCGCATCTAAAATGAAGAAAATGATATTTAAATACCCTTTCTATTATTTTTTTAAACGTTTAATTTCATAAAATACAAATGATAAAGGATCAAAAAACATTTATCGCATACCAATGATGCGATCTCAATACTCTCTTAACAAAATCTTTTGAATGAGAAAAATGTGCTAACAATTTTTTTCTTATTTGGTAAAGCTTGAATCAGAATTAAAGGAAGAAGATTGACATAATGGCCTATTGGTAAGAAGATTGACATAATGGTCTATTTGGTTTATGTTTTGAAAAACAATTTTGTATTTTGTAAAATAAAAAATTTAAAAAATTGTTTGGATAACTATTTTAAATTTAATTATTTTTTCAAAAATATTTTCATTTGTTTGTTTTTAAAAAAATAAAAACGTCTTAAAATGTTTCATTTGATTTTTTTTATTTTTCAAAGCCACTACAAGTATTTATTAAAAATTGCAGTCATCTCAATCGCTGATATTTTGATTTTGAAACTGTTTTTAAATTAACAAAATCAAACAAATTTTTGTCATTTTGTTTTGAAAAATAGTTTTAAAAGAGAAAAAATTGAGAACATAAACAAGCAAGCCCTTAGATATTCATTTTATTCTTGCTTTTGAAACATTTTATAAATTTGTTATCTCGTAAAACACAAATGATAAAAGGATCAAAAACATTTATTGCTTACCAACCATTAATTAGATGAACTCGACACTTTTTAGACAAGATCTTCTGAATGAAAAAAAAAAATGTGTTAAGAAAAGTTCCATTATTTTTAAAAGCTTGAATCCAAATTGAAAAGAAAAGTTGACATTTAAATACCTGTTTTATTGCTTATAGTATACCAACCCTTGGATATGACCCTATATACTCTTCAAACACAATGTTGAGAGTGAAAAATCTGCTAATAAAAAATCCATTGGATTAATTAATTAATAACACTTGAATACTTTAAAAATAATTCCTAAAAAAGATATGAACAATATTTTTTTTAATGCAATGGGCACGATGGAATGGTGCATGCATAAAATCAAAAAATTAAGTTTGATTAACTAGTAACAAACCCCTACATCTTGGGGTGGCTAATTGTAGACAACAGTGTTAGACTTGTCTTGATTAATATGGTGGGCTTATCATTTTCGTGAGGATGTTTGTTTCTTTGAAGAAATGATCAATTATGTCACACATTATGAGCGATCTAATAATCTCAATGCCTAATTACGGGGTGATCATTAGAGTGCTCTTTCTCAATGAGCGATCTGATATCTAATATGATTATATGAGTAATTGATTTAAGAAGCAGTACACTGTAAAATTAGAAGCATAACTTTGATCTTAAATTAAAATTTTAATTTTTATAATGTTTTATATGGTCAACTTCTCTTTCCCTATGTTGAATGGAATGTGGGTGGCTGTGCCACTGTGTCACCAACCTGTTCCGAGGTGTAAGGAACCAAAAGCAAGCGGCATGGGACAGGGCTGGCATACGGAGAAAGAAAATTAGAAAAGTAAAAGTGAGTCAATATAGTAGTCAATAACCTGGGCAGAAAAATCTAGTAGTCGAACAGGACTTTGCCCACTTAATAATTAATGCCTCAAAATCTATGGTCGCTTTGTCCCCTGATAACTTGGGCCTTGAAACCACAGGCGTTTTTCTAATTGGAACCTCCAATACAAAAGTAACTTTTGATACTGCTGTTTTATTTCAAAACACAATCATAAATCAGGATCCAAATGTGATTCTACCTCTGGCGAGAATACAATTTACTTTTCATGCTTCTTAGTCACAACATTCTTGATTGCCTTCCCATCACCTTTATATATTTTCCAATTTTATTTTTTCTTCTTATGCTGAAAATTGAAACATTTATTTTTAAACCAACCCTTACAAACAAATTACTAATTTCATTCAAAAATATAAAGCATTTTTAATCGAATCTTGTTCTTAAGAAAGTAGTTATTTACCTTTAAATTAATCCTATCTTTCATATTTATCCTTATTAAAAACATATTATAATAAATATAAAGTCATTATTAATGAATACTTTTGAAAAAAAAACAATGATTATATCTCGAATGACTAAAAATGCCTTATATTTTTTAACGGAGAGAGTACTTCTTTGTCCTACTTATAAAATAGAAAAAGAAGAATTTTTTCTCTATTTATAAGGCGTGTTATTAACTTTTTATCACTTCTTATCTCTTTTATACTTTCATTAAATGTTATTAAGGAAAAATATATAATTAAAGAAAGTAATTTAATAGGGACAAAATTAAAATTTATTAAATTTGTTGATAAAATTAATGAATTTTAAAGTTTTTTTCAATTATAGCAAAATATATTAGAAATAACTTATATATATAACTAAAGGAAGTAGTAAAAAGACAAAAGCAAGAACCATGGATGGCTAGCCAACTCAAGATAATATAAGGCACAGTGATTTTCACCTTTTAAACTAGCAGTTCAGAATATAAAATAAGACTAGCTTGCATTTTGTTTTAAGCTCTTGCCCCATTAAAAAGATTGGCTTGTGAGGGATGAACATTTTGATTTTACCCTTAACATTGAGGAGATTAGTTTTTACTTCCAGCAAAGAAGACTTTAATTATAATTATAATTAATTATAAATATATGCATATACATACAACTTTCTGTTAATAATATAAAACCCTTTTAAAATGTTTTCATTGTTCGCAGTGTACCGTTTTTTAAAAAAGTTAGGGAACATACTAAGTTTAAGACGTACTTTAACAACCACCCTTTAAAAAAAAAAGAAAAAGAAAAAGAAAACCTCAACTTATTGGGAGGAGGGAGTAGTTAATATATGATAGAAATTAATTATCCTAATTAAGGGCATTTTGAAAATATTGTTACAATTTTGAGGAAAAAAATTAAGGCAATTTATTTATTTTAACTACTTTTTTCTAAAAATTAATGTTATTCAATTAATAAAACATGAACAACAAATATATGGGTTGTTATCCAATTAATAAATATACTTTTAAAAAATTACGTTAAATCAGACTTAATTATATTTATATTTAATATAATTAAATATTTTTCTGTTAAATAAAAAATTTAATATTTAAAAATATAAGATATTTTTAATCTTTTAAAATGTAAAATGTAATTATTATTTTTTAAAAAATATTCTTATTAAATAAATTACTTTACATATTTTTAAAATATAAATAAAAATAAATATAAAAATATAAAATTAATTTAAAAATAAATAATTATTTTATTAAAAATGAGATTCGCTTATAAATATTTTATATTTTTAACGTAAAAAAAAAACACATGAGAGGCTAAAACTATGAGCTAGGAGGGGTTACAAGTAAGTCAGAGCGTACGGGAAAATGGAGATCCACAGGTTTGGCCTTTCGGGAAGCAACGAGAGCGCCGGAATTGATTCCAATGAATCTGATTACAAACGAGGGTCACGCCGTCACGCTATGCCCTGTGCGTTTCACGTCGGTGTGATTCCTTTAAGTTTTGCCTGCCACGTTCTCTTCTGGGAAGAATAACAATTAAGTCTTAAAATGATAATAATAATCATTAAGTTTTTGATAAAAAAAATTAAAAAAATTAGTTATAAATATTAATTTAAGCAATTATAAAATTTAAAAATTTAAATTTTAAATATAACAACTAGTTTATAATTTATATTTATATTTATAATTGTTTAAATTAATATTTATAACTTATTTTATAAAAAAAATTTATTAAAAACTTAACTATCATTAATTTAATCAATTGATATTTTGTTGTCATCATTCCCTTACTTTAACTAAAAAGTTAATGTCCTGTATATAGTCTTCTGGTCAAATTCAATGAACATGAAAGCCAAAAGGGGGACGCATGCTATTATGTGTCTAAGTACAATTCTTCTCTGATTCTCTCCCATCTCTTTTTACTGTATAAGGTAAACACTAGTTAATTTTTTTAGGCCAATAATATAAACATTATTTAATTACTTCAATTGTTCAATATTATAAAATATTTTTAATTAAATGATACTCTAATGAATTAGTTAAATATTTTTAAAATTACATACTCTTTTTACATTTATCCTTATTATTTAATAAGGCATCTCAATCAATAAATCTTATTAATTACTCCCTCCGTTTTAAATTATAGAGCATTTGAAGAAATTTTTCATTTCAAAATATAAGACACTTTGAATAGATTAATATTTCATTAAATATACTAATTTTAATATTATCTTTTTTTCTCTATAATTAATTTATATCCCTTCTCTTTTCAATGTATTAAATAATGAATATTTTTAAAAGTTTATATTTTTTCTTGAAAAGATAAGGTTGTTAAGTGTATTTAATGAGATTTATTGGTATGTGAAATTTTATTTAAAAATATCTTATAATTTGGGATGGAGAGTATACTTCTCTTAATTGATACTTTTGGAAAAACTTCATTAATTGCACTTAAAAGAACCAAAATATTTTATATTTTTTAACAAGAAAAAGAACCAAAATATTTTATATTTTTTAACAAAGAAAATAATTCTTTTGTTTAGAATAAACAATAATTAACTTAAAATTAGTCAGATATCAAAAAGTTATGTTTTTTTTTGGAATTTCCCTTATACAATAATATAAATGTTATGAAAATCGGATCGGACCGACCATTGAACGGGGAGTACTGGTTCAGGGTTCAAGGTGGCGAACCGTGGTTTGAAACGGGGTCCAACCGGGATAAATAAATTGATATATTTTAAATATTATATATTTAAATATAGAAAAAAATAATCATATATAGTAACAAAAATGAAGGGTTAAATTTCAAACAAAATAAATAAATAAAAAATTTAACATCCATTAATATTAATTATTTTCATCCAAAACATATACAAGTGTTTCATAATTCATAATTTATAACTTTAAAATATATACACATATACATAATCTATACATATTTCATACACTTTTTTATTTCATAATGCTTATTAGGTATAAATATGTATAAATTATAATTTTAAAATATAAATTAAAAATAAAAAATTAAAAATAATAAACCGGTTCAACCGGTTCTTGCTCGGTTTTGCCAGTTTGTGGCCGGTTATGTCGGTTCTTGAAATTTATGATTTTTTGTGATGACCGAACCGAACTTAGACCGGTTCCCGGTTGGACCGACCGGTCCGGTCCGGTTCTGATAACACTGTTATAAATGAAAAAGTATTTTCCTACTATAAGAAGATGGCTAAAATTACACTTTTGGAGATGAGGCATAAATCTTTACACGTAATTTTTTAAAGATTATATTCTTATATTAAATACCGATAATAAAAGATCTTGTAACAATATATAAAGTTAATTGTTAGGTGAAAGCATCCATTTAATTTTTAAAATTTGCACAGATTTTTTAGTTTAGTTTTTTAATTTTATAAAGTGCACATTTTTTATCTACTAACTACCCAAATGTTAGTTTCATTATCAAAAAATGCCAAAATTGCAATTGTAAACGTTGTCAAAATATTCTTAACCTTGACACTTTAACTAAAAAAAAAAAAAACTTACCATATAGATTTCGTGAAATAAACTTACTTATAAATAAATTTCATGAAATTTAAAAATTACATTAGGTTTCTTAGAACTTGAGTTTAATTTAAAATTAAGCTATTAAAGATATATAATACCCTATTAAATAACATTATATCAATCAAATAATTAATTTTAATTATTTTATTAGCAATTTATAATTATAATTTTAACTTTTTACAACTATAACTTCACATATCAATAGTTAAATAATCATGTATTATTAATAAATTTTAATATTAATTATTTAAAATTACTTCATCGATAACTTATAATTATAATTTAGATTTTTATAACTGTAACTTCACTTATTAATTTAACTATTGAATATATAAAGTTACAGTTGTAAAAAGTTTAAGTTATAGTTGTAAGTTACTAAATAAGTAGTTATAAATTACTTAATTAATATAATATATATTATATATATATATTTAATAGGGTATTATTATCTTTTTATTAAAATTTTAAATTATACTTAAGTCTTAATGAATTTAATTGTGTTTTTAAATTTTACAGGATTTATTGGTAAATAAATTAGCTCTACTGGACTTATATGTAATTTTTTCAAAATAAAAATTATTGGACTAAAATATGTTCACTTAAGAATTTTTATTGACATTTAAAATTGTAATGGCAACATTTATGATTAATAAAATTAATAATATTAGGGTCAGAAGTATGAAGAAACATTTCATAAAATTAGGAAGGAACTCAATATTTTGAATAAAAGTTAGATAACAAAAAAATATATTTTTACCTAATTTTTAATACTCCTCCCGTTCAGTATTATAAATTATTTTTAATCAAATTACATTTCTCAACAAGTTAGTTAATTGTCTTTAAATCTACATACTCTTTATGTATTTATTGATATTTAATGAGGTATTTCACCAATAAACCTTATTAATTATACTCCTAATTACGGTTATTTTGGAAAAACATCATTAATAACACTTTAAAAATATTTAGAATGCCTTATATTTTTAACATCTTACTTGAAAAATACTTATTTTTTCAATAGATGGAGTACTTATGAGCATGTTTATGAAAAACAGGTTATAGTAAGTCCAAAGATGTAATATTTACTCTTCCCGTTTAAAATATAAAGCATTTTTTAAAAAATTGAATGTTAAAAAATGTAAAGTATATTTTTAATTTTTGAGGTGTAATCATTGTCTTTTTTTCAAAAATATTCCTATTGATGGTGACTTTATTTATTATAAAGTAGTTAATAGAGATAAATAAAAAGATAGGTTAGTTTGAAAGTAGGTAAGAGTTTTTACTGGGGATGAAATTCGGTTTTGAGTAGTATTTAAGATTTGGTATACATATTTCTAATCTAAAATTTGGAATAATTAATTTTACTATATAACTCCCTCTAATCTTTACTAAAGGAGCTTATTAACAACTTTATGTAAGTTAAAGAATTCAATTAAACTTAGTTAATATGTCTAGAAGTTTAAAATCATCCTCAGAGAAATTTACTAATTAAAAGGAGTTTGTTAATTTAGTTGAAGATTACTTGGCCTAATTTTGAAATGTTAAAATAAAGGTATTTTTAAAAATAATAAGTTTTACATGAAAATGTTATATAAAAAAACCTTTAAAACAAATGTTTCGGAGCATTATTTAACCAGCGGCCACAAAACTTCGCGCGCGTCACTGTAGGACATTTACTTAACCATCGTGTTATTAGTGTTACGACTAGCACTAACTCCCCGTGCAACGGGAAGTATTTACAGACACAACATCATACTCCCTCCAGATATTAAAAAAAAAATATCTTAAAATATAAATATTTTAGATAGATTAAAGGTTATCAAATACGTTAATTTTAAGATTACTCTTATTTTTTATAATTAATTTTATTCTTTCTTTTCAATATATTAAATTAATAGTATTTTTAAAAGTTTATATTTTTATTTTAAAAATAAAATTGTTAAGTATATTTAACAAAATTTATTAATATATAAAATTTTATCTAAAAGTATCTTATGATTTGAAGTAGAGAGAATATAAAATATCATGTGTATTATTGTCATGAGCATCGTTTACACTCCTATGTAACACTCGAGAAGCATGCACTTCCGTTACAATCAATTTACGAGTTTTATAAATAAATATTACTAAAAAAATTCCATTAATCATCACCAACGGGCATTTAAATTATATTATTATGCTTACAACGCTGTTAAAGATAAAAGAGCTAATTTTTTAAAAAAAATAGCCAACAAAGAGTTATAATAAAAAAATAGTAGTTTAAAATATCTAACATTAAGTCATGCAAGCACTAATTATCCCATGCGATGCATGGGAAATAATAAATATTGAATCCATGCATAATTAAACATATATACCAGTGATTGTTGAGGTGAAAGCTATTTCATTAGGTTATATTATTGGAGGAGACCTGGAGTTAGAAAAGTAAATGTTATCTCAAATTATGTTAATGTTTTAAGTATGATTTGAGGACTCCCTACAAAATCACCCTTACTGGGAAGTCATCTAGAAAGTTAGAATGATTATAGATAAAGATTAGCTCGTCACCAGTAATTTTATGCTTAGGGGCTTTGTTAAGCATATTGACACTCTTGTTAAGTTTGCTCAAACTTTGTAATAGGAGGACTATTTCTTTAACTACTCTCCTTTATTCCTCGGTGGTGAGGAAGGGGTAGAGAAATGGTCCTATTGGATTGTATTTTTGAGTTTTTAATTGTTTGCTATGTATGAATTACATTTTCCATTCAAAAAAATAAAAAAAAATTACTAAAAATATATATACAGATGAACAACAATTACATGAATAGTTAAAAATAACCTAAACACCTCAGTCCTCACAATTGGTTCTTAAGAATTCAAATATACTCCGTCCATTTAAAAGTATGAGGTATTTTTTAAGAAAAAAATATTTAAAATATAAGACATTTTTTTAATCTTTCAAGGTGTAATAATTACTTTTTTTTAAAAGTACCCATATTAAATAAATAACTTTATATTTATTTTAAAGTAAAACACCTATTAAATAGGGATAAATATAAAAAATAAGATTAGTTTAAAAATAAATAACTATTTTATTAGGATATAAGGTTCAATTAAAAATACATTAGATTTTTTAATGACATATTAATTAATATTGAAAAAATTTAATGAGGGACCCTTGATCAAAATAATGACAAAGAGAACCTTGAATTTTTTAAACTTTCATTAAAGAACTCGTACAGAATTTGATATGACTTTGTAATGAAAAATGATAAACATTACTGTTATTTAAATGAACAATATAACGAATTGTTTATTCCCCTATTGCATGTTGGTTATTTACTTGTGGAATATTATTCATTTTCTTACTTCACTTATTTATAGTTTTAATTTCACTTGATTTCATTCAAGGGCCATAAATAAGTGAAGTATGAAAAGAAATAATATTTTATAAGTAAATAAATAATATATAATATGAAAACAAATAAGTTATTTTATTATAAAATTAATACTTAAAATGAAATCTAGTGAAATTAAAGTTATAAACAAATGAAAGTAAGAAATAAATAATATTTTATAAATAAATAAATAATATAAAATATGAAAATAAATGAATCAGTTTATTATAAAATTAATACTTAAAATGAAATTTAGTGAAATTAAAGTTATAAACAGATGAAGTAAGAAAATAAATAATATTTTATAAATAAATAAATAATATAAAATATGAAAATAAATAAATCGGTGTGTTATTTATTTAAATGAGAATTTTTTCATTACTATCATAAATTTGACAAAAATTCTGTGCCAATATATCGACGGAGTTTTAAAAATTTAGTAGTCATCCTTATCATTTTATCTGGCCAAGCGTTCCTCTTCCTCATTGAAACTGTCCCATTAATATTTTTTATTCAAAAGATGTCAGTTCATTAATTAGAGACGGGTGATACTATCAAGAAGGTCGTTATGCAGGTTGTGACTTGTGATTTGATTTGAAAGTTCGTAACGTATCAGACTTGATGACAACCGGTCAAAAAAAAAAAAAGTCTTCATGACATAAATTCAAATGATGTCACAAGAGAAGGACCACTTAAGAACAAAAGCTAGCACGTCCTGTGTTCCGACTCCTGCTAAAAGGTCGAGAAATGCATTGCTTCGCATTGTACGAGATCTTCTCTTTCCCTTCATGGTTTTCGTTTTTTTAATAATGACCTATTTTTTCTATTCTTTTCCTGTCAAATTATAAAATATTTTTAAAAAAGATTTTAAATTTTAAAATATAAAATATTTTAATAAAAATAAATATTTTATTAATAATAATTTTTTAATATCATTCTTTTTTATATTTTAATTTTTTAATTATAAATGAAGTATTAAATGGATAACATTTTTAAAAGTTTATAATTTTATGTTGTTGATATGTTTGATTTTATCTAAAAATATTTTATAATTTAGGACAAGATTATTATTTCATTTGTTTGATTGGTTTTTGAAATGTTAGAATAGTTTTTGATACGATGAAAATGAGAATAGAAATGAGAATGGAAATAATATAATAAGTGAGAATGAGTTCTTAAAATGTGTTTGATTCGTTGATAGTATAATAATATGAGCTTTATGTAATAAATGTAATTATAACATCATGGTACTATAATATAATGAATGAGAGAATGATAGTTAGGTCCCAAAATATTGAATTAATATCAGTTAAGTTTTTAATATTTTTTTTTAAAAAAAAATAAGTTAAAAATATTGATTCAAATTATTATAAATTCAAGAGTTTCAATTACAAATAAATATTTATATCAAATGTAACTTTTAGATTGAAACGAATTTTTTTATTTGTAATCGTTTGAATTAATATTTATAATTTATTTTATAAAAAAATTTATCGATGACCTAATAGTGATTAATTTATTCTTTTAAATTTTAATTGTCATTCTCCCTGTAATGGATTGAAGACAGTGAAGGAGATGAGGAGTAGACGAGTAGCTCAATGATAGACTACATTGAATAAGAAGAACCTAGGTCTAAGAGTGACAAAGAGCGAGTGAGACAGAGAGAAACTCAAAACAAATCTGATAATAAAGAGAGACAGAGAATAAGTGAAAAGATGCAACGATGATTCATGGACGTGAGTAGATTTATGGACATAGCGATGTGCGTATTCAAGGACGCGCAAATTTGTGGATGTGATGATAAGATGGTGAAAAAATTTAACAATGTCATGACAAGCTCGCAATGGATCAAGGAAGAGGTGCGACGGCTAGCTGTTGTGATGTTACATCAAAACATTGTAGCTGAAAGTTTATTATATATTGTTTATTGAACTTAATTTTATCTGATTTAGGATTTTTGCAAACTCGAGTCCTGGATATCCTAACAATCTTTATATTGTGCTGTGTGAAATTTCATGTATCTCTTGATAGTTCCCAAATTATTCCTTTCAATTGTTGCATGAATGAATGGAATTATTAAGGCATTGATTAATTTGTGTAATGACATATTATGTTAGGTTGAGATTCTCTCTCTTTATTCCATGTACATTATACATACCTAAAATTTCATTAGTTTTATAAGCCATTGACAATAGTATATACCTGTTATGAATTGATATTTGCAATTTAATTTTTAATTTTCATTAGTTTTATAAGCCATTGACAATAACTGTTCGATGTTTGTGAACTTAAATATTATTCTCCTTAATTCTTACTTTTCATATTCTACTCTGCTCTCACAAATTTTATCTCTTTCAAAGGAAGAAACGTTTCCCTCTTCACCCAAAAAAGGAGAAGAAATGGTCCCCTCTTTATGGTATACATTTGCTGTCACTAACAACACTAATTGAAGTACACAATGTGATTTTCATTTGCCTCGCGGAACAAAAATTTGAGAGATCCCACGAATAATAACATTGTAAATTATTTTTACAATAGAATATATGGATTCATTTACTAATTAAAATTATTTACCTGCCATTCCTTTTTTTTTTTGTAACCAACCTTTACATGCTAGCTATTCCCTCGCCTCATATTTATATTTTTAATATCCTACTCATTGGCCCTTAATACAGGATTTTGTAAAATTTAATGAAATATTTGTTTTTGTGGTTCTTTTTGTGAGCAGGTCTACCAAGGGAACATGTTCTCAAACATTATGATATACCTAACTTTTAAATCAAATGGTGAGTTTTCAAGATTCTTATGCCACAACTTCCCCGAAAGTAAGTGTTTAAATAATGACAATGAGGAAGCAAATATGGAGAAAAGTTCAAGAATTACATGCTGAGACCGCACATGATATTTAATATTAATATATAGGAAATTATAGAAAATATAAGATAGAAAATTAAAAGAAAAATGTTGGAGCCGTGATGCTACTGTTCCATAAGGTGCGAGGAACTTGTTGCTCTCTCATGGGGGTGTGCTGATGGGAAGGAACTACATCTGATTTACTGAAGGAGGAAGTATTTGATTTGGTCAATGGAGTATTGAATTGATTGAAGTATTGTTAAAAAATTGTATAGGTCTTTATATATATTGTAACTTCTTTCTTTTATAGGTAAAAGGTAATAGTTTCTTTTATAGGTAAAAGGTAATAGTTTTTCATGGGCTCATGGATTTTTAGAGCTATTAGCTGCAATTTTTTCCAAATCTCCATCACTTCCACTTCTGCCCAAGTGTATGTTGGACTTGAGTCTAAATTTATAGTTTAGCCTAAACTATTTAACGTTTTCCATTCTAAAACAATATGTAACTCATTTAAAATGTTACTCTTAATTTAAAATGGTTTTTCCATCCCCTCTCTCCTCTTCCAATGAACTATACTGATTAAAACATTTTAAAAATTATAAAAATCTTTGACATTTAACTATTTTTATTAATTTCACAAAAATAGTTAACGCGGCTTTATAAAAAAGGTTGTGAGGGAGTAAAATGAAGCAATGTTTAAAAAAATAAAAAAGAAAATATGACAACAGAGTCACATATATTTGAGGAGGATCAATTTAGAAAAAATTATAAATAAATAGTATGGAGTTTATTATTTTATCGTCTTTGACCTCAAAATTTTACACCCCTTAAAATTTAGGCCTGTTTTGTGAATATTTTAATTTAAATTTAGTTTTGAATCTACTAAATCCAAAATTTTAATATGATTTTTAGAACAGAATATACTTACTTATTTTATTTTTTTAAGTTTCTACTTAATGAATATATATTTATAGTTTTTTTATATATAAATAACATCATATGTTAGCGACTTCTATTGAAGAAAATATTTTTGATAGCATGGGATACTTCTAAAATATATGATTATTTGTTGAAAGATACTAAATAATTAATTTTCAATTATTATTTTTGAAATTAACCTGTATTCCTGATACAAGATCCTAGCTTTGTCACTGTGTGTTGTACATTTTTAACTCTTTAATTACGAGCTGAATTACGTGGCAAACGTGTCGGTTCTCGAAGTCAGCCGTCCGTGACCACCGTGATCAGGACAAACATGTATTTTTGAGGAACAGGCCCAACATGTTTCTTAAGGAACAAGTTGCCTGCAGCCCGCACAGGCCATCGAGCTGTGAGCTTCCACAATAGTTCTTTGATTTTTATTGTATTTTTTACATTAAGAATTCACTCATGAGATTTATAATTATGTTTTGACTGTTTATACTTTATACTATTTGGTCCATTATATAATCAATGCTACTAAATGTTCTGATTTTGTTAAATACGCTAAGAGTCTGATTGGTTTATTGTTATTATTTTTCAATAGATGTGAATGTACAATTATTAAATAGGCAAGATAAAAAATAATCACAACTGTCATTATCAACCATGAAAATTTAGATTTACCATTAAAATTATCAAAAAATTAGGAAAAATGATAGAAAAATATCTTGAAATGTTTTGCCCAAGTGTTGCAAATATCCACATGCAAATTACAATTTCTCCCGTACAAACTTTTAATTTACTAAAGTCTAAATATTATAAATATCTGTGACTATTTTTATTTTAAACAATAACTATTTTTTTTACTAACAATGATTAAAACAAAACAAATAAATATAACTTTTTTATGTAAATTTTTACTTCATTGAAATTTAAGTGTTGTAAATATATGTGTGTGTGACTATTTTAGTTTAAATAATAATTACTTTTTATTTATTATAATTGAAGATGTCAGGTCTCGTATAGATAAGTATCCCAATGACATTAGAAGAAAGCTAGGCTTCAGTAAATAAAAAAATTTGCACAAAAAAATTTATAATTGCTTATTTTGTTTCAGTCATTGTCAAAAGAAAATTAAACATTATTTAAACTAAAGTAGCTGCGAATATCTACAATACTTGAATTTTAATAAATAAAAAATTTGAACAGAATAAGTTATAATTACTAGTTCTATTATAGCCATTATCAAAAGAAAAATAATTATTATTTATATTAAATTAGTCATTGGTGTTTACTTTTTTTTAAAGCTAGACTTGTTGCATTTTTTATTTTAAATTGGGTGTATTTTAGTTATTTAACCAAAATTATTAATGTCAAAAAGATCCTTAAGGGTTTGAGAAGAATTAAGGCATTTTGCTATACTTATTGGTTATTTGCATGTTTCAGGAAGTTTTTTCTATCATTTTCCTTAAAAATTATCTTGCTTTTCATATTTATCCTTTTTAAAAACTTATATTTCAAATATAATTTTTTGGATAAAATATATTTAAAATATATATACATTATAAATGCATATACTTTTACGAATCAAAAAACTCTTTTATGTTGGATATATAAAAAGGTCATTTGCTGGTTTATCCATCAGATGGGTTAGCTCAATTTGATTTTTAATATTGGCTGGTTTGTTTTAGCCTTTTCATAAAAAAACATTTATCTTTTTGAAAAAATATATTTTATAAAATTTTGGTATGTTGGTTTAAATTTTGAAAAATAATTAGAATTTGGAAAAAAATTTTAATTATTTTGAATAATTTTTCAAAATAATTTAATACGTAAATGAGAAAGAGCGCTGTAAAAATGCAGAAATGCACGAAGATATTATAAATTTTTAAAATAACTAAATAATGAATTATTTTTTATAAATACAAATTCATGAATATATCATAAATCTTAAAATAATTAAATACTAACATTTTTTATTATTATATATAAGCAAACATAAAATCATATATTATTTTATTAAATACTTTGTTTTTCACGAGGTCTCTACCAAAATACCTCGTGGGATTGCATGATAATTCAAGGGGCCTTCATGCAATGCAGCAACATGCAGGTCCTACATCTGGAGTTGCATCATACTCCCTCTAACCTATAATGTAAGTTGCTTTTTAAAAGTACTCGTTAATTTAAAATATATGATATCCAATAGAGCAAAAGTAAAATAGTTTTTCCTTAAAGGATGATGGGTTAGATTGAATTTGGATGGTTCCATCAATATTTACGATGCAACTTCTTGTAGCAACCTTATCCGAAATAATCAAGATAATTGAATTAAAGGCTTCTTTAAATATCTAAGCTATCACTCAGGCACGGCAGCTGAACTTATGTAATACTCCATCTTTTTCTATGTATAAGAGAAAACAATTGTATTACACAGTTAAAGAAAGTTGATTAATTATAATAATTATGTTTAAAAATAAAAAAAGTGGACTAAAATGCTCTGCACTGATCAGCATAATCATTACATTAATTGTTTCTCGTTGATGTAAATTATGAAGAGTGATTTAGAAAATATATAATAAATGCTTATTGAAATATGTGATTTTGCTTATAAAAAAATACAAGTTAAAAGTGATAATTTCTCTAACAATAAAAAATAGAGGGAGTATTTGTTGGGTTGAAAAGTTTGACGAAGTTAATGTCTACTCTGACTATATAGAAGCTCTCTTGTTAATTTGCAATAAATTCTCTTTTAATCACATACTTTTTGCAACTATCAATAAAAACAGAGATTTAATCATGTAAGATTGGACAATCACTTTTGATTATGTCTTTAGGAAAGTAAATAAATGCACAGGTTGGTTGTCTTATCAAGCCTCTACCGACAATCTAAGTGTTCATATTTTTGATACACCATCTCTTAATTGTAGAAATCTTTTGTACACTAATATGACTCAACTTGTCAGTTAACACAGTTTGTCCGTAACTTTGATTAAAAAAAGGGGGTATTCAGTACATTTCATGTTTTTTCCCATTTATACCCTTGTTTTTTCATTCCTTGCCTTTGAATGCTCTATATTTAAAGATTATGCACATGTTATTAAGAAAACTCAAGAGTATAAATAAAAAAAATAAACATTTTTAGAAAAATAAGATTTAAAATAACATTTTTTAAAATATAAATTAGTTAATAATGACAAATATTATGGTTTGGAGTATTTTCATTTTATATTTTCTATTTGTTTTGTTGACCAGTATTTTCATCTTAGCTTGTTTATTTTTGTTCATGCAAACATGCTTTTATTAAAACCAAAGCTTTTAATTTTTTAAGCCATTGGCTCCCAAATCCAATGGGATATTTTCTGATGAACTGAATTTTGAAAATTAGTTCATTACTATAGTTCGTGGACTATTAACAAATGTTCTCCATTAAGTTTATGGACCGGTTAATCACTTGGAAAGAGCTAGCTTTTAATTGTTAACACATATTGTTTTATTAGAGGTAATCTTGTTCAATGTATGATTGGCTATCAAGGTCTTGTTTGGTTACTATAAAAGAATGAGATGGAGTGGATTAAAAAAATTAAGATAGAAATAAATTAAATCACCTTTCTCCGCACGATAAGTATGATAAAATTTATTAATATCCATTACAGATATAAAAATCATCACATCTTTTAAAAATTTTATGAATCATAATTTTTAAATTTTATAAACTAAATTACTTTTTCTCTTTATGCATGTGTCTACCTATCTTATTTTATTATTTTATTTTTACATTTATTTTTTTTAATTCATTTCATTTCATCATTTTTAGTAAACAAACGGGACTTAAATGTGAGCACTTTTTCAATAAAAATTTAAACCTTAATTTATTATATTATGAGAGACTAATATCTTTCATTAGACCTAATACCTATTGGTGGAAAAGGTGAGTTTTATCACTACTCATTTATAAGTTCAAGAATGTAACAATTTAGCCTTTTGGATGTTTCCTTAGCTTGTTTCCAGTCTCTATTTATATTTGTATGTCTTTTGTTTTCATAATTGTCCATCCTTTATTTTCTATGTCTGGGTTTGTTTGTATCTTTTGTCAGTTTTGGCCTTTAGGCCTTTCTAAGTTCTCTTCTAAAGGCTTTTGTTGGATTGTACTCAGTTTCATATTAATATAAGTTAATTATGTTTAAATAAAAATCTTTTTAAATTTTTAAATTATTTAAAAATTACTTATTATTTTGAAGGAAATGCAGCTTTTAGTCCCTTATATTTGTTTTAGTCACTAATTTAGTTCTTTAAGTTTAATTTCTATCAAATTACTCCTTTAAGTTTATTTCAATTATCTATTTTGTCTTTATTATTTAAAAAAGAGATTGTATAGTTAAAATTTGCTAATTTAGATAACAAAACATTGATGGCAACTATATAAATTAATGAAAAAAGTATAATTGTTAAGGTAAGAAAAAATGAACTCCAAAATTTTAAAAAACAAAAAGAACAAAACACATCATAAAAAGGTTACATTGATAAAAATTAAACACATTTAAAGGCTAATTTATTTTCATTTAGCAATCCATACATGCCAAATTATCAATACTCTTTACATATTAGATTATTTTGAGAGTCAATTAGTGTTATAAAATATAAAAGACTTACATGATAATTTGAAAAAATATAAGAGATTAAATTAATAAAAAAATAAATTTAAAAGATCAAATTGATAACTGAGATAAATTTAAGAGATTAAAAATTTCATTATTCCTTATTTTAATGTTAACAAAGCAACCATATATGTAAACAGATAATATAAATCATGTAATAAAATTTTGAGACTAGATCACTTGAATGAATTTTATAATAAGGCAACTACTCTTTTTCCCAATGTATTGAGCACAAGTAATCAATTTTATTTGTACAGTAAAATCATCTTTGCTAGTGAAAATAAATTAAGTTGATAAGATATGACTCACATAATAAGAATAAGTGTTTTTTATTTTTTTGTTGCCCTTGCTGCCATGAGAATAAGTGTCTTAATCTTATCGTTTGTGATTAACTTATAGGCACTGTTCTACGTAATTTTTATATTTTCTTCCTTGATTGCGTTTTCTTAGTATAAGTTCCAAGTTTCAAGATTCGCTAATCCTCAATATAAGGTGATCGGCAGCATTGTAGGTTTTGGATGTTTTATTATATTTATTTTGATTTGATTTGATGGGAAATTTTGTATTAGATTATAATTTATAATTATAATTATAATAAGAAAATTAAACAACCCCTGTTGGACATGATTGCACCTAGTTGAGCTGAGCTTAATGATCAAACAGTGAAATTGCCCGAAAGCTCAAAACGACGACGACGACAACAATCAACCTCTCATTTCGTCCCCAGTGGCCTGAGAGAAAGCCTTGAACGACAAAGACACGCGGTCTCCGGTGGCCAAAACCTCTGTCATTACCCCTCTTCGCTTCCACCCGTTGCCTCCCAATCACAAGCACCGCCTTCTTCAATCGCCACCAACACTCTCTTCATCGAAGTTCATGTTGTAATCTTCACTGGCCATCTAAATTTACACTCACTTCTTTTGTAGCTTACACAATCTGGGAGCTCAGTAGCAAATCAAATCTGCGTGAGCGATAAGCTTCGTTTGGCAATGGCGCTTTCATCCTCTGACCTTCCGGCCATGTACTCGTTGCTTACCAATTCTATGAGCAGCGATCACTCAATCCGCAAACCTGCGGAAGACGCGCTCTCTCAATCGGAGAGTAGGCCTGGTTTCTGTTCCTGTCTCATGGTACCGTTATTCGATTCATTTATTGTTAGGGTTTGTGTTTGTGTGTGTGCGTTTTTCCCCCCTCCGAGTTCGCATTCATGTGTTTGCTTGACCGTATGTTTTCAAGTGTTTGGAACCTGAGTTTGTAGCATGTTGTGAACGGAACTGTAGGAAGTTATAACCGCAAAGGATTTAGCATCTCAAGCGGATGTGCGGTTGATGGCTTCGGTATATTTTAAAAATAGTATTAATCGCTACTGGAGGCGCCGGCGTGATTCCTCGTAAGCTTTTTGTTGCTTGATAGCTTTTGCTTTCAGTTTAAGCTATGTATGTCTTCTTGTGAAACCGAACGGAGGGAAGAGAAGTGAAATGCACTGTTCGGTTGTTAAGCAGTGGATAGTAATTTGGCATTCTCTGTTCAGGGGAATTACAAACGAGGAGAAAATACATCTTAGGCAAAAGTTGTTGTTGCACTTGAGGGAAGAGAATGATCAGGTGCTTCTCTAAACATCCTGTTGCTCTTTTTTAAATATTGCTTTTCCCTTTAATGGCGAGACTGAATATTTATATATGCTCGGGAAGGGGGAGTGTTTGGGAATAGTTTTATCTCTCACACTCGTGGGAGTGATTTGCTATGGGCCCTGCTTGTAAATTTTCTAGCGTGTTTCCTCCTCACCACTTGAATGGGAAGTTCATTAGGTTTTATAATCCTTGAAATGGTCTCATTAAATGATACATTAGTTCATATGTCCCTTTATTTGATAAAAGCAGTATTATTTGGTCACTCTATCATGTATAACCTCACCCAGTTTTGATTTTAGATGCATTGTATTGTGTCATAGTAGATGTCAGATTGAGGGTTGTAGCCTTTCTGAATCCCATCTGTAGCCCTTTTGTGTTTGATAGAAAATAATTTCCATGACATGATCATTGGTCAGTGATCTTTATGCATTTAGCTTCAGGCATTTATTTATTCTTGTTTCATTTTCTTATTGCAGATAGCTCAAATGTTGGCTGTGCTCATATCCAAAATTGCTCGGATTGATTACCCCAAAGAATGGTACTGTCATTACACTTTTATTTATTTTTAATGACAATTTAAGAATTAAAAATAACTAAATAATTGACTGTGACAAATCTCACCTTCTCTATGTCCAAGATTGTACATGCATGTGAGCTGGTTGTGCTAACTTTTATTAATAATTAATTATTTAGAATAAAAGTTACATTTTGTAAGGTTCATTTGAGGTGTGAAATATATGAGCTGCTGAGTGAATGTTAGTCTCTTCTCCTAGTGGCATATGGCTGTTGTAATTTGGAACCTGTAGGCAGTTATGAACATGGAAATGGTTTTTGAATTGTCATGGCTAAGATGGAAGAAATACCCAATCTGCATCCTCCAAGGCTAAGGAAGAAACTAAAATGAAAATGGTGGTAGGTTCTCTTATTGGTATGCATCAATGCGTATAAGGGTTCCTTAAGGTTATCCTCAATTGAAAAAAGGGACTGGAATTATTTGAAGATTAATAAGGAGGTAGAAATTCGAAACTATAAACAATAGAATTATTCCAGTAGCTGACTCAAAGGTTGACTTATGCTGAAAATTTCAGAGACTACTTGTAATCTGGATTTGAATGCTTGTGAAGCAAGCCATATATATTGATATGCTGATTTCATGACTTATCAGGCCAGATATTTTTTCTGTTTTAGCACATCAGCTGCAATCTGCAGATGTTCTTGCATCCCACCGAATCTTCATGATATTATTTAGGACATTAAAGGAATTGTCCACCAAGCGCCTAACTTCAGACCAAAGAAACTTTGCAGAGGTACGGTTCATTGTTTTAATTTTTGTTGTATTTGTATTTTATTCTTCTCTTCTCTCTTTTAGAACATCTTGTGTAAGTTGTCTCAACTTTATCCCTATCCTACACATTGCAAACCAGAGTAATTCCACCAAAGTTCTTTTTCTCTTCTTTTGTGATGGAATTCAGGAAGATAATATCCACTTTAGGTATGGCAACCTTTTCAATAATTTCCTTAGCAAGTCTAATTTCTCATATGCGAAAAAAAAAATGGTTCTTTTTGCTCTTTGTTTCTTGAAATTATGTACTTGGGGTATCTTCTGTTCCTTGTGGTCAGCCATACCAAATGCTGAGAATTACATGGCTCGCAGTGTACTATTGACAGTTTGCATTCTCAATAGAAGAATTTTACAGGAAGTTTGAATGAATTAAATCCGATTTGAGCAATTTGATATTGTTATAAACCCCAAAATCTCACATTTTGAAGGATTAAATTAAGTTACATGTGCCATTTAAAATTTTGATTGGCACATCTATCCAAGATTCAGATATGATAGACGGTGGATCAGTCAAGATTATTCCAGATAGTGATCCTGGTATTCATGGATATCAAGGAGCCAATTTTTAATTTCACAATTCATCACAATTTCTCGGCATAATGTGAAAACTGAAGACCTTGGCTGCATATGAAGATCTAAATTCACAAAAAATGCATGATTTTTTTTTTTTGACTTGTGGTTTTAGCATTTGAATACTATCTTGTTGTTGTATCAAAGAAGGGAACTAGCGCTATTGACAAGTGTTTAGACACTTAAATACAGTTCTTTGAGCTCTCATGGCCAGTTTGATATGGGGAAATGATTTTGGTGGAAGTAGAAGTGGAAATGGAAGTGAAAGTGGTGTTTAAAAGTATGTTTGGTATACAGATAGAAGTGAGATAAAATTTTTATTTATAACTCAACAATTTCCAAAAAAAATCAACTCAAAACTCTACAACAATCAATCCAAAAGAAAATTGCACAACTCCAGACAAGAAATCGAAGACCAGAAAGCCATAAATCAAAGAATTGAAGCAGATTGAAGAAGTGAAAGGGGGTGATCAAGGAAATTGAACATCGAACACGAATGGAGGGGAGACAGTAGATGACAGATGAAGGGACCAGCAGATGAATAAGGGGGAGGAGATTTGAAGAAGAAGAAAATCAAGCCTAGAAAGAGGAGAGACCAGAAGAGAAGCTTTGAAATGGAGAAGTGGTAGCAAGCATGATAAGAGAAGCTTTGAGATGGAGAAGTGCTAGCGAGCATGATGTGGGAGGGGGAGGCATGGGTGACATCGGACAGTCAAGAAGCAACCTATCAGATCTTGAAATCAAACCATGCTTGGAGGAAGATAAAACAAAAATTGTGCCTGAATATGGTTGCTGACAATTAATGGAGAGCTGTAGTGCTAGGGGTTTTTTCAGAGCTTGAAGCAAGGGCTAGAGATTTGGAATGTTGGTGAGCAACAACTTTGATGGCAGAGGCACCAATGTTGCCTCTGTTGCTGTCTTTCATTGGAACTAAAAGCATCGTCTTGAAGTAAGGGGAGAAGCTTGGAGGGCAAAGATGGCAAATGAGATAGGAAGTGAGAGAAGGAACCCAGTTCCGTGGGTATGAGGTGGGAATTGAGTTCCATCATTTTGTTTTTGGAAGTGGCTTCCTTAGAGAAGTGGATTCTAGTGTACCAAACATCCTATTTTTAGAGTTCCACTTCCACTCTACCCAACGGGCCATAGGTCTTTAGCACTTGCGCATTGCATGATGTAGTATATTTAGGACAAGTTTCCTCCTCATGAAGGCTATATGGCTCATGACAATATGAACTATTAGGGAGGCTATGCTCCACTTTATTTCCATAGCCCTCCTTAAGTGGTGGTGCCTTGGTGTTTCAGGATAGCTTTAAGTGTTTTTGGGTGTTCAGACTTCATAGTTTCCTGTGGAAAGGATGTTTATGCCTTATTCTAATGCGCACTTATTTTAATTTCAAGTGGTGGTGCACTTTTTTTCTTCAAATTTTTTAATAATTCTATTCTATGGATTTATATACTGGAGTGTAACCCTGTTCTTCCTATTGGTATCTATTGAATTTGAATTTCAAGTATTGAACGGGAAGTTCTATGCTGATCATGAGAGAATAACATTCAACCTATTATGCTCTGATAAAATTGGCAAGAAGATGGAAAAACAAATTATAAAAGAGTCCCTCTATCCAGTGTATGGTATTGAATGAAGTTTTATACTGGTGCTATGTTGAACTTTTTTGAAACTCTAGTGGTCAAGAAAGCATGGAGGATTTTGTGTGCACGTGCAAACATGTAAAAGCAAAATCTATTTGTGGGCAGTCTTCTCTAATGAACCTCTTATTTTATTGCAACTTGGCTTTGATGGTGTTTGTTTTTGCACATCTTGGATTCTCTGAGTCTTTGTTCACTTGTTTTCGCATTGTTTCATTCTGCATCAAAATGCTTCCATTAGTACAGACATGGATTTCCTGAGATTACTGTTTAGTAACTTACCACTTCTCAAAACAATAAAATATGACTGATGATTTCATCTGGCAGATATCATCTCATTTCTTTGATTATTGCTGGCACCTTTGGCAAAGTGATGTGCAAACAATATTACATGGCTTCTCCACTCTTTCCCAAAGCTATAATTCAAATGCTGGGGAGCAGCATCATGATGAGCTTTACCTTACTTGTGAGAGATGGTTGTTATGTTCAAAGATAATACGTCAACTAATAATTTCAGGATTTCAAAGCGATTCAAAGTGTTTTCAGGTAACCATCTATTTGTCATATGTCTCTTCCCTACAGCGTTTACTATGTCTCAAAGTTTGGATATTTTTCTTTTTTCCTTCTCATTATTGTTTTTATAAACAAAATTAATCAGTTGAAATGTGAGGGAACTTGACGCATGATACTTCTATTTTGTAGGAGGTTCGGCCTGTCAAGGAAGTTTCTCCTGTGCTCTTAAGCGCCCTTCAATCATTTCTTCCATACTGTGAGACCTTTATTTCTTATGCATGTGTCACTCTTCGTGTTTATGTTTTCATTAATAAGTACCCAAGTCTATAAAAAGAAAACGTGAATGAACATAAGCAGATGGAATTCCTTTTATCATTTTTAGCCACATTAATGTCTGGTATCTCAAGCTTTTGTTATTGTGGAATCAAAAACAACAAGTCTTGTCCTACTGAGTATTTTTTTTGGTTTTCCTCTATCCATCTTCATTGGACTAAAGGTTATTTGTTCCACCCTCCTCATCGGCACCTCCAACGACCTTCTTCATGCATGTCCCAAAGCATTTTAAATGATTTTCTACCCTTTTTAATAGATGCCATGCCAACTCTTTCTCATATATGATCATTATGAATCTTATCTCTTCTTGTATGCCCACATATGCATCTCAGCATTCTGATCTGTACTACCCAACTTTTATGTTCTTGTCTCTCTAAAGCCTAATATTCACTACTATATAACATAACCGATTTTATAATAGTTTCATAAAACTTCCCTTTAAGTTTACTAGGTACTGCTTGATTACAACTAATTTTTGTAGCCTTTTCTCCATTTGAACCACCCAGCTTGCATTCTATTTGAACCACCTAACTAATTTCACCATCATTTTGTATGATTGCTCTCAAATATTTAAACTTTGTCACTTGTGCTATGATTTAATCTCCCCATTTAACCTGGCTCTTGTCTGTGGTACATATATTTTATCTTGCTCTTGCTTAGTTGGAAATCTTTTGACTCCAGGGTCCTTCTCTATCATTCAAGTTTAGAGTTAATGTCCTCTCTTGATTGCGCAATGAGAACTATATTATCAACAAAAAGCATACATTTAAAGATTTTCTCTTGTATAAGCTCAATTAGAACATCTAAAACCAAGTCAAACAATTGTTGCCCATCCTTATAGGAAGGTCTTTTGTCTCACCTCTAGATGTTCTTAGACTAACTGTTGCCTCCTCATACATATCTTGTGTAATTTTGATACATGCAACGTTGTTGTGGAATCATCATTTCTAATTAAAGTTTTCATGCTTGTTATATGATGTTATAGATAAATTTTGCATGATTGGTATAAATTTTGGAGTTGATAATTAGAATTGCAGGGAAAGTAGAGAAATGTGAAATGTTTTCTAAATCATTAAAATGATGTTTTATAGAGGGCAACGAGCATTTTATAGTGTACGGCCAACCCTCTCCCTCTCCCCCTCTGTTCTGAAAACTTTTAGTATCTTGCATTTATCATGATGTTTTTGCACATCTGTCTTGAGTTTAGTGACCAGGAATACAGCAAATTGCTCCCCTTTATTTTCTTTATGAAAGAAAAAATTAACTTGCCCTTACAACAACAACAACAAATAGCCTTATCCCACTAGGAGGGTTTGGCTACATGGATTAAACAATGCATAGTGCTCTATTAACAACAAAATCTTTGGATATATTATTAACCAAAAAATCTCTTTCAAACTTGCCCTTACTTTCTGTATATTTGTTTTAGAAAAGTATGGCTGCCCTCATACTCATTGGACCTTTCCCTTGTTTGCAGATTCATCTTTTGAAAAGGAATATCCAAAATTTTGGGAATTTACAAAAAGGGCTTGTACCAAATTGATGAAAATCTTAGTTTCCTTTCAGGGCAGACATCCTTACTCATTTGGTGATAAACTTGTGCTTTCACCTGTTGTGGATTTCTGTTTAAAGAAGATAACAGATCCTGAGCCATATCTATTATCATTTGAACAATTTCTTATTCAATGTATGGTGATGGTGAAGAACATGCTGGAATGTAAAGAATACAAGCCAACTCTTACTGGTCGGGTTATGGATGCAAATGGAATTACCTTAGAGCAGATGAAGAAAAATATTTCCAGTATGGTTGGTGGTGTTTTGACTTCCCTTCTACCCAATGAGCGGATAGTCCTCCTTTGTAACGTATTGATAAGAAGGTAGCATTCACTTCTTTGCTCCTTCTTGGGTTGTTTATTTACCAGTGTATGCCAGATTTTCTCACTGACTGGGGTGTAAAGTTGTGCCATACATGACCTAATAATACATAGTAGTTCATTGCAATTAGAACCTATGGGAAGAATTTTGTTTTAATCACGGAAAGAAGGCTCTCTTTTTAACTAACATTTAGAGCTTCATGTCTGCTAGAGTGTGCAACAATTGTTCTTTGATGGAACTAAACATATCTGGGAAATCATTTTTGTCTCCCAGGAATGTGCATATGAAGAGTTACTGGTTTATGTAAAAGTTGATTCTTACTCAAGTCCTGATGAGATTAAGATAAGTAGGGGCACCAAAGTCATGGGATTGAAACAATCTGTGTTGAGACAATGTAGTATGACAGTTACTTCCCTACCTAAATAATGATAGAAAATAAGATATTTGGAAATGTAATAAAATTGTACGCCTTATCTATTGCTCCATGATATTGTTGTGATGAAGATGATGTTGCCAATATACATTTTCAATCAGAAGTCCTAAAAAACTAAAAGTTATGAGAAGTTCCTAATACAAGGGTTTAGGGGAGTTCATTAATTGTTCATTTTTTTTCCTTGCCAACAGGTATTTTGTTCTAACAGCAAGTGATTTGGAGGAATGGTATCATAACCCTGAGTCTTTTCATCACGAGCAGGATATGGTTCAGTGGACAGAAAAATTGAGGCCATGTGCTGAAGCTTTGTACATCGTATTGTTTGAAAATAATAGCCAAGTAGGTGGCACTTAACATCACAGGTTATCTTGTATTAATTCATTTGTTCAGATGCTTCAATGTGACTAGGTGATTAATGTGTGGATGTGTGAATGTGACTGTTACTTTTAGTTGCTAGGTCCTGTTGTAGTTTCTCTTCTTCAAGAGGCTATGAATAGTTGCTCAACTTCGGTGACAGAAATTACTCCAGGGTTGCTTCTTAAAGATGCTGCTTATGGTGCTGCTGCTTATGTTTATTATGAGCTTTCAAACTACCTGAGCTTCAAAGACTGGTACTTCCTATGCTATGATGCCCTTGTTTCAGTTGGTTCATAATTGGAAGAAGGTGAAAATATTATAACTCAGACCAATTTACACATAAAGGGGCAATGCCCCCTGTACAAAGAGATGGGCACTGTTTGAAATTTGGGGTGCTAAGATTCCTATAAACTGTTCAAAATGATGGCAGTTTTCTTACATTTGTCATTCTTTACTATAGAATCTCTGGGGTTTATTGGCATGAATATCTACTCAACGGGAGCATTGTTGGTGTTATTGAACAACTTTCGTACATACAGGAAAAAGAAATTTGCTCGGGCACTTCCTTTATTATTCAATTTCAGGATATGTATAGTAATGCTTTGTTAATTGTAACTTAGTATGTAAGAGTTATTTTTAGGTTCATGAGCTTCTTCTGGTGGTGGTTGTTAACTTTATGTTTAGGTTTATCTCTGGTGAACGGATAATTCAGCATCATAATTTATTAGTGTTCTTTTTATATCCTTAAACGTAATATTTGCAGGTTTAATGGTGCATTATCTCTTGAACTATCAAATGACCATCCAAACATGCGGATTATCCATCGTAAAGTTGCTCTAATTTTAGGACAGTGGGTTTCTGAGGTAAATCCCATATTGAGCACTTGAGTTTCATAGTGAATGAGCTTGTATATTTTCATGGATCAATTTTACAGCAGCTTTGATAAGATTCACTCTTTCATGTCTTAAGGATAGAGATTTAAAACCTAAACATGTTACACACACAGTTCTAATGTAAATATTACATTTTATTTAACAATGTAAATACTACTACATTGCTGTACTGTTTATACTTTTAAATCTTCCAATGATCAATGAGTTCAATCTGTTGTGCCTATACAATGGTGTGTATCTAAATTTTAAATAAGCTTTTTATACTTACTATATTGTGACTATTATATTCTTCTCAGGTTAAAGATGATACGAAAAGACCTGTCTACTGTGTGCTAATCAGATTATTGCAGGGCAAAGATTTGTCTGTCAGAGTATGTTGGCATGTTGCATGGTTTTTCATTCCAATGAAAAAATATTCATTAGCCTTGAGTTTTAGCATATTTGCATCTTGTTATTATGTTTCTAACTAATCACATGCATAATTTGTTTTAGCTTGCAGCATGTCGCTCCTTGTGCTTACATATAGAGGATGCAAACTTTTCAGAGAGGGAGTTTGTTGATCTACTTCCAATATGTTGGGACTCATGTTTCAAGTTATTTGATGAAGTCCAGGAATTTGACTCCAAGGTAAAATCTTCCTTTCTGCAATGTAAAGCATGTACTGGAAGGGTGATGGGAAGTCTTCCTTTAGAAATGGTTTTACGTTAGCTGTAATATGGCTTGAGGAATAAAATAGATTCTCTCAGTTGACAGTTTTTCAATTTTGATATCTGTTGCATGATTTTTTAAAATGCAAAACAAGGGAGGCTTCTATATGCATATTTTCATGGTAAAAAATCCTATCTGCTTGATGCAGTTCCCCCCTTATGTTGTTAGTAATTTGGACTTTTAAACTGCTATATGTGGAAGGCTTCAATTTGCATATATTCTGCAGCAAAAAGCCTATCTGCTTGATGCAGTTACCCCCTAATTTTATTAGTTATTTAGATATAAGGGAAGGTCAGTAACAACAGACTAATTTATTTTAACTACTCCTTGTGCTTTCAATTACTTTACTAGAATCAATGAATGACAGTTAACTCATTTAAAATGAAAAAATTTTCTTACTTTACCCTGTTAAAAATAGGAAATGAGAAATATAAAGTATATGATGAGTCATAAAATTAAATTTGTAATAAAAGTAAAATTAGAGATTGATAATAAATAACCCTCCATGTGCCTTATGTTGAGGATAAAATTCTTCTAGAAGGTGCCCTATAATAAGGACCGGAGGGAGAATCAATTTTTTTTAATGGTGAATTGTATTTCTCATTATTCTTTTATTATTTCTCCAGGTTCAAGTTTTGAATTTGATCTCTGTCGTCATTGGACATATCAGTGAAGTTATTCCATTTCCAAGCAATTTGGTGCAATTTTTTCAAAAGGTAACACGCCAGTAATTTGCTGTTAACAACAGGCTTCATGATAGCCTTTTCTGGTTACTTAGAGTCATTCAAGGGGGAGATGAAATAATAGAGTGGACCTTAGAATAAGCATTATTCACAAGTTGTTCAGCTCATTGAAATTCAGTTTTCACACTGTTAACGTTCTAATGACAACAGAATAAATATAATTAAGCTTCAATCACAATTGAAGTGCATTTAATCCATTGCTCTGATGCTTTTGTTCTAACAAGGTTTGGGAGGAATCTTCTGGTGAAAGCTTACTGCAGATTCAACTTCTTATTGCTCTGCGTAACTTTGTGATTGCACTTGGCTACCAGTCACCAATTTGCTATAACATATTACTCTCCATTCTTGATCATGGAATTGATATTAATAGTCCAGATGAACTCAATCTTCTAGAGGATAGCATGCTGGTAATCCTGCTGTCTCTTTATGCTCGTTAAATGGATTCTGTTCTGTGGGAGTTTACGTAATGAAAGTATAATAACCAAATAATCTTTCAGTTATGGGAGGCCACTCTTTCTCATGCTCCTTCAATGGTTCCTCAACTATTATCATATTTTTCACGCCTTGTAGACATCATGGAAAGAAGCTTTGAACATTTGCAGGTTGGATTTAGCTCCATTATATTTATCTTATTGCATAGTCAATGTTTGATTGAGAAAATTAGCATGAGCTGGTGCCACTGCCCACTATGTTGAGGTAGTCATTTGAAGGCCTCATTTTGCCTAATTGGTTTGGGGTGATGAGTTATAAAGTGTTCTGCTTAAAATCTCATAATAATGTTCAAATTATGACATGCTAGCTTCATTCTATTTATCCTTCCTCTTGCCTACCACCTCCTTTTCTCTGAATTACGTTGCACTACATTTTAGATCAGAGAAATTGCACAGCAAATATAATGTAATTGAATCTTGCATTTGGAGCTGGTCTATGTGATTAAGGACACTATTATGTGAAATATTTCTTTATGAGTACTTATTATCAGAAAGTAAAAGAAATCATTGTTAGCTGCCATATATGGAAACTAATGCTGCTACCTTTCAGTTCCCAGAAATTTGACTGTTATTGAGATGGTTATGCACTCTGCACGTGTGTCTAATCATTTAATGCATCGATTTGTGGAGAAGTATCATCTCAGCTGGTTCTTTGTGATTTATCCAATGACTTGCTTTGGACGTGATTTATGACCATCCAGTTACTATGATCCCTTTGTAATATTATTTTCTTTATTTGAATTGCAGCTCAAGTTACCCTTAATGGCCTGTTGGTTGTTTCATTCTTTTCATGCTTTTGTTTTATTTATATTTTGCATCTAAATGTAATATTCTATATATAACATACAAACCCTAACGAGTCATACAATTCGTTAAGTTATAAACAATGTGTCTTATTTCTTAGAATCCATGCAATGCTAAGGATCTGCACTAGTTATATTATCATCATTATCTGTTGAATTGCAGGTTTCTGTGAACATAATTGAAGATTACATTATTTTGGGTGGAAGTGAATTTCTGAGCGTCCATGCTTCAAACATTGCTAAAATTCTTGATCTAATTGTTGGGAATGTTAATGACAGAGGTTTACTTGCAGTCCTTCCTGTGATTGACCTTTTAGTACAGGTAATTTTTTTTCAAACCTTACAGAGGTTAGCGATACCAAAAACAACTGGATTTTGCTTATATTTGGAATTTGGAGAAACTGCCTCCTTACTGGTTGACTATATGACAATGATGACAGCATGCTTAATCTTTTATTGAGGATGTATGTGGAAAGAGTCTCAAAACCTGATAAAAGTTAGTATCTTATGGATGCACATGTTGTAGAGACTGGGAACTATGAGATATTGAACATTGCCTGACACTGGCTTGAATCAGAACATGGAAAACTGAACGTCAAATGAAAAGCAGCCAAAACAAAAACAAGTTATGGTTTCTGCTAATCCGATACTGGTTGGAGTAGCAGCTGAATTTTCATGGAGATTCAGATTAAAAGAAGGGAAAGAGGTTGAGAAATAAAAATAAAACAAAAGGAAAGAAAAGACTTTGCAACCCATGTTTAACCAAAATGGATAAACTGTGGATGTTTCTGCAAGTTTGGCGTTTAAGTATCTCTCACTTTCATTGCAGCATCTATTCTTTTTCCAAGCGGTCCAATTTTGAAATTCAAACGCTTCAATTACTTGGGACTGATCATGTCTTGCATTTCGAAGATTAGCCATGCTCTAAAATGACTTGAGTAGCTAGATGATTTGAGCGCTTGCGGTAAAATGAAAGAAATGGAAATAATGCTAGTCATAACAACTCCTACTGTTTTTTCAAGCTCTGCATTTGAATTTTGCTTTCACATGCCCTGGTTTAAGTACTATCTTACGGTCAATTTACTTAGCTTTTTAGTCACTGGGTATTTTATTCTTGAACAATTAGGACCACCTGGGATGTTTAAAAACTCAATCACTGCTTTTCTTTGGATTAGAATCAGACTTTTTGGTGGACCTAACTGAAGTATATGTTATGTGTAGTTTTGACTTCAAATTGGAGCTTAAAACTTGGTCATTACTCTAATACAATGTGTTTATTTAGAGTTAAAAATAATTTTTTTTCTTGTGTCAAATTTTTTATATGTAAGATTGTCCTTTACTATCCTTGGTCTTATGAGTTGGATGATAGTTATTTAGCATTTTTTTTAACTGTATCTTTATGTATATTTGTAAAAATCCTAGAAACGCATATGCTAATTTATTTTTGCTATTTACAGTGTTTCCCCATGGAAGTACCGCCACTTATTAGCAGTACTTTACAAGTAAGTATAGTTCCATGCTCAACTTTAAGCTATTTAATATGTCAAATTCTGAGCCTTGCTCAATAATTATTTCATATTTGCTATCTGGGAGACTTTGCTTAAAATTTTGTATCTCCTTATTGTTTCTAGAAACTAATCATCATATGTTTGAGTGGAGGAGATGATCATGATCCTTCTAAAGCATCTGTTAAAGCGTCTTCAGCTGCCATCCTGGCAAGGATTTTGATAATGAATACAAGTTCACTTGCCCAGTTAACATCAGATCCATCAACCTTATTGTTCCTCCAGACAGCAGGAGTCCCAGTCCAAGAAAATATACTTCTTTGCCTTGTTGACATATGGCTTGACAAGGTTGGTGAAGTCTTCAACTCATGCGTGTGCTTCTCATGTTTGTCATTTGCGATTATTTTTCATTATATGTCTAGGCTGTGCTTGACTCAAAATTGCATTTAATACACTGTAACTTTGAAATGGTCTGTATTTACTGGTGATTTTTCATGTGTCAGTTTTCTTGAATTATAGTTAATGTAGGAAGCTTACTCTAAAAGTTTCACTTTTAAAATTTGTAATTAGCTCATGGCTTACTTTAGGTTCACTTTGCTTTGTTTTTGTTACATGTCCATTTTGTTCAAACCAATACCTGGCTACAGTTTTTTTTTTTTTACTTGGTCTTAACTCTTAATCAAGAGAGTCTGATGTTGATTGGCATGATCTGTTTCATTCTTTATTTATTTTTATTTTTGTCAGTTACATTAGGAGGATTTGAATCTTGACTTCTATCCACATCCCATCCCCTTTTTATCATTTGAGTTCAATCTCATGTAGTGTTGTTTGCTTTACTTAAAGTCTTAATCATGTACATTATTTGCAGGTAGATAACGTTTCATCCATTCAGAGGAAGACATTTGGCTTAGCCCTTTCACTGATTCTGACATTGAGATTGCCTCAAGTCCTTGACAAACTTGATCAAATATTGAGGTATTTCACCCTTTTCTTATGGTATTATGGCCAGGGGCATCATCATGCTTTGTCCAAGATCCGTCGGCCAATCTTAGGGCTCTAATCCTCCACATTGGCTTGATGTGTTTAGGATTTTATCCCATGACATTTGGGTGCATGAGACAGACCCATATGTTAGAATATGGGGCAATTGCTTCCACAAAGAGAAAATTACGTAGTGTCCCTAAAAATTTCATTTGCCCCTATAAAATTTCACTTGTCCCTTGGCCCCTAAAAAAATATTTGACCAAAAAGCTTATTTATATGTTATATCCTTAAATAACAATAGTTTTTAAATGGAGGAAGTATTAATGTAGAAAATAACTCTCTTTAAATGTTTTAGTTGAAAAATTCATTGCAGTAATTTCACTAATAGACAAAAGAAATAAATAATATTTAAATTGAAAAATTTATCACAGTAATTTCACTAATAGACAAAAAGAAATAAATAAGTTTTATTTAATAAAAATCAAAGGATTACGATTCTAATGATAATTAAGTTTTATTTAACAAAAATCAAAGGATTATGATTCTAACGATAATGTTTATTGTATTGCTTTCAATTAATTATTACATTTGTTTTATGTTATTATAATTTTATGTCTTATATATTGTTTCTTTAGTATTTAGTTTTAATAAGTTTTACCTTTAATGCAATTTAATAAATATTTGAATTATATACCTTTTTTTTAAATAATATTGATATTTAAGTTTAAATCTCGCCTCCACACCATTGAACATATATCTCTTTTGTAAGTATCGAATGACGCCTTTATATGTTGTCTCACGCAGCGTTTGCACTAGTGTAATTTTGGGCGGGAATGATGACTTGACCGAGGAAGAGTCAAGGTTTGAAGTCTAATGTTTTATTTACATTTTATCTTTTGTTAGATTGACGACTTATACTTTGCATAGAATCTAATATGAGCTGTACTGTTCATGACCTATGAATAGTGTAGTTTTCTGTAAATTTTATATTATATGTTGATATTAATGGTCGGTACTTAGAAGCAAGTTTGTTATCATCAGTGTTCTATCCTGTCTTGGTTGAATTTATTTCAAGGGAGAATTACCAACAAGTTTCACACAGGGAAATTAATTATTGCAAGGTCTATTGACAACTGAACTAAATTGCATTGATAATTGGTTGTGTTATCAATACAGTTTATTTTAGTTGTCAATGAGTAATTAATTTCCTTATATAGGACTTCGATGTAATTCTTCTTTTTTTGTTTTAAAGGCTGAAAGCTACAAACTCCTTTAGAAACTTAGTTTAAGGGAAATAATTGCAGGTTAAGTAGGCATAGATCACCTGATTAAATTGTAGTTACTTATTTCTGTTCTTATTAACAGCGGAGACATGAGCTCTAACGCAGCTCCTCACGAGGGCAGTATACCTAGTAAAGAAATCAGAAAGAGACAGGTACGATATTTATGAGAACCGTTTAGAAATTCCTATGTGGAGTGAAAAAATAATTATATATGTGTGTATTTTGGGAATTTCTAGATCAAAATTTCAGACCCTGTAAATCACATTTCACTGGAGAACTCTGTGCGAGAAAATCTGCAGACATGTGCCACTATTCATGGAGAATCTTTTCATGCTGCTATGAGTAGCATACATCCATCCGCATTTGCACAGTTGAAGCAGGCATTAAAGATGCCATAGTAGGGTGTGACATTTAGTTGTCGTCGTCCAGCAGTCGCATGTTGAAGCTCTCTGCTAGCTCATTAGATCGATACTGTTACAGGTACTCCTTGTAAGAACCACATTTTACAAATGTCAGTGAAGCTACCTAATTACGTAATTCTTTTTTTTTTTAATTAGAAAAAAAATGATGATATTGAAAAAATCATTTTACAAATCGACCCATTCTTGCAATGATAAAATAACTTCCAAGTGATGGGGATTTGTGAGTTATAACAATCAATCTGAAAAGTTCCCCCCCCCCGGGGGGCGGGGGGCGGTTAATTGCTGTGATTACCATGTTTGCAATAAGTTCTTTTGTCAGATATATAGTAGATAGCTGGCAACTAGCAATGTTTTTTCAGATATATAGTAGATAGCTGGCAATAGCAATGTTTTTCAGATATATAGTAGATAGCTGGCAACTAGCAATGTAACACATATATATGCTATTTCAGGGTGATGTTGAAGCTTTTGATACTTAGGCTTTGGTGACTTTCAGGCTACTGTGTTCAGAACGGCTTCCAATTCTTTTTCCCATTAATATTTTGTATTCATTTGTGCCAGTTGGCTGCGTGACATTGTGTAAATAGCATGCTGTTCCTTTAGCAAAAGGGGCCAGCTTTGAGTCCGGTATTTCCCCCCCCCCCCCTCTTTTCAGTCAACATAGGGAAGGTGAAATGCCCAGGTCGTGTTGTGAACATATGCCAGTATGAGTGATGGGTTTGATGGGCAAATTATGTAATGCAAGTTCCATTCTTTGTGGCTGCATACAATGCGGCTAGTTTTCCCCCTCTTGGTCTTGTTACTTTTAAATTATGAAAAATAGAAAATTTACCCAGCAATGATAGGGATGTTTCAATAAGAAAAACGTGTAAAAAGAAAAGGAAATGCTATAAAAAGATAGAACACAAGTTGCATATAAATCAGAGTGTGTCTGGATTCCTGTTGGTCAAAATTGATGTTTGGTAGAATTTATTCTACAAATTTACTTTCGGGCACAATTAAAAACTAAAATTGGCCGCAATTGACGTAGGTTAAAAACTTAAAAAGTTAGGTATATGTCGTTTCTTTCCTTGCTATATAGCCTTGGACTTCAACATGATTTTCTTTTTTTTTTTTTTGAAAAGGTAAAGTTGTTTGGCTTTCAAGTTTTTAACTGTAATTTTGGACTTGACATAATTTAGGCTTTTAACACCCAACATGTTTCCCAAATGGGCACCGATTCAATGAGACAAAGTTAACTTGTATATTTATGCTCACCTGAAAAAAAAAAAAAAAAAAAAGTAATTGCTACCTGTGCTTATTAGTTCTCATCTGTGAGTGAGAATAAACTAAAATAAAACGGAAGATAAGCAGTAGTAATTGGGTTGTTTAGAAATCCATGGGAATGATCATGTCAACGTACTCCAGACTCCAATTATTTATATGAAAATGTCTTCTAGAATATTTCCTTGATCTAAATTATGAAGTGCTGGATTAAAACATCAAATGATTATTTTGCTCAGCTAGAATCCTTAGATGTTTTTAGCACTGTCTTAAGTAGGGGCAGTAATCTTGTCGGACTATATAAGTCTAAAAAATTTTGGAACCAAACTTGAGAGTTTAAAAAAAAAAAAAAACTTTAAACTTATTTGGGCTAACCCAATAAAGTTTGAAAAAATTCGATCCAAGCGCGAAATGGAATGGGTTTAACTGGAATACTCTCTCTCTCTCTGTTTTTTTTTTTTTTATTCTGTTCGGGTGGTTCAACACAGTGGGAGTTACTTTGTTCTTATATATATATATATATATATATAACGAAGAGGATTTGAAGGTTATTCTAGAACATGGAACATGGTTGCTTCAAGGTTTTTCTTTATCAGTTCATCCATGGAAGGCAATTTGCGATTGCAAGTGTCTTCTTCAATAAGTTTTCTGTTTGGATTAAAGATTTCGATCTGCCGCGTGACCATTACACAAAAGACACTGCAAGGTTTCTTGGCAACATGATAGGTGTTTTCCAATAGTTTGATGAGTCAAGTGCTGTTCTTAATAATGGTCTACGATTTCAAGTTCCTTTATCTGAATACCTAGAGGTTTCTAAGTTTCGTCAGTTGCACTTACAAAATGGAGAGACAACTGAGATTTCTTTCATGTTGGAGAATGTTGGCCGACTCTGTTCAACATGCTTCACCGTTGGTCATCTTTCTCAACACTGTTCCAAGTCGGTTAGTAATTTTTCACCGACTCTGTTCAAGATGCATGCAAGTGGACCCACCTCTGTGCACTTAATTTTTTATGGTTGTATGTATGTTTTCAAAAAAGGGTCCAAAGGTGTTATTGTTGAACCTATTTTAATAAAACCCAGTTCAGCCTCCCCCACGTCTGATGTTTCGCGTAGACATTCTTTTACTTCTAACACAGTATTGTTATGTGGAAGCTTGCATGATGAGAATGTGCTGGCCCCTTCCAGTAGTTCCACAAGTGTTGACATGCATGGGGCTTCAGGCTTTTCTTGCTGTCGAAAGAGAAAAGCATTAGAATTCATGGACGGCTCAGATTTGCTTCGGATTAAAAGATCTAAATCACGTCCAAAAACTCAATTTCCTGTATTTGATAATAATTTTTGCCAAAAAAACCTCACAGGTGCTTCGTTCTCAAAATTATTAAGGTATTTTATTAACAGTTGGCGGCTCACTCAACTCAGTAACAAGTTTCCCTCATAACATGTAAAAGCTCCTAATTATCCATCATCTCTACCATGACAATTATGGCAGAGTATCGCCAACTCTGCGATGAGCATATTATGACTACATGAATGTTTCTGGTCATGATGGAAGATGCCTGAATTTAGCTCCTATAGAAAATGGGTCCATTCCACAAGCTTATCACTTCTATAGGGCTACCACCTACTTCGGTGCTTTCTAACAACCACTTAAGAGTTTGTTGATACTGGGTTTGTTGAAGCTTCACGAGCGTCTACTATTCGACGCAAGCGCAGCCTTGCTCTGTTTCTTTCTGCAGAAATAGAGCAACTTTCTGGAGAAGGTTTTGACGAGGTTTCCTTTAAAATACCTCGTTCCTATTCATGATTAGGATGAGGGACTTCATGTTTAGCAATTGCACGAAGGTCCTTAATCTTGAGCTGCCTGTTTCTGGTCTTTGTTTTCATTCAGGTTTCTTTTGTCTGTGTGTTAGACTTAAGCTACCTTCTACTTGTTCTGATCGATGGCAGTCCTTTCTTCCCGTGACTACTACATGCATTGCTGCGGGATTTCAAATCCTACAGGAGAGTTTTCATAAAGTTGACTGAGTTTCAACTCACTCTGTTGCTCGCGAAGCTTCGAAAAGATGTTAAGATGTGACTTTTGCAACTAGTTCATGCAGTCTTTTGCGCTGGCAAATATTCACGTCATCTGGCAATTTTTGTTGAAGATATATTGTTTTTTGTCTTTCGGGTGTTCGTTTTTTGTTCTTGTTCTCAGGGTTTTTTGGTTTCTCTCTGTCATGTTTTCTTGTGTTCTCTTGTAATCTTTTTGTCTTGTTTTTGTTGTGCCTGTTGTTTCCTTGAGTCTCTGCCGAAATTGTAGTTTTGCTTTTTGGCTGTAGCCATTTTCGTTTTATTTGTTTTGATAAAATTGTCTTTTCTTCCAAAAGAAAAAGCCGCTTTAAAAGGACAAGGTAGATTCAGATGATTTCATTTATAGCCTTAAAAAATAAATAACATAGCTAACATCTAAAATAAAGATGTCAATAATAAAAGTAAAGTTGGAAGCATAGTTATCATATAATAACAAATACACTTCTTATAACAATTGAAAAAAATATATTTACATATCCTTAGTCTTATTTAATTTTGAATCAAATGCCTGTAATTTATTTTATTTTAGTTAGACTCTTGTAATTTAATCAATTAAATAAATTAATTTCTAAAAGTTAAAATTATTAACAAATGATTAAATTTACCAAAATCAATTTTTTTTGGAGTTCATAAAAAATTGATTTAATACTTTTGGCCAAAAATAATTAATTTAATACAATACATATATTTTTATTAATTTTTTAATGAAAATTATATAGAAGACAGCCTTATCGTATAAACTTCGAGCTGTAAAAATTATATAATTAATTGTAAAGTTATATAATCTTCAGTGGAAATATGAAAGTTAATTTTATTTTTAAACGAAAAAATTCAGAAATTTTAACATTGAGGAATTAAAAAATATATCAATTCAAACTATAAAAGTCCAATTAAAAGAAAATAAACTACAAAGATCTACCTCAAAATTGAAAATAAAATATTCCCCCACAATGATTTTAACTTAAATATTAACATAATTAGTCATAACTTCAGTTTAACTATGTAATAACGTTTAACAACTTCAATTTAAGTTATACGCTTTATGCTTATGAAGTTATAAGGTCAAAAATTAAATCCCACAAAAAATTGATATTAATTTATCAATTATCCATTTCAATAAAATTTGTCTTTCTCCCTGCCAAAAAGTGAAGAACCAAATTTAAATTTTTACAAAAAGGGGATTGCTACATCCAGACAAGAATGTTTTAAATCATAAATTGTTGCATGTAATGAGATTTATAGTATCATATAGTGCTTCAGATCTGAGATTGTTACATGTAGACTGGGATCGTTTTAAAACAAGATTAGAAACCACCCAAAAGTTGAAAAATAAATTTCCTGGAGCACTAAATCTTAGAAACAAGTTTTGAAACCACCCAGAAGTTAAAAATATATTTGAAAGCTAATATATTCCCAGTTAAAAAAGTCAACATATTTGTCAGCACAATATTTTATATATATATGTGGAGCGCGCGCGCGCACGTGGGATGATTTAAACGAACCATTCAATCAGACCAAGATGTTGTTATAATGAAGAAATCATGTGGCTCAAAAATTGGCATTTAGTCAAAAGGAAGACTTCTTTTGGCAACACTCCTATAACTATACATTGTAAATTGGTTGCACTCAAATTAGGAGTATGACATTAACTTAAAAAAGAAAAAAGAAATACTCATTCAAATGGCTCTAGAAACCAAATTGAGAATCGATGGACAATAAATTGTTGAACTTACAATTTAGAAACCACCACCACTCTCGTTAATACAAGAGCACATGACAGTCAATGGATCAGGTATTGAAAAAAGACCAACACGATTTTACGTTTATGGAAAAAAAAAAGGGAGGAAAAACCATTTAGGCCTCAGATTAGCATTTCGGCACATTCCTCATCGCAACGACAACCCATGTCTAAAAACATGGTGCGCAGATTGTTGCCGCAGCTCATGCCACAATAGTGTCATCATCAGCCAAAATATGTTGTATGCCCCAACTAGAAGATACATTTCGTAAGCACCTTTATTTATAAATATATTGCATATATTTATTCCAGCATAAAAATCATGCCTCCCTACAAATTACCAACTGCAACTACAAATTCAAAGCACCAGGATTACATATCTATCTGCCAAAATGAGTAATGGAAGTGCTGCTAAATAGAGAAGGCACTACTTAGCTTTAGATTACTGATTTTACAATAAGAGCATAAGGACATGTAATTTCCAAACATGATTTTTTTGAAAAAAAAAATTGAGATATTTCTAAAGCAGCAATCAAACAAGCTCTTAGCTTCACATGCAACTACACTTTTATACTCCTCAAGCAGAAAGCATAAAGTGCAATTAGAATGCACATCTGGAAATTTCTATCAAGAATCTGTCTGACCACTACATTAAAATCATATCTGAACAGGTATATTTCGGTGAATAATGTAACAAAATTGAAAAAGGTCGGGAAAGAAATAGACAAGGGTTCAAGTGGCTCATCATTCTTGGGCTGTAGCACCGTTTGTTGTCTCCATCGGATCAGCTTCACCTGACTCATCTGCCTTGTCACCCTTTTTCCCTGTAAAAAGCCAAGCAGTTAGATATAAACAACTGCACACTCTATGGATCATACAAGACGCAATATATACAAGCATATGATGAAACTGTGTCATTTAGATTTGGATTTTCAGTCTACCTTTCTTCTTCTTTCCACCACCCTTCTTCTTTGTCTTTGTGCCCAAGGACAGCCATGCCTTTATTTCAGGATCATCTATCGTCTTTGTGGGCTGCAATTCTTGGAGAGCATGAGATGTGATCCGGTCCGAACCATTTGGCATTAGCAAGACTGTGAATTTGATGTGAGCAACATAATCACCTGTAAAACCACAAAAATAATATGGCACATAAGCATGCTGCAAGCAAATCAAAAAAGCATGAGAAATCTAATAGTGCCACGGGCAAAAAAATTTACCAGGTTTTTCATGAAGAACTGGATATGGCTGCAATAGGTCATGATTCACACATTCCACTAGACCCAGACGAGCTCTTTTCTCTTCCAGAGCCCTGATATTTAAAAGGTCGGGGAAAACAATTTCAAGGGATTTGAAGAAAATTCATATAAAGACATGTCAATTCAAACGCCATCTTAGAACTGGCCTAGTTACCTAGCCGTGAATGGCATGATTGGAAACTTTTGACTTATTTCACTGAAAATGAACCTAGATGTTTTCATCTTCAAGTGATAATTCTTGTCCACAGCTCTCTTATAAATGGTTGTCTGCTTCTCATCCAACAGCTTAGGCTGCAAATGATAAAACTTTTCACTCCATGATTCATAAGAAACTACACCATACTGGTAAATAAAAATGACAATTAACCTACCTTGCCCTCTCCTGTGCTAGCTACTATATCAATTGCATAAACTTCATTTTCCTCAAACTCTGCATCATCAACTCTTGTTTCTGGATTAGACACACTCAGGACAACCTTGTTCCCATCTATCACAAACTGCTTCATTTGGTGGCTAAGAACCCCTTCAACAATTTTACAATCATAGACAGCAGCAACCTTTTGAATTGCTTCAGTAACATCCTTGTTCTGTCAGGGAAGAATTTGAAAAGTCTATTATAAACATTTCAGTTCAATGGTTAACCGGAATACCACAAAGATTGAAATTCAAATCCATCTGAAAGAGAAAAGGCATTATTTTAAGATTGTACTATATTGGCTGAAATAGACAACCTCACTGACAATATAATAATCAGCATAATCATAGATACTCTTCAGCCAATTCTCATTTAGGCAACAGGGAAAGGAGGAAACCAATAAAGTATTGATCACCTCGGCAAAGTTGCCACTATGACAGCTTCAACAAAGACACTCTAAGATTCTACATATGCACCAGTAAAACAGAAAATGTTGCAAGTTATTGCACAGCTAAAAATGACCGCATGTGGTAGTTTCACTACAGAAAAGAGCATCACATAGGGGGAGAAACAGCAACTTCAGAGACGCAATCCTTGGAAAGCTGGACTCCAGAAGATTGTATAAATTGCTTGGCCATCACAAACTACAAAAATTCTGGGGTAGTAGATTGCATTTTGCAGCATCAAAACCCTATCAGAGTAACTATGACATAAGCCTCACTTGGACAACAGTCCATAGCTTTTCATGAGTTCATCATCTAGGGTCATAAATAATGTGGTGAAGGTTCTAATTCAACCTGCACATACTCTAAACCATTGTTCGAAGGGACATGAGGCTAGGCCAAAAAGTGCAAAGTAAATAATATCCCAACTTAGCAAGCAAAAACATAATTGCACAAGTTACATTTGGACTTCTAGAACAATATTGGACACAAGAATCATTCATGACAGCACTTACTCCAATAGCTATCTGAACATGAATAATACAGCTCTGGCATGCTACTCCTATAATTGGGAAGTCTGTTAACAAAGATCTCTATCAGTGTGACTATGACAATGAAGCTTCACCGGTGTTTAACAACCATAGCTCATCCAAGGTTTCATCATTTAGAGATAAAAATCAACAGAAAAGGGGAGGAAGGGATCTCTCCAGACAGTTCCCATGATGGGATATTAAAACACACGCAGGACCAGAAAAGCGAGTGGATGCTGAGACATGCCACAGCATTAAACATGACTCAACAGATCAAGGTCATGAGTAAATAAACTAGCAATTCAACAGAATACAAGAAAGAACCAGTCAAGGCAATCGGTGACTTTGAGATAGATAACAGTAAAGAATATCTGCAACGGCAAAGAAATCCAAGTATCCAACCATGTTTTTAATCACGCGACAGAGGTTGGATATAGTGTTTCAAATACTGCATTTGCTTTCAAGAACGACTTCGAGACAATCTTAAGAATGACTTTTAAGATCGAATAGAATTATGTAATAGGATATAAACAAATTCATGTCATAAAAATGCAGAAGCAAGATCAATCGCCGTACATATGGTTACCTTCCTTCCTGGCCTCACAAGTCTCAGGGCTACTTCAGCAGCAGTGTTGGCTGCTGCAAGTACATCAGCCGCCCTTCCAGTAACTGGCCCCTCCTGAAGAACATGAGTATGGGCCACAACAGCAATAAACCCATCAATATGGCAACCCAAATCACTGCAATTAACCAGAGAAACAATCACCATCTCTTTTCCCCTATTAGCCAAAAGCAGCATCCGTTCTTTTAGTATCGCTCATAAAAAAATGAGTCGAAAATCTTACATTTTCAAAATATCACCTTCTTCCAAGACAGTCTCATCACTGGCGAGGGGAGAGAAATGACAAACTGTGTTGTTTGCAGATATGCATGTCGGGAAGGCAACACCTCTCTCAATCTTCCTTTTCACATTCTTGTACATGTTACCCGTTTGCCTTGATAACAAAAACATCACACCCATAAGCTACAGGCAAAACAAATATGATCACATGTTCCATCTCATGGGCTACAGATAAACTTACTCTCTTATATATGCATCTCCCTTCTCACAAATGTCTACAATCTTTGCCTTCGGTTTGCATTCTGAAATAACTAATTGCAAAGCCTCTGCAGAAGATTCCCGCTATTCATCAATATAAATATCCAAAACACAGACACATGCAATGAAAACGCAGATAAATTGAGAAAAACTAAGCATTAACTTGAACCCTGAGAATTCTATGGGTCCAATGTGTCTAATAACACCACCAAATAAGCTTTTTGTGTAAAAAGAAGGCGGTAGAGACAGCCAGGGAAATTGAACATACTGTTAGCGATCTCAGCTGCACTCTTGTATTTAGTAACGACTTCAGGAGAAGTGAGATCCAACTCCTTCTCCTCCCTCTCATCGTCCGACATGATAACTCAGTTGTTGAATTCCTATAACTTTTTAAAACCAGAAATGGGCAAATACAGGGGGGGGGGGGAAGAAACATCTTAAGCAATTGAATTCCGAAACCAAAAGGAACAAATCAAATTCTTCTGAAATTGATGGAATACTCACCCGAAGGAGTTTGCTTGACGGCGATTAGAGTGCAGATAATCAAGAAAGAGAAAGGGTTTGCAAAAGGCCGAGAATGTGAGGTCGAGTGGAGCGAAGGGTGGCTCACAAGTCACAACGATTAGGGTTACAGCCAGTGAGGCAGCAATGGCTTATATAGGATTTTTTTTCCCCTCGTTACCAACTCGGAGTAGGGTTTTGCTGCCAACTCGTTACCCCTGCTGTGTTTTATTTTAAGAAATTATTATTATTATTTCTTATTGTTATTTATCTGAACTTTGAAGTGCCTTTTCCTTATTGTCAAGTGTCAACTTCGTGGGTGTGTAGGGACATCGACGGGTAGTAAATTACGAAATTTCAAATCGAACTCGAATTCAAAAAACTGTCATCACTTAAATTATTTTATATCCATTCATTGCCATTTTGTTCTACAAAACTCGCAATTTGACCTTTTTATTTCAAAATATGAACAATATTATTATTTTTCTATGTTTTTCAATGATCTATCTTCACCTTGCTATCTCATAGTTTATATAAAATTCAATGCACAAATACACAATATGCTAAGTTGTTATCTTAGTGGTGAAATTTGTGGCTAAGTTTAATAGGATGGAGAAAACAACTACGTTTTGTATGAATAAAATTTTAATTTTAATTTTTAATGTTAACATTATAATTTATGCGAACTCAAGTTTGAAGTATGTCAAATATAACATAAATATCAATTAAGTTGGGGTTTGGGAGTGTGTAATAGTGTGGTATATCAGCTCTCTGTAACCAAAAAATTAACAATCTATAATAGATTGTACTATTGAAGTCATAAACTATAGTTCACTCCTTCAGCTATATGTGCAAGAGTTCAGCAATAAAAAGGTGACATTGTTTTTAAACCAAAAATATCATGTCATAATTTCTATATAACTAAGAATTAAGTTCACTTTTGGGTTGAATTTCAGAGGATAGATCAATATTTTAATATGATCAATCAAGGAATTAACGGATAACTCAAAATGATAAAACATGCAACGAGCACGATATGGATATGCTTCATGTGCACAGGAATTTATAGATTACATATCAGAAGATAAGTATAATTTAGAGAAGTTAAAGGTCATTGTAATTGATTTTAATTCTAATCAATAAATGGGGATTGGCAAAAGAATAACAACATGAAAACTTGTTCCACTTTTACTGAATGATGATTGCTTTTAACCAAAAACTAAAAATGCAAGAATCTTTTTTCATCCCATCAGATTCATGGCACAAAGGACAAATCTAAATAATCAGAAACAAAAATTGAACGGAATTAAACACAGGAGTTGGGAATAAAAGAAGAAACTGGCAAAAGAAAATATATTCCCGCCCTTGTAACCAAACGGGAGATTAGTTTGAGTGGTACAAGAAGAAACTGTGTAACCCACTTAACTTTCATCTTGCTTTTATGTCACATGATGGCTTTTGCCGAAGAAGATCAATGGCCAGCTGCTAAAGCAGTAACCAACGTGCCAAGCACAAAAAATGGCAGTGCGCTTGTCTGAAAGCAATTAATGAAACCATAAGATCATGTTTAAAAACCAAAAATTGGGGGATTAAAAAAAAAAAGTGGAAAAAGACAAAAGAAAAACTTAAAATGAAAACAATGATCATAATAGTAACGAGTAATGACAGTGAAATTATATAGCTCCCTTCATCCTATTTATAAAATGTACTCTCATGATCTTTACTCCAAGACCCTTCACAAAAATTAATGAAACATTCATGACTTATTTCTGAAAATTTGCTCTATTCGCCACTCTCATCATCTATCTCATCTCAACTTGAATAAGGGTAATTTTGAAAAATTGTAAGAAATTTTACTCTACCACTTTCAACTGGTTGTCTTAATTTATGAAAAGTAGTTAATCCTTATGCATCCCAAGTGACATTCGGATCCAGACCTCTGTAGTCAAAGGCTAATTGTATATAATCTAGTAAAATAAGACAGATACAAAAAGTGGATGTCAGGAGGAAAGCTCACTCCACACGCAAGCTTACTCCTTTGTTTCTTTCTACACTAAGGCATGACTACATTATTACAGAGAATCTAATTTAATGACATACCCCATGCTAAAGCTGTGATCGTATGGAGAACTCAATTGAACTTATCCTCTACGCAATCATAGCCTCTACCTATGTCCCATGTTGATCATGCTTACATATGGAAAAGCTTAGAAGCTGAAGTTCCAATGAGGCATACCTGATAGTCAACATCGTACTTCACAGGGTCTTTGAGGAAGTGCTGGAACTGAAAGGCTTAAGATAATAAGAAACTATGAAGATGCTAATGAGTATTATTAGCTGCCACATGGTTACAAACAGTTTACTTTTATCAACATGTGAAAGAAAGCTAACTGTGCTTTACCTGAAAATAGATTTGTGGAATTATCAAGGCAAGTAAGGCCAGAGCATAATATGGTTTGCCAATCCAAAGAAGACATCCTGCAACCATAAGCGTCTGTAAATTCTTTGCACAAAACATAATAAGATTTTCATTACTAGTTCACCAAAATTTTAAGTCTTGGTGACTAATGAGAAAGACTACTTCAACAGCAGTTGAGCCACACTAAATCATCTGTAACATGATTATTCTTTTCTATGAAATTATTAGCTCCAGAATGAACACACACAATCTGTTAAGCTTTTTCTAATGATATTCTAGAACCATCTATCCTAGTAGTTCATATTGATAACATCGTGCCTATCTATCAGCAACTCTATGACAATGTCACAAGGAGGGATCTTAAATAAGCTGAAAATGTAAAAGGCACGATTGTAAGTATCAAAAACCTTAGGAGAGGTGAATGCAAGTTACTCAATAAAAAAAATTGACGATAAGGTGAAATTGATACTGTGATACATTTTAGATATGTTTTTGTTCTAGTCCCCTGCAGAAAATAAAAAAGAAGGCACTATAGAATGTAGAGTGGCTACTTTTGTTCAGGTTTAAGGGGAGGCATACGTACCAGTAGCAGATATTTGTGCAATGTCAATAGCTCCAACACATATCCATTTGGCAATTTCAGTACCTAAAGTAACTGGAAGAGACTGTTCAGACGAATAGAAAGGTCAGAAGCAGCTACTTCAATGTGTATGTTCGATTAAAATTTACAGAACATCAAAAGTTCAGATTAAAGTAACTGAAAGGTGAAGAATAAAAAGGAGAGACATGAAGCCCTAAAGCCGTATCCCTTTCAATGCTTTTGAAGTCCTAGACAATGGCAATGCCCAACTACAATGTGACAGAGCAACAATATTATTGACCAGTCAAGATACATCAGGAGATAGATATCATAGCTAACAAAATGCCATGTTGCATATACTACTACATCCTCCTGATATGCTGTATAAGGGTGAGAACAAAAGCATTAAGTGTAAGAGTCCCAAATAAAGCCTGACCGGTCCACCTGTCAACAAGACATTGATCAAAGATCAAACAGCTTACAGAACACAGCGCAAATGTAAAAGAAAAAAAGGGCAAAAAAAAAAGACCTCAAAAATAGATTAATAAAATCAGGGTATAAGACCTATTTGTTTCCTAAATGAATGAAATATTGATCTGATTACTCTGTTAACTTATAATTGCCATCATCTCATTCTTAATGCAAATAGTATCCAGGAAAAAAAAATGATATCTAAAATATATCTTGCTAAAACCCTCATTCTTTCGCCCATAGTTTGAATCTGGAGAATAAAAGCTTAACACCAATCATATTCAGCAACTCATTTATCTAAAAAGATAAGCCAGTTGAATGACTAGTAATCGATTTTACAATCAGCAAACAATTCTATAGCTATTAGTATTAAGTATCAAGGCTGAAGGTATGACACACATAGAAAACTGATGTATCTAGCTCCAAGGACGAAGTTTCCAATCCACCCATTTTGTTTTAGCTGCAAAAACATAAAGAACTTCAGTCAATGATCAGACAAATGCAGAGTAGAAAACAGAGAGAAAAAGAGAAAGAAGGAATTTTGCTTTAAAAAAATACCTTTAAAGGAGGAGCAGAATATATAAATGACAGCAGGGATCCACCGACAGCAAGGTAGAAAACTATAGGGGAACTATGCCCTGCCTATTAAAAATACAATTTTAGACTTGCAGGAGAAGAGGTTGAGCATAGGACTATCGTGTATAGCACACAACACTCACCCATATGTCCAATATACCAGCCAAGGCAAGACCCCCAGCTAGCAACACCCATATTTGAGTGATAACCTGCAGAATTTTGGTAAACAATTATTTAAAGAGTCATCATTATGAATGATAATAATAAGTCTGAGTTTTACAACATACCTCGTTTTCACATATAGCCCCTGAAGGAATTGGTCGATATGGTTCACTAACTGCATCAATCTCTTGGTCATACCAATCGTTTAGAGTCTAAAACATTAAGCAGGCATACAATTCAAGGTTTTTTTTTTCACTTTGAAACCCTCATCCAACAGCAGATGATAAAATTATATACCAAGAAGAATGTTACCTGTGTATAACCAGTAAGAAATGGGCCAGACATCATCATGCACAAAAATGATTTGGCAACATCTTCAAGATTCCAGTGGAAATGTCCTACCAAGTGAACAATGCTGCCTCAGAACATTGAAAAGTTGTATCAGATACATTAGTGCATTTATAGAGGTGGAAGTATAAAATAGAGAAGTCTGTAGAATGTTCGTAAAGAACTGATGTCATAAAATATAATTATGAAACAATATAAAATGACATGATAGATGTAGCACAAAAGGCAAGAAAATGTGCTAAATATACAACAAAAAGTGCAAAAACAATCTATTTTTAATGCAAGTTTCAAACAGTGGCCCCAAGGGTGTTGCCCTTGTGTAATATGATGCCCCTTTCTTCTGCTCTATAGTAAACCTCATAAAATTCTAAAAAGGTGCACACATGATGGATGTCCACTTCAGTATGTAAAACCTGGAATATATGGCATCTTCTCTTGATAGATGTTAGCTCTTATCAGTTACTTCAGAACTAAAGATGATAAGCAACAATTTATCATTCTTATGGTTTTACTAATCCTTGTATAAGAACTCTTCGCACAAATAGTGCATTACACCAATGGCCAACAAATTTAATTATGAATAAGGTAAACTGCTAACAATCACATTACATTTTAAAATTTTTCAAAAGTACATAGGATTAGACTATCACAATAAAATATGGGGCCAGAATTTTTTTGGGCCAGGCATATTTCTGTTTTGATACAGTGCTAAAATAGAATACCGGAAGCAGCAGCACCACAGACTACTCCCCAAACCAATATAGGCCAACTGACAGGCTTTTTAAGTTGAAGATGAATTTTCCATTTGTCCTGCACAATATATTAGAGAAAGGATTATAAGTATGTATATTTAGCACTATCTTAAAATTTAGTCAATTGTATGTACTATTAATTATTAAAATTTAGCATGTTCTAACAGAATTGCATTATTTTTCATCAAATCATGATCAAATTTGGTAGCTTTTATTAGAGATAAAGAAGTCAAAGAAGTCCCACATCTAAAAATTTAAAGATAGATTGAGAAAATATAAGGTTTAGAGTGTGTATAACCAAATGGCTTAAGCTATATTGGTGAAGTATACTACCATCAAGCATATCTAACATAAAGAGTTTAACATGATGTTATAAGCCATTCGTTCAAGACCAAAAAAAAAAAACTGAGAAAAAGAGGAAAGAAAAAAGGAATGAAAGATCCAAAAGTAGAACAAGAGATTAAAAAGAAAACGAGAGAAGAAGATAAAGAAGAAAAAGAAAAACTGAGAAAAAGAGGAAAGAAAAAAGGAATGAAAGAACCAAAAGTAGAATAAGAGATTAAAAAGAAAATGAAAGAAGAAGATAAAGAAGAAAAAGAAATTAAATAGATCTGAGAGCCTTCAAGACTAAAAAATGAAAAGTATAAGCTCGAACAAAAAGAAGAAGAAAATGAACAAAAAAAACTGAGAATAAAAAAAGAAAAAAATAATAAAGAGGATATTAGAGATAAAGAAGTTAAAGAAGTCCCACACTTAAAAATTAAAAAATAGATTAAGAATATATAAAATTTAAATTGTGTCTAATCAAACAACTTAAATTATTTTGGTGAAGTATACTACTCTCAAATATGCTTTAATATAAAAGAGTTTAACAGCTTTCAGTAATATCTGCTGATAAGTGAAGCAATAAACGAGCATGTCATGATCGGCCGCAGTAACATAAATAAAACAAATCTCATGCCCTATAACAACAAGAACTATTCCTGGCCGGTAAAATAAAATAAAACCCGTTGTACTGCATATCCAGATACTGCCAAACCATGCACTTTAGCATTATAATCTGATCTGATTATAACCATTCCGAATACCTACTATTCAAATTCGAACCACTTTCTCTAATCATGACGAATTTGAAAGAAGTGAAGGGAAAAAGAAGAGGGGAAACTCGACTCACAGTTTCTTGGGGAGCTCCTTTGATACCAAACAGTGGATCGAAACTTGAACCAGTTTTTGCTGGAGCTTTCTCTCGTAGCTGAGATTTAACTGCTCAGAGCCACCAAAAAATTTCAACATCACTATAAAGGCAAATGCAAAAGCATCATATAAAAAGCTCAAAACACCTTCATTTGCGTCAGTCTCTGAAGCCGTAATCGTTAATCTCCGCCCTGCATTGTTCGTATAACCCCTCAAGCAATATCAGAGCCAAAGGAACAACAGACGGCAACAGCTTAAAAAATTATAATTGTGGACCGATTTAGGTTCTGAGAGACTAAAACAATGAATACCGCATTGGATAAGAAAATATTATAGAGGGCAAAAGAAAGAAAGAATGAGTGTTCTGAGCATTCCATTGTTCACTATTTCACTCTATAAGCAACCAAAAAGTGGTAATATTCGACCTACTAGGGAATGAGAAAGAGATTGGCGCGATAATAGCCTGAGTGTGAACACGAGGGGTTATGGCGCTCGATAATTTCTGCGGTGAAACCGAGGCCATGCTGAGTACGGAAGCCATTATCTTGAAGATATGAGCTTGTGAATCAAGATGCCACGATCAGAGAAGAGATACACTGTGGTTTGTTGTTGTCAAGCAATTTGGCTGAGCTTTGGCAATGGCAACAAGGAACAAGCAAAGGAAATTGAAATTGAAATTATACTTCATAAATATATGGACATCAATCATCATCCATCAATATATGTATCATATAGACAAAACTAGATGACATGGATATTACCTTTGGAAAACAATCTGTACGTTCATATATATAATATAATATATACATTCTTGTCTTGCTCATTCTCCATAAGCCTAATACAATTTATTTCTCATACTCATGCAATATTTGGAGCCATGGCTTTTTTCCTTGAATAGAGTTGCCTTAAATCCTATGGATATTAATTTTGAAAGTTGACCTATATATTTACACATAGTATAAAATTATAACCAGACTCATTATAGTGCAGCTCATTTTTTATACTCTTGTGCAATGTTCAGACCCACTACTTTTTCTTAAAACAATAATTAAGAAATTAAGACAGTGATTAATAGAGTTGTTCTAAATCCTACCGTGTAGCTTAATTTGTAACAAAACTAGAGTTTACTTTAAGGAATCATAAAATGTTTTCAAACAACTGTCATTTAATTATAGAATGGATGAAATTTTTTTAGGCCAGAATAGAGGAGAAAAAATGAAAGAGGAGCCTATATATACTCATAAATTGATTATTGAGTTATTGGCATGCAGGTGCATTAAAAAATTTGTTGAAAGAGTTTTGCTGTCTGTATAGTTCTACTTGATTCAGTTTAAATTCTTAGGATTTGGTATTAATTTTTTGATTGATTTAATAAAAGATTTTGATTAACCAGTCGTGCTTAAGAATTATCTCTTCATTTTAGAAAGGGAGAATGACAATTAACTTCAGTAAGAATAAATTAGTGACAGTTACGCAATAAATTTTCTTAAAAAATAAGCTACAAATATTAATTCTAATAATTTAAGTTCTAAATATGATTTTCAGTTTGCAACTGAGATTCCTATTTACAGCTGTTTAAATAAATATTTAGGTTAAAATGTATAAAATTATTTTAAATTTTGAGACAGTTACATATAATTCTTTTTACCTTTAAAAATTTAAAAATTAACCCCTTAATTTTTAATTTTGTTTTGCAAAAACCCTTATTGTTAATTATGTAATTTTTTATGAGGGTTAAAATGTCATTCAACTAAAAAATATTATTAAACAAAAATATTATATTATATAACTATTTATAATAAATTTTTTATATTTATAATAAATGTTATTATTACTATATAAAATTTTAAATATTTACTTTTGTGTTAGTTTTTTATATTTTTTATTATCAACGGTGCATATTTTCTAGGATTAAAGGCTAAATTAATCTAACATAATAATATTTATAATTTTAAATATTTTAAATATGTGCATTACATTAATCTAACATGAAAATATAAATAAAAATTTATTTTTAAAAATAATAAAATCATGCACCATTGATAACAAAAAAATGGATAAAAATAATATAAACATAAATATTTAAACTTGTATATAGTGATAATAACATTTTTTTTATTATCGATACCTCAACTATCTAAAAAATATAAGAAACTTATTATAATAATTATACAATATAATATCTTTATTTAATAATATTTTTTAATTGAATGACATTTTAATCCTCATGAAAAAATAACATAACTAACAATAAGGAGTTTTGAAAAACAAAATTAAAGGTGAGGAGCGTTAATTTTAAATTTTTATAGGTGAGGAGGGTCATATGTAATTATTTCAAAATTCAGGGATTTTTTATGTATTTTAGCCAAATATTTATAACTTATTTTTAAAAAAAATTGTCAGCATCTAACTATAAAAAATTTGATCTTTCATAACTTTATTATCATTTTTTCATTACAAAATTGTTGAATTAGTTGGCAAAAAATGAAATTGATAAATCAATTCTTCGATGGTATGTCCTCCCCCTCCAGATCAACAACTCCCTGTCTGTTTTTTGATGGATAGCAAGAGTCAGACTTTTTCTTAGATTTGTACGGAATTCTAAACGCAAGAAAGCAAGGAAATGTAATAACGGCGATCTGATCATTTGCCTTGAGGCCCTCTTTTCAATTTATGGGCTGGCCCGCTGATAAGATATTATATCAGCACAAGAGGAAAGAAATTTGAAAATTCACTACAAAATTAAGAGATTAAATTGAAAATATATTTTGAATAAAATGACCATAATACCCTTTATTAATGCTACGTGTTATTTCACCAACGTTACTTGTTGATTCACTACATGTTACCTATTGATAATACCCTCCACATATTCAATTCCAGTAACTTTTTAAAATACTAACTTCATTTATTAAGTCGATAATACTACTTGTTAATTTAATAACAAAACTTGTTAATAATACTATCTATATATATTCAATCTTGGTGAACCTTAACTTGTTATCTTACTAACACTACTTGTTAATTCAATAGCAAAACTTGTTAACAATACCATCTATATATTCAATTCTAATGACTTGTTAGAACTTTACTTTAACTTATCATCTTACCAATACTATTTGTTAATGCACTAGAGAAACTTGTTGACAGTTCCCTTTATATATTAATCTTGAGGACTTGTCAAAATCCTAACTTAACTTGTTAATTCACTAATGCTCCTTGTTAAAACCATAAAAGGCATTGTGGTCAATTTTTTTCAAAACATATTTCTAATTAAGTCCCTTAGTCATGCAATAAGTATTCATAATTCTTTAGTCTTGATTTGATATAATGTCCTACCGGTAGTCCTATAATGAAATTCTCCCAAAGAAAAATTATGGGTAGTGAATCTAACAATCAGTGATCCTTTAAGACCATCTTTTCAATTTGTTACAATTTGATAACCATGAAATATCAATAGGATTGGGTCTAATAAAATGAATTAGTTTCTCACAACATAATGACTAAGATTGAAGTCTTTGTTGGGAGATTTGTCTACATTTAATGTATAACTATGTTTCGAATAAGATTACCTCCAATAGGAGGATACCTATGAGAAACCAAAAAAAGAAAAACTGTGAACAATGCTAAAGAGAGATTTTACCAACAAATGTTGATAAGAATTTGGTCTATAACCTATTAAGTCGTGAGATCAAATCGCGTTATTAATATAAAAATTTTGTTGGTGGGCGATTTGTAAGCACTCTTTTGAGCATGCAAATAGTAAACTCTTAGAACCTAACACATAAACTTTCCTTTACTATCAAATTTTCCTCTCCTTTTCTTGTTATAGGTACTCAGAGGAATGTTGATAGTATATGGAAGATGATTTGGAGACTACTTGTAGTGGAGAAAGTGAAATTGTTCACATGGCTACTCATGCATAGGAGAGTTCATACCTATGAGTTGAGGTGTAAAAGAGGACTAACAGTTGAGAGTAGCTATCCTTTTGATTATGAAAATCTGGAAGACTCAATACACTTAATGTAAGACTGCTAGAATGCCTTAAATAGATGGAAGCAGGTTGTGCGTGAAAACTGTTGGATTGAGTTTACTACTTACACAAAGGTAAAGTGGATCAGTGGAATTTAAAACATAAGTTAGGCAAAAGAAACACGAGGAAGCTAAATTAGGTTGCTTTATTCAGCTATATATGTTAGGATATATGGTTGGATAGATGTAAGCATGTCTTTAAGGAGGAGGTGCCTTAGGAATATTATTATGCAATTCCCACCCTTTTTAAAGCCTACTCAGATTTAGACCTCACTAAAATGGGACCCTCTCTCTCTCTCTTATGCTACCAAGCTCTCAAGGGGGACCTCTAGAGGTAGACGTGATGTGTTTAAACTTGAAGTGGATGGTTCTGATTTGGCTAATGGTGATGCTATTGTGATGGGATCATTTGAGATGCACAGGACAACTAGATTTCTGGTTTTAGTGTGAAGTTGATTAATGCTCCTCTTGCAGTTGCTGAACTACTAGCTATTATTAATGGCCTAAATATAGGTTGGGCCAAGGAATTGCAATCTATGATCACTGTTTGTGATTGTATATAAGCTATTTTGTTTGCAATTAAAGGTTGTGAGGAGTCTTATTCGTTCAAGAATATTGTTGATGATGTTCACCTTTTGACTTTTGTACCATAAGGAATGGAGTTTGTCTATCCATTACATTAGTAGAGACTTCCAATTCATATGCTAACTCTTTGGCTAAGATGTTTCATAGTTTAGAGGTTAATTTTTATACTTTTGATTACTCCCACCTCCTGTGTGAGAGGAGCCAAGTGATGGAAGTGATCATTTAGGCAATTCTAACTTGATTTGGGTTATGAATACATTTTTCAGTCCAGGAAAAAAAAAAAAACAGAGAGAATTACTATGTATACTTAATTCATCATCCCAAATTTAATATTTTTATCTATATAAATTAGGCTTTTTTTTGGGTTTTCTAGCATGTTGAATACAATATAAAGCATTAGTTGATTGATTTATAGCCTGCAAATGATGTATATTAAAGGTTAAAATAATTAGACAAAAAATTTGAAGGATTTGATTAAAAATATATATATATATATATATATATATTTTTGCTACCGATGATTTAAAGGCTTAAAAAAAGAAAACTACTGATAAATATTTATAAATTATGGGTTAGCAATGTCATGAAGAATGGACTAGTAAGGAATATGATTCCAACCTCCACCAACTCTGCCCGCCATTCAAGCCATATTTTCAAAATCAGAATTCGCAAAGAGGATTTTCATTGGGATCAATATTCACACCTTCTTGTACTTTCCGAGAAGCAGTGGCTTTCTTTTTCCTGAGTACAAGGTCATGGCAAGAGCCATGCAAAACAATATACAATTAAGTTATGCCATGTTCTGAAAGATTTCTACACCCTTCAAGTGGATCATTAAGAATCTTGACTTCAAAATCTTGACAAATTAAAGCATATCATGAAGACGCAAATGACCTAGTCAATACATCTATTATCTTTTCTATTGAAGAGGTCGAAGGCCATGGATCAATTTCTCAAAAGCGATGTGGTTTTCGTCCTTTCATTTTGTTCATTTGAATTCTCGGCACCAACAGTAACCTTTGGCAGGTTTAAACAAAATTATTTATTTTTTTATCATCAAAAAATTTTAGTGAGTTGAGTTTTACAAGCTTAATAAAACCGAAACACGCCTTCTAATAAAGTCTTCACATCAATGGTGAGTTTTAATCTCACTATCTTATAAATTATGAGGGCCAAATATTTACTAACTAGATTGATCTTTGTTGGTAAATGAAATTTATTTTGAATATACAAAAATAACTTGTATAATATATTATATCTAAGATTAAGAAAAAACTAATTCCAACAAAAAATAACAGTTATACTAATAGATGCTTTGCTCACATGAAATATCCTGTAGATGGTGATACATAATTATACACAATTTTGTAGGATGCAGAAACATACTTTCAACTGATCTTTGTCACGAGCTACATATTATTAGTATTTTTTATCACTTAACACACACACACACACAACCTTCGAAGCATGTGTATTGACACAGAAGAAAAATTACCATGGCACTTTTTCAAGAAAGAAACATATAAATTGAGATTTGGATTTAGTGAGTAGCTTAAAGCTTTATATTCATTCATTCAATTAGTGCCTTAATTACAGTCATAAAATTTCATAAATCAAACAAAATTATCAATATATATTTCCATTTAAAGATTCAAAACAATCAAGCTCACCATCAAAACACCACTCTTGTATATAGCATGTCTCCTCAAAAAAATTTAAAATTTGATGTTATATGAGTATCATATGACAAATTTTAGCTTAGAGCCTTACATTCATTCATTCATTCAATTAGTACCTCAAGTGCAGTTATGAAATTTCATAAATAAAACAAAAGTATCACTTTACCAAAAAAAATCAATATATATTTTCATTTAAAAATTCAAAACAATCCTTCTCACCATCAAACACCACTCATGTATGTAGCATGTCTTCTCAAAAAAAAAAATTGAAATTTAAAATTGTATGAGTATCATATGACAAATTCTAACAACTATTTGATTAAATTGAAACAGTTATTATCATGTGTCTCGTAGTATATTCATCAAGTGAATGGATTTATGGTCCTCATTCTGTCATTCAAATCCGGCAAGAAGATGAAAAATCTTGTGCAACGTAAATAAATAAGAAAAAAGTATATATGTCTTGTCTGCCGGTATGTGTAAAGAGATTCGCAAATTGAAAACTCAAGAGATGGAGAAGGAGGCTGAGAATATGATAATCAAAGCTAAAAGTGGCCAAACTGACGATATTCTCGCCATCAATATCACATCTCTGTCCATTTTAAAATGGTTCGTCAACTTTATTCCAAAGATTAACGATCAGTATTCCATTCAAAAAAGTTTTTTGGGCCAAAAATTTTTTTAAAAAAAGTTAAAGCCCACGACTTTTCAATTATAAATGAGAATATTTTGGTTTGATGCGAGCAACCGTAAGCGAATGGTGTTTAATTATTATATCCAAATATTTAAAAATAAGAAAAGAATAAGAAAACAGCTCGAAGGAAGGTTCTAGGAGCATACATGTGCCACAAGAGCATCTTCCCGTGCATCTAATGAGATTCTTAATCATATGCGAATATTTCAAATTCCCCATAGGATCCATTTAAGGCAAATTACAATTACAGACATAATTTTAAAAAATATTGCACTAGATTACCTTAAATATTAACTATTCTTGAGGATTAAATAACTATCAAACTTTATAAGTAAGATTTATTATTTGTAATTTTTTTTAAATTTCTTACAACATTTTATTATTTAAAAGGATTTTGTATTTTTCTTTTTCTTTTATTCCAACATTTTGATATCGTGGGAAACCTGAAGGCATTATTACTTTCTACTCAAACTAATCCAAACATTGTGACATGATTATATATTTCAAAATTCAAATTTAAGATCTTAAATGGGTTGATGTCACTCTATTAACTAGTTGAACCAAGTATTCTTTTACGAGTTTTACATATTTCTAATCTATACCAATATTTAAAAAAAAATATCAAATAAGTCGATCGTAAGTGCGATTTATTTTTTGAGCTTTTTGTTTGATATATACTGAAGTGACTGGACCCAACGTACAGCATTTAACGAATTTCACAAAACCAGCTTAGATCTTGAATCAACTTAATTAGTTTAAAATTTCTCATCAATAGACAATACTCCAATTTCCAACTTTCCAGCAAAAAATCCTACCTTTGTTCTGGCAAAAAGCAGTATATGCTTTTGGACCCAATAATAAGTTGGCGGGAATTTTACGCAGCAATGATGACACTCATTCTATAATTTTGAATTTCCTCCTATTTTTCTGAGAACGCGGCTTTTAATAAGAAAAAATATCAAAGTTTTATTTTTAAAAATAAATTTGAGAAATTTTAAAAAATATCATTTGAAAAGGAGGCTTTAAAAATAATGAGATGTGATTTACGAATAATAATATTGATGAAAATATAAAGATAGACCGAAATATATCATTGTTGAAAAATCTCTAAATAATGAAACTTTTTTTTTTTTATGATTGTGGATTGCAATCAAAGACAAAATTGGTTTCATAAAACTTCGAAACAATAAGAATCTCTTTTGTCGAAATTTCTAAACAGTTTGAAAACAACTCTTCTTTTTGCTGATTTTTAACTCCTGATTTGGTCATTATAATTTTGTCAACAGTTCTTAGTTAAATCCTCATAGTTTTATTTATTTTTAATTTAGGAGCTCAACGTCAAATATCTATCCCTATGGCTTGTATTGTTAAAATAAGCTAATACGCAATATCACACACTAATTGCAATGAGCAGACATGGCTTCTAATTTTCTGTATCATCATATGATAATCGACACGTGGATATATTCATGCATCTGAATTTAATACGGTGACGAGTAAATTTTTTATATTATCAATCTGTTGATAACATGACTAAAATTTTACATTAATCCCTATTTATTTGTTTATATATATAACATCTACATATTTTTATATAATATAAAATTCATGATCATTTAAAGTTAGCTTACCCATTAAAGGAGAAGTAGAAGTCCACACATTCTCATGCAAACCAAATTATTATAAGAAATGGTACTATCTATAAATCAAACCACTTAGAATGCAGTTGATCATCCCAAATTTTATGCAAAATACATGTATATAATCTAGTTGAATGAGTATTTTAAGCTTTTTTTAGGTTATATATAAACTAATATTTTGTTGTGAATGAATGAGAAATCAAACCTAGTCGCTATTCAATGATTTTTTTTTAATCTTTTCCTTTTTCAACATCCACAACAAATGAAACTAATTAATTAATCACAAATTGGAGGGTTCTGAAATGTGTATTTGCCTAACAGTTAAGTTGCTTTCATCATAAGCATGCTGTAATTTTCAGTGCAATTATACATTAATAATTTACAAATATAAACTATAAAAGGGTGGGTGTATATAATCACAAAATAACTTCATACAAAAGGCAAATGTCTCATACTATGAAAGATATTTATATTTAATAGCCGGTGTTTTAAATAAGATTGACTCAAATAATATGATGCAAATTAAAGCCGGTAATTCATGCTAAGCCTGAAGGGCTAGCCCGAATTGGCCCGAAAAATTTTAAGGCCGGGTTTAAAAAAAAGGATGCTTTTTTACGTTCGGGCAAGCCTGAATAGGCCCGAAAAAATTCGGGCCAAGCCCGATCGGGTTCGGGCTTGGCCCGAATACCTGAATAAAAAAATTATATTTTTAAAAAATATATAAAATATAATAAATATTAATTAATTCTTTAAATTTTAGATCATTTTATACAAAAATACCATATATTTGAGTCCTAGACATCATTTAAATATTAAAAAAATATATTTTATATTTTTTATAAAATAATTAATTTCAAAGTGAAAAAATAATTAAAAATAATTTTAAAAATTAAATTCAGGTATTCGGGCCGCCCGAAATCTGAAGAAATTTGGGCCGGACTTAACTATTCAGGTTTCTCAAGGATATGGGCCTATTCGGGTTTAGGCCTGTTCGGGTCGAGCCCAAATAAGCCTGACCCGCCTGAATTTTCGGCTCTAATACAAATTATAAATAAAAAAAATGTTTCCACATAATTAAACCACTCGCTGTGGTCCAATATCTTTACGGAGTTTTCATAGTTTTTGGGCCAAAGTGAAATATTCATTTCTGCTACCATATATTTTCACTTCATTGAAATCTTATATCACATTTGTTTATAAACTCATGATTTTGTAAATAAAGTTCAAGGTTGTTATTCATTTATTTATGATAATATTCATGACATATCAAATGTCTCTAATTTATTATATTTTAGGGTATGTTCAGTTCAAAGGAAAAGAAGGAGAAGGATTTTAATGAAAAGGAGAGAGGGGAGATAGTTAATGATCCTTTACTTGGTTTAATCATAGAGAATGAAAGAAAAGGTGAACTGATAATAAGTTTATGATTTCATTCTTATTAGAATTATTTTTATTCTTTATCTTTTATTAAAAAATCATATTATAATTTATTAACTATATCAATGATATTTTTTGAAGAATCAATATATTAATATTGTAATTTATTAAGGTATATTTAATAAAAAAATTTGTTGGTATTATTAATATGATGAAGGTTTTGTATGTCAAATATTGTTTTCTCTTATATGTTTCTCTTTTTTTTTTTGATAAACTTCTCTTTTAATTTTGTTTTATATCTAGGGGAAGTTATATTTTTTACTTTGATTCCAATAAAAATATTGAAAATTTATACATAAATAAATTATTTATTTAATTTTATTGGGTAAAAAAACTTATTTTATCATAAGAAAGAAGGAAAAACGACATGAATTTTTAATATCATAGATAAATATATTTTAGAAAAATTAAAACATTGTGGATTAATTTAGTCAAATATAATTTTTTATTTCCTCTCCTCTCTGAAAAAACTCCAATTCAAAAGGGGGGGAAGAGGGATGTGTTGGGAGTCTTTTCCTTTTTTTTTCCCCCAATTGTTAAGGACAAAAGTGTGTTTTTATTGAAATATTTTCTTAAAGAACATTTAATATCTTAAAGTATTTGTTAAAACATTTTTATTTTTTCTAATAAACAGTTTTGGGGATTTAACGGTAGGATGGATGATGCTCCAATTTAATTATTTTAGGAGCGAAAAATGCTCTAACAAATACTTTAAAGTATTGAATATTCTTTAAAAAATGTTTCAAGAATAAAAATGCGTATCTACCCTTTTATCAACCAAACAAGAGGAGGGAACATACCTTAATATTTCTCTTGGTTTTGTTAATCTTATCTAGAGTAGAAATTATGAAAGATAATAATTTCATCCAACTATTAAATTCTCTTTATTGTTTTGAAAATAGGTAATATCAATAAAGGACCACTGAAATAATTTAATATTAAATAAGAACTTGGATGAATTGGATATTTGTTAAAACTTGAACTTTTATTTGTTAATTGTTGGTGTTTACTTATTACAAGTCATTGTCTAAAATTAAATTATTTCAAAGGTCTTTGATTGATATTCTCCCTGTTTTTTAAGTAGAAATAAGATTAAAGTATTTATAAATGACATTAAATTTTGGGAAAATGTAACTATTGGTTTCTAGAGTTTTAATGTGTTTTATTATTTGTCCAGATATTTTTTTGTTGCTTCAAATTTCTGTAATTTATCTCATCTATAATATCAATTCTTTTATTTTTTAAATATACTTGAGAGAGAGGTGAGGTAGTAAGGATGTTAAGTATGCGCCAATTTAAAATTGTCTTGAGTAGTAAGTAAGTGGATGAGAGTTTGAACCATAGCCTATGTATATATAGTAATTTAGTTAAAAAAATCTTACCCATTACTCTCTATGAGTTAAAAGGGTTATCATTGCAAACAAAATAAACTAGAGGGTGATCTAGTCCTCAATTATATAGGATTAACATAGTAATAATTCTTGAAGTATTGCAAGAGTTAAATTCAAAGGAGAATATATAAAATAGTTGTTGTTTAAATAAAACAATTAAGAGTTTTGAAAAGATAATTAATATTTGATAAAAAATGCAAATAAATAAAAATGATAAAAAGTGATGAACCAACTAATCAAATAAGTATTAGGAATTAGGATTCACCTACTAAAATGGTTTACTTTAATCCAATAAATTACTTTTTCTTTATTTATAGTGACAATCATTATTAAAGTATCCTCATCGCCTCTTAATAAATTATCATGTATTTATTTAAGGTTGAATAAGCCCTCGCTAATCCTATTGACACTTTAAATAAACCATTATGCCACGATCTAAGTAACCCCATATTTTAAATTATCTCTAATTTTGTTATATATGTCTATCTTTCTAAATCTAAGCTAATACTCATTTCGTCGAAAAATATAAGGCATTTTTAATCGAATCTCACCTCCCAATATAATAGTTATATATTTTTAAGCTAACTCTATCTTTTTATATTTACCCCTATTAAACACTCTGTAATAAATATAAAATTATTATCAATAGGGGCACTTTTGAAAAAAGTAATAATTACACATCAAAAGACTAAAATGTATTACATTTTTTATCAGCAAACTTTTCAAAAAAATACTTTATATTTTTTAACGACATCTTTCAATTCTTTGAAAAGCCCACAAATAAATAATATAATGGTCATTCTATATGAAAAGGAATTAGAACAAGAGATATAAATATAAATAGAAATATTAATTTTTCATAAACAAAAAATTATGTTCAACAGAAAAAATAAATAAATCTAAATAAAAGAGAAAAATCTATCTCAATTAGGTTATTTTTTGTTTTAATTGAGAGTTTCAAAAAAACTCATAAAATTAAAACTACAATCCTAAATAAAAAATATAAACATAATTTACAGAAAAAAAGGAGAAACCTCCTAGTTTGGAAGAACTTCTTTGAAAGCTTTTGAAATGTTTATTTATAATTAATTCATCGAAAGGACATAGAATTCGCCTAGATCTCACCCAATCTTATTTGATTTGATAATATTTAATTTAAAATATATAAAATATTACATCATAGCTTGACACGCGTTTTGGACTTCACGGCTGCATGATTGGGCTTAGTGGAGATGCTCGCGCGTGGATGATTATCGAGGAAACCTTTCTCCATTTGGTCCTGCGTGCGCCCGTGATGATCGAGCTTCTTGGTTGTCTGCACAGTAGAATCGGAGATAAAGATCAAACTTAAAAAGTCCTATTTAAATAAAAATTTTTATTTTAACAATAAATTTTTTTAAAATAATTGAGTTTGAGAGTTTGGTCTTAATAAACCCTATAAAAAAAAAACTCAAACCCGAGCAGTCGTTCAAACTCTGTTATATTATTATTATCATTATCTTTGCTGGAGCACTTGTTCGAAGTCAATAACTTACTCACCTAATTCTATACTCATTATATTATTATTAATTTTAATTTATTTTAAAATTAATTTAATATAATTTAATAAATATTCGTATATAGTATAAAATTTATGATATTTTTTATTTTTCTATAATTATTATGTTTGTATATTTATAAAAAATAAATTATTTTTTAATTAAGATTTAAATTTTATTATTAGACTTTTAAATGTGTATTGTTTAATTTCTAAAAAATTATGAAGATTTTAATTTTTTTATTTCAAAATATTTTAATTAATTTATAATGTTTAATTTTATTTTAATTTTTTTAATTTTTGAAAAAAGCTTGTAGGCTCAACCCTAAACCCTTCATATAAGGGTAGGGATTAAGAAATGAGACTTAAAATAGAAAATCAGGCTTTAGGGCTCAAGCCCTTAAGAATCAAGCTCGCCCGTATTCCTAACTCTACCATGCACAGAGGCCTTTTATTTTAAGAATATTTGCGACAAGAGAACACTAGAGATTGAGGAACTGTTTGAAATTATTTTTATTTTATTACTTTAAAATTAATATTTTATAAAACATATTTTAAAAATAAAAAAATAATAAAAATAAATATTTTTTTATTTTCTTTTATTCTTGATAACAATAATTTCAAAACATTTAAAAGAAATTTTATTTTTTATTATTTAAATTAATATTTTATTTTTTTAAAACGTTTTTAAAAAACACATTATCAAACAATTTTTTTTAAAATAATTTTTTATTTTTAATCACATTATATGTTTTTATAAATCTACAATAATAATAATAATATTTAACAAATATATAATTTATGACTTATAAATATGTTCTTTACATTGAAAATATAGTATAATTTTTTTTTATAATTTGAAAATAAAATTTTTATTATAATTTGTAAATTGATGATTTATTAGTATTTATAAAAATATTTTGAATATATATTATTTATTAAACTCATAAGATTTATTGATTGAAATCATAAATATAAATTCATTGAGAAAAATAATATAATTTTATATTTAAATTTTTTTTCATTGAGAAAGATAACGCACCTAAACAAGAAGATGATTAATAATAAAAATCTAACAAAATAAATTTGCTTGATTGAATTTTATATTTATTTTATTTATTTATAAATTCTTTAATTGTTAATTTGCTTTAAAATGTAAAATATATATACATACATACATACATATATATATATATATATATATATTTGTATTATATAAATTTTAAATTATTAAAAAAATTTTGATAAATTTTTGTAGGCCAGTCCACAGGTTGGCTAACGTACTAGAAAATGGTTAGGTTTGCGCTAAAAAATTCAACTCAACTTACAAAAAATATTAAGTCACATGGGCTAACCTATAAAGAGGTTAATTCATAACTCGTTTGTCCAGTGCTACACATTAATTGGCCTTCATAAGGGTATAAATTATATGTAAATGCAGCTGAAATACTCATTTATCGGAGGATTTAAAGCAATCAAATAAAAGGACTGCAGCAAAGCATATAAAAACTATCGGTTTCCCATAATTTTTCAATGGGAACAAATTTATTAAGATAAACATGAAACTTGAAAGGAACAAAATCACATAGTAATATTTGTTTTGATATTGAGATTTAAGAGCGACAAAAACTGAAATAGAGTGAGAAGTTGCACTTCTTGCCGCCTTCTTGGTTCTCCTATAAATGCCCGAACTCGTCTCGAGGGAAGTAAACGGAGCTGCCTCCATTCATCCTCTTCGCTCTTGTGCCCTTCTTCTTGGACCATTCAGTACGGTCTGCCTTTTTTAATGTTTACTCTCTTCAGCTCGATATAGCTATTCCCGAGACTGTGCGATTGAGTGAGAGTGATAGACAGTGTGATCATGGATACGTATGCGCTGCATTTGGCCGCTGCGGCTCTGGTTGGAGCTTCCGTGGTGGCTTTGTCGGCTTACTACATGCACCGGAAGACTCTGACTCAACTTCTTGAGTTTGCCAAGACGGTAGATAAAAATAGGGAGAAAGACGATGTTTCCGCCGGTGATTCGACGCAGCATTTCATGAAGCGGCGTTCTCATGCAAGGAGGAAGGGGAGTGGGTATTACAGGCGGGACTCTGGGTCCTTAAACGATGTTATGGCAATCTCCGGAGGGAAGGATGGAGAGGAGAAGCGCAACGGTCCGATGCTGGTTAATGGTATCCCGGATGGGCTACCCAGCCTGCATATGGTTCACGAAGGTATGGCGTTGCTGTAGTTACCAGAGTGATGATAGCTGTGTAATCTGTGATTTATCTATGTTTCATATTACAAATGCAGTATAGTCGACGTAGTTCATTCCGGGAGAAGCAATTTTAGGACCCTGACCCACTACTTTTAGCTGTTACTACAAGTTAAAGTTAAAACAGGATAATGATGACTCAAGGTCTCAAGCTTTAATTTTGGTTATATAGGATTCATGTGGTTGATAAATAATTGTGTGAATCAGAACTGTTATGGACAATATGAGTAAAACACTTGAGATTGATGTATTATATATGCTAAAGGGATTCCTGTGTAAGCTCCTTGCTAGAATTTTCTCCTAATTGGAGAAAACGAAGCTGGTTTGAAAGAACTTGGAAGAGTCGGACGTGATATTTATATTGTGCTTATTGTCAATCTTTTTTCCCCTTCTTCCAGTCCAGTTAATTATTGTCCATTTGACTTAATATTGGAAAGTTTCACTTGATAACTGGAAGAATAGGAAACATAGATTTGAGTTCATAAGTTTCTTTGACATGTGGATGGTAATTTACTCGAGATAGAAAACGAAGGATAGAGCAACTGGAAAATATAAGTTATATCTACAATTACTAGAAATAAAATCTTATTTATTCTTAAATAATTATAGACGACTTTTTTTTTTTTGGATTTCCCAGTCTCGGACTGAATGAGCTAGAATTACTAATTTGAAAAGATGCCCTATGGTGATGCCATTTGGAGAAATTTGTGGTACAATTTGAAAGTGGTGGATGATGAAAAGCTATTGAGTTAGCTCCAGGCCTCCAGCTTTGTTTTGTAATTTCTGTTCGAGTAATTCATCCCCTTTTAATAATAAAAAAATGAATTAGACAGGAACAGTGTGAAATATACATATAGATGGTAATTTATCGAGGGAAATAAGATCTACATGGTTACACCCTGTATTCACCTAGCTGTCTGTCACAAAGTATGCTCTGCATGGCCATAGTTATGAATGATGTAGTGATCCTTGTCTTCAACAATCTTTGTTTGGAAAGATTATTAACATTCTGTTAGGCTAACCATTTTAATTTTGGGCTACTTAAAAAGCTAAATTCTTTTTTTCGTAGATATTGTATATTCATTTTTTCTCTTGGTATAAGCTTGTCTTCCCTGTTGGCCCTCCATCCCCACCCAGGAAATAATAAAAGGAAAAAAAGAAAGAAAGAGTAAGTAGTTTTGGTCTTGTCATGGATATCCTATGCATGTGAAGACAGACCCTAAGAATCCAAATAACTAGTTTCTTTTTCTTTTTGGTTTTTTGAGGTATCTCCACAGTTGGAAGCTTTGAAATTATTGCTTTGAGGAATTTGAGCGTCATTTAAGGAGTTATTCAACAATTATGATGAGTTTAGATTTGACAAACAGTGTGTCAGACATTTTAGTATCATGAAGATGTGGGGTTAAAGTTGGGGAAGATTGTGTATAAATAGCACTTATTACTTTGCACTATATATAATTGTGTGTGTGTGTGTTTAAGTATATTAGACTACTGTTGTTTGAGCTTTCTATGGCATTTACTCTTTTTGGCTCATGTATCTTACACGTAAACACGAGAGCTCACTGGTTTAGGGGTCAATCCCAATGTTTGTTATATGCTAAAAACTTAAACGTACGGTTACAGGAAAATCTGCACAGGCTGTTGACGAAAAGAAAAATCTTTTGTGGTCAACTTCTCCTAGGTCTCCTGTTTCTAGCGCTAGTGCCTTTGAAAGTGGGGCGGCATCAGATGATGAAGATAATATGACTGACAATGCTAAAGTAGATCCCAGATATTTGCACACGAATGGAAATGTTGTAAGTCTCTTATGGGGATTAAGTATGCATTCTTAGTAAAGCTCTCCCTCCCTCTCTCCTTCCCCTCTTGTTGCCTCCTTGCTCCTTTCCATGGTGTGCAAGGAAACCTAGTTTTCTCCAATTACTCTTTAGCTGCTTTTTGTTCATTGCAGGAATTAATGGTTTGCATCCAATAGAAGTTTGAATGATCCGTGGGAATGAATTAGAATTTTACCTATTTGCAGGGTATTGGGGCCAAAAACCCATATGAGAGTTTACCTGATCATGTAAATGCTGCTGGAGAGCAAATGTCGGCCGTTGCTTCAAGCATGATCCATTCTCATAGTGTTTCTGGTGACTTGCATGGTATTCAGCCTCACCCTATTGCAGCTGACATTCTGAGAAAAGAGCCAGAGCATGAAAGTTTTGCCCGACTTAATGTTACTCCAATTGGTATTGACTTTGGTTTATTTTTTTGAATGTAGTAAATTGCTTCAAACGTGTTTCTCTTGGCCTTTGTAAAATTCAATTCCGCTTCTTTTATTTATATTTTCTGAAGGGAATTAAAATTTTAAAGAGTTAGATTAAAAATTTTTAATTCTTATGTTTTCTGTTTAGAGGCTCCATCACCTGATGAAGTAGAAGTATATGTAATTCTTCAAGAATGCCTTGAAATGCGAAAAAGATACGTGTTCAAAGAGGCAGTTGCTCCTTGGGAGAAAGAAGTTATATCTGAGCGTGGTACTCCAAAGCCTAACCTAGACCCCTTCGTTTACATTCCTGAAGGAAAGTCTGATGTGAGTTACCTTTTTCTTTGTAAGTATTTCATCAGTCAAGACTAAGGTTTCTCAATTTTACCCTTTTTTGTGGTTAATATATTCTGATATGCTGCAGCATTACTTTGAAATGCAAGATGGGGTTATTCATGTTTACCCTTGTAAAGACTGTAAGGGCGTTCTTTTAGCATCTTTCCTTCTGTTTTGTTTTGTCTTCTGGGAACACCGACACTGGCTGGATCCTTAGGCACATTTGCTTACTATTTGCAGCAAAGGAAGAGCTTTTCCCTATTGCTGATGCTACTACCTTCTTCACTGATCTTCATCACATACTTCGAGTCATTGCAGCAGGAAATACTAGAACTTTATGCCATCATCGTCTTAATCTTCTAGAACAAGTAAATATGTCTAGACACTAGATTGTGGTTATGATCAGTCTATACTGTTATTTCAATTACTGATAATAAATTGGCTGATTGACAACTACTTTTTTGAACATTTTTGTATGTCTTAAGAAATTCAAGCTTCATTTGATGTTAAATGCGGATAGGGAATTTCTCGCCCAGAAAAGTGCTCCTCATCGAGACTTCTATAATGTTAGGAAAGTAGATACACATGTACATCACTCAGCATGCATGAACCAGAAATGTCTATTACGATTTATAAAGTCAAAGCTGAGGAAAGAACCAGATGAGGTGATTAGTTTATTTCTGTGTCATTGTGTAATTTGCAGAATTTTTTTGCTGTTTATGTTGCGTGAACTTTTCCTTTCTAAAGACTTGACAACAGTTTTCTTGTTTCTGTGATTGAAAATATTACCAAGTTGGTGGAAGTATTACTGCATGTATGTCTTTTAGGTTTTAACCATGAGGAGGTCAATCATACATCAGGCAACTTCCATGAACCTATTAAATTTTGAAATAACAGTTAGGATGTTTTGAAAAAGATATTAGCATACCTTTCAAGGTAAAATAGCAATTTCATATCACGAGTTACAGGAATTAAGGTTTTAAGAATGGTTGTCTCCTGTGTTTGCCTTATGCATGTGATATGTTGCAGTGAGTATTAACTAAAGTAATGTGGCCAGGGAATATAATCACTTAATGACTTTGTTTCGTTTTCGTTTTCTTTGTTTCTTTGTTCTGTGTGTGTATGTGTGTTTGTAAGGGGGGGGAGCGTGCTTCATCAAAAGGGTTGCTGTCAAATGCAGAAGTATGATATACTTTATGTTATTCTCTTTTGATTACAGATAGTACTCATTACAGCCTTGTAAAATTCTAACTTCATTCAGGTTGTCATATTTCGAGATGGGACATATTTGACCTTGAAAGAAGTTTTTGAGAGTCTTGATTTGACTGGGTAATATTATAACTACAATTATCACCCATAATTGAATTTTGTTGGCTTTATTTTGGAGTATGTAATCTATTTTCACGCTTGTTTGAGCAGGTATGACCTCAATGTGGACCTTTTGGATGTTCATGCAGACAAGAGTACATTTCATCGTTTTGACAAGTTTAATTTGAAGTACAATCCTTGTGGTCAAAGTAGGCTCAGAGAGATATTCTTAAAGCAGGATAATTTGATTCAAGGTAACTTATCTTCTCTAGCAGATTGAATTCCTTTGTGTTCGCTTCTAGCTACAGTGGTAGAACAACCCTACAGTTTTGGAGAATCTATTTACATAGTTGATTCTTATTTGTAGATTCTAATTCTGACAAGGGTTTTATAAAAGGACAAGACTTATATACTTAATATAATTTTATCCAATTGAATCAAAACAAGTGGATTTTTCATGTATCAATACAACAACAACAGGAATTTATTATAGAATAAATAATCTTTAAACGATACATATGTCTTGATTTAATTAGAAACAAGTATCTTAAGTATATAAAACTAAGTGTATAAGTTTTTTCCTTTATAAAATCTCATTGGATCTGGGATCATCTTAACTTTTTAATTAACTCTACATAGCACCCAGTAATTTCAGCCCTCTTTATTCTATTATCTGGATGCGAAAGACATTTTTTTTTGTTGGATTTTAGTCTTACTGTTCTCTGCAATATAAACGTGTATTGTTCCTGGCTTGTGTGTCTTCTGTATCATCCTCTATTTAGTTAGCATAATCTGGTTGCTGAAGACAAGGGAAGTTGGAATTTTACTGACTATAGTAATCTGCAGACATTAATTATATAATTAGAAAACTATTATAATTTTTCCTACGAAGATGCCTTTTTTGTTAGTGTTATGCAGAATTGTGTCATTCAGTTTTTAAACAAATAAGATGATAGGTTTGACTAAGACAGGGTGTAGGGCTTGGATCAATGCAGATAGTTTGGTTTCGAGAGAGGGTATTACTTGAAAATATTATATATAAATAAGGGTTGAATCTATTTGGGTGAAAAATTGCCGCCCGCAGGTCAATGAAAAAGCAGAGGATGGATAATGAAAAATTGCCACCTGTGGGCCAACGAAGTGAATTAGCATTTAGATTGTCTTATTTTAAAAACCAAAGGATGTTTTATTTTCTTGTGATAGTTCGTTTTGTTGCATGGGATAGGTCGCTTCCTTGCTGAGCTGACAAAAGAAGTGTTTTCTGATCTTGATGCCTGTAAATATCAGGTTCTTTCTTGAATCCTAGCATGTTAAATATTTTTCTGAGAATATATACTAATTCATTTGATCGTCATCTTCTACTTTAACATATTGCAATGGTAAATTCCTCTATTCTGATATTGCCTATTCTGTAAACATGTTCAATTCTTGATTTTAATTTGTCTTACCAAAAAAGGCATATGAAGTCATTTTTTTTTTAAAGTGTTTTTCTTGGTCATAGTCGAGTCCTAATTTCTCTGTAGACTTGTGGGTATCTGTAAAGAGATGATCTATCTTAGTCTTCTTTTTCAGTTAGCGCCAGTGAACCCATTTTAAAGATCTAGTGTTTTTGATATTATCCTTTGGTGAGATGTTGTTCAGGTTATTGCGTAGATCATAATCATAATTATTCTTTATTCACATTTCAAACTTTTGACTTATGATTTCCATTTTGTGCAACAAATATTAATTGTTTGTTTGTGAATTTTTTTTTATGAATACTTCTTTTGACATGGCCATAATTGTTTGTTGTTATATGTCTTATTGCGCCTAGTTTGTTCGCAGATGGCTGAGTATCGAATATCAATATATGGGAGGAAGCAAAGTGAGTGGGATCAACTGGCCAGTTGGATATTGAATAATGAGCTGTACAGTGAGAATGTTGTTTGGTTAATTCAGGTATTCTCTTGTTCCACTTTCTGATCACCGAGCAGTTTAGTCTTTCAAAATGATGAGGTAGAACTATTCTCTATTTGTCATGTTTTCTTTATGCATAAATATCATCCCCTTTGCCCACTCATAATGTCGAAATCATGGATTTCAACTACACATCATATAATTCATGTATGCATGGTGCACTCTCATTTAGTATGAAGTTTTCAGGGTTAACGTTTCTTGATGCCTGAATTTATGCCCTTGATGCTCCCACTTAAGAGTGCATGGCATCTAAAGTATTTGGGAACTTCCATCTTTGTCTCGATTTGCTTAAGCAGTTGTATGTGTGATTAATATTATTTTTTTTAAATATTTTTTCGGCAGCTTCCTCGGTTGTACAATGTCTACAAAGAACTGGGAATAGTGACGTCATTCCAGAACATTCTTGACAACATCTTCATTCCACTATTCGAAGTCACTGTGGACCCAGATTCTCATCCACAGTTGCATGTTCTCTTGAAACAGGTATAGCATTCATCTACAAAATCAATTACTTGTTATATCCTGAAAGTTTGTAGGAGTTTTGTTGACGGGGCTGAGAGTAGGACTCTGTTCATTGTTGAATGACCTATGCACATATGAAACATCCTAAGAAGTGAATGGCTACAATGGCGGATTGAGATAAGTTGACTTCACATCTAGCTTTGCTTGATACTATTAGCCTGAAGCATCCTATAAGAGTGAAATAAGTAAGACTGTGGCAGTCAAATTCTTTCTTCTTTGCTTTTGACTGTTCTTCATCTAGTGAGAACTCATAGCATCCTTAAGGCCCGAAAGAGGGCTATTGATGGCGTTTTGTGCTTCTGTTATGTATGATTTTGTTGTGTTTTGTTCTTGAACAATGAAGTGTACATTATTTGACCATGTATTTATGTTTTTTCCCGACACTTGTAGGTTGTTGGGTTGGATTTGGTTGATGATGAAAGTAAGCCTGAAAGACGGCCAACTAAACACATGCCTACACCTGATCGGTGGACCAATGTTTATAATCCAGCATATTCGTACTATGTGTACTACTGTTATGCAAATCTTTACACCTTAAATAAGGTCTGCAATTTTTCGAAAGAACAACTTCCATACGTGTATGTCAATCTCTAGGTGTTTAGCTATTCACTCCCTCCTGACCACCACCTCTCCAATAAAAGTTAAATGAATGAAAAATAAGGGGCTAAAAATTACAAACAGAAAAATCAAAATGTATATCTCTCTTCCTAATTTCTAATGAAGTAATTATAATGCATGATGGCATATTCTCTATAATTTCATTGATTTATCAGTCACTCTGATTGATTAGTTCTTGTTTGAGGGATTTATTGCTCCCTCTCCTCAAGTGACCATAGACTCTTGCATATTTTTTCCAAGATATCTCGCATATGGATTTTCAATAGCTTAGTTTTGACGTACTCATTGATGTGATACACTTATATCTCAGCTTCGTGAGTCAAAGGGAATGACAACAATCAAATTCCGCCCTCATTGTGGAGAGGTAATTTTTAGAGTATACTTTCTTTGTTTGGACATTGTTGCGTGGCTACATTATATGATGCATCATCATATTGTACACAGGCTGGTGATATTGACCACCTAGCTGCAACCTTTCTCACTGCTCATAGCATTGCACATGGAATTAATTTGAGGAAATCTCCAGTGCTTCAGTATTTGTATTACCTAGCTCAGGTTTGGCTGTTTTTCAATCGATTACTTAGGTTTGGATTTTTGCACTCTGGCAGTAACTGATGGGTTGCGGTGTTTTGTTTGTTATCAGATTGGGTTGGCTATGTCTCCTTTGAGTAATAACTCCCTATTTTTGGACTACCATCGGAATCCCTTCCCAACATTCTTCGCACGGGGTCTGAATGTGTCGCTTTCTACTGATGATCCACTTCAAATTCACTTAACTAGAGAACCATTGGTTGAAGAATATAGCATTGCTGCATCTGTGAGATTTCTCTCTCCCTTCTTGCATGGCATTTAAACGAACAATACTTACAGTATTTATTTCTTATGCATCTACAGGTTTGGAAATTAAGCTCTTGTGATATATGTGAGATTGCCCGTAATTCAGTGTATCAATCTGGTTTCTCGCATGCCTTAAAGGTACCCCTTTCATCCTGAATCTTCCATGAATAAAATTCCTCTACCCCAAGGCAAAATTGTTTTTCCCCCCCCTGCATTAACACCTGGGGTCAGGGATTTAGTATTTGCAAGAGTACTCCCTCCGGTCTTTATTATAAGATGAAGTTGACAAATTTTGTACTTATTAAAAAATGTTAGTTATAACCTTGAAATTGTATTAAAAAAATGTAAGTTTCTAATTCTATCCTTCTTCATAATTAATGATCATAATAAATTGTTGTTTAGAAATTCAATTGACAATAAATAAATAAGGGGTAAAATTGGAAAAAAAGCATTAACTACTCTGAACTTGTCCTATATGTAGAACCCAAAAAAAAAAAAAAAATTTCAAACTTTGTCTTATATTAATGACTGGAGTAGGGGATATTTTTTAATTTGATTAAATTTTAGTGTTTACTATCTTGTCATTACAATCAAAACATTTGAATAACAGTATAACACAACAAAACCTGAAAACATTACTAGAAAGCTACTCACGTCTAAGATTCATCCTTAAGTAGTTGGATCAATCAACTAATTACATGTAAGAGGAAAAATAGCGAACTAAGTTACTACCTATGTTAACATACCAAAATACCAAAGTCAAATTAAGCTAGGATGGGATTATTAATTCCCAATTATAGCAAAGCTCTTGATGAACAGTCAAGAGTTGCAAACTATGATGTGAATGACTCCTTCCTGGCCAGTGGGATCATTATCATGAAACGAATTGATTATAAAACTTCAAAAGGAACGCATCCCGATCATATCCTCCCTCCCCTTGAGAAGAAGTTGATAGTCCAAGTGATTGGAAGTTGTACATTTAGTTAATGACTTCAGAGATTTATAGATGCCAACTGACGCATCAATTTATTATTATTTCAGTCACATTGGATTGGCAAGGAGTATTACCGGAAGGGGCCTAATGGAAACGACATTCACAGAACGAATGTTCCTCACATTCGGGTAGAATTCCGACACACGGTATGGATTTCATTTGATAATGCTTGGCCATATTTAACTTATTAACCTTTTTGTAAACTTTTCACATTATTTGGTTTAATAATCTGCACTAGATTCTTCTTCAATCAAGGTTGAAATATCTAATTAAAAAGGTATATATATATATATATTATAAACTTCAGTCACGCAAGCTTAAGAGATCCATTATTATTGTTTCGCCCAAAAAAAAAAAAAGGAGATCCATTATTACTGTTGCATATGTTTCAAAAACATATTACATGATCTGTTGAGTCAATTGTGAAGCAATTTAATGTGATTTATGTTCTTGCAGATTTGGAGAGACGAGATGCAACAGGTTTACTTGGGAAAGGCCATTGCCTCCGAAATAGACATGTAATATAGTTCAAGCCACGTGCATCGTCCTTGCTTCGAGCTTTTGAACAGGTAATACATCCAAATTTTCCTATGAACAAACTTCGGATACCACTTCATGGATTTTTTTTTTTTTTTTTTTTGTTGTGGGGGGGTGGGGTGAGGGGGTTGATAGCAGTTTTGATTTTTTTTTTTTTTTTACTATCAAGTTATTCAATGAAAGCATAACCCATTAAGTCGGTATTATACACCCGGAATCTTTAAGGACATTTCATTACATGCCATGTTTGTCTAAAATATCGGAAATCATCAATATTAAGCATTGCTTTATCCGTGTAGGTCTTAATTGATTGAATCTGTTCAGGGTTTTATTTTATAGGTCTTAATTGAGCTCCAGCTCGTCAGCATCAAAGGAGATGACAAGCTTCGGAGAACCCCATCTAAGTTAACAGTCGGGCCTGACGCGCGCGCACATATATATTACACACCGACTCACCAACGCTGAAGAATCTACGGCACTGCCTGGAGGACATGACCAGAAGCCGGAACACCATACTTGATCGACACCAACAGCTACAAGACAACTTGGTGTACAGATATTAATTTTGAGCTTAGAGATAAGAATAATTTGATTTTAATTATAATCATACGCGTTGAGCGAATTTGCGGTTGAATCATGGCAGGAAGAGAAGATGGCTCTGAAAAATTTTGATTCGATATTTATCACAACCATTGTATATGCTTCGATCAAACTAAAATTGAGATCAATCATTTTTATGAATACAGTAATTATCCTCTCTTTTTGGCGTAGTAATTTACGCTTTAGTTATGATTACACTAATGACAACAATAGTCAATAGTAGCAAGGCAACAATATGACTTTCTTTGATTATTTGCTACAGTTTTTCCACAAAAATATCGTGTGAAATAACATAACTGGAGCCGAATATAATAAATAATGCTCCTGTTGAAAAATGTTAAGTATTTTCAATCAAATTTTATATCCAATAGATTAATTAATTACCTTCAAATTAATACTACCATTTCATAGTTACATTTATTAAATAAGGTATTTTACTTTATTTATAGTTAGAACATGTATTTAGTTCTTTAATTTTATACAAAGATTCAGTTTAATTCCTTAATTGCATAAAATATCTTTTTAATCCTAACTCTAATACTATTAATTTATAATAATTATTTTTTGCATTTATTATTATTATTTTCAAATATTAAATTTAATATGTTAACATTTAAAAATATTTTTTCAATATTTAAATTTTTAACTTATAAAATTTTCGCGAATAAAATTAACGGTGATAGAGTTAAATAATTTAAAATATAATTTATAAATTTAAAGGATTAAAATAAAATATTATATAGAATTAAGAACCAAACAAGCGCTTTAGCCTTTACTTATTAAGAATATTTTTGACAAACAAAAAAAAAAAACACGTTAACTATGTTTTAAACCACTAAAAACACCTTATATTTTTTCACATTTAATTTTTTAAAAAATACCATATTTGGCATATTTTACCATGCAAGTAGAACCAGTATCTGGAATTGATAAAAATAATGTATGAAGTCTCTAACTTCTTCTTTGATAAAAAAAGAAAGTGTACTTTTGCATTAAGGAATTGTATCTACCAACTTATAGAAGAAGGGCAAAACGTAAACCTCAATCAAAATGTAGGTTCTCAGCACGTCAAATATCGACAAGCAAATTTACTACAAGATCTCACTAATAAAAAACAAGGCCCGTTACCCAAAAAATAATAATAATAAAACACGGGCAATGAGATGGTGAATAAGACGACTCCGATACCATTGGATCTTCAGATCCACAAAAGTAACAAGATCTTTACATTTAATCCTTATTAACTTACTGGCCAAAAAAAAAATTTCCTTATTAACTTAAATCTTTTGTCAAACCAACTTAAATGTATACCAAAATTTTGAATTATAACAACCACCTCTAAAAACATTTTCATCAAGTAAGTAGCTTATTTGAAGCTTAGTTCTCCAGAAGCACCTCAAAGGGAAAAGAAGCCAGATTTGGAGTTTATTTTTTGGTGTACTTCTTTACCTCTTTAATGATACCATCAGTAAGAGAATCAACATCATTGTTCTTCCCAAAGAATTTTACAAACTGCATGTCAGGCCCCATCAAGTACCTGAACAGAAATCCCATTTTGTATAAGATTAATATTCAACAAAAATCACCCTAGTAAGAGGCATACACTAATGGATCATGCAATTAATTATGGAGAAAAATGATAGAACAGTAGGTCTAGAACCATCATCGGTAAAGAGTAAGTGATACAGGAAAGACTTTCTTTTTTAATAACAGAAGTGCCAAACTCATAAAAATTTATGATATACAGCATGAGTATTTGATCATGTAAAACGTGATGTAGCATATCTCAAGGTTATAAACAATACATACATAACTATGGAGTGATCAACGAGATAATCTGAGTCTTCCTCTGCTGTCTTCATGTAATAAACACGATAAGCACGTGCAACATTTCGTATTTCCTCTGAGCTCCCAGTTAATCCAATCAACCTCGGATGAAATTCTGACATATGCAAATTAAGACAAAATAGTAGAAAACAAGCATAACTAACCAATCTGTTTTACTTATTCTTCTTTTAGCTTCCTTCATATGCAAAATTATAAGATGTATGAAGTATGACCCAAGTACCTTTGACATATTCGCGTACTTGCTCAACAGTATCCCTCTCAGGGTCAACTGAAATAAAAATTGGGACAATTTCAAGTCCAGATTTCTCCTCTGCAGGAAACAATAAGAGACAAATATAGTTATAATCAAGTCCGCATCACAGGATCAGAAGTACAGAAAAGGTTCATGCCAACACATAAAGACAGAAACTCACAAATCATTGCAATGCCACACTTTGAGTAGATTTAACATCTCATTGTCATCAAATGGAAACATCGGCAAGTCACAACTTACTTATTTTATCAACTGCAGCTGCTAGTTTTATTAGTTCATCTGGGCAGATATCTGGGCAGTGAGTAAAGCCAAAATATATCAGCGTCCAATTTCCCAAGAAGTTCTTTTCAGTCACACGCCTCCCATCATGGTTGATCAGATTGAAAGGACCCCCAATGGCAGCTTGCCCAGCAGAAGGTCCTTCCTTAACTGCTTTTGAAGCACTGTTTATTTCTACATAAAAGAAAGTTAATTTAAACAAGGAACAGAAATAAAAGAAATTATACATGATTCTTCAAACACCCGGTATGCATGGCACCCTATTAGCTAAAAGAAAGAAATTTTGAGAAAATAGTAAATGCACTGATCTAATTATTTTTCATCCACTGTTCCATGTTCCAAGAAAGAAAGATGCTTGTTGCACATAAAAAATAATCCGCAGTAGTGTAAGGACGTGCAAACTGTCCATAAAAGAGGCAATCCAAGCCCAAGGTTAACCATGACATAAAAACTCTAGCCCCAACAGTCAGTGTATCTCAAGGCATAGCATCGCAATAATGAAGTTTAACTTAAGAAGGGACAGAAATACAACTTAAATTCAACTTTTTAATTGTTAAAATAAAAGATAATAGGTGATATTCTTTCATTTATTGTAGATATTGTGATATCTTCCAAGATCATGGTGATAGCATAGATAGCATAATTATAGTGATTAAGGTATTTATGAGCCATAATGACTAGGACTTCTTCTCTTTGTATATACTCCCTTTTTCAGATGAATACAAACAATTGAATTATGGACCAGTTTGTTTAAAATTAAAGCAACAAGTTTACCAGAAGAAAAAAAGAAAAAGTGATTTTAGCTAAGTCTAACACTTGACTTGTTGGGGCAAAGTAAGAGAAATATGAATATTCTTTTGAAAAAAGAAAAAAGTGATTTCAGCTAAGTCCAACCGTCTATTTACAGTCCTAGAAAGTAGAAACTCCATGTGTCAAACAGCATAAATATATCACATGGATGATACAATTCTATTAACATGAAAAGAAATATGACTGTATATGTGGGCAGTTGAGAGACATGTATTTCAAAACTCAAGACCAGTAGTTAGGATATATAATTGCATTGGTTCATAATACTCTAGCAGAAAAATACTGTTCACAACCCTTGGTCATTAAGTTCACCAAAAGATGAGGGATCAAACTTTCATAGATTTCCAGTCATGACAAATCCAAAAAAGGCATTAAGAAGGGAGGCCACTATCTGTGGTGAATTACAAGTTCCAGTTGTAATTAAACAAAATTTCCAGCTGAACTGGGAGAAAGCATGCATTTCATAAAGCAATATTTCTTTCTACCTACTTGCATGCTACATCTATAGTTTCTATATTTTATGAAGCGAGCCTCCTTATAAACATAAGGCAGAGTTACTTGGGAAACATTTGCACCGTACAGAGTGCAGACATTCATTTTAAACTTCATCCATCCAATCAAATCCAAACTCAATTCAAGTTGCCACAGCCCACAAAATTCAAACATAGTAAAAGAAAGGAAAAGTAATTCAAGCTAACCATAAATTAAACATACCTTATTAAAGTGTTTTTTTTTTTTTTTTTTTACATTTTAATGGAGACGTATGTCAATAATATAATTCACTTCCACAGTCATAATTAGAAAACACTTAACTCACCATAGTAATCTACCTTCAATATGACGTTTCTTTTCCCCATCATAGTAGTAGATCAGCCCAGCTCCAGTGGCAACCAGTAAAAGAAAGCTCAACCACGACACAGGCTGCAAGTCACAACGTAATCAGCTCACAAGTGCCCCGAACCAATTTATCCCAGAAGCATAAGTTGTAAATTGTTATGAGTCCGGGATTATTATATTAAAAATAAACATTATACAATCACCCAAATTGCAAATAAATATAACGCTAACGCATTAGGATAGTGGTCAGAGAATTAAGATTCATATAATACCAACAGTAGAATCACATACTACTGCTGTAGAAATCAAATCCTATACTTTACAGTTGGGTCATGACAGTAAAAGACCATGAAGAACGTTAAATATAGATACTCACTCCTCCACGTACGGGCTTTCCAGCATCAGCCTTCTGATTCGATTCCCCAGATTCTTTTCCTTGGTCAGAATTATCTTTCGCCGAGCCATCGGATGCTGGCTTTTCTTGATTGACACTACCAGCTGCAGCATTGGAGAGAAATCTCTGACATAACAGCAAAGATCCATCACCGTAGCCTTGAGGTCCGACCTACAATTATAAGATAAAGAGATATTTATAACCAATATGTAAACTAAACTCAAAACACTACAGGTCAAAGAAGAATGAATAGACCAATAACATTCTTCCCACTGATAAAAAAAAAAAATCAACAGAAAATTCACAGAGGAAACCAAACCAGCTGATGGAATGGGAGATTTGAACGGTGAAGGTGATTGGGAGATGGAGATGGTGGTGAAAGCGTAGTGGATCTGCTCGGGCGAAGAATCTGTGAGTAGAAAATGCGACCAACATAGCGAAATTGATTGGACTTGCTCGATATGATGGTCGCCATCTGTAGAACTCTCCGCGAAGCAAAACTTAAACCTTAGAAACGAAACAACGAAGCCCAAAGGGTTTAACATAAACACAAACACAATTCAATGGGCGCTAGGTTGGGTGTATTATTACGTCACTGTATTATTTTATTTTAATTTTATAATTTTATTGAAAAACTATTATTATTACCATCATTATATAATTACTATGTTTATATTGTCATTAAAAATTATATATTTGTTATATTATCATTAATGAATCATAAAAATATGTAAAAAAAACTTATATACTTAATATTGTATGCTTGAAGTGTCTATTTCTAATTAAATCAAAACATTTACTCTCTATGTTAAAAAATATAAAGTATTTTTAATTGAATCTCACCTCTCAATAAAGTAATTACTTACCTTCAAATTAACCTTATCTTTTTATATTTACCTTTATTAAACACCCTATAATAAATATAAAGTCATTTATTAATAGAGGCACATTTAAAAAAAAGACAATGATTACACTTCGAATGATTAAAAATGTCTTATATTTTTAAATATTCAACTCCTTAAAAAATATCTTATATTTTTAAATAAAGGGAGTATATATTTTTATAGATTATTTATTTTATAAGAACGGTGACTTCTTCTATTTTGCTAAAATTATGAAGACATTTCTTATATTTTCAACACTTTCATTTTAGTCTATTTTTTAGTACTGTTATAAATATTTCGTTAAGTGTTCTAAATATTTAATTTTTTACTTATAGTTATGTTAAAAATTTTAAAATTATTAATTTGCTCTTATGATCTAATTGTCTACTCTCTCTCCCAATTCAAAAAATCTATAAATAATTAAGTATGTTGATATTTAAATAAATTAATTAAAAATTTTGTTTTAAAATTAATTTAATTTAAATAAAAATAAAATAAATTATATTGAGTATTTTTTTATTAATCATGTATATCATTTATTGAAGGCAATCATGTTTAAAGTATGATTAAGCACTAAACATAAGTATTTTTCTAGAGGGATTTCAAACCTTGGTTCTCATTATTAATTTTTTTTAAAATTATTAAATAAATACATTTACATAATCAAAAATGTAAAAAAAAAATATGTGCATTGAATTTTGTAATGTACTCCTCTGGTTCTATTATAAGTCATTTATAACATATTTTATCAATATTAAGAAAACCTTAAATTTTATTAACTTTGTTTTAAAATTTAATAAATTTTTAATTTTACCCCTATTAAATATATATATTTTAATAATATATTTTCTCTCTCTAACATTCAATAAAAGGTAAAAAAAATTTAATAATGTAACTTATAAATAAAATTAAAATTTTTTCTTTTTTTACCTTATAAATAGGATCAGAAGGAGTAATTTAATTTGAATGATTTTTAGGCTGTATTAATATTTAAGAGCGCGTGTTTTAATCTCATATATATGACTTAATGATCGATTAACAATTGGGTAGATAAAAATAAAATATTAAAAATAAAAAGATATGTATTTTGTAATTATTAATACAAAGGGACTCAACTCCGGATCTTCGTAGATAAGGTCGTGGGAAAGAACTTTCCTCCGAAAGTATTTTACTTTAATGCTATCAACACATTAATATCCCTTGTGATTGAATAAAAATAGACTAAGAATATAAAATTAAGTATCTAAATCTCACCCATATTTTTTTTAATAATTCCACTATTTTTTAAAAGAGTGTTTTTCAATATAAAAAAAATTATTGTTCAACAATCTCTTACCATTTTGAGATCGTGATTTTCATATACTCTCTCCGTTAAAAAATGTAAAGTATTTTTAATCAAATTTTATCTCTCAATAAAATAATTATCTACTTTCTAACTAAACATATCTTTTTATATTTACTACTGTAAAACATTATACAATAAATATAAAATCATTAATTAATAAAGATATTTTTAAAAAAAGAATAATGATTACACCTTAAAAGATTAAATGCTCAAAAAATATCTTATATTTTTTAACGAAGAGAATACCTCGACATCATTACTATTTGCATTTTGTTGTCTCCATTTACCATTTAATTGAGTTTTAAATTTCATAAATTTGATTCAAAATTTTAAATTATAACCTCAGAACATAAATAATAATAGAATTGATTTTTTTAAAGGAAAAAAAAAGCTCAATACGATCACTTTAATTTGAATTTGAGTGGACTGCACAATTTTACCTCAATTAAAATTACCTCTAATAAAAAACACTTGTAAGAAATAAAAAAACAAAAAGTAAATTTGAACGAGCTTTATAACTGAGTCACTTCTCCCAACATAGTTTTAAATTTATTTATACAATTTCATGTTATTTATTAAAGAAGTTCTTGCAAATATAACTCATGTTATAAAATTAAACCAATCAAATAATTCAATACTATATTTTGCATTATGGCCTATAACTACCTGATTGGATTAGAGTTGAACATTATTGAGTTTAATTTAGGATCACTCTCTTAAAGACGCTTCATCACGAGAAGTTTTGCCAACAACTTCCTTTAAATACATCTTCAAATCTCAAAAGTGATTGAGCTTTGCATTTATTCAGATTTGAGCTCCTAACCTCTTCTTTGATAAATGCAACTATGAACAAGATAAACAAAGGAACTTCACATGCATTAATCATATATGCATTCCTTCCTGCTGAGTTTGAGATCACGAGAAATGAGCAAATATAAACTAACCCTCGGTCGGGGAAAAAAAAAACAGAGAGAGAGAGAGAGATGACAGCTTGTCTGTCCCCATCAGCTCAATCCTTGGCAGAGGTTATGTGCGTTGTTTTTCCCAGCTACACCAATCAATCACTGCTTCTTAAACGACTGGCAGTACCCCCAAAAGAGAAAATACATTCATTATTAACAGAGGCCCGTGGAAGCTCTATGTAACAGCAAAAAAACTCACAAAAATGTCTACATAATTTACTGTCAAATTCAATTCTCCAAAATTTGTATATAGACAATCTAGTTTTTCACTTTCACAATAACGAACCTCTTGTACATTAGTTGTAGTTCGACAAGAGAACTATTGTGCCATGAGTATGCTATTGCTGGAATTAACTTGTGCACCCAACAACGTCCATTGACAAATTAAATCAGCAAAACACCATAGAGAGAATGAGGGCTTGTTTGTTTCAGCTTATTCTGTGAGAAAATTACTCTTTTTTTTTTAAACAAAAATCTATTGTGTGTTTTAATGATGTTTGTTTAAATTTTTAAAACTAATTAAAATCTGAAAAAAAATAAATTTATAATTATTTTAAGGAGCTATTTGAAATAACTTTTGAAAATTTGAGGCAATAAATAAGAGAAAATGTTTTAAAAAGACGAGATATAAAAAGATATCATAAAATTTAAAAATAACTAACTAATAATCATTTTTTTTATTATTGTAACCAAACTTAAAATAATTTCTGTTTTTATAAAATCTCTACAAAATAAATCTACTTTTATAAAATCTCCAAATTATTTAAAAATTACTTATTTTTTAATTTTAAACAAACGGGTGTTATTAGTCCAGTCAATACTCCCTCCAGTCCTTTTTATATATAAAGTCCTATCACCTATTTTCTTGAGATTAAGGCTATTAGTTGAAAAGTAGTTAAATGTCAAAATTTCTTCACAACTTCCCAAACTAACATTTGATTGATGTTAGTTCATTGGTTTTTTTTTTTTCTTTTTTTTTGGGGGGGGGGTGGGAAGTATGGAAAAGCCATTAGTTAAACTAAAAATTGAAAGAGACAAGGGCATTTCTGAAAATGCATCATGCATATCTCATTAAGATTTCCGAAAAGATCTTGCATCAAGGACCGGCGAGTATTTAATATAAGATGGCAATATATAAGCTACCTCCATATCTTTCGAGAGGTCCTTGAAAAGCTCTGCTGCCCCCTCCTTCACCTGAGCTCCTGTTATAATACAAAGCATTTAGATCAAACTGATTGGTTAACATGACCAACGAAAAAACAGTCAATATTTTGCTATTACTGCTACCTTTAGTGGCAATATCCCCGATTTTCTTTGATGTCCTCACAGCAAATCTCTGAAATGCCGGGCTAAGAATCCACATGTAAACATCAACATGAGAGAAGGAAGTTGTAATACTAATGAATTGCCAACTCACTGTATAAAACTGGAATAAGAATTTCATACGAAATACTTAGTTATAGTCCTGCCAACATGCATTTCTAATAACATCACATAGCACACAATACAATCAAACTAAGAAGCAGGGATACTCAACATTGCAGAAGCAGGCAGGAACATAAAAGTGAAGACAACCACCCATGGCATCTAGGTAACATTTAGACACTATGTTGTGGATGTTTGATAGCCAACATGTTTCACCAAACACAAACTAGGTCCTTTTTTTTTTTTTTGAAATACCTGTGCTTTGTTGCACAATAGGTGATGACATAATGCATCAAACTCAGATAATCACGTAATAAATAAAGCCCCAACTCTCTGTTGACATGGATGGTCTAGAAATGATTGAATACCATGTAAGTATTGTGCAAAATATCTGTTTGCACCTAAATGGGAGTGGGCCAAGTACAGAAACAGCCCAAGGAGCGAAAGAGGGGGGAAAATTAATGCTCAATACAGAAAGGCTAAAAAGAGTCCGAGCCATAAGATTCACAAACTGCACCCATAATAAAGACCACTACCATCATGAAGATGAACATGAGTGAATACCGAAACTCATGAGAGTTCAGGTTTGGACATTTTCCCAAGAATAAGGTAACCACTTGGAGGGTCTATAAAAGGAGAAGAGGATATTCAATAGGAGAGATCACACACGACATCTAGCCATCCAGAAGTTAGAGCAAATATCCCAACTGAATTCAAGCACTCTCAGGGTCCCGCATCTTGAAGTTTCAAATTTCACTTGCCCCGCACAATCAAACAGTCTTGGAAATAAATATTTGTGGAAATGCATGCCAACTTCAGTGCCTAGATACTCACAACGAAGAAAAAAAATATTCTCAAACTCTACCCTGCAGTGAATGAAGCATTACACCGCAAATAACTACAGAATTTCTACTCTCAGACACTTTAGCTTCAGGTGCTCAAGCTTGTCAGGTACAGTCAATCCCGACAGCCTAAACGTGAAGCTTCGGTCAACAAGTTGATTGTAAAATCAGAGCTTTCGACAGATATTTATTTCCAAGACTAGCTCCACAATTAGCTTGCTCAAGCACCTGGGAAAGCATATCAACTTCAGCCCCTAAATACTCACCATGAAGGAAAAATGTTCTCAAACTCTGCACTGCAGTGACTGAAGCAATACACTACAATGCAGATAACTAGAGAATTTGAGACTCTTTTGCTTCAGGGAGCAATCTTACTAGGTACAGTTAGTCCTGACAGCCTAATTGTGAAGCTTCTGTCAACAAGCTGATTGTAAGAACAAACTTTCCACAAAATAAGGTTTGATGACTGTGAACAGTAAGATCTCTGTGGTCTTTCAAGCCTTCAGAGACATATTGGCAATGCTCACAAGAAAGTACAAGTAGTCGAGAGCTTGGAAGAGGACAAAGATACAGTATCTACAACATGATCTATTGATTGACCACTAATTATTACCACCATGAGCATGAACATGAGTGAATCGTAAAACTCATGGGAGTTCAGGTTTGGACATGTTCCCAAGGAGAAGGTAACGACTTGCAGGATCTATAAAAGGAGAAGATGATATTCAATAAGAGAGATCACACACAACATCTAGACATCCAGTAAGTTAGAGCAAATATCCCAACTGAACTCAAGCACTCTCAGGATCCCGCATCTTGAAGTTTCAAATTTCACTTGCCCAGCAGTCTTGGGGGGAAAATATATATATATATATATATATTTGTGGAAATGCATGCCAACTTCCACCCCAAATACTCACCATGAAGGAAAAAAATATTCTCAAACTCTATCCGGCAGTGAATGAAGCATTACACTGCAAATAACTAGAGAATTTGAGACACTTTTGCTTCAGGCGGCAAGCTTATCAGGTACAGTCAGTCCTGATAGCCCAATCGTAAAGCTTCAGTCCACAATCTGATTGTAAAAACAAGCTTCCGACAAAACATTTATTTCTAAGACTTCCATGATTAGCTTTCTCCAACAACTGGAAAAGCAAAGCAACTTCAGCCCCTAAATACTCATCATGAACGAAAAAATATTCTCAAACTCTGTATTGCAGTGAAAGAAGCATTACACTGCAGACAACTAGAGAATTTGAGACTCTTTCTTTTGCTTCAGGGAGCAAGCTTGTCAAGTACAGTCAGTCCTGACAGCCTAATCATGAAGCTTCTGTCAACAAGCTGATTGTAAGAACAAACTTTCCACTAAATAATGCTTGATGACTGTGAACAGTAAGATCTCTGTTGTCTTACAAGCCTCCAGAGACATATTGGCAACGGTTACAGTACATTTACAGCATGTTCTATTGATTGACCACTAAGTTTTTCAGAAAAATCACAAACACACATCATATCCATCCAAAGACATGCTTCATGGCTTAGCTCTCACATACTTGCAAACATATACCAACTTCAGTCTTTAAATATTCAACATGAAAGGGGGAAAATGTCCAAACTTCATATATTGCCATGAATGAAATATCATGCTGCAGGTTTGATTTGAAAAATTTTAAAAACTGAAATTAAGATCATTGTTAGTCTGAAAGATCAATGAGAAGGTCAGCGATTTAAGTGAACAAAGCGAGCAGGTAATGGTCCGTCCTGAATTAGACGCCTAAAGTGAAGCTTCAACCAATTCAAGCATCCAATTATTTTACATAAAACAACAGTCTTACAACAAAGGCATATTGTAATCAACAACAGAGGAACAGCTCCACATGTTCGAACACAACATGAATTGATCCACCTTATTAACTTTCTGGCAATTAGCAATTTATCGTAAACAAACCAATATCACCTTGTGGTAAGAGACATAAAGCGCCGATTATAATTGTGTTGTGAAAAACCTATAATGGCAAGCACTCTCTCAAACTCCCTTATCTTACAAATCAATAAAGTTTCTATTGACACCACACGACTTTGAAGCTTGTTTATTCGCTAAACGGGAACGAATTAATTTCAAATGAAGCTTAGAATTACAAAATCATGCGTATCAAAGAAAAAGGAACTTAAAAATTGGTTGGGTTGGCACCTGTTAGCAAGACTGTTGACAACCAATTCATTTACCACGTAGGAGATGACCCTGGCCATAAAATTCCCGCCACCGGCCATGTTTGCCTCGCTTCAATTTACAGCAGCTGCAATACAATCAAAGAAATAAGGGAACGGCTTCAAAGGGGAAAATCCGGAAGACAAAAACTTTGTACGAAGAGATGGATTACATAAATAAGGGTCAGCAATCACAATAATCAGCTGAGGACTTTGAACACGGATAGAAGAATCGATTGGGCTGATAAATGGCGCGAGACGCTGAAGAAAATCTCCAGAATTGGCGGACACTGACAGAGGTCCCTGAAGGCCTGAAGCTTCTCGAAATTACCAGGGACAAGATGGTGCTGGCAAGTTTTACTTTCCTCCTAAATATATAAAAAAATAATAATAATAATTAACTTACACCGTTTAAAAAATTTAAATAAATATAAAATTATATTAAAAATTAACCTACACCGTTTAAAAAATTTAAGTAAATATAATAATTATATTAAAAAATTTCAAAATTGAATTGAATTATTTTTATAATTAATATAATAAATTTGTGTCGTAAAAATAAATATTAACTTCATGAGAATAATTTAAAAAATATATGATAAATACTTATAATTTTGTTATTATAAATAAAAATAAAAATAAAAATAATATAATAATTTCTCTTTTATACCTAGAAACCGAGTAGTACTTCTTTTCACATTTGCTAGCTAACTTCAAGCCGCGGTGAGATTTGAGGAATCTAAGGTTAATGATAAGATAATTAAATCGATGATGAAATTTTGAGCGTTTGTTTAAGCTTCTTTTTCATGAAAAAAATTAATGTTTTAATATTTTTTTAAAATTTTATAACGTTTGTTTAAACAAAATTCTAAAAAAAATATTTATAATTATTTTTAGAAATTATTTTAAATAGTTTTTGAAAATAATCGATACCATATATGAGAGATAATGTCACAAAAATACGATATTTGTTTATTTCATTATCTAGTTGATTCGTTTAACTTAATTTTTATTAATTTAATCCTAAAGTATTTTTAAATTATTATGTTAATTCTTTAAATTTTAAAATATAAATTTTCTCTGAAATTAATTTAATGTTTAAAGTACATTAATAACTTGATATATGTGTAGTTAGGATTTAAATCCTTTGAAGTTATTATTGGCAAATTTTTGTGGAGTTTTTCTTTTTTAAAAAAAGGAGAGTAGATTTTATATTTTATATAAAATAATAAAATGAGAAAAAAATACTAAAAAAACAAAAAATTTACCTAAATTCATCAATCCCAAACGATTTAAAGCGATGTAGTTATATGGAAATAAATGAGTCCTCAAATATTTAATATTAATCAATTTAATCTTTTACATGGCATTTTGTTCTTTTTTTTCTTAAAAATTCTTATTCTATTTTTTCTTATATCAATAATTACTGTCTTTGTCTTATATTTTTAATTAAATCTCACATATTAATAAAAATTTATTATTTAATAAAAAACATATATATATAATCATACTGTAATAATTTTTTAATTTTATCTTTAATAGTATCACAATTAATATCATGTTAGTGGATGAACCACATAATTAATATATTTTTCCCTTTTTAAGTTAATAAGGGTATATTATCCAATTATTCCTAGCTTATCATGAAACCTTTTATGTCCATGGACAAAACAAATTTTTAAAAAATATTTTATATATAGTGATGGAGAAAGTACATCTCATTAATAATCTATATAACTGTCATTATTATTTCATTATTCATATCATTAGATTTAATAATGTTACATTATTTTTAATTAATAAGAATTAAATTGATAATTAATGCAAACGTAAATGACTAAGTGGATAAAGAATAAATTTAAACAATTAAATTAATAATTGAAATAAATTTAAAAGATTAAAAATTTCATTATTTCATATACATATTTGAATGTATATTAAACTGAATCTATATTCAATTATATTTTATACATACAATGTATCAATCAACTAATTAAGTTATTTTGTATTTTTTAATGATAAAACATCCACTATTATTAATAAATCCTAAAATGTATCTATGAATTTCATTGATTATGAACATGCCTAAATTATATCAACTAATTAAGTTATTTTGTATTTTTTAATGATAAAACATCCACTATTATTAATAAATCCAAATTTAGGCTGGATTTGATCCTGATTAGAGGAAGCTATCCCAATTTTAATTTGAACATGTCTTCTGATTTTTTTTTTGGTCAATAATAATTTGAAATTTTTATTTATTTTTAAATTAAAATTGTTTTAATAATCAATTTTAATATATCCTACTCCATTTATTAAAAATGTAAGGTATTTTTTAATACTTAAATATTAAAAAAAATATAAAATATTTTTAATATTTTAAAGTGTAATCATTATATTTTTATTAAATTATATTTATTTTAAAATAAAATATTATATTAAATAAAAATAAATATAAAAAGGTGATATTAATTTAAATACAAATAACAGATGAAATTCGGTCACATAGTTAAAAACAACTATGAGAAATTGGGCATGAAAATGATTGAATCTAAATGGAAAATTTATAGAAAATCCTACCATTCAAAAGAGCAGCTCTCCTCACAGTTCAGTTACATTCGATGAAACTAATAGGCGATTTTCCAGTTTGAACAATCGTAGGATGACTTCACATTTCTATATTCCAGGTTCAGTAATCTTCATTCATTCTGGTATTTTACCATCTGTGGTGGATCTGTTTGTTTATGAATATTGGCACGCATAAATTACTGAAATTCTCTTTGAAAGAGAGAGAGGGGGAGAGAACAGATCTTATTTACGTATTTATTATAACATTGCCAAAAATATTTGATTCCAAGTATCTGGGACCCCAGGCAAACACCAATGAATGCAATCGGCATTATTGGGGTCAGCTCTTTCCTCGTCCGTTAACAGTTTTCCTCCATTTTCGGTGTATACTGAGGAGTGACCATCGATCCTGTACTCTGATATCTGTGTGATGTTGATGATTTGTACAGGAACTTTCATCTTCTTCAACACTTTGGCTACCACACTCATTATGGTCTTATCAGAACCACTTCCCCAGTACTTCTTCTTCATTACTGGTTTTGTTTCGTTGAAGCATCTTAATCCTTCCTTGCTGCCCCAGTCTTGACTTCTGTAAACAAAAGGCATGCACATTTGTGTTATTATATTGTTAGAATCATGAGCTCCCTCGGCAGTAGTCACTGTACGTCTAGGTGTTTGAAGAATTGTCCCAAAGAACTGCTTTACTTGAAAAACTTGAAATCTTGCACAAATCTAGTTGACTAAAAAAAAAACCTAGTCAGATTGACCAAGATGAATTCTATATCAAAAAAGACCAATTTTTTTAGTTGGTCATAAAGTCTTCAATTTTGGATGCAGCTAACTTTATCTGATGGATTTGGAGTGATTTCAAAAGATTGATTTTCTTTGCTTTTGAGAGTCTTAACTCTTGAGCAACAATTCAGGCTGACTTGGTCCATGTGCAATCTAAGAACTAGGAGGGGAAAACTGAAATCTGAAGCTGATGTTTTCATAATTATAGGTTTCTTAAGGTTAGCGACACAAAATTTTAGGTGTTTGAAGCATTTCTTAGTGGCAATAGAAATCCAAAGTTGGAACATTAGAATAAAAAGCTTTTTAATGATTCAGGTTCACTTAACTCCTGGTTGTTCGAAGCATTGCCTCAAGCAGCAATTTGACTTAAAATGATATAAGTTGTTAGAGAAAGTTGAAGCTGTAGGTTTCCTTGGAGAGAGAGTGAGGGAAACCTTGTGTGTGTAGGGGACATAGTTGTAAAGAAGACCCTGGTTCTGTTTGGATCAATGGTTGAGTCTACCCAGTTGGCCCACGTCTTTAAAGCAATCTTGTAAGCCACTGGTGCATCCAATTCTTCATACCCTTCTTCTCCATTGGAAAATGAGCCCCATCTACAAATGCAAATATATTTCAGACCTTATTTTCTTCCTTTTGGTTGAACATAAAATACTAAAAGAAAACTTACAAGGATTTAATTCTGACACCACTCATCCACCAAACGTAGGTGTTGAAAACCAGGATATCGACTCCAGTCCAGTTTTTGGCACGCTCTGTGATTGAATCTACTTTTATTATCCTCTTCTTGGGATCACCTATTATATTGATATCTGTGTTGGAATTCACAAGATATGGGGCCCAGTAGAACTCAATAGAAGCATTGTATTTCTGTACATCAAATCAGACACAAAGGATTAAGTTAATTCGTTCTATCCATAAGCATTACCGATAACTCTTCTTCTATCTCTGTACATCTCTCTCTCTCTGTCACATTTCTTAGTAAGTCTACAGTTCAATACATTGTATTCATACCTTGGCTGTGAAGACTGGATGGATACGGTCGAGTTTCATGGATTTCTGATTATAAGGAATGATCCATTCGACCATGCACACAAGAGATTCCCATTGATTTCTCTGTAGTGAATCCCCAACAAATAGTAGCCTCTTTCCTCGCAGCTTCTTGAGGGCAAGCTTTGGATTAAATCTACCAAATATAGTCATGTCAGAATGTAGATCATGTTAAAACTAAGAGTTTATATGATCATGAAAGGGGGACACACACAGATTCACTTGAAATGAAGTGTTATGCATACGATCACACGCATGTTCAGAATAATATATAAATATATATATATATAGAGAGAGAGAGAGAGAGACTCGCCTAGGGATGCTACAATCCTCTGGCTGCCACTCCCAGTGGAGATACCGAGAATCTGGTCTTCCATTCTTGGCACAAGAAAACTGTCTATCAACATATGGGCAGCTTCTGTCTGAGTATAAAGGCTTTATTGACCTGTTAAATACCCATTTCCCATTTGCAACATTGCATTCTTCCGCATCAAACTCGAATCTATCATCTGTTAGCGAGGCATGCCCTATCTCCTCTGCTTTTTTATCACCTGTTATGTACAATCACCAATTTCAGTACACTGATCAGTACCCAAGAGTGGGTGTTAAGAATCTCTCTTCAAAATAGACTTTAATTTAATTCATTTGCTGGTGTGTTCACTCTGAACAGGATTATATAAAATCTCTGAAACTTACTAGATTTTGGGGTGGTTTTCCTTTTATGACAGCATTTGAACTTGAACAAGGAACTGGAGGAGAAAGAACTGAATATCTCTGCATAAAAGATGGCTATGAAGACAAGAGTACATGTTGCTGCAAAAATGATGGGCCAAGACAGTGTTCCTCTTGGAGGTTTCATTATGGGGAAGAGAAATGAGAGAAACTTATGTGCAGGACAGCAACAGAATGATGAGGAAATTGCAGAAAGGGTTTAAGGAGGATGGAGGTTTTATGGGATATTGGAGTAGGAGTGAAGTTAAAGCATAATATGATTTTGTTATTTTTTTTTTCATTAATACAAATAATGTAATGATGAAGTATACTGGAGGTTGAGGCATAAGTTAGAAGGCTAACATCCTCATATCATAATTATGAATTAGAGACCATGCAATTTTACACCTGTCATCAGTCATAATTCTTTCCATAATATGTAGGACATTATGGTAAACGGCAGGAGGAAAGCATGTAATTTGAAAGGCTTTTCATTTGGAAAAATTACATCGGAATACCCAAATCTTGACAACTTCGAATGAAAAAGATTTTAAAATTATAATTGCTCTTAAGGATCAAAGTTATTATTGTGTTTTCCAAGGCTAATTTTAAATTTTTAGAAAAGTTATATTTTCAATTACTTTGCAATAACATTTTTTTTAAAGATTTGTTGTATGCATATTTAATTTATAGTGTCTATAAGAGATCTAGACTATAGTTTACTTATTTTAGAAAAACTGAAACATTATTCAAATTAAATTTGGATGCTCAAGGATGAAAAGTTTCTAAAGAAAGATGTGATGTTTTGTACATTTTTGGCATGTTTTCCTTCTCTTACTCCCCCGCACGCTAGATTTGGTGTGTAACTAACATAAAGTGAAAGACGTCAAAAGTTTGTTGCTTGGATTTGCTCATTGGGTTAAAGTTACTCCTTTAGTCCTCTTATTTTATACATAAAAATATTCATTTAAACAACACAATAATCAACTAAATATATCAAAGCTTCCTATAAAATTAAAGTCTTTATTCGGCCAAACCATAAAATAGTAGTCAAAGGATGAATTGTGTGAGGGAAGATAAGATGTCAAAATACATGTTCTTGTCTTGTTGAATTGAGTCTATTTGAACATGACAAATAAGAGAAACCAGAACCCAAGAAAGGAAAATTGAGGATAATGATACAAATTTCAGGGGGGAAATTAAAATAACAGATGTACAATTATTGTGTGCCACTCAAAGTGAGGGGAAAATAATGCTAATAAGAAATTAAAAAAAAATCTGGGAAGCAGCAATGTAATGATGGATTATTGTTTTAGGCGGTTTGAAATACTTTCATTTAAAATAAAAATTATTCTTAATAAATTTATATAATTCAAATAAACTGAAAAATTAAATAGAAAATTATTTAAAATTAAAACAATCAAACTCCTTTTCTTAATCCATATCTGTTGTTTGATACAAAAATCTTACCTGTGAAAGCCACCCAAGATCTTGGCTTTGAAAAAAATTGCAATTAGGATTTGGACATTACAACCCCACGATAAAAAGATACAGTCGTTGCACTACCAAGTCACACTCTTCCAACAATAAATTGACATTCTTGAATCAAACAACAAATAAATGATTAATATAAAATTACTACAACAAAATCCTTAATCAACGAGAAGAACCTTATTGGAGGACACTGGAGGATTAAGGTTGGAAAAAATGAAAGATACAAACCCATCATCATAGATTACTGTTAAACAACAAAAATCCTCTTAGGTAATCCTAGGTCAACATCATCTAATCATAGAAATATTGGGTATTGGAGAGAGAGAAATTTAAGATTTTCAAAATTTGCATGCAATGCATTATATTGTTGCTTGAGAACTGGATTATACCTAACTCGTTGCATCAAAATCTTGCTTGCATGTAATTATTTGTTCCCTTTAATTTACCTCAGTGGACTTGGTACCAGTTCGCATTTTTTGGGGTTGTGTCTTTTGGTATTTGTAAACTCTTCCATGTTTGAATGATATGAATATAAATTTCTGCGGCCAAAAAATTAAAAAAAGAATCTTGACTTAGGGTTGCAAAGCCAATTTTACATCCAAAAGAAATTGAAATAAACCTTTCCCCCTTTTTCTCCTGTAGATTTTATAAAAGACTAAACAGAACATTAAAATCATAATTAAAATTCCTCCCTTATCTTCTTCACTAGAGGAAAGGTTGCTTATTAAAATCATCTCTTCTACTTCTAGTTCCTTTTCTTTTTTACTTTCTATAAAAAAATTTAAAATTTAAGTAAGTTTAAGAATTTACAAAAGAAATAGAATGGGAGGAAAATAGTATGAATGACTGAATGAAATTAGAAACCATGTGCCTTTTCATTTTGAAAAAAAAAAAGAGATTTTGATAAAATAATTTATAAATTACCTTTTAAAATTAGTCTTATAAGTATCCTTACAATTACAATATAATTTAGCTAATTTTGACAATATAATGATGATTGCTTTACTTGTGCATTTCGTTTTTCTCTAAACTCAATTTGAAGAATGGGCCCGCTGGTAACGTTAGCTATTGAATAGCAAAGAGAAGTCTGAGTTTTTTTTAGTGTTTATATCCCATCCCATCCCATCTTTTTAAAAAAAAAAAATTCAGATAATTGTGTGTGAGAGAGTTTCAAATAATATAATCCATATAACCTATATTTAGAGTTGAAAAAATGGGCTGGCTCGGCCCTATAGGGCCAACCCTTGACAGGCTCAGGCCTAAAAAGGCCAGCTCATTTAAGCCTGAATTTCCTTTGAAGGGCTCAATCCTAAAGTCTGGCCATTAGCATAACGGGCTTAAGGTCGACCTTGTAGGGTTCGAGCCCTTTTGCCTTTTTCTTTTCTATATTTTTTTTCAAATTAAAATTGGTTCAATCATTCATTTATGATATAAGCTAAACAACAAGAAACAATAAACAACCAAACTAACCACAATAAACAAGTAGCAATAAGCTCAACAAGTAGCAATATTCAAAAGAACAAAACAACATCTAAATGCGCTAGATGTCAGAAACACAATACAAATGAAAATGATAACATGCAATGAAGTCAAGATGAGCTGAATCTATTCAGTATCCACTACCAAGAACCATAGTTTCATGAAAATATTTAAATAAATACACATAAATACTCAACAACTCAAACATTGATAGCATCATCATTATCTTCTTCTTCTTTACTATCATCAAGCTCAACAAAATTCAACTGTGATCCACTTATAGCTCTCATTAAGGGCAAAAATATCAAGACTTTCTTCTTCTTCTTCACCTTCATTATCTACAACAAATAATAAACAAAAATGCTCACACAATTATAGTTATTATTTCTCATATTGTTTGCAATTTGCATGGTAAAAAAATGAATATAAATTAAAATTACCATTGTACATAAAACCATGTAACCAATTACGAACACAAATGATAGCCTAAACATTAGCTGAAATAATGAAACTCTGATACTTTGTTAAGACGCACGAACCAATGCTAAAAGCTAATTCACTAGCTACTGTAGTGATCGAAATGCTAAGAATATCAGTCGCCATCCTTGAAAGAATTGGGTATTGATGTTGATTACTCTTCCACTAGTTTAAGACATCTAATTCTTTCCAACTATTAGGCTTCAGTATTAGTTCCTCCAAATAATTTTCAAGTTCAGACTTATCTAAGGAAGAATGGTCCATAATTGCATAAATATCTTGATAATCCTGCATCATATATGTATAAATGATTAAAAAAATATCAAAAAAAAATACTAGATTAATGAAAAAGGTGAAAAAATTTAAAAACACAAGGAATTCAAAACTTACATCAAAGGCATTATCAAAAGAGGTTGATGTTGAAACACTTGAAGCCAAGAAAGAATGATGAATAGTAACTATTGAAGCTTTATAATTTGATCCACTTGCAGCCCCATCAACTCCAAGATTGGTAGATGTCCCCATACTTGAATATTCATTAAACATGAATATTAACTTGCTCTTAATATTAGCAACCTTCTTATGGCAAGTGATAGGGTCAATCTTCATATAGCAATATTGTATTATATTAAACTTCCATCTTGAATCAAAAACTACTGCAAGTGCAAGAATGACACTGTACTCATTCTAATACTTGTCAAACTTTTGTTTCATTTTCCTAGCCATCTCTTGAATCACAAGATCAAGGCTCTTCATATTTGCATCAAGCAACACCTCAATTTTAGAAATTTGCATAAAATAAGAGTTTGATGTACGATATGATGACCCAAAAATCAACCTTGTAATCTTCCTAAATGGCCTCAAGAAGCTGCACATTACATCTGCTCTAGACCACTCATCATTTGTAAGACCAAACTTGTAATTTGTACCATTGACAGTCATGTGTGCAAAAGCACGACAATATTTAATTCTACTTTCAAGTGTTGTGTAAGTGGAATTCCATCTAGTGGGCACATATAGTCGCAAGCCCATTGAGGTGTTAATGCTACCAACTTACTTAACACATTGTTTAAAAAGAATTGACCTTGCCTCTGATGCTTTCACAAATTTAACACTTTCTCTAATCTTATGCAAAGCAGAACTTGTAACTTTCAAACCCTCCTGAACTATCAACTTTAGAATATGAGCACAACACCTCACAAGAAAAACTTCTCCATTACTTACTAATTTGAAATCATCTTGCAAACTCAACCTCTCTTTCAATATGTCCCACATATTATCATTTGCAGATGCATTGTTTAAGGTAATGGAGACTATCTATTCTCAATCCCCCAATTAGTCAAATATTCATGCACTTTTCTAGCTAGCTCTATCCCAAAATGTGGAGGTTTCATTTTACAAAATGAAAGTATTTTACTACATAATTTCCACCTTTCATCCACAAAATGAGTTGTCAAACAAATATACTCTTCAGAAGTCATAGAAGTCTAACAATCAGATATCAAACAAATTTTACTATTACTTCTCTTCAACTTTTATTTCAGATTTTCTTTTTGTCGAAGGAAGAATTTCATAACATTAGCAACAACAGTTTTTCTAGTAAAGAACCTAACATTAGATTCAATGTCAAAAGTAGTTCTTTGATCCTCTTGTATTCAACAAAGGAATAAGGAAGATCATATTCAATTATGGCCATAGTTATAATCCTCTGAATTCGCATATTATTAATTTTGACACCAAATATTGCCTTCTTTATCCAATAAATCACCCCAATATCATGAAATTTGTCCAAAACTTTACAAGATGTAGCATGCCTATTTAAATGTGAGGTACCATTAGCCCCACTGGATGCTAGTAAAGTTTGACAATTATTATAACATCCCAAGTTTTAATTCCTTAATTAATTAAACCTAATTAGGGTAATTAAGTAAGTTGAAGTGATGTATGGCTAGAGAAATCTAATAATCATATTTAGTCGTATTTCAGCCCTAGTTGTGGGTCTGGTATTGAGGCGGGCCACCCGAGCATCGAAAGGAGAAGAAAAAGAAGAGTTGAAGTTGTTGTGCCATACGTCGTAGTGTATAGATCATCCGCCGTGGCACACAGCCATTTCTGAGAGAGGGAAGACCTCTTTGTGCCATATGCTGCCATTTTCTGTAGTTTATTAGACACGAAATGAGATAGAAATAGAGAGAAGAGGAAAGAAAGAAAGGACGCACCAATGCTCTGTTAGGGTTTACTTGGGGATGACTTTCATAGTATTTTAAAGGCTACAAATACTCAAGATAAGTATCATACTCATTAATCTCCCTATTTCTTCTATATTTATGAATTTATGGCTAGGGTTTGATAGTGAAAGTGAGATTTTAGTCTATGGGTTCAAATTTATTGACTCAAATGAAGTTAATAGGAGTAGATTAGAATATTTAAACCTAGGTATATTGAGTTTTGGTATCTTGGGTTGTTGGGCACCATTAGTGTTTGAAAATCCCATTTATTATGGGTGGTTAGAAGTTTGTGATGCCATTAATGGGGATTTAATGGCTCATTAATGCTATTAGGGGCTAAAGGTAATTATTAAACTCAATGGTTAGGCTCCACCTCTTGTAAAGTGAAGGTTCAGCTATTTAGAAGTAGAGATTGAAAGTTTAAATGTTGAGTTAATTATGTTGATGGAATTCAACTTGGTTGATTGTAGTTTTGGCTCTTGGTCACCTATTGGAGTGGAAATTCAAGCTTGGAAGCTTATTAATTAAGGGGTAAACTTTGACCTCTTAAAGGTTTGAGGTAACTGAGGGAAAATTCTACTTTGGGTAGTTATATGTTAATTGATTGTTAATTGGTTGTTGAATGTGAGTTTGTGAATGTTACATGCATAGGATGGATTGTTAAATTAAAAACTATGTATATATTTCATTGAGTGCATGGAAACACTATTTTTGACTTGAAAATGCAACATGCAAAGTCAAGAGGATTTTAACTATGAACATGCTTTTGTTGTTGAAACATGAATGAGATGACGTGTAGAGGTATTTGTTCGTTGATGAGAAAATAATGAGAATACACACTTGGGTAGCACAAGTTTGTGAGCCCAACATGGTTGTTGTAATAGTGAGTAAATGAAAGTGAAAAAGCAAACACAAGTGGGTATTGATTATGACATGATTAGTGACAGGAGTTTGCCTAGGGATTGAGAGTAGAGAAAAACTCATATGGTATTTAGGCCGCGCTCCGATGCACAGGGACTATAGCCTTGTCCCACTGTTTGTCGAGGGACTGTCCTATAATTTATCGAGGGACTAAAACCCAGCTATCTCCACCGGTTCAATGAGGAGAATAGCCTAGGGTATAAGACACCCTAGGAATTCGAGAATGGGGGAAGCCATGGTCCGAGAGTGAGTCCTGTGATCTTTGGCTAGGTCACACCTCACGATTAATGAGCTTGGGTAATCCAATCACACAGACGGAGCCCTAATCAATGTTATAGCTCATGGTTTTAATCTAAGAAAATAAAGAGGATATAAGGTTGGTTGATCATTGCCTAAGAGTATAGAAGACGTGTCACACGTGCTAAGTAGTGGTGAGTTGCAAGAGTATGGGTCATGTCACATATCTAAGAATATGGTGACAATGTACCTAGTTATGTGAGTAAAGAACCTATAGAGTGATAAATGATAAATTGTGATATATGTGGACTTGTTTTACATATTTGATTTCCTTGTGCATATATTTTTTTTATAATTGATATATAATTGCATAGGATAGGTTTAACATGGTTATTAAGTGACTAGACTCACCCCTCTTATTTAATACTTTTCAAGCTCTAACTCTGGTGTTGAGAAGGAGAGGCCTAAAGAGGCAGGAAATTAGCATATTTCTACTGTATATCTCTAGTTTAGCTTTAATTGTGTAATGGTATATGAATTGCCAATTCTAGGATGCATATTACCACACTCACACTATTTTAGTTGTTGAAAATGTTAGAATTGTATTTTGAGCCCTTAGCCTTTGTGTATGTTGATATGTGTGTGTGTGTGTGTGTGTGTGTGTGTGTGTGTGTGTGTGTCTATAGGGTCAAAATACTAGTGCAAGTGTAGAAATGAAGATTTGAGCATGTTCTGAATGATTTGAGTTAAATGCAATGGCAAATTATCCCCGTTTGGTTTTTGGTAAAATGGGGTTGAGGGGTGAATTTTTGTTATACTAATATTTCAGTGCTTGTGATGTGTTGTACTGATAATCCTAGGTCTATTAGATATGGTTCAAGTGTTAGAAAAAACTTTTAGCACTTGTTGAGGGTTTTAGACACCCATTTTGTGTAAAAGTATTGAAAGTGGTTAAATTATGTTTGGGTGTCTAACTTCCTAGTGTGACATGTTTTAGAAATAAAACCCATGCCATTAGCTATTTCATATAAAGAGCTTTCTATAGACACCCAGATCACGTCATTCGAACCACGGATGGAGAATTGGGGCAAGTTAGAAGTTCCCCCGATTCTGCTGTCAAGTGACAGCAGAATCAGCAAAAATTTTGTGCAACGCGCCACAGTGCATGGCACCTGAGCCGCAGCGCATGGCACAGAGAGTAACACGCTGCAACAAAGCATGCACAAGCCATGGCATATTGCTCTGTATCACAACACATGTTTTGTTTTTTAACTGTTTTCGATTTCTTTTACTCTTCTGAGGTATTCTATGCTTTCAAAACTTACTTTTACTCTGATATAAAAGATTTTAATTGATTTTAACTCATTTCTATTTAAAAAACTTAGGATTCCTTCTTTTGGATTAAAACTTGGTAATCACTCTTTGAGCTAATCCTCTGATTATCATAAGTTTTATTTATTAATTGTGTTTTAGTGGTGTGAGAATGTTTTAGCCATTACACCTTGCTTTAAGTTTCCCATTAACCTTAATTCTAGAAAAATACTTCCAAACATCAGAGGTTAAAGTTTTAGCTTTTTTAGACTTGGATTCATCAGTCTCTTGAACAGAAGAACATGACTTACCTCTGGACCTTTGAGTTTTCAATTCATCATCCACCTACACGTCCTCTGCCTCTTGAACTACACTAGCAAGCACTTTTCCTTTATCTTTTCCAACAACATTGCCACTGCCAGTAGCTAAACTAGGGATCATACCACTCATAACCAATGTTCTATCATCACACTTGACTAAGTCATTGCTACAGACATTGGTTGCCTTTCTCTTACTCTTGTGTGATTGTGAGGCAGACATTATAAATTTCAAATACTGTCTACCTACTGCATTACATCAAAGTAAAAGGAATAAATTACTCATAAATTAAAGCTGGAACAGAACACCTAAATACCCAAGCAAAAGAGGAGAAATCTCAAACCTGTGCAAGCAACTATGTGTGATTTAACAAATGAAGGAAGGTCGAAGATTACGAGCACAACATTGATGAATGAGGACTTTATGAACTTAGGAACCGAGAATATTATCGCGACTTTGTGAATTTGCGAGAACAGAGAACACGCAAGCAAAAGAAGAGAAGTCTTCAGCCTTAGTGATTGGTGAACTTGTGTTCAGACTGATGGGAGAAATACGTTAATGCACGACCTCCAAGGTAATGGTAACACGGTGAAAGATCGGCGTCACGACGGGGGTTAGAACTACATCCTTTAAATGTTGATTTTGAGTTGAGGAGGGAGATCGGACGACGGCGAGCTGTGAGGAAAACACGACAGCTAGCAGCATGGAACATAGATCAGACAACAATCAACGGCGGAGGCGACTACAGCAGTGGATGTCCTCTATGACGAGAAGATTTAGAGATAAGAGCGCTCATTCACACAGTTCACTGAACGTGATGATCGCAACTTCATTGTCCCCATACTCAGGCGCAGAGCCTTACAACCTCACTTTACTTCTGTCTTCAGTCTTCACAGCCTCAAACCGATCCAAAAGACACATGAAAGTAAACCAAGATTTAGATTAGGTTTGGTTTTTTTTTAACTCCCTCCTTTTGTCCTTTAGTAAATATGGGCTCTAGCTCACACAATTCTTGTCTAACCCACCAGTCATCACTCGTCATGTCCATGATATAAAAAAAATTATAAGGGCTTAAACGGGCTGGCCCTCAAATTAGGGCCTAAACGGGCCAGCTCGTTTGAGACCGTTTTTCATTTTAAGATCCTAATTGTAAGCTCGACCCTCCTATTGTAAAGGTTAAACGAGTAGGCCTAATGGGTTTAGCCCGTTTTCCCAACTTTACCTATATTGGTCATTACAGCTCTAGCCATTCATTCAACCACAACCTAATATAACTAGAGCGGGTAATTTGGTTGAAGCCCAACAAGCCAGCTTTAACCCTCACAAAAAAAGTTAAGTTTGAGCTTGACTATATAAGCTTTTTTTAAAAAATAGAATACTTTAAACTCAATTCGAATAAACTCAACTTGAATTAAACCAAACTCGAATAAGCCTAATCGTCAGAATTTTTCTGACTTTAGAGGCATATGAAGTTGATAATTTTAACTAAGCCTAATGGGTTAACCCAAACCTAACCAAAAAAAGCTAGAACCGAGCTTGGCTAAAAGGATAAAATATTTTAAGCTCAATTTGAATAAGCCCATCCTGCCTATATTACCAGCTCTAAAAATAAAAACTTAACTATTGATTAAAAAAAGACAATTTTGCTATATTCAGTATCCTTCCATTGAATGAGTCTTTCCCACACGCAAGAATGCCAAATCCATCCAAATGAGAAAACTCATTTCAATAAGAAAATATATGGATCTACAACAGCTACGCGTACACTAATCAGTTCAAGCATTAGCACCTATAAATACAGGGAAATAGTGAAGAAAAAAAAGGGAGTTAGATGGCAATCTGCCAACCTAACTCACTTTATCTCCTCAATCAAACATTTGCCCTTGGTTTTCGGTTTACTTTTCAATCCTTCCCTTCTATTACTCCATTCCAACTCCATGACAGATGTCTTTTCTGCTTGTACAATGGCAGCCAAGGAACACCAAGCTTCCTCATGCTGCTCATGAACCCAACACATGATGAAATATACCTTCCTTTGTGCCATTTTAAGATTACTTCTAATCTCATCCCTCCTCTGTTTTCTGGGTTTACTAGATTTGAGCTCCTTTTCCCCTGATTGAATCAACCGGTTCATATCAGAAAGGGCGCACACCAAAGCAGAACTTCCCAATGAAAGTAAACCTATCACATCGTCAATTAGATTCAAACCAAATTGTAGCCCTCCCATGTGTCTATAAGCTGGCGAGCACACCTGCTCCAAGCAATAAGAGAGAGCTTCAAGTACACTCTCTGGCTGCTCACCTTGACCCAAGACTGAGGAAACACTCAATGCAACCATTGCTGACCCTAAAGCATCTGACCTCCAGTCTCCGTTGTACAGGCGAAGAGTGAAGCAGTAGCTATACAAGATATCAACCAGGTGAACGGTTAAAAGGGGCGACGGCTCTCTTGAACTAAGACTGCTAACCGGAGGAAGTGGGGTTTCAGGACCAGGAGGGATGTCACTGCATTCATTAATTCCAATGACATCTTCCACTTCATTCTCCTCTGAAAGGGGATGGACAAGTTGAGTTCCTTCCTTACTCAAAGAGATGTTTCTAGCAGAAGGCTTGAACCACCACGGATCCCATGGTTTAAACATCTTGCTCAATTCCCCTGATGCAATGGCCCTTTGAAACCGCTTCTTCTCTTCCATGGATAAATCATCAAAGCTGACTTCACCTCCTGTAGATGTGGAAGACAAATGAAAGCATAACTGCCTCAGACAACTGTGGGATGCACAAGAAAAGATGATTTTGAAAAGTAAAAATTTTAGATGATCCTACTACAAATTAGCATTTCCGGAAATACGAACCACATGCAGTGTAAAGCCAAAACAGTAAGGAGATACACAAGCAACTTATAAGCAAACACAAACATCAACAACTATAGAGAATATAATGGAAAATACCAGACAAAACCTTCTCTATGATCTCCGCAGACAGACTAGGATCTACGAAAGCCAAGAAAACAACCAGCTATTAGTAGCATTCTTTATTAGCACTTTGGATAGCTCAAAAGAACTAATAGTAAGAATAGCTAGAACAAATTTTTAAAGTGATGATCACAAAATAATAACAGCACACTTCTGCAATGAGAATTCATACAAATTCTCAGATTAAATTACTGCCCAACCTGGGCTTCGGAACCTTGAAATGCTGCTGTACATCAATCAGCAACTAAGTTGCAACCTTATAGTATCAATCATTTACAGAAATAACTCTATATACCATAAACATTTATTTAAATAAGCAAAAAAGGGCATAAAACGCATGGAAACGTTAATACTTTTTCTTACTAATATTGGTGAAATATAGTTCCCGGTACTACGCAGTCAATATTCCAACTTTACTGAGAAAAAATTGTCAATGAAAAGTGAATATTATCCAGTTTCAAACGAGAGTGGAGAAAAAATTCCAAAAGGACTGACAGAACAGTAAAAATATGGAGGCTTACAATCCTCATCCATACTATCAGATTCCTCTTCTGAATGATATCTTTTCAGTATGTCTAGCATTTTCTGTTTGGTTTCATCATCAGGATGCATTTGCTGAAGCTCCTGAACTACATTTTCTTGCATGAATGATTCAGTACAGCGAAGACTGTGAGACTGTCCAAATTACAAAAATCAAGGATCACTAATCCCAATAATTATATCTTATAAGGAAAAAAAAATAGAAGTCACAGTATATATGCATGCTCTGTGTGTACGTGTGAGAAAAAGAGAATGAGGGCATCAACTAATTTTCAAAATATACGCATTCATTGAATGAATAACCAATTGCCGAAACGAAAGTCCTATCTGAGGAGATGGACTCCTTCACATTCGCTAATGTAAAAGAAGTTCAAAAAACATATCCACGTCTACATATTCAAACACTAATACACCAGAATATTTGTCTGGTTGGATAGGCATCTTCCAAGCATAGCCTAGAGAAACCTTATACATTTTCAGAGCGGAACCAATACCATCCTCTAAATTGAAAGATGTGGCAGATGCAAAATGAAGAGGAGAAATACAATGAAGCAAAACAAAGGAATCCACGTCAAAAATATCCTTGATGATGCCATACCTTATCAATCATTCAAGTGAATAACCAAATATATAAACCAGCTTAAAAATAATTATTCCCCGTATGGTAAAATTTTTCAAGTAAAAAAATTTGGGAGGATATAATTTCATGACAAGCCACATAATGTAATCGGCCACAATTGTTTAATGATATAGGAGCCATTGAAAGAGCTTTTGACACATGACTTATCATCAAAACATTGAACCAGCTCAAAATCAGCATTAGTGCAACTCTGCTTACTTTGTAGCATTGGAGAGAACAGTATCGCGAATTGCATCGAGGGCATGTGTACTGGGAAAATTGCTTATGACACCTGTCTTAAAATAATTTGAAAAAAGGAGGCAAGTAAGGGGAGGGATTTAATCAGTACAAATACAAAGAAGAAACCTTTGAAAAGAAATGAAGAGAAAAAAGATTAACTTTTATAGCAAATACTAACATGACAGGGAACTTAAAAGAAGCAAATCAATCAAAGGCTGCAAATTTCACCTTTGAATATATTTTTAACTAAATGAAGCTGAAAATTTCAATGTTTCTGCAGAAAGATGTCCACCCATAGATTTAAGGGTATTTGTAATGCTTTTCCTTTAATCAAATTACCCATTTCCTGGTAAGCCACCGGTTACCCACCATGTCTAATGAAAAAACAAAATTCTCTTAATATTAAGCAACCTGTATGCTTCCCTTGAACGACCAGTCAAAATTATGACTTACATTCGATCACTAAATTAACAAGATAGGGAGATATATCATCAGTAAATTTTTTGTTGGCGCCTCAAACCTAAGAAAGAGCCCTTAGCACATGACATGACATGCTCCAAAGCTCACTTGTCAAGGTACTTCATTTAACCTCTCAGGAACCCACTCAAAAAGCATTGGTAATACTGTGACTATCCTAGTATCCTCGCAAACACAACATAATAAATTTTTTTAAAAAAACAAGACATTTCTACTTTTAACGGCTTGGAAAAATAAATAAATAACTACCAAAATCAGAGATAAGAATTGCTAGCATAATTACTGATTAAAAGTTGGATGAACATACACGTGGCAGATTATCCGAGGAGGGTTGAGCGATGAAGGAGTCGATGGTTTGTGAGAAATAAATGTTTCACCCTCCATAATCAAACCTCCAAACAGATCACTTGCTTTCCTTTACAGGAATTCAAAAAGCAAGAAACAAAATCACTTCCTAGATAGCCCGATCAAGTTGATAATTTTCAATTCAAATGCTGATGCAAAACTATGGAGGAATCGCAATATTCTACAGCATGAAAATCGAAATCATTTTGGCACTCCTATGTATGGCATGGTTAGTGAGTGCGTAATTATACAGGAAAACTGCAAGTCTGCAACCCTCCAAGCCCTAACAAGAAGAAGGATGGTATGACAAATTGGAGTTGTGCACTCAGCTGCCAAAAAAAAAAAAAAAGACAACACGGTTATTCAAAAATGCTTTTTCAGTTTTTGGTATCAGTTAAACATTTAACAAAAACTGATCTAGTTTCGAAATTGGTACACGCCTTGTAAAAAATGTAGAAATAACACTTGAAAAGGAAGACTTCTTCGAATACATGAGCTTAAATTACAACAGAAAATATTTAATTCATGGTACAGTGGCAACACTACCTAAAGGGAAATAAATACAAACACAGCTAAAAGAGAAGCTATTTATATTCTTGGCTGTCAAATTAGCACCTAAATAGATACAATCATACAATTCAGTAAAATGCTGCGTACAGAATCGTTCAGACAGATATGGTTTGCCCAAATTTTACTCATTCACGCGGGATTGAGGGCGTGGAAAATGCCACTACTTGGATAAAATAGTTTGTACAATCAACAAACTACCAGAGCAAACAGCCAGAAAAATGGAAGAAGAAGAAGAAGAAGAAGAAGAAGAAGAAGAAGAAGAGGAAAAGGAAGCCTTTCCCATTCTTAAAGAATTGAATCATCACAAGAACGAATCAGCTCCATTTTTAACCAACCCAGCAAGTTCAAATTTGAGGGGGGAAGGTCAGAATATAAAAGGTTACCTCTGGGAAGCCTCTCAGTTGTTCGACTCAATCAAAAAGTCGAAGCCTACTCTCGTGCTTTCTTTCTTGTGTTCAATTCGGTTTCGTCCTCCTTACTCTTCGACTGCTGGTTCTATCTTTTGAAGTTGGTTCTCTTTTGAACGGGCATGCAGATTGTTTAACCAAACGGTTTCTTTGCTTTAGTTGTTGTCAGTGGGTTTAGCCTTTTCTGATGCTTCGTATCTTGTTGTCTTCCAGGACGGTCGGAAGTGGAGAACGGTTCTGTCCTTCGGCAAGAATGATTCGGACGTGAAAGAGGTTCTTTGCCGTCGTCCAGTGGTGGTCGAATCAACGCCGAGGAGGCGGAATTCGGGCGGCTGGAAGTATGCAAAAACCTGAATCTATATATATATATATATATATATATTTTCCATTATATGCGACCTTCTGGAAAGCAGGCGAACAATCAGCTTTCTCGCCCGAAAAATGAAAATGAATAAAACGGGATCAGCTTAGCTCCGCTGGACGTTGCGCCTACGCTGAGCTCAAAACACTGCGTCTCAATTATGAAACAAAATCTTGACTGTCAATTTTACCAAGCAATCCCTGCCTTTCATTGCCATTTTAATTTAATTTGTTTTTCATTATTCTTCAACAATTATTCGTTCCAGAGAGGGAAAATCATGCCTTACCTCCAAAAAGTTTTGTTGCCAGAGTTTGGGAAGAAAATCTTATCGATGGAAAAGAGATTTCATTAAAATCATACAATAATGAGTAAAATCTTGTTATTTTCATCAATGAGGAAGAGGGGTAAATTAGCTGGCTGTATATTTTTGTCAATGGGTTGATGCTTCCTCTTGTTTTTATCGGTGGTTGTTTCTTCATTTTATATACATGCAATTTTATTTATATAAATATATTGCTCACTTGATTGCTTGTTTTAGACCTCCGTATGTGTATTGCATATATAACTTCAATTTGATTTTATAACATTAATCTTGCTTCTTCGTGGCTCATACGTGTTGGGTGACTGGATTTGTTTTATAACTTTGTTCTTACATCTTCTTGGTTTGTATTTGTTTTATTTATAATTAGTTAAGGAGAGAAGCCATGTCTTATGGTGAAGCCAGATGCATTTTTGGCTACTTTAAAGAACAATTGATAGAAAATACATCTTTTTTTTTTTCATGCTCATCAAATGGATTTGGAGAAGCAAGTTACAAATGTGTTGTGGGCTAATGCACATATGTTGATTGACTATGCTTACTTTGGAGAAGTTTTTTCACTTGATACAACTTATTGTACAAATTGTGATCATAGATCTCTTGCTATTTTCTCTAGCATAAACCATTATAAAGGAAGGGTGATATGTAAAACTGCCTTATTATATGATGAGACTATTGAAAGTTTTAAATGGCTCTGAGACTTTTTTGTGTGCAAACAAAAATGTGAAGCCATTAACTGTTTTTATTGACCAAGATACTATAATGGTACGAGCATTACAAGAAGTGATACCAAATGTATCACATGCCTTGTGCATATGGCATATTTCAAGGAATGCAATAAGTATCTTAAAAACTTGTAAAATAATTAGTCCCATATCTTGAGTGATTTTAACCATTGTATGTATCATTGTTAGGATGAAACAAAGTTTGAAAAAGCATGGAAAAAATTATTATTAAAACATAATATGGGAGGAAACACATAGTTAGTGTCCATGTATGAAATAAAAGAGAAATGGGCAACATGTTACATAAAGAGCTTAAGGACACTTGGTATGAGAAACATTAAATTAGTGAAAATATAAATGCATGTGTAAAGAGTTGTACGAGTCCTAAATTGAATATCAATCAATTCTTTCAAAGGTTTGAACAAGCTGTAGAAAACAAGTACTATAATATATTGCAACGTGAATTTGAGACACATGATGTGTTAGCAAGGTTGATATTGCAGAGTTCATATATGCTTCGTTAGCTTTTTAAAGTTTAGACTATTGAAAATTATATTCTAAGGCCAATCATTATATCATAAATATTATTATTTACTGAATTTCTCTTTTGTTATTTGATAAATTTCTCTTTAGTTGTCAAATTTTAAATCAGATTAATTGAGCCTGAATTAGATTAATTGAGTTTATTAGAGAGGTGTGGCAAGAAAGGTCTAACGGGCGTGTTTAGTTATTTTTCCAGCCCTAAACACAAATTTGAAGGAAGTCGGGTCACCCAAGAATAAAAAGAGAAAGAAAATCTGAAGGGGAAGGCTCTATGTCATGCATCACGACTCATAGATCAGGCCACCATGGCACATGCCTGGGGAAGATGCCCTTTGTGCCATGTGTCACGGTGCATTGTGGGTTCGCCGTGGCTCATGGACACTTTTTTGCTGTAATCAGATCTTGAAATAAAGCAAAAAAAGAGAAGAAACAAAGGAGAAGCAAAGAAGCAACTGAAGGGCAATGCTAGGGCTTGGGAGATTTAAAGTTTTAGAGTGATTTGAAGTTTCTAAACATTAGAGGTAAGATCCTCAAGTTTAAATCTACTTATTTCTTCCATTTTTCTTGATGATGGAAGTTAAGATTTGGTGAATAATGATGATTTTCAATCTATAAAGGCGATAAATCCTAAGCTATTGACTTAAATAGAGTTAATGAGAGTAAATTGAGCTAATGAAACTTGATATTTATGGATTTATAATAATTGATGTTTAGGGAGCATTTAACATCTAAAAATTCCCTATAAATATGTTAGTTGGGACAATGTGACTCCATTAATTGCTATATAAGGGTTCAATGAGGTCAATATGGGTTAGAAGAAGTTAAGAAACCCTATAGGTATTTCTGTTGGAGAAAAAGAATGGATCTCGAGCATGAAGAAGTGTTGAGTTAGTAATGAAAATTATCCAAAACTTAGATATTGATGAATTATATCGTAATTTTTTATAGAGTAATCACTTTGGCACCATTTAAGCTTTTTGGAAGCTTTGGGAGTGAGTATTTGAGAGGTGAAACCTTTAACCTCTTTAAGATAACTGGGAGAATTCTACCTTATGCATTAATTAGTTTATCATTTCATAATAGAAATGTGTGAATTAAATAAAATGTGAGTATGGTATAAACTGCTTGAAAATCCACTATGATGATTCTTGCACAAAAATGCAATGATATGTTAAATACAATTCTTTAAAACCTTGTTAGTGAATTTTTATGTTATGATTTCTTGGGAGTTCAATAACTGCACTAAGTGGAGTCAATTGATTTGATATGTGAATGGTACAATGAAATCAAAATCGTAAAGTTCAAAAAAACATGAGGTTGATGAGCTCAATGAATTTATGAATGAGAAATTCAATAAAATAGATAAGTGGAGTTAAATAAATTGATTGTCTCTATTATATGATTAGCATGTATATGATTGGGTACAATGATGCGATGATACATACTTGATTTTTAAGTAAGTGTGTGCTTTTAATTATGTATATCTATGCATTGCATGATATTGAGAGGCGAGAATTCACTTAGATAAAGGAGTATAGATTTAAATCCATGTGATGAGGCTTCCATTCGAGTTGATGGCATGCCTGGATTGTTGTTTATACATTGTCCCAATTATTTAACGAGAGACTGTCCCACTAGTTCAATGAAGGACTCGAACCTAACTAGCTATCTACTAGTTCAATAAGGAAGTTAGTCTAGGGAGAATGACACCTCACAGTGTGAGAAATGGGGAAAATCATGTTCTATAAGTGAGTAGGGAGAACCTTGGCCAGGTAACCCCTCACACGTGTTTAGGCTAGGGAAGTATCAGATCATAGACTATCCCAATGTGTTAGAGTCCATGGTTTCATGTCAGACGAATAAGGAGAATATAAAAGCGATGTGATCATGCATACAATGAAAAATGGCACATGATTGTTATAGTGTGACCCTAATGAAATAAAGCATGTAAAAACCTTGTTTTTAATGACATGGCCTTGATTAATTAATATCTTATGAGTATGCATTATGGTGAATGAGAATGCAAATGTAGACTCTTGAAAACATAATTTATGATTTGATATTAATCATTGTCTCATGTGTATGCTTTAAACCAAGAGGTTGAGTTACACTCTTAAACATGTCCATGTTTTGAAATTATTTGATTTGCCAATTGTATTTAAATTAATTGACATGCATTAGTATGAGTTAGTTGAACCTTAGTTAATGAGTGGTTATAGTTATCCCACTATTTTCAATATTATAGGAAATATCTTAAAAGGATCAGACAGAGGAAAACAATCAAAGGCATAGTATTTGATATTCTAGTAGTAGGCCTCTTTCATCTTTTGAGTTGTATGTGTATATGATTATTAATATTGCCAAATAGAATTAATTCATTGCGACTTATTTGCACTATATGTTATGTGAAATTTTAAAGTGTATTTTAGGCTCTAAGGTGTATGTACAGGAATTGTGATGTCTATAGTAGGGTCAAAATATTAGTGCAAGTAAAAGTTGAGTATGTTATGTGATTGTTGTGGATCATATGATGAAATGTGAGTTTTGGGCTCCCTCTTCTATTTTTAAGATTAAGGGGTTGACTGTCAAAAATGTGATTTATAAGTGTCATGAGCAAACTAATGTGTTGGGCAATTTCATTTTAGTCTGTTATATGTGGTTGAAATGGTATTTCTAGCTTTTGGCTTGTGGAATGAGTTTTGGACACTTTATTTTGTGAAAAAAATGTTGTAAAATTGGAAGTTTTGAAAAGAGTGTCCAAATGTGAGTAATAATTTAGTTATGAAACCAAAGCCATTAGTTATAACTTGAAAATAGCTTTCTGTAGACATCTAGTTCACATCAATCGAATATCGAATGGAGGAATGGGGCGCGTCAAAAATTGCCTAGAAAGCTGTCAATTTGACAGCAAAATTTTGCTGGCATAGAACGTGCAATGTGCCATAGTGCATGGCACAGAGGCGAGCAAGCCGCAGTGCATATTCCTGAAAGCCACATAATTGCATTGTTTTATGATTTTTAAGCAAATTTACTAATCCTTAAAGTGATCTCATACTTTTGCATAGGTAATAACTCTAATTTGCCCGTTACAAAGTCTTTTAAAAAGGCCTTTAATTTTAAAAACTTAGGATCCCATTTTTACAACTTATTTGCGAAGTTGGTAAATTTGTTTTTACCTTAATCTAATTTTTTAATTAATTGAGATTTGGAGTTAATTATGGATTTGAGAAGGAGGATATTATAATAACTATATCATTGGATAAACTATAATAATTGTCTTAAATGTTCTTAGTAAGTCATCTATGATTCCTCATATATGAAATAAGACTAGCATTACTTTAATTAATTACAGAGATATAAATCAAAATCGTAGGCACTTGAAAGGGTATAAGGTGCTAGACTGACCCATTATGAGAAAGTTGTATGGTATAAATCATGAGCTTATATCATATATAACCATATAACCATGTCATTAAGCCTTTTGACATGAGATTATCATAGACTCCTATTTGATGACTATTAAGCTTTAACCTGCTCAAAAGTCACCTTTCATCGGCTAATTATAAAGGTTAGGATTGAGTTTAATAATGTTCATAGAGAGGAATATGAGTGATCAAGATGAAATTTGTCTCTCACATTAATTGAAAGATATTACTGGGCCCCTCGATGAGTAAGACTAAGAAAGTGTATGATCATATTATAATGGAAATGATTTTTTTATTGCCATAATTAGTCCACTCAAATTGAGAAAGGAATGGTCAAGCAAATAAGAATGACAATTCTATATCTTATACTTGATCGAAATATCGCATGACAAAAGGGATGTGATATGATTATATGATATGTTACATTATGTCATTGATCCCTATATGAATTAGATAGTCATAATGTCTTATTAGAGACCACTTGTGACTTGTGGGCTAATAGTGTTATTGATCTACTGCCAACTTCATATAGACCTATGAGGTTACACATAAGAACAGTCCAACTCGAACTATAATGTTCAAGTTCATTTAATTTGAAATGCATCTAGATTAAATAAATATAATGTTTTATTTAGTGTAAATAAATTTTGTGTGTGTGTGTGTATTTGAATATTTATTTAATAAATATATATATATATATATATATATGCGTGTATGAAATATAAAATTCAAAATGTAATATTTTATATACACACATACACATATATATATATATTCATAAAATATATATCATATTATATTGTGTTACTTGTAAATTTAGGTTTTATATGATAAATTAAATTTAATAACTAACATGATATAAGAAAATATCATGTTAGTTCTATAATTTAAATTTGTGAGATAAATTCAAATAAGATGTGATATCATATATTTAATTTATAAAATAAAATAAATTTTATTTTCGTTAGCTCAAGATATAATTTTTGAAATAATTGTGATTTTTTTGAAAATTCATAAGGGAAGACAAAAACCCTAATTTATATAATATAGAGAGAGACGAGCTTCCAAATAAAGAGAGTGACTCTTGACGGCAAAATTTTTTGAGAGCTACAAATACACCTTAGAGAAAAAGAAAAGCAACGTTTGACTAAGGCCACAAAATCAAATCTTTCAAGGCTTTTACGCAGATGAACGAATGTTAGGAGCGCTAGCATGGTGATTGTATTGAAAGCTATTCGTATGGATATCAGTAAAGAGAGTTAATCTACATTGTTAGCTCCAGAGGTCCAAACACTTAAGGAAAGCTCAAAAGTTCGACATACAAAAGGTATTTCTTTTGTCCACCTTGACTTAAACAAATTTGATTAGCTTGCGATTGTGATTGGGGTTTCTAGATTTTGATTTTATTTTTCCATTACACCCCCAATCCAATGCTATACATATTATTGGCTTGTTCCAACTCCAATGTGATCAATGTAATGCTACATGTATAAAATATAGACATGAAAGGAAGAAAAATAAAGATGAGGAGGATGATGCTACCTTACTTGATTATTTGATCACTGTGATTGATAAGAGAGGAGAATATAGTTTGATATTTGATCCTTTAACAGAGACAATTATTTATAGTTGTAAAACGTTTGAACGAGTAGACATATTATGTTGTCATGTATTAAAAGTATTGTATGACCATGATGTTAAGCTACTTCTAGAGAAATATATAAATAATAATAAAGAGATGGACAAGAAAATGGTGTAGTGTACAATTTTAAGGGAAAGGAAATTGAAGCCAATCCTAAATTAGAAATGTCAAGACAGTATAGGAAATTGTGCCTTATGTTTGTTCAGCTGGCTAATGATGCATCACAAAGTCTAGAAGTATTTTCTCTAGTTCATCAAGCAATATTGAAACTGATTAAAAAAGTGGCTGAGCTTCACATAAAACAAAAAGATAGTGATGATAATGGAGGAAATCATGAGGCAAATTGTGGTGATGAAGGTAATGGCGGTGATGGTAAAACAATTAGGTTTAAAAAGAGAGATGGCAGAAAAACAAAAAAAATGATTGAGAAATTGTGTAAAGGAATCAAGTTGGAAAAGACAAAGAGTTCAAACCTACAAAAAAAAAAACTTTACAAGATTCTAGAAAAACTTCAAAGGCATGCTTCTAATAAGTTTCTATCTATGTTTTGCTATTTTTTTAAGATGCTTTTTAAGTAACTATTATTTATTTTCCAACTATAGCATGATTAGGTACAATATGATCCTATGATATTGGAAACAATTAAAGAAGATACCTCAACTAGAGAAGAACATGATCATAATGTTAATACACCTAAAGCAAGTCAAATGACTTTTACAAATTTATTGATGGTAAGTACATGATATTCTAACTAGTTTATTGATCTATACCATATGTATTTAATCATTCTTTTTCTTTTCTTGAATATAGGCACCATTTGATTGTGATATAATATCACTTGAAGCAGTAGAGTTTAGCTAAGCATTCACAAATGGTCAATTATAACAATTTCAAATGATTAACTTTTATTCAAATCAATGGAACTTTTAATACACTTTATAGTTTCAAGATAGCACAATACTTATTTATATTCTTCATGAACAAATACAAGTTTACAATTCAACTCAAATCCTCCTAAATGATGTTATCTAATTCAACTCCTTTATTTCAGCCATTAGTTTATGTTAGTTACATTTGCTTCCTATTGTTTTGGCCATTGCTTCTATTACTCTTGGGAATTGGGATGCTTCATTTCATTTTGTTTGCTTCCTATTTGTTCCAAATTCCACTCCCTTTTTATTCCATATTTTACTTGGAATGCTCTTGTGTGTTGGTCATATAAGCCATTTAATGATTATATAGCCTTCGCTCTTCTTGGGCTGCTCTCTTTTTAAAAATATAGCTAATGTTAATAGCTCATGTTCATAGCCTTTTCTCTAAGTTGACAATTTGACTTCTTTATTTTTGGATTGCGATTATAATTTCACAATATATGGCCAATGTTACATTGTCATGAGTCATTAACCTTAATGTGCAATAATGAGATATTTCTAACATTAAATTTTAAGCATGAAGCTAAAGTAATGCTACTTACCTATTGGTTGGCTTATAATACATTGAAGCAATTGTGTTTGGTATCAAGATAGTATCAAATATAAAGTTACTGTAGCTTATTTAAAAACAATTAACCCCTCAATTTTTTATAAAGTATTTAACCAATAATCCATCAATGAGGTACTTAACTTGTATATAAAAGTCAATACAAAAAATTGCACCACTGGTGAGTGAAGGTTGCAGTAAATGACCCCAAAATGTGCTTAAAAAAGAAGTTCCCATTCAACTGCAAGCATCTCATTCAATTGCAAGGCACAATACTAATAGCAATACGAAGAGTAGAAATTGCCATTAACTTTAATTTAAGCACCTAAGTTTTGGAACAAAAAGGGAATAGAGGGTGTATACATAGCCCACAATGAGAAGATTAGGAATACTTAAGATACTTAAATTATCTAAAAATGCATGTCACTCTTTAGGACCTTATAATATGCAAAATTAATACAAGAAATAATTCCTTTTATATTTTCAATGCCAATAAACCATAAAGGATAAGCAAATCATTCATCCTTAATATAGCTTTGCAACTTTTGTAATGCCCATGCATAACACCCCCTTGATCTTTGTTCACATGAAAATGAGTTTATGATTTCTAGAACTTATCTCTTTCCTCAATCTTCAATCAAATGAAGCAAATTTATCAGTAATTTTTCCATCTAAATAAAGCACAATATATACTTTATTAATTAGATAAACGTCATTGAATAAAGCCAAAAAAGCTAATAATTAACCATGTTAGACCAACAAAATTTTGTTTGTGTTATCGAATATAACAACAATGTCAGAAACAAGTTATCTGACATTAGCAACAACATCATGCACATTCTTCACAAATTGAATCTTGCCCTTTATTTCCTAATACAACATGCAGAAGTAGAAGTAACAGCTAATGAACAAAATTAATAATAAATAATAAATTAATAATTAATATTAATACATGCTAACCAGAAGAATAAAGTAGAATAAATCAAAGTCCTAAGAAATAGAGAGAACTTACACATATTTTAGCAGTAGAGTTCTTCCCCTTCCACTCTCCTTTGAACCTCGAGATCGATTGATAAATCTTAATTTCCAAAGATTTTCAAATCTAAGATTTAAAGGAGATCTTGAATATGTGGCAAAAACGAAGTATAGAAGATCAATTGTCACTGAGCCAAACGAGAACGAAGCTTTTTGCATCTGCTTACAATAAGATCTGAGATCATCAATGAGCTTGTGAAACTTAGAGCCCGCAACCCATTGAAATTGAATGAATGATTCTGGAAGAAGAATGAAAAAAAAAAATTAAATTAAAATGGCAATGGAAGGCTAGGATTGCTTGGCGAAAGTTGAAACTAACAGCCAAGAATTTGTTTTATTACTGAGACACAGCATTTTGAGCTCAGTGGAGGCGTGGGGGCACAATATTTCAGCGAAGCAAAGCCGATATCGAATAAAACTGGGCCCTTTGGTTGAGACTTGAGTCATAAATCATTTTTTAATTATCTGGATCATGACATGAATCACTTTAATTTGGGCCCTTTGGTTGAAACTTCAGTCCTTTTTTTTAAAACTAACAAACAAACAAAAGTTGTTAAAAATCTTATTTCATACGGTGATTAACAAAGATTAATACAAATAATAAAAAATTGACACGAATGAGACTATAAGATTTTGGATTCAATTTAAATCTTGCTACTGCTGATGTAAGGACGTCATTGTAATTATCTTTGTATTTTTTTTAAATTTATATGTGCATCCTAACTCTTGTAAGTCTTACACACAACTCATCTAGATTCATGTTCATAAAATAAAAAAATTGCTTGATTTTGAAAGACAAAAAAATAAAAAATAAAAATCAGATGCTCTCGTTGCCATTATTGTGCTTAATAGGAAATGGAAAATAATTTCATAGTTTTAAATTACTTCACTCTGGAAAAATTTCATTATCTTAAATTACTTTGCCCATTCTCTACGAACTTCTCATAGGACAGAAGTGATGTTTGCTTGAAAATTTTGCTGGTCTCAACTCTATTCAATTTTTTTGGCCAAAAGAATATTCAATTTTTTTCTTAGTTTATCTTCTTGTCATTTAATAAAAATTAATCTAACTCTGTCTCTGTTATCTACGTTTATTTGTTTACATATTTACAATTCACAAAATCAATACCCATACTAAAATTGCGTCTCAGCCTTCCAAGCTATCGAACGCCCAGGAAGTGTCGGGCCTGTTCTGGCTTAAACGCTGGTTCTCAATCCTCCCCCCACTGCGAGCTTTAAGCGATCATCAATGGCTACTATCAACCTTTCTTCAGCACATAGTTTCTCTTATCTTCGTTTATTCTCTTCATTCCCACAAAATACCTTTGCTTCGTCACTCTGTTCGCAGGTCAAAGCCAAACGTTCTTTAACTCTGCGCTCTCTTTCTCTGAAACCCTACAATATTGATACAGATAAGCCTCGGCCGCGGCCGGTAGTTTTAGCTGTCAAGAACCTCGGGGAGACGCATCCGATAGTCCTGCTGCCGGAAAATGAGGGCGCCGCGGCCGAACTGCCGTCGGGTACCGGCGTATATGCCATTTACGACAAAAACAACGATCTTCAGTTCATTGGCTTATCGCGTAACATTGCAGCAAGCGTTTCTGCTCACCGGAAATCAGTTCCAGAGCTCGTTGGCGCCGTGAAGGTAAGGGTAAACTGGTTTTCTTAATTTTCTCGAGGAACTGGAAACTTATTTGTAAGATTGGAAATATTGATAAAAGGATTAATTTCCTCTCGGGATACATATTATCAAATATCTTATAAATATCTATTGTATAATTAAAAGAAAATTTTCACAAACCAAGCATCATTTCAAGCTCCCGAATGGAGCTATTTTAGAATAAAACTTTGGCTTACCGCAAAGAAAATAAGTATCAAATTATGAAAAGTAAGGGAAAGAAAGTGACTGGTTTGGAAATGAAGAATCCGAAAAGGAGAAAATTAGTAGAAACTGATCGAGTGCATAGGCAAAACTGGACAAGGAAAGCATAAATAGTTGCTCTGCTCCTATGTTTGCTTGCTTACAATAAAAGGAATAGAATGATGGTTGCGTTTTATACACTTGACTTACTTTTTGTTTCACTCGTATGATTTTTCACCTTTCTTATTTCTTTTGATACACGGCTAGCTTCACCCCTTGAATGTCATTTCTTACCCTCTCAATTATATGAAACCTTAGGGCTTTATGGCATATGCTTATGAAATAGTATGTTTTTGCACAAGGATGCTTTCATCACTGAATCTGGTGTCTACATCATGAATTATAGATGGGCTGTCTGAAGTTTACCAAGCACCATGCTTGAAAAGATGGATTTTAGCTGAACAATAGATGGGCCGGCATAGAGAGTGATTTGGTATGTGGTTTAAGTACAACCTTATGTGATCCAATTTTGAAGGTCGTTCTATACAACTTCATACTGGCAGCATCTTAATGATGCTTATAAAGGAAGAAGATATTTTACAACTATTAAACTTTATTTCACCCCTTCTTTATCTGGAGTTGCATGAGCTTGCTCCTTTCTACCATGACCATTGTCCACTCAAAATAATGTCCTACAATTTAACCCCACGACCTTGAAGCTCCAAGTCAAAGCACCAGACTTACAATCCTGATTTCCCGATGCCTTCTTGTGGAGAATTGGAAGCATTACGCGATTAGTGCATTATTTAATCAGAGTTTATGGCCCTTAACAACTACTTGAACAAAACACTGCACCTGGGAAATCTGGAAAAATTCCTGTCAAACAATTGTTAAGCGAGTGAAAATTGAGATAAAACTTCTCTCAAATGCCTTTTATTTGTTTGCATGATCAGAAAGTTTGTATATGTTTTGTTATGAATGAAGGAATCTTTTGCAGAGCCAAATGGTTAGAACTATGTCTTCGCTGTGAATTTGAGTTGGCTTCAATCGCTCTGGACATCTGTTTCAATGAAACAGTTATGCCAGGATGGTAAATAATACGAGGCATAGATACGTAAATAAACTATTATGAGAAGTGAGACAATCCTGGAAAGATTTCAACCTTTTTTGGGCTTTCCCCTTCTTCCTAAAAAGTAAAAACATTGAAATAGAATAGAAGCACAGACGCTCACAATCAGCGAACTGAGAAGATTGATCAAAGATTTTTGCCTTCCTTCTTTACTTCAAGATGATGTTCCGATTAAGGTTCTCATTCCCCAGTGATATTTCCTTCCTAACAATGATTTCGTTGTAAAATTGTCTGCTGTAGGTTGGGGTGGTAGATGAACCAGACAGAGAAACTCTAACCCAAGCATGGAAATCATGGATGGAAGAGCACTTAAAAGCCAATGGAAAAATTCCACCTGGTAATGAATCAGGAAATGCCACCTGGATGAAGCAGCCACCTAAGAAGAAGGCGGATCTTCGACTAACCCCTGGTCGCCATGCACAATTGACTGTCCCCCTCGAGGAACTGATTGACAAGTTGGTAAAGGAGAACAAGGTGGTTGCATTTATCAAGGGCTCTAGAAGTGCACCGTTATGTGGATTCTCCCAGAGGGTGATTGGCATTCTTGAAAGTGAAGGAGTGGATTATGAGAGTGTTGATGTGCTGGATGAAGAACATAACTATGGATTAAGAGAGACGCTTAAGAAGTACAGCAATTGGCCCACATTCCCGCAGATCTTTTTGAATGGAGAATTGGTCGGAGGTTGTGATATTCTGATCTCCATGTATGAAAAGGGTGAAGTGGCTAGTTCATTCAAAAAGTAGTTGTGCAAGCTTCTCAGCATTGAGTCATTCTTTTGAAATGGTGTAACTGGTTCTAGGATTAGGGAGCATGGGAGGACACTGAGGCTATGCCGGTGAGCTAAAAGTGAATAAAGCCCTCTTGCTCAGTTGTACTAATATGTTATATACAGGTATGTTATATTTTTGTGTAAGATAAATTATGTGGTCTTGGTTTCAGAGTGAAACTTGTTAGCTCTATTGCTCCTCTCTGGACTTATCTCCCGGTCTGCTCCTGTTTAATTGCAGGGCTTCATGTTAGTGTTGAGGGAAGGAAAAAAGGTGAAAAGTAAAAAACTTGTTAAAATGAGAAGGGTTTTGATATTTTTTATTCTGTGATACTCCTTTCGATTTCTACTATGGTGCACTTTTTTGAAAAATTACTTGGTCTTTAATATAAGACATTTAATTTGATAGAATATTAATTATATTTTTTTAATATCATCCATATTTAAACTCATTAATTATGAGAAAGAATATATATGTAATGCAAATTTGTAAATTTTTTATTTAAATAAAAGTAAAATTAAAAGTTTATTATATTTCAGGACCAAATAATAATTTAACCAATGTTCTTTGATTTCAGACTTATATTTCACTTCCTCACTAGTCCTTTCTTTTTCAATTACATAAACAATATTTCTTTCATTAAAAAATATAAAGCATTTTAATTGAATTTCACTTCCCAATAAAGTAGTTACTTGCTTTTACACTAACTTTATTTTTTATATTTATTCCTATTAAACACCCTATAATAAATATAAAGTTATTATTAATGGGGGCACTTTTGAGAAAAAAAAGGCAATGATTACACCTCAAAAATTAAAAATGTCTTATATTTTTGAATATCCAACTTTTCAAAAAATATTTATATTTTTGAATGCAGGGAGTAAGTTTTATTTCACTACTTGAGATTATCTACATGATTTGAAATTTTCTTTTTAAACTACACAAACAATAACAACAATATTTTTTCGCTAAGTGAAATTGACTATATGATTTGTAATTTTTGTTGGTGCTACACGAATCATTAGCTCTCTTATCTTACTAGATGAGTTTCATAGTTAGCCTAAATTTGGAGAAAGAAGAAAGGTTGTCATGCCTTAACAACTAACATAAAATTAGGATGAAACTCTCGCAGATTTTTTTTTTTAACTAACGAATGCAAAACAATACGCAAATCAAATGTTCAGCAGCTGCATTTCCCCTGGCCCCTTCCGTTTTCAAATTTTAAGAATGAATTAATACTACATCCACGCTTGGAAAAAGCATACGGTCTCAATATAATCCCAAGAAGATTTTCATTCTCATATTTTGTAAGGATGATTGATATTTCATCTTGTTTGATACAAAAATGATGACATTGTCTCTACCAAACCATGTTATAAAGAAGCATAATTAATATGGTTATTGCGAGTAATACAGTATTATTTTATGACATTTTTGGACGTGACAACGATTATATCATCTATATGCATTAAGATATGTTATCTATCAGCAGTCTAAGTGTGATAATTATTTCTAAAGAATTAAAACAAAATAATAGATCAATATTAAACTAAAATTCACATTAACTCATTATATTAATTTTTAAAGTCCATTCAATTTTGTGTTTCCGACATGAGAGTAAAGCACAAGAGGCTTTAATCACTGTTTCAATTTGCATTGATATTTCTAAACAGATTTTACCCACGAAATGCTCACAAACAGGAAACAGCTATCACATTAGCAAATGACAGCGATTATATAACAACTCCAGAACTAGGTACAGGTCATCAATTTATATTGATTCGATCGTTATTTTCTCCATTCTCAAATATGAATTTGGTTGATAAAGATTTTGTACTTTTTTTTAACTAAAAGATTAAAATTAAAATATGCACATTGTAAAAAAAAAAAAAAAAAGAAGGTGCGCAATGGTCGTTAGACTCGGTACCCTTTATTAGCATTTCCCTCTAATTCTCTCTCTTATCATTCTCGACCAGAGTTCTTAAAAATTTAATATTTTATTCATTTTCAGACATATCAACGAGTTTGGTTCATGCTCTTTCATTTCCTTTTTTTTTTTTTTTTGGTGTCAACGACGGGTTGTTGTTTATCTTCTTCTGACTTCCTTTTCATTTCCTTGTCCTTCTACGAATCATTACAAGCAGATGAACAACAAAGTCTAATTTTCAATGTTGTCCTGTCAAATCTTCTGAGATCTCGTTTCGATTCCGTAAAGAATGGAGATTGAAGAGGAGTTTTCGAGTTCAGGTGAAAGATTCAAGCTTCATGACCAGTTGGAATTGCATGAATTTCAGGACAAATTCGTGATTAAATCTCCTGAGCCTACGGATCAAGGATTCTGGATTAGTCGCCATGACGGGACAATCAGTCTAATTGATGGTAATATGCTTTTTCTGTTACTCAACTTTGTTGCTTCAAGTAATGAATGATGCTCGAGAAAAAGCGGCAAATGCTCTTCTAAATTAGTTGACTTGCTGTTGAAGTGGGTTTCCACCCTTACTTGTACCTATTTATCAAGGATGGTGCTTTTTCTTTTTCTTTTTTTTCCTGGAAATGTATCATGAGTTATGGATCGTATAGCTTTGAGACGTGCTTCAGAAGTGGGACTTAAGAGTATTATGCTGCTTACTCACGGTGGGTGTTGGTAGGTCTTTATTTGGGAACCAGAAAGTTGTCATTTGTTTGCTTCGCTATATCTTACATTTTGAGCTTTTTATAGCCGTGTATTTTCACTCCCATGTATGTATGATTGGGAGTAATAAAATCCATTTGAATTCATGATTTTATTTTTATAATTACCTTTACAAGTTCCTTTTTCAATATAAACCTGCAGGTGACGCGGATCTTGAAGGTTCTCCCACGACTTCTACGATTTACGGTTTGGTGGGAACAATAAGATTACTTGTAGGTAAATGCTTACATGCTTTTTTCTTGAGTTATTTGGATTCATCCTTTTTTTACATTTGACTTGATTCATTGCCTAAGCATGACACAAAAGCTAGCATAGCTGAGCTAGTTCAAAACATGATATGAACTAAATCTTTTCTCCCTATTTCTCCCTTTTTTATTTTTTCCCCTAAGTTAACCACCTATTCTAGAACTATGGCTACCTTATACATAGCTGCACTGACTGATGTGCTTTCCTGGTATAGGAACTTATGTCCTTGTTATAACTTCTCGTAAAGAAGTTGGGAGCTTTCTTGGTTTTCCAGTATATCGCTTGATGTCTATGAGACTTCTGGCCTGCAATGAGGCTTTGAGGTTTTCAACTGCTCAAGAAGTAAGGTTTTGAGTAGTCCATAGCTATTCAGGCATCATTAAAATATTATATATCAGTTGCAGTTTAATCCTTTTCTGTGTACTATCTTACTGCAGAAAAAAGATGAGGCTTACTTCAGGACTCTGTTGAAAATAGTAGAGTCAATGCCAGGATTGTATTATTCATATGATACAGATATTACATTAAAGTAAGATTTACAGTTTTCGGATGGTGTGGTTATTATTATTGTATTGTAATTATATTGACGTTATTGCACAATTGATGTTCCTGATATGTGATTTATCAAGTTCATCAGTTTGCAGCGAAGATGTAAGTTAATAGAAGGTTGGATGAGTAAGCCAATTTGGAAGCAGGTTAGTTAGGACTTGGCACAAAGCTTGCCTTATCTTCTGGAATCAAAATCTTTGAATGCATGAATTGTCTAAGCTGAAATCTACTCCTGCATGTCTCCAGTGAAAGTGAAGCTTTCTAGCTGTGACTTTTTGATCATATGCAATTGAACTATGTTATGTTAGTTTGAGAACATGCTGTGATCAAGTGATCCTTTAACGACCTATACTAATTGATGATGCTATCAAAGCTTTAGCTGTATCCAACTACAGTTCTATGGTTGGCTTTCTTATGTGTCCATGTATGTTGCTCTTGTATCAATGGAAAGGGGGTGGGGGCAGGGGCCCTTCATGTTGCTGAAACCGGTGAGAACATGATGAAAAATCCGTTTGGAGACCTGTTTCTCTTCTAAGAGACTTTTGATCATCCTTTTCAGTAAAAGCCTCTTGAAAGCTTCTCTTTTCCATTTTTTCCAGGCTGATCCTCGATTTGTCTGGAACAAACATCTTTTGGAGGATCTTATTGAGTATAAGGTTAGACAATATGTTATCACTTCCTGTTTGTGAATGTGAAAATGCTTTGGCTTTCTGTAAGAGAAGAAACTGTTTCCTATGGCTTAATGGATTTCATCTTATCACTCTCAGTATGATCTTGAGGTTTGTTATTTTAACACTTATCTTCTTGATGGCAGCTTGACAGATTCGTTATTCCCATTGTACAAGGAAATATCCTGAAGTTTAAAGTTCTTGTATGTCCCACCCCACCCCCTCATGCTTGTGCGTAGGCTGTCTATATAATGTCAATGCAAGAAAATAATGACTAAGAAGTAACTTTCAGTTTGAGATACCGAATTTGTCTCCCTTAACTGAGGTCTAAGCTTCCAAACAGCAGAGCTGAAGCTAAAGGACTCACATGCTACAATAATGTTAGTTTCACGGAGGTGTACTCGGCGTCTAGGTATGATTCCTAGAGATGACTCCTTATAATAATTAGTATTAATATAATTAAAAAAATCTAAGAATTATTTTAATCTGGGAATTTGATGAGATAGGAACACGAATGTGGAGAAGAGGAGCTAACCTTGAAGGTGACACTGCCAATTTCATTGAAACTGAACAGTTGCTTGAGACTGGAGAATTTATGTCCTCATTATTACAGGTATTATTTGACAATGTTGTGTCAACATGCCTTTATAAAGCAATGACAGCCTTGAAATAGTTTTGCCTCACATTTGGTATGCTATCATCTACGAGGCACTGGATCTCCAGTAGATGCACTGTCCTGCAAAACTTGCTGTAGGGTCTCTGATAAAGTAAGGGAGAGCACAAAACAGTGATGAAGTTTGAGTGGTCAAAAGACGACTTGAAACTAGTGCTACTTTAAGGGATGAAAATGGAACTTTTGTGTTAAGTTTGGGGACAAACAGATTATTTTGTCACTTTTTCTAAAATTTGTTATCCATTAACTTGGTGTTATTTTGTTACTATAAATATATCTTATAATTACCTTACATTGTATATTCCAAATGAAGGAAGTTCTATCAACCATTTTATTATATGCTTATTTATTTTAATTTTGTTTAGGAAGATGAAAATGATAATTATTTATGATGAATTTGGATGGATTACAATCATTTAGAATGAGAAGTTTTTTGGTGGCGTATATCTAGTCTTTCAATGTTGTTAATATATTTGAACTTTTTCATGTGTCTTGCTCTTAGACACAATTAATTTTGTATTCTTGTTTTACTCATTGGATAATAGTATTTTATTACAATTAAAGTGGTTAGGTGTCTCCAACAAGAAAAAATACTTAGGATTAACAGCTGCTATATCTCATTATCCTTAAGACTCTATTATCCAGTGATTATAATTGCTGGGGGGATGAAATCTGCTCATAGTTGTCGGAGCAATCTTCCTTCAGATTTGGGGGTTGGTGCCTGGTGATCTAATAATTTGCCCTTGAGAATGTGTTAGTATTAACCCCCTATTTTATCTAATACTGGTATAGCTTGGCTATTTTATTTTACAACATTCAAGTAGTTCCTGTGCTTGAATATATTCCTAAATTTCTTAGTTTCAGTCTAGATATTTCTTACTCAATTTTATAGGATTTGTTAACCAGTGGGATTTAATATTATTGATGCAAAGTTAATCATTTTTTCAATTTCAATTTGCATGCATAATATAACCATAGAACACCTCTTATTCGTGAAGAAAAATTTTCCCTTTTTGCACCTGCTCGTGATTAGTAATCCATATTATTGTTTTGCAGGTTCGAGGTTCAATTCCTCTGCTTTGGGAGCAGATTGTTGATCTGAGCTATAAACCGTGCCTTGGGATAATTAATCATGAACAAACGGTGCCCTTCTATTTCAGAATTTTATGCTAGTGCTTTAATGTTTTAACCATGAGGACAAAGTTATGCATGCCTAGAAGAAAATAAGTTTACTTATTTTTCATCTCTCCTGCTCCAGTCAAATGTTGTACAGCGCCATTTCCATGATCTATTTCAGAGATATGGAGAGACTATAGCAGTTGATCTAACTGATAAAGTATGGTTTGTGTGCTTTTTCTTTCTACACTAAGCCATTAATCTGTCATAAACATTTTTTTCAGAGCTATTTGTAAATTTAATAATTTTTAGATCTTGTCAATGCATGAAAGGCAGGATTGTCATGATTGAGTGAAAATGTGTTATGGTGGTTGTTTTTCATCTAGAACTTGTCTAAATACTTCTTTTCCACTACCGTTCTTCCATCCCCCAAAATCTCTAGTTCTTGTTACTTGGGGTTTGAGTGCATTTTTTTGAGCAGATTCTTGTTAATGTTACTGCTGTAGATTGGCGATGAAGGTCAATTAAGTGCTGCATATGCTGCTGAAATGCAAAATCTACAAAATGTGAGGTAGCAGTTGAGACTTTTCCCCCTTGATTACTTAAATTTTCTTTAACAGTAGTGGCCAAAATTTTTTTATCACTGCATGCTTGGTCCGATCTGTATCTTTATATTCTTATTTTCTTTTGTTTAACTTATTTTTGTGGCTAATGGATTATGACAGATATGTGTCTTTTGATTTCCATCATCACTGTGGCAGTTCAAACTTTGATAATCTGGATATCCTCTATGATCAAATCTCAGAGGATTTTGAGAGGCAAAGGTAATATGAAACTCATCAAGTGATACTGTTTGCTGCAATCTAGATGTAATTCAGACTTTTAACATTGCTATTTGAGCTGAGCAGATATTTGTTGATAGATGGAAAAGGGAATGTCCTGGAGGAACAGAGAGGAATTATCAGAGCTAACTGCATTGATTGCCTTGATCGAACAAATGTTACCCAGGTTTGCAGATAAATGATCAGTTAATTGCTAGGTTTAATTCTGTTCTTATTCTCTGTCGTCTTGGAAAATTTCTTATGTAGTGTCTGTACATGCAATGTTTAAAATTTAATTCTAAAAATTTAGCATTTGCCTATTTGTGCAAAATGAGTCCTAGCTTTTGAATCCACTTCCCCATATTGTACCTTAAGTTCTCTTCCTTCTGTCTGAAGATGTGCAGAACGAGTAATCCATAGCATTCCATAGAGAATTAGACTTTTCAACTATCTTAACTCTATTTGCAGTGTTATCTGGGTCAGAAGTCTCTAAATCAGCAGTTGCAAAGGATTGGAATTTTGACACCCTATGATTGCATTTCTATGTTTGGGGAAGAATATGGAAAATTCAGAGCAAGTATGAAATTTCTGGGCTATTCCTTCAATTTTCTTTTTCCTGGGTGAATTTTTGCCCTTATTTGAACTAAATTTTTTTTCTGTTTAGTGTGGGCTGAGCAAGGTGATGAGATTAGCCTTGAGTATGCTGGGACTCATGCCCTCAAAGGGGACTTGGTTAGGTAAAGTAAATTAAACTGTATGCAATCCCAAGTCAAAATGTTCTTTTTCATACATTTTGAGATCATGGTGCAGGTACGGAAAACAAACAATAGGCGGAATAATCAAAGATGGCGTGAGTGCACTTTCACGTTATTACCAAAATAATTTTCATGATGGGATTCGGCAGGCAAGTTTATCAATATCTTCAGTTAGTTTCCTTAGTTTAATTAAAGACCACTCAACCTCACTAAGTTTCTTGTCCTTTGTAGGATGCTCTGGATCTGATTAGTGGACGCTATACTGTCAGTAGAAACAATCCTTCTCCCTTCCAGCTGAATGGCTTTGAGTCTATCTCTGTGAGTAACACCATGGTCTATATAGCTTTCGGGCAGATTTTAAGGTGTATCATATACCTAATACCTTGCCTTGGTAGTAGGTTCATCAACTATCATAAGCATAAATTAATGGTCAATAAGCTTGCCATTAAGGCAACGTACTCATGCACTTAAAAACGTAGTAAAATTCACCTTATCTGGCTGTTTTCCACCGCCCTTATCCTGAAATTGACAAGTAATGAGTAGTGACATGTCATGGGGTGATTTATGCAATGGATCTTGTCATTTCCTTGAGGCAACCTTGTATAGTAAGAGTGTCCTGATTAAATAATTTAAGAGATGTCCACTTGGCCAAGAAACCAGTTCTATTTTGATGAAACTAAGAAAGTTTCTGCATTGTGCATCTAGCATAATTTTTGCTTTTGCTTTGCGATGTTATGAAGCAAGCATGGCATGCCTAAATTCAACCATTTGAAGACAAGAATTTCTGAATGGACAAGAGTTAACAATATCTAGACGAACTTCTTTAGGTGTTTATTACAAAGTTTTCTAGTAAAAATTTAGGATGTGAACCTCTTTCTTTCTTTCTTCAACTATCATGTTGATTGCTTGAAGAAAACTTCTTCACATGTCATAAAATCAGATAACCTAGTAGCAAAATTCTAAAACTAAGTCTAAGTGCATGATTAGTTGGTTATGGACGTGGACGTAGATTACTTGTAGAGCGAATTGTCATTGGTATTGACATGTTCTGTGGCCAACTAAAAACATGCAGTATCTCCCAGTGGCATCAGCTTTGATACTAGGAGGTTTGACGATAACAACCTTCACAGTTCAACAAGGTATGCAGTTCTTTGTTATCTTCCCTCATCTGAGCAGAGGGTCGTAGATGAACCGTTCACTTTTGATTTTTGGAAATTTACAATTTTCTTCCATGTTACTTAGTTCAAAATTGGTTTGTTCTTTAAAGTGTGCCATTGAGTAATTTTTCTGAATCTTAGGGTATTGCTGAACCACAATGTGGTTTTTGCATCCATTGTTAAGGAAACGATTCAGTGAATGCTTAGAGGACAACCGATTTCAGCGTTAAATTTTTTCCCCTACTTGCTTTTGAGTAGTTCCTTATGGTTGTTGATAGAGCCTTATAACATCATGTGATCCATGTAGCTAACTTCACTAAATGGGATTGGGTATGTTGCTGCTGCTGCTTTTGAATAGTTTCTTAGGACCCGTTTGGTTGCTGAAACAGATGGAAATAAAATGAATTAAAGAAATAAAAACAAAAATAAATTAAATTATCCTCCCACTCACGGTAAATATGATAAAACCTTATACCATATACCACAAATATAAAAATCACCATACCTTTCATAAATTTCATGAATTATGATTCTCAACTTCCTGAAGTAAATCACCCTTTCCTCCCCATAAACATGGTTGACTTATCTCTCCTCCATATTTTGATCATTCTATTTTTATCTTTATTTTTATAATCTATTCCATTTCCTTTCTTTCCAGCAACCAAATAAGCCTTAGTGTCCGATAGAAATTAATGCTCTTCATCTTAATTTTATTTAATTTGAGACTTCTTTTCATCATTCACTCACATTGAATCCAACAGACATTGAGCTTTGTGGCTCAAAGGGAGCACCTTTCAATCTCCACATTTATTTAGCCACCAGTTCTCACTTGTCATACTGTTGGGACTTGAGATGATGTCAGACAACGAGAAAATCTCTTGAATCTTTTTCCTTTTTTTCTTTCTGTCAGGCTTAGAGCGGAAATGTGCAAGTAAACTTAACACTAGCTCATGGCTCAAAATTACAAGGCGTTAGGTTTATGAATATTTTTCTACTTTAATACTCTTTACTTCATCTCGATCTTGTTCAGTGTGAGACTTCTCTTCATTATTTACTCACACTCGATCCCAATAATTTTAACACACACGAGTAACAAGTGCCAAAAGAATAGTTGAATGATAACAAAACAAACCCTGCAAAGGTTAGGTGACAGACACACTCTAAACCACGAGTAAGTAATTGTAATGAAGCCTTTACTTTATTTTATTATACTTTTTAACTGCGACCATATAAACAAGACATGATTTTTTGTGTGTGTTTGTTTTGTAGCTGGGCGAAATATACAGCACTATTGGTCTTCTATACTGTGTGCTGGAGTTACAGCAGGAGTTATGGCCATAATCAAAGCTAATGGAAGACAGTTCTGTTCAAGGCCCCGTTTGTGTGGTCTCCTCTGATTTATTTATTTGTTTAAGGAGTCACCAACCAAATGTTTTCACTCTGCTCTGGATCATCCTAGAGCTTGTAAATAGGATTCACGTGTTCACAAATGCTTAAATTGATTAAAATTAATTAGGTAGATGTTGTCTAACCAACACAAATTTATAAATTAAATCAATTATACAAAAATCTGTCATAATATAATATTGATATCACTTCAACCAAAAAAAAAAACTCTTATTATTAATACTTTTAATTTACTCCATTAACACTGTTTATAAGGTTTTTTGTTTTTGGAATGATTTGATGTTTCAAATAGAAAATATTTTTGAAAAAGATAATGATTCATTAACAAATTTATTCTGAAATTAACTCTCATTATTGCAATCCTTAAATATCTTTCTTTCTATCCCTTCTTTATTAAGTGATGAAGAGTATTTTTAAAAATTTATATTTTTTTAAAAATAAAATTTTAAACTGTATTTAATTAATCTTATAAAATGGGATGAATGGAGAATTTTTGAAATTAAAATCAAGTTATTTAGATGAAAGTAAAAATAAGTATAATAAATTTATAAATTTAATTACGTAATTTTTGTTTAAAAAAAATTAGCTGGGGCGGCTCACATCAGTATGAGTACGATAACTGGTACTGCAACCAAATTGACATAATTTTTTTTTCCTTATAATAAAAAAACGAGAATGAATTAGGTAAGAAGTCTAATATCAAGTACTGGCACTAACTTGTGATGACATAATCTATATTTGTACTGACCTGGACAAATTGACTCAGTATTGATTATTGAAATTTGAAATAGCCATCTCATCTCATCCTTTCATCCAAACACATTCAAACAAACAAACAAAGAACAGAAAAGCCAACTAACTTCCGGTGGCTTGTGCATATTCAACCGAGATTGGTACAATTCTAACTTGGATTCTCTCCAAATCTATGAACTTGGCATTTCTTAAAGAGTACTTAATACCTTTGATGTATTTTCTTTCAAAAAATGTATTTTTTTTTGTCAGATAACATGTATTTTGTATTTTATCTAAAAGGGAGGATTTGTAATATTTATCAAATTTTCACGAGAGCCAAAACTTATATTAAAACGAGAGAGATACCGAAAAATTCATGTAATCTAACAAAAATAGGACTTTATGCTAACGAAAATAGGACATAAATAGGACAAAAGTATACTTTTCAAGCATCAATACTAAGTTACTTTCTTCATTAAAAAATATAAAATATTTTTAATTAAATTTTATATTTAATAAAATAGTTATTTATATTTAAAATAACACAATCTTTTATATTTACCTCTATTTAACAGGATGTTTTACTTTAAAATAAATATAAAATAATTTATTTATTATAAATACTTTTTAAAAAATACATTAATTATATCTTGAAACACTAAAAATACTTTATATTTTTTAATATTTACTGTTCACAAAATGTCTTATATTTGTTAATGAAATGAGTAGCAACTTTTTAGAAATTGATCATGATATTTTTAAATTTTAACACAAATAATTGAAATTGAAATAATATTAAAAAAAACTTCCTTCTCATTGAAGCGTGCCACATTTTAATTTGTCCCATTAGAAATTATAAATTAATTATTTCACGAGTTATTCTATTATCTATGATTAGATTATTGACTTGTGCATTGCATAACACTCAAAAAACCTACGATATTGATATGATATTGGCCAAAAATGTTATATTTCACTATTTTACATCAATAACCTCTATAAGTCATTATATCTATTGAGTTCAAATGATGGTATAGTTATAATATTTGTTCCCTCTTGGTAATTTTCATTTTAAAATAAATTTATAATCAATATCAATATGAGCAAATTAGTTCAATAGTTTCAAAAAATACCATTTCCAAAAATTATAGATGAGATTTTTGAATATTTTAAAGTATGACACATTCATAAAATTAGTGATTTTTATTTTTTTATCTTTAGAACAAATATATTATTAAAATATAATATATCTCCTATAACTAATATTTAATTGATTGAATTGTGCATTCACAGTCATTTTTCATTGCAGAGGAGAAAAGTCTCATATGCTAATGCTTTTATTCTCTCTCTCTCTCTTTGTTTTTCCTAGGCATATTATGAAGCTGAGATTTGACATTGAAGACTAAACCCCATCATCAGGTTCCGCAACCTACATTGCGTAGTTCAAGATTCAAATTAAAGTTGTCCTGTATTCTTTTTTTTTTTTTGAAAATTGAAGAGTATTATCTATCATTGAATTTTCATCATCTTCATTTATCTAGATAAAATCACACTTATTCATAATTTGTTATTTGTTATCATTGATCATGAAATTTGTTTAAGTTACTAACAGAAAACACATATTATTTTCTTATTGTTCATAATTTTATAATTTTATTATTTTAAGTATTTGATTTTTTGTAATAAGATAAGGTGTCTAGAATTTTTTATGAACTTAATTTGATTTGGTTTAGGCCAATAATTATGTTGTTTTCGTGTTTTTCATTTACGATAGTATATCAGTGACATACAATAATATTCTTGCAGATTAACATAATCAAACAATTAAATATAAACTTGTTTATCATTGATATACAACTGTATATCAGTGATGTAGTATCACATATCAATAACACGAAAAACACATAATTATTTACTCAAAATGAATTAAACACAGTTCATAAAAAATTCTATAGTTTTGTTTCCCCGCCAACGTGCTCCATTTTGTCAAGTATCTTTGATGTCTCTTGCCTCGTGTTTGTCTCTCGCTATCGTAACTATTGCTTGCTCACATTGCTATGCTTTCTTCCATCTTCAAGTTCGATCTTATTTTTTCTTCCATTGTGACTATAGTTCTCATTTGTCTTTCTCATTCGCCTAATATCTCACGTTTTGAATCTATTTTGGTATTTGCAAAAAGTAGAGTGTTATAATTTTAAAAAAGTAGTTTTGTAAATTATATATCAATTAAATATTAAAAAGATTATTTTTGAAATTTATAAAAAGATATACTATTTTTTTTATTTAGTCTTATGATATGAGCTATGTGTGTAAAAACTCTTATAAATATATCATTTATAAAAAATTGCACTACTAATAGAAAATTACATGAAAATAAATTTATTTTTTTTACATATTTTATTAGGATGTACATAATTTTGTTTATCAGCCAACTTAAATGTTAACAGGATGAGAAAAATCTTCAAGAATTTTTTTAAAGATACAATCTCTCTGAAGATTATTAGATATTAGATTGCGCAGAAATTTTCTTCTTCTTCACCTGTTATTACTAATTATTAATAATATTATCATCATAATCTAATTATTATTAATATTAATTATTATTATCATTACTAAGAAGAAGAAGACGTTAGGTACCAGCAACAGCGAAGCGTGGTTGCCAACGAATCCAAAGTGAACTGAAGACAAACAATCGTGTCGTGGCCAGCCGGTAAGCACAAGATTGACGATTCTTAACTCTCAATTAGCAATTCCATTGATCTATTTTCTTCCAAAAACAAAAAGGAAAAAAACAGTTTAGATTACATTCTGACGAAGAAAACAAGCATTGGAATGTTCTCTTCCACGAAGTGAACTCTGAAACCATCAAAAGAATTTCAAACCTCTGAAGCTCAGCCATCGTCATGTTTGCTAAGCGTCTCTTGCAGAAGGCCCTGCACCATTCTCATGTATAGACTCTAATCTCTTCCTACCATTTTGCTTTTTTCCCCCCCTTCACCTCTTCCAAATCAGCTAGGGTTGGAGTTTGATGTCAACCATATTTTTGGTTGTCCTTTTATTGGATATATGACATGCTGGGCTTACTTTCCTATTTCGATTGTTTTAAGCTGAAGATTGTGATTGACTATGTGCACATTTTGATTTCTGGTTGTTCAGCATAACTTGCAAAACGGGAATTTGAAGTCAAGTGACTTTGATCCCGCAATTGTTATTCATTACGGAATTCCCTCCACGGCTTCGGTTCTGGCTTTTGACCCTGTTCAGCGACTTCTTGGTATCGGAACACTGTAAGTTTATTGGATGTTTATTGTTGTTAAATTTTTGTGAACCCGTTAAGAGGCAAGATAAATTTCCTGCCTTTTAGAAATTGGACGTCGAATTTCTCTTATTAGTTATTGCACGGAAAGTGAAATTATTCATGGATGTTGTAGTGTTGAAAAGTTGAGAAATTATTGTTAATTTGGAGCTTTTGTGTTTGCACGTGGTGCAATGGCCATCACAAGTGTTGAGTCTCCTAAGATTTCTGAACATGGTTATTTATTTTTATTTTTTTTTCAATTTGCGGGGATGTTGATAAACTACAATGACATTGTACCATCTATGGAGTTAACCTCTCTTAGTGGATAAGGCTTCTTGTTATATTTGTGGGGTTCAAGCTGGCGGTCCAGTTGTTGTGCCTTGGTTGATACCTGATGTACAAGTACCCATTGTCATTCAGATGGTTTTGGTCAAGAAATGGTCATATGACATTTGGTTTCTAGCCCAAAAGAAAAAGAAACATTCATTTGGTGATTAAAAGGCAAAATCTGTTTCTTGATAGTATATTGAGAAAAAGCCTATTGAACATAATATTTATTCATGATTGAATGAGTGAAGGCATTTGCTAATTTTCTATAATGTAAGACATATATTATAAGTTATTGTGTTCATGTATCGAATTGCATAGTAACAATTTGGGTCTTGGTGCAACGTTGGGCATTTATTTTGCTTTGCTTAATGACAGGGATGGAAGACTTAAGGTAATTGGGGGTGACAATATTGAAGGAGTTCTTATTTCTCCTAAGCAAGTTCCTTATAAACACTTGGAGGTAGGGGCATGAAATCAATAAATTGATACACAGTTGAATTCATGTGGTTTAATTTTTATTTTGACATGACCTGCCAAAACTTGACAAGATCTGGTAAATTCAAGTTTTTTATGGTACCATCTAGCCCTTTGCTTCATACGATGGGAAGGGAGAAGATTTTACTGGCTCATGATTACTTATATGGTTGCTTTTTGGAAAAATTGGGATTTAATGTACTATCATAAATCAGTGGAATTCATTGCTTGTTTTTAAAATCCCTAGACCAAGTATACTGTGTTCTCTTTTCACTGTTTTTTCCTTCCAACAAAATTTGAAAGGTCTGCCTCCAATTAGTTGTTATTGAGCAGACGTAACATATTGCACTCTTCTTTCACTCTAATCTCCCTAGGGCTGCATTTTGTTTTCCCAGTACACTGCAAATTAGAGAAGTTCAATAATTCTGCAGGAATTGTTGGGTATCGTGCTCATGATTTTTCATCTGCTGTTGAAATTAAGGTTCACCTATGGGTAGTGTTTATCTTAAAAGGAAATCTTCTACTACTCTATTAATTTAGCAAAAAAGGAAGGAAGAAAAAAAAAAAAAGAAGGTAACATGTTAAAGAATAAAGTGCAGGTATTATGAAGATTTTGAATTAATGTATAATGATGTACTTTTTCACTGTTATCCATCTGATCTTTTGATGATTTCTGCTACATTACCAGCTGATTGATGCTTGGATTTTATTTGGCACCTGCAGTTTCTACAAAACTTGGGCTTTTTAGTCAGCGTATCCAATGATAATGATATCCAGGTCAAGTTTCTTTGCCTTGAATTAGTTTCTCTACATGTTAGCACAACCTTGTTAAAAAGGCTCTATTCAGTAATAAAAGATATTGGAAATGGTAACATCTGCTGCCTCTTCTATTCTCTATCTATCCAACTGCATATTATTGTGCTTGTTTGGAGCCAACTACACTTTGATATATCTGAGTTGACTGGATGATTTTCTTGCCTTTTAATTTATTAGTGATAAACTTTGAAATAAGTAAGCATGCTGAGTGTTATGAAAGAATTTAGCATAATTGGTTGTGCTTGATAATTGACGTAATGTTGAGGTGATTGACTTTGATTTCCTTCCTCATATTTAATACTATGGTTCAGAGTGTTTGCGGAATTCTGTACAACGATAACAGCTTGTCCTTAACCAGTGCAAACTTCATGACTCCTAAACAGTGCTGATTTATTTTCTGAACAATCATTTTGCAAAATCACCTATGAAGCATATCTAATTAGTTTCCTTCAATTGTGGCAGGTTTGGAGTCTTGAGAGCAGAAGCCTGGTTTGTTCTTTACAATGGGAGTCCAATATTACTGCTTTCTCTGTTATCAGCGGCTCACATTTTATGTATGTTGTTGATATAATAAAATAAACACGGCATGATTTCCCTCTTTACATGGCCCTTGATTTATGTCATCAGTGCTGCATTACAATGTCTAGATATGTTGGTGATGAGCATGGTATAGTCTCTGTGATAAAGTTCAAAGCTGAGGATGGAGAACTGTCAAGGTCACCATATCATGTGTCTGCAAAATCTCTTAGGGGTAATTTATTGTTGTCCTTCGTTTTGATGATTGAGAACATGTGTTGCATTTTTGAAAGTTGCTCAAGCAGCATGGCAATGTTTCTCTTCAAATTGTTTGTTATGAAATCTGAAATAATGTTTTTGTTTTGTTCGTACAAATTATTTTTTAGTTTATAGAAAAGGAATGAAGTGTGAGTGGCAGTGGCATAATTAGTAAACATAGTTCCACGTTCCTATCTTATCAGCCTCCCTCCTGAAAGGGGCAAATTCAAGTTTAGGACTCAAGGCATCTCTCTTTTTTGTGTTCAACTAGGTTGTTTCTCAAACCAACATGCTTTCATGTGACTGTGCATTTCCCTGTTGTATCCTCTTAATTTCTTTGTGACCTCACTCTATTTCAGCAACTCATATTGCTTATTGTGTTTCTCTCCTTTGTTGATGCAACTTTTGGTCACCTATGCATCTTTCAAACTTATCAGTTAATTCAGGTTGGAATTAAACTAGGAAATTGGATATATTAGTAAAGGCAGATTGAATTGAGTTGTTACAGGCATCTAAGAACAGTTAAATCTGATCCTAAATTTGAATTATATTTTTGCATGATTCTGGAAAGAACCGGTAAAAAAGGTAGACATTTTAAATACTTCATTCTTCTTTTCATACTGCTTATGTATACTTCTTTTTGCTTGCATCCAAGAATGAACCAGACATTTTCTAATATTTACAATGTAGACGATGAATCATTTGCATTACATGCTATAATCTTTTGCTTAAATGCCTGGGAGGAGTCATATACATCATTTTACTTTTGCTTGTCCTCAGAAGTATAATTAGTTCTGGTTACAAAACCACATTCTATAATGGTGTGCTCAGAAATAATGTGCTTTCTAACTTCTGATATTTCATGTAGCAATCACCATAATAATGTTGTTTCCCAATATCTTATTTTGGATGATATTTATCTCTATTTTTCACCTTGTGAATAAAGCTATTTTTCTTCCATTTAGGAGTTACTCATTGCCACAGTTTTCCTTTTGTCAGAAACTACTGGGTCATCATATCCCAATGACCAGCCTATTGTTGGTGTTCTTTCCCAACCTTCTTCTTATGGGAACAGGCAAGATACAAGTAATCTTTGCAGCGAATATGCATAACTTCCCCGCTTGTGAAAGCATAAAAGTTGAAATATTTGCCCTGTTGGCCAAATAGCAATTCATTTGTATTTACCCAATCAATGCTATTGAAAATTATTATTTTGAAAAACTAGCTAATCAGTTGTAACTCACTAGCTTTGATTTTTGGCCAGACTTGTGACTCACTAGTTTAACATATTCATATTTGTAATTTTATTTTTGTAGCATACATGTTTTGAATTCTTTATTAGGTTTTCAAGAAGAGCGTTTCGATGAAATTGTGGAGCCTCCACCCCAAAAAGCAACTGCATATTATTATCAGACCCATGTTGTCTTCTCATAAAACAGTACCCATGTTGTGTTCTCATAAAACAGTGCTATATTATTTGATTAGTAGCGTGTATTTTCTGTCATATTGGTAGCCAAATCTTTGGTCTCCTGCTAAAGAGAGGATGAAAATATATCAATTTGGTGATTGTATTTATGGAATTATGCCAGACACTAGGACGAAATCTGACTTCTTTATTTTTTTTTTAAAGACCCAAAGATTATATGGTTGTTGTGTGGAAACAAATGTAACGTGAAGGGATAGCACTTAAAATACGATTCTCAAATGGTGACCTGAGATGTTGTTCATAAAACAAAATTTCCCCTGGTATAATGCACATGATAAATAATAACTTGATACAAACTTTTGGACGGAATACTATATTGATTTGAGCAAACATTTTGGTGAGAAATTCAAAATTCACTCATAGTTAAAAAGTATAGAAAAGAGATAGAAACAACAATAACAACAGTCTAAAGAGAGGCATGGGATCCAATGTAAGCCACACTGTTTATGTGGCTTGTGAATAATAAATTATAAAGAGAAATTGCACTGTTTTTAACTGATGAATAATGATGCAATATGTTAGATTTTTATATTTTAAGTTGAGGACATGACTTTGACTCTACTCTCTAGTGCTGACTCTGCTGAAACTTCTACCTTGTCATTTTTTCACATCCTATTTTAATAACATACCAGATGCATTCATCTGATTTGTGAAAGTTGAGAGGCATGAAATGTATTCACCTTGTTCAATTCAACAAATTATGAGTTCTATATTATTTATTTATTTATTTATTTATTTTTGGCAGATTGTTAATTGCATTTGAGGATGGGCTGCTTATTCTTTGGGATATTTCAGAAGCTCGAATCCTGTTTCTTGGTGGTGGCAAGGATCTCCAACTGAAGGATGAAGTTGGTATTTCTTCTGATGATATGGACACCAAACTTCCAGCTGATACTGCAGAACAACAAATGGGAGATAAAGAGATAAGTGCTCTCTGCTGGGCATCTTGCAGTGGGTCCATTCTTGCAGTGGGATACATAGATGGTGATATCCTTTTCTGGAGCTTGTCATCTGCAGCCTCTCCAAAAGGCCAACAAACTTTATCGTCAAAAAATGTTGTCAAGTTACAACTGTCTTCTGCAGAAAGACGACTCCCAGTCATTGTCTTAAAATGGTCTAACAGCCATAAACCCTATAGTGATGGTACTGGACAGCTTTTTGTCTATGGTGGCGATGAAATTGGATCTGAAGAAGTTTTGACTGTGAGTTATTTGTTTCTGGCTGTTTAGCACTGTATTTCAGATTAATTTGTGTTGCTTCTATTGGTTATAGATAATAACTTTCAATGCTTGCACTGCTTTCTTTTGCAAGGATTGGTTTGTTTATATTTTGGGAATTTAGTTTGTTTCCTTTGGTCCTTGGATATTAATATTATTAGTGGGATTGATATTTTACTTCCTACTTTGAAATTCGATTTCTTTGCGAAAGTTCAGGCCACGTCCTAGTTGAATTAAGGTTGTTTGAGTCCCCTATAGATGCATATTATCTTAGGAACCTGACTGTTTATAATTGAATTTGGATGAGATTATCAAGCGCTTTTGAGATTGTTCATTGGTGTGTTGACTATATCGTGGAGATTGTCGTTCTCTTGTCATGGTTATTGAATGGGGGACATCCTATGGAAATTTCTTTTCACATTGTTTGTAGCAGTGCCTAAACTGTGAAGCATCTCTTCGCTGCAGGTTTTAACTCTTGAATGGTCATCTGGGTTGGAAACCATAAAATGTGTTGGCCGTGCAGATCTTACACTTAATGGCTCCTTTGCAGACATGATTTTACTGCCAAATCCTGGAGGAATGGGGCTTAACAGTAAAGATGATCTTTTTATCCTTACGAACCCTGGGCAAATGCATTTTTATGATAATGTTAGTCTCTCCGCTTTAATATCTCAGCAGAAGATGGTACCATCTGTATCTGCTCTGGAATTTCCGGTTGTAATACCTACAGTTGATCCATCTATGACTGTTGCAAAGCTAATAAGGATGCCCACTGAGTTAAATTCTTCAAAACTTCTGTCAGAGGTATTTTGGTTCTATGTGCTGGGATTTCATTAGTGTCAAGCCTGGTAGCTGACCTCAGTATAATTTTCTGTTCTTTTCTTTTTATTCTACATATTATGTTTTGTCTTAGGCAGCTGCAATTATGAAAACTGGCTCAACACCTGATTCAGCTACTCGTTCTAAATGGCCCATAACTGGGGGTGTTCCCAGCCAGTTGTCTAGGGTTAAAAATACTGGGGTTGAGAGAGTTTATTTAGCAGGCTACTCTGATGGATCAGTATGGATGTGTGATGCCACGCTCCCAATGTTATCATATATATGTTACATAGAGGGAGAGGTAAGAACTACACAAAGTTTATCTTGGAAAAAGAGAAGTTACCAACATTATTCTTTTCTTGTTACTCAAGTCGAATAGTGTATATCTCTGATTGCACTCACAAGTCTCCTGTCCGTAGGTGCAGGGCATAAAAGTGGCTGGCTCAAGTGCACCAGTGACAAAATTGGACTTCTGCTCTGTTTCCTTACACTTGGCTGTTGGCAATGAATGCGGTCTTGTCAGAAATATTTCTTTTCTGAATACTCTATTTGGAGATATTTGACATTGTTCCATACTTAATTTCTTTGCTTTGATAATTTTTGTAGGTTCGAGTTTACTACCTCAAAGCCCTTTCTGATGGGACAAAGTTCCATTTTGTCACAGAAACAAAATGTGAAGGTTGTCTATAGATTTCTGTCGTCATCAAGCTGTTCTCTTCCTCGGAGTTTTCACAAAAGTGCAAATTAGCTAGGCCATAGATGTTGGCCTTTGCTTGACTTGAAATTGAGTTGTTTGCATGCCCAGATGTATGTGGGTGGGTGGGGGTGAAGGGAAAAAAAGATTGATAACATAACAAAAGAGCTAGATGAATGTTAGATGCTCTGTTAGCTTGAGAACATATGCAAACCATATATTTGAGTCTCTTGCACGTTCTGCAGACATTGTTTTCCCTTGTTTTTCTTTAAAACATATTGGATTAAAAATCCTTCAGGATTCCCATTAAATTGTTTCTAGTGAGTTGTTGTTATTTAGGTTTTACATAACATTACTTTTTGATGGCCTTTAGCTTCTGGATTTATATTGTTGAATTTTATTCACAGCCCATGACTTACCCCAAGGGAAAGGCCCTCAACTTAGGGCTGCTTTTAGTCTTCTCAGTTCGCCTGTACAGGCATTATCATTCGCAAACTCTGGAACCAAGCTAGCTGTTGGATTTTTCAGTGGTCATGTGGGTATCATCTGTCAACTTGTTGATTCACAACTCCTTTTTTGTTACTTAGCTTGTAGTAGTTATAACTGTCTGATTTCTCAGTAAATCCTGGATCATTTGCCTTGGCAGGTTGCTGTCTGTGATATGACTTCGTTGGCAGTTTTGTTCTTAGTTGATGGTGTTCCTTCCTCTATCTCTCCAATTATTTCAATAGCTTGGAAAGATCAATCAGCCATTCATACTGCCAGGAATAGTCCAGAGCAACCGAATAAGTCTACAGACAATTCTCTTGAAGCAATCATATATGTCACATCCCAGGATGGAAAGGTTAATATAATTGACAGTGGTACTGGTAAAATGATCTGCAATCGACCATTACACTTAAAGGAATCAACAGCAATTTCAATGTATGTTATAGGCAAGTACAAGTTTCATCAACGATACTTTTTTATATTTTCGCTTTTGTTGCTGTTAGGATCATATCAACAGAAAGTCTTAAAGATTTTTGTGCTCCAGATGATAGTCTTTCAAGCCCTGAAGTGCCAAATGACAAGCAGCTCGAGCAGTCCTTGAAGGATGCTGCTAATATCAATGAGCCAGTGCCAGACAGCAATTCAACCAGGGTAAATCCAACTGAGGTTGAACTTTCTTCGACAGAAACCACATACTCAGATTTTTTGATGGATCCATTAGTTCTCCTCTGCTGTGAGAATTCATTGCGTATATTCTCTGGAAAATTGTTGATACAGGTCCTGTACCCATTATCCAAATACATCTATAATTAAGCTACAATTCTTTAAGAAAGCTACTTGGATATTTAATTATTTATGATATATTCTTACAGGGAAATAAGAAACCCGTTCATAAAGTGAAACTTTCTAAGCCTTGTTGTTGGACTACAACTTTAAAGAAAGATGACAAGATTTGCGGGCTGCTATTGTTGCTTCAGACTGGAACATTTGAAATAAGGTGGAATCACCATGTTTGTTTTTTTCCCCCTATAAGTTTTTTTCCCCCTATAAGACAGATTTTAGGAGGATTATAAAATTGATCATGATTACACTTGTCTTTTGGACAGGTCATATCCAAACTTGGAATTGGTACAGGAAAGCTCCTTGTTGTCCATTTTAAGATGGAATTATAAAGTGAATATGGACAAAACCATGTGTTCTGATGATAATGGAAATATTGCACTGGTATAGTGGTGTTTAGAACTAACAGACTTGTCTAGGATTCCTTTCTTTTTACAGCATAAATTAATGATTTAGTCCTTAAAAGATGATCCCTTCGCAATGAGTTTCTCTAGAAGTACAGCCTCAATCTATTTCTTTGAATTTGTTTACCCCTACTAAAAAGGTCCCTGCAAGCAAGGATCAGCTATCAAAGTTGATATGTAGCGTAAACAAGAACTCAGAGTCATTGATTGGTTATATGAACTTGCCCAGTTGTATTACAATCCCAAAGCAATGTTATTGTGGCTACTTTTACAAAAGCCATCTAACCCTCTTGGTGCCCTTTTGGTTTGTGAAAGTAGCCAAAAAAAAAGATGTCAACTAGGGATATAAGACGCCTGGACAAGACGACAGGTTTATATAATCAATTAATTGCCGTGTGGACTCCCATCAATGGCAAGTTTAGTGTATGACTGTGACTTTGCTTACTAGAGAAGCCATTTTGTTTGGGGGAAATGGACTAAAACATCAATTTTATTTTTCCCCTTTAACTACGTTAGATAAGATAGTGCATTTCAGTTTTTTCTGGTCAAATATATATTTACTTAGGCATCTCATGTTGACAACTTTCAGGCAAACGGTTCTGAGTTGACCTTCATCTCATTATTAGATGACAAAAATGAATTCAGGTATCTTAGTTACTCTGCGATGAAAAGACAAAAGTGTGGACTTTTTGATTAAAAGTAGAATGAGCAATACTCTTGCTTTGTAGGAGTCTAGATAATCTGCCTTGTCTCCATGATAAAGTTCTTGCATCTGCAGCAGATGCTGCCTTCAAATTCTCTTCAAATCAGAAGAGAAAGCAGGTTTGAGTTGTTCTGCTTTTTCCCCCGTTTTCTGGAAACATTTGCCATTATCATAATTCCTTGGATACTTTTTTTTGTAAAATTTCGAAGGTGCCATTTTTACAATTTTTTTGGCCAACGCTGTTGTTACAAAAATGAAGAAGCTTATTTATGTTGGCACAGGGCATCGCACCAGGGATTCTAGGTGGTATTGTCAAAGGATTTAAAGGAGTAAAAAACACCCAAACAAATTCTACTGCATTTTCAACTCACAATTTTGCGCATTTGGAGAGCTTATTTTTGAAGCCCCCATCTTCCGATTCACTGAGTTCTGTCCCAGATAATGAAGTGGAGCTTAATATAGGTTTCCTGCTAAATTGCCTCTGGATTATTTTCATTCGTCTTTTTAAAGCACTTCAACACCTTAATTGCGCCCCCAAAAAACAAAGAAGAAATTTCACATGATGTTCTGTTTTGGCAGATGATATTGAGATAGATGAACCCCCGACTGAGGGTTCCACTTCATCAATTGATGTTAGTAGACAGAAAGGTATATCAATTCGGTGTCTTCACTTCTATGCATTTTAATTAGATCATTGACTGTTTTGTCTTTTTGCCTGCAGATAAGTTAACAGATAGGGATAAGTTATTGCAAGGAGGAACTAATGATGATATAAAGCCAAGAATGAGAACGCCGGAGGAAATTAGAGCTACTTATAGAAAAACTGAGGTAATGAATACCGATGACAAGCTATCTAACCTAACCTCTCTCCTTTTTCATGAAAAATCGATATCAACAAACTAAATTTTGATATATTTCATTTTTGGATTGAAGAAAATTATGTCTCATTTGTTGACTAATTTCAGGATGCTGCTTCCGCTGCTTCCCAAGCAAGAAACAAGCTTATGGAGAGGCAGGAAAAATTGGAGGTACGAATTTATCTTCGCTTCGGGCTTTGTGTCTTGTTGATGAGCACATTTTGCTTTCACTTAAGCGTGCCATGGGAGCGACTTGGCAGCAAAACCCAGAAACTTATCTTGATCTAAATTTTTTAAAGAGTTGTATTTTAGTGCACTTTCTCAAAACATACATAGAAAACGAGAATGAATAGAATATGATTATTTTTAGGCAAGACTTGTGTACATTTTTAAAATTTTCAGGGAAAGCACGCTTTAGATTTCTGAAATCTGTGATCCCAAACTGTAGTATTATCTTGTTTCAAAAGTGGAAGAAGTTATGAACTAAGCTTTTGCCGGTATATTTAATTCAGAGAATCAGTGAACGAACTGCAGAATTGCAAAGTGGAGCTGAGAACTTTGCATCATTGGCAAATGAGCTTGTGAAGACAATGGAAAGGCGAAAATGGTGGCAAATTTGAACTTTGATCGTCTCCCCAAAGCATTGCATATATATGTAGTTATTGTTCTGTACATTATTGTGCGATTGAGGCTGTAAGCCATTCTTTATATCATGATATTTCACTTTTTGATTAGCAATAGCAAAAGATAAAAGAGTAGTGCGTAATTTCTTGATGCGATGTGGCAAATGAACAGGTGATTATTGTTTTTGGAGATTTGAAATGTTAAAAGGAAAAGTGTTATTGCAAGACACTCATTTGTAGAAATTACTGGGTAAAATTCTCTCATTTGTTTGGTTACTGTTTGAAATTTTGCAGATTGAGAATTGCCTCGTACTTGGGTTCATAATTATCAAGTTATTCCATGGCTGTTGACAGTTCATTTTATTGGCTTGACTCACTGCCTTGATTTTGGACAATGCCTAGCCCAGTGCATGTTGAACAAAAACTAGATATTAACCTGATGCGATGCACGGGAGTCTAATATTTTATCTGATTTGAAGACAATGAAAAAAAAAAGTAAGAGAAAGATTTTAATAACATTAAAAAATAAAATAAATAACAATATATTGCATTGTAATTTTTAAGGTCCTTAAAAGTAAGAGGAAGAATTTAATAACATTAAAAAATAAAATAAATAACAATACATTGCATTGTAATTTTTAAGATCCTTTTATGTTTAAATAATGATCAAAATTAACTTTTATTAACAGCAAGAGTCAGATTATACTATTTTTAAAAATTAAAAGAGAATATTACATAAAAAATGAGTTTACATGAGAATTTTTCTTGTAATTTATATTTTTTTATAATTTGATGTCCATGTCAAAAATTTAAGTGGAATATTTTATTTTCAAATTTATTATATATGCATATATTAAAACTTTAAATTTTAAATTACATTTAAACTCTAAAATTTATTATCTTATAAACCTTCTAGCTCTATTTGTAGAACATATTTAAATAATTTTTAAAAGTAAATATGAAATTCTTTAAATATCTTCATTGTAAATCACACATGTACTTTTTTATTGAGTCCTACAACTATGTTTACAAAATAAATATTAATATTAAAAAAAATATTTTAGTAGAAGGATTAATAATCAACACAAAAATACGTACCTACAGTCGGCAACTGTGAGACTAAAATTTTAATAGAAGGATACCATTCATTCCCATATAAATATATAATAAATTATTTTTATCTAAACCATGTTGTCCCCATGTAAATATACCTTGTGCGCGGGAATGTTTTAATTTTTAAGAATAAAAATAAAAATAAATATAAAAAATATTTTAGTATCCTTAAAATAAAATATATTACTTTCCCTTTTATTTTATCTTAATTATAAAGATTTTTTTAAATATATGCGAATCTCTCTTAAAATTAATAGTTAATAGTTATAAAATATAAATATGTCTTCTACTTTTAAATTTTTATTTTCACCCATCCAATTATTAGCTGACAATTGCATATATGTTAGACTAAAATACTATTCATGATATATTCTTTTAAATTTTTATTTATATTTTAAAATACCATTTGTGATATATTTTAATTTTATTAATTAAATTATAGGTCCCACACTCAGTTTTTCATCATTTGTAATTTCTTTACATATCTAACACCTATAATTTTTACGATAGGCTCCCACTCGTTTTTTTAACTGTAGGTCCACACACCACTTTTTAAACCACATTATTCCAATTTTTAAGAAAATCAAGTTTATTAAAATTTCACATTCTTTTTATTCCCATTAAATCCTCAATTCATATCAATTTCAAAATATATAAATATATAAAAAATTTATAGTTGAGCCTGACTCTTGGTACTTCTAACTTTTAGATTTATTTTTCTATTTATTGAATTTTTTTGGCCAATTTATATATTTAATTTTTAAAAGTTACAAAATTAATTTTTTTGGTAATTTAAATAATTTTTAGACAATATTTATATTTAAATAGGGGCATTTTAATCCAACATATGTAATTTAATGGTCAACTAATGGTTAGGTGAATGAAAATAAAATCTTAAAAATAGAAGGGAGGCTTGTATTTTATAACTATCTATATTAGGAAAAAAATTATATAGATTTCAAAAAATAGAAGAAAGGTATCATTAATTAAGATAAAATAAAGAAAATGTCAAAATATTTTACTCATTTTTAATTACAATTTTCATATTAACAACTTAATTTTTGTAAGTCCCACATGTAACTATTTTTCGATAAGGCCAATATAATTCTTTATCCTTTTTATTTTTCCTATATCATATTTAGAAAATTAACTATATATATATATAAAGAAAAATTCAGATGGATACCCATCCGACAGCTACGCACCTAAAAAAGTTAACAAAAAATTAATGAAAGAAAAAAAAAAAGGTTGGATGGATACTGTAGATCTCTAGTATCCATCGGGCTGCTCAGCTCACATGGGAAAAAGTAGAATACACGAATGTCACAGTACATTCACTAATTAAGCAGTAAGAAATACTATGTATGTATGTATGTATGTATGTATGTATGTATACTAAAGAAATACTAATTAAGCAGTAAGAACACAAAAATGAACTCCCTTCTATTTTAAAGCATCTAAGAAAATGAGAATTTTTCATTTTTCATCATTTTGCATTTTATTGTATTGATCCATAAACAATTTATATTAAATGTATCAACAGGTGTTGGTCTTAATAAAAAAATATAGCTGTTTAAGTATAAGGTTTTGAATTTAACTTCATGTGAATATAAAAAATGTCTTTGAAAAAATTATTGTTCATTAGACTTCACAATACTTGAATCTTACTTAGTGAGATGGCCAAATCAAAAAATTTATATTAAGTGTTTATTAATTAAGGCTTTAACAATTGATTTTTAATTGTTACAGTGTCAGTATCTTTTTTGTTTTTTTGGATACAATGAAAAATAGCAATGTTTTCAGAATCGGACCAGATATTGAACCGAAGAGGCTAGCGGTCCACAGTTCGTATAGTTCAACCGGGTTGGACCAATGGTCGAACCAGTGACGTAATAATTAAATTTAAAAATTATATATCTCATAATAATATAAACAAAACATCAAATAATTAAAACATCAAGTTAAGTAGTCAACTTCAACTTCAACATATGACAAAATAACAACTAACAAGGCAACACAACACACCAACAATTTAAACAAGCATAATATCATATTTATCTATTCATGACTTGTTAAAGATTGGTGAATCTTGATTAAGTCAACCATGAGTTTCTTGCAAATCATTATCACTATAAGTCTCAACATCTTCTTGGGCAAAAGATCTCAAATCAAGTCCTTCTATAATTGAACATCCACCCCCAGACGGAACCTCATTGCCTCCTCCTTCATTATTACCTTTATTAAACAATATAACAAATCAAATATTAAAATTAATAAGTAACACATATTATAAGAAAAAAAATAACATGACTAAATACTAAAAAATACCAAAGATCAAACCTTCATCTTGATTGATAGAAACTTGTGGAATTATTGTATCATCATAAAACATAGCTTCTTCTATCTCATCATAATTAAGGGTGGGAGACTCTTCATCTTCCATGATCTAATACTCAATGTCACCAATACTTTTATAATCAATAGGATCAAAAAATCTTTTCTTATTATAAACTCTAAAACACATAACCAAAGTATTAAAATTTTAGAAGTTAACTTATAATTAAACTCATGTTAAACAAAGTTCAGCCATAATTAAATAATATACCTATTTCTCAAATGAAGGTTGTAATGAATAAACACAAGATCATTTAACCTTTTATGCTCCAACCTATTCCTTTTTTTAGAGTGTATTCTTTCAAAAACACTCCAATTTCTTTCAAAACCAGATGAAGGTGAAGTTTGGCTCAAGAGTTTCATTGCCAATTTTTAACATTTGGTGTACTATTACCAAACATTTTCCACCATTCATCTGCAAAATTTAGTATCAAAAATAAACATAAATAAGAACTACAAAACTAAAAAGTATTAAAGTTAAATGAAAAAAGCATTAAAATTTACTTAGCCGCAATAAGTTTATAGATGAAATGGCCAAGGAACGACCGAAGCTGTCAACTCTATCTTGATACAACAAACTTTCTTGCACAAACTTGGTTTTGTTAAAAATGATTGTCTTATCCAAAACATCAAGAAATCCAGCCATAACCTCTGGCTTTTTACAGAAGCTCTGCTTATCATAAAAAAACACAAGATTTAGGAAATAAGCTGCTGCATAAAGCTTCTAACGAAGTTGAAAATCTCACCTTTTCTTGATAATCCTTGTGTAAAGCTTATATAAGGGCTTTTTATTCATTAATATATTCTTGATAGTTTTTCTTGCCCTGTACATGCCATCATATACATGCCTAAGTGAAGGCCTCTAATCAACATCAACAATTCTCAACAACCGAATAAGTGGTGAAACAATTTGGATCACAATTTTACAATCATTCCAAAATTAATTGTCCAGTACTATTAAAGTCACATCCTTTGCCTTTTCTCCTTTTGAATATCTAGAATCTAAAAATACTTTGCTAATTACCAAGGCTTGCAAATCATGTTTATGCTCATGAATACTTTTCAATGTAATAAAAGTAATAGCAAATCGTGTCACCCCAGGGCGAATAATTTCAATCCAACTTTCTCTTTTTCTCAGCCAAGCAAGCAAAAAGGCATGATTATAAACAAACTTTGTCACCATAGATGCATGTGTTGCCAAGCCAGTCACAACATCCATTTTATCGATATCTCCTAAAATCAAGTTCAAACAATGTGCAGCACAAAAAGACCAAAAAATATAAGGAAATTTATCACATAATAACCGCCTAGCAGCTTTATAATTAGCTGCATTATTAGTTATCAAGTGCACAACATTTGTAACTCTAACAAAGTCAACCATTTCAGTGAACAAATTGCACAAATTTTGGGCATCCTTGACTATATCTGATGCATCAACAGATTTAATAAAAACAATTCCCCTGGGAGAATAGACAAGAAAGTTAATCAATTGCCTATTTACTTGATCTTGCCAACTATCGGCCATGATTGTACAACCAATATCATCCCAAAAGTTTCTAAAACTATCAACCATTAACTGAACTTCCTTTTTAGTATCAAGCAATAATTTAGTTCTCATGGCATGATAACTTGGCCCTTTATAACCAGGGCTAATAGCTGTAAACGCATTAATCATAGGTTGAAAGAATGCTAAATTGACAACATTCAATGGGATACAACAATCATACATCCACTTAGCAAAGGCCGTGTCTGCTCTACGTACAGGTTATTTACCTGCAAGTACACTTTGTATCCCTGGCTGTGCTCCTGGTCTTGTTCTTGGTGCAAAATATTTGTCAATAGGAGCCTTTCTTTTTCCAAGTTGAGTTTGACTTTATGGTTGAATTTCCTTGAGGGTTTGAGATTGAGGAGTAGAAATTTTTTCTAAATTTCCATCATGACTTTCTAATGGTGTGACATTAAGGCCATATGGATTGTCCTCTTCATAACTATCTTGCTTCTTGCCTTTATTCTCCCTAATCTCCTTTAAATTTTCTTCGAGTTGGTGGCATACATGAGCAGGCACCTTTTTGCAACTTATTGCATTCCCTTTTTTTCCAGCAAGATGTTATTTCATTCTATGAATCCCTCCACCAGTAAATTCTTTTGCACAATACAAACATTTTAGGCGAACTTTGCCATCTGGGAGCTTGACCTCAGCACAATGCTCCCATGTAGGATCTGTCTTTTCAGATGTCATTTTCTACAAGGCAAAATTTAGATTTGTCATTAAGAGTCCTAATCAATATATAAAGTATAAACAAAGAAAAGTAAACAAATCAGATCAAGCATTCCATTCCAGTGGTCAGTCTCAAATTGGCTATCAAGTATCAATTTATTGATGAATTGTCAATGAATGCTTATAGGCAGCTTAAAATCCATTACACAGTCATTATATGCAAGCATATATAGCATTTAATCAAGTCAGGTCTTCAATAGATAAGGAATTTGAACTTTTAAGGAATTGAAAATTTGACATCCATAAAAATTAAAACTTACTTAGACCATCAGACGATGAAGCAGAGCCAGACCATTACTTTTAAGGAGTAATATTTTATTAGATTACACTTAATATTATTCTTATTTTAGAAATTATAATTAGTTTTTTAAATTAATTTGCATGGATGTACATGGCTTTTTAGTTTTAATTATTAAGCAAGATTTTATTTTGATCCCTTCATTTTATAAAATATCTTTTTAATCCTTTAACCCTAACACTATTAGTTTCATTATAAAAAAATTATACATTAACATTATAAATATTGACAATATATTCTAAAATGTTAATATATTAAATTTAATTTTTTAAATAATAATAATTAATATAAAAAATACTCATTTGAAACTGATGATGCTAAGTATTAAAGAAAAAAAAATTTATAAAATTAATAAATCCCAATGACATTTTCTATTCATGAAATTTGCCTCCATTATTGATAAGGGCTTTGAAGTTTTCTATTCATCAATCAAGACTCTAATTTTCTTCCAATTAAAATTAGTATGAATAGAAAAGACTCATTATTTAAGCAAATGATTAAGATTTCTAATCTCAACTCTTATGTACATAGTAATTTAATTTAGAGAGATGTAACATTGCTTTTAATATGTTGAGAGAAACATTATTTACTATCCCTTTTTTATTTTTACTATATAGTGTTTCAAAATTCTTCCCCAATAATTATTAGTCAAGAAAATGTGAAAAATGAAGAAACTCAATAAATACCCCATCACGTGAGTCACAATTTGTTTGTCCGTGACAAAGTATTGCCGACCCATCAATTACAATTATACGGCATCTACAATGTAAATCACCCAACCAGGGTCCTTCATACGTCTTATGCTTATGTTTTTTATTCTTAATTTATTTATTGCATCATTTTAATCCTTTAATTCCCATTTTATCTATTATTTCAATCTTCCATATATTATTAAAATTTAAAAATTATAATAATTTGTGCTCATTCAAAATACATCATAAAAATGTTCATGATAATCATAGAAAGAAAAAAATACCAAAAAATATGATATTATAAAATTATTAGCTTTCACAGTTTTTTTAAAGAAGAAAAATGTACTTCTACAGTTAAAAAGTATAAGAAGTTTGATGTTAAAATATATAAAATATTTTTAATATTTTAAAATATAATTATTGTGTTTTTTTTAAAATGCCCTTAATAAATAAATCACTTTAAACTAAAATACTTTATTAAATATGAATAAATATAAAAAAATTATATTAATTTAAAGAAAAGTAATCATTTTTATTGAGGGGTCAGTTAAAAATCAAGAGAGTATACCTTTGGGCCAGATTGAGTGAGACCGGTTTTGATCTTGGTTTGTATTGGCTGAAAAAGGATTTGACCTTAGTTTGGATTCTGGTACTAGTAAATTAAAACAAAAATGAACCTCAACATGACTAATTATAAGTTAAATACCTAACTGAATAAAATAATATTCCCAGATCACAGCATAAGAACATTAGTAATTATTTTACGATTTTAAAAAAAAGTTTGGTGAAATTTTAATTTCTTAAGCAAATTTATATTTTTTCAATTATATTTCTATTAAATATTTTATATAAGTACCTTATTAATTACCATTTAAATTTTATTGCATTATTTTTAAAAAATAATAATCAATAAAGTAAGGAGAAAGTAAAAAAAATAATTATAGATAAAACAAAATTTATGGAAAATGCCCTTGATGCATTTTTGTACAGTGTGGTAGGGGTGAGAAATCAAGAAAGGGCTTCCTCTTGCATGACATTGACAGGCAGTGATTTAAAAATTACATTAGACAGTTAGATTGGTTTGAATTTCGGTTCAATTAATATGTGAAAAATCATTTTGAAAGTTGTGTCAGGTCAGGCTGTTTCATGCCGACGATTGAACCAAATATCAAATTTAGTTTTTAAGAATTAGACTACTAAAAAAAATATTTTATCAATTTTTTTAAAATTTAATTTTTTTAATTATTTTACGTTATAGTATATTATATAGTTTGTTAAATCATAATAAATTTAAAATGTTGGTTTTTTAATTTAAGTAGCAATTTTATATTTATTTTTATATTTAAATTATTATATATAAATATAATTTTTTTTAAATTTAATTATTATATTATTAATTTAACCCTAACTGAATTATGTAAATTATGAATCACTGATTTTTTTTGGTTCAGTATTCAGACTGATTTTAAAAACATTGATGACAGGTCAAAAAAACAGGCAAAGCGAGCAAGCGCCCATAATCAAACAAGCTCGCTCATTGGCTCGATCACAGCCAACGTGACCCAGTTGGCATTGGGCAATACAACCTTCCTTCCATCCACAGACATGCTCGTATGGTATTTAGCCACATGCCCATATATATATATATATGAGTACTATAATGGGGCATCGTTGCCTTACCTCAACCACGAGAGAGAGGAGACCCCAATTCTCTAAACCCTGACAGCCACTTGCAAGCAGTGTCAGAGAAACAGTGATTCCCAGACAATTTTTCGAGGGATAAGCGTTATCTCGAATTTCTTCCATTGAATTTACTAATATTTCATTATTTTGTTTGCTAGATATCTTCTTTCACATCACTTTTCCATTTGTTGTCTTTTTCACTTCTTTCATTTTCTTCTCTCCTGTGACCCTCCTCCTTTTTCTCCTACCCATCATCTTCTTCCCAAGAGTCTAGGAACCCAACCTCCTGGTCTACAAAGCTCCATCTGGGTCTCCCATGGCAGGTTGGGTTCTATCAGAATGTGGCTTTAAGCCTCTTCCTCTAAAATGTCCTAAACCCAGGGTCGGTGCGGCTCCGTACAATTCTCCATCGAGGCTTAGATTTCTTAACGCAGACAAATCCAAGGGTAAAATAGATCTGCCGAAGTTTTCCCCGTCAGGTTTTTCTGGTACGAGAAGTTGGGAGCTTAGGGTAAGCGCTCCTTTGAGGGTTTCCCCTGTGGAAGAAGAAGAGGTGATAGTCAATGAGGTTAATGTGTTCGATCCTGGCGCTCCACCACCGTTCAAGTTATCTGATATCAGAGAAGCCATTCCTAAGCATTGCTGGGTGAAGGATCCTTGGAGGTCAATGAGCTACGTGGTAAGGGATGTTGTTGTCGTTTTTGGATTGGCGGCGGCGGCGGCTTATTTGAATAACTGGCTCGTTTGGCCCTTGTATTGGGCTGCTCAGGGAACTATGTTCTGGGCTCTGTTTGTTCTTGGTCATGACTGGTAACAATCTCATCCTTTTTTTCTCTCCTTATATTCCTTTGTTCATTCTGATTTCGTTTAGATTCTGAAATTGATGGTTGATTTGAAGTTTTTATTGTTCTTGTTTGCTTGTATGTTTTAGTGGTCATGGAAGCTTTTCAAATAACCATAAGCTGAATAGTGTGGTTGGGCATCTTTTGCATTCTTCCATTCTAGTGCCTTATCATGGATGGTATGCTCCGAAGGAATGGCTTTTAATGTCCTCTCTTTTTACTATATTACCTTCTGACTATGAAATTTGTATTTTGCTGATAATATGTACACAGGAGAATCAGTCATAGGACTCATCATCAAAACCATGGCCATGTAGAAAATGATGAATCTTGGCACCCGGTGAGCCAAAATAGCTCCTCTTCTAGTTCTCATTTGATTTGAACTTGTTATCATCAGTTACAGTTACAGTGTCTAACCTAAAGCTCTCAAATGTTAATTTTACAGTTGCCTGAGAAGATTTACAAGAACTTGGACATCATCACGCGGGTTTTGAGATTTACAGCGCCATTTCCAATGCTTGCGTACCCTATCTACCTTGTGAGTTTCTCTGCCTAAAAGCTTTTGGTTGTGGTTTGTCCCTTTGATGTGTAGTCCTGAAGCAACTTTTTCTTAAAGAAGAATGAAATTGGAACTCTTGTTGCCATTATATCTGGAGTAACAAAGGAATTGAACTGTGTTTTCATCTTTGAACTCAGTGGAGTAGGAGCCCTGGGAAAAGTGGTTCTCACTTCCACCCAGCCAGCGACTTGTTCGTCCCAAGTGAAGGAAAAGATGTTATTACTTCTACAGTTTGTTGGACAGCAATGGCTGCTTTGCTTGTAGCATTAGGCTTTGTTATGGGTCCAATTCAATTGCTTAAGCTTTATGTCGTTCCATACTGGGTAATTAATCTCTATATCTTTATTGCTAACCATGAATGGGTTTCTTCTAGCTCTCTCTCTCTCTTAACATCAACAATGTCCTGATTTGGTTGTTCTTGGAATTTTGAAGGTCTTCGTCTTGTGGTTGGATTTTGTAACTTACTTGCATCACCATGGCCATGAAGACAAATTGCCCTGGTACCGAGGAAAGGTACCAAACATATCTACCTCCCTTCTTCCCCTTCCTGGTTCTGTCATTTTCTGGGAAAATGCTGTTCTATCTGTTTTTTCCATCTTATTTTAGTTCAACAAAAGAAGTTCGTCACAATAATTGATTTGTTAAACAGGAATGGAGTTACCTGAGAGGTGGACTCACAACACTGGATCGTGACTATGGATGGATTAACAATGTCCACCATGACATTGGAACTCATGTCATTCACCATCTCTTTCCTCAAATCCCTCATTATCACTTAATTGAAGCAGTGAGTTACCAACCCCTCTTATTTCTTTATATGAACTTGTGTTTGCTTGCAAGTTCTGTGATCAACTTATCAGGTTCTAAAAGCATATTTACTTGTCATGTTTGTATTGCAATTTTGTGTTACTTGTAGACTGAGGCAACTAAGCCAGTGCTCGGAAAATACTACAGAGAGCCAAAGAAATCCGGTCCTTTACCCTTTCACCTTATTGGAGAGTTGATAAGAAGCTTGAAGAAGGACCATTATGTTCCTGACCATGGCGACGTGGTGTACTACCAAATTGACCCTAAGCTCAGTGGGTCTTCTAAATCAAATTAAAACCGCGGACGACCTACCTCATTGATTCAACTCAGGCCTCGTATCTTACTGTTATGAGCTATGAAACAGTGTTTCACTGAAGATTTTCTTGGGCTGTGCTGTGCTTGAGCCTGTGCTCTCATGGAGTTTCTGCAGCGCTTGATTTTGGAGTTCAGAAATAGTTCGTGAGGTGAATTGAGGTGGCTCTCCGATTTGATTGTGAATGCTGACATTGAAGATGTTAACGCTTGGAAGATGGAAGTCACACATTGATTATTTACCCAGAAAAATATGGTGTAATTCATCAAATCTTTTGGATGAATCTCTCAATATTTTTTTTTTTCAGCTGGAGATAAACTGTTATTTCTGTCCATTTACTTTTTAGTAATTTTTTTATCACATTAGAACTCAAGTGTACGATAATGGTATATCACTTTTGCAGTACCCTCGGATGGGCCGAGTCAAATTTGCGATCAAATCACTATTCTTATTTTATTTATGATGATGAAGGAGAAATCTTCATCAAATTAATAATGTATTGATCAAACTTCAATAGCATAATTGAACAATAAAAATCCCGCTTGTATGTAATTATATTTTGAATTGAGCAATTAAGGAAACAATTTGTATTAAGTTTGGATTATTATTGGAAGAATTGCTTGCATTTAAAATTCAAGTCTATTTTAAATGATATTGTCTTCAATAGAAAATATATTTGCGTAATAAAAAAAATTATATAATGACATACTTGTTTTTAATTAAATCAATGTAAATAGATCATTGACAATTTTTTTTCAATAATAACTTTTTGTTATTAATATCATTAGGATATTAAAATTTATTTGTTTTGATTAAATTATATATAGGTATATTAATTATATAAGATTAAGAATATAAATTTTACCAATAAAAAAATGAGAATTGAAATTAACTTCAAATATATTTTTAAAAACTTTTTTTTTCAGTTTAGATGGGATGGGTTCAACCTAAAAATTTATTAGACTTAAAATATATTTTTAAATTTAAAGAGTGTATATTTAAATTCTGAACTAGTCAATTATGGGTTTAAACTTAAATTTTATTTTTATTATTTTGTCCCTGTCCACTCATTGCGATATTCCGTTGAGCGAGTGTGGAAACACTGAGATAGTGCAAAAAATTAGAGGAGAATTGATGTGACCTAATTAGGTGGGTAACTTTCATTAGGGACATGAGATATACCTTTCCAATAGGTAATCAATGCCGGATAAATGAAAAGTATTGAGATTATTTAGATTTCCTGCTTTTAGGCTGGGCCCCACACCTACTTTGATATATACTGCTATCACATTCTTCGACTTTCGTCAATGAAATGACAATGTGTTTCCCGTAATAATTCGTTTTCCACGTTTATATGTCCATCAAAACCACGAACTGTTTTTCACAACAGAAATGGCACCTTCTTGGGTAGGTCTCATCTCATATCTAAGGCAAACGATTTATTTATTTTTTAATATGCCCTGAATAAAAATAAATACAAAAACTCACTCAATGTTTAAATGACTCTATTCTAGTAGCTATTACCATAAGTAGGTGTGTTTTGAACCCAAGCTCTTCCCTGTTAGTTTTCTACTGCCTTCACAGAGCAGACCTATTTCTGTACTTCATTCCATTCTTGATAAAAGACACTTTCTGCGCAGTTTTGTTTTGTGCTTGGCATAAGATATCTTATCAAATTTAATGAAATATTAATGAGTAATTTCCAAAAATCTGCTTACCCAATTGATCATTTTAAGTGACATGATTTTAAGATTTAAAAATAAAGTTAATAATTTTAATTAAAGATGATTTGATAATTTTGTAAAAAAATTTGAAAAAAATCACAACTGTCAATTGATTTTAACCACATTTTTACTACGTATAATTTGATTGAAAATATATTATAAACAAAAGTAGGTATAACATTAATTAACCATCCGAAATTTACTATATAAGTCCCACTATTACGTCCCATCTTACCTCTCTTTTTTCTCCATATCCAGCAAAATTATCTTTATCCTATGCCTTAGACTGTCACGGTCCTTGATTGAGGCGGTGGGGATGGCAGAGAGAGAGAGAGAGAGACGTGCGAGCCCGCGCGTGTGCGGGCATAAGAGAACTGGACAGCACTGTGTGGTTGAGTTGTGACAACAGTACCGTGCATCCACTAGACCACTACTACCACATGAGCTGTGCTAGCCAAAACTAGGTTTGGTGTTTCGATTTTTAAGCCATTCATTTCATGCCACGTCATTCTCTTACGTTATCTTCTCTTTATCTTTAAAAATTCTGGTCTTCATTTATTTTCGTCTACCACCACCGAATATTTTCAATGCGTGACGAAGACCAACCTAATCCTTACAAGATTCTGTCGTTTTGTGTTGTTATTTTTACCTCACTCGGGCTTTTTTAAAAATAAAAATAAAATGCTGCACAGTCAAAAATATTTACCCAAATATTATACTAAAAATTATTCTTTTATTTTAGCCAAATAAAAATTATTCATATTGTAAGCGAGTTTGTTGCTACAAATAAATCGTTCAGGTTAAGAATAATTTTATAATTAAAAATTATTTTTTTATTTAATGAAAAGTGAAATTATCCATTGAATGAATAATTTTAGCTTTTTTATTAATGTGACATTTTATTCACTGTTAATTATAAAAATCTCTACTTCCCTTCTTGCTTTACTTTTCTTCCATGATTCATTTAAATATGGGATAGATAGTCATTTACTATTGTTAATGCTCCTCCAACCTTTGAGTTTGATAGAACATCTGAGTACATGCAATGGTATTATACCCAACAATGGATCTAACATATTAGTAGTAATCTTAAGTATATGATATGATAAGTTTTTCACCTTCTTTCGTTAGTACCATCTTTTTTCTTTATAAAAAATTGTTATAATATAATAATGTTTTACTGTTTTTAGGCTAACATAATAGAGGATTTATATTGACTAATGATTAATTCTTATTCAAGATGCTCTCATTACATTGATTATTAAGATAGAATTGCTCACGACTAATGCAATATCTAACTTGTAATGAGAGAATAATAATTTAATAGGAACTCTCAACATACTCTATCAAGAATTGAATTGCCTCATTTATAAATTTCTCAAGATAGATTGAGCAAATGATGTGATAGTTATTTAGCTACCCAACCACCAATTAAAAATGAAAATGTATGGAAACAAGAGTCTCAAAATGTTAGTCAATCTCATTACATGCTAGCCTATTATTATCATCACCTCCTTTCATCACCCCCAATCCTATTCAATTTGAGCCTCATTACGTACCACCCTCATTATCATTGCTTTTCAACTCACCCACTCCTATTTAATGGTATTAATGAAAGAATGTGAAAAACTTACCACATAGCTAGTATCACTACTAATATGTTGGATCCATTGTTAGATATGTCCTCAATACCATTACAAGGACTCAAATGTTTTATCAAACTTTTCGAGTGTTGGAGGAGCATTAACAAACGTAAGCAGCTATCTATCCCATGTTTAAATAAACTATGTAGGAAAAGCAAAGCAAGAAGGAAAGGAGATATTCTCACAGTGAACAATGAATGTATTGTCACTTCAATAAAAAAGTTGAAATCGGTTACACAGTGAACCATTTACTTTTCATTTATTAAAAAAATAATTTTTAATTATAAAATCATTTTTTGTTTGAATGATTTCTTTATACTCACAAACTCGTTTTCGATATAAATGATTTTCGTTATAGCATTTGGATAAATATTTTTCACGGTCCATCATTTCAATAATTTTTTTTACTGGTTTTAGTATATTGGTAAAAAAAACCTCCTAATTGTTAAGCCCTCAACCATGTTTTATAATACATGATACTTTTTCTATTAAAAAATATAAGACATTTTTAACTGAATCTCACCTCTCAAACCTTATCTTTTTATATTTACACCTATTAAATACTCTATAATAAATGTAAAGTCATTATCAATAAGGGCAATTTAAAAAAAAAGGCAATGATTACATTTTAAAAGATTAAAAATACTTTACATTTTGAATATCCAACTCCTTAAAAAATACCTTATATTTTTAAATGGAGGGAGTAGATGGTGGATTAATTGAATATGATAAATACTATAATTTTATTTATAACAAATATAAAATACTATATATCTAGAGTACATGCTTGTATGCTTATAAAAGATAAACACATCAAATATATACTCTCTATATTAAAAAATATAAGGTATTTTTAATTGAATCTCATCTTTCAATAAAGTAGTTACTTACTTTCAAACTAATTTTTTTTTATATTTATCCTATTAAACACCTTACAATAAATATAAAAGCATTTATCAATAGGGGTACTTTTAAAAAAGAAGCAATGATTACACCTCAAAAGATTAAAAATGCCTTACATTTTTAAATATCTAACTTTTTAAAAAATACCTTATATTTTTTTAGAGTATATATTGAATCTAATTATTTTATTTTAAATATTATTTTTTGCATATCATAAAATATTTTGAAATAAAATAAAACATCAAAAAGCTAATGTACAACCTAAAATGAAAATATTTAAAAGTGAATAATATAATATATTAACAAATAAATGAAATATTTATTTTAAAAACATAAGAAACCTGTTTTCTTTAGAATTTTAATCTTTACTTTTAAAATAAAATCATATAAATAATTTTAATATTTACTTTTAAAATAAAATCATATAAATATATTAGGAATAAAAAGATTAATATAAAAATCTTTTATAAAATTTAATTTATTAAAGAAATATTTTGAAGTGTTGCATCTAAAGCATCAACTAGAAATTTAAAAATATTATATATATCAAAAATAAAAAATGTTTTTTAATATTTTAATATTTTTATAAATACGTGTTACAAAAATGTAGGCACACATAGACAAGCAATTTAAATAACTTTTAATCATATGATTTCACACAATTTCCTTTTTTTTTTATGATATACAGTTTCCTATTTTAGTGTGACTAACATTTTATGTGAAATTTTTTACGAGAAAAATTTCTTCTTAATTATTTTTAAAATATAGATTAGTGTGTTAATTTGAACTTTATCTTACACCTCATCTCTTGGTTACTTATTATACTATGAAATTTGGTATGTAACTGTGTTAAATATTTGTTGAGGGAACTTTCTGTCAATATGATTGCTTGGCTCATAAATAATGGATGATTGTGTTAAAAAAAAAAAAAATATCCTCCCATCTCCTTGGCTATTTATTATAGTTTTCCACACCAGATATGATGTGTTTAGATTAGGCTGGTAGAAAAATGCGTTTAGATTAATGTTGATTGTCAATGGTTTTGTAACAGTAGCCTCGTAATATGCATGCGATCAAAATTAATTTTTTAAAAAAGTAATAACTGATTTTTGAAAAAATAAATCTCGTATAGAATTAGTTGAATTGTAATGTGATTTTTTAAAAAGAGTTAATACAAAATTTGTATCATAAATTATAGGTTTAGGAGCAATCTAAATTCTAAACTCTTATTTAATATATTTTAAATTAAAATAATTTAAGTTGATGCAATTCACCTATTATTAAATTAAAGCAAACATCCATTATTTATTTTTTAAAAAAATGAGGCATAATATGTTATTTTTGTTAAAGGAGAGTAGGAGAAAGAAGGAAAGTAAAATTTGATAAAAATACTACATGAGGCCTCATTTTCTGAAAAAACAATGGATGTTTGCTTTAATTTAACAGTACCATTTAATTTTTATAATTTTATTTAATTTTTAAATTTTAACTTCATATAACTCAACTTTTATAATTTAAATTCAGTTAAGACATATTTAATAAACTTTTACTTTTGTAATTTATTCTTTATCATTTTATTTATTTAAAATGATGATCCTTATATTTTAAAAATAATATAATAAAAAATAAATTATTATTAAAACTTGAATTAAAGTACGTCCCTGATATTTTTTTTCCAGACTCAGCATATCCACTAGTTTGCATCCTTGTCACATTTTTTCCATGATTAGTGACTCATTTTTTTTTTTCTAATTGTGAAACCCATTCTTCACCAGATTTACTCAGTTCCCAGTCCCACCATCGATTCCATGGCAAAATTCCACCCACATTGAATCTTGATCAACTAGAGTCAAACGATGTGGACAAGCCAAGCCTCGAAAACATCGAAGAAACAAATCTGAACAATTTCAGAAAAATTAGAAGGTTAATAATATCAAAATCATGTGAAAATCAGCATATCGATGTGTGATTGAGATGGAGAACGGACGAACCTAGAAAGACAAGCTGGATCGACGGTGACCCACCAGCCGTCGTGCTTGACCTGAAGCAAGCGATTTGGGGAGACGGCCATCCCTTCACTCGGTGAGAGAGGCGACGAAGGGAACAGGTTCGATAGCGGCGTTGAAGAAAGGAGGGATCTGGGTACACAACGGGGCTTGCAGAAAATATTCAGATCTTTGAACGTGAAGAACGCGATGAAAGCAGACCTGTGTGGGCGAACCAGCATAAGCGATCTGATTTGCTTGATCTGAGAATCGTTACCTCCATTTTGCTTCAGAAGAGAGTGGCTTTTCGAAACCCACTTTGAATAACGACACTGAGAGAGACGGAAGAAAGATTGAAATTGGAGAGGGGAACAAGAGGAGGATGGCTTGCGTTGATGGAGGAGAACGTGAAGAACACCAAGTCGGAGGACTGAGAACACCATGACGGAGGAGAACGGGAATAATGGAACGCACGTGGACCCAGCTACCGAGGCTAACTGACGTGGCACTGATGTGGCGTGCCAAATTTAAGAATCACGGTCAGACTACTAAGGTTAACGGTCAACAAAAATCTTTTGTCAATCGTTGGATTTTGAAAAATGCGTCACATTGCACGTTTAAATATTTTAAAATATCAATTACATTTCCAAAAAAAATTTTAAGGGCAAATTTTATAGTTTATCCCTTAAAATTAAGAGATTAACATTTTAATAGTTAAAATAATGATAATTGAGTTAAACTTAAAAACTTAATGATAAATAATTAGTTTTTTATATGTTAATATTAAATGTTTTAATTAAAAAATATGATAAATATGATTGGAAAAGGCCAAGTTGAGGTGCACTACTAGAAAAATGCAAATTAGCGAGAAAATTTAGCGAGGAATTATCTATTCCTCTCTAAAATACCAAGTTAGCGAGGAAATTAGCGAGGGATATTAATTTCGTAGTTTGACTTAAAATTAGCGAGAAAATTAGTGAGAAATTGTCAATCCCCCTCTAAAATAAGAGAATTAGCGAGAAAAATAGCGAGAGACTGTCAATCCCTCTCTGAAATAAGAGAATTAGTGAGGGATTTAACGAAGGACTATTACTCCCTCTCTAAAATAAGAGAATTAGCGAGGAATTTAGTTAGGAACTGTCAATCCCTCTCTAAAATAAAATAATTAGCGAGGGATTCTATCCCTAGTTAATTACTAAAAAAAATTACCTTTTGACAATAACTTTTAATTATACATTTAATTATTTTCATTTAAAAATAATAATTAAATTTAAAAAATTAACTAAAATATTTATAATAAAATTATTTAATATTTTCTTTATTTTAAGTTGATTTTCATTAATAAAATAAATTTTTATTAAAAATATAATATAAATAATAATTTAAATAAAATATAAATATTTTTAACATATTAATAATTGAAAATAAAATTTAATATGTATATGTGTGTATTTTTATAATATATTATTTAATATATTTATGTAGTTATATAATATATATATATATATATATTTAATTTATCATATAATGCTTAAATGTGCCTTTTAGTTCAACTGGTAAAGAAGGAGAGTATAAAGCTTAGAAGGTATGAGGTCAAGGGTTCAAACCTTGACATTGGTATAAACATGATGAATATATGATATGGTAAGGCATAAGTGACATGGTGCAAGGTGGACAATGATATGTCATAAGTTGTCACACATGTGGTGAGTGATAGGGCACGAGATAGTAGGTGACATGGTGATTAATAAAGCTTGTTGATGACATGTTACAAGTTGACATCACACATAGCCGATGATGTGGTATAATTATTTTTAAATATAAGCATATTTAGTGAGTGATTAGCGAGGGATTCAGTCCCTAACTAATTTTAGCGAGGGATTCAATCCCTCGCTAAATCTCTCGCTAATTAACGAGGAAAAATACAATTTCTTGTTAAATTTAGCGAGCTTTTTTTTTTAGTTATGAATTTAGCGAGGGACAAAATTTATAGTTAAAATATAATTTAGTTACAAAAAATAACATTTAGAGTCCCTCGTCAAATTTAATTGTTCTAGTAGTGGTGGCACCATTATCATGTGTAGTCAAAATTTTAAGGAAGACGTAATATAGTAGTGTACCTAAATTTGAACCTTATTGCCTTTCAAGGTGACCCACATGTTCTCTCTTGATCTACTACTCGTCCATCCCCGCGTGCGCACTTTTTATTCCAAATTTTACATGTGGTTTCCCTGGACTGTGTTCGGGTTGAAGGAGGGGGTTTGGTTTTATTGAAGGAAAAGGGGAAGGAGTTTTTAATAATATTTTATATTTAGTTCAAGAGGATAGAAGAGGAGAGGTTATAACTAAATTACTATTATATTTATATATATTATTTTTTTTATATTTATAACTTTTATCTTATATAAACTAATTTAGGAAAAAATCATTTTGTTGGTATCTATAATTTCCCTCAAATTTTAATTTGGTACCTCTACGTTTTTCTCTTTCTATTTCCTCCACTAAAGATGTTAGCCCTTCTGATTGGAAAATTGCCTGAAGGTGAACGGAGGAGAAGATGATGCTAAACTAGAAATTCCAAAAAGGGGAAGGGTTCACGTGCGACTGGAGATAGGGTGATTCGTGATCTTTGTTCATGCAACTAGGCAACCTACAATCACGAGATAGGCAACTCTATGCTCCCAAGTTTCAACAGGTTCTCTCTCATCCCCTCCCTTGTTTTCTTTCTGTCTTCATGCTCCCTTATTCACCTTCATTTCATCTTAGCTGACTAGATGCAAGCAGCCCAAAGTGAGACTGGGAATGTTCAATCTAGGGAAGTTGAATTGAGGGCTAAGATCCAAAAAGCAAAATAGAGCCCGAAGAAAGCCATGTCTCACTGCATCCAGTCATTGAAAGAGGAGCTCTAGCACACTAAGAAAGAATTGTAGGAGATGAAGGGGAGAGAGTTAAGGTTACTGAAACAAGAGGGACGATCCAGATATTGAGAACCTTAAGTTCATTGCTAATGCACATCCCTAGGGGGACACTAAGGACTTTTGGAAGGAAAGATATGTGAAATTCGCGAGTCCTCCTGCTGCACTTACGCATAGAGGCTCCTTCTTTTGAAAACAAGCCTTAAACGAGGCCATCAATGCCTCTCACTCGATGGGTTTTTGCTAGAAGAAAAGCCCATTCATAAACTTGATGACTCTCTCACGTCTTCATTGCCTCACATCATTATGCATGTCTTTGGGAGGCTGCCTCACTTGATCTCTCTTCTTCTTCCGGCAAAGATAATCAACATTTGTTTTTTTCCTTAACCAATTTTGGATCTTGTTTCGACTCACATTTCCATAGATACTCTGAGTTGACTTTGGCTTAGAGGCTTGGCTGGTAGCAAGGGTTAAATGCAAAATACAATAAAATATCTGGTTCATAGCTTGTTCACTTAGCTTTGATAACAATGCTACAATAGGAAAAAGGTGCGTATATGTTTATAAAGATGCAAAGCTTTTGATGCATGGTGTCTCTATTTTTCTGGTATAGGTCCTCAGCATTGCAGAGAAGCTTGAGTTGGAGCACGAAGGCCAAGTAAGAACAAGAAGGAGGAGAGACCACAGTGCGAAGAAGCTTGAGCTTGGTTTAATGTCATTTCTTTGCTGTTTGTCCTTCAAGCAATTTTGCACTCTACAAGGGCTAACGCCTTTAACAAAGGAAAGTTGGGGGGGGGGGGGAAGTAGAGGTACCAAATTAAAAATTGAAAGAAACTATGGATACCAGCAAAATGGTTTTCCCATTAATTTACACCATAAACAAATTCTATAACCCACAATTATCTTTTCAATGCTTTTTGGTCAGCTGAAAAAATGAAAAGAATGAAAATGTCTATCCAATTAAATTAACTACAGGCAGGAATATATCTTCATAAAATGAAAATAACGAAAATCTTGACCCATCCCATTGTGATTGTATTATACTTTCAAAATTAGTGCATGGACATCAAAGTACGAACTCTTCTTCTCTGTCCGCCTTCTTCGCACTCGTGTTCTCTAGTTTTGGCAATTCGTCTTTCACAACTTTCTCAACCATATCAATGGAGCTATAAGTTTCAACACGCTCAGTTACTGTTTGAATTATAACAAAAAAGGCGCCACACATAATCGGAGACCAGACTATCAGATTTAACATGAAAGCAACGGCTAATGAGAGTGACTTGAAAATATCTCTCTGCGACTTGAAACTGCAATACGAAGGACAATGGAGGTGACTTGACGGGCAAATGATGGCGAGAAATGCTAGTGGGATGAGTTTCAGCGACAGCAATAAAGCCATAAAGGGATCAGTCCTGCACAATAATAAGAGCAAGTTGTGGAATATAATAAAATATATGAAAATAAATTAATCAAGACATTTGGCTCCTCTGAAAAAAAAAAAAAAAACCTTAATTTAAAGGAATCAAAATGAGGGAAGGAGAGGTGAAACTTTGATTCTCCTTCCCTCAAATTTTTTTTAATCAAATGAGAGGAGGGAAATCCCTTCCAAACCCCTCAAACTAAATATACCGGTAGTGTGATTATTTCATTTTTGCAGTTCGCCCATTTTTCTTTTATCACATTTCATAATTGTATGGTTGCATGAATCTAATTTTTACTTTGCAACATTTTATTTAAAATAATTAAAAATTGCACAATTATATAATAGCATGCCTTCAAGTGATCTATTTTTAAATTTTTATAGGAGCATCACTTATTGGTACACAAATGTCGTTAAGTAAATACGATAAACACTCAGGGACGAAAAATCCTACTACTCATGCCAATTGAATTAGTGCAATATGGTTTGTTCTGAAATAACAAAGGCTAAAGTGTACTTTTTATTCTCTAATTTTATATACAATTTTAATTTATTCACTTAATTTTACAAAATATTTTTTTAGTCTTCTAACTTTAACAATGTTGTCTCAAATGATTAATTCTTTTATCAATCATTTCTATTTTAAAAAATTAGACTTAATATATTAACATTTGAAATTATTTTGTAAATATTTAAAATTTCAATTAAAAATTTTTTATTGATGAAACTAACAATCTTAAAATTAAAGGATTAGAAAGACATTTTATAAAATTAAAAGACTAAAATTAAAACTATAGTTTTAACGCATTTTGATCTGGCTCCTATAGCTTTTTTTGTTGCTCCAGTCGCCCTAATAGCTTATCTCATCTACATTATTGGTCTCTTTATTTTTGAACATGTCAAAAAGGATAAAGAGGTAGGACTAGTGATGTTAAACATGTTAACATATGACTATTATCATTGATATTTGTGCCAGGGTGGGATAAACTAGAAGAATCTAAAACAACAAAACAAAAAAAGGAAATTTATAAAACTATAAGGATTAGTATTTATATCTTGCTTGTAATTTATAAAGTTATGGCGAATGGGCCAAGAGGCCATAGTGGGCCAGAAGAATAAAAGCCCAAGTGGAAGAAAGTCAAGAAAGTCGGTAGAAGGGACAAGTGTGGGGAGTCACATGGTTTTCAACATTTGAAAGCTAAAGTCAGCAACTTCGGCCTCACTCTGTTCTAAAATGGCAAGACATGTTTCACACGCTCTCTCTTTCTCCGACCTTTCCACCACATCTTTTACTATTAATTACACGTTAGCCCCCCCCCCCTCCTTGATTATTAATTTTTTACTACACCTTTAATTTTTATTTCATTTTCATTTTTATTTTCAAACTATCTTTATTAATTTTATATTTAAAAGAAGGGTATTTTAGGTAAAATGACATATGTTGGGGGCTGACGTTAAAATGAAACAAGAGCTGTAGTTTTGTCCAATGACTGTAGTAATTAATTAGTGTTCAACAAAATAAAAAAAAGGGTTGAATGTTAAAAAATGCGAGTAAGAGTCAAGTGTACATGGCACAGCATTTACACGGAAGTTTCAACTCTCAGACAAATCCGTACACTCTGGCCTACCCAGATCCCTTCTGTTTATAGTGCGAACCTAACGGGAAGGAGATCCTCTCCTCATCCCTTCTCTTCCTTTCTTTTACTCATCCCCATCTCCACCTTTGGTTAAAAAATAAGGGCTCAGATTCAATTATTTTATGAAGCAATCATCATAATATTATATTAAAAATAAGTAAATAATTCTAAACTGTTAAAAATTTAATCTACATAGTTTATAATTGTAATAAAATAAATAAAAATTTTAATAACAGCATACAATTGTAAATTGTGCGAGTCAAAATTTAATAGTTTAAATTTATTTTTATTTTATATGATAATATGATAATTATTTTATAAAACAAATAAATCTGGACTATTCATTTTGTTGTTTAAAGGTGAAGACGAGGATGTGGAAAAGGAAACGAGAACAGGGATTAGCAGAGGATCCGAACTGAACCCAAGGACCATCATCCCTCCTTTATTTCATTTCTTTTTTCTTTTTTATAGAACATTGAGAAAATGACAGAAAAATACCCCCAAATCAAATGACCGTGATTATTTTTTAATTCTTGAAAACTTATATGTCAATTAATTTTAATGTGAAAAGACATTTTACCCTTCTTTATCACCATCAAAACTTGTAATTTATTATTTTATTCTCATCATTTCTCCAAGAAAACTAGTCATCTCCTAAAAGAAAATAATAAAAATTTGCATCGAGTAATTAGTAATTTATTATTTCATTCTAATTATTTTTTTAAAAAATAATAACTGATTTTTAGTTGTTAGGTTTCACTAATAAATTTTAAAACAGGAGCAAATATGCCATTTTACAAAAAACACAAAAATATTAGGCAAGTTATCAAGATTAAAATAATTATCACAATTTATTATACTTAATTATCATTTGCATACTTCAAACATATTTTGCTATCATTTTTTTCTAAAACATTTTATATTACAATCTCCCTTTTCTTTTCTTGTTTTTTTAATATAAAAGGGTTGAGACTAGTTGAGTTGAGTTATTGGACCTATCAAGGCATGTTCAAATTTGTAATAAATATTAAATTTTGATAGTATCAAATATTGAATATTAAATTCGTAATAAATAACATTGTTCCCATTATTGAACCGTAGGACTTGTTCAAATTCGAGAGCCCACCTAATTTAATTTTAACTAAAAAAATGTTTTATAAAATCCAGTCATTATATAGCAGTCTCATTTTTTTTGGCTCCACTTATTAAATAGTATTCATTTTTTTTGTCATGTGTGATAGATAATGCTTTGAATTTTTTTTAGGGGGGGGGGGTACTACAGTATTAAATTCAAATGCATTATCAAATCCAAAAAAAAAATTGAAATGTGTTATTTAGCCAAAAAAATCAATTGTATTAAGATTTTATTGATTTGTATAAACATATAATATAATAGCTGTACCTCGTTTTTAAATCTTTCTTTCTTTCTTTCCTTTTTTATTGACATTTTATCCATTTCACTTGTGCCGTAAAATCCAAAATATGCGGCTTTTGCTTTCACCCAACCCTTTCTCACAAAGTGGCCAAATGAAAATAAACTCTCTCATAGTAATACATCAATGAACACATTGTTATAAGAGTTATGCATCTATCACTCCAAAAAAGAAAATTATCTTAACATAATAAGCAATTTTTACTTTTGATCTGAATTTGGTGATTATTTCAAATCCTCTTACTTAATAACTATTTTATGTGACGTTATAAAGATCAATGATTCACTCAAATCACTACATTAATTGATACAATATAAACAATGAATATGAATCACAATTTTATCTTCAATTGTGACATACACATATCTTAATCCAATAGTTGTTATGACTATAGGAAGATAGTTGAAAATGTGTTTGTATATAACTATCATTAAAGTCATTGTTTCATTTATTTTTTGTCAATGATGAATTTTAAGTGTTAATGAAATCATATAGATATAGTGTAGACACTCATTAAGAAGATTTGAAACATTCATAAAATTCATACTTTTTTTTATTACTTACAAGTATTTTTTTTTTTAAATTAATGCTATTCAGCAAGGTGACGTATTAAATATAAATATTTCTACCAATAAAAATTTAAATATCAGTTGATTACCTCATGACAAACTAGCCTTAGACTAAACTTTACGTTGGAATTCATATCTTTTATTTGTACCTTGTTGTTCACACAGCTGTAATTCTTGTTGAGTGAGGGTCCTTAGACGTAATTGACCCAGAGGAAAAAGATCCTTCTCTTTTAAGCCTTCAACATTCTCATTCTCAACTTAAGTCATCACTGCTCTGCTTCACCTTGTACCAATTTCGTTCTCCTTTGTTCCTCCGCAGCCACTTTAAGGTCGCGTTTGGAAGATTGGAAATATGGCTGAAAACCGCGAAGTCGCAAAATCAGGATGCTTCTCTCGCTTCTTTCGCCTCCTTCTCTGTGCTCATTCCACCAATGCTCCTCCTATCCACCCGTCCGAACATTTTCCTCCTCTCCAAACACTGCCTTCCCTCCCAAACAAGTCTAATCCAGTTCCTACTACCCCCAATGTAGTTGCCAGACTCATGGGCTTAGACTCGCTTCCAAACAACTCCCGGGTCGCACCCGATTCGGTTCCCCGAAGCAAGTCCGTTAACTTCCTCGATTACTTGCTCCAGTTCGATCCCGCCCATCCAGAAGGCAGCCATCACCGCCGAGTCAGAACGTCGTCGTTTCGAGAGATTCCTGCGTCGTCGTCTGCTTACACGACGACGCGGTCGTTTCCGCCGGAGAAGAACAGCGACGTTGTCGTTTTCTTGTGGGAAGAAGATATCAACAAGGCCGCTCGCGAATCGAAGCCAAGTGAAGTTGTTCGGCACAGCACGAAGAAACAGCAAGTGGGTTTGAAAGAATCGAAGAAACAGTGGAAGGAAAAGAATGAAGGAACGAAGAAGAAGAAGATTTCGAAGCTGAAGAATGAGCCTAGAAGGGTCTCTGTTTCGACACGCACAAGGAATTGCGGGTCAAGTAGTTTGAGTCCGAGAATTGGGATGAAGGAAGCGTTTGTTGAACCCAGCTTCAGAAAGAAGGTCAGAAGCAAGAAGTCGTTGAAGAAGATGCAGAATGGGAGCTGCTCTGAAAATCTCAGTCCGGTTTCAGTTTTAGATGTAGGTGATGACGAAGACTTCCCGTTGCAGAATAAAACCAACTTCACAGGTTTGATCTCTGAGTTCATAATGCTTTATTACTGCGATCAAAACTAAATTTATTTTTTATTTATATAAATTTTAACTCAAAATGGAACCTATAATATTCTTATTAAAAATACATTTTTCATAAAATTTGGACAACCTATGCTTGTTTTCAAAGCAAATCTTATAGATCTTAAATTTAAATAATTAGAGTTATAATGCATTCGAAAAATGAAGTTACGTTCACATCTGGTAAAATTTAACATTCATTATAAAAAATTATCATTAAATTTTAAAATTTTGTAACTTTATTTCTGCATATTAATTAATGAAAGAAGTCATTAGAATTTAGAACTGCGCCCGCCCAAATAATTATCATTAATATAGTAAATTAAAAAGTCATAATATTTTTGTCCCTAACATATTAATTAATAAACAAGAATGTGGCCCCGTGTTGTAATTTAACTTTTCTCTATCAATACAAAAAATAAATTATGCTTGAATTTATCAAAATTCTGTAAGTAAAAAAATTATGACAAGTTTTTGCATATTATAGATTTTTATAAATGAAAGAAAAGTTAAAACAGCAGTGTAAACTAGTTAAAACAACAGGGCGTGAACTATATGTGCTCTTTTATGTAAATAAATCACTAAATGAATTTTTTTTAATTATGCTAATCAAACTTTAGCAGATGAAACAAAGGGATGGTGCTCAAAGTCAAAGAGAGAATCTTCAAGTGAGAGATATTTGTGTGAAGGCGTGCAAGACAGAGGAGGAAGCAATAGCAATCAGAAAAGTCAAACAGAGGAATGCTCAGAAATAATGGCCAAGCTTCGCAAATTAGCAGAAAACGATGTAGAAATGTTTGATTGTGTTGGTCGAAAGGGCACGTTTGGTAGTGAGTGTCGTGAGGAATTTTCTATGCTTCTTGAGCATAAAATCTTCGACCTCCTGCTGCGTGAGGTCGTCCATGAGCTCTTAACCCTCTGATTAGGAAATATTTTGTCTCCATGACCTAATAATGTGTATATTATCAATAGGTCCTTTAACTATTTATTGCCTCTAACATTTAAAGAGTATTTTAGAGGTAACTCTATCTAATGTAAGACTTTTTTATAACAATGTGAGAATGAGTTGTATTACCAATACGATGATCTTGTTAATAACTACTGTCCCTGGACTATAATACGTAGTATCGTTAACTATTTATTGATATTTATTTTTCCTGTTCCTATTTTTTTGTCATGATTTGAATTTTCATTTTGTCCCTAAATATATATCATGTAAACATGTTTCTAACAATATCCGTGTTAGATGGAAGCTAAGGTATTGTGTGGAAATAGTTAAGATTTTAAATAGTGCAATATTTAATGAAGAGTAAAACCAAAAAAGAAAAATAATTCTTACATTGCAGTATATAGATTTTGTTTTCTTATTGGTCTGTACATGTTTGCCCATGACAACAAGTAAATAGGGATGCTGGAAGTTGTTTATAAGTTTTCTTTGAATTATTGCAAAACCTACTCTAGTCTGAACATCGTATTGGTCGCTTAATTCACTAAAATTTTCTTAGAAATAATAATAAAAAAAGCTACTCCCTCCTGTCTGCTGTATTTAATACAAAAAAAAATTAGAAGCTTTTTTTATCTCTAATATAAGGTAAAATTAAAGTAATTAATTTTATTTTTCAATTTTACCCTATTTATTTATCATGGTTTGAATTTGCAAACAATAATTTATTTGTGATATTAATAGTAAAGAATGGTAAAATTGAAAACTTATATATATTTTTTTATAATTTTAAAGTTATAACTAACCTTTCTTAGTAAATACGAAAATAGTTAAATTTGCGTTACAGTAAGCACAATCTGTGCATAAATTTTTGTTGGTTTGATTTCATTCCCAAGTATGGTCAAAGTATAGTTTCAAGTTCCAACATTCAGAGGCTTTGAGGCTCAAAAAGACGAGTTGATGAGAGGTTGTCAAAAACAGAAATTGGAAGGCTGAAGAGAGAAAGCAAGTGGGAACGAAGATGGTTCGTGATTCCCAGAAAAGGCTTCGAGACTTAAATCCACACAAGAGAGATGATGTCCTCATTCTCAAAAAAGACAACCTCTTGGCTATTAGTTTTATACAATAAATAGCCGAGGGCCATGCTCGCATCACTAGTGACAGTGAACTTCATGTTGGAGTATGGTTTTGTGGGTCGGCTTGAATGTGTTCATATACCCATGTCAAAATGATCACCTTGTATATTTCACCCAAGAAAAATTAAGTGGGTCTCGTTTCTTCTCATTTTTATCTTTTTCTCCACGTTGTTGTCCTGTGATTAATCAAAACAAATAGATCCTCTTTGGTTTATTATAAGGTTCGATCCAAACCAATTATATTGTTAGGGGGAATTAAGGCCCAATCTAATTTATTGTTTGCTTTTGACATTTGTTAACTAAGGATGGCATACTACAAGATCAAGTCATAATAAATATTAGGAAAAATCCTTTGATTCTTCAAGTATTGACTCACTTAAAATCAATTTCTTAAATATAATTAGTTGAAATTCAATCCTTAAACTTTTACTTACATAAAACTCAAAACCTAAACTTTTCACCATTTATAATTTTATCTTTATTATCCATAACTCATCATGAATTAGTATTGAGTCATCCTACATGACATTATTTATAGTTGAGGAATTGAGTTTTAAGTAAGTTAAAACTTCAAGAATTAAAAGATTAATTTTTCATAAATATTATGAGGCCACAAATACTTGGATATCCTAACAATTCTCCATTCAAGTGTGAGGCTACAAGCTTTACATATTAAAAAGGTTACAAACACTAAGTCCTTGTTTATGCAATTAAAGTCGGCTCAATTTTCAAGTTTCAAATGTGTGGTTCACACACAAATCCATGCATTTTGAGTTTCCAATACAGGCTTCCAACATATTGTTTCTTTTTATACAAGTCTCAGGGAAACTTGGTTTTGATATCACTTGTTAAAAAGCATGAGCGACCATAGGGAAAGAAAACAAATGAATGAAGAGCAATAGAAGTACGCTACATATTAACTTAAAACCTTAAAATTTGAATTTATAGATCCTTTCACTATATTATATATATTAGGGAAAATATAACTTTGGATATCTGCACTTTATTCACCTTTTGCTATTAGTCTATACCTTTTTCAATATTTTAGGTCTATATATTTTTATTTTTTATTGTTTTAGATCCTTTCATGAACAAAGTATAGGGACCTTAAAGGGATCTAAAATAATGAAAAATAAAAATACATGAACCTAAATTATCAAAAAAGGTGCAAGGACTAATAGCAAAACACAAGCAAAGTGCAGGGATTTAAAGTTATATTTCTCATACAATTATTGGTCCTTTAGTTTTATTGAATTTGCTTTTAGTCCATGCAATTTTTTCCCAATGTTTTTAGTCCATATAGTTTCAGTGTTTTTAGTCCCTATAAAGATTGAAAACAATGGAAAAAATTATAAGACTAAAAGCAAAATTTGATAAAATTATGGGGACTAATAATTGTGTTTTTCTCTATATTGGTTATTTTTAACTTTACACAATATGAGACTTCTTATATCACCTCAAGTCTACTTACAGTTAGACATTCGAGCAATTGCATATTCAATTTCAGTAGAAGAAGGCATGGGTAAGTGAATGTGTATATACTTCTCTGGTCTTGTTTATAAGGTAGAGAGAAAACATTCATCTTGATCTGATTATAGAGTATTTCACTATTTTCTATGTTAATTTTACATTTTGCCCTTATTAAATGCTAAGAAAAATTATTAAAGATAATTCATTTAATTTGGTTCTTATTATGGGGTATAGGTAGAAACATATTAAATTTTATGATATAGTTAATGAAGTTTAAGATTTTTATTGGTTTCAATCAAACATGCTGAAAGTGACTTATAAATAAAAGGAGAGAAGTATTCACTATCAATTATCACATCTAACAGTATTTTAATTATTAGTACAATTTTTCAATCATTTATTAGTCCATGTAGAACATAAGCATTAAATGTTAAAATGATAAGTAAATAATGTGTGTGTGGAGGGATGCCCCAAGCCTAATTTGATTGATAGGAATATTATTTTTTGACCCACTATCAACCTAGAAAGATGCAATTAGCCCAATTCATTAGAAGTCTATTATTATAGAACCTATTAGAATAGTTTGATATTTTGTCTCATATTCTTTATTCTTTTATAATTGTATAGCCACGTTTATTATTTTTTCTTATCCATTTATGGTGTATAGTAGGATTTTCACCACACCTCTATAAATGTATTGCTTGCATAATGGAATGGACAAGCCAATATTTAAAATCATCCTTTGAATATTTTGTTTTGTCCTTTTTCCTTTCTTGATATCAAAGTCATCATGGCTAACAAAATCCTCTGCTTTTAATCTTCCAAAACAATCATCATTCTACCTATTACCACCACCATTATTTTTATTACCACCATTACCATACCCATCTTCTTTCCATTGCCAACACTGGTCTCCTATCTCTTCCATCTTTTAACATTCAATTTGCTTCTATTAAGCTAGACGGAAAGCAACTACCTTCTTTAGAAAACTCTATTTTACCTATTTTTAAAGGATATCAACTTGAAAGACATGTCCTTGGGACAATGTTATGCCTACAAGAGTTTATGTTTAAGGGTGATAAGCTTGTCATCAATCTAGACTACCTTGATTGGAAAGTTAGGCCATCTTTTACTCAGATGGCTCTATAGCTCTATGTCATCTAAAGTTGCCACTTAGCTTCTTAGACTAGCTACTGCTGCAGTACCATAGAATGATACTAAGGAATTTGCTAGAACTAGTTTTGGTAATGGTTCTCAAAACTAGTTCTCATGAACTCAGAAGGGTTTGATAAAGATGGAGGAATATTTCTCTAAAGTGGAACTATTGCTGATAACTTATTACTTGTTAGTAGTCTTATTTCTCCTATTAACCTTAATACTCCTCAAGTGCTTGTAAGACTGAATAATGAATATAATCCTATTGTTTGTCAACTTACTAACAAACCAGAAGATAGCTAGGTTAAGTTATAAGCCACTCTTCTCACTTTTGAAAGTACACTTGATCAACTAAATCAATATAAAAATATTTACCTTACTTTTAATCTTGCTTATAAGGCCCCAACAAGATTCAGTCAAGGTCGCTTCACTTATATGATGACCAAAGTCATGGTTCTTTTCAACCATGTAGAGCCTTTCGAAGAGGAAGAAGCCATAGTCATTTTACACAAGGCTCTGATAAACCTAAATGCCAACTTTGCTATAAAACTGGTCATCTTACTACTCACTACTACTTTTGCTATGACCGATCGCTTTCTAGTCCTAATGCCGCTCGAGCTACTCAAGATGCTCCTCTTTATTATGCTGCCCTTGCTACTCCTGAAAGTAGTGGCTAACTCAAGTTGGTATATTAATAATAGTGCCCCTACATATGTGACAAATGATGTTGCTCAACTTGATACCTCAAGGGTTATTGTAGGTAATAAACATTTGTATGTTACTAATGGTTATTAACATATTGCATTATTTGTATATATGTTAGGATGATATTCTTACATTATTGCATTCTTAGAGCATTAATTCTTGCATAATGAGGTATTTCTAGACCTTTAGAGTCAATTACGATTCATTCATAACCTAGGAGTATTTTGGTCATTTTGATAATTTTTGGACAATTTTAGGATATTAGCTTAGTTTGTATCTTTTGTTTTTCTAAGATCAATAGAACAAGTTTGAGATTCAAATTCATTTTAGATTTCAAAGAGATATCAAATGACATAAGTCATAGGATGGTCCAAGACAAAGACATAAACACTAGGTTGTCATGTTTTAGAATATAAGAGCTTGAAAATGGCATTGTATCTTGCAATTGGCTTTGAGTTTTGATTTAAAATTTTTCACACATGCTTTGATCACTCTTATGTATATAATTTAAATGAATATTAAATGGCCAAAAGATGAGATTATAGGACAAAACACAAAGTAAGAGGATCATAGATTGATGCATGTACAAGAGTTGATTCAAAGAGCATCTAATCACTCTAAACCATGAGGATTTAGACCAAGAAACCCCTTTATCATCCTTTCATCATCATTTTAAAAGTGTAGTGAGTTTTAATCAAGTGTGAAAGCTTCTAAGAAGAGCTACAAGTACACTCAAATTAATCTAGCTTGATTAATGGTCACATGCATTGTTTAACTCCCTAACCAAGCTGGTTAAGTAGTTTTAGATTTATCCTTAGTTTTGATCACATAAAATCTACTCTCCTTCACTTATTTTACATTCTCACATGCTAACCAAGTAAGCTAGATGTGATTTACAAAGTGGACATCTCATTGAACATGTTGTTTCAATCACCCACTCACTCACACATTCCATACACTTTACAATTCCAGTTTTGAAACATTTCTATCTCTCTCTCTCTCTCTCTATTTTCTCTTATTCTATTCACTTCTAGCCATCGTTCTCTTCTTCTCAATCAAGATTTAAATATATGAAAGTCATTCAAGGAAGAACTTCTACATAGATTATGAATAGAACCACCATGAGTAGCTAGATCTTCTCAAAGCTCCTTAAGGAGAAGAATGTTATGCTTGAGTTTTTCAAACTTTGCTTTTCATTTCATTTTTCTTGTATTCTTTTCATCTTCTTTTTTGATTCTTTTATTTATGTTCTTGATGATTCAACCTAGATCTTAGTTGTCTCATCTTGGCCAAATTTCTTATTTAAAGGAGAAAAAGATTATATACTTAATTCTTGACTTGGTTGTGCATTTAAGATGTTTGTGTTTATGCTTCAAGGTTTGATATATGAATGCACTTCATTTCAATGTCCTGATGTGCTTATCCATGACAATTAGCTACTGTTTAGGTCTTAAACTCAAGTTAATAACATGATCTTGATTAGTTTAAGGTATTTGAACATGATCAAGGCAAGAGCATGGCTAAATTCAAGAGTTAAGTCATATATTAGTATAAGTCCTCAAGGTGTTTATGAATTCATCTAATTACTTATGCCTAGTTTTAAAGGTCATTTAAGCATCTTCATATGTCAATTGAAAGGCAAGAACCGAATTGAATCAAGTTAGGGAGATGAGGATAGTGTAAGTAGATTCATTCCTTTGAAAGCTACTTCAAAAGCTTGGTTGAACCTTCATCATTTTTCTTTTATCACTTTGTCAGTCATCCTCTTTCCTATTCTCAAAACTGGTAATATTGTTCTATTGTGCAATAAAGGAAATCATTATTTAAAAGATATTCATTATATCCTTGAAGTAACTAAAGACTTACTGAGGTTCTCAAAACTTGTCAATGATAATGATGTTTTTCTTAAAATATATTTAGGTTATGTCTTGTTAAGGAACTAAAGATATGACTGCCATTATTAGTAGGAATGCGTGAATAGGACTTTACAATGTTGACAAGAGTGCTAAAAATCTTTCTATTGCTAATTCTATTTTTCCAGCTTGTTTTTCTATTTCTTGGTAGAATAATTCTCAATTAGGTAGAGAAGAGTGGCATGGAGATTTAGGACATTTATCATTTTTTGTTCTTTCTCAAATTTTAGATGATTGTAATATCAAAGTTATAAATGAAAAATATCCTTTTTGTCAAGCTTATCAATATGGAAAATTACATACTCTATGATTTAAGAAATTTGAGCTGTGTGCCTCTTGTTCTTTTGAATTAATTCACTCAGATATAAAGGGTCCCTCCCCTTTTTAATCAACCAATGGATTTAAATATTGTGTCCATTTTCTATATGACTTTAGTTGATATACATGGATATTTCTTTTAAAAAATAAAAGTGATGCTGCAGTGATGCTAGAGCAGCATTCATACAATTTAAGAATATTATTGAAAATATGTGTGATAATAAGATGAAAATATTCCAAAGTGATGGAGGAGGTTGGTTTAACTCTCTTTAAGATATCTTCATTGTATCTGGCATTCAGTCACGTTTCTCTTACCCATATACCTCTGCAAAAAATGGTAGAGCTAAGCGCAAGCACAAACATATATTAATTAAAATGGACTTACCCTTCTTGCTCAAGCATATATGCCATTACAATATTGGTGGGAAGCCTTCGACATAGTTGTTTACTTGATTAATGTCTTGGCATCCTTAATGGTGAATCTCTTGCTTGTGTTTTGTCTAAAAAGAAGCATAATTATAAGAACTTAAAGATATATAGTTGTGCCTACTATCCTTGTTTATGTCCTTATAATTAGTACAAACTTAAATATCACGCTATTAAGTGTGTTTTCAGTGGTTATAGTGGACAACAAAAGGGCTTTAAATGCTTGAGCTCGCTTAGATGAATTTTTATCTCTAGACATGTTTTCAATGAAAATGACTTTCCCTTGGCATATGGTTTTCTACATAACTCACAAGGTTCTATCATAGCAAATCAAATTTCTAAATCATTTCCTTTAGTTATGCAGCTTAATTCTTTTCAAACTCCAATTACTATTGTTTCAGAACAAGAAAAGTCGTGCCTAACTTCCTCTAGTGAATTTGGTCAGATTGAAAAGCTTTCTGGAACTTCCTTAAGAGGGTCTCCCTTAATTTCTTCTCCGGTACCAAAATTAGGAGAAGTTGCTTATGTTTAGCCTATATTAGATAATGTTGCTACTAATCAAATTGTTGAACAGAGAATAGAAGGTAGTCACTTCACGTCACACTTTCCAAACATTGTATTTTCAAACCTAAACATCCTTATATAGATTAACTTATCTAGCAGATGTGATAGATGTAAAACCAAATTTTGTTATTGAAGCTTTAAGTATTCCTCACTGGAAAAAAGGCTATGCAAAATGAGTTTGATGCTTTTATAAAGAACCACACCTGAGATTTGGTTCTTTATAGAAATCAATAACTTGTTGATTGTCATTGGGTTTTTAAAACTAAGTTCAAGGCAAATGGAAATGTTGACAAACATAAAGTAAGACTTGTTGTAGAGGAATTCTAGCAAGATGTTAGAGTTAATTTTGGCGAAATTTTCAATCCAGTTGCAGAGATCTCAATTATTCAAATTATATTAACTTAAGTTGTAACATTGAAATGGTCTATCAAATAGATTGATATCAACTATGCATTCTTAAATGGCACAAATATAGAAAAGGTTTACATTACTCAACCTGAAGGTTTTATAGATTCCAAGAGACCATATCATGTCTGTAAGTTGAGGAAAGCTATTATAGACTAAAACAAACACCTAGAGCTTGGTTTGGATGTTTAAAAAAAATGCTCTGACAAGTTTCTAATTCTATAACACCTAGAGTGATAACTCTTTGTTTGTCTTGGCCATAAAAGATTGTATTATTATCATGCTTATGTATGTTAATGAAATCTTAATAACTGATAATTTTAATATGGAGCTACAGTTAGATGCACAACATGTTTGCCTTGAAGAATCTTGGTGATGGTGCATTACTTTCTAAGATTTAAAGTCAAAAAAGATAATATTGTATTTATCTTCATCAAGGCAAATACATAAAAGATTTATTAAGCAAATTTGGAATGTTATTTGCAACACTAGTCTCAACTCCAATGACTAGTAGTAAATATTTGATAGCAATAGAAAGTGAACTACTTTCTAAGCCAACAAAGTATCAAAGTATGCTTGGAGGCATGCAATACTTGACAAATACACAGCTAAATATCTATATGTTGTAAATTATCTCAGTCAATTTATAAGTAATCCAACCTTAGAACATTAGCTTTGTGTAAGATACATCACAAGTACAGCTACCTTAAGCATACATATCAAGCCTTCATCTCATCTTAATATAGCTAGTTTTGCTTGTGCAAATTGGTCTGCTTGTCTTATAAATAAATGGTCTATATCGAGCTATTATGTCTATCTTGAAAATTCTTTAGTTTCTTGGTCATCAAAGAAGCATAATGTTATAGAAAGATCTAGTATTAAGTTGAATATAGAGCTCTTGCCAGTATTGCTACATAAATTATATGGTTAAAGTCTTTGCTTTCTAAACTTAAGGTTCCTATTCTGCGACAGCTTGTGATATGGTATGACAATATAAGTATTGGTGCTTGCTTTAGTTGAAAATCCTATCTATCATGCTCAAACCAAGCGTATCTATGTGAGAGATCATGTTCTTGCTAATCAGCTGACAATTGGTTATGTCCCTTCAACACTACAAGTTGCATATCTACTCACTAAATCATTGCCTCATTCTACTTCATGTTTCTCAAATCCAAACTCAAGGTTTGTCTAATACCCTCTCATTTGCAAGGGGATGTTAGGAATATTGTTATTTGGCCACTGTCAAGCCTAAAAAGATACAGTCGGCCTAATTAATTAAAGAGTCCATTATTATAAAACCTACTAGAATAGTTTAATATTTTGTCTCATATTCTTTATTCTTCTATAATTGTACAGCTATGTTTATTGTCTTTTCTTATCCGTTTGTAGTCTATGGTAGGGTTTTCACCACACCGCTATAAATGCATTGCTTGCATAATGGAATGGACAAGCTAGTCATTTGAAATCTTCCTCAAAATATTTCTTTTGTCCTTTTTCCTTTCTTCAAGTATCATCTCCTCTTGTCTTCTAATTAATTTTGATTCCTTTTTTTCTCATTCTACATTTTTTCAAGACGAGTTCGAAGTGGCAGGATAAAACTAAAACTATCAAAATACAGGACATAAAAAACCCCAAATTAGATCCATATAGACCTAACATATTAAGCTTTTGACACATAAGGCTCAGGCTTGACCTTAACTTGGTGTTTGGCTTGATAAATTAAAAGATTGAGTTGCATTTTCAAATTAATGGATTTGCTGCTTGAGAAGACCTAATGCTTGATTAAACTTGTCTTAAACAACATTAATTAGGTTAGATTTTGCCTAATTTAAACAAAAAAATTGAGAAGTGAAGAGGGAACATCTAAATCTTCTTTCCTTTTTAGCCCAATTCAAAAGTATGAAGGTATTTATAATAATCTATTAACAAAGTCCTCACACCATCAACAAGACATAAGTCTATGAAAAAAATTATGTATATGTCCCATGAAGTATACTTATTTATAAATAAATCTTGTAAAATTTAAAATTACAATTAGATCCTTGAGACCTAGGTATAATTTAAAATTTGGGTCAAAAAAAATCATGCCTCTATTAAAAAATATTACATCAATCAAATAATTTATAACTATTTCATCAGTGATTTACAACTATCATTTTAATTTTTTTTACAATAGTAACTTCATATATATAATAATTAAACCGATAATACATTATTAAAAAGTTTAATAATAATTGTTTACAACTATTTTATTAATAATTTATAACATCACTTCATTTTTTATAATTATAATTGACATTAATTTTTTACAATCACTGCATAACTAATTTATAACTATCACTTCAACTTTTTACAATCATAACTTCACATATCTAATAGTTAAAAAGTTTAAATATTTGATATAAAAAGTTAAAGTATAGTTAAAATTATTGATGAAATAGTTGTAAATTATTTGATCGATGTAATATATTTTTAATAGAAGTATTTTGTCTTTGCACTTTAATTTTAAATTATATTTAGGTTCTAAAGGCCCTAGCCGTAGTTTTTAAATTTTATGAGATTTATATATAATAAATATACTCCATAAACTTTTCTCTAAATCTATATATCCTCCTAGGTTATATGGTGTTAATTTTTATTCTCTCCTTTTAAAAATATAAAGAATTCTTTTTTAAGTTAATGTTAAAATATATAAGATATTTTTAAGTTAGATGTTAGTTTTTCAATGTGCAATTAATAGGTCTCTTTCCAAAAATATCCTTAATAAATAAACCACTCAAACCCTTCACCTTCAAGTGTGGTATCTTATTAAATAAGAACATACATGAGAAGATGATATTAATTTAAAGGTGATTAACTAACTTATTAGAGGTTATAATTTAATTAAAACTTACCTTATATTTTAAACAGATAGAATACTAAATATATACAAATCAATATCCATTGGTATGGTATGAATAAATCAATAATATCACATTGGTTATAAAATTCTTGCATATAATTTTAATTCTTTGAATATTATAATTATAATATTATATCATAATTAATTAAGTAAAAGTTTAACTAAGAGTTATGGTTGCTATAGGTAGAGTCGGGAACCTAGCCCTTAAAGGCTCAGCCTGATTTCCTTAAAATACCTCATTTTTTAAGGCTACCCTTATATAAAGGACTCAAAGCTAGGCCCGTTAGCCCTTATTATTATTTTTTATTTTTTAAAATCTTTAAAAATTTAAATTTTTTAATTATAATATTTCATATATTTTTAAAAATATAAATTATAATATTTAAAAATTAAAAATAAATAATAAAAATTTAATTTTAAAGTATAAACATATATTTAAAGTTTAAATTTAATTTAAAATTAAAAATATTTTATTTTTTAAAGAAAAAATAAAAATGAGCCTAAAAGTGCCGCTCGAGCCCCTTTTTTAAGGCCTATTAAGGCCAAGCTTGAAAGCTCAATTTTCTTAAAAATATTATTTTTTCAAGTCTAAATCTTATAAAAATGAGCTTAAACAGATGGCTTTATGTTTATTTCCAATTCTACTTATAGGTCATTGGATCAGCTTCATCTCTCTCTCATATTATCCACAATCCTTTTTAACTTAATTTTATCTTTAATAAGGGGAAACATGATGGTCCACATAATTGGCTTCATTCAAGACTGTTATTTATTAACATCATTTTAGCCCAATCATGCATTCCTTTATGGGGCAAAATAGAGGGCAAAAAATCATCAACTATTATTTATTTCGGCCCATATAATGTCATGGGAGAATGACAAATAATTTTTTTAAAATATAAAAATGACAATTTAATTATATGAAATATGATGATAGTAACAATGGAGTCTCGAGAGATTACATTTATGTATGAAATAACTTTGGTACCCTTTTGCAAATAATTTTATATAGTCACAAGTTTGGTTTCACCAATAATTAAAACGATTTAGGAAATCATAAATTTTCACCAACAATTTTTTTCAATCAGCAAAGTCTAATTAATTGTAATTCACAATTTTGATATAAGTATTTACAAGTTAGTTCTACTAATGATTAAAATAATATAACAAATCACAACTTTCTATCAGTAAAGTTTCATTAATTTTACATCATTTACATGTTTGTTATAAGTATTTATAAGTTTGACTTTATCAATGACTAAAATGATTTAAAAAATCATAATTTTCTCAATCACAAAGGGGTTTTAAATAGGTTCACATTAAAATTTAATTTTAAAAAATTTTATTGAGACCTCACTACCATTATCACATTTCGTGAGATTAAATTATTATTTTTCTATTTGAGAGATTTATCTATCATTATCCCTGATATCAAATCATATTCTTAATAATACAATAAATCAATAATGATGTTCCATAATTCCTTCTTTCAACTTGCTCACCACCGGCCACAAAATAAAAGTTAGGAAAAAGAACTTACTAGCTAATTAATCAGGGCATGTTTGATTTCCCTTTTTTTAAAAAAAAACTATTTGACGGTTTGCATGTTTTAAATTAAATATTTTTGAAATTATTCTTGTTTTTTATTTTAAAAATAAAAAATAAAAACATTTTAAAACTGTTTTTTTTTTAAGCATACTATATTTGACTATGGTAAATTACTTTTAACCATGGACAATCACTACATATAGGTCGCTATTTTACCCATTAGCAATTATCATTATTAGTCAATTTTTTAATTATAAAATTATTTTTAAATTAATATAATGAAATATATTTATTTTTGTTTTGTTTTGGAGAATAATTTTAAAAATTCATTTATAAATTAATTTTAAAATAAAAAAATGGAACAAAACCAAACAACCCTTAAATATATTTTGGAACATAGTCCTTACTTCTGTTTGGTTTTTTTTTTTTTCCCAGCAAACTTCTGTGCGATAATTAATAGTAATCAGTGTTAATATTTGCTCACCGACAAAGTATTTTGTCGTTTAAAGAACAAATGTATGAAATCATCCCAATAGAATCTTTATCGTATTGTTGACAACTTCAAGTCCTTATTTGATGTATAAATAAAATTTCACAGCCATACCATGACCCGTAAATAATATATAATATTCTTATATAAAGTAATAAAAGAAAGTTTTAAAATGACTCCTCATGAACCAGACTTGGATTTTCATAAATCCATGTCAAATCTGAATCTAATAGGTATCAGATTATTTCTCATTGACTGATCAATTCCACCTTTAGTGAATGACTAATTTACCTTTTTTTTAAAGGTTGAATTCAATTTTTGAAACACTAATGTAAAGCACAGGAAGCCATATCTAAGGAACACGTTATATTAATTATTTTTTTGGTTGTGTTAATAAAAAGTGATGCGCGCTTTCGGTAAAGTGATCATTGAAGCAAATGCCATCGACCTCAAAACGTTGCTTCTGAATGGAATAGACATTATGACGATGATGAGCATTATCTTCTAAAGTGTTAGGTGATTAGTGTTAATAATCTAACTTAATTAATTAATTAATTGTGCTCTTTTCATTTATTCCCCGTGTGTGTGTATCCATATATATTCCATATACCTACTACCAGAAGCAACTCTTTGTTTGTACCTGTAAAGAGTTGCATGATAAAGTTCATAATTGTGATTTGATAGTGCCAGATAATTAAATATTAAAAATTGAGAAAAATTTTCAAACTTCTGACATTTCTGAAGAAATTGCCCACAAGGCAAAAGAACGCTTTCTTCAATCATTTTTTTTATAAAAATAAATATCATTATCAGCCATATTTTAATAATAAATTAACTAATATTTTCAAAACTGAATTATATAAAAATATAAAAGTTATATTAGCATGTACATAATTTAATATTCAGGTTAACTCATTTATGTGTGTATCCCTTCAAAAGATATTTTATTTTAATTAAAATATAATTAATAATATCAAAATATAAAATATACATTTATATCTAATACGAACTACTAAAGTTAATGTGGATATAATTGGTCCCAATGATAGAAATTCTCATCGTTTAAATAAATAATTGTGATTTTGAATCAAATCATAACTCAAGTATGTAACAATCTAATTGAGAGAAATTTACTTTGTACTCTCTCTATCTTGAGCTAGATATTCTTTATTTTTTACGGAACCTTTTTCCTTGTATATATTTAAAAAAAATACACAAGGATGTTATCATGTTTTATCATTTAATCATATGATATACAAGCTGGCAAAAAAAAAAAAATCATACACACACACACAGTGTATCCACTTGTATCGTATATTTTTTTATTGAAATAGATTTCAAATTTGAATCTTGTGAGAAAAGATCCCCGAAAAATAAAATATAATGTATGCGACCCACGCACTTCATATAATATATTTTTTTTGGTTGAAACGCTTCATATATATAATATTTACTACATAATCAAATGTGTTTCTTTATTTAAAAAAAAATGGTTCACACACATCATTATATATTTATTTTTTGAGAGGATGATAAATAAGGACCTTATAAAAATATTAATGTCAAATCAAAATTTTTTAATACTGATATTTTTCAATTTAAGTACTCCTTTTATTATATTTTAATATTAAAATTTTTAATTTAATATTACTATTTTTAAAAGGTTTTTATTTATTTATTTATTTATTTATTTTGGCAAAAACCTGCCATGTGATCCCTTCAATGATGCAAGCCTACGCGTGTTCTGTATATCAAAGGAGCAAAACTAGCCAAGCCTATCACTAAGGCCGGGTAGCTGAATTAGAATATGGAGATAAATTACCAACTTAAAAAGGATAGACCCTTTAGAGTCAAGGACCGACTCTTTTGGGCTTTATTATATTTTGTAATTCAAGTAAAAAAAATACAAAATAAAAAAATATCAAGTGCACCTAATACTTCAAATGTTTTATATCAACAATGACAATTGCTTTTTATTATTTTGAATACTTTATCAATTAAGTTTATTATTTTTTAATCCTTTTTATTTTATTAGTATTTAAGTGATATTTCTTTAATCCTTTGCAAATTATAATCCTATGAAGATATTTATACAAGCATAAATGATTTTTCTATGGAAAAGTTTGAACTAGAAAATTATTTGGGTGAACTAACATTGAGTCTCATATATAATTAGAAATTATTAGATATTAAAGTGGTGGAGAAACAATCAATATCAATTTCCAATTCTTTTAAAGACTGATCCTGATTTTTTTAGTATTTCAATCACTATTATGGCTGGTGAATTAGTTTTTATTATTGAACTAGTCGAGGAACAATCAACGTAGATTTTCTATTCTTTTAAGGATTGATGCTAATATTTTTAGTATTTCAATCACTGCTATGCTATGGCTAATGAATCAGTTTTTATTATTGGTTAACATGTTTTAACAAAATATCAAAGCTCTCTTTTTCTTCTAGATGATATTAAAGCTATATATCATTTGTACTTATAATTGATTGTTGAATTTGGATGTTTAAATTGTATAGATTTGTTGGCGATTTAATTAAATTTATTTTTAGACTTAATTTTATGTATAATAGCTTTTTTTGAATTATAAATGTGTTTATTAAAATTTTAAATTAAAAAATAAATGTGTTTATCAAAAATACCTTAAAAAATATTAGAGGTAATGGCCTTGAGGGTCGGAGCTAAGCTTTGAAAATAAAAATTTTAAGGTATTGTTGAATTTTTCAGATTCAACTATTTTAGACTTTAGTTTTTCAAAGGCTGAGCTAGCCTTAATTACAGCTCGTTAGATATCATCTTTTGTATCAGTTCTTCTTTGAACCATTGATTCAACCAAAAAATCATAACCCCATGTCTATGCTTTATATACCTACAAATAAAATTGAATTATATTGCAATTAAAAGTAAGTGAATTAATTGATTAATATAAAAAAACTGCATTTATGCTTTTTATTTAACATAAATGATAATTGGAAAAGAATGAGAATTATTTAATAATAATAAAATAATGTTGCCTCACAAATTAAGGAGCGAGCTCAAGTACAATTAATGAATTAACGACGCCAAACAGAAATAAAAATGAGGAAAATGAAAGCTTATCTCTAAATTTGCTTGTGCTAATAAAATTGCCGCATTAGGCAAGATTAGAACAATAATTAAGGGACATCAAAAAGCAAAGTGATTAGCTAAATAAAGAAACTTAGATATTTCAAGAAGAATGGAAGAGTTCCGGAAATAACTAATTAATTTCAATTTCGCTCTAAAGTACACGGAGCATCATCCTATAAACACTGCCTCGCTCAATAAATATCTCACATGACATGATAATGAATTTGGATCTGGTAACTTAATTTACTTAGTATAGATATCGAGTAACTATATCATTTAAATCATTAAAATTTAAATTAATGATTATAAATTTATATTCCACTTAAAATTAATAAATAAGTGAATTCATCTAAATTATTAATTTGAATTTCAATAGCTTAAATGATACAGGCACTCAATATCTATACGAAATACAGTTGCTGAATCTCAATTTAATTAAATGATTGTTAAAAATTTTGTCATATAATACTCAAAACATATCAAATATTATTTTTTTTTTCGTGGGGCAGCGCATGATGATTATTTGAATTTTTTAAATGAAAACGTATCTTAATCATTTTTAAGTGTTGATAAAATTTAATTAGTAGGATCAGGACACTTATTGACTAAGTGAATTTTGATCAAATATCCATAAAAGCTAGAAGCTAGCTACAACTACAATAATTTAATTCTGCAAAAATACAAATATAATTAACTACATTTCTTGTCTTGTGAGCTTGTTAAGGAGAGCAGTGATTAACGCGTCTCTTCTCTCAGCCCTAGCTTCTTCCCTTATACTCCTCTCTTGTTCTCTCTCTCTCCATCTCTGCTCCATCACCGTCCTCTCATTCTCCAAAGCTTTCATGGATTCTCTCCACTCCATCTCCTTCATCATCCTTTCCTTCTCTCTCGCTTCAAATGCTTCCATCCACCGTGACTCTATCTGTATTTGTTGCCTCATGAACTCTTCCAGTATTTCCTTCAACCTCTTACCGCTGCTCTCGCTGCTGTTACTTCTGCTTCTTTTCACCTTCTTTCTGGAGCTCTTCGTCTCTCCCTGCAGATCCATGCTCATCTCTTCATTGTCGTCTTCGTCGTCATCCGACGCCGTCTTCTTCTTCGACGATCCAGCTCCTTCCGCCGCCTCCGCCCACACCATTCTCTGCATCCTCGCCGTGAAAATCGCTTGAAGCTCGCTGTAGAATGGGAATTGCTGCCTTACAGTTTCTGGCCCCGCTGTTTCACATCCCTTCCATTTCATAAAAACAACACAACACGTAAGAGAAAAGGAACAAACAAATCTACCACATATTCATACTATAATACTAAGGAAAAAAGGCTCTAGTAGTGGTTATTAACCGTTTAAGTGCAAGGTCTCGATTTTGAGTCTGTAAGAAGCTAAGAATACCAAAAACATCTTTAAAAGATTTATCCCAATTGGACACGATGACAATGTTCAAATCTGAACCAATCATGTGACTATATATATATATATATATATAAGTTCACCACTATTTTCAAAATTGCTCAGAAATTTTATACAATTAGTAGTTTGGCCAGCTAGCTGTGTAATATATTGATGAACGATAAGTAGCTTACAGAAAGAAACGTTAATGTGAATCTGAATTACTTAGGATGTTTATTATGAAATATACCCATTTTTTAATTGCTTTGCGCCATTAAACTATGCGACAACTTTTCAATAAAGGTTAAAGCTGTGACTAGATCAACCAGGATATGTTATAATGGCTGGTATACGGGTCATGTCTAACTTGAGAATCAAAAGAATAATACATATATGGTTTTGATTTCAAAACTTCAATGAATCCTTCCTGGCAAATCCTTAATTCCATGGTTACTACAAGCTATATACTAAAAATTATAATTACACAATGATGAGTTGCAATTTGAAATATTAGATCACCTTAATATAAATTTCGAGCATATATATATATATATAGCATCTAGGTTCACTTTTTCAAGTGTCCCATTGTGGGTCATGGTAACTACGAAGTATTTGTGCAGAATTTAGATGAAATTTAAAATGCTACATCATATGTAATTAACATATATCAGTGTAACCCAAGCACCAAACAAGTTAGTACTAGAAGAAAACCCATGAAAGCTAATTAAAGCTACGCGCAACACAAGCTAGAACTTTTCGCTACGCGCAACACAAGCTAGAACTTTTCACAAACACATCTCCTTCAAGCACCAAGCATGTTTAGAGAGAGAGAGAGAGAGAACAGCGTCATGCCGACATCTCACAGACATATCGGACACAGTATGATTCTGTTCTGTAAAGCGCTATCATGTAAATCGCAGCTTTCTAAAAGCAAATAAAAACAGAGATTTCATTGGGATTTGATTTTAGAGGGACAGATATGAATCAGGTAGGGACAACAACCACGAAGACGACGAGGACGTGGTACCTTGTACCTGGTGACGAGGTTTTTCCATTTGCACTTGCACTGCTCCGGGCTTCGAAGATAACCCTTTTCGCTCATGGCGTTAGAGATAAACTGCCACAACTGCTTGTTCCTCTTGGTCTCCATAAAATTCTGATCCAGCTCTGCTCGAATAGCCAGAAAGTCCTTCGTCTCTTGGACGCTCCACTGAGGTAACCTATCGACAACGACGCCACTACTCGCATCGACGTTTATGGTAATACCGAGAGGCTGTACTTGAGAAGGAAGATGATGATGCTGTTGCTGGTGCTGGGGACGAAGATGATGATGAAGATGAATCTGATCCATTTAATAGTGATCGATTCGATCGGGAAAAGTATGGGAGGCGATTTGTTGATTGGAATACGAGCGAGCAGGCGAGAGAGTGCTAGGATTTGTGAGGGTTTTTGTCTGTTTGGGGTTGGAGGGGGAGAGAGAGAGAGAGATGTGGATGAATAAGGAAGGAGGGAGGGTGGTGAGAGAAAGTGTGAACCGGCAGGTGTGGATCGATCGTGTAAGAAGAAAACAACATAATATTTTCCTTTTCTTTTCTCTTTGCTTAGGTGTCGAATTCAAGAGCGATTGTTCCTTCTCATTTCCAAAAAAATTCACCCTTTTTTCTTTTTCTGACCATTAACTTCAAATAAAAGCCTTCACATCATTCCGTTTAATATAATTATAAATATATTTATATAATAATATAAAATATTATATGTTATTTAAGAGCCATGCTTTAAGGAAGTTGGAGTTACTACTTGAAAACAAGATTATAACGTAACATCTTAATTTTAAATTTTAAAACTTAAATTTGAGTATTTTCACTTTACTGTATATTATTTTTCTAATTTTATTTATAAGATACTTTTAACATGTTTTACTATAATTAAAAAAAATATTAAAACTCATTAAATTTATCTAAAAATTTAATAATTTTTTAATTTTATCTCTATTAAATATATATAATTTAACAACGTATTTTTTTCTCACCAACATCCAATGAAGGTTAAATAAAAAATTTAATAAAAATTTACTTATAAATAGGATAAAAAAATTTCTTTCTCTATCCCATAAATAAGACCAGAAGAAGTATGTATTAAATATAAATTTATTTTATGTGAGACTTTTCCCCATCTACTCAAAATCTACTAACATTTAAATATTTTAACAATTTCCCCTCAACTGAGCATATATAAGCTATATATATATAAATCAAAGACTTTATAAATATTAAGTCCTTGTTTCTGCCATCAGGGCCAATCCTTTTTTTTTTTTTGTTTCAAACACTGCAATACACACAAGTTTATATTGTAATCAGCCCTTACTCTCATTTAGGATTTTGAATATATGCGCAAATATGTACAAGCTTTTAATATTTTTTTTTCTACAAGTCTTGGGTGAATCCTGACAATAGTACAATTTATTAAAAAGTATGAGCGACTTTCCGGAAATAGAGATTTAAAATGCACAAATAAGGAGCAATGGGGAGGAGAGAGTGATATGATTGATTAGGGAGGGATGCATGAAGGATGGTGAGAGACTGTGAATAGAGAGATCTGATTTTTTTTTTTTTTGGGGCTGAAGTGTCAAATTTAAGGGCAATTTCTCTATTGCCAATTTACCATTATCCCATTTCATCCCCTATCGTTTTCAAGAAAATTCAACCTTTTTTTCTTTCTAAAACTATTAATTTCAAAAGCCCCCATCACTTTCGTTTATTATTATTCATTCTTGAGACAAATTTACTTAATTGTTGTTTAGTTAGATAAAAATTAGCATTATATATATATATATATTTCTTGCTAATATGGCTTATTAAATTTATTTCTCAAACTGTATGCTTAACCCTGCATGGTATATGCGTGTTCAAGACCGTTGACTTTTGCATGGGTGTTTTCTAAATGTTGGTTATTATCTTATTACAATCTAATTAATAAACATGGGCCCAATAATGAAATATATATTTTAAAAATAATACATAAACAAACAAATTAAATTATGCAGCCCAAGGCAAAGCATATGTTAAATCAGCCTACACCAAAAATCTATAAACCACTGATTTCTCACCAAAAAAAAAAATATAATAAGCATTGTATGCATGGTGCACAAGACTCACACTAGTTTTAAATAAATCACTGAAACTCAGAATTAGAGAACCAAATATTTTTCTTTTGGTGTAAAGAACATGAGTATTTTGTTTCATATAGAATTAGTTAGTTGTAGTATTCATTACTTATAAATACTACAAATTTTGTGGAAATTATATAATATACTTGTATGTGAGATTAAAGTTTAGTATGTGTATATATACAACTTGTTTGGAGGTCAGAAAAAATAAAATAAAATAAAAATAAAAATATTGAAGGTGGATTGATGAATTGTTTTTTTTTTTTTTTTGAGGATAGAATAATTTCAAGGAAAATAGAGTGGAATGGCAATCCCATCCAACTGTCGACGCGGAAACTTTATTGGGGGGATGGGTTTGTCTCTTGCTTTTTGGAGCCATTCGCCCATTCCCATTGCGTCTACGTGTCGTCACGCTGATGACAATATATTCTTGGATCGTATTCTCCGACCTGTTGCTAATGTTAGTATGTTATTTATTTTCTTTTTCACTAAGCATGTTATCTCAACAAAATCATTATACTTGGTCCAAAAATAAAATAAAATAAAATAAAATAATTATACTAATTTTATCCTATTTAAAATAAATTATTTTATTTAAAATATGATCAAACATTAAATATAAGTACTTTTTTTTAATAAGAATGCAAATTTTAATTCTTCATATTATGAGGGGACTATAATTTCTATTTATATATTATACTACTTTTTATCAAAAAAAAATTAGTCATCTAGTTCTTATATTTTTTATCTATTTAACATATTGGTTATGATATTTTAAAAAATAAAATTGTAAAGAATGAAATTATTATTAAAACTTAAAGACTAATGTTTTTAAATGGCTAAAATTATAAGCATTAAATTGCATTAAGTTAAAGTTTTTTTTTTGGCCAAAACATCAAGTTAAAGTTTAAGGAATAAATTATAATTGAGTCAAATTATAGAGACTAAGTTATTTAAAATAAAGTTTAGAAACTACTTCCTCCATCCTTATATATAAGTATTTTTAACTGAATCTTGCATACCAATAAAGATTTATTATTTAGTTAAACTCATATAAAAACATAATAATTTTTTAATTTTACTCCTAATAATATCATAATTAATATCATGATAGTGGTAGAAAAAATATACAATTAATGATCTGTTTTATTTTTTAAAAAACGGATAAAATTGTCTAATTATTAAAAAAATCATTGCCACTCTTTATGTTTAGGGACAAAATAAAATTTTTAAAAATACCCTATATGTAAAGACAGAGGGAATATGTTACAATTAAATTAAAAGTATAATGACTTTTTTTCTTCTTTATTTCTCAATATACTCTTACATATATGTATTTTTTTAAAATACATTTCGTGGTTATTTAACAGTGGAATTTGATTATTTGAATGATGCTGCTGCAACATAAACAACAATTTCCCTTATTTTTTATTATGGCTTTCACACGCTATTCTCTCTGGCCCACTCTTCAATATTTCTTCCTCTCCAAGCTCCTCTCCCTCGATTTTATATCTTCCATCTCATGTCATCATACTTCAAGGGATATATATTGTGTTTATGTGATTAGAAATATTTGTTAAAAATTACAAAAACATGATAAATAAGATATATTGTCCCAATTCATTAATAATACAGATCGCGAATGAATGGACCAATGCGCAGTGTACATGACAATGGGAGCAATCGCTTTCACAAGAGAAAAAATACAGATGATGTCCTTGAATTTTTTTTCCCCAAGGACATCACCTTAAAAATTCACTTACCTCCCTAAAAAACTTCCAATTCTCCATCCCAAAATAAAAAAAACTTATCTCCTTAAAAAACTTCACTTCTCCATTCCATATGCAGTGTCAAATAACATGAGCCTACCTGCCACTTGTTTTTAATGCTTTTTCATTGCTACTATTTAACGTCAAGGGGTGATTCTGCCTATTCACCACCCACTAACATCATCTTGATTATTCATGATATCAACCATCGGAGTTACGACATTTTCAAGAAATCAGGAAACTTTTAATGTGGGATTGTGAGGTTTCTTTTCAGCATTTGCATAAAAACTAGTGCCAATGCTAACTTCTTTGCTCACTTCTCTTAAAACATAAACACATATGCTATAGTTTTGATAGAGTCTTCTCATGCTTGTAGACATTTTTTAAACCATGTAGGTTTTCATTAAGGCTTTGCCATTTCTATTTATTTAAACAAAAGGGTCTCAAACAAGAGATTTATTCAATAAATTTTATGTAACAAGTAAATTTAAGAATATAGGCTGAGCTTAACAAGTTACTCATTTAAACTCATTTTTAGAATGGTTAGATTTAAAAAATAAAAAACTTTAGTGTAATTGGGCTTATAAGTCTTGCCCTATTCAACCTTGCAAACATGGTCTCAAGCTCGAGCGGCCTTCTAGACCCTTATTAATTTTTTTAAAAAATAATACATTAAAAAAAATGAAGAAACATGAATGTATTGTAATTCATTTACTAAGTTAGTTTATGAATTGAATTAATGTTTGTGGCCATGAACTCTATCTCCCTTTTGTTTCCTCAATGTAATTTGTTATTTAAAATGTTTTTGTGATAGTGTGACACTGTGAAATAATTGTTGGTTTAATTATTTGATTTGTTCAGTAGGTTTAGGTGTGGAATATTTGATTCCTTCAACTATCAATTTTGCTAATGGGTTGTATGATGGAAAATTATTACTCCCTCTATTAAAAAATATAAGGTATTTTTTGAGAAGTTGGATATTTAAATATGTAAGGCATTTTTAGTTTTTTTATGTGTAATCATTGTCTTTTTTTTAAGTGCCGCTATTGATAAATGACTTTATATTTATTGCAGGGTATTTAATAAGGATGAATATAAAAAGATAGGGTTACTTTAAAAGTAAGTAACTATTTTATTGGGGGTAAGATTCGATTAAAAATGCCTTACATTTTAAACGGAGGGAATATTTATCATATACAGGATAGTCTTTATGATTTTGGAATTAGTTCTCTCCTCTCATTTTATCTATATATGATTTATACATGTATGCCTCGAGTAATTAGCAAGTAACAACTTTACTCATGATTATAATATAATTGAAGATCTAGATTGGTCTTAGTTATTTTAATTTTTAGAAGATTTTAATTAATTTATTATGTTATGATGTTAAACTTTATTTTAAAAATATTAATTTTTGTCAAGAGGATGGCTTGCAAGCCTAGCCTTAATCATTTTGAACAAGGGACGGGTTTTAAAAAATGGCCAAATTTAAAAAAATTGAACTTTTATACCTAAGCTTCTCATTTAACAAGGAAATTAAAAATCATTCTCTAGTTGTAGGAAACAATTTTATTGATTAAAGCACACATAACAATACAAGGTAATTTTAAAAAAGTTAAAACTTATGTACCTATTTTTATATACTTAATATTTTTTTTATTTAGTTAAATCAAGACAAGTGAATTTTAATGTGTTGATAATGTTAATAACAAAAATTTGTTATCGAATAAATAATGTATAAAAGAAACATATATCTTCATTTAATTAATAATAAGCATCTTAAGTATATAAAATTAAATATGTAAATTTTTTATATTAAAAAATAAAATAAAATAATAGTATTGCTTTCTTGCAGAAAATTACTGTCTCACCGCGTGAGGCTGTAATCCAATCTGTTTGTATTTGAAAGCCTTACGGTGGATTTGAAAAAGTTGTTGTTGTTGTTGTTTTTTTTTTTTTTTCCCTTTTTAAGACAACAATTGCGATTCGGTAATTATGTACTCTCTCCATTAAAAAATTGAGACGGCGAGAGGCTGTGATCCAACCTGTTTGTATTTGAAAGCCTTACAATGGATTTGAAACAAAGTTTTTTTTTTAAATGTGATTCTAAATTCTACACTCTCTTCATCAAAAAAATATAAAATATTTTTAATTAAATTTTATTTTTAATAAAATATTTATTTTTAAATTGATATCATTTTTTATACTTACTCTTATTTAATAAAATATTTTATTCTAATATAAATATAAAGTAATTTATTTATTATAAATAATTTTTAATAAAAGATAATAATTATATCTTAATAAAAAAATTTTACACTCTCTTATTTAAAAAATATAAGATATTTTTTTGAGAAATTGAATGTTTAAAAATATAAAACATTTTTAATTTTTAAGATATAATTATTATTATTTTTAAAATGTCTCAATTAATAATGAATTTTTATTTATTGTAAAATATTTAATAATAAAAAAATAAAAAATAAAATTAATTTAAAATAAACAATTATATCATTTAAAAATAAAATTTAATTAAAAATATTTTATATTTTTTAACGAAGTATTTTTTACCATCCTCTTTTGAGCCGAGGAGTATTTAAAATATTTTCTGACATTCGTCAGCGGTGGCCCAAGGTCCAAGGACGCGGTATTTTTGCCTCGTTCACCGTGATGAATGCCTGCCATATTCTTCCACGTGGCAAAAAAGATTCCACAGGATAGAATCGCAGCCCACGAGTCTGCCGGCAGCTTCCGAGCCCAAAATTTCTCCCCCTTACGTCCAATCAAAACAAAACACGTGTTAATAATAAATTAGAGTTCCAGAGATCGAAGATGGAAGCGTGGACAATTATGATGTGGACGAGCGCACTGAAACATAACTCCCACCATGAAGCTGGAGTGGGCCTTCTAAATCTGGCGTAGAAATTTTCCCCTATAATGACCGTCCATTGGAATACAAAATATATATATATATATATATTATTATTATTTAAAATTGTTTTAGAATTTACCTTCTTTTTATTGATAGAATTTGTAAATTTTGTTTTTTAACTACTACTTAATACACTGTGGTGTAGGGTATGAAAATGTTGTAAAAAAAGTAAAAAAAATCCCAAAACAATATAATCAAACAATGCGGAGGTTACATTTAAAAATATCACAATTTGACATAAATATGCTTTTTGAAGTCTGTCTGTTCGAGTTTTGCCGCTATTATGTCCACAAAAAAAAAAAAAAATCACTATGTAACATGTGAGCGTATTATTTATAGTCTAATATTAAAAAAAAAAAAAACACACAAAACGACAATTCAAAGGGTATGAACTAAAAGACAGCGATTGACATTTCATTACCATGCAAATTAAGAATAATTGATTAGCTCAGTGTCCATTTGTGAGGTTTTTTTTGGGTTAAAATTCATTTTTATCTTTGAATTATATGTTTAAGAGCACCGGCATTCAATATTCTATTTTTGTACAATCAAGCCCTTAAATTATCAAAGATTAATCATCTAGTGTCCTCCCGTTAAGTTGGAGGAAATTGACTTATATCTCAGTAGTGAGATACCCATATCTATGTCTATGTGGCATTTGCATCAGCAAACTAGTTAACTTTACCCCAAAAAAAACAAGAAAGAAAAATAAAAGAAAGAAATTAAATCCCTCTCTCCTGTGCCTCTCAATTCCAAATGTGGTTTCTATTATATCCTCCATCTCTAAGAAGTCCCTTGAAATTATTCTGTGAGTTTAAAGACATGATAAGATTGCATTTGAGATAACTTAGAAAAATTGGGGTGTTTGGAAAAAAAAATCATAACATCTAAATTTTTAGAACTTTATTAATATTAATATTAGAAAGAAATTATGTCATGATAATTTGAATTTATCATCTAATTATTTGAGTAAGGAAGATTTGCTTAGAAATAAAATAAATTTTGAAGATTTAATTTCAATACATATTTTTGAGAAAGAATAAAGTTAAAAAATTGAGTGATATTAAATAAATATCATCTTAACTTTTTACTTAAGAAATTATGTTTATATAAATATTATTTCAGTTATATTGAAATTAAATATAGTTAAGATTTAATTTTTAATCTTCATTAGAAAAGATCCTTGATTAAAATTTAAAGTATCTAACAAAATACCACATGAAAAAAAAAGAGAAGAAAGATAAGATAAGACGAGGCAAAGAATAAAAAAAGGAGATAAATAAATTAAGAAATAATAGTATTTATAAAAAAAAATAAAGCAAACAAAAAGTAATATAAACCAACGGTGGGCTTGGCTCACCATTGGTTTGGAACAAGGGTATTTATATACTTAGAGGATTTTTTTTTAATTGAATGAAAAAGAGGTTTTAAGAAGAGTAATTAATTTAAATTAAATTTTAAGTGTTAAATTTTAAAATTTTTTAATTTTATAATTACATTGTAATAAATTTATAACTTATTTTTTAAATTTTAATATGGTTGAAGAATAAAATTTTTTTTTTCGTTAAAATTTGAAATACAAGTTATAAATTCATTACAATAGAGTTATAAAATTGAGAGATTGAATTAAAAATTCTTAAAATTTAACACCTAAAACTTAACTTAAATTAATTAACTCTTTGTCATTTTTTCTTTTTTCCCACTTCTTCAGCGGCAGCAATATAGAGGGAGAGATCACAAGTCGTGAGTGAGCTTTAAGAGTCGCACATTGCAGGTGAGGAAATTTTTGGATAACTTATGCAAATATGTTTATATCATATTGAGGCTTTCTAAGACCATATAAATATTCTAAAATTTTCATTCTACCTAATATCACTAGATTTAGGTGAATTTAAAATTAAAAAGAGATCCTAGAGCCTGGATAAAGATGTTGAGTAGATATTCTAGGACTATTTTTAGACGATAGAAAATAGTGTCAAGGAATTCTAGATAGCTCTTAATAACTCCAAGAGCTGTGGAGGTTATTTGTAGATCCTTCTAGGGCAATTTATAAATTCAAGATGAATTTAGAGAATAAATTATAACTAATTAGAATTTATTTTAATTATGTTTCATGAAAATTTTACTTATTCAATGTTTAGGACTTATAAAATGTGTTAAAGAAATGATTTAAAATTGCTTTGGGGAATCTATGAGGAGCTCTAAGGTTATAAATAGATAAAATAAAATAAGTAAAGTTTAAATAGAGTAGTTCTAGAATTAAATATAACTTCTCCAAATATTTTGGGATAACTTGAATGTAATAAATAATTAAATATGAATTTTATGTGATTTTAATTCTTTAAATTATTGTTAGTAGAGGTGTTAGAAGTTTCTTAAGGGATTCTTTAATTTGTTTTGGTGTCTCAATCAGCTAGAGGATCTCTTACAAGAAGACTTTGAATTCTTTGAATGAACTCAAGTTCAGGTAACTTTTTTTAGGTTATACTGATATACATGCTGGCAAGTAGCTATAAATTTTATAATACTTATATAGAATATAATCTAATAAAGCACATCTATTATAATGTGAAATTTGGTCTAGTGAAGAGTTAAAAAAATTGAGAAATTATGTTGCCTAGTGAAACACTTAAGAATGCTATATTTTTTGTATGAAAATTTAGAATTGGATAGATATTCATTGATCTTAATTGATTGTATAACTTAACTATGATAATGGTGTAAATACGATGTATGGTGTCAAATTTGATTCTAAGCCTTTGCATGTTTTTTCGGACTAAAGTAATGCAAGTAGTATAAAATAATTTCTCGTTGGCAATTACATTAACATTCATACACATAAAACAACAAAGAGATGCATAATAAAGGATTACTTTACAAATATTAAGCTTCTGCGTGCTTTTTTGGACTCAGATTTGATGAGCTAGACCCTGAAAATATTAAAAATTGAGAGGTGAGTATAATCACTTAGTAACCAAGTTTCACCTAATTTATACAATTGCATATCAATTGTAAACAAATGCAAATAGGCAAATACAAATAAAACACAGGTGAGGAATTTGGTCGTGGTTCACAATATTAACAACTATGTGACCAGGCCCTAAAAACACATATATCCATTTTAAATCACAATTTAAAATACTGGGTTGCAATACTACCAACCATGCGCCTTAACACATATTGGACCATAATACTACAACCATATGGCTAAATTTATATGTATGATATAATGCTAGCCTTATATCCTCTTGTTACCCTTAACATGAAACCAGTGGCTATCATGTGATTACGTCCTTCACGGACTAACCCAACCTTCCACTGGTGAGGGGTTACCGGGTTAGAATTAACTCACTCACTAATGTAATCCGGTTTTCCTTAATACTAGCAACCATGGGGTGTCATACCCCTAATCTAGCCTCTTTATAAACCAGTTAAAACTAGTTAGACATTAGTCCCTTATAGAACAAGTATGACAGTTTTGAATCAACCATAGGACATGGGCTACTTCTCGATTTCAATGGTTGGTGCTAAGGCAAGTTCTCAATTTCAATGATCATTGCCAGTACTACATGGATTTAACCATCTACTCTTCTCCTTAGACAAACTCCTGCTAATGATTATGCTATGCACAACTTACATAATTATGCATTCATGTCACATGACTCATACTCTGTAACATCCTAAGTTTTTCAATTAGTAATTATTAGTGTTTCCAAGGATAAATTAGTTAATTTAAATAAATTATTAATTAATGAGGTTTATGGGAGGCTAATATAGTTTTTGGATCATTGGACAGCCTTAGAAAAGGGCTAGGTTGATGTTTAAGTGAACCATGATATGAAAGAGAGTTTAAATTTTGGTAGGACTTTCTATGCCATGTGTTGTGACGGACGTGTCAATGTGATGTGGCACACATGCAAAATCTGTACTTATCAAATCTCGAATTAGACTGAAAATCAAAAGAAAAAAAAGGGTAAACTCGAGAGCAGCGACGGAGAAGAGCTTATAGCTGCTAGGGCTTACTTCTAACATGATTTTGGAGGCCTTTCAAGCTTTATATAAATTGAGTAAGCTTTCCTTTCTTCTCCCTCTCTCTCATTATGTGAAAATCTGGACATTTAGGACATTGAGGGTCTTGATTTCAGTTTTCTTGATTTTAGGCCAAATTCATTGGTTTATTTAAAGTCTTGAAAAGTTAGATTAAGCTTTTAACCCTAGGTTTATAAGTTTTATGGTGAATGAAAATTTTTATTTAGGGTTTAGACGAACCCTAGGTATAATTTAAAGATTTTGAGACAATGTAAAAAATTGGATAATGAGTTTAGTGTGTTGGGATATTTAATAAGATGGTTAGAGTATTTTGAAATGGTTGGTGTGGTTAGATAAGAAATTTGGGTGTTATAAGTACTTAAAACCTAATAAATTTAGGGTTTATTCAGAGTGATAATTGATTATTGTCACTTGATTGTGTAGATTGAGTGTTGCTCGAGTTACCTCGTGCATATAGAACGTGTGGAGCTAATGTTAAGTCACGGTAACCCTTTTGTGTGACAAAGGGTCAAGGTAACAGAATAATTTACACTATTTGCTTATATTGCTTAGCTGTCTGTGAGTAGATATATTAATTTAAACTTGACATTTGATAACCTTGTATATTGTTAAATATGATTTTATGTATGAAAAACTATTTACAAACGATGAGAATGGTAAAAATTTATATGAATTGATTAAGAAATTTGAAATGTACATGTGTTAGATATGATAAGTGTGAGCATGATTATGTTAGGAGGTGAGAGTTCACCCATAGGAAAGAGTAGTGAAAGTCTATATGGCATATGTCTCCTTAGTGTCTAGTGAGGTATGGTGTTAGAAATTTTCTCCCCAGTATCCATACGAGATATGACATTAGAGAGTGATGCTCCTAGCATCAATAATGCGGTGTTAGAGTAACGACACCCCGATTCATGTGCAATAGGGGGAGACCATAGTCCAGAAGTAGGATAGGACACTTTTGACTGAGTGATCTTACCACTGAAGGTGAGTTCAGACCATTGTAGATGTACAAGAGCCTATGGTTTCATTTGGGATAATATGGAGACTCAGATGGTAGAATGATTATGCTAGTGGTAAATGACTTATTGAATATGCTACAGTGGAAATGAAAAAGATTATCTTGAACTATGTTAAAGGTATATTATGGTATTTAAAAGCTTTATTTCCTTATAGTTGTGCATGCTACTTAATAATAATGAATTATTCTGTTATTGAGATGCTATCTCACCCCATGGTTCTATTTTATAGGTGAGGGCTCTGATAGGGGCAATGGAAGAGTGAAAAGCATTATAGTATAGCTCTTCCCCTTTCTCTTTTGAGTTTGTAATGAATATTGTCATTATATAATGCCAACTTAAGAACATGATATTGTTTTATTATCACTTGTATGGATTTATGATAAGTATACATATCTTGGTCTAAGGTTAATGTTGTGAATTAAGTGTGTGTGCTTGGCCAAGTTACATTTACAAGTGATGTATTTAAAGTGTTTGATGTGCTAAAATGACCAAATTGATATGTGTGTTAAATTTTATCTACCCCTTTATGTTATTGTCAAATATGAGTTTGGTGGTTATTTTAAGTATGAATGCTTATTTGTGTGATATAAATGATCTGTCATATTGTGTGTGGTCTATTTGAGGAGGTCAAAATGTCTCTAGGGCTAATGACATTTGACATTGATGGTTGGACACCTTTGTATGTGTTTTGAGGTAAAAACAAACCATTTTGACTTCAAGTGTCTATCTTTTTAACAGATAATTTTTGAGTATGAAACCATTGCTAATAGCTAGAGGGCTCGAAAAACTTAGTGTGGACACTTGAACTGCTCAAATCAAAACGTCAAATGGCAAAATGGCTTGCTCCGAAAGTTTAGAGAACTGTCATGACATCAATCTGTTGTCATGGCAGCAATCTGTTCTCATAATAGTAGGTGCGCACTGTGATGTATGGTAGTTGTGCCACAGTATAAGTGGCCTTCGAGAAACTCGTCCCTCTATGCCATCTGCCATGGCAAACGGGCCAGATTTTTTTTTTGAAAAAGGTTGGTTTCAGCTTGTTTTTAATGGTTGTTTAATTTCCATGCTTCCATTACTATATTTAATTGATTTTGAACTATGGTTTAAGCTTAAACATTTTTTCAAAAGGATTTTATTGGGATCCCATTATTTTAACTAATTATATTTTAAAGCCCTTACGTTGTGATAACCTGTACTTGGAATTTTATTTAATCCTAGTTATTACAACAGTGTGTAAGAGTATTATCCTGGTAATGTTAAGGTGGACATTACACACTCCTACTTAATTACTCCAAATATGCCACATTATAAATCACAATTTTCACTCAGAAACATGCCAAGATAAATTCATAAATCATATTTGGATTGACCACACGTCGCAGCATATGGCACAGAGGGCTTCTCTTTACTTTTTCTCCCTCTTTCTTGCCCGGTTGGCCCGTCATCGATCCGGACCCACTTTTACGGCTAAAATTACAATAAATTACATTAATTAGACCCTTCTAGCCACACACCTCTCATTAATCACACTCATTAGGTTAACTAATTATGCTTAATTTTCTTAGATGTTACAATTCTTTATTTAATTCCAAATTCAAGATAGGTAAGGGATTAACCCCAAATAAGATTATTAAATTTGTAACATTTATCAAATAGGATCTCAAGTTTTTAAAGTTTTCCCAACATTACAAAACATCTTTACAAGTAATAATTAGAATGTAAATGATATGCAAAAGCATGGAATCTTTGATAAGTTAAAGCATTTGCATAATAAGTGTAAAAACAAAATAATGTAGGAAAGCAGACAATGCACCGTAGATTGTTGTACGTGCGCCATGGCATGTGCACTTTTTGACAACAAATAGGGCAAATATTAGACCTACTATATTTCTTCATTTGATATTCGATTGAAATGATTTAAGTGTTTACAAAGAGCTTTATCCTAGCCTTAGCTAATGGCACTAGTTTCACAATCAAATTATTTTTTAGTCAAAAATAGACACTTATTTCACAATTTAAGCACATCTTGGGTGTCCTAATTTCATACAAAGTGTTAGAAGCTGTAAGTACACCCTAGTGCACACTTAATAGACCATTACAAACTTGTGCAATATACTACATTACAAACTTAACACCTTAAATATATTTTTAATACTCAATCCCTTAAACACAAAAATAAAAAGGGGAGCCACAATTTCATCCATCATTGTACCAAATCAACATAAATTGTATGTTTTCTCACCTCTCATTTGCATTAGTATTTTAGCCTTTTGTTAAAATTCACAATGAATAAATATACAATTCTAAGGCCCCAAATACACAACATGATTCAATAATCTCATAGTGCAAATAAGCCAAAAAACATGATTTTTTCTTAATTGGTAATATCATATAAAATTATACATAACAATAACTAAAAAGAAAATGAGGCCTATAGATAGGATAGTAATCTTATGTCTCAGGCTATTTTCCTCTGTCTTATCCTATGAGTTAGGTTCTGTAATATTGAATAGAAAGTGGAGAGCACAACTACTCAGTAATCAAGATTTATCTAACTCATATTAATACATGTCAATTAATCTAAATGCAAGTGGCGATTACTGTCATTCACAAATCAATATAACATGTTCAACCATATGTTTGTACTTTATATCATTACAAGTATATAATCACGGAATGATAACACAATATCATATTTTTCACATTGTTATAACGCTAATCACATGTTTTTATCATGAGGGTTACAATACAAACAATTATGAGCCATTTTCATCATAATATGATAATATGTATGATCACACCTCCCTTATATCCTCCTTATGCGTCTAACATGAAATTGTGGGTTATAACACTCTGGGATCATCTATGAGATAAGACTACCCTAGTCATTCACACGTGAGGGACTACTTAGCCAAGGTTTTCTAACTCACTTATGAGTCATAATTTTCCCTAAAACTCACACTGTGGGGTGTCATTCTTTTTAAACTAGCTTTCTCATCAAATAAGTGAAAAACTAGTTAAGTTCGAGTCCCTCATTGAAGAAGTAAGACAATCTCTCATCGAACAAGTGGAATGATAAGCATAAACAAATCCAAAAAAAAACCATTAAGCTTTGATAGAAGCCTTACCACATAAATTTCAACTCACTACTCTTTTTCCTAGGTGAACTCTCGCCTCTCATGATTATGCAATGCATAAAATGCAACATCTTATAGCATGTAAATATTCATTGTACAGGCATGTGTAAGTTTATTATTATACTCTAGTCATAAATAGACATCACATAACACACACACACACACACATTTATCAATCATTAAACTTCACTTCATTTCGCATCATTCACTTCTTACTATACACATTCATTGAACTCCATAAACATCTCATACTATTGAACTTCACATATAATATCATTCAACTCCTTTCATCACATCATTGGACTCCATATAAACACATCATTGAACTTCACACACCATATCATTGAACTTTATAAATAGTAAAATATCAATTCTTCAAATACTTCATGCCACACTTGCATTAAGTAATTTCACACATTTCAATTGTAACACATAAATTAATAGATCAATTAATATATAAATGTACAAAAAAGAATTCTTCATGTTACCTCAAACCTTTGAGAAAGGTTTGCCTCTCAATTTATCACTTCCAAAGCTTTCACGAAATTTGAATGGTGCTAAATGTGCTCCCTCTATATTTAACCATTATATTAATAATCAATTTTTTTTGAAAAGTTTTCACTATTTAATTCAACACTTCTATACTCTTAAAATTTAATTTCTTCATATACCAAGGTACCTATAGGATTATTAGCTTCCTTTAACTCCTGTTAATTTTATTGAACTCCTAAACAACCATTAATAGAGCTACATTACTCCATCTACCTCATTTATGGAGAATTTTCGTGCATTTATAGCTCCCAACTATCAAAAATACATAGAGCCATAAATGAGAGATTTAAATAGCTTAAACGACCCCCATTAACTTTATTTAAGTCAATAATTTTGGACTCATAGCCTCTATAGACCAAAAATCATCTGTCTCATTAAACCTTAACTTCCTTATTGAAGAAAATGGAAGAGAAAGAGAGAAAAAGAGCTTAGAAACCTTACCTTGATGTTTGGTAGTTGAGAATTTCTCCTAACCCTTTAATTTTTCAAGCCCTAGTAGAACTCTTTTATTTCTCTTTTGTTGCCTCTCTTTTTTAAGCATATGATGTAGGCTTATTTTTGCAGAATTCGTGACCATGACACAGCATGTGGTACAGAGAATGAATTCTTGCCTTATAGTAGCTCACGCACCACAACATCTCATGCATGCACTACAGCATGTGACATAGAGCCCTTTCCCTTTGTATTTCTCATTTTTTGAAGTTTGGGTGGCTTAAATTCACTTCGGACTCACTCTTAGGACCGAAATCATAACCCATAACACTCATTAGCTCTCTGTAACCACACACCACATTAATTTACTTAATTAAATTCATTTATTTAACTAATTATAGATTAAATTATCTAAGATGTTACATATAGGGTTTTACATGGCACCATTTTTCTTCTTCTTCTTTTTTCTCCTACAAACAACAATCTCTATCGTAAATCCAAGTGACTTCAATTTCAATGTTCAATCTCCTTCGACTACAAATAACAATCCAAGTGATGGGCAAGTCAATCTCAAGTAATGAGATTATCGTAAATCCTTATAAATAACAATCTCCTTTAACTTCAATGGATTTAAAGAAGGAGATTTGAAGCACGAAGGAGAAGCCCAATTCATGTGTTTATAAATCCAATTGATAGCTAACTCAAGAGACTGAATTTACAAGAATAGTGGCAAATGAGCAATGTGTCTATGATTAATGCATCTTTGGGATGCCATTGCACCATCCAGAACCCTCACTAACTTCGCCATAACCTTCACCTTTATTATCTACTCTAACCAAGTTGTTTTCATTAATGGCATCACCGTCTTTTTGGTCAATCCTAACCTCCTGCCTATTATAACACTTTATATTGGCTTGCTCTTATAAACTTTTTAATGAAATTATGTTATACAAAAATTCAAACATTTTAACCCTTGAAGGTGTACAATTTAATTTACTATCTAATGAAAGAGAAAGTACTAGAAAATCTAGATCCAAGTCTAGGAACATACAACTAATAATGATAATAAAACCTGTAATTATTGTAAGAGCCAAGACATGAGATATCTCAGTATTATAGGCTTAGAAATAAGTATGAAAGTGAAGAACAAATAAGCAACCTAAAAAACTTGCTTAAGTTAGCATTGTTGAGACAGAGTTAGATGGTGATGTTTTGTTGTCTCTTTCCTTATATTAATAAGGGGAATAGAATTGATTGGATTCTTAATTTTTAATTACACTTTTTATACATGCCCTAATAATGATTGGCTTACCACCCTTAAACTTATTGATCATGGCATGGTTTTGATGGATGACGATAATGAATGCAAGATTTTAAAAATTTGTACAGTGAAGATCAACTCTCATGATAATATTGTTAAAACTCTTTTTAATATTTGTTACATATGTTCCTAAGGTAAAATAGAATTTGATATGTTTGGGTATTGAATTTCAAGAGTATAAGTATTTAGATGAAGGTGGAATTCTTAAAGTTTTTGAATATTCTCTTCTCTATATGAAAGGTACTTGTTATGGTACATATGTTTTACAAAGTTCTACCAGTTTTAATGGCTAGCTATTTCTACACCTATATATGTTTGATGATTCTCATATTACCCAACTATGGCACATGCGATTGCGTCATATGAGCGAGAAATGTATGAATATTTTAAGTAAAAAGGGTCTCTTATATGGTCAAAGTATTGGTAAATTAGAATTTTATGAATATTGTGTTTTTGAAAAACTAAAATGAGTTAGCACTAGTGTAAAAATCCTCATTTAAGTCGATTAAAATTAATTATTTAGATTAAAATTAATTATTTAAATTAATTTTATAATCAATTTAGATAAGACCCGTTTAGATATCTAATGGATCTCTAAATCGATTATACAACCGATTTAGATAAATTACATTCTAAACCGGTTGTAAAATCGTTTTAGATAAAAATTAAATAAAATAATTTTGAAATTTTTCAACATTTAAAAAATAAACTTTTAAATTGATTATGACATCACAATCGATTTAGATATCATTAACATATAAATCAGTTATGACCAAAACTAGTTTAGATGTTATTTATATCTAAACCAATTTAAATATTGATGATATGGTTATAACTGATTTAGAAACTTTGTTTTTATTAAAAAAAATCATTCAATTTTTACACTTAACCCAACCATGATAGGCTGCAAACCTACAAATTAAAAGCAATATATACCTTCAGCCAGCCATAATACAATCCAATTCAATCAAATTAATTTAAACATATTTACAATTTTATTTAATATTCAATATTCAAATAAGTTTAATAAATTTTTCTGATTCAACTACACTTATCCTTTTGGTAAAAAAAAAAAAAAGAACTACACTTATCCTAAACTCATTTATTCAGTGGATTATAATACTAAAGGTGTTCATGACTATATATAATATATGTACATTTTAATTTATGGGGACTTTCAAAATATTTAGAGGATATTGTTATATAGTGACGATTATTGATGACTATTTTTATAAAGTTTAGATTATTTAATCAGGCATAATTAATTACATAAATATTTATCTTTTATACATAATTACATATAATATATAGTTTGACACTCATCTGTACTATGCAGACCTACTTTGAAAACAAACATATAAAGTATTTTTCTGAAATAAAAAGGCAACATTTACAATTATTAATCGTTACAATTATCTTTCGTTTTTTTTGTCAACTTTAATTCGCAATATATGTCCTTTACAAGTAAGACGACTCCAATAAGGAATACTTTTCTTGGAAAGAAAAATCAATCGCAATATATTAACTAGAATGTTTACCAGTGATTTTGTACGTCAATCATAAATTATTTATTTTATTTTCACTAAAACCACTCGAAACCATTTAAAAATAAATTATTCACGTTTTTTGCCAACTTTTGACTCCCCTTCCCCTGTACAAAGTATCATTTTTTTTTTGAAGCTATATACTATTTCTATGAGCTAGCTCCTCACTTTTGTCCGGAGGTAGATTTTAAAGACCGTTAAATTAAATTTAAAAATTTAAATTTAATAATTTTTAAAAATATAAATTTAATTTAAACAGTTTAGATTTAAAGTGGAGAGGTAGTGGAGAGAAAAATCTAAAAAGAGAAACCCACGCTTGTTGTCTACTCATACCTTGCTTATTAATTAATTAATATAGAAAAATAATTTTAAAGTGAGGAGACATAATTGGGTCTTTATTTGTCTCTGAAAAGTAAACTTAATTAGCTTTGACATAGGAATCATGAAAGAGAGAAATTAATGTCTGAAGTCATTTTCTGAGGGGATCAGGAAGTCAAATGCCATTATTGGGTAATATGACTTGATTATTAGTTGGATGTTACCTTTATTTTTATTATGTTCACGAATTGAAACATTAATTTAAATCCTAATAACCCGAAATTAATCTGAGCCTTTAATAGTTTGATAATGTAACTGATAGAACTAGTGACGGCTGTAAAGGGGAATGCAGGAGCTATTGCCTCTCATTCTTGAAAATATTATTTGTATATGAGATTTTTATTTGTAAAAAATGTTGAAATCAATTTTGGCCCATCACTTTTAGACAAGTTTCTGTTTTGGTCCCCAACATGATGACTTTTTGATGGATAAAACCGTTTATAGTATTTTTGTGAGGTGTGCTAGAAGAGTGAATCCTCAAAAAGCATGATATTCTGAACTTTTAAACTAAATGGTGAGTCTCGAGAATTCCTGATCACAATTTTTTCAAATGCAAGAGTTTAAAAGTGAAGGAAATAACAAAATATGGAGAAACACACGAAACTTACATGATGAGAACATACATAATATTGATAATAATAACAAAAATAAAATTACAGCAAAATAAAAGATAAAAAACTAAAAGAAAAGCCGCTAGTGTGCTATTATTGTTGTTTTGCTGGGAGTTGGAGGTTTATTAGTAGTTGGAGAACTTCAGCGCTCTTAGTTGGATGCGTGACGTGCTAAGGGCACTGTGTCAAATTTGCTAAAAAATAAAAAAAAGAATTGCACATGGTTAAGTAAGGGATGACTCAGGGTTAAATTTTGAGTTTTGTACTGGATAAGTAGATTTTGAAATGTATAGAGAGATTGTTGAAAAGTTACATGTAGTTTTGAAGAGTTAAAGCCATTCATAAGTGTGTGGTGGATTCTCTTTCATAAACACAAGATGATAGTTTTTCCATAATTCTAGACTCTTTTTGGGCCACTAGTTGTAGGGTGTGTTTAGATTTTAATTGAAAAAAATTAATTATGAAAAAAATTAATTATTAGAATGTGATGATGTTTGGATAAATTTTTAGAAATTAGTTATGATAAAGATGATGATGCTTGGATAATTTTTTCAAAATCAATTTTGAGTAGGTAATTTTAATAATGTTCATAATTGATCTTTCAAAATGGAACAAATTTTAACTTATTTCAAATGAAGTTTTGAAAACTAAATGTAATTTAAAAAAATTGAGTTGTTTGGATAAAATTTTTTAAAACTATAATTTTGAACCTAGAATTGATTCTAAAAAAGTATCCAAATAGGCCTATAGTTTTTTCCATAACTTCTTTCATTTTTTTGCCATTTTTAAAGTGATGTGTTAGTTTATTTTCATAACAAGTAACCACTTTTTTTTTCCTAAAAAACTCATATAAAATTAGGTTAAAATTATTATTTTTAGCCTAAATAATTAGGTTGATTAGATTTTAGCTCAAACAAGGGGAAAAAATTTAATACCATTGAGTTTTTTTTTTTAATTATTGAAACAAGTTATGAAATGATTCCCCCCCCCCAAAAACCGTACATTAGTGGCTTTTAAGAAGGATATCTCTGACGTACTATTCTTTGGTTCTACTTTATAGTTTACATTAGGTGGTGCGAAAATCTTTCAATCTTATTTAACCCAATTCGATTTGAGATGATTTAATTCTATTCAATTCATATAAATATTAGTCTTTTAGGATTAAAAAAATTTAAAAAATCAGACTATTTTTTTTGGTTTAAACTGGATAAGAGATTAAGTATCTGAACCACTTGATTTAATCTAATCCTATTAATTTATTTAATAGAATTATAGTTAATTTATTTTTTACAAATGTTTTAAGTATAATTGATGCTAAAGAAATGATTAAATAAAAATTTATTAAGTTTGTTTCTAAATTATTGTTATAATGTAATATTGTTGAAGTTTGTTGCGTATTATTTTTGTTGAAGTTATAAGTTTAAATCATTTGGACTATAACAAAAATATTTTTCTTATTGTTGAAAATTATTATGAATTTATCATTATTATTATGAGTGTTTTTATTATTTTAATTGAGTTTATTAGATTGAAATGGATTATTGCCTCTTATAGAGAAAAAAAGAAGAAAAAAGCTAAGTAAGTACTGGATTAACAGGAGCAATTTTTCAATCTTATGAACCAAATTAAATCTTGTTAATCTTTAAATTATCACTGAACAAGACCTGATTACGGGTAATCTCACCCTCTTCTTTTCATAAAAAAGATCGGATTTCAAGTTAGGCTGAAGTTCAGTGTTGTCCAATTTTTTATGCAGCCCTAGTTCACATGTATTTTTTTTTTACAAACAATTTTATTTAAAATATAATCAGATATTAAACATAAATACCTTTATCAACAAAAAATTCAATTTAAACTCTTCGTTGCAAGGGACTAACGTTTTTTTTTTTCTCCCCTTTTAGACCAAACCTCATGGTGATGCATAATGCTCCTTGCTTGCACGGACTTTTTTTTTCGTTTTCATTTTCTTTATTGTATATATTTGTTTCGGCCAATAATTTCCATCCAGCTGACTACAGATTTATGCTACATGCAGGGAATCAGTTTTTTTTTTTTCACATTTTAAATACTATTTTTATAGAACACTAACACAACCCATTCACTGTAGATTTGAATGTTGAAATCTACAATGAAAATGTGGTCAAAATAAAAATCTACAAAGAAATAAAATGAACGAAAAATGCAGACAATCGGAGCTTCAATTTGTGACTGTTTTGTTATTATATTTTTTTTTTAAATAAAGTTTCGTGACTGTTTTGGATTGATATCTATATTGATTTATTTTTGGGCCAATGATGTGACACTTTACATTTTGGGTTTTTAGCCCACTTAAAAACGCTTGCACACCAACCCTCATCTCATGGGCCTTATTCTCAGTCCTAGTTTGCAATTTAAAAAAAAAAAAATAGTTCGTCATGTGATTACACAAGTTTTTCGGGACAATTGTCTATAAAAAAAAAAAAGTAATAATAAATTTTTCGGGATAAATCTAATCCAAAAATCTTAATGAATATCAGAAAATGTGCTGTCATGCGGATCTTCGGAAGAATGTTTCACGCATTCAAAAACCAATATATATATATATATATAGGGCTCATTTGCCTATATCACATGTTCATCAAATAGGAACAAGCTTTAATACAATAATTTATCGAATTATCAAATCCAAGTCGGTGAACTTCCACATGTGTTAAATACATAATGAATTTTTTTTTAACAAATAATTTAACTAGTTTTCGTTTTATGTTTGTTGTTCATGGCTTAGAAATAGTCAGGACTTTTTATATGCATTTTGTATTATAAATAGACGCCATAGATAAGGAAGTTGTATTTTTGTTTTTCTCATTCTTTAAAGGGAAAAAAATGACACTTGGTATTAATTTTTATTTGGTTCATTCATGTGCCTGCGTGCGGCATATAATCGTCTCCACTCTAATGTATGGCGTGTGATAATGAGACTCCACTTCTCATCTTTGAAAGAAACCTTCTTTGCTTCTCTTTTGAGGCAAGGCTCAATCTAAATTTTTTAAATGGCTCAATCTAAATTATTTAAATTTAATTTAGACGATCTAACTTTAATTTTTTTATTTTTTATTTTTTATTTATATTATATTTATATTTTTAAAATAAAAATATATAAAAATTGTAAAATAATTTTAATAAATATATTTATTAATCTGACAGTTTAGATTTAATATAAATGATCTAAATTTAATATTAAAATTTTTTAATAAATTTAATGTTCTGCTCAGAATATATTTATATTGTCCAAAATATATTTAAAAATTTAATTTAAATTTTTTATATTAAATTTAAATTATTTATATTAAATTTAAACTGTTAATTTGATAAATATATTTTTTAATTTTTTATCATTTTTATTTTTTATTTTTTATCATTTTTATATTTTTTATTTAAACTGCTAAATTGATAAAAAAAGTGTCCATACATTTTCAGAGAAATTGAAGCTTTGAAGGCATTGAAAAAAGTTTGAAAGGGCTTTACTTTCCTTCTTATGGGTTCTTTGCCCTTTTGGTTGCCTCCATGCTTAACCCTTTTTATGGCTATTTCTCATAGTAACTTTCAAAATTTCCTTTACTCTTATGCCTCGTTTGATATTTTAGAAATATTTTTGATGGAAATAAAAATAAAAATGGACATGAAAATGAAAATGAAAGTGGAAGTAAGTTTTAAAAGTATATTTGGTATGCACATGAAATTATAATATATTTTTTATTTAATATATGCATTTATATAATCAATATACTAAAATACCCTTGTCAATTTTTTTTAATTATGATATACTTTTTATTTAATATATACATTTATATAATTAATTTACTAAAATACCCTTATCTATTTTTTAAATTATGATATACTTTTTTATTTAATATGTGCATTTATATAATCAATTTATTAAAATACCCCTGTCAATTTTTTTAATTATGATATATTTTTATTTAATATATGCACTTATATAATCAATTTACTAAAATATCCCTATCTATTTTTTAATTATGATATATTTTTTAATTATGCATTTATAATTAATTTACTAAAATACCCCTATCTAATTTTTTTTAATTATGATATAATTTTTTATTTAATATGTGCATCTATATAATCAATTTAATAAAATACCCCTATCTATTTTTTAAATTATGATATATTTTTTAATTAATATATGCATTTATATAATTAATTTACTAAAATACCCTTATCTAATTTTTTAAATTATGATATACTTTTTTTTTAATATGTGCATCTATGTAATCAATTTATTAAAATACCCCTGTTAATTTTTTTAATTATGATATATTTTTATTTAATATATGCACTTACATAATCAATTTACTAAAATACCCCTATCTATTTTTTAAAATTACGATATACTTCCATGGAACCCATCTCATTTCCATGGGTCTTATTATGGAATTCAATTCAGCCTATTTTGATGGAATTCATTTCCATATGGAAATTCATTTCATGCATACCAAACAAAAAAAAATGTGAATTACAATTCTATTTCTATTTCCATGTCTTTATTTTCAGCATATCAAACGAGGCATTAATTACTTACTAAATCTGTTGAAACTTGTTGTTTAAAGTGAGTTCCTTCCTTCTAGAAACAACGCCCTTCTATAAATAATAGGATTGGGCTTCAACCAAAATATTTAGGAAAAGTATCAGTTGAAAACCATTGAAGCAAATTTATATTAAAAAAGGACTGTAAAATTCCAAAATTGCACTATAATTCCCTGATCCTTAGCTGAAAATAAGTTTATCACAATGACCCTAAATTTTTTTTTTAAAAAAAGAAGTCATCCTCATTGTCATTGGCATTGACCATAAGATGGTCATTAAAGATCTTGCTGATGACGAGGTTGGCAAAGCCCTTGTGCCAATGACAATTTATTGAAGAATTATTAGTGAAGGTGGGTAAGGGGGGTTTGATTCCATAACCTCTTAGTTATTTAAAATGTTTGGTGGCCACCAAACCCTCTTAAATTATACGTGGCAAAAAAGAATATAGGTATTAGCCCAAACTTCTAATCTAGGCTTTTATAGATGTTAGTTCTTTATTAACAAGTATCTATTTAGATTTTAACAATAATACATTTGAAATTAACAATCCATTTGAATTTTAACAAATTAAAAAAACTGATTGGATGAGCTTAATTGTACAAATGTTATTTATTCATCAACAAATCTCTATTCATATTTTAACAATAACTCATTCAAAATTAATAACAATTTATTCAAGTTATAATAAGTTATAAAAATTGATAAGATGGGCTTAATCATATAAGTGTTAATTCTTCATTAACAAGTATCTATTTAGGTTTTTGACAACTTATTCGAAATTAACCACAATCCATCTGGTCATTAGCAAGTCATAAAATTTGATAGGATGAATTCAATTGTACAACTGTTAGTTATTTATTAATAGATATCCATTCAAGCTTTAATAATAACCTGTTCAAAATTAGCAACAAATCATTTGGCCTTTAACAACGTATATAAACTAATAGCATAGGTCAAATGGAATTAGTTTTTATCTCACATAAACAATAAGCCATTTGGGCTTTTACAGCAAGACATTCATGGTTAACAAGTGATTTATTCCATTAAACCTATGTTATCAGTTTTTCTAATTTGTTAAACTCTGAATAGATTGTTGTTAATTTTGAATAAAATGTTGTCAAAATTTAAAAAGATACTTATTGATGAAGGGCTTACACTTGTACAATTAAACCCATCTTATCAATTTTGTTAACTTGTTAAAGCTCAAATAGATTATAGTTCATTTTAAATATATTATTATTAAAATCCAAATAGATACTTGTTAATAAAGAATTAGCACTTATAGAAACTTGTATTATAAATTTTGAATCAATACGTGTATTATAAATTTGAATCAATATGTGTGTGTGTGCGTGCGTGCGTGCGTGCGTGCGTGTGTGTGTGTTTTGCCACAGATGATTAAGAGGGCTTGCCACAGATAGCCAAGGTATTATGGGATCAAACCTCCTTGGCCACCTTCACTGGTTATTCTTCAATGCAGCCTCATCACTAACTAGCAGGGTCTCTGGCCACGGTTTGGCATTTGTAACAATGGGTATGACTTTTTTAATTATTTTAAATTTTAGGGGTATTGTGGTCATTTCTCATAAAAAAAACTTATTTTCAATATTAAGGGGATGCAGTGCAATTTTAAAATTTTACAGTCCTTTAATATAAAATTGTTTCAGTGGTTCTGAGTTGATATTTCCTTAGAATTTAACCTAGGCAAATATATATGTATAAATATATTCATGTCCTATTTATTGAGTATGATTATTATTATATCCATATTTATCTTTTTACTCTCATTAAATGCTAGAAATATTATAAAATGTTAGTGTATCTTTTTTGCAAAGTATATACATATTTAATAGGAATAAAGTTATAAATTTATTGAATTTTTAGGCAGATTTAATGAAATTTAAATTTTTTATTTTAATGAAATACTCCTTTCGGTTCTATTTATAATCATTTTTACCAACCTCATTAATACCAATACAACAAAAGTACAAGGAATAATTATAACTAAAATTTCAAAAGTAACCCTTGATAAAAAGGGCAAAAAGAACAGTCAATATAATATCATTTTTCAGTATTTCTCTCTCCCTTACTTTACAGATGTTTGACCTAAAAAGTTGCCAAATTTTCTGGTGAGAGTTGAAAAGCACTAGCAAGTGAATTTTGGAAAAGTTAGCTCCCTTTAAGAGGGAGTCAAATTGCAAAATTGAAAAAAAAAATAAAAGCACAAAATGTTTAGTCTTCACCATGGAAAAGTGCTCCATTTTCTTTGATTTAAATGCTCTAGCCAATGAGGAAGATAATGGGAACAGTAACACCATTTACTTGAGCTTTAATGCTCCTCTCAATTGTGAGAATGTCCAGCTAGACAACAATGAAAATGAAGGTCAACATATTACGGTCAATGAAAAAAGAAATGGCAAGAATATCTCTCTTTATAAAACCCATGAGTATTCCCATGTAAAATTTATATTGTGAAAATCTATAAAAAAGATGAATAAAACTTAATATCTTTCAAAACCACCAACAAAGAAAATTTTTTACTCAGGCAACATAAAGTAAAAATCATTTTGTTTCTAAAATTAGCATTTTGACCTCCAACTTTAAACTAACTTGTATGAGACATTCATAATTCACATAGAGCTGGATTTAGGTTTGTTAGAAGTCTCTTAGCAACATACGAATAGGCAAGCTATTTGACATACAAAACTGGTCATCACACTGGAATAATGTGTGACTAAAAAAAAATTGAAAGACATACTCAAATATTTGAATTACAGTAGTAAAGATATATTAATGCAAATGTGAAAAATGCATTTTTTAATGTGATTAATTTTTATCAAATTTTTTAGCCTTTTTAGTCATTTTGAATATGTTTGATTGTCTAAAATAAATTATCTAAAGCCACATAAGTGAATGCTCATATTACTAACTCATAATATAGTTAAAAATAGGAAAATAAACATGTACATATTTTTCTTGTCTCTTATAGTCAATTGTTGCAAGTTGTTATGGGACAAAGTTATAGACATATGACTAAATGAATTATTGAATTTCACTCTAATTTATTTCCTTTTGTATATAAGATTTCATTAGAAGAAATAAATATGAAACTAGAGCTGGAAGTTTCAAAATGATTTTTTTCTAGTGAAAGATCATCGGTGGAAAAAATTGACTTTGTAATGCTTTTATTGAGACAGATTAGTTGCATTAACCCTACCATCTCTAGATCATTGAGATAGATTAGTTGCATTAACCCTACCATCTCTTGTTAAGAATGGATAATCATTTGCTCACTTGTTATAATCATTTTGACATTTAATTGTATGATTACACTCAATCTCTAGAATTCAATACCTAAACTAGTTTTATGTAGGCTCATGCTTTTCAGTGAAAATGTTGATTTTTCAAATTCCAACTAAGACACTACCCCATCCCACATCCTGCCAAGCATCTCAACTCTAATTCAAAAAGTTTTGCAAAAAATATGGTGAATCTTAGCTTAGGTTAAAAAAATCACTTTGGTTGGATGTCAAATATGCATAGTACTTAAAGTTATAAAAATATATTTTTGGGTAAAATACAAGGAGAAAATACTATTAGAAGGTAAATAGCAGTGGTAAAAAATAAATTATTCTAGACATGCAAAAGTAACCAAACAGAACCAAGTGGAGAGAAAATAATACATCCATGCATAAAATCAACTCAACCCCTTTGAAATAGAACAAGGGGAAGCTTTTCAAAAGAGCCATGAGCCTTGACTACAATCTCATACAGATTAGATACACAGAACAAAACTCTATTACTGAGAAAACCACACAGCTGAAAGCATTGATAAAATTCCTTGCCTCGTGCTCAAATTATAAACCCCTAATTCCTTAACACTTTATTTATGAATCCCAATAAGTTTTCATAGTTTATTTAAACCAAGTAAGATCCCAATATACCTACATAGCATTATAACAGTAACAACTCTCAATATGAATGGGTAATTAAATTTAATAACTTAACAAGTAGAGTACCTTGTTGTAGCCTGCATCTTTTTCATCTCTTATAAGCTTGCTTAATTTAAAATATAGCCCAAACTCCCTTGAGCATTTTTTCTGCAGGAAAAAGTTCATTGGATTATATGGTCTACTAAAAAGTTTAACATCTATAAACTTTTAAAATAGAGATAGATATGGGGGATAATATGATTGAATCACTAAGGCAACTATCGTGTAAAAGAAGAATGTTCTTATCAAATGAAGAGCATATATCCATTTATAAGATTTTATTAAACCCAAGCTGTTAAGGTAAATTGAACAGTATTACAACGAGAGAGATAGCTTTAGCATATTTAGTTTCAATGAGAGTCATTTAATGCATTTTGTGTCAAGTTAAGGAAACAGGGGATGCAAGTTATAGAAAGATAAACAGATGTAAAAGAAAGGGACCTAATGTGAACATGCAATAACCTATGGCAATTCTTATACATCAACGAACTACTTATAGGTCTCTTGCAAGTGCATTGGGGGTTAAAAAGACATCACTAATCAAACTTAAAAAAAAAGGAGTTATACTGCACCATACAAGTGCAATCAAATCACATTTGATTGAGGTGGTGCTTGTCCATACTAGAACAAGAAAGTATACCAAATGACCAAACTTTTCAAATCTATGGTCAATATAATCCATATTAATGAAAAGTAGTTTTACATGATAAAGAAATCCCCAACCTACTACTTGGTAGTAGGGGAGGAGCTACCACATCGAACATGTAAAAACAAGAATTATGTTAGTAAGGTTATGTTCCTAGTTGCTATGGCTAGACCTAGATTTGATGCACAAGAAAATGAAATTTTCTCTAAAAAGATTGGGTTGTTTTCATTTGTTACAAAAGAGGTAGCAAGGAGAAGGAGTGTGAATAGGAACAAAGGCACAATGGAAACAAATAAATCACTTCCATTACAAAAGAAGTGATGAAATCTTTCTTAATTGATAAAGTATTGCCAACAATCAAAGCCAAATGGCCAACAAGTCATGCAAATGAAACTATTTTTATAACAAGATACTGCTTCTTGTCACATTAATGACAATAATGTGGATTTTCGTATAGCAGCAAGTAATGGTGGGTTTAACATTCGCTTGATTTCTTAATCCCCAAATTTCCTTAATTTAAACATTTTGGATCTTGGTTATTTTAGAGCAATTCAAGCACTACAACACCAAGAAGCACCTAAAACTATAGATGATCTTGTCAAGGTTGTGGAGAAGTCATTTGAAGTTTACACATCCAAATAATTGAATAGAATCTTCTTAACATTATAAGCTACTATGATCAACATTATAAAGGACAAATGTTCAAATAAGTACAAGCAAAGCCATTTAAAGAAGGATGTTATGGAAAGAAGAGAGGAATTGCCTAATCAACTTAAGTATGATCCCAACCTAGTTGAAGAAGTGTTAGAGCACTTAGCACAAGTGGATGGGTGATTGAGATTAAGGGGTGGATATTTTTATGGATCCTCTATATTTTAGTCATTAATATTTTGTGTTACAATTTGTCATATAAATTGCAACACATAATATTAACAGTCAATATTTTGTAATAGATGTCATTGAAAATGAAGTATTTATTTTGTAATAGATGTTAAGCAAATAAGATAAATGAAGAAATTAATCAAGGTGACATAAATATGAACAAAGTGACACAAGAGAAATTAATTCATGCATGGAATGAAGTTGATTTAAAAAATAGGAAAAAATCTAATTGAAATGTATTAATTAGTTATGGATTTAAAAAAAGAACTGAGATTTAAGAGCTAAAAGAAGCATTTTATATATTGTTCTTCAGTGCTTATATTATTGCAAAAGCTAGACGCATGACTTCTGACTTGTCTAAAGTAAGCAGCATGGTAAATCAATTATTATTGCTCTTACTGAAAGGTTTTACACACTAGTGAACAAAATGGTGCACATAGATTGGACATAAAATCCTATAACTTGAGAGAGCTAAGGTCACATACTGCTTTTGTAAGTTAGAAGCCAACCTTTTTTGCTGGGACCATTCGAGAAAACATTGTCTGTGGGAAAGAGAATGTAATTGAAGTTGAGATAAGAAAGGCTACAACTTTGGCTATTGCTCATGAATTTATAAGGCACAAGAATCATACTAGGAAAATTTTATCACTTGGTATTTCCAAATTTTAATGCAATATTTGAAGACACCAAATCTCATTTCCTAATTCAAGTTGTCTTTTAATAGAGAAACCAAGAGTAGTAATGAATCTTACTTAAAAAGGGCCACATCTTAGCCTAATATCTCTCTTATAAGATCCCAACACAAGATCCATTTCCATTAAAATAGAACACCCACGTTGTAACGGAATCGAACAGAGATGCGCACAGAATATAAGTGGATTATTAACATAATAGAGTATTACTATCTCGAATATCATCATCCATTAGACTAACAGCCCATAAGCTTAACATCTATCATTGATCAAAATAAGTTTAAATTCCAGACTAACTAAAATTACACAAAAGGCATAGAAATTTGAGACTAATTAAAGCATATAATGCAAAGTGTCATACACAAATCGCTTATGGTCCTTCTTTTTCGTGGTTAGATGTGCATAATCTTCCTCTGCAAATGGAAACTTGTTTAAGTCAAATGGGTGGACAATCTTCTTCTTTTTACTTGCTTTCTCGAACCCTAAAATCGAGTTACGTTGCTGTTGCTCATTTCTTTACCATCCTTAATTGCCTCTTTATTCAAGTCAAATGAGTAGACCTTTTTCCCACACATGACCTTGACTAAGTTAGAAGACGCAAGGGAAGAATTGTTCAGATGAGGTGCCTTCAAAATCTTTTGATTTAGAGAGGTTACCTCTCCAGAGAAGTCAAGCAACCATAAATCTTCTTCCCTATCAAGAGAATTGTCGACTACGCACCCCATTAGTTGATCCTACAATAGACCCTCGAAATATTCTTCCATTAGACTTGAACGACGAGAATCCAGTGATATCTCAAAACATAAATTGATCAACGAGACTTGTGTGATCTACAACGGAAGAGGAATTGCAATAGAGAAATGGGGAGCTTGACAGTAGAGAGGCGATTGACAAAGAGAGGCCGAAGATGATGAGAGAACAAGCGAGAGAGAGAGAGAGAGAGTAGGTCAGACGCATCGAGAAAGAGAAAGTGAGAAAGAAAAAGAGATGGGTATTTTGAAAATTCTATTTTGAAATACAAAAACTTGACCTGAGTGACTAATATTATAGACTAAGTTTGCCTTCTAAAAGGTGACTTATAATCTGGATTGAAGAGAGTATGTTAGAAGTGACTTGTAAATAAAATTGAAAAGAATAAATATATATAGACATGTTTGAATGTATTTAATGTTGAGCATAATTTTTTCACTTGCTACACTAAATCTTATACACTAGCAACACGCATGGATATAAATTAACAAGGAGCATCTAAGAATAAGAATTCTTCCGCATGATAGCATGTCAACATCAACATTTCTGCATGAAAAACATTTAATTATTGTTGCATTTATAGATACAAATAACATAATGCAAACCTAAACAAAACCTTCAATTTTTTTTCAAAGGACGGCCTCTTCTCTGAGTTGGCAACTCCTTTCTCCTCCGTCCCGTTCCGACAGAGAAGCGCAGCCGACAGGCTTCACAGACCGTAAAGAAAGACGACGATGTAAAATAAATCAATTAAAAATAATTCAGACAATTCAACAAAAACTGAAAAGTGAAATATAATAATTACCCAAAAGACGTGCCCTTTGCTAAAAAAGCGTTCCAGCCGTTACCGTACACTCTCACTGATTTCACTGTCACCCCTCTCCTTCCCCCTTTCTACCTCCCCCCTCTCTCTAGCTTCGATATCACAGTGCCCTCAGAACCTCTTTCCCGCTCTTACTTAGGGTTAGGGTTTCTGCATTATCATGTGAAGCCCTAGATTCTGTAATTTCTCACTGTTTCGTAAGATCAGTGTGACGAGATCGAGGGCTTGGTGGCAGTGGTCCTGTCGGGATGGGGAATTGTTGTAGATCTCCGGCTGCTGTTGCCAGGGAGGATGTTAAGTCCGCCAACTTCTCCGGCCACGATCACGGCAAGAGGGACTCCAACGCCGCCAAGAAGAATCGGGTTACGGTTCTTACGGATGTGCCCAAGGAGAACATAGAGGAGAAGTACTTGGTGGATCGGGAGCTTGGTCGAGGCGAGTTTGGTGTGACTTATCTGTGTATTGAGCGGGAAACTAGGGAGTTATTGGCTTGCAAGAGCATTTCCAAGCGGAAACTGAGGACTGCGGTGGACATTGAGGATGTCAGGCGTGAGGTGGCCATTATGAAGCACTTGCCCAAGAGTTCCAGCATTGTGAGCTTGAAGGAAGCGTGTGAGGACGACAATGCCGTGCATTTGGTCATGGAATTGTGCGAGGGTGGTGAGCTGTTCGATCGCATCGTGGCACGTGGGCATTATACTGAGCGAGCTGCTGCTGCGGTCACAAGGACGATTGTAGAAGTTGTACAACTTTGTCACAAGCATGGGGTTATTCATAGGGACTTGAAGCCGGAGAATTTTTTGTTCGCCAATAAGAAAGAGAATTCACCTTTGAAGGCTATCGATTTCGGCCTGTCTATATTCTTCAAGCCAGGTAATAATTTTAATACGGGAATCTGGTTGTCTTATCGTGCCTTATGGAACCTTATGGAGCCTTATATCTCAGGTGTGAGAAGCTAGGATTAATGAATTTTAAAAAAATATCTCATGATACCATCAGTTGTTTTGCCTTTGTCTTGGACGACGGGTTGGAGGGTTGGCGGAGAGGATTAGTTAATATTAATGGGCTGCGCAGGCAGTTCGTTGAAGTGCATTGTTATATTGTTGTGTAAATTTTGTTCTTTTAGACAATTCTGTTAGTGGATCTCTACTCTTTGGGACGGTTATGATCCCTAGCTAGGTTGTGGATGCAGTGGATTTCTTTATCATCCATATCCCCCCATCGACATGCGGAAAAAATATTATTTAAGTGGATCATACTTGTCAAAAGTATATTGTTGAACGCTTGAACTAAAATGGACAACCTATTCTTCATAAACTATCTGCCCATGATCATGAGCTTCCATGTATAATATATCATTGGCTGCTTAAGTCAGTGGAATCACGCTTTTCTGTTTGTCAGGTCATGACCCACTAATGTAAGAATAATTGATAACGCTAATATACTAAGTAGTTACATAATAATTGATAATTGATACTGTTATTAATAGTTAGTAGTCACAGAATGTTGGAATTGCAAGCATGAAATAATCTAGAAAAATCCTATTTAGTATCCATGGGATGTGCAGGGCTTCTGATGTTTGACTAAAATCTTTTGAACTGTTCTAATTCAAGCCCTTAGCAGACAGACTCAATGGCCATACTTATACCTATCAAATATTTGCTCCCTATCTCAGACATGTAGCCTGGCTCTGGGCAGGCTAAAATCATATACTCCTAAGTCTTAATCAGTCAACAAGAATCAAATTCTCCATTCTTCAAAGAACTACCTAAATCCTTCATTTTACATATCTGAAAATATAACTCTGCTAATGGAGCCCTTGCATTGGTCCATTGTAAATCCAGAACTAGAAATGTAGGGTTAATCTTAAATCTGGGTTAATGCTGATGGTGAAAGATCAGCAAAACCTTAGCTTGTTAGTTACATACTGTAGGTAGGCAAGTACAATCATTAGTGCTGGGTCCCGGGTTACTGCATATAATTTAAAAGAGCAATATGAACTGTCAAGAATTCTGAAAACTTGGTCACAAAGGATTTCATATCATGGCAATGAAAAACTTGTACTAGAAATCTAGAATGCAAGCTTTGGGATAAGGGTTATGGTGTGTGTGTATATATAGATATATCATACCTCTGACAGGAGCTATATATCATATCTCTGACGGCAGGTATATATCAATAATCAATAATGTGATAAAGAATTGTTCCCCATGGCAAGCGCTTGGAGTTGCTCAGACAACATAAACTGCTTGCTTTTTTTTTTCCCCCTTTTCATTGGGATAACCTGGAAGTGCTCAATGTGTAAGGAAATGCTATTTTAGTTTAATTTTCTGCTTTGACCGTTCATTTATATAACTATAATTGTGGGGAAGTTTTAGGATGCTGCAATCACAATTCTATTTTCTTGACTAGGTATTGGTTTTGTTCTGGTCCCTCTTTTGATTGTCTTCTTACTCCAAACCCATAGCATTAGACTGCATACTTATATTTTCGATGCCCTTGCTTGAAGAATACACACATGATTTCTATGATGCTAGTGTATGGGTGTTATTCGAATTTTCAGGTGAGAGATTCTCAGAAATTGTTGGAAGTCCATATTATATGGCTCCAGAGGTGCTCAAGCGGAACTATGGGCCAGAAATAGACATCTGGAGTGCGGGAGTAATTCTTTATATCTTGCTTTGTGGTGTTCCCCCATTTTGGGCAGGTAATTGCATTCCCTCTGGCAGTACTATCTGCATGGACATTACGTGAATCACCATGTCTGGGATAGGAACATTCATGCTTGCTCCTGGTCTTTGTATCAATGCTCATGCCCTTATACATCAAAGTTCTAATATGGAATGAGAGAGATCGACATAAGTTATATCTCTTGTGCTAGGGTTTTAGGCTAGAAGCTTTTTTTGCTTCTGCTTGGTCCATGTACATTACTATCTCATATTTGGTTCATGCGCAGTTGCTTCCTACTTGTGAACTTTGGTCCCGTCTTGCAAGTCACAGGAAAACATCTTATTTTACCATGAGGTTAATTATAATGCAGAATCTGAGCAGGGGGTTGCACAGGCGATTCTTCGAGGTCTTATAGATTTCAAGCGGGAACCTTGGCCCAGTATTTCAGAGAGTGCCAAAAGTCTTGTTAGGCAAATGTTAGAACCAGATCCCAAGCTTCGATTAACTGCCAAGCAGGTGCTCGGTATGTTCCATTTATTTTGTGCTTAATTTCTCTATCAGAGGGATGCCATTATTTTATTTTTCCTGTTTTGCATACTATGTTGTAGTTAGTAGGTGCTAACTTCTACACCCTTATAATGTTTCCTATATGTTGGGTTCTTCAATTCAATTTACCCCTCTCCTTATGCGTTGTGCATTATTTCCAATTCTGTAAATGCTCATCAATCAACATAAGTTATGGAACTGATATCCATATTATAATTAGATATGAGATGCTGTGCATTGTTTCCAGTTCTGTAAATGCTCATCAATCAACGTAAGTTATGAGAACTGATATCCATATTATAATTAAATATGAGATGCATTTGCAACGTAAGTCATCCAGTCTGAAGTTGCCCCCATGCCTGATTGCTTTCAAGTTAGATGATGTTTAGATTAGTTAATCCAATGTGAAGGGCTTTCTCATTCCCACATGTTACTCATTATGTGCTAATTTTGTGCTTGCAGAACATCCTTGGCTTCAAAATGCTAAGAAGGCTCCTAACATTCCCCTTGGTGATGTAGTCAAGTCCAGGCTTAAGCAGTTTTCGATGATGAACAGATTCAAACGAAAAGCCCTGAGGGTTGGTTGCATCTGTTAATATTTAATCTGATTTTACTGTATATTCCCTGTGAGATAGAGCTAAATTTGTACATTTGAAAATAGGTCATTGCTGATTTCTTATCCACTGAAGAAGTGGAGGACATCAAAGAAATGTTCAAGAAGATGGACAGTGACAATGATGGCATTGTTTCTGTTGAAGATCTAAAAGCGGGTTTTCAAAATTTTGGATCTCAACTTGCTGAGTCTGAAGTTCAGAGTTTGATTGAAGCTGTATGGTTAACTCAATCATTTTACTATCTTGCATGAATTACAAGTTACAGCATTTCGTATTCATCTTACTTATCTGCCTAAGAACTTATATTATTTGGTAGTGTACCCTTCATCAAGTAATAACAGCATTTCGTTCACTACATTTTGCACTGCTGAAAATTTCAATTTAACAACATAGCTTGGAATACTGTGTTCTAGCTATCAAATTGAACCCTTTTATATTGCCAACAGGTAAATACTAATGGGAAGGGAACACTTGACTACGGAGAATTTGTTGCTGTTTCCCTGCATTTAAAAAGGATGGCTAATGATGAGCATCTTCACAAAGCCTTCTCCTATTTTGACAAAGATGGAAATGGCTATATTGAACCAGACGAGCTACGGGATGCCTTGACGGAGGATGGTGCAGATGATTGTACAGTTGTAGCAAATGATATTTTCCAGGAAGTAGACACAGACAAGGTACATGGTTCATACGGTTCCCCCTTCCCACCTTTATTTGATATGAAGATGAGTCTTACCCTCTGACATGCTTACACAATCACAGGATGGCCGTATCAGCTATGATGAATTTGTATCTATGATGAAAACTGGAACAGATTGGAGGAAAGCCTCTAGGCATTATTCACGAGGGAGATTCAACAGCTTGAGCTTGAAGTTGGTGAAAGATGGTTCTGTAAACTTAGGGACTGAGTAGCGGTCTAGTGTGGGTGTGGCCCCTCTTTTTAAATCTACCATTACGAAGTAGTGTAATATTCCTCTTACATTCTGGACCTGATCTCTTTGTGATTATTATTTGGTTCCCTTGTTAGATGTTTGCCTATTGACCAGGTGCTGTGCAAGTCAGGGAAGGAGCTGCATGCACCTGCATACGAGCCCTTGTTGCTTCCATAAAACAAGCTGCCTTAGAGCCATTGGTGTGTGACATGTATGATTCCTGTCTTTTTAACCTTTCTTACCCTCTGTTCTGGTTAACATGTTGAATCAAACTGCTTAGTGCTGCCAGCATATGTTTACCAAAGTAATGCCTTGTTTTTGCATTCTGGACTTTATTTTGAAAATTAATTCTTTCTTTCCTGAGATCTGATAGCTGTAATTTTGTTTTTTGACCTTCTAGCTGTGATTTTTTTGGGTGCTTCTTGTCACGATGCATTAGATGAATACTTACAATTCACAACATATGTTGAGTCTGGTAAAAAAAAATCTCTTGTCAATTCGTCGGTTTAAAGAACTTGATAACTACTCACAAAACTCAAGCTGTTCTCTAGTGTCTGAAGTGATCACATGTTTGTCTTTTGATTAGTTTCATTTTCTTATTTTTTGAGTTGGATTTCGAAGTAAAAGGCACGCTGATGATCTGGTATCTATCGTCTCAAAGCATGAGCTCTTGCGTGTAACTAGTAATAACAAAAGATGAAACATGCTTTCATTGAAAAAAAAAAAAAATGAAGCATTTATGCTGATTGGGTGGATGAAACATTCACGCGCACACAGTTGGTCATTATTTATATTTGACTCGTATTATAGCAGTAAAGGAGAAAAATGTTTGTGCTATGTTGAAGGTTCTTAATATGATATTTTCTTTTAGTTCCATTAAATGTGTTTGTAGATAGCGAGTGAGAAAGGAGGAGTTTTTCTACAGTTTTTTTCCGACACATTTTCTTGTAGGTGCCATTCAACATGATTAGGTGCATTTGGGTTGGGCCATAATGCTTCAATTATTAGGCTCTGGCATTGGGAGGTGGAAATTTTTGGGCCCATGGAAGTTTACAAATACCGCATATCTGGATTTTCTGCTAAATGATCTACGACAATGCATGTTGTCTTGCTGGATCTTGAATATTGATTATTCATTTTTTATGTGATTTGTGGGATATCTTGTGCAATGGCCTCCCCTGAAAAAGAGAAGAAAACGATAATACTCAAGTTGTAGGTATTTTGTATTGTATAGCATTAAGGATGTCAAAATATATCTCAACAATAAAAAATATCAACCAGATAAGACATAATATTAAACATGTAAGACTATATTTTATGTTCTTTGTTGAGATTTAACTCTTAACATTTTGTTTGATTACAATGATATATAAATGAAAAATGTCATTTGTTTATGGAAATAAATGAATGAAAAAAAAAATTTCACAGCAAAAAAAAAAAAATCAAATTAAATAATACAAAATCAAGTGAAAAATGGGCTTTCATCTTTAAATCAAATGATATTGATACTTGATTGATAACTTTCATGCAGAGTAAACTTTGTTGGGAGGGGTTTTTCAAAGGGAGGTTAATTTTTGTCGATAAATGATGCTCTTGCTCTCACACCAAAAAAAAAAAAAGAAAAGAAAAGGAAAGAAAAATGGAAAAAAGGAAAAGTAAAGGTAGAAAGACAAGAGTGAGAGGCATGGAATTAAAGATGTGTTTTGCACTTATCTCTAGGCTGCTGCTGTCAATGTTTGCTTTTGGTGGTATCCACATCTTGAGGAGAAATTATTATTGTTCCTTTTGACCAATTGATGCTAATCCTAATGGGCACTAAGCTTCTTATGTACATCTCACACCTGTGATTGTGAAGCTGATAATCATGAACCCAACATTTCAATTTGCGGCTTATCAGCTTCAATCAAGTTTTCTTTGGTCTTCTGCGTCAAACCACTTTCCATTACATTGAACCTGACTCTAATTCTCCCTCTCACCCTCTGACTTCCCAACACATCACATGGTTCAACATTTTTAGAGGCTTGTCAACTTCCCCGTTGCTATAACATTGTATATGACTTTGTCTCATGTCTTTGGATTGAGCAAGGCATTTTTTAAAAATGTATTTGTACCAGTGTTCAGATTCTTGCCCCGTGGTGTTTTAGCTGAGGAGGGAAATTCACTATCCTTATCTGTCACTTGTCAGCACACCAATTAACGAGCTTATTATATCCAAAAGAAAGAAAGAAGCCTCTAAACTAATTTTCTCATGTATACATGATTTTCATTTTATACATGGTTGGTAATAAAAGAGAGATTGTTTTATGTGTGTATGTATATGTAGACATGGCATATTAAATTAACATGCTAAATGAATTATAGCTCTGATGTAGCATGCATGAATTATAACATGGTCATGTATGACTTATGTTTTTAAGGATGCAAATTCTTGTGCAAATTGGCTTACTTGTTATCGGTGGAGGGGCACCCCCTTCATTTTGGAGATTATTATAAATTTGGTGTCTAGGTTTTAATATTTTACATTTATATTCTGGAAATTTTGACCTATTTTTAAGTTTTAATATTTTGTATCCTTGCTTTTGAGTTTTAAGATTTTGCTTCCCCTCACCTAAAGTCTTGGCTCAGCCACTGCTTGTTATGCCTCATGTTGAGTTCCAAACATGACATACTTCTCTTCCTGGATGCATTAATTTGTTCTTAGCTAATATGCCCTGTAGTTAACTTTTATTCCTTAGTATGGCGTCTTGCCATTACCATTATTTTTTCTTTTTCTTTTTTACAAGAGAATCACAAAAAAAAAAAAAAACTATTATCATCTTAGGATAGTTTAAGTGATGCGAGTATTTTAATCTCTATACATTTATATGGTGAATATCACTAAAGTCTTAAAAGAATGTTGATGTCATGTTTACGTGGATATCACATTGGATGGTAAATAGGGGAAAAAAGAAGAAAGGGTATGAAATCGGGGGAATGACAGAAATCTCTCCAAAGTAACGAAATGACAATATAGTTATATGAAATGTGATATGTGATAATGCTTTTGAAGTCTCAAGGGATCTAATTGTCATTAAACTTTTAATCAAATTACCAAAATACCTCTTGATTTAAAGAGTGAAAAAAATGATGAGAGAAAGTTGTGAATGATTAAATCATTTTAATCATTTTCTAAGCTAAACTTGTGAATTTTAGAATCAAAGTTGTGAATACAAAAAAATTTGTTGTATTTTGTTGATTGAAAAAAATAGTGAGAAAAAGTTGCGAATGCTCAAATTATTTTAGTTATTTATGAAACTAAAATTGTGAATTTTAAAATTAAAGTTATGAAGGAAAAAAGTTTTATTGCACTTTGTTGATTGGTAAAATATTGAGAGAAAGTTGTAAATGTTTAAACTATTTTAGTTATTTAGTAAATTAGATTTGAGTTTTAGAGTTAAGATTGTGAATGAATAAATTTTTTATTACACTTTTTTTAAAATTATAAGAAATATTTTTATTATTTCATTAAAAATTTAATAACAATTGAGACTTTTGAGATTTAAAAGATATTTTCACATCTTATGAAACCAAATTATTGTTATTTTTTATTTTAGAGGGTTTTTTTTAATTGTTTTTTCAATGAAATTTGATACAAAAGTAGGTTTGCTAGGATTCTAAATCTTGATGGACGTGCCATATTATTATGGGGTATGATATTTTTTTCATATTATAAGCACATGGCTCACATGTAATCCGACGCCTTCGAGAATTCTTGATATGCATTGTGGAAGAAAAAGTAACGATGCTTTGATTTGTCTTTTGTTCGTGTCAAATCCTTGAGCCGCTTCAAAAGTCTGGATATGACTAGCAAGGAAGGAATTAGGATCACAAACAAATTAGATGAATAAATAAAGGAGTAGAATATGTCAAATGTGATTAAATTCAATGAAGCTCTGTGCTTGGTCCTATCATGTCCTCCACCATCTTCTGCTTTCTTAATTGGTCCATCACCCCTGAAAGGGAATCTTGCATTGATGCCAACTCTTTTGACCATTTTGAAATTTAGGATTTGCTAGAGATTCAGTTGAGGCTATAATATATAACGAGATTACACGATGTTATTATATTTTATCAACAATCAAATTCAAATATTATTAACCAGAAGATTTTTTCAATAATTTCAATTGAAGCTGTGGATATAATAAAAAACAAAGGAAATATCACTGGAAGCTTGATGGAGAATTTAATTAAGTTAATTAGATAATTTCTTGTCTGGAATTGGAATATCATCTTAGATCACGTTGGCAAAATGAATGCATCAAACGACTCGTGTGATTAGTAGATATTATTGAAATTTAATTTATATTATTCATCGATTTGATGCAGGAATGGGTTCAATTCAGATAATTGAGTATTTAGATCGTGTTTGGCTACACTGTGAAAATCATATAAATAGTAGTTTTAAAGAAAGCATGTATTTACATATGTTATCTTCTCTTAAGTTTCACTGAAATTGCACATAATTTCTTAATTTCCTTCCACTTTTTGAATTTTTTATATTTAAAAACAAAAAAGATATTTGTGTCATTTTAACATTTTAAACGAAGTATGTGTATATTTTGAAATTAGAGGGCATCTGTGTAATCCTATTAAAATTAAGAGAAAGTTTGTATGAATTTTGAAAATAATAGGAAAGTATAAAATCTTTTTTTTCCCTATATACAAAAGTTTATTTGAGTTGGATTTCAGGAGCTCATCAAAGTTCGAGCATACCTCTAAGTTTAAATAACATGTACAAAGATACTTACAAATTGCTCAACAATAAAGTTCTCATATCAGCAGTCGGATTTGATCCCATGATCTTATAAGTTATGAACTAAATTTTTATTAATTAGATTAAATTTTATCGGCGGAAAGTATAAAATTTATATGGGTATGTTTACTTTAACTTTATAAATGTTATTCTTATATCACTTAATGAGTGATCCAAATTGCATAAAATAAAAAACAAAATATATGTAGAGATATCTTCTTTCTTGTGGTAGTTAGGCTTAGGCTTGTTCCACACAAGATGGTTGATTAGGACATAAATTACATAATAATTGCCTTGAGATTAATGAGAATAAGATCCGTTCCTGGTTTGCACGTGCATATATATTCCGATAGATTGAAGGTAGCAAAAATAACTTAATTAAAACCCATGTACATGAGATGGCACTGATTTTACTTCATATATTTTATATTTAATTATATTATTGACTTTTTAATTGGCCAAAAAAAGATTATATCAATGATTTTATATATGTAAACAATAATTTTTGAAAAATTATAGATGAATTTGTTTGATGGTATGATATGAGATTGGATATAAACAAAGTTATACTTGTTTTATAGTGTAACACTCTATTCTTGGTTTTATGTTTTTCATGCTTAATTATAGGAGAAAAAAGTTTGGAATCTCGAATCATATATATATATATATATATATATTTGGGCCAACCTCCAATCATATATTTCAATGATGAAGATATGACTTTATGCATCGCATAACATCATGTAACAAATCAAACTTAAAATAAATGGCCCATGATAGTCTTTTAGTTTTATACAACTTCACAATCATTTTAAATGCTAAATGATCATGTTCATGGACTTTAACAAGTAAGTTGCGGTGTGAGTGTTATCAAATTCAACAGTGACTAACTTTTTGGATGATTATGTTTTAAATTTGGTCAAATGATTGTTAGGGAAAAAAATTGTTACAAGATAAATTATAAATTTTGACTTAAATAATTATATACATTTGATATTCTCAATAGTAAGTCACTTGATGTGATATAATGAAACTTAACTATCTTATTTGTAATGAAGATTTACATATTTATAACTGTTTGAATCCATGTTTAAAACTAATTTTTAACAAAATTTTAGAACCTAATGTCATTAAATTAATATTTTAAGCTTTAAATGTCATTCCCTTTTAACATTTTCCTTTTGGTCTTGACTAGATTTTTAAGCTTTGTTTGAGAGAGTAAACCTTATCATTCATCTTTTGTAAATGGTATAATTTATTATAGGAATTTTATATATATAGATATAAAAGTAGATAAATATTACAAAAAAGTTGCACAATATATATATGCGGGGGAATAAAATGTGCGGGATTGATATATATAGTTCATTTCCAAATAATATTTTATTTCAATATTCAATTATTAATTTTTTTATGTCATAATGTTACAATGATAATATTTATGAAGGTTGAATATATTGTTGAAACTCGAATTCAGATATATTTGGCCAGAAAAAAAAAAGAATTCAGATATATGAATTGACTTTATATATATATATATATATATATTGGGAGAATCTGAACTCTTAATCTTTATCCACACCCTAATAGGTAGATCTTCTTTTGTTTTGCTTAGATTATTTTAGCTAAAAATAATTTATAATTGGAATTTGTGATACTACGATAATTAATACAGCAGAAATAATTCTCATCATGAATAGGTTTTAGCATTTGGGGTATTATGTGGAGTGTGTGATATATATAATTCGATTTTTATGGGCTATTTGCATTAATCCAATTAATTTTTAGTGCACAAAAATCCTGATTCTTCATTAATTCATTTTTTTAGGACAAAACCATTTGGGGTCTGATGCAACTCAAATGTAGATCAATCAGTAGTACAAAATGTATATATTGGATCGATGATTTCTCATGGAAAGGCATGTTAGTCAAGTTTTTAAATTTGATTTCTTTTTGAAAAAAATAATTCAAATTGGATTCATTTTGACAAAATGGAACTGAAAATGAAATTTCAAGTCCAATTATACATATTGAGTAGTCCATTCAATTCATATAATGTGATTCCAATTGTATTTCACAATCCCTTATAACTTAGACGTTGCTGGCTGATGATGACTTGTTAAGGAGAGTGAGGTGTTACCATAAATATAAAAATCATATTATTTTATAGCCACATATATAGAACTTACCATAATTGGTGAGTCCACAAACCAAAGGGCCAAATATTACTGTATATATGTTGGCATGTTTTGTGCAAACGGCTTTGTTTCTGGGAAAAGATGTTTGTACCACGTGGTCGGTTTCATCTTTATCTATTTTCTTCTAACAAATTGTAAGTAATTACTCAATAATATTATAAGTTAAACCCTAAATATAATTAAATTGAGAAAGTGAATGCTGTCACTGTATGTGTGTTTGTGTTTTTTCCCTTAAAACTAAACGCAATTTTTTCCTGTATTGCGAGTTTAAATTGAGTTACACTTTTCATGATTTATGAATGATGTGATTAGTTAAACAACAACAACAACAACAACAACAACAACAACAACAACAACAACAACAACAACAAATAATAGTAATAATAATAATAATAATAAAATAAATTCTTTATGATTTATGTATGATGTTAGGGTGGATGAAGGTTTTAATTTTCACAGCATAACTCAATTCACTTTGGATTCAGATGAAAAATTGGTAAGATTAAAATCATGACATGGTCATGATCTAAAATTCTCTTAAGCAAGGTGGATGGGGAATTTAGCAAGTCAGATAATTTATAAGTGTAAATTACCTTAGTCTAAACAAAAATCATTTTTAAAGACACAAGTTTATGAAACTCAAGGTACAAAATCTGATATTTAAAATTCAAGTGTCATGGAAATAATTTTTTTACTAGTACTTTTTTTAATGTTATTGTTATTATATTGATTATTCCGAAAATACCAGGTCTTCATAATTCTACAAGAAAAGAAAAAAATATTACAAATTTAAAGCATTCTTGCAACAGGAAAAAGATTATACAAGATTTAAAAGAATGAATGATAACTTTGAAAAACACTGAATAACTTATTTTTATGATTGTATTAAAAAATGGAAAATGGTAATTATGAATAAAAATAAAATTTAAAATTTAAAATAAGTTACATTATTCATTAAACATAAATAGTATGGCTCATATAGACTGTATATGAAATACACAAAAACTGGCATCTAGTTTTATAAGCTTTGTTTTATTAGTCACATGTCACTTTGCATTAATCCAAATGAAATTTGATATTATATTATCAAATTAAATTGTTCTAGTCATGTAAATTGAAGACATTAGTAGTTAAAGTTCATTATTCCATGAATTGTTGGAAACATTAATTCAAGGTTCATTGATAGTTGTCGAGTCACATAATATATAGAAGATGGATTGAAATGATTTCTAAATATGAATGTTATTATTGATTTGGATGGATTTTCATTTGGGCTAGCTTTGAAAACACTCTAGAGTAAGCTAGGGTGTAGCTTGTCAATTTGTTGGCAAGTTACACATTACTGCAAAAATGTTTAGAAGAACATTTTAAAACAGTATCATGTAAGCACTCTTGTAAGTATGGGAGCACTATTAAAACGTTCCTATATAGCAATGATAAGAGAGCATTTATATATGTTCAAAAGCGTACTATAATAAATTATCAATAAGTAATTTCTAAAATTTTGACAATATGGGAACATTTTTGCTCAAAAGCATTCTTGAAGGGTGTATATCAGAGCACTTTTATGGACAAAACGCTCCCTCATGGTATATATATCAATTTGAGTGAGCTTAATTAATTGGTATGAGAAGTTGATAGCATACACGCATGAAGAGAAAAGCATGAGTGATAATTAAGAATGGAGGACAAGTATGAAGAGTTGAGAACGAAAGCATGAGTCATGTGGAACAATTAAGACTGGAAGGAGACAAGCAAAAGGACAAGAAAAATGTATAAGTGGGTAAATGATGATGCTGTGATTGAAGAGCACTGAGAATTAGAGGATGCCACCAAAGTAAAATGGATTGTTGAGTGTTTGTTTGTGTTTGGGCGACTCACTCTGTCCTCATCTTGGGACACTTCCCACGCGACATGCACGTGAAGGAGCTCCCCACTTGTCCATGTCTTCTCAATTTTTCACTTTTTTCATGATAGATGTATATATAGGAGAGAAAATTAATATTAACAACTATAAATTCACCATTTCTCTCTCTAAACCGGCCAATTTTTCACTTTCTCAGGAGTCCACTATAGAATAAATTAATAGTAAGGTCCTGCGATGTTCTAATTCTCACTCATTACCGTTTAAATCCCGACAAAAGTTGCAAGTCATTTTTTAAATTATTTATAAGTAGTAAACAATAAAATTAATCAATTTTCAAATTTCTTATAATGCACAAAATCAAATTCTAGTTTTTGTTTTATTACCATCATATGATGGTGAATTGGTTGTTTTGAGGATGAACAATGTGGTGGTAAGTAAATTAGAGCAAGGAAAAAAATTTGTGCATAAATGCGTTTATGGAAAATAAAGAAGAGTGGAAAAATGGAATTTATGGTAGTTCACTTTCAATCCAACTATTTGATCTACATGCAACTCTCAACATCAATCTTAGAAATGAAAGATTGAAAAAGGGTTCTTATACAATGTTTAGTACCTTAAAATAGAGTTGTGAATATGGGCGGGTTCGGCCCTAAAGGGCCTGAGCCTTAAAGCCTGATTTTTTATTTTGAACCTCATTTCTCAAGCCCGACCCTAATGTGAAGGGCTCAGAATCGGGCCCACAAGCCCCTTTTTAAAAAATAAAAAAAATTAAACATTATAAATTAATTACAATATTCTAAAATTAAAAAAATAAAATTCTCATAATTTTTTAAAAATTAAACAACACACATATAGAAAGCTAGTAATAAAATTTAAATCTTGGTTAAAAAATAATTTATTTTTTATAAATACACAAACATAATAATTATTGAAAAATAAAAAATATCAGGAATTCTAAACTATACACTGATATTTATTAAATTATATTAAATTAATTTTAAAATAAATTAAAATTAATAATAATATAATACGTGTAGGATCAGGTGAGCAGGTCATTAGCTTCAAATACGTGTTCCACCAAAGAAAATAAAAATAATAATAATATAACAGGGCTTGAAGGGTTGCTCGAGCCCGAATTCTTTTTTATAGGGCTTATCAGGGCCAAGCCCTTAAGCTCAATTACTTTAAAAAAATTTTCTTTTCAAAACTCAAATTCTTATTTAAATAGGGCCCTCAAGCCCAACCCTTCAAGCCCGGCCTTTATTCCTGACTCTACCCTAAAAAAATGTTTTATAAAAAGAAAACAAGAAATGTATCTTGAAAAAAAAATGAGTATTTACATTTTACAATTTTTTTGAAAAATATTTTTTTATTCACTAAACATTACGTTTAATGTCTCTCTCACACACACATAAAAAATAGACTCCTCTTAATAGCCTAAATCCTAGCTAGTCACACACTCCTTATATGATATGAAGTGCAACCCAATTCCCTGCTTAAGAATCTCCGTTCCATGATTATTCTTTATATATATATATATATATATATATATATAAGAAAGACAGTAAAAGAAACACAACTACTCTACAGAATAAGAAATAAAGGAGATAACATACTTCAAGGGTGGAAAGTGAAGGCCAATAGGTAGTGCAAGAGTACGTTTCGCAAGACGATCTACTTTGACATTATCTTCTCTACACACCAACCAAGATTAATGTTCCAATCACAACGAAGTAAATTTTGACATTCATATAGAAATTCCATGCAACCATGAAAATCACAAGGAGAGTCTTCAATTAAATTCAGAGCCTCAATGGAGTCGCTTCTTAAGCTCACTTTCTTATGTCCACCATTCCAAGCTCTTCAGAGATCAATAAGACAAGCTCAAAGCTCAGCCATAAGGGAATCTTTCTCTAGTAATTTAAGCATAAAGGCTTTCAGTGGAGATTGCTGATTATCTTTAATTACACTTGACTTGCAGTAGAATTATGGGGCGAGAAGGCTCTGTCAACAAAAACATTAAAACAACCTTGTAATAAAGGATGAGATCCCACCTCCTCCACAACACCTCTAATATAAACTTCTTTCAAGCCAAGCTGTGCCTCGTTAGAGCTACAAAAAATGAGCTTGGCCGCGGATAAAATTGAATGGGTGCAAGTATTGCTATTCTAAAAAATTCTGTATTTTCTTGTGGTGAAATTCAAGTAGTACCATTCCCACAATTACAATTGAAAACTCTAGGGAGGAGGCTAGTTTGGATAATAGAAATCCATAATGCTTTTATTTCTTCACAATCACAGAAAACTTGAATTGAACCAAATAGAGGAGGCCAAAGGGCTCATGCCTCACCTCTGTCTAGCCTCCTTAATCAGTAATTACAAAGAGAAAGAAATATTTTCCAAGTAAACTATTGGAAGAGTTGATAAAATAATTTATTTTTAGAAGTCAAGAGTTTTAATGCAAGAAAATTGTAAGAATAGTTGTAATTGTAAATTCTATATACCTTCTAGATATGGATGAAGCTTGTTTTAATGTAGCTCGAATGGATATTACCTAGACAGTACCCTATGTGTTTTAGAACAAAGTTACTCGGAACGTCAAAGCTTTTCCAGTAAAAATTATTTGACTTAGACTGCAATTTATTGGAATGAAAACTAATAAGATGTTATATTGAATTTAGAGTTATGAGCAGATGTGGTATTAATATTTAGGGAAAAAATCAACCAAAAATTGCTGGAGGAAATTTATATTAATTAAAGACCAATAGATTTTGAAATTGCATTGTAGTTTCTTGGTTCTTGACCTATATTAATTTTTTACGTGCAATGATGAAATTGCCTCTAAAATTTAAAATAAAAAAGCTATCCCAATTATCATTAATGCTCGAGCCTTGCTGGCAGTGGGGTCACTAGAGCCCTTGCCACCGTTGGGGTCACCAACAATGGCAAGGGCTCTGGGGTGGTCCACATATCAGTGTTAGTAATAGTTGGGGTGGCATTTTTTTTAACCTTAGGAATAATTTAGTCATTTCACTTAAAAAATTAATATTAGTTAAGGACTAAGGGATAGCAGCTCAATTTCAAAATTTATTGGTCTTTAACTGATACAAATTTGCTCCAGTGGTCATTGGTTGATATTTTCCCTAATATTTAATATGAAGTTGTTAATCAGTAAGCTAAAATTGTTAAAATATGAAAAGTACTTGTTATTGCATAACTAAACTAACAAATTATGTTTAACAACTTTACTTTTGTTATAAACAATTTCAGTTTAGGTTATCACAATTTGTCACCACCACCTATAAAAGTTAATTAAACCAAAAGATACAAGTAATTTCAGTTGCAAACCATAAGGTTCATTTCATTGAAATAACATGGAAATGGCAACACAAGGTTCAACACAGTCTTAGCAAGGGAAAATTCAGCTAAAAATAATAGCAGAAGGAAGGAAAGGTAGAGGTGCACAAAGAGAGGGTTCCACAAAACTTGCACACCCTTCCTAATAGCCCAAAACCCATCACATAACCTCAACCTCTATTGCCTTCTCTAATGGTTTGTGAATTTCATTACTATGCCTAAAGGTCTGCTCCATTATCGGTTATTCCACTAATTTTGTACCATTTATGCCTTTTGCCATTTGTCTTTCTGGTCCTCCTTTGTTTTTAGCAGCAACATTCACATGTTTTTCAACTATCTCAGCAACCACATTGTCACTCAAATCAACAGCCAAGTTGTCCTTTGAGTCAGCATTTATGCTATTACTCCTTTCCTATAGATTGACCTTGTCCTTAAGGTCAGATGAGGGATAATCCTTGCACAGAACCTCTTCATTTTCCCAACTTGGCTCAATGTTAGCATCCCATAGGATTAAATGCTATAAAATTACTCAATCCTCCAGCAAAATTTTTCTACATTTAAGGATGGATTTAGGACTTATTAACTGCCCCAAATCATTTGTGAGTAAAGGCAATGAACTCTATTGTTTAGGTGGGCTTCCAACACATTTTTTAAGAGTTGAAAGTGAAATAGAGAATGAATCTTGGCTGCTTCAGGAAGTTCTAATGTGTAATCTACTATTCCTAATCACTATAGAACTTTAAAAGGCCCAAAATACTCAAGTCCTAATTTTTGTTTTCTTCTTCTAGCTACTGATTGTTGCGTGCAAGGTTGTAATTTGACATATATCATATCTCCTTCTGTAAACCACACCTCTTTTCTCTTTATATTAGTATTTTTTCATCCTGGCTTATGGTTTTAGTAGATTCTATTTGAGAGTAGTTTGCAGCAAATCATGTAATATCCTCCTTCTCTAATCCATGATTGACTCCAAATCTCTATAGTTAAAAAGATTGGTTTAAGGTAAATGACATAATACCAAGTTTGCAATTAGGTGAAAAAGTTGGGATCCCAAGTTGTCAAAACTAAAACAATTTCTAAAGACTTCTAAATAGATAAATCAAAGTTTATAACTATGTGAAAGGATGAAATCACTTTAAGGTTTAGTGCATTTGCTTATAAATCATAAGATAAAACAATTTATGGCACCATGCATCACAGCACATTGCAAGTTCCATGATAACATATTTCTACTGTCAAATTGATAGCTTTTAGGACAACTTTCATCGTGCCCCAAACCTCCATCTGACATCTAATTGATGAGAACTATGTGTCTATAGGAAGCTCTTTCTGAGTCCTATCTAATGGCTTTGATTTCATAATCAAATTATTACATATTCAAAATTTGAACATTTTTTTCAAAATTTGTACTTTTTTAACTTTTTTCACAAAACTAATTATCCAACTTATTTACCAAAAGCCAAGAGTCATTGACACCACTTGGACCACAAGCAATATAAAAAAATTAACTTATGCAATGCATCACATTATATCAAACACCTATAATTTATAATTTCAATACTCAACCCCTTAATTCAAAAACATAGAAGGGGGAATTCAAGCACCTTTTTCATTAAATAATTCATAAACATCACACAATATGCTCAACTCTTACTTGCATTAGTATTTTAGTCTTATTATAGATATCACATTTCATAAACTTACTTCCTTAAGTCTAAAATACACTTACAACTCACAAAATACATAATGCAAGTAAGAACCAAAATGGACTATTCCTAGTTGGCAATTTTAATTGTCATAGGCACATAAAGACTCAAAATAAAGAGGCTTACTAATAGGATCGCAGTCTTAAGCCTTTGGTTATTTTTGTTTGTCTGGTCCTCTTGAACTATTTTCTGTAATATTGAAAATAATGAGGTGAGTACAACCACTATGTAACCAAGGTGCAACTAACTTATACTAATACATATCAATTAATTTAAATTCAAGTGACAAGTTATAAAACAATTTTGAAATATGAATATGTTCAAAAGTATATTTCAACTATATGGTTCTCTTCAATACACATACATGATATAGTAATCAATATTAATTCATGAATCGTGTTTCAAGAGTTTACAACTTATAATGTAATAATCAAACAAGTGCCACTTCATAAAAAACAAGGCTTTCATATATATATATATATATATATATATATATTAATTCACTAGGGTCACAATGTAGCAACCATATTCCCTTTCTACTATATGCGTGATCACACCTCCTTTATATCTTTATTATTCCGTTAACATGAAACTGTGAGCTATAGCAACTAGAATAGTCTATAATATAGGTCTTCCATAACCTAAACACTTGTGAGATGTTACCTAGCCAAGGTTTTTTTCAACTCATTTATGAAACACGATTTTTTCAATTTTCTCACACTATGAGGTGTCATACTCTCTAGACTAGCTTTCTGGTTGAATCGGTAGATAGCTAGTTAGGTTCAAGTTCTTTATTGAATTAGTGGGGTAGTCTCTCATTGAATAAGTGGGACAATATGAATATAAAAATTCAAGCAAGTTATCAACTTGGATAAGAGCCCTACCACATAAATTTAAATTTCTACTCCTCTACTTAGGTAAACTCCTGCCTCTCAAGATCATGCAATGCACAAATATGCACAATTTAAGTGTGCATTATCATATCGTTGTACCCAATCATATACATGTTAATCACACATTATAGACAATCAATTCATTAAACTCCACTTATCTATTTCATTTAATGTCTCATTCACAAATTCATGAAACTCCTCAACCTCACGTGTAGTTGAACTTTATGATTTTTATTTCATTGTACCATTCACATATCAAGTCAATTTACTCCACTTAACTTATAGTCATTGAACTCCCAAGAAATCATAACACAAAAATCCACTAACAAAGTTTGAAAAGTTTATACTTAACGTGTCATTGCATTTTTGTGCAAGAATCATCATAGCAGATTTTCAAGCAATTCATACCACATTTGCATTTCAATTAATCTCATACAATTCAATTATCAAATATCAATCAATGAACTAATTAACACATAAAAGCATAAGATAGAATTCTCTCGGTTACCTGAAATCTTTGAGAGATCAAATGTTTCACCCCTCAATTACTTACTCCTAAAGCTTTCAAGAAGCTTGAATGGTGCCAAGAATGATTACTCTACAATCAATCACAATGAAATTCATCATATTCATCTTCGGACTAATTATCACTAGGAACTCAACGCTTTTTCATGCTCAAGCTTCATTTTTTACTTGTATAAAAATGTCTATAAGGTTTTTTAGCTTCTTTTAACCCTCATTAATGTCATTGAGCTCTTAAATGACCATTAATGGGACTGCATTATTTCCAACTAACCTATTTATAGGAATTTTGCATATTTATTGCTTCCTAATCACCAATCAACATAAACCCATAAGTATCAAGTTTTATTAGCTCAATCTACTCTTATTAACTCTATTTAAGTTAATAGGTTCAGACCCATAGCCTATATGGATCGAAAAATATCATTATTAATTAAACCCTAACTTTTAATACTAAGAAAATGGAAGAAGGAAGAAGGATTTAGGTATAGGAAGCTTACCTTTAATGTTTATAAGCTCTAAAATACTCCCAATACTCAGATTCTTTAAACTCGAGCACTTCTCTTTTCATTTCTCTTTGCCTCTTCTTTATTTCTCTCCTCTGTTATATCAATTTCATGATCTTATTACAGCATAAAAGTGTTTATACATCACATCTCATGGCACAGAAAGCATCACGCTAGGTGTTATCACACATGCATTACGGCGGACTGATCCACTAATCGTGGCACGTGACACAGAACCTTTCCTTTCAGATTTTCTTCCTCTTTTCATTCTTGTGTGATCTAACTTCCTTCGGATCCATGTTTAAGGCTAAAATCACAACTGAACATGCCCATTAGATCTCTTTGGCCATACACCTTACTGCTAAACTCAAATTGATCTAATTCAAACTTAATTAATCTGGTTTAAAATTGAGAATGTTATAAATCACATTGCTCAAGGTTTTCTTGTATTTATAGGGAGTTTCAGCCACAAAGGAAGAGTGAATAATAAGTAGGGGATCCCTACCATAGACAACTCTAAAAGGGGTCATACTAATGGAAGACTGAAAGGAAGTATTATAATAATACTCAACCTAAGGAAGAAAAGTCACCTACTGTTTCGGTAACAAAACATATCAAATACATTTCCAAAGACCTATCAAGAGCCTTACTTTTCCTATCCATCTATAGATGATAGGCTGAACTCATCTTTAAAGTAGTGCCTTGTAATTGAAAAAGATGTTGCCAAAATTAACTCACAAATACCTTGTCTCAATCAATAACAATAGAGTGCGGAATACCATGCAATTTGACAATTGTGTTGATGAAAGACTCTATAACTTGAAGGCTATTTTAATTAGCCCTTAATGGTGTAAAGTGCCTGTACTTAAATAACTAGTTCGCTACTACCATTTTAACAGTGTATCCTTAAAATTAGGAAGTCCAGTGATGGAATCCATTGCAAAATCTTCCCATATTTGTACTGGAATAGGAAATAGGTTCAATGATCTACTTATATGAGCTTGAGAAACCTTAGCTTGTTGACATGTCAAGCACTCCTTGACAAAGTGGCATATATCTCTATGCATTTATGGCCAATAGAAATGGCTAAAAATTTGAGCATGAATATGGAGGAATCTTAAGTGTCCCCCAATTGGTGATAAGTGAAATTCTATTAAAATTTTTTTCTTGATTTCAGGAACAATCCCAAGCACCATGATCTTATTTTGCCAATACATAATACCATCTTTAACAATATAATTAAGTATGCTTTCCAAATTTTCCTTAACATCCAGCAAATTCTCTTAATGCGCATTAGAATTTAGAAGCTCCTTTTCCAATTCATCAACAAGAGTAGTCTGAGGCAAGTCACAGCCGGAAAATAAGATCTAGAAAAAGCATTGGTAACCTAATTTGTTTTTCCAAGCTTATATTCAATAGAATACTTGCAGCCTATTAGCTTAAGAAACCAAGCTTCTTCTTCAAGGGTCTATGTGGTTTGTTCAGCCTGGTACTTAAGGCTCTTTTGATCAATATGTATGATGAAATAATTTCTTAAAAAAAAAAGATAGTGCCTAAATTTTGTCACTACCTCTGTAATAACATGCAACTTACACACATATGTTGAACTAGCTTGCATTTTTAGAGAAAGCTTTTCAGAGAAATAAGCAATTGGTCTCCCATCTTGAGATAACATAGCACCAATACCTCCACCTGAGGCATATGCCTCAATGACAAATGTTTTGGAGAAGTTTGGTAATGCCAAAATCGATGCTTTGATAAGAATAGACTTCATTTTCTCAAAAGCTTATGAGCTGCCTCATTCCATTCTTCTGTAACAAAAATGTAAGATTGTGTAATGGCTACATAATGATGACTAAACCTTCTGTAATAACTAGACAGTCACAAAAATCCCCATCAACTGAGTGAATAAAGTTGGAATAAGGTAGTCTTTGATGCCTTGGACCTTTGAAGGATCCATCTTTATCCCTTGACCAATGATAATGTGCCCAAGATATTGTACCCTAGTCTAACCATAAGAACACTTGCTTAACTTGGCAAATAGTCAATGATTTACTAAATAAGTGGTTTGTGAATTTGGTTACTATGCTTAGTGGCCTGCTCTACTATTGGCTATTCCACTAATTTCATGCCATTTTTGTCTTGTGCCATCTGTCATTGCGGTCCTCTTTGTTTTTAGCAGCAATATTCTCATAGTTTTCAGACATCTTAGCAATCATGTTGTGACTCGAATCACCAATTAGGTTTTCTTTTGAGTTAGCATTCATGATACAATTACATTTTTTATTATTTCAGTGAGAATATGAAATATAATTTCATTAAAAAATTGTGCTAGATAAGTTTCTAGAAATTTTAAAATAATTACTTCATTTCATGATGTTCTCTTGTCATTAGTTTATTTCAAGGGAATTAGTTTATCGTTCTCCCAGCATAAAATAAAAAAGCTAATCTAATCAAGTGATAACGATAAGATATGGACTCGTACGGACCAACAATAAGCGAATGTTTCCCACGTGACAACAAATCTCCTGTTGTCGGCAAAACCCAATTTAACGCCCCAATAGTTGTTGTACGGTACATAAATTGCAATTACTTGATGCTGATGTAATTATTGCCTTGACTCTAGCTTCGCTAGCCCGTAAGTTTATTTGCACACCTATTTTAGATTAAAGTGCATATATGGTATTTTAAGTTTACATAATGTTTTATTTTAATATCTTAGTTTTATAATTTTTTTTATGAATTAATTTCATAAATTTTTTAGAACCCTAATTTTAACCCATTAATCTCATTAAAAAAATGCTTATATTAAATAGTAATATTAATAAAATATTCTTAACTGTTAATATAATAAATTTAATTTTTTAAAACAATAATAATAGGCGTATAAAAATATTTTTTTGGTACTAATGAGTTTAATGTTAAAGAATTGAAAAGATAGTTCATAAAATTAAGATATCAAAATTAAAACCTTATGATCCTATATAAAGTTATTAGAAGATCAAAGTTGTACTTTGTGCATTTTATTTAACTGGTCCTTTTTTCATTTGTTTATAATTTTTTTTTGAAGGTAATCTTGTTTGAGACACATTCAGGTATTAAATATAGGTACTTTTTTTAACAAAATTTAAACTATTCTACTAGACTCAGTCACCGTTTGTACATATTTAACCAATCCTTTTATTTTGAAAAATTATAAATAAGTCCCGTATAAAAAATTTATTACAAATAAGTTTCAAGAATTTGTGCAAAAATACTCTCGTCCAAGGGGTGGGAGTCTAAAGATATTTATGTTATTTTATATGATTACAATCAACTCCTATGAATTCGAGTGTATTTTTTATAAATTTGTGGGATTTATTTATAAATGAGTTCTTAATGAAACTCAATTGTACTGTTTCCTTTTATTTATTATTATTATTATTATTATTTACGAATTGATATGAAGGAGAGGCATTCCAAATCCTATTGAATTGTACAACTGTTTGGAATCATAGCAAATGCCCAACCTAGAGAGTAATTTCACAAGCCTAGAGCATAAATAGTTTTACTCTATCATAGCTAGTTTTTTCGGATTATCATTTGGGATGAGTCTGGCATGCTTATCATCATCATGATATTTATTTCCTGGAAATTTTAAAGTTTTTAATATATATATATATATATATATTAAAATAATGTATTAATTTTGTTAAAATGGTAATTATAAGGTTTTTTTTTAGATTATGCATCTATTTACACAATTATTTAAGTATAAAAATTAAATTAAATCAAGTCCATTCAAAGTTAATTTGGACAATTCAAATTAATAATAAGCACCTATACTAAAAGTGATGAGCGCCAAAACTGCTCTCATACTCATCGTTCCAATAAGCATGTGATGCAATTCTGCTAGTTTCTGGATGTTAATTCTTCACAGAAAAATGCCTAACAAACTTAAGCTGTGGATGATTTAATTTGAAAACCTAAGTTTAAAACAAGCTAAGAGTCACATTCTAGATCTTTATTTGTCCATTATGTCAGCCCGCATTTGTAGACTTTTTTTGTTGATCCCATGTTTGTCTTGGTTAAAAGATTTTATTGGTTAGTACCTCTGTCTTCAAATTTTAAGGTGGAATTAAATTCTAATCCCTGTACTTTTGAATTTTGATATACCTTCTAGAACTTGGATTCAATCTAAAAATTAAGGAAATTATATTAATTAATGTTTCATTTAAAAATCTTCAGTACTTACCATGAATATGATACCCAATATACTTTTCCCAAAGCTTTAATTTATTGTATGTTTGTCATGACAAATTCAACTTCCCATAAACTCTCGAACCTGTGACCTCCCATGCTCCATACCATGAATTATATTTTATTCAAAGCAGTATTATATTTTATATTTTTATATGATTATCATTTTTATATTATATACTACCTTCATCCTTTTGAAGGAGTTTTTTCGTCTTAAAATATAAGATATTTTAAATAAATTAAGGTTTCATTAAATGAAATAATTCTAATATTACTCTTTGTCTCTTTATAATTAATTTTAATCTTTTCTCTTTTCAATATATAAAATGATAGTTATTTTTAAAATTTTATATTTTTATTTTAAAAAAATAAGGTTGTTAATTATATTTAATAAGATTTATTAATATGTAATATTTTGTTTAAAAATGTTTTATAATTTAGAATGGAGAAAGTAGTATTTTTTCATTCGTTACTAATTTATCACTAATTAATTAGCGACACAATCATATTCATCACTAAATTTGTAAACGACAAAATAAAAATGAAAAAAATTTCAAAATTCATTATTAATATTTATAACTAGAGATAGATTTTAATCTGTTAAAAAATTTCTGTTACTAAATCTAATTTTTTTTTTTTGTAATGTGAAGATATACAGTACGATATGTTTAGAGCTAGACGTGGGAAACAATATTCTGGTGATTTTTTAGGACTTGAATGTTGCTATAAGAGCCTACTTATTTAATACTGCTTTGAAATAATGAACAAATCGCTGTGTGATGTGCGTAGCTTAATAATGAATGGTTGAGCCCAGATTTTTTTTACTGTGAGGCTTTCTCTCAGCATGAAACACGGCATTCCAATATACAGGGCCTACCAGAATAGCCTTTGGTTTTGGATTTTTTTGTAACACACTGTACTTCTTAATTTTTATATATAAAATATTTTTAATTAAATCTCATATATTAATTAAAGTTTATTATTTAGTTGAATTCACATACAAACATGATAATTTTATAATTTTATCCTTAATAATATCATAATTAATGTTAAAATTGTGATAGAGAAAACTATAATTAATGATCTATTCTATTTTTCAAAATAAAGGTAAAATTATTTAATTAATCAAAAATATTACTATCACCTCAATAAGCTTTTAGAAAATATTTTATATATAGGGATGGAGGAACTATTTATTTATAAGATATTCATGATATTTTTTATTATATTCTTATTAATTAAAATAAAAAATTTTATATATATATATATATATACATAATCTCATTCACACACACTACTCTAGTGCTTTTCAACCCATCAATTCTCATTCCAGAAATAACCAAGCCTATAATTTATTGGCCATGTATCCTTTTTTTTCCTTTTCCTTGAAATAACTTTAAATGGTCATAGATCAGTGCCCAAAGCATTGTGGTTTCCTTTTCATACCTAAATACTTTTCCTTTCTCACCGGTATTTTTCAAACTAAGAAAGCATTATTAATTCTCTCATCTCATGCACAACATACACACGAATAAAATTGTTGTCCGATCCCTTCACCTTTCATAATCTTCCATTATAATTTCTCAAAATAGTATCATCATAATTTAATTTTTGACATATTAACCAAGTTATTTCACTACTAAGAAAATGCAAATTAGGAAAGTAATTTAGCGATGGATCATTTATTTTTTTTAAAATGCTAAGTTAGCAACAAAATTAGCGAGATATATTAATTTCATAGCTCAATATAAATTAGTAAGACAAATAGCAAAAGACTATTGACCCCTCTTTAAAATAAGATAATTAGTGAGAAAAATAATAAAAAACTATTAATTATTTTCTAAAATAAGATAATTAGCAAAAAAAATAGTGAAGGATTACCAATATTTTCTCTCTAAAATAATATAATTAGTTAAGAATTCTATCCGTAGCTAATTATTACAAAAATTTTTGACTTGGGGCAATAAATTTTAATTATATATTTAATTATTTTTATTTAAAAAATAAAAATTAAATTTAAAAATTAACTAAAATATTCATAATAAAAGTATTTAATATTTAATATTTTTTATTTTAAGTTCATTTTCATTAATAAAATAATATTTATTAAAAATATAATATGAAGAATCATTTAAATAAAATATAAATATTTTTAACATTTTAATAATTGAAAATAAAATATAATGTATATATGTATTTTTATAATATATTATTTAATATATTTGTATAGTTAAATTATATGTATGTATGTATGTATGTATGTATTAAACCTCTCATATAATAACTACAGATAGTTTTTAGTTCAATTGACAAACAAGAAGAATATAAGACTTAAAAAGTAATGGGGTAACAAGGCATGAGGTAGTAGGTGTCATGATGGATAGCAAGGCATGAAGTAGTAGGTAACATGGCATAAGTTGATGTACACGTGGCGGGTAATGTGGCATTAGGTGGCCATTTTTAAATATAACCATGTTTAGTGATGATCCTTTGCTAAACTAAATCAGCAAGAGAATGTATCTCGTTGATAAACTTAACGAGCCTATTTTTTGCAACAAAATTAGAGAGATGAAATCCCTCATTAATTTCCATTTAGTGAGGGACATATGCCATTTATCGAGTGATTCATCCCTCACTGAATCAATTTTCTTTTACTAGTATTTATAGTAGGATTTGGGTCCATGAGTGAATCTACCTAGTTAGTGATCAATGTCTCAATTACAATTATTAAATTTTATCAATACTTAAAAATTATTAAGAGATTATTTTTTAAAAAAAATTAAAAATAAACTCTCACGGCCAAATCGCCACTCGTGTTCCCCTTAAAAATATAATATTCAATATTTTTTTCAGTATTATATAATAAAATTTTTAACAATTAATTGATTAAATTAAACAGTTATTTTCATCACATGTGATATACATATTCACTGAGAGGATGGATGTAGGCCACTCACATGTCATCATTCCATTCAAATCCCTTAGTAGTATAGCAGTGGCAGTTATGCGTGAGTGATGTGGGTCGACAAGCGTAGTGGTGACGGAAAAAGGAGGAAGAACATTAATGGGCACGAGCAACTCAATTTCCTCACGGCGCCGAAAACAAAATTCTCTCCTCCTCCTCTCACAAGCCTATCGATTACAGTCCTGATGTACTCTCTACTCACTCGCGCATGTGTAAGTGTGTCCCTGGGTATATAAATATGCGCCCCTCTCTCTCAGCCAATCCCACAGAAAAACACAACACGCTCATCGTCGTTGTCGTCATCAGCAAGCAGAGACAATTCTCGCCTGAAACGATCGATGGAGTGCCAGGAGTGGCCGGAGCCGGTGATTCGAGTGCAAGAGCTGCGGCGAGCGGCATAAACAAGATACCGGAGAGGTTCGTGAAGCCGGAATCAGTGAGAGCAGTTGGGGAGAAGAAGGAAGGTGGCGGGGGCGACGGAGAGACGATGAAGGGGAACATACCGTTGATAGACCTGAAGGAGGCGGGGGAGGAGGAGGCGGCGAGGCGGTGGGGGAGGCGTGCAGGGAATGGGGATTCTTTCAGGTGGTGAACCACGGGGTGGGGGAGGAGGTGATGAGGAAGGCGAGGGAGGTGTGGAGAGAGTTCTTCATGCAGCCATTGGAGGAGAAGGAGAGGTATGCCAATTCTCCCACCACTTACGAAGGCTATGGAAGCCGTCTCGGAGTGAAGAAAGGAGCCATTCTTGATTGGAGTGACTACTTCTTCCTCCATTTCTTGCCTCTCTCTCTCCGTCGCCACCACAAGTGGCCTGCCCTCCCTCCCTCCTTGAGGTATCTTCAATTCTTTTTCTCTTACTAGCTATTAACTCTCTCTCTCTCTCTCTCTTCTTTTTATTTCTTCCCTCGGTATCTTGAGAAATCTAGAAATATATATTACCACCATTCCCTCATACTAATCTAAACCCAACTCACTGTATGGAAACTTTATTATACTAACCGCGGCTTAACTCAGGTTTTTTTTTTTTTGGTTCTTGTTTACTTCCTCTTTCTTTTCTTTCTTTTCAAGTTAACTGTAAAGATTCAAACTCTGTTAAAGAATAATATATAGGTACGTAAAAAGGTCTAGGAAAATCAAAATAATATATTTTAGTATTGAAATTGTTAAGTTATTTAAATATACAGTAGACTTAAACTTATATAAAAAGTCTCACATTAAATAAAGTTGAGCTCAAGTCAATATAATCAATATAAAAAAATGAGGAAGAATACATAAACTTCGGTCTTGATGTAATTCAATATTTTAAGTTAAAATGTGGTGTTCTTTCACTAATCTCATTCATTTCTCCTCTCTCCTCATTTCTAGATAGCCACTCATCATTTCTAACAGAAATGTTAAGAGTTTCAAATGTGTGGATTCTTCTTCTTCTTCTGTCTCTACGTTTTATCTTGGGGGGGGGGTGAAACTAATGGTGAGGTTGAGGTGTGTTTGGTCATTAATGTTTGATGGAGACTTCCCTGAACCCTAACACAGTTTGCCATATAGTCCACATGCAGAATGCATGTGTTGATAAAAAACTAGCTTGATTAGGATTAGTTGAAATACAATGTCACCCCTCGACAAGAAAAAATGGGTTGATGGACAGTCAGGTGTCAAATTAATTGTCATTCAGTCATATATAAATAAAAACAATGACATAAAGCTAAAGAATTAATTAATATGCAAGCGTGTATAATTTGGTTAACATGCAATATAAAAGATTCAAACTAATGAAAAAAGAAAACTTTAAGCAAAAAGTGGTTTGTCCAAATGACAAGTAAGGGTGAGGTGGTGGTAAATTATTAAAAACGATGAGATTTTTTGCAATATGGGAAACTATTGAGCGTCACTTGCCTCATGGGTCCATTTTTGAGGTACTAAATATGTGCAACACACTTCTCATCCTCCTCATGTTTTGAGTGGCCACAATGCTTCATATCATTTATACATATCACTGTTACCTTTATGTCCCAACTTTAATTTTCTTCCTCATACGTGTGCCTGCGCATGCGTATGTGTGTAGTCTTAATTATCCCAGCTTGATTATCATCAACAAATAATAAACGTACGGGACTTTGATCTTGCTTCACTAAAATTTATAAGGGATTAAACTTCCAAAAGCTTACCCAATATAATTCTCTTGAATTATTTTCATTCTAATTAATAAGTAATTTTTTTGGGAATTAATCCACGATTATTATAATTAATAAGGATTACATTTCTCAAAATTTTGAATATGATATTGTGTAGGAAAGTGATAAGTGAATATGGGGAGGAAGTGGTGAAGCTAGGAGGAAGAATTCTGAAGCTATTGTCAAAGAATATAGGGCTAGATGATGATTTTCTATTGAAAGCATTTGGTGGACGAGAAGAACTAGGAGCGTGCTTGAGGGTGAATTACTATCCTTGCTGCCCTGAGCCTGACCTCACACTCGGCCTCTCATCTCACTCAGATCCCGGTGGCTTGACCATTCTTCTTCCCGATGATCACGTTGCCGGTCTTCAAGTCCGTCGAGGCGACGATTGGATCACCGTCAAACCTGTCCCCAACGCTTTCATCATCAACGTCGGCGATCAAATCCAGGTCATCTCCCTATCTTTCTTTTACAAAGAACACCTGATTTTGTACTTATAATTTGGCCCCATTTTCTGAGAGGTACGGCTTCATGCATGAGTTGTTGCACAGTACATGTCTCCTAAAGTGTGGGGATTCAAATTAAAGTTTTCTAATGAGAGAAGAGAAGATAGACATGTGTCCATCTGTCTCTTTTAGCTTGAGATTGAATTTAGTGTATGCATGTGATGATAATGTTGATGATGTGATTATTATGCGTATAGGTGCTGAGCAATGCATATACAAGAGCATAGAACACAGGGTGATAGTGAACTCAAACAAAGATAGGGTTTCGTTGGCATTCTTCTACAATCCAAAGAGTGATTTGCTGATTCAACCTGCCAAAGAGCTTGTCACTGAGGACACACCAAGTCTCTACCTCCTATGACTTTTGATCAGTACAGACTTTACATTAGGACTAGAGGACCTTCTGGCAAATCTCAAGTTGACTCTTTGACTGCTTCTCAATCATCATAATAATCTCATCATCCAAAGGAAAAGTTAAATCTAAAGATTCAGATCCCAATTAAGATAAATGTTACTGTCTTTAAAATCATAGTTATTTGAAGGACTAAAGTTATCATCAAGTTTTAAGAGGACTACTTCATCATTCTCTCAAGTTTTTAGAAAGTTTCAATTCTAAGTTCCGTAAAACCTGATAATAACTTAGACATATAATTATAATTTTTAGATCTTGTAATCAGATGATTCTTTTTGAGATCTGGTCTCTCTGATGCAACTTTTTTGAAGGTAAAAAAATTTCAATATGTCATCAATCAGTGTTAGATTAAGGATTGATCGTCTTATATATGTATGTCAGTGAGTTTGCTATATTAATCGATTTGCCTTTTCCCCATTTTTGTTTCTTGTACTCTTTTTGGCAGGCCCCTCGGGGTGTGTGTGTGTATTATATTGCTACATATATATTATCTTCTTTGCGAAGGACGTACAATTATTGGAGGTTAAAAGGGAAAGAAAAGAATAAATATATAATTGAGAATCACATGTCAAAGTTCAGTTTGTGGGTGTTTCTTATCTCAAAGCGTTGAGACGTTGCTTTGGCCAATTGAAGAAATTAAAGAAAATATTAAAAATCAATGATGAATAACGAAATGTGATAAGGCTGGTAGTATTGTTTGTACCTTCCTTTTTGGCTTCCCAAGTGAGGTGTTGATGATAACTACTCAGAATTTAATTTTGCCTTTCATCAACAAAATTGTTATAAAAATATAAGGAGAATATAAGAAATTTGGATGAGAGAAATGAACAAGACAAGATAGAATTAGGAGGGGTAAATAGGGAGTGATTCTCATTTACTTTAAGCTTACAATCACTTACTTACCTATTATTTATGGGCCATAAGTCCTTAAATTCTATTAGGAAAGTTACATGCACAAAATAAATTTACATAATGGTAGGACATATAACATTTGGATATTATATGTATTAATAATGTAAAACTCTCAAAAGACCGGTTATGTTATTGGTTATCAAACTTTAATTGGAGAATATAAAGGACAACTCTTAAAAAGTTGTGGATATCTACAATTATATTATAATATTTATAACAGTACTCTCCTTTAGATGTTCATAAATAAATATCATACCTTGTTAAAACCTTACTAGAAAAAAAATGTGAAGGAAAAAAAGTACAAAATATATAATAAAGTTGTCTCGTCAAAAACTTTATTAGCAAAATTCAATGGGACAAAACCTTGGCTAAGAGGGAAGGAGTATATCATGAACTTTATTACTCCCCCTGAATGACGATATTAAGTTAATTCTCATTGTAATAACATAACTTCTTGTTATTATATCTCAATAGAGAATATTAATTTTTCAGATGTGGTGGTTGTCAATACTTTTTAAAGCAAATATTTTCTTAGCCAAATTATACATGATGTATTTTCATCATATCTGTTTTTCTAACATATTTTCTAGATATGTTGAATTATTAATATAACTTGTTTTATGCACTGTAGAGATCACAAAACAAAAGTTATTTTGAAAATTATCATGATATATCTTATATCTACATGTTCAACTTGTTTACTAAATAAAATGATCTCATATAATGGTTTCATAGAACTATACAAAATCTTCATTTCAATCTCCATTCATATACCTCCAATAACTTATAATTTTACTTACAAATTATAGCAAAATATGTAAATATTATTCTAGAATAAATATATGGTACTTACAGACCATTAATTTAATATATTTTGTAGAAAAATCTATTATTAAAAATTATAATTAATGATTTTGAAATCATTTAGATATTTAATAATTTGAAATGAGTCAAATAAAATGTAAAACTATACATATTTTTCAATGCATATTCACTAAGTTAATTATATAAACTTAGATTATTTAAATTCACATAACAAATAATTTTTTTGGTCATGCGTGCTTCTAGCATTTTTATCCTTTAAGAATTCTCATATAAATTTTACTATTTAATAAATCATATGTACATGCTATAATAAATAATAAATGCATCATATTTTAATTTTATATACTGTCAAACTAATGATATATACAAAAATCCACCACAAGATAACATACTAGGTCATGATTGTTGTTAGACCATTGTAAAATCCTTATATTCACATATATGTTCATACATCTCATAATAATTTTACACTTTAGGTGTTTGGACTATAGGTTCACATGACTATTCATATGTTAAAAATAAAAGTAATTTTATTTAGATTGCATCATTTTTCTTTTTCTTTTTCCTTTGGCCAATTATCTTTCTATCTACTTTCCATACCATATGTGGTATAAGAATATCATTTCATCATGTAAACTACCAAAAAAAAAATAGTGGATTAGCAACATAATAAATCCATTGATAGAAACACCATTGAATTTGTTAGTGACAGAAAATTTTAGTTTTTAATTAATAAATTAAATATTTTTTATTAAAAAATATAAGATATTTTTAACCAAATCTTATTCCTCAATAAAGTAGTAACTTAATTTTGAACTAACCTATCTTTTTATATTTACCCATATTAAATACCTTACAATAAATACAAAGTCATTCATCAATAGAGGTACTTTTGAAAAAAAAATAAAATGCTTTACATTATATCTTGTATTTTTGAATGGAGGGAGTATATAATATTTAGCCACCCCACACACACATCAATAAATATATTTATTTAACATTATTTTTTATCAATATGATGAATTAATTTTTTATATAATAATTATTTATATTATATTATATTTTTAAAAAAATTATTTTTGATAGAAAATTTAATATTAAATTTAAAAATAACTTATTACCATTATATATTATATTATAATTTTTATAATATATAATATTTTATATTTTTCGATTATTTTTTAAAATATTTTTTTTTTAAATAATAATAATTGGGTATGTCACTAAAAAATTACAATAATTAAATATATAATTTGGATTATTATAATTATTATTAATATTTAAAAATTTAAAATAGTAAATTATAATTATTAAATTATTTATTTATAGCATGATAATAAATTATATATAAATATATATTATAAATTATATAATAAAACTTAAAACCAATTGCGACGGAATTAGCAATGCCATTATGACAGAAAGATTTGCAATGAAATTTTCCATCACAAATGCCATCACGAAATGAAAATAATGTATTTTAAAAATTAGGGATGGACTTTTTTGTCAAAAAAAATTTTCATTATATTTTTCTAAGTTTTGTCACTAATTCGTTGTTTATTATAGTGTAATATTATGATCAAAATTATTGTCGACAACTATGTTTTCGGTTCCTTTTTTCCAATTGCAACCTGAGATGAGAGAATGAGCAACACAAGAAAGAATTAGGGGACTCATTCATTTCAAACTTACAATTACTTACATGTCTACTATTTATAACCTACAAGTCTTTAATTTTTATTACAAGATTATATACAGATAATAAATCTACATAATGGTAGGCTATATAACATTTCGATGTAATACATATTAATAATGTAGACCTCTCAAAAAGTCATTTATATTATAGGTTATCAAGCTTTAATTGGAGAATACTAAAGGATAACATCGTGGAAAGTTATGGACATCCATAATTATATTACAATATTTATAACAAAAATAATGAATTTTAAGGAAAATAAAAGTATTATTTAGTTTCTATAAATGCATGCTTCCTTACTAACGTATTTCTCATTTTGTACAGTGAGAAATTGTTTTAATACGTTAAAGTTTAGGAACGGTATGTTAGTAGTTCGATTTGATATTGATAATATATCATTGTAGTTGAAATATTGCAAGGGATCATAAAACTTTCAATCCTTTAAATTTGTTTTAGTTATTGATTCAATTTATCATGTTTAATTTTTATTAATTAACTCCCTTACGATTTCTTCAATTCTCATATTAGTGCTTTAAGTTTTGAATGATCAATTGATCCTCAAATTATTTTGATGTATAAAGTACGTGAATCACTTGGCATATATGTAGCTCAATAATACAAATTGGTTTTCGAATGAGTTTTTTTATCAATCTAATCCTTTATGCTATGTTTTTAAAAAAATTTAGTATATATTTTTATATAAATAATTCCATTTTTTTCATTATTCTACATGGTTGTCAACTCAGTATTTTATCATCTATATCAACATATTTTAATAGTGTTAAGTCTTCTTTAAACAATAAGGATCAAAATAAATATCAAATCAATAATATTAAGGCAAACTTATTCTTAAATGTTTAAATCAATAAAAATTAAATTTAAGAGGATTAAATTGATAACTGAGACAAACTTAAAGTATTATAATTTTTGTTAGATCTCAGGAAACTATAAATTAATTGTGTGTGTATATAATTTGTTTGTGGGTTTAACTAAAAAGTTTTGCTTTGAGAGAGATAGGACATGTGAATGCATAAATTGAATCTATAGTTGAAGCCACCTTTTTGAGTGGTTGCTTTGGTTCAGTCGATAGTGGAAAGTAGAACCCATCAGCATAGTGTACTGCAATATCTTGAGGGAATTGCCCACAAGTTTCTCATAATTCAATTAAATATTACAAGCCGGATTGATCATTTTGTGCTGTTGTATTGTTAATAGTTATTGTGGTAATTAATTCTATTATGGGCATCTCATCGTAATTCTCTCTTACACATATATATGGCTTCTTGATCCAACTTTTATATTTGCATAATGGTTGCCGACTCAATTTTTAACACGCAGAAAAATGAAGTATAGATTAAATTTTAAATTAATTTTTTTTGTGTTAATTTTTATAAGGGTTAGAGGATAATTCAGCTCTTAAAATATTGGTCCAGGAGGACCCTAAACATATTGTTGATATAATGTTCTCCATCAACATTTGAAAATAGTGCAATGTCAGTCATACTGTCAGTAAATATTAATTCTGACTGTTAGTTAAAAAGATATTTGTAAAAAATGGCATAAAAAATTTAGAATAGGCTCCCAAAAAAAATATAAATAAGTACCCTATTAAAAATTTATAATTTTTGATGTAATTTTTTATATTTTTCTTATCAATTAATTGTCCAAGTTAATATTTGTTAATGGTGAGATGACATTACATTATTTTTAAATGTTCAAGAGAAATATTGCACAAAAATACGTTTAGAATTTCAAACATTGATAGATCTATAATTTAAATGACAGATTATCATTTGCCCTTTTCTAGAATATAATGAGAAAATATTATAAACTTAATTTTGTAAAAGTTTGAATCATTGTTGAAATAAATATTTACATTTAATACTTTACTGTGCCTCAAACAAAATTTTTTTTTAATAAAAAAATATCAATTAAAAAAAAGAAAAGAAATAGAAACATGTGCGAATGAAAAGAAAAAGTAGTTATTGTGATAACGAAGACTGGAGGTGGTGCCCCAATTTGCATCTCCAAGTAATGGTTTCTGTTGCAATTTCTCTCCCTCCTCATCAATGGCATCCTTTGGTGGCTACTCATTCATTCAATTTCTGACTAATTAAGAGGAATTTTTTGCAGAAATGTTTTTTTTTTTAATTTGTTAATATAGACTCGAACGAGTCTTGTAATCAAGCTTAAGCAAAATTAGCCCTTTTCATTTGGGACCCACGTCAGATGGTTTTGGAAGTAAATAGTTGAAGTGGGGTGTGACATGATGGTACGTTGTTGGCGTGTGTCAATGATATTATTGACGTGAAATAAGCACGTTTATGTGATGAAAAAAGAAAGAGGCTTTGTATAGTAAAGATAAGGAAAACTAGAGTTGCATTTGAATGACACGTCACATCACCCACCGTTTGGGGCCAGTGCATTACAGTGGGGAGGTCGTGTTCCGAGAAATCCATGGCTTGTGCTTTGACGGACTTCTTGGGCCGTTATCTATTAATCTTCGATTCTGGGCCTTGAGTTCTCTGATTGCTCAGCAGCCCAACTGCACTACAAAGCGGCCCATTTATTCTTTTTTTTTTAAGCCGCACATAAATAAATATAATTTCCACTAATTTTTTAAAATAAATGTAATTGTATACTTTTTTTTCTTTTAAAAATATAAAAAATAAATTTATATTTAATTTTGATATCGCCTAGGAATGATTTTTCGTTCGTCCTACGTTTTTCCCCTTCAATTTTGAAATGTCAAACATTATTTTTTTATCCCCTTTTAGCTTTTGCAATTCAGCACCGTTATTATATTGTATTTTTATTGTGGGCATAGCTTAAGTCGGTCATGGTCCATGGATGTGAAACTTTTTTAAAGAAGAATTTTTTCGTAATTAATTTTTGCTCTAAATTTAAAAGAATACATAACTATTAACTCATGTATCTATTGATTTTATATACTAGTTCATTAAGGGACCTTTGGTCCTTGTTTTGAATTTTCAAATCTTTTTATTCTTATTTAAATTGAATTTAAACTTTTGATACTTTAATTAATGACATTCCCCCTTAAAAAAAATGCTTAAATATTCACTAGATTAATTGAAGTGAAGTTGTGGAATAAAATTATAGAAAATGCCAATCATTGAAATTAAAGGGAGGTTGATTTTATAAGAACGAGAGGTGAATTGGTAAATGGTGTTAGTAAGTGATCTATAAGTATTTTTATAAATATTTTTTATTTACATGTACATTCTAGTTTTGATGAGTTTTTGAGATTCAACTCACCTAAATTTTATTTAAAAAAGAATTTGCAAATGAAATTTGCTAATTTATTAAAAAAAACTTTTCAAACATATCTAGTGGTAGACACAGGACCTTGGATCATTTGGGGCATAAAATATAAAAATTGTAAAAATTAAAATTAAAATACTATAAAAATAATATAAATTTATATTACCAAAAATAATAATATAAAATTAAATTTAATAGGTTAAGAATTTAAAATATATTAAATTTAAGCGAAATATTAAAAGGTTAATTTTTTAGAATTTAAAAATTTTTTATTTTGAATTTATTGTGTTTAAAATTATTGAAGTAGTAGGTGCATATTTTTCAAAAATTACGGTGAATACTTGTAAATTTCTTCAAGTTAAGTAGAACATTTGCCCACCTTCAACTCCATTTAGATTTTAGGTGAGTATCAATCTTTTAATCAACCCACACTTTTTTGTTTGAAAGTGATAGATGATGATGAGGAGGCTCTTTTTTGAATTTCTTTTTTGTAAACTCTTTTGTCTCTTGATCTCAATTGTATATTTAAAAAAAAAAAACTTTATCTAGACCTGCCACTGTGTATCATCACTTACAGTAATTTGTTACTCTCATACCTTATTTGCAATAATCAAAACATGCTTGTGAGTAAGATTCGTTAATTTGGGAAGGAAAACGATTTTCAGGTAGTGATATTTAACAAGTTTTTCCTCTAAAAATTAATGAATTTCATTTGCAAATTTTTATTTTGAGAGTTTCATACTATTAGACCTTGGTCTTTGTTTCATATTATTAGTCTTTATTCAAGTTTAATTCAAGTTTTCGGTCCTTTAATGTCATTCTCCCTACTTTCAATTGTACATCAATATCAATAAATTAATATTAATTAATCTAAAAATTATAACATCAATATCAATAAATTAATATTTTGGTTGTTAATAGCCTAACACAACCCTCTTTCTTTAAAAAATCTTTGAAAAAAATAAACAAGTTTCAATTATCTATATTAGAGCTATACAAAATTTGTAAAAAGGGCAACAACTAATAAAAGAACATATGGAAGAAAGGTAAATGATTTTTTTATAAGGATTAGCCTATATCATGAATCATTTTTAAACCCTTATTTGTTTGACCCGATTCCAAAGGTAGTACTAGGATGGGTAGTGCAGGGGGCCAAATTTAAATAAAAATTATTTTATATATTAATAATTCATTCTTTAATTTTTTAAATTTTTAGAATAAAAATTTAATTAAATTTTTTTTACAAAATGAAAAAAATAATAAGATAAGAATCATTTAAAATTATATCATATTTTTTATAAAATTAAAAATAAGTTATATGTTTAATTTATGCATATGATAGAAACATTAAAAAAAACTACAAGCTTGATGTACTGAAACCAATACTAATAAATAATATATGCACATTAAATAATTAAAATTAATTTATTAAAGTAATTATTCAATTTTTATAACAATAATGTATTCAAGAATTTTTTTAAAAAAATCTAGTGAGAAACTAACATATGCCTTATTAATATTAAATTTCACTCTTTTTTATTAATAAAAAAAATATTCATCTTGCATTGATAATAAAAATATTTTTATAAATTAATACAATATACATTTTATATCTATTTAATTGATAAATAAATAATAAATTAGAATTATACATATATGCAAATGGGAGTGACTTTCCTTACAAACACACGTGTGAGAGAGAAAGGGAGAAGTTTCTCTTTTTTCTTTTTTTTTTCTTGGGAGCCACTCAACTGAATACACATTGTAACCTCAGTTCCCGCACATATATGAAATGGCTATGGGGGAATAGGGGCCAAGGCGCCTCTCAAGCAACATGTGGGTCTGCCCTTGCCCAATTGTAGATGTTCTGGCTGAATATATTCAAGCAGAAATTTTTAATTGTATATTTTTTATAAATGATATAATTCTTATTGTGAAGTTAAGAAAAGATATTAACTACAACCTTGAATTATGGAAGAGAATCTTGGAGTTGAAGGGTTTTCACTTGAATAAGAGTGAGACAGAATATCTGCATTGCATTTTTTATAAGAGATCAGTTGATAATAATTTGAAAATGAGATTACGAGATCAGGTCATATCACAAGTGAAAAACTTTATATATTTGGAAATAATTATTCAACGTGATGGGAAATTGATTGGGATATTACACATAAGATACAAGAGGTTTAAATGGAGAATGGCTAAATAAGTTATTTATAATCAAAAAGTACCTAATAAACTTAAAAGAAAATTTTATCAAGCTATTATAAAACTTGCCATGCTACAGGCTTTAAAGAGAAAACATGAGCATAAATTTAAAATAGCGGATAATGCAAATGTTTATATGGATGTAGGGGCATACACAAAAATATAAAGTTTGAAATTAGTATATACAAGAAAAAGCAATTGTGGCATATATTGATGGGAAAATAGTAGAAAATCATCTAATATAATTTGAACATATACGAAGAAGGTCGTAAGAGATATCGGTGAGGAGAGTGAAATGAATAATTTTGAGTCCTGAAAAGAGGGATAGAGAAAAAAAATACTTATAAAAATTGTTGAATGAGACCTTAATTAATAATTCTGCTAAAAGTTTTATTGATGTTAGAAAACAATGCTATCATACAATCTATATAGCCAATCTTATATAGTAAGATAAAGCTTATTGCTGTTATTATAATAAAATATTTTGTTCATAATTAGTTTGATTATGTTCTGATTATAATTTTAACCATTATCTTTCACTAATTTAATAGTGAATTTCATTTTCAATACCTTGATTTTTGTACCTTATGGATAACTCATAGTACATGGTTGTGCTGTGCAGAAATGACAGATGGTTCTTTCTTCAGAATCAGGAGGTCATACTTCTGAATAGTATACTTGCCTATACTGTATTTAGACCACAGAAAAGATTTTCAATAAAATGAATATGACTATGGAAAGGGGATAAAAATAAAAAAGATGTTTTGCATAGAAATAAAAGCAAAATATACTATTGGTTAGTGATATTTGATAGAATGAAAAAAGTGAAGAAATGGAGATAAAAATAAGCCAAAAGATTGTTTTACCTTCTTGATAAAAAGAAGTGGCCGTTGATTGAATCATAAATCAACATTTCATTGATTTTCAACCATGTACTTTTAACTTTTCATCTTTTTTTTTAGTGAAAAGGAAATTTATTAAAAAAAACATATATATGCAATATGTACAAGAAAGTGAAAAGCAATTACATCAGGCTTTTAAAGAGCAAAAAAGACCTATGAGTATGATTCACGATAGCTTTAATATATACAAGGAAAGAAGATTTATCAACAACCTTCTCAATGAATATGTGTTTGTTGCGAACTTCCTATAGTTTCCAACTTAAAATACTAATGCCAGTTTTTCAAGAAATGTCAACATTGGGTGATCAAAGTATATTAAAAAGCCATGTGGTAAAGTCACTCTGATAGAATTCATCATGCATATCAAGGGGTAGAACTTTTTTCTAGATATTTGCTACAAAAGGACAATTTTTGAAGGCATGATTGATATCTTCTATTGGGTCATGGCAGACAGAATATTGTGAGTCATGCGTTATCTTAGAAAGAAGACATTCAACATTTGTGAGAAGCTGACCTTTAAAAAGTAACCAGATAAAAGTCTGAACCCTTTGCACCACAAGTAGCTTCCAGATACTCTTCCATTTAGCCTCAACATCATTTCATTCAATAGAGTGAGAGGCTTGATAAGCTGATTTAACAAAAAACATCAACTTTTCATCTTTGATTATATGATAAATAGTCTCTTTCCATCATTTTATCACTCGATTCCCAATTCTAAAACCCTCTGTCTTCCAATACACCAAAGTCCAATTCCCTGTGCCAAACGTAGCCTTAATTTCAATGAGATTTGTGTTACAAGTCGTTTTCTTTTGGGTGGGCAACAATAAAATCTTATAACAAGAAATTTATGACAATTAGATCCTCAAAAAAAATTAAAAAAAAATTGTGAATATTAATTCAAACAATTGTAAACAAGAATCCCAACTATAAATTAAATCGTATATTTAGAATTAAAATATTTTTTTAATTAAAACTCCTAAATTTATAACTATTTAAATCATTATTTTACAATTGATTTTTGATAAAAATTTATTGAGGACATAACTGTCATAAATTCGTTGTTTTAGGACTTTAATATCATTATTCTTTTTTTTATTTGGCCAACAAAATGAAAAAGAAAGAAAGAAATAAAAACAGTTCAATTTTCAATAACAACCTTACATATCTTAAAACATGTCCGAGTAAGACATAATTTTGAATTGTCTACATTACATCTAAATGTTTATATTTTTTTTATTTTAAAATATTTTAAATAAATAAAATTATTGAAATTTAATTTCAATGGTTGAAATAAAATGCATGTATGTATGTATTCACAATTGTATACCACATGAACGTCAATGAGCATAATTATGGTCTGCATTTTTTTTAGACACAAGTTGTAGACTATTCTTTTGGGCCACATTCCGGATATTAATAATAATTGTTGATATTTATTTTGGAATTAAGATCAATTTTTTCTTATCAAAATTATCCCACTTTATGTAAAGTTGTATCCAAACCAACAAATATTAATTTAGTTAATAAGGATTTGATTCATAATATATAAGATTGCAGAATTAAATTCAATTATCAATGTGAATACTTTGTTAGTGGACAATATGTAAGTACTTTTGTAAGCATTCATTGAACCTAAAGATATGTTCAAACTTTGATGAGCTCTCGAGACCTAATTTATTTAAACTTTTTTTGTCCAAAAAAATAAAATAAAGCTGTATACAGTCTTTTTGGGCCCAATGGTCTTTTTATAAATGTACTGTATTGAGGAATGGGTTAAATGGTGAGCAGCCCAATATGAGGGCCCAAAATGATTTCAACCGCTCTCCACGATTTTGATTATCATGCTTGATAATTGTAATAAAGAAAATTTTTCTTGGAAGTAAAATTTAATATCTGAGTGACTACATTCATAATAAGCTAAAATTTAATATCCAAGTGACTACATTCATGGCCACAAGTGAAATTTTGGATTATGCCCGAGGGAAATTGTGTATTTGCGACTGTATTCCCTTGTGGCTCGTATTTTGCTTTGTTTGATATTATAGGTAGGATAAGAATGAGAAAAATATAACATATAAATTAAGACTTTGCTCCAAGGAATAAATTCACTACACGTTTGGTGCAAGAATGTTTTTTAGAAAGAAAACGAGTTGTACCTGGAAAGAAAAGGAAATATATACATTTTCATTTTCTTTCTATAAAACACACATTGCATCAAAGTGTCCCAGCAGAGGAAGAGGCCAAGTTTTCTTACCATTATAAGTGCGCCTCAAGATTCACGAGTTTTACGCTTCAATAGTGTATTCTTAATTCAAACATCACGAGAATCAATCTTGATTTAAAGATTAGGAAGTTTAACCTCTCCATAGAACTATCCTATCTTGTCCAACAGCCATCGCATTAACTGGTAAAGAAACATGACAAATATCATGCGTGATAGGAAGATAAGTGAGGAGTGAACAAGTGACCATACAGTCTGTACATTCAAGCAATTTTCAACTGATTAACAAATTAGAACAAAACATATTCTAATCTATATATATATATCATACACTAAATATCATCTGGGTGAAATTAAACATAATCCTTAAGATATGATCCTTTAGACAGGCAAACATATGCAAGACCTGCCTTGAGTAAGAGGACAGTCTGTAATCTGTGGGCCGTTATTATATGAGCTAGTGTCTAGGGCTTGCCCCTCCTCATGCAGGATGGACATTTGTATTGCTTTATGCTCTCAGCCTTTGCAGGAGTAATCTTCACACATTTCCCATGGAACCACCTCTCACAGACATCGCAGCCAATCCAAAATTCATCTGCATTGTAATTTCCACCACAGCTCCCACAAAGGGTTTCGCTATGCTCATCTTCGTCCTCCTCATAACCCTCATCGGCAAACTTTGGATTGCTTTTGACTTGCCCATCACTTGATCTCTGCAGATAAATCTATTGTGCATCAAATAAGGAATACATATGGCTTCATTCCATGGATATGTTTAGAGAGTGCTTTATAAGACTTGACTCTCACAGTGATTGTTATTTTCGTGGCACAATAACATAAAGCCAACGTGGTTGAGCAAAAAAGCTTTGTACAATACAGTCCACTGAAATACTCTGCAGAGGTTGAAGTGACTACAAACAATAACATTCTATAGCTTCATTAGCTTGGTTTGGTATTTAACTACTTCTCAAAAGCTGATTCTAAATTTCGGTAACAAAAATTACAATAGATAAATGTGAACTGTTTCAGAGTGATGCATGCGCAATCAAACCCATGACTCACAAAGTGAAGCCAACATGCTGATAAATGTGAGCTGCACTTGTTTGAAATTTTTTAAAAGGAGATTTTTCTTTTTAGGTTCCTCCAATTGTAGGACACAGAAAAGGTACAGATCACTTTTTAGAAGTATAACATACAATACATTAAGAAGTTACTCTCGGTTTTCTTTCCCAAACACAACATATATAAACTAATTAAAAATTTCACAAAGAAGTGCCATTGACATAATTGATTCCGTTGTTTTAAGGCAACTCGCAAGAAATACCAGCCAGAGGTGACCCACCCAGAAGAAACAAAGACGCAGTCATCAACTAAAAAGAAACTACTGACCTTGGTGCTGCCCCTGGACTTGCTTCCACTGTCCGCAGTTGGCTTGTCCTTTATAGGTTTTCTCTCAGTCACAACTTCAAAGACAGTGGGAAGATCATTGATCAAGCTAAATAAACGCTTCCTGCCATAAAGAATCAAATTTACCATCAATAGAAGGAGCCGTGTGATTAGTAGCAGCTGATGATGAGGGAAAACAGTTAAAACAAGAAAAGAAACAAGAGATATTGCATTTACTAATATCCCTGCCTATTCTGGTAGTTTCTGTATAAAGGAGAAGTGATTCAATTTGTTCCCCTCATAAAAATCCTTATATCAAACATTTCAAATAATCTCTGCCTGCCAAAAATTGCCAACAATTTTTTTAATAAGAAAACTGAGGATTTTATATTAAAACAAACCCACCAAGTCATGCTCATAACCTTCAGCAAAAGGCAAGTATCAATGGTCAATGTCCTTGACAGATCTAGAGCAAAAACTCATATTATTAACATTGTTTTTAACCTCAATATTTTATATGCTTAAGCATGTCCTTAACAGATACAGAGCACATAAAACTGAAACCATCACCATATGCATGAACCTGCAGAAGATCTAGATGGTACCTTTCATTGCGGTTGAGACGGGCCCCAAGATAAAATGCCACAGAAAGCAGCCATGAATCGCTATGAACAGCAACAAGAGAAAGCCAGTCCCTGCGAATCATGCCATCTCTAGCAAAATTGATTCCAAGAGCTGGCTCAGGAAGCTCCGGGGGAACTTCCTCTGCTGGCAGAGTTACTTCCCAGGTTTCATTTGGATGTCCATAAAGGCACAAGTTCTCCTTTTCTTAAACAGACACATAGGGAACTTTAAAATCAAAGGAATGAACATAAAGGATTGGAATGAATAAACCAAAAGAACTAAGAAAGAATATACATTCGGAATCGAGAAGATAAAGGAAAACAAGTTGAGTTGACATTCACCCGGACATTCAATATACCAGAACATAAATTCAAACAGCAACAGAACTTTCAAAATTCTTGTTTAAATCCAGCAAGGCAATCAAACAGAGAACTAGTCTCAATTCCAGAGTCATGCAAGGTTTAGAGCTTTAACAGGAATTAAACTGCACAAGAGTCATGCAAGGCTTTGACTTTCATTTTCAACGAATTATCTGGGAAAAAAGAAAGTCAACATGAGCCATTCTAACGAGTACTCATAATTCACATACAGACTAGAAATAAAATCATGAAATTCAGCTACAAATTATGGAAGCAACAAAAAATAAAGTGACAAAACAGAATAATTTTACGTAAATGTCAAAAGAAAACAAGATTGAAGAATTCGAATTACCTGGATCACAGAGTCCGTAAAATTCGTCCACATCTGAGAAGGGAAAAAAAATGTCAGATGCAACAGATAAATTAAGAAAAAGTCACATTCAGGAAATGAATTAGAAACGAAGTTATTAAGAAATTGATCCGAGCATAACCTTGAGTCAAAGCACGAACAACACCGGCTCTCCGAGCACTATAATCCTTGAAGATCTCCTCCACGGTGCGAGGACTAGAAGCCATTTCCATGAACAGCGATTGAGATCTAAGCGGAAAGGGTCGAATTGAAAACACTAGGAAGATGAAGAAGAAGAAGTGAAGAAAGAAGAAGGGATCGACGAGATCGATGGTGACTGAGATGCATGTGATCTGCAAGAAACGGTACGAAGAAACAAGAGGAAAAATAGAGATACAGAAGAGAAAAGAAAGGAGAGAGTGGTGTGTGTAAATAACGCTATGCGCTTCTCTCGTCGTTTTTACGGTTTTACCCCCATTTTATTTTTACTCCATAAATATTTATCATTTTTTAATTTTAGAACTATTTTCATTGCCAGATCTGTAAAAAAATATACTAAAAAATATGATTAAAAATTTTATAAAAATAATATATATATATATATATATTATATTATTTATTTATATATTTCCTTCCACTTTGAAATGTTTTACACGTTTAAATTTGTTCTAAAGGTTCCAAATTCCTATCTTCACTTGTTCTTGTTGTCACTGCCAGTGTATCCTCTGCTTTTTAATTAATGAGTGTGGACTCAAGCTTGATTGAAGAATATAAGTGACAAATACTTTTTTCCTAGTTAGGCGTGATATATTGGATTTTAAATAACTTACACTAATTGTTTTAGTGTAAGTTAACTCTTAAAATTTTAAATTCCATTACTTTAGGAAATGATTTATTAATCAAGGTACAACATTGTAATTACCTAATCACGTTTAGATTATTATTATTATTATTATTATTATTATTATATTTTATGGCTAGTTGGCCGTTGTTCATTTGGAAAAGTTTTGGAGGTATTTGTTTCTTTTTTCCTTATATTACAATTACAATTTTAAAATGAAAGTGAAGGAGTAAAGAATTTAGGCGGATGCTTGAGTTGAATCACGTAAAATGACCAAGTCAAAAAGCATCTCCTTTTGATTTTAGGCCGAAGCTAAGTCAACGTTAGACCAAAGTTCTTTTTGCAAACAGACAATTTAATAAGTCAACTAGTGTAAGAGCTCGGACTCTGTAGTCCAGCCCACCATTTGCTTAGCTAAATGGCAGCATCATGTGTTGCAGGGAACGATGGGAAAATTTTAGTCAAGGGCGCCTGATGAAACATAATAAAAAAAAAACTCTTAAATTTTTAAAATTTTGTTGAATGACTCGTATGGATTCTTGTTTAAATTTCTGACAAAAATGATAAAATTATCCTCATTTAAATGAATAATATAAATGACTTATTCGTTCTCATATTGTATGTTGTTTATTTACTTACGTTATATGTTGTTCGTTTTCCTATTTTATTTGTTTATAATTCTACTTTCACCTTATTTCATTCTAGGGTCATAAACAAGTGAAGCAGGGAAACGAACAATATTCCGTAAGTAAATAAACCACATACAGTATGAGAACAAATAAATCATTTTATCATGAAATCAACACTTGGAATGAAATCAGTGAAACTAAGATTATAAATAAGTGAAGTAAGAAAATGAATAATATTCGTAAGTAAATAAACAATATACAATATAAAAATAAGCAAGCCGTTTATGTTGTTCATTTAAATGAGGATAATTTTGCCATTTCTATCAGAAATTCAAATGAAAATTTGCACGAGTCTTTTAGTGAAATTCAAAAATTGAGGGGCTTTCTTTTTCATTATGGGTGGTCAAGGGTCCCTCCTTGAAATTTTCCTAACAAACATAACTTTGGGTCCCACTTTGTTCCAGTTTTGCTATAAGTTTCTGTATTTTTTTTAATATTCTAAATCTCTATACTTTTACTTTTTGGTATTTTAAGTCCTTAAAAGATATAAAAACCTATAACAAAACTCAAGCAAAATATAAAAATTTAAAGTTGTATTTATCCTATGTTGCAATACTAAGGGTGAGAATTTTTCATGATTTATGATGATTTCATATAAATTTTATATGTATATTGACAGATTGATGATATAAATATGATGCACTTTGAGTGTGAATTCTCTTTATTGTCGTGAAGCGAAACACTACAAATTTAGATTGTCAATTTTTATTTTATGATTCAAATTTAATAGTATTTAAAAGTGCATATTAATTTAGCATGACTGAGCAATTTATCTTTTAAACTATAAGTCAAGTAACACTAGAAATTTTATATTCCTTTATTATATAATTTATTTCCTCAACTTTTGAATTCATAACAAGTTTTCCCTGACATTAAATAGAAGATAATGTTGGTTATTTTATGGTAGTACGGGCCTCCTAGTTCAAACGTGTGGCATTCATTTTTACCTGACATGTGCATGAACCAATGAGACAACCATATAGTAATAGACATTACTTTTTTGGTCCTATTTACAAGTTACTTCCAACATGTTTCACCAGTATCAAGAAAAATTTTAAAACTCATTAATTCTGTCTTAAAATTTAATAAGTTTTTAATTTTGCCCTTATTAAATATACACAATTCAATAAAATATTTCCTCTCTACAACATTTAATGGAAGATAAAAAAAATTATTATAAAAACTTAATGACGTGATTTATAAATAGGACCAAAATTACTCTCTCTCCCCTAGAAATAGGATTAGAAGGAGTATCTTTTATTTAATGTCAAGGGGGAGGTTGCAACGAATTCAAAAGTAAAAAAAAATTACATAATAAATAAGTTTCAGATCTTTAATGCTACTCTACATATAATTTAGATGGTATGTTGCCCTTTTACCGTTTATATTGTTAAAATTTCATATGAAAGTTCAGACTTACAATAGGGGATACAATGAAAGACCTCAGTGAAGAAAAACCAAAGTCCATCGACTTGAAGGCAGAAATTGCCTTCTACTACTCAAATAAGTTTAATTGAAATAATATGTAGATAAAATTATATGAAAATTTGGTGCATTACAAAAAATTTAAAATGAATCATGACTTACAAATAGAACAATCTTCTATAAATTTTATAATGATATTAGTGTTTTTTTTTAATTAATTAAAATACAAAAAAATGATATTATATATAAACAACTTTGAATAACTTTTTCCTTTTTATTTTATTCCTTGACAACTGATACCTTTCTCTTCCTTGTACAACAGGGTTTAGAGAATGCCAACAGTTTTCTTTCCTTTCCGCCATCATGATTAACTTCTCATAAATTGACTCTTCCATATTATTAAAAGTTTCCCGTAAAACCAAATCGAGAACACAAACAAATTCTTCCTGGCAAGCCAAAAATAATTCTCTTTAACCATATTGTTTCCCTTTTACAACTAGCATTCTCTTTATATTTCCATTCGAATTTGCTGCATCGTGCATGTAAATGGCAGAAAATTTTGTAATAGCAAATACCAAATAGTGTATTCAAATAGGAATTAAAAGAAAGAAAGAAATCCTGAGAAGCTACCTTCATCAGAGTATTATTAAATAAATTACCCTTATGCAATCACCTAATTCTTATGGTGAAGATGATATTATTATTTGGAGGCCCTCTAGCGACAAGAACTTCTCTATCAAATTTGCCTACAAAGCCATTAACAATCAACAAGAAAAGAATTATTATAACATATGGTCTAAAATCTAAAAATAGCCTATATATAAGAAAATTAAATATTTCCTTTGAAAGGCGGCTTGAGGTCAGCTACAAATAAATGTCACGATCTTCAATTGAAAAAACGTTCAGCAACGCAAATGCCCACTTAGTTACAACTCTCCTAACTTTTCTATTCACATTTTACGTGATTGTAAAGATGTAAATGAGGTTTGGAAAAAATTAATTAATCCATCCAAAAGTGATATTTTTTTCTCTTTCTATGCAGGATTTGATAATTTGAAATGTTAAAAACAAAGCAAAAGCATGTCCACATGAAGATTGCTTTGGTAGAAACTGTTTGCTCATACTTGCTAGAACATCTGGAAAGCAAGATGCAAAAAAATTTACTCAAGAGATACAAATGCAAAAAAAGACATCACTTTCTCTAATACCAACCAAATTATCAATGACGTGAAGCTCCAAGTTAAAGTTGATTTTTTAAACAGAATCAACTCCAGATACGAAGCTAAATGATATCCACCAAAAATTGGATGATTTAAACTTGACGTTGATGGTTTAGTCAAACACAATGGAGCAACTTCTTGTGGAGGACTAATCAGAGACCGCCAAGGGAATTGGATCAGAGAATTTACTATGAATCTTGGTTATCAATCCACCATTACAGCCGAGCTTATAAGAATTTTGAAAAACTTAACATATGCTGGAATGGTAACATTACCAAAGTAAATGTTTGCTCCAATTTTATGGAGGCTCTTTCCCTCATTGAAAGTGATGTCGAGCAAAGCCGCCTCCTCGCACAAATTTTAAAGAACATTCGAAGCATCTCTATGAAGAATTAGGAAATCACCTTTGATCACATCTACAGAGAAACAAACTGTTGTGCCAACTTTGTAGCCTAAATGACTTCAAGGAATCATTTTGATACTACTTTCTTTGATAAACCGCCCACTGAATGTAGAAACCTTATGGCTTCCGACATAATCTAATTTTGGTCTCTTGCACGATTTTTACCGTGGCCATGTATTCAAAAAGAAAGAAAATGTATGTAAAAAAGAATTGAACTCCATACACAATCACAGTTTGGTGTAATTTCCTCCCCAAACACATTTCTGTAGAAAGTTGAATTTATATTGTAACCAAAGTAGGTTAAATTTATATTGCAACAATTTTTTTAAAAAAATAAAACTCAATTAAATTGAAGCTGGCTGAAACGGATGAAACAAAGAGGGAAATTAAGAGTAGGACAGAAAGAAAGGTCCTAATCTGGGAGTACAAAGAAATTCAATTCTGGCCAACACTTCCATAGAAACAAGTGGTTGAACAAAATTCTCAAAGCTCAAAGAAGACCAGAAACAAAATAATATAGGAGAAGAATTAAGCAGCAAAAACAAATATCAAACTCCTAATGTTGTTCTAAAGAAATTCAGTTCACCAAATCAAGAATTTCCATTTAAAATCGAAAATCAGCAAGCAGCACAATTGCAATCTCACACGATTTGGTTAACATGGTGGTAGGGAGAGCTACCGCCAGAGTCTATGGAGATGTCAATAATCTCTTAATGCCGCTTTTCTGCTCTGCTGTAAGCCTGGAGGGGAATTTGATGTTAAACTTGATTCTCAAGTTCCCCTTCTTGGAAGGTTCTTTGGGAATGGGCATACCCTCTCCCTTAACAACTTCTTCATATGTGGGACTAATGATGGAGCTGATTGGTACAGTAAGATTCCGCCCATCCAGGGTTGTCAGTTGTGCCGTGTAACCCGTCAGTGCTTCTACCAGAGATACCTTCTGGGTGACAACAAGATCATTGCCATCCCGCTTGAAGACACTATGAGGCTTCTCATCAATAATAAAGACAAGGTCTGCAGGTATAACTCCTCTTTGTTCATTTCCCTTCTCAGGAAATGTTATTTTGGTACCTTTCTTCCAACCAGGCTTGATCTCAATTGTCAGAATTTCCTCTACTGTAGTGGGCTTCCTGCACAAGAAGAAAAGATTTGGTGGACTGAGTAGAAAAGTCACAACTAATTCGAAATACTTTGGTTCACTTATCTTGAATTTACTATTATAATCTTGGAATAATGCTGCAAATTTCACATCTTGACATATAGAAACCAATGAAACACCAAACTTAAAAACTGAAGTTGTGTCATGTTTAATGTATATCGGACACTCATCAAATATGACACTTCACATTGTCTTCAGAGGTCCTTAAGAAATTATTTCAATAGATAGCATATGTAGTAACGAGCAAACATTTATGAAACAATTAACCACTTAATTTTGTATAGAGTATTTAACCAATTAACCATTTAACTTAGGTAGCTAAGTTGTATATAAAGTCAATACAAAAACTGCACCACTGAGTGTTGCAGTAAATGACCTCAAATTGCACTAAAAAGAAATCCCCATTCAACTTCAAGCATCTCATCCAGTTGTAAGACACAATGCTAATAACAATACTAAGAGCAGAAACTGCCAGTACCTTTAATTTAAGCACCTAAGCTTCTGGCCCTGTGAAAAGCTTAGTCTACTATTATTGCCTGAGATCTCAATAGGTAACAGGGTTGAACCCCCTTCAGAACTAAATATATGGGCACTTCAAACACATTTTAGCAAAAACACAAACGCATAGATAAAGTTCTTCCTAGAACAAAGCCTAGATGGAAAACAACCAGAGATTCCAATGATCTACCTTATCTTTACTAACTTGAGAAATAGTTTCTCTCAAAAAAGAGACAAAGAACCAAACAACCACATTTCTTAATCTGTCGCATGCCATCTTTTGCATTACCAAGAGAAGTTTTCAAGCAAAAAGGGAACAGAGAATGTATACATAGCCCATGCTGAGAAGATATTGAAATACTTGAGACAATTAAATTATCTAGGTATGCATGTCACCCGTTAGGACCTTACAATATGCAGAATTCATACAGGAAATAATTCCTTTTATATTTTCAATGCCAATAAACTATAAAGTATAAGCAAATCATCCATTCTTAATCCAGCTTTACAACTTTTGTAACGTCCACAAATGTCACCCCCTTGATCTTTATTCCAGTTGTGCAAGTTGGTAACGTCAACATCTTATATCCTCATCATAAAATTACAGCAGACCAATCAATTTCCCTCAATACTTCATTTCTAGTTTATACAACAGATCTATAAAAGACAGAGAATCCAATCTTTGCGATTCAGCTTTTTTCACATCCAATAAAGTTCTAGATTAATAAAAACTAATTTATCTCATTAATTTGTTTCTCACTCAGCAGACACTGGGTCCATCAAAGACATAGATGATCCCGTATGAACAACAATAATAACAAGACTTATCCCACAATGCAGCATTAACACTCCATTCTTTTTACCTGAAACTGTAACCCGGAAAAAAACTAAATGCCTACTATAAAGAACAAAATACTAAAGTAAAAATACAAAAATTAAGGTGAATAATATGATGACAACCTAGCCCATTCACAAATAAACTTTAGATTGAACTGTGGTGCAAAGCTTTTCATACAACACGAATGAATCAAATTCATGAGGAACAATTAGCAGTCAGCATCTGTACTTAGAACTTCCTTCATCTAGATTCCTATTAGCCGTCAAAATAAAAAATTTTATTCTGGAATACATTCTGCTGTAAATTAGAACTACCACCAGAAGACCAATAGGAAGATTTGAGACATTTACCAATCATAAGACCAAGATAAAAACAGCACAAAGATGAGATTCAGGACTGGGGGTAATCTTTTCTCCTTTGACTTCTGCACTCATCCAACTCAAATTTATGCTAACAAATGTGGAGAGGTGAGGTTCATTAATCTATGTCTGGATTCAAAAGGCCAACCCAGAGCCTAAAGGCACTTAAAAATCTCAACCCAACACAAAATCCACCTTGCCATTGGAAAAGTTGATTACTCTGAGCATGTAAGACTACAAATTCACAGCTGAATTTCAAATAAAAGAATGAATCCACCCAATCAACCGATCAAGTTTCAAATCAACCAATAAGACAAAAAACCAAACAGCATATTTCAAGTAAAAATATTGGGGTTCAGTACTTCTATCCCTTTCTTTCAGGGGTAAAATAATAATAATGAGCCAGGGGACTGTTAAGTTAAAGCAGACAGCTCACCCACTGGCATCGATAACATCCCTCGAAATCTTCATTTTCTTCGTCGTTCCTTTATACAAATCCTCCAAACTGCATGGCAGGTTTCGTTCGATGGGTGCACCTTTCCTTGGCATATTTCCAGAGCCCTCTCCAGCTCCACTCCTAAATGAAGTGAAAATATCTTCGCCGAACATACCACGAGGAAACCCAGAAGCACCAGCACGAGCACCCATATCACCCATTCCACCAAAGGGACTGGAAAACCCAAAGAACTCTGAAAATATATCGTCTGCGCTCCTGGGGTTGAACCGGAACGTAGTTGGGCCACCATCAGTACCACCTGAAAATCCGGAACCTGGAGGTGGCACCTGTCCCTTCAATCCCTCCTCACCGTATTGGTCATATACTGCTCGCTTTTGTGGATCACTCAGAACCTGTTTAAAATTCAAGACCCAATAAGTCATACAGAACCTACGGTTAGAACCTACGGTTTCAATTTCCTGAGAGAAGCAGAAACTTTGAGGAATCAAATTTGAGAAAGTTTAGTTTTCGAAATTGCCAATTTTAACCGAATTCCCAGTACAACGAGATTGAACTACGGATGAAGAGGAGAATTGATTGACTGATAGAAACATACATCGTAAGCCTCGGAGATTTGCTTGAATTTAGCTTCAGCGTCTTTCTTGTTGTTAGGGTTTTTATCCGGGTGCCACTTCATGGCAAGCTTTCGATAGGCTTTCTTGAGATCATCATCTTTGGCATTTCGGTCTACCTGAAGAACCTTGTAGTAGTCGACACCCATGCCTTCTCTGTTTCTTACTCTGCGTGTCCTGGCCGGAGTGCGTTCCTAGTCACCGGTACGAGAAATGGAAGCGAAGGACCTCATCGACAGCAAGGTATCACGAACTGGGCTCACCTCATACACAAACTCTCTCACTCCTCGGCCCATCTTTAAACATTAAAATGTCTATTTCTCCAAATACAATAAAGCGAGAATTTCAATAAAAATTCTTGACCAAACTTATTTTAATTCAAAGTCCCTAAATGTTTAATTTAATATTAAATTTAAAAAAATGATAAAATTATTTTTTTAAAATTAATATTAAAAATTTTTTATTTCTCTTATTTATTTACGAAATGCAGTTAATTATTTTGCTTAACTTATTTTTATTTTAGATATTTAAATTATCTTAAGACAACTTATTAATTTTTATATTATATGTTATTTATTTATTTACAGACCATTGTTAATTATCCTACTTTACTTGTTGATTACCCTACTTTCTTGTTCATTGCTAGACATTCACTTAATTTTATTTTAGAAAAATAAACAAGTAGAATAAAACAATTAACAACATCAAAAAATAAATGAACAAGTGAAGTAAGGCAATTAACGAGTGAAATAGAAAAGTCCTGCTATTAATTTAAATGAAGGAAAATTTTGTAATTTTTCTTAAAAATTTAATATCAAATCAGTACTTTTGAAGCATTTCAAAAATTTAGAGGATTTAAATGTAATTAAATATAATCAAGGGTTCTTTTATTGAAATTCTCTCTATAATAAATGTGCTTTTGTTAAAAAAATGTCCTTTTATTATTATTATTTAATTAATATGTTATACCTTCATTAAAATATACTAGCACGTTATTGGAACCAAAACTTCTCGTGGTTGTGCAGTAGAGGGAGAGAATTCTCATAAAGAGGGGTCAATTTTTTTAATCAAAAGGTGGAGTTTAAGATTAGAGCAAAATAGATCAAATGTTTGTCACTAAATTAGTACACATAGGATAAAAACAGCCTTTTATAATTTCCGCTTTGTAAATGAATCGATGAAGGAAGAGGGGGATACAATTATGTAACTATGAATTTCTTTTTTTTTTTGTGTGTCTTAAATGGAATTGGATCAAAGGTGATTTACAAGGATAATTATGAAAGTAAAGTAAATTGATGATTGGAATTTTAAATAAGTTAGTTCCACCTTAAAAAATGCGCATTAAAAAGTAAAATCAACTGTAAATCAAGTTTTTTTTGTATTGATATTTATATGTTCCTCCTCATTTATCTCCATTTAATAAACCTTATGGTCACGATACATCATCCTTTTGTGACTTGTAATTCTACGTTCTACCTACCTTATGGTGTCCCCACGCTTATTATTCTCTTGAATCTTGACAGTGTTCTTTTGATGGGTACAATTGTACTTATAAATTTTAGATGTTAACATGGATTTGAGGACGTGTTAGAACCGATGAGGGCATTACTCTGGATTTTTCTAATCCGCGATGCTCGTACTTTTCATTTGATAAGATAGAGAAACAAAGGTTGTTGAAATCTTTTGCTAAGACATTGATTGTGAAAGTGCTTGGGAGAGAAGTACGATTTGACTTGCTTGTGAAGAATTTGGAAAAGATTTGGCAAAGGTTAGACAAATTCAAGTATGTGATTTGGTTAATGGTTTCTTTCTAGCAAAGTTTCAGTGCCAAGAGGATTTTGATACTGTTTTAATTGGGGGACCATAGATCTATCAGGATTGTTATTTGAGTGTTATGAGATGGAGGGTTGATTTTAATCTAGCAACACATGTGATTGATCATGCTGCAGCTTTGGTCAAGTTACCTGATCTTCCAATAACTCATTATGATAAGAAGTTTCTCTTCAATCTTGGCAATGCTAGTGGAAAGGCTATAAAGGTGGATCTACCAGCAGCTTTTTATGGGAGAGGTAAATTTGCTCGTCTTTATGTTAAATTAAACTTAACCGAGCCATTACTTCCTGAGTATAGTATTAAGGGACAAGTTAAGGTTATTGAATATGAATGTATGAGTTTGCTATGCTTATGCTGTAGGAGGTATGGGCATGTGAGGAATTCATTCAAAAGAAAAACATAAGGGAGGAGATGAATGAACAGGCTAATTGTGAGGTTCAGGTTGGGAGTATTGAGGGATAATCTGAGGCTACTGAGGAAAAAAATCCTTGGTGTGTTGCACAAAGGCCATGGAGGAAGAAGCTTGTTAGGGGGCCGAGGGTAGAAGCTAGTGGTGGTTGTAACAGCACAACCCTAACCCCTTATACTAGCAAATGCAGTGCTGGCACGTGTCCCCTCATTGGCCTACGTGCTACTTTCCCCATAGTAGTACATAGGTTATTCCTCACCCCACTAAAAAGGTCTTTTAGAGCCTTTTCAGGAATCGAGCCCCCAACCTCTCCTACCTTAGTGAAGTTGTGGCCAACCCTGATATTATTAAGCCAAGCTAATGGTACCAAATTTAGCCTTAACTTCCTTAAGTAATAAAAGTTGGAGGTTCGAGTCTTAGAAGGCTCTAAAAGACCTCTTTGGTAGGGTGAGGAATAATCCCAATACCACCTCAGGGAAAGCTAACTTAGGCTCTGAAAGGAGTGTTAAAGCCCAGTCCAAAAGACCCCCGATGGAGTGGGGTGAGGACTGTTATAGTAGTAATCAATTTGCAGCTCTTGGCAGTCTAGCAAATAAGAATAATAGTAGTAGGGCTTTGAAAGATATTTCAAATGTGTCCAAATTTTGGCATAGAAGGAAAGCTGGGTCGATGTCTCAAACAAATAAAGGACATGTGGTTAATAAAGATGAGGATTATAGGGGTGTAAGTGAACCTCAAAAAAGTGGTGCTAATAGTGTAGGGAGCTTATAGGGCTTAAATAGGGGTAAGGGTATGATGCGAACTCTGGTTGCTGGGAATAGTAATAGTAGGGGTAATAGGGTTAGTAATAGTACTATGATGTTAAGGGAGGAGGATGAGAATATTAATGATATGAATAGTGAGGGTGGCTCCGAAAGTAAAGGGGTTATGCTGGAGTGTGAGGAAGGAAGTGCTTCTGATTATTAATTTGTTATCATAAAGATTATTACATGGAACTTTAGGGGTGCAGCTAGCAAAGGCTTTGCTTCCTCATTACGAAGGCTATGCAAGGATGAAAAACCTGATGTGTTGGCTTTGTTTAAGCCTAGAATTAGTGACATTACTGCCAAGCACACAATACGTCAGTTTGACTTTAGATTTTTTGAGTTAGTTGAAGCTCATGGTTTTACTATGGAATTTGGGTTCTATGGAATGCCAAAGATCTTGGATTGCATGTCATCAAGAAGCACAAATTGTTTGTGCATTGCTGTTTTGACATCCCTGGTGGTACTCAGTGGTATTTTACTATTGTTTATGATTGTCCATATAAAGAATGTAAATATGAGGTTTGGCTAGAACTTAGTAGATTAAAGGAAAGTTTGAATAAGCTGGCTAGTGATTTTAATGTGATTGCATCAACTAGGGAGCAAAGAGGTGGAGCTAGGGTGAATGTGAGAAGTTGTAACAAGTTTTGTGAATGGATTAATGACTGTGAGCTTATTGATATTGAAGCAAAAGGGCTGTTTTTTATATAGAAGGGTCCAAAGTAGAAGGGATCAAATAGAATTTTTAAGAGACTTGATAGAAGTCTTTGTAATGCTCAATAATAATGCGCTTTCCCAGACGCTTTGATTAACGTGGGTACAAGGCTAAACTCTGATCATAGTCCTCTTAATTATTGATACTTCACATGTCTGGTACAGAAGAGGGAAGCATCCCTTTCGATTTGTGGCTGCATGGATGACTCATAGGCTTTAGTGATTTTTTTGTTAAGCCGACGGCGTAGTGATATGGATACACCTGGGCTTTAGCGAAACTAAGGCAGGATCTGATATAGTGGAATCATGAAGTGTTTGTAGTTGTTGAGGCTAGTATTAAGAATTTGAAAGTTAAATTACAGTGTGTGCAAAGGATCGTTGACTGGAAAGATGTTGTGTTATAGAAGCAGCAAGAGGAACTCCAAATCAGTTTAAATGAGACATTATAGCAAGAAAAGTTACTTTGGTTTCAAAAATCACATAGATATTGGATTGAATATGGTTATCAAAATACAAGATACTACCACATGAAGACATTGGTAAGAAGAAGGAGAAATAAGGTCTCTATGTTAAAAAATGAGGATGGTTGCTGGGTTAATGATGATAGTGAAATTTGCAGGCTGATTAAAATGTATTATCAAAAACTGTTTGATGATGATTTGGTGTAAAGAAACTGGATCTTCACAAATCAGTCTTGGGTTCATATTATTGTTGAGGAATTTTCTTGAGTGAGTAAGCCATTAGAGGACAAAGAGATAAAGGAGGCATTTTCAGTGATAAGGCCTTTTAAAGCTCCTAGTGAGGATGGATAGCTGGCTATTTTCTATTAGAAAAATTAGGAGGTAATTGGTCCTTATGTTATTGATTTTATAAGATTATTGTGGAATACTTGGAGAAGCTTGAGGAAATTAGCAAAACATTACTTGTTACGGTTCCCAAGATTGATATTCCTAAAATGTTTTCTCATTTTAGACCAATTGCTTTATGTAATGTGTTATATAAGGGGTGACAAAACCGTTAGTGCAAAGGCTTAAAGGGCTAATGAATAACCTTGTTTCCCCTTATCAAGCTAGTTTTATCCCTGGTCATAGCATTCACGATAATATAGTAATTTCCAAAGAGTTAGCTTATATGATGAAGAGAATGAAAGGGAGGAATTGATATGTGGCTATAAAAATTGATTTTGAGAAAGCATATGATAAGATGAATTGGGCATTTATTCTTGAAGTGTTAAATAAGATTGGATTACTTGATCATGTAATTAGGATTATTAAAAACTACCTAAGTACTGTAAATATGGCTGTGATGTGGAATTAAGAAAGGAGGGAATGGTTTAAACCTAAAAGGGGGTTTTGGCAAGGGGATCCTCTATCACCTTACTTGTTTGTTTTAGGGATGGAGAAGCTTTCTCATTTAATTCTTGATGCAGCAGAGCGGGTAGATGGAAACCTTTACTAATTGGTAGAAGTAAAACTCTAATTTAGCGTTTGATATTTGCTAATGATCTGTTGATTTTTTGTAAAGCGAATGTGAACCAAATGCACAATGTTATGAGCTATCTGGAGTTGTTTGATCAAGTTTTTTGTCAAAAGGTAAACAATTTGAAAACTAATATTTACTTTTCAAATAATGTTTTGGGGCTGAGGAGGAAGGAATTATGTGATATTAGTGAATTTCAGTGTAAAAAAGAGCTAGAAAGGTACTTTGGGGCTTATATTACTAATGGTAGAGCCTCTAGAAATAAATTTTAATATTTGGTGAATAAATTATAGACCAAATTAAGTGGATAAAAGAGGAAAAATTTATCTCTAACTAGAAGGTTGACACTTGTGTAATTTGTTACCTCTCAGATGGCAGTATTTTCTATGTAACATACTCAAATTCAGGTGGGTGTTTGCAAAGAATTTGAGAAGTTACAGAGGAACTTTATTTTGGGTTCCACTGAGGATAAGAGGAGATTACATGCTATTAGTTAGGAGGTGTTGTGCAAACCAAAGGACGAGGGGGGCTATGGGATTAGATATGTGTGTGATGAATGTTGCTCCGATTGCTAAGATTGGGTGGAATATGACTGTAAAGCCGAATAGCCTGTGCTCAAAGGTTTTGTATGGTAAATATGGCCAAGATGAGAATCTTCTACAAAAGGTAATGGTGAAGAATACAGACACTGGATTATGGAAAGTCTTGGCTTTTGTTTGGCCAAAAATTATTGAAAATGTTGCAAGGGAATGTAGAAATGGGGAAGAGGTTAATTTATGGATTGATTTATGGTTAGGGGATGAGAAACCTCTTTTTGATCTATGCCATACTAAGCCAATGGGTAGATTACTTGAATGCAAAGTTGTGGATTTATTGAATGAATATAGGGAATGGGAGTTCATGTTTTTAAAAGACTATTTAAGTGACGATGTTCTGTTGAGATTAAGGGCGGTTCTAAGGCCCTGTGATGATTTTGGACAGGACAAAATCAGACGGTGAGGCTCGGTTGGGGAGAAGTTCATTGTAGCTGAAATGTACAGGTGGATGGTTGGGGGTGTGGGGATGAAGCATGATAGTGTTTGGAAGAAGATATGGTCATGGAAGGGTCCTTGTAGAATACAGGTTCATCTCTAGTTAGCTTATTAGAACAGGCTTCTTACTTCATGTAGGAGAGCTAAGATAATTAGAGGATCTCCAGTTTGCTTGAGATGTGGGAGGTCTGATGAAGATTTACTACACGCACTGAGAGACTGTGAAGTTGCTTCAAAAATTTGGCTTGAGCTGTGTTGTGTTGAAGTTAAGGACAAATTCTTCCGGTTAAATATGAAGGAATGGATTGGTGTGAATTTGAGCAAGGGGGAAGAGTTGGGGCATCTATTTGTTGTAACTTGTTAGTGGCAATGGCAATGGAGGAATAAGATGTTGTTTAAAGAAGGATTTGTCTAATGTGCTGACACAAACAAATTATTAGACAATATGTGTGGGAACTAATTAATTTGAAGACTGATAGTGTAATGACAAGTGGTGGCTATGGGACTATTAATGTTTCGTGGATGCCTCCTAGCCAAGGGTGGATAAAGTTGAATTTTGATGGTGCTGCGAAAGGGAATTCTTCTTTTGCTGCGTGTGGAGGATTATTGAGGAATGAGAAGGGGGAATGGTTGAATGAATTTGGGCTTAATCTGGAGGCGTGTTTAGCAATTAATGCTGAATTGTGGGGAGCTTTTTGTGGTTTGAAACTTGCGAAGGAATTTGGTGTAGACAAACTGATTGTGGATGGGGATCCGTTGACTGTTATAAACAAGCTGGAGAGGCCTATAGATGATGTACAAAGAAATAATAGGCTTATGTTGGAACTGAATAAGAAACAATGTAATCATCTTTCTATATTAGATATAATAAAGGAATAGATGTGTTGATTCGTTGGCCAATCATAGTCTGAGATTTTCTCTTGAGTTGATGAGGGTTGTTAGACCTCTAATGATTTACAGGAGATTTTGTATAGTGATTCTCTGGGGTTTTTCTTCCCTAGAGAAGTTTTGCTGAATAAATAATATTGGGCTGTTGCCCATTTTACCCAAAAAAGAAAAAAAAAACAATAAAATTTTAAATCACACAACACACATTAATGGAAGACATTTTAATTAGATTAATGACAATCAACTTTCGGTTCCTAAATTAATTATGGCAACACTGTTTTTATAAAAAAAAAATCCCAATAGGATAATGGGTACCTCTCTCTGTATCTGTATGTGTGTGTGTATCAAATAATTGAATTATTACTACAATTAGACACCTCTTCCATTACATTTGCATAGAGTCAGGTATGAATCACTTTTTTTCTCATTAATACTTGAGTTTGTTATATTGATTGATATTTTATATAATAATGAATATTGCTAATGAAAAAAAAAAATAAACTAATTGTGATTGAAATTTCATGGACAATCTAAAAAATAGCTATAATATTAGCCATATGGGTAAACCACACTTCTATACGACTTCCGAGTGGCGTTGTATAGATTTTACATTATATATATATATATATATATATATATATATGAAATTAGTTAATATTTAACGTGTATTGTATGGAATATAAATATAAGTTATACTGTTCATGCTTTATAAATAAATGTGGTAGCCATAATCAGGAATACCGAGTTTCATATTATAAAATGGAAAATACTAGTTATGATCTCGAGATATAAAACTGACGGCCAAAATATTTAACATCAAATTTCGCCAAAATATTATATAATCCATCACCATCATTGTTTAGATTTGCAATAACCAAGATATGTGTAGGAAATATTAATAATGAATAATTTTCAAGGACTTAATTTGCGTCTAAAAATAAATAAAATAAAGGGGCAAATTTTTCAAGGGCCCGACTGTATATATACTCCCCAAAAGGAAACATATACAAGCAACATGTTCCCCCCACAAATGGTCATTACCGGGAGCTACCATGAGCTGACATTGACAATTGATGAAACAGATGATGATGCACTAACTGATCTGTCTTTTCTTCATTTAGCCTAAAACCACATTCATTTAGCCTCACACTAATAATGCTTAGACATTAAAAATCTTCCTTACTTTCTTGGTCTTCCTACGACAAACAGGGCAAGTCCCATCTGCTTCTGCTATCCTGTAAACATAGATTCGTCATTTCATTTACGACCCACAACATTCTCCACCAGCTAACTATTATGGTACTTCAATTTCCGATTTAGTTGAAATCCTACATGTATGTACACACACGCTCACACCTAGATGTATTGGGGTATACCAGAGAGTAATTTTGTTTTCTTTTGAGATAGCCCCAAATGACTTGTATTTAAAACTAGTTTTAAGTAAGAATGAGAGGAGAAAATCATCGTCATGCTTAGATCACGAATTGAAAGTTGCGATCGATGTAAAAGTCATCTTGAATCTGTACTAGAATGCTTATTTTTAATCTTTGTAGTAATATCAAGTATTGATTTGAGACCAGATGATTACCTCTTCATCTCATCTGTCACTTAAAATCACTACTCACACTTGAGTGCTGTATAGAAATCAATATATCAAGTGCTATCTGGAACATACATTGAATATGCATGAATTTAAGATAAGCTACTCAACAGGTTTGTTAATGCGTAGATTATCGGTGTGTTTGTTTTCATGTTAAAAACTCTTTCATGTAGCTTTTGCAAAACATGCTTGTACGTGCCTCTTCAAACATGAAAACAATACACTATTTTCAAGAGAAAAAGATAATGAAAATTTCTATGCATGTTAAACCCATGTTTCTTAGGAAAAGGAAACCCCATCTACGAGAAATCATACTTATCCTTGGCTCTGGGCCTCTGGTGGTAGTTGGGTGGTGGGGATTTAAATAAAGTCAGGATAAGGACCATCCCAATAAATCAGGGGGGAAAAAACCTTCACTGGTCCCCTCTTCTATCTTTTACTACTTTTAGCAAACTAACTTTGACATCACAATATGAAATCTCGAAAGCGTAGTAATTTCATCTCTTTTCCCTTTGTTCACCTTGACCTTAGGTGCGCTTCCAAGAAAAATATGAACATAATATGATGTAACTCAAATGAGGAAGTGGAAATTAATTACCTGGTTCCACATTCAAAACAAGCAACACAGTGTCCACATGGAAGAAAGAAGCAATCCCTTGGAGCATCAAAGCAAATGGCACAAAGACGCCGGGTATTATTACTGGTTTCACCTTCAACTAAAGACTTTCCGTCAATGGAACCAGCCGTGAGAAAGTCAAGATCCTCCTCATCACGTGACATGGAATCATAAGATGAACCCCAACTTGAAAGATCATCATCTTTGTGAGAAAGCAAAGGGGCTCTCTGAGTTGCTGTTTCCCCGAGATGAACTCCTGCTCTGTCTGTGAGGGCTTGCTGGAACTTCTCTATTAGAGTGAAGCTCAAATACATCAGCAAAGTCATTCCGCCTGTGGTGGAAAAGGTAGAATAGTAACACATAAAATCAGTTATGTGTTCAAGCAGTGAATAGGAGACTGAATATTTGAATGAAATGCATACTTATGCCAAGAATATATGAGATCCATCTTGGTCCAAAGGACAATTTGACGTGCCACTCATCCCTTGAAGTATTCTAAACCAAAGAAAAGAAAACATGAGACAGTCTGATGCAGAATGAGACGATAGGGTTGTAAGTTTTTTATCATGTTTATGTTAAGTTGTAATTCTTTGGGGTAATTTAGGGTTTATCACAAGCAATTAGGGATATCAATAAGGCACTTCAGCCTAGGGATATCTTCTCCCACGGTAGCAGGATTAGATTTCCAGAATTTTTATTTGACTTTCATAAAGATTTCTTGCTTGAATTATCTGTTTACCTATAATCAATCTGAAGAAATCATCCCCTTCTCATGATATATTAACGAAATTGAAATTTATAGTCAACTGACTAGATAACTTGAACAAGTCAGCCCTTTGCAATATTCTGAAGAAATAAACTTTCAAGACACGAGTACAGCCTTCCCAAACATACTCAATGTATGAGAATAACTGTGAATTTATTCCATTTGCATTGAGTATATATGAATAGTAATCATACCTGCTGTGAATCAGAAGTTAAAATAGCTGCATTCCCATCAGGAAAGAAGATATTAACATGACATGGGTTATTCATCAAAGCACATTTATAGTAAGCATTCGTTGTATTATACAAGGAGGCTCTTACTTTGATGCTCAATTTGACCTATACAATGAGAAGAATGATTCAAGTAAATAGTGATAACCAGCAATGAGGACAAAAGCAACAATACAAGCGAAGTGGGTTAAAATCACAATCAATGGAACTTTATCCAACTATTTTAAGGAGAAAAACTCCAGGATATCCAGGGTGAGTCATATCGTTTATACTTTCTTGAATTAAAAAAGGTCTACAAACAAAATGAAATTCACCTACTATTAATAAAAATAGTACCAACTTTATATATATAATTAGGTCTCACATTCTATTAACTGGTATTCCATTATTGTATAAATGTTGTGTGAGGTCTGCATTCTATCAATCATTGTAGCACTATTACATAAATGGAATGTTGCGTGAGATATTTTACATGATTTGGCTCTATTTTACTAGCCAGTGTATACATGACATATAAACTGAGCGGTGTGTAAGAATTCCTAACGTAAAAGGATATTATAAATTTATACCATGATTTGAAATGTCCTAAAGGGCAAAAAAATAGCACTTTAACACTCATTATCAATGAAGCTAATCCTTGCAATTCATTCCTCAGTTTCTATCAAGCCAAGTCAACACGAAGAGAAAATCTATCAGAGGTTTGCAGAAATACCTCAGCTTCCTCATTCAAATTTCTCGCTATCACGTAATAGCTTGATGAAAGAAATATGTCTTGTGTAATCATGCCAGTTCCTGTAGTAAAACAGTAATTGACATCAGTATAGGACATGTGTAGATAAAGATGCAATTTCCTGTCACCGTTGTACCATGGACTACATTCCACGAGAGAGTGCTATTGGGATATGTTAGGTCCTCAAGCCACTGGGTAAAGCCATCATCCCCTGCAAGAAAGGGCATCAGAATAGCATGCTCGCTGAATTTGTGCTTTCAGTTAATTTGGTATAAATGAAATAATATAACTGGTGAGTATACAATTGTAGATTAAAGTCAAACAAAAGAGAGTAACGTCTTAAATGCAAAGGTCTCGATGAAAACAGGGTGATCTCATAAATTCAATAGTTCATATATGAATTTGTCTTGAGAAGAAGTGCAGACTGGCTGAACTAGAAAGATTTCTGCAAACAAAGTTCAGAAGGAAAGTTTATCCGCAAATGCTCATTTGGTTTGTTTTCAGACAGTAATGCTCTTTCAGATCCTGATCAACAAGAATTTATGATAGAAGTTTTATTGATGCAAATTGATACTTCTGAAAGGTGCAAACTTTGTAGCAATTCTTTAGCATGTTAAGAAAGCAGTTCTATTATTGATAAGCATTGTCATTATTAAACAAAGGAGAACCACGCAACAATCTCTTATGGAAAGCATACCTTCAATGATTAATAGATAAATTGAGGAGCTCTTAGAGCTCAGGTGATATGAAATATTCACTTGAGATCCTCTGTTCAGGTAATATTTCCATTCCTACAGAAAATAAGTTAAGAGAGTATTAGCTTAATTAACCACAAATATATGAGGATTCAGTAATAAACTTCAGCATTTAAACACTCACTTCACTGTTTTCTAACAACTAGAACCAGAACTTCAGTATCATGTCATGAGAATGAGAGGGTGAGAGAGACAACAGATTACAAAAGAATGAAAACATACTTGCCTTGCTTGTAAAAGATGAAATGGAAGCTTCATAACTTTCTTCCCAGTTGGTAAAAACATCAAGAGATGGAGATCCGTATGTACCATAAAGCATAACTCCCGTCACTGACCCAACCAAGTTTTCTACCTAACACAAACAAATCCAAATTACTTGCTTAGATACTACTAGAAGTAAATAAGGGAAATTTAATTTCAGAAACTATGGTTTGGTCTAAAATCAATCTGCTTCTATATTTAAAATGTGGCATTCAAGCCCACCGCAGCATGAACATCACCCCTCAGCCATCTAGCAGTTTCTTACATTCAGATTTTATCAAAAGTAATCACATGAATATAAAAACTATGGACAGAATAATCCTAAAATATCAGCTTTGTCTCGAAGGTTGCAAAAACTGGTTAGAAACGGGTTTCCAAACATAAGCCTAATGTTATTGCTACTTGCTAGGATAAAGCAAATAAATTTCAATTCTAAAATGATCAATTCTGCTCAAACTATGACCCAATTTCTGTAGAGGGTGGTTAAGTAGCCAGAGGGCAAACCACAGGGGAAGAACTATCCAATTCCCATAGAATAAAGAGCAAGGAAAAGAAATATCCGTAAGTAGTAAGTAGTAACTGACCTTCATAGATTGGACGAATAGAGGGCTGGGCTGGAGAAGAATGGACGAATAGGGACTAAGTAGTAGGGTTGTAGGCCCATAAACTCCCAGAATCATAGTCATCGAAACTGAAACATTAAAACTTAAATTCACCATTAAGCAAACAAGCATACAAAAAATAACTTAAAAGCATAATTGAAACCAACGGAATGCTCAGTACCGAATAACCAAAAGGTCAAGAGTACCACAACACAAGACCAGGCATCATCCCTGGCAAGCGAAGATACATTGACGAAATCCCAATTGAGTGTTCCAAAGTTGGGGAGAACATGCCAGGGTTGTACGTCGGACTCCGGCGACTGAAATGGAGGATGTCCGATTCCGTGTTCATCAAGTGGGATCTGTGAAGTGGTCGAAGACGACGAAGCAATAGCGGAAGGAGGAGGAGGAGGAGGAGGAGTGGCAGAGGCAGAAAGCTGTGGGTCGGGCATTCTGGAAATGTAGAAGGAAAAATGGGGACGAGGAGGAGGAGACGCGTAGAGCGGTGGCGGGAAAGAAGGTCCATAGGGAAGGAAGTGAGAACAGAGTTGAGCGGCGGGTCGTCGTGTTGGTGAGAATGGTAGTTGGGAAGACGGAGTGGCAGTTTTTTGTACGGACGGTGGTCTGGCACCATGGCTAAACCTAAAGATACTCCCTAGTGTCCAATTTTAACCCGCGCTCTCACTCGCTCTCGTTAAAATATATATTATTTTTTTTATTTTCAGTTTGAATTTATGATGAATAAAAAAAGATCATAAATTCACGTTTATGTTAATAAATATAAAGGTAAAATAAAAAAAATCTCCCAAGCATTAACTTACTTATATTTTAAATTAAAATTAATTAAAAAATACTTATATAATTTCTTAAACTAAAGAGAGTGTGTATGTGTGTATTTTAAGGTAAGTATTTAAAAAAGAAGGCTTTTGTAATGTAATTTTTTAATGTGCAATCAGTGAGTTTTTTAAAAAACAAATACCTTTATAAATAAATTAATCAAGTTTTCACTTTTAAGTAAATTAGGGCAAATATAAAAAAAATTATATTATTTTTAAGACAATTAACTGATAATTAATTTATTGGAATGTAATTCAATTAAAAAATCTTATATTTTATATGGATAAGTTATAAGGTAGCAAAGTTTAGTTGGAAAAAAAATAAAAGTTAAAAAGCCAATCAGGATGAATTTCATAGCGAAAATCGCACTAAATGCCAATGGAATCAATATATCTGCATTAAACGCCTAATAGAATCCAACATAACTTTGTAAGCCCAAATGTCTCTATTTTAATTAAGTTTTTTGATTAAAAAAAAGAAATTATTCAGGCAAATTTTACAACAAATCATCTATTTATAACATTTAAAGTCAACTTACTGACAACAAAATATCTGTTTATTTTGCATAATTCATGTAATTTATACTTATTGAAAGAAAGAAAATTCATAAGTTACCAAATGATATTTATAATAAAAACTTCACAAATAATATTCAAGATATATTTAGTTATCACAAGACATTCATTTATTTCACATGGTCTATATAATTTATACTTGTTAGAGGAGAAAAATTTTATAAGTTATTCAGATGATATTTATAACATAAACTTTGTAAATAACATTTAAAGTTCATTTATTAATAATAAAATATTTATTCTTCACATAATACACGTCGCAACTTGTTGAATGAGAGGAAACTTAGTAACTTGCGATTACCTAGATGAAATTTACAATAGAAACTTCCTAAACAATACTCAAAATTCATTTATTTATAATAAAATGTTTATTTGTTTCACAAAGTCCATATGGATTATACTTGTTGAAGGAAATAAAATTTACAAATCATCTAAATAAAATTTACAATAAAATATTTGTAAATCACAATCAGAGTCCATTTATTTTTCAAAGGAAAATTCCATCTTTTGAATAAAAAAAAAGAATTATATCTAAATCTTTTGAACCTTTAATACAAATACATTTTCAGGAGGCTTCTAGTGCGATTCTTCTTATTTCACACATGCCTTTAATATGACGTCTTAAAAATTTGGGTCTTAAAATGTTATGTTACTTTTTGTTTTTGGGGAGCAGAGAGGGAGGGCTAAAGCCCAAAATTAAGATCAAATTACATCAAAGGGGATTGGTATCTCATAGCTTCATGCTGCATTAGGGCCCTCAAGTGTCGAGGTGCCATGTCAAAGAAGGCAAAACCAAATAAAGCAATAAACCAACTTTTGCTAAGTTATCTGCAACATTATTTGCCTCTCTTGGAATGTGTTGAATCACAACTTCTCACTGAAAAGAGAGTAGGCGCTTGATTCCTACTATAGTTAGATCATGACAATCAAAGTCCTTAGAAGTGGTAGTAAGTGAGTCGACTATCAATTTAAAATCAGTTTCAAGGATGATGTTTCTAAATTGAGCCCTTTTGAGAATGGCTCATTGTTCAGCCGAGATAGTGAGAAAATCCGACTATCCAAGCACCCGGAAAATCTCCTAAGACTCCTTCAATGGTAGCACATTGCTTCCAAATTGACATAGCTCCATCCACATTAAGTTTGAAAAAATCTGAGCAACCAGAGACACTACCATTGTGTTCTGACTTCCCCGCTTGTGAATTTTTTTTTTTTAATGCATGTAAGAGTCAGTAAAGGATTATGAGGTTTATGAAAGTCAGGATTGAAAATAAAATCATTCCTCCACTGCCAAAGTTTCCAGCAAGCAACACCAAGAGCAAATCCAATCTTCGTTACTGTTATAACTTAGCTTTTCCTTCAAGTTCATGATTCCCCAATCTGATAGAGAGCAAGATTAAATCCGGTCATGAACCGACTGTTTTAACACAGAATACCAGAGCTGCTTTGCATGAGAACAGTCTCAAAGGGGAGAGCGTTGAGACCATAAGCTTCTCCGCAAATTAGTAGGCAATCTATTGTGGAAAACTAGCCACGAGAAAAATCTTATTCTCTCTGTTCCCCTACATTTCGATATTAGCGTGTAAATTGAATGATAATCAGCATCAGAATTTTGTTCAATCATGTAAGCCCATAATGGCCTTTAGGAGGAATACCGGCAACTAACATTTGAATCAGATTTGTTGGGATTAATTCAACAAGTCTTGTCAAATCCCAAGTTCCATCAAGAACCCATTCCGCTACAGTACAACGTTAACAATCTTTGATCTTAGCTTGGGGTAATATCCAACAATCATTGAAGAAATTGACGCTTTTACCATCACGTGTTCTACATCTTGTTCCTTCCTCAATGTATTATTCTTTCAATTGACCGCAACGTGTCGTCTTCTCTTAAATTACATTGTCCTTTGAAATGGGCCGAGGTTCTCAATGTGGTCTTATTTGGGCAGGTCAGTTGCTTTTTGAAACACATGGTGGGCTTTCATAGTTGGCTCAATGACGCTAGAGTCTAGAGTGAACCCTACAATAGACTTTACCTGTGGTAATGAGGTTCGAATATTGGGAAAAGAATACCTTGGAGAAGGGCTAAAAAGAGGGAGGATGATTTCGTAAACTAATTGGTCGCATCCAAAAAAGAGAGAGAGGGATAATTTCATTTTGAAAAATATTTTTAAAATTAAATTTCATAGATAATATTTATTTATATTTAATATATTAATAAACCTGAATATCTAATGTGATATGGACAGAGAAAAGGGGAGAGAGAGAAAGAGAAAGGAAGAAAAAGTATTTATCAAAAATTAAATACACATGAAAACTCTAGTAACTCTATTTATAAACTTCTAAAAAACTAAAAAAATAATGAAATGGTAAATCTAAATATAAATTTCAAATCTAATTTAAAAAGATATTGATAGAATGATAATATTTTATTTTATTGAATATAAATAAATCTAAGATAAAGATAAAATAAAATAATATATGCTAATACTAATGGATGAAATCCTTATTCAATTATCCTTAATAGATAATCTTAATATCTTCAATAAATTCTAATTATCTTAATTACCCCTATCATTAACCAAAATGATTATCCTCAACAAATAATTTTGAACAAAGATTAATATATATATATATATATATATACTCCCTTCGTTTTTTAGAAATTAGATATTCAAAAGTGTAAGGTAATTTTAATCTTTTAAAGTGTAATCATTTTTTTAATGTCCTTATTGATAATAACTTTATATTTATTGTAGAGTATTTAATAGAGGTAAATATAAAAAGATATAATTAATTTGAAAGTAGATAATGACTTTATTAAAAATAAAATTTAATTAAAAATATTTTATATTTTTTAATGCAGGGAGTATATATCAAAAGTATATTGTAACTGGTTAGTAAAGTACATTTTAAATTATGGTTGAGCTTGATGAACATTGACATTAAAATTGAATCTGGAGTTGGTGAGAAAGGAGGAGTGAGAGAATGAGGAAGAAATACAAAAGACGAAAAAGGGTTGTTGGGGGGATAAGGCCTTACGGATTGGGATGGCATATCATGTGGCGTGGCTGATTAATTACTGGTTGACCCTAATTAACGTTAACAAATGAAAATGAAGGGACCAGACCAGAGTCCTGAGGAGGCTTAGGCCTTTGGCATCTTTCACATACGATGGTGACAGCCTTGCTCCCCGAAGCGAGAAACTTGTTTCCACAGTATAGTCAACCCTTGCTTGCCTCAATGTTTGTCTTGGTCCAAGAAGCACTTCGTCTTCATCCACCCTTTACTGCTACGCCATTGCCTTACCATCCTTCGTCTTCAAGCCTTCTATGCCAACTGACATTGTGAAAATTCCACTTGAAGCGAAGCTCTTTGATTTTTTTTTTTTTGTTTTTTTTTTTTTGGGCGTGTACTCTCAGTGACCTTGACTAATCTGGATTGATCGGTTAGAAGATGTGCTAGCCACTGTTTTAAGATTAAAATTGGACCAAGTAGTCAACCGAGTTGTTAATGGCTCAATTTAGATAAAAAAAAAAACAATTTTCATGATTAAACCAAATAAGTTGAGCCAACATTGAGTTAGAATTAGAGTTGAGCTGAGAATTGGAACAATTTTTTTTTTAAAAAAAAATCAAATGGATCTAAACATAATATAAACTAAGGCTAACGGTTTAAAAAACTAGGATTTTTTTAAAAAAGAACATGCCATATTAAAAAGTCAACTTTATTTTTGACACTTTACATGTATATAATATGATTTAGACATTTTTTCTAAAAAATAATGTTGATAGTCATAAGTGTAAATACATATACTTTTAAACTTATTTATGCATGACTTAACAAAGATTTATTTATACTTGACAAGTTATAATATTATAATTTATTATATTTTTGACTTATGATCATATTGTGTTATTAACAACTAGATATGATAAGGGTTTATTTCTTTTATATATATATATATATATATATATATATTTGCATTTAATATTATCTTTATTTAATTTTTATTTAAATATTATGTTACTAATTGAATCATCAATCTAACCAGTTAAACTAATGACCCGTTAACCTTTTCAATTTAATATCTAGTTTAGTTTTTAAAATATTGGTACTAGCTTAATAAGAGATCTTGAGTTCGATAACTGAATATTTAACTGTATTAAATATTAATATTCTTTGAGAGAGTTTGCCACCCTTATAATCTAAATGTATTCTATTTATATGCTGCAGCGCATCCAACTCAACTTAATATCATTAGCATGAAATCTTTTTTTAAACTAGTTTTTTTTTATCAGATTTTCTTGAACTAGTTGAAATTTTGGTTCACAACTTTCATATATAAAGCAAATCTTACTGAGAATGACTTATAACTTATCTTTAACATAAAATGTTCATCTACAACCAATCAAAAGGAGCTCCAAGGGGGCAAAAATCCACAATCCTTAATGGGGAATTTATAGCAAGTCTTTCTTTAGAGTTAAAATTGTGCATGAACATTAAAGAACTAAAGTGCAAGCAGATAGAATTAAGGTACAAGTAGATGGGTTTGGGATTGCAAACTTATCTGCTTGTACTCTCATCCTTTGATTCTCGAGCACAATTTCAATTCGTGGGAAATAATTATTAGCAATTTTCCCATCCTTAGTCCTTATATCCTGTGTTTTCATCAATTCTTGCCACTATTATTATGTCGTTTGGTTTATAGCATAAAACAAATAATTCTATGGATAAAAATAATTATTATATTCTTGTTTTAAAAAATAAAAAATACATTATATTATTGAATAATGGCAATAAAATCATAAGATTTTTTTGCACGTAATTTTTATATATAATTTATTCAAACATATCAGATGTTCTACGCAAACCGAAAAGTGAAAATGACAAGGGGCCTCTCTCCCTCTGATGTTCCTCCGCTAAAAATAAAATATCGTAAAGATGCAGTTTTAGTTGGATGCGTACACTACAAATAGTAATAGTATGGTCTAATGATGGAAACAGATTCCATGATGACGTGAAATTACGCCAATGCACCATCGTTTTGCATTTTAATTTGAATAAAAATTGTATACTTAATATTGTATATTTAATATACTTTTATTTAATAAAATTAAGTACATTTTAATGTGATAACAATATTAATAACAAGAGTTTGTCATGAAATGAATAACCTAAAAAAGACTCATATGTCTTAATTTAATTAGATAAAATCACTTTAAGTATATAAAGTTAAATATATTTTTTTCAATTAATTTTTAATCTTTTTGAGAAAATCTTGCCAATGTTTGTTTGAGATATCAATTGTGAGTTGATTTAACTTTATATATATATATATATATATATATATATGAGTTACACATTTGATAGAGTTGGATTAAAAAAGAGATATATAACTGAGAAAGATTCATAAGTTTAAGACTAAATCATACCTTACTCACCTAAACTTTAAATTATATAAACATAATATTTTTAAACTTTGAAACTTTACAATGAACCACCCTCAACTCTTACATTCATGTCGATAGCTCTATATAAATGATTTTATATATTAATTATCCACACATAATTTAAAATTTATAAGAGTTATCCATATACTAATCAAAGCTTGGAGGCCTAAATGCATACAAAAATAAAATTTAAGGGAATATAATTAATGGCTGGGGTTATTTGTATGAATTTAAAACTTCAAGGAGTTTATTATTAAATTTTAAATCAAGAAAGTTATTTATATATGATTCAAAATTCAGGAAAATTGTGTGTAATTTAACGTAAATTTAATGTTTTAAAATGTTATGTTATGATATAATGTCATGTTCAATTACATCTATTCTTAGAACCACCTACCCGGGCCCAACGTGCCTTGGGTTCCAATTTTTATGCCATACCAAAATGCTAATGTAACAAAATCCTAATCATTTCATATGAATATTTGAATACTTAAAAAAAACTATTATTTTTTGATATAATTTTACAAAATTATAGCTTGTGCTTTCAAAATTGGTTCTTGAGATGTTTAAGTGAAGTTGAAGATCATAAATTATCCGCTGTCCAGTTAAGTGGTAAGAGATTTACACCTCCTCTTAATAAACAACATATTATACTCAATTTAAGTTTCATGAAAGAAGAAAATAAAATTATATATTGAAATAGTTTCACTAAGATGGAGTCTAACTCAAGCTTGAATTGGACTTGGATTAATCAAGAGTGCTTAACTAAATTGACATGTGACAAAGAATAAACTGAGCACGATGAACAGTTATAAATTATTCCCTCCAATCATTATTCCAGAGCACCTTAATATAAGGCATATTATAGGGTTTTAATTATATTTTTTTAATATTATCTCCATTCAAGTTCATTTTTTAAGTGAATATTTAAACTTATTAACTACAAGAAAAAAGTAATATAAATTTAAAAAATTTTATTTAATCAAAGATAAAATTGGAGTTTGTTTAATTTTTAAAATTAATAATTTATCTACTTTTTTTTAATTTTAGTGAAGTAATTAAAAGTGTCTTAAGAGGGACTATTCAATAACCTTGTCCGCAAAATCTGGCGAGAAGGAAGCATCTTTTTCTTGGCACTGACATCTGTAATGGACTTGAAGGCCTACCCACCAAATCAAGCATCAAATTGTCCACTGCAAAATTTCCTCGCTTCAAAATATGGAGAGTACTTATTGCCTTTATTTCTAGTTGTCATGGACTCATGGTTTGTATTCTTATTTTATTTTTAATCTAAATTTTAAAATATAATTAATTATTACTTGTTTTCAATAATATCCCTATCAGATGGAGTGTATTAAATGGGAATGGTTTGGATTTATAGAACAGTGCAACATTAAATAGAGATCAAAATTGGTGAACAAAAAAATAATTCTAACATTGTACGTAGATTTTACTTTATCCTTGCCTCATATATTGTGTGTTTTCTTCCTACCAGGACAAGTAAATAAATGGAGACAGAGGAAGTAATTCTTTTAGTTCTAATATATAAATCACTTTTTAAAAAAAATTAATGATCATTTTTATAAGTCACGTTATATAAAAAGTGGATCATTCATTACTTTCTTTCAATTTTACCATTTCACAATTTTTTATAAGTAGAATAGAATATTATATATGTGAGAGAAAATATTTTTAGAGATTATACATTTAATATGAGCAAACTAAAAAAAAAATCTTCTTTCATGTAACATGAAAAATTTAACTATTTTTATGAGATAATTAAAAGTTACTTATATATAAAATTAGAAGGAGTAAATATATGTAGTAATTCAGGTTTTATTTTATTTTTTCAATTAATAAGTGATAAAATTGGTGAGAACTTCGTTTCAAGATCGCAAAAAGAAGCAGCATGTGGTTAGCGAACATGGGGTGCATATTGGAAGCAAATATGAACGCAAATAGGTTCCATCAAAATGGGATTGAGATCGAGTAAGAGAGAGAGAATGAGAAAAGTTGTTAGGGTGTGATATGAAATGAAAAGTGGTTGGCGGTTCCACAAAGCTTTTTATAAAGTGAATGAGTCCTTTTGTTGTATTACCAACCAATTGAGCATCTCACACGCTCACCCATGCTGCTACTGTGGATTCTCCCCCACGTGAAACGCTTCCTTCCCTTTTTACTCCCTCTCTTTCCCTTCATGTATACCCAAGTCACATGTTCCCTTGCCTTCTCTTTATTATTTGTAATTGATTTTTTATGATATTATATATAATGGGTAAATTGAGCTAAACATTAACAAAGTCCCCTATAGGTGTTGATCCCTGTACAAAAGACTGTTGCTATTAAAGTTAGGACAACGAATCAAGTCATGTGGGTTAGTCTTGTTATGAGAATTGGGATTGGGTTAGAAAAAAATTAACTTAAATGAAAATGAATTTCTTTTAAGTTTGAACTAGATAACTTGTGAACTAAATAGCTTAACCCTACTTATTTAGGGTTGATTCATTTAACTCATTATTTATAAAAAAATGGAAAATAAAAAATGGAGAGAGTTTTGGTGCTACAACCTCAAAAGACAAGCAAACTTGTAATGAATTATGGTGAAATAGACCAATCTTATACATTTATAGTATGAATTTTTTCAATTGTATGTGTGAAATATTATATTAGAACTTTTAATTTATGTATAATTTTTTTAAAAATCTATGCAAAAGAAAACTTAAATGGGTTGATAGATTGACTCATTTAATCCAATAATTCATAAGGGATGGATTTTTTTTTAATTTATATGAAAATGATTAATCCAACTCAACTCATATTTTTTACTAACTCATATGGAACAACTCATATAGTGAAGTTGGCTTTATATTCTTAGCTTTAGATGGCCTTTAAACATGAGATTTTGAGTTTAAGTTTGCATAAATGTAGGAAATATTTTGAGAGAATTATTCCCCTTTAAGCCAGTCAATGCTTGAATATGATCCATTTAGATAATTACATAAAAAAATATAATGTCTAGCGTTAGGTTTAGCATGATTTCACGGTTCAAGTGATGAGGCGAAGAAAATGGGTGAGAAGAGAACATCAATTTGTTGTCGTTAATCGGGATGCTGATTCATCGTGTTTGTAATTTAGTGCCCAAAACTTTGTTCAAACCCTTATTAGATGACAATTACGAACTCCAATTCAATCAATATTCCAAAATTCCTTATCTCTCTGCTCAATAATTCAATCCTCCACGTCATTTCCCCATCATAACAGTTCAAAAAAAGAATTATAACTGCTCCAATGCCACGCCTCCCCCCCCCCCCGCCAAAATCCTACTTTTAGGTACATCCAATATCACATCAATAATAGGTAGGTAAAAAAAAAAATCACATCAATAATACATTTGTCTTTTATCCCCCTCTGATATGCATAATTAAATCAATTAATAACGATATGGTAAATTAATATTTTAATATTAATATAAGCGGCAGTAAAAGGGGGTCAAATTAGGGAAGTGGACCAAATTAATTATGAGGGAAGTAGTTGTTGACGCTGGCACCATGTGTTGCTGTGGGGAACGTGAATGATGCGTTTTATTTATAAGAGAGGCACCCTGTGTACAGATTTTTACGGACATACTCCTCTTTATAAATTATTTTTACTAACATTATTAATATTAATATAAAAAAATATAAATAATAAAAGTATGTAAAATTTTAAATATATTTTTATATGATAAATTTAAAAAAATAATATCATGTTATTTTTCTCTCTTATGAAAAATAATTTTAAAAATATCTCTTAAATATTATTTAAAAAATTACATTATAATTCATAAATGAGATCAAATAATTTTTTTAAAAATGTTTGATAAATGAGATTGGAGGGAGTAGTTTGGAGTCTGGATACATGGCTCACAAAAACTCTGATGAAAAGCTGTGTTGAAAAATTCTGAAAGGTTGATATAGGTATTTTATGTTGGAAACTCTTGGAGGCTAGGAACCTTTGCATTTTAACTGGAGAATCTTTCACTTCTGAAGTTATTCTACGCAGTGTCAGATCTATCGCGCATCACACGCTTAAATCCTTTACACTTTTTCCATATGATGATGTAATTTTCTTAGTTTTTGCCTTCTGTTGTATTTTTCCTTCATCCTAACCTGCACAGTCTTCTCGTACTTTGTATTTACTCATTTGAGTTAATGAAATTCCCATTTACACGAGAGAGAGAGCTACCCGCATCTTCTGTGTTTATCATGACATTTTTATTTGAGAGAATTACATTTAATAACCTGACATAAAATAAAAACTAATAACAAATCTCATTAAAAAAATAAGTATATATTATTATTTTAACAATTTGTGAATTAAATTTATTTTTAAATTTTTTTAAAGCAATTCTCCCTTTTTTGTTTTAAAGGTTAGCATTAGTATTTTTTTTTTTAACAAAAGTTGGAACTTGGACGAGTAGATACCGGCATTGAATGAATTTTATATAATCCACGGGGGTCACTCCTCACTCCAGTAGCTACGGCAATTAAACACTCCAGTAATAATAGTTTGTGCACGATATAAAATATTTTCTAGAAATTGTGGTTCATTTTTCTTTCTCAAAAAATGGTTTATTATTTTTTATTTGTTAAAGGTAAAAATATTTAAAAGTTTTTTCAAAGGAATCATCGATATCTTTATCTCTTAAAAGAAATAATGTTGCTCCGGAAATGTTAAACAGTTAGGCAATGTTATCTTTTTCAGACTTTTTTTTTAATATGAAAAATGATACAGTTGTCAATCTGTCACCCATGTGTCAATTCTGAACCTTGAAATTCCTGCTAAAAAAAAATTTCACTGTACACGTCACCACTTTCCCTCTCCTCAGGAGTCACGTGCCGCGAAGTTCAAATCCCACCCCACTCTTTGTCCGTCTCTTCCTTGTCATTTCCGTCGTACGACGTCGTCCACCCCGTTCCAACACCTTTCAACTAGTAGGTCACCCTTTGCTCGTCTTTGTTTCCCTTCATGAGCAGATAAATTCTACTTGCAACTACACGCCTCCTTCTTTCTGCCTTTTTCTTCGAGAAGCAAGTCTTGCGATCTTCGAGTACTTGTCCTATCTTCCAAGTTCGATCCCAAATTCTCCATTAAACTCTTGATTTCTTTTCTTTTGGTGCAAAAATTTCCCACCCGGCTGATTCGTTGATTGAAATTAATGGGATATTTGTCAAATCGGATGGTCAACTTCTCCCCATTCAAGAACAAATTTCTTTAAATCTAGGTCTCGATTCTTCAATTATAAGGTGCCTACCAATTCAGAGCTGAAGTTATTTGGTAGTGAATGGGAAGGAAAAACGAGTGTTGCAAAGTCACAGGTATGGCAGCCGTGTAAGAAGAAAAGATTTAGATAGTTCACGTGATAAACTCTTGACTGTAGAGAGAGAGAGTTTGGGAGCGAAGAGAACCTGCACGAGAGCGCACCACCTAAACTCACAAGAATACACCACAATCGAAGGAATAACGAGGGTTGAAGCTTACAGCAGAGATAACAACGCGAGAGTAGAAGAGATGACCGTGAATAGGGAAGAAGATGATGTGTCATTTAAAATTGGTCATCTGACATGGGGCAAACGTCGGACCCGCCTTCTTTTCATTTTTCCCTCTATTTTTTCTTCACTCTCCATCTCTTGAATCTATTTTTTTAAATAAAATACTAAATTTCAACCATTTATAAATAAACTCAATGATTAAAATAGAAAGCGAAGAGGAAATGAAAAGAAAAAGAAAGAAAGAGAAGTCAAACCTGCAATGTTTGTAAGCTTTTTTTAATAATTAAAGTTAAAAATTTAGACAGGCTAGGCTAATTTAAATTTAACTTAAATAGGCTCATTTTTTTAAAAAATTCAAATAGTTAAACTTGAATCAAATTCCTTTAAGACTCGCGCGGCTCGTATATTCAAAATTTTTATTTTTTAAATTATTTTAATTAAAATTTTTACTTTAAAATTAATTATTTTATTTTATAAAAATATAAAATGTATTTTTTGATACTTAAATGATGTATAGGACTCAAAATATAGTATTTTAGTAAAAAATGACTTAAAACTTAATTAATTAATATTTATTATATTTAATATATTTTTTTAAAAAAATTATTTGGGTATTCAGGCCAAGCTTGATCAGGTTTGAGCTTGGCTCAAATTTTCTTAGGTCTATCCGAATAAGCCCAAATATAAAAAATTATATTTTTTCTAAGTTCGATGCTAATTTCTTTCATGCGGATTTAAATTAGTTCGTCAAGTTTAACTTGAATTATTCCCTTTACTAATAATGTAAGGTGAGACTACTTTACTTTCCACACTTTCAATGCAACATTAATTTTTTTCAAAGGTACGGATACTCTTTTTTTTTTTTTAAGGATGCTTTTACCTCCTAACCTTTTTTGATTATTAACAAATATTATTCTAAAGATAGTGATGTTTGAGACACTGTAATACATTAAATATGAGCATATCCTTTCATAAAAGTTATAATATTTATTTGTTATATTGTGAGCGTTAACTTCTTCTCAAAACTCAACTTCACTTGATAACTTTATTGGTCATTATTAAATCATTTATATAAGACATTTAATAAAAATGTAATTACCTTTCAAAAAAATAAATAAGAGCATAATTAAAAAGATATAAAAAAAATTTAATTACTAAGATTTTAACTATTTTTTGAAAATTATGAAATACTTTATCCTGTTTAAAAATGTAAGATATTTTAAATTAAATTTCACAACAATAAATTAGTTAATTATTTTTAAACTAACAATATCTTTTCATTAATTTTATATTTATCTTTATCTAAAAAGGTGTTTTACGTAAAAATAAATATAAAATAATTTATTTATTAATAATATTTTTTAAAAATATATTAATTATATCTTGAAACATTAAAATGTCTTATATTTTTAAATATATATCCCTTTAAAAAATGATTTGGGAGAGAGAAGTTATTAATGCCCTATATTATAAATAGGGGAAAGATAAGATATTTTTGTAAGAGATACAACATCATATTTAAAAATATAAAATTTTATATGTTTTATAGGAGTAGTTTATGATGTTTTTCCAAAGAAAATTCTTACTGAATATTTAAAATTAATAAATTTTTTGTATTTATTTATAATTGAGTTACTCTGTTAAATAATGAATATATATAAAGACAATGTAATACAGAAACTCAAAATTGATTGAAAATGACTTATTATTTTTAAAATTTTAAAGAGAAGCGTGCAACTGCTTCTCCATCTGAAAATATGTTAAAATATTTAAGTGCATGATTAATGTGTTTCGATGAGTAGAAGGCCAACACGTGGGCATAATTTCCTGACCTAATTAACATCTTCATTAAAATAAATTAAGTTCGAGAAACAAAAGAAAATCTGAAAAACATGATTTTTTTTCTGATTACTTTCTAAAAATAAGTTTTAATTTAAAATATAAGATGTCTTAAAATAATTAAAAAACTTTTTTAAATTTATTTTTTATTAATGTAAAAGTATTTAATATAATCATACCGTTATTTAAAATTAAAAATAAAAATAAAAGTACATATTATATTATATAAAAATTAATTTTTTTAAAATATGTAAAAAATTTTAAAATATTTTACAATAAAACAGGGAGTATTTATTATGCTTGCATAATAACAAACAATTATATTTTTATGCTTAAGGATAAAGAAAAAGTCATATCCTCTGAAATTTCTGTCCTTTCTGGCTAGTTTTTCTTTCTTTCTTTCCATGTTTCAAGTTTCAACTTTCATCCTTCGTTTTCCACATCAGACTCAGAAATACCAAACCAACCGTGCGACTGTTGTTTTTTATTTTGTTGCCGTTGCAAATAAAATAAAATATGGTAATTGGAAAACGATAATAATAGATAATCCGGACAGGTTTTTCTTCATTTCAGATATAGAAAGCCGAATAAAATACTTCTCACCAAGAACACATTCCATTCAAAAAAAAAAAGGAAAATCTTTTGAAAACGATGATTTCAAATCTATTCTATTCCACAAAAATTACGTTGATGCAAAAATTATTAATTAATTAATCATGGCAAGAGGAGTAAAATCCAGCCATTAAAATAAATAAATTCCTTCTTAGGAACCGTCGTAACGTTGGGCTAATTTTTCTTTCATGCCAATCGACTAAATTAAAAAAAAAAAAAACTCAACGAAAAGTCGGCGACGTATTATCTGGTTGATTTTATCAGACTTTAGTACAGTTGGCCAAACTTTTTTTTAATTTATTTAGAAAACAATTGGACTCTATTATTACAGAGCAAAACAAAAGATTATTTCGGGATCTGAAAAATGAAAATTGTTACTGATTTGATGCACGCGCGAAATGTTTGGTTTGGTGATGATTTTGCTCCTCTTGACAAAATTTCAGAAACACTAGAAAGAACATGATCGAAGTGCGTGATCATCGTCGTCCCCATCACTTTTGCAACAATCTAGCCGTTTCTGCTTTCTAACGTTAAAAATCATTTCCTCAGGTCCATTGGCTCTAGCGTCCCAAAGGAGCACTACAGATTCTACATAATTATCAGAATCGAATTGCTGAAGTAAAGCTAGCGTTAGCTGTAAAACATGGTAATTGAATTTTCTTTTCTTTTGATTTAACTTTATCCATACCACGTGTAGCTCTTGATGGTTTCATTTTTGCCCGCCCACTTTTTTTTTTTTTTTTCCTTTTTTTCAAAGGACTGTGCCAACCTCCATACAGCATAAAGGCAGAGAAGAAGAATAGGGGAGAGAGAGAGAGACAAAGCATAGTGAACCCAGAGATCTGACCAAAACCAGAACCAACATGAGGAAATGGAAAGGTGAGAAAAGGAAGGAGGAAAAGAAATAAAGAAGCAGCTGAGGTTGTTTATCGCCTCTGGTGGTGATCGGAACCGATTATTATTATTATTATTATTATTTTTTTGGTGAGTTATTTGATAGCTGAATTATGTGCTTCACAATTTGTTGCGAGAATCTTTCTGCTTTGGTTTTCTTTTGTGCCGGAGTGCATTAACGGTTGATCTCTTGCTCTTCTTGGAACCTTTTCTGTATCTTCTCCTCCTCTCTTGTCACTGAATTTTGTTCTGATCTTTAGTAATTATTATAAGGAGCGTTACTTGAAATGAGTTTGATAATTGATCAGTGGTCGAATCATATGGTCACTGTCTCAAGGTTACAGTAGTTCTTATTAAAACTTGAGGAAAGCGGTTGATTTGTTGACATCTAGTGAATATGGATTTTGTTCTCATAATTGTCCGAGTTCTGATTCTTTTTTGGGTCGTTGATCCCTTTTCTGTAACAGAGATCGGGACTGCCTCCTACAAACTTCCCGAACTTGTTTTAATTAGTGATTTTGTCTTTGATCGGGTAGTTTGTATTGACCTGGCGATAGCAGATATTTTATTCTTTAACTCCTGTGAAAGCTATCAGAGATCAGAGATAAGTTCTAGATAACATCCTGGAACTTGGATTTTACTGATAAAGTGATCAGTGGTGCTTTTCATTATTTGTATTTGATATTTCAATTTCAGGAAAAAAAGCCTTTAATTTTTTTGGTGCATTTCAATTGATCTGACACTGAGATTTTGCATTGCTTTTATTTTGTCTATTCCATGACTATGTACAAGCAGCAACAGAGACTCGGTTTCCCATCGTTGGTGTGGATTTCGGTGGTCTAACGCACACTTGCCACTTCTAGCTTGTATCATCCAAATTTTGCGGATTAAGTCCCTATAACATCAGAAGAGAAAGCGTTGGTGTTATTAGCTAGAGCTATGGCAGCCAAGCCCCAAGCAGATTTTAAAAGAAAGTATTCGTGGTGGTGGGACAGCCACATAAGTCCAAAGAACTCAAAATGGCTTCAAGAAAATCTGACCGGTACTGCTCCAATTTTTTCTGGTTTTGCTAGTGAAGTTGCTGTAGCTAGCTTTAGAGATTGATGTGAACCATGTATGTTTTCACTTATTGATGGGAGGAAGAAATGCCTTTGACATAGAACTTCTAGCAAGTAACTCTAATTGAGTGATTTTCTTTCTGTCTAGCTTTCATTTACTTAGCCATTATGAACTCTTACTGAGATGGCAATGAATCCGCACAAATTATGACTTAAATGCATTTGGAGTTTAAAGCTGCTAACTAGATAAATGTGCACGAATCTTGTTTGAGCACAGTCCTTTTAGTGAATAGTGACGTCTGTTATAATAGTATATGTTGACTCAAACAATACAGATTTCACTTCCTGGTGCACTGACCCAAGATGATGCACTTTATGAGACTATGAATGAAAATGTCATCACCAAATATGTTATATGTTACTGAATTTTAATTTTTTTATCCTACTCTATTGAAAAATCTTCTTGTCCTACAACAGTAAATTTTGAAGGAAGCATAACAAGATGGTTTTGTTTTTAATTTTATAAAATGTCAGCCTTCTCTTTTATGACATGTGCACAATGGTGGTCTCTGTGGTGCGAAACCATATCTAGCCCTAGTACTTCTTGTATCACATTTTTTATTTCATTTATAGCGGGTATTTGCCTTATTCCTCAGGGTATATGCGACAATATTTCCTTCTGGGAATTGTGCTGTTGGCACTTAAGCACTTGTGGAGAAATGTTTTAGATAGCATTAGACTGGCATATGCTTTTTTCAAAACCTGATTGGAGTCGTACTCTTAACTGTATTAGATATTGATTAGTTTACAGATTGAGCATATTGTAAACTTAATGTAAATGTAAACATTATTTTATATAGATTCCATATTTTCTCTAATAAAAAGCTTGATTGCCTAAACATGCTTAGCAATGCCTTCCTCTCTTGAACAGATATGGATTCCAAGGTGAAGCAGATGATTAAGCTTATTGAAGAAGATGCAGATTCCTTTGCCAGGAGGGCAGAAATGTACTATAAAAAGCGCCCGGAGCTTATGAAATTGGTTGAAGAGTTTTATAGGGCATACCGTGCTTTGGCTGAAAGATATGATCATGCAACTGGGGTCATCCGCCAAGCTCAACGGACTATGGCTGAAGCATTTCCCAACCAAGTCCCTATGTTACCGGCAGATGATTTACCAAGTGTTCCTTTTATGGAGGCTGAGCCACGAACTCCTGAGATGTCTCACTCTTCTCGTGCTTTTATGGACCCTGATGAAGTGCAAAAGGATGCTTGTGGAAACCCTTCATCTAATTTCTATGCTATTAAAAGAAATGGAGCTTTTACTGAAGAACCTGATTCTGCTAAAAACAGAAGGGGCTTGAAACAGCTCAATGATCTCTTCATGCCTGGAGAGGGACGCGCTAGAAAAGAGCTTAATTTTCATGATGTGGATAATGATAATAATAAAAAAAATGATGGGAACCATGACATCAGAGCTCAAGTTTTGTCTGAGTCTGAACAGGTGACGAGGGCCGAGGCAGAAATTTTGGCATTAAAAAGAGCTCTTGCTAACTTGGAAGATGAAAAGGAAGCTGGCTTGCTTCAATATCAGCAGAGTTTGGAGAGATTGTCTAATCTAGAGTCAGAAGTATCTCATGCAAAAGACAGTTCCCGGGAACTCAATGAACGAGCAGGCAAGGCTGAAGCAGAAGTTCAAACTTTGAAAGAAATTCTTAGTAGATTGCAGGCTGAAAGGGAAACTAGCCTTCTTTGGTACCAGCAGTGCTTGGATAAAGTATCCAACCTGGAGAAAAATATTTCCTCTACTGAAAAGAACGTCGGAGAACTTAATGAAAGAGTCATTAGAGCTGAAACGGAGGTTGAATCCCTTAAAAAAGACCTTACTGCAGTAGAAGCTGAAAAGGAAGCAGCCCTTGATCAGTACAAACAGTGCTTGGAGACAGTATCGAAGTTGGAGGACAGATTAGTACTAGCTGAGGAGAATGCTAGAAAGATTAATGAGCAAGCTAATAAAGCTGGAAATGAAATTGAGGCCTTGAAGTTTGAAATTCTAAACTAACTGAGGAGAAGGAAGATGCAGCTCTTCGTTATCGGCAATGCTCGGAAATAATTTCCAGTTTGGAGCATAAACTTTCTTGTTCTGAAGAGGAGGTGCGTAAGCTAAATTTCAAGATAGATGACAGTGCTGAAAAGTTGCTGAGTTCCGAGCAGAAGTGTCTACTCTTGGAAACATCAAATGAAAATATGCAGTCTGAACTGCAGTCTTTGGTGCAGAAGTTGGGCTGTCAAAATGAAGAACTTAGTCAGAAGCAAGAGGATTTTTGTAGGCTTTGGAATTGCATACAAGAGGAGAGGTTACGGTTTGTAGAGGCTGAAACGGCTTTCCAAACTCTTCAGAATTTGCACTCTCAATCTCAAGAAGAACTGAGATCTATTGCTGCTGAGCTTCACCATAACGCTGAAGTTCTGGAGAATGTAGAATTTCATAAGCAGGCTTTAGAAGAGGAAGTACAAAAGGTCAAGCAGGAAAACAAAATTCTAAATGAGTTCAAAATTTCTTCATCTTTGTCTACTAAAAATTTGCAGGATGAAATATTTAATCTGAGGAAGACAATAGAGAAACCCGAACAAGATGTTGAACTGCGAGTAGATGAGAGAAATGCTCTCCAGCAAGAAATTTACTGTCTTAAAGAGGAGCTCAGTGATGTGAATGAAAGGCATGATGCCATGATCGAGGAGGTTAGTTCAACTGGCTTAGATCCACGATGCTTTGGGTTTACTGTGAAGAAATTACAGGATGAGAATTCAAAGTTGAAAGAGACATGTGAGGCTGACAGAGGTGAAAAAGCAGTTCTTCTGGAAAAATTGCAGATAATGGAGAAACTTTTGGAGAAAAATACTGTTTTGGAGAATTCGCTCTCAGACCTGAATGTTGAATTAGAAAGTGTCAGAGGAAAGGTACAGTTCTTAGAAGAAACGTGCCAATCTCTACTCGAGGAGAAATCCACTCTCACTGTTGAGAAGGCTAGCTTGTTTTCTCAGTTGCAAACTATGACTGAGAAGCTAGAGAATGTTTCCGATAAGAACAACCTTCTGGAAAATTCATTATTTGATGCCAATGCTGAACTTGAAGGATTAAAGGTGAAGTGGAAAAGCTTAGAAGACTCACACCAATTACTTGGCTTTGAGAAGTCCAATCTGATCTCTGAGAAAGAAACCTTAGCGCAACAGTTGAACGTTGCTCATCGAATGCTGAAAAGTATCGAGAATCAACATAGTGAGCTGGAACTAAGGCATTTGGAACTGAAAGGTGAGAAGGAATCTGCACTTCAAAAGGTGGAGGAGCTTCTGGTTTCATTTTATGCAGAGAGGGAAGAACACTGCAGAATTGTGCAATTGAATGAGAGACACTTGGCTGAGAAGGAATTACAACTTCATATTGCACAAGAAGATGCAAATTGTAGGAAAAAGGAATACGAAGAAGAACTGGATAGAGCTGCACATGCTGAAATTGAAATTTTCCTCTTGCAAAAATGCATCCTGGATCTGGAGGAAAAGAACTTCTCCCTTTTAGTTGAGTATCAGAGACTATTGGAGAAATACAAAATTTCTGAGAAATTGGTATCAAATTTGGAGAATGAAAAGGTTCAAAAGCAGGTTCAGATGAATTCTTTGTTTGACAGAATCAAAATACATAGGAGTGGGCTGCTTCAGGTGTCGAACACTCTAGACCTTAACAGGGACCATTCTTTTGATGATATGGCTGAACAAGACCACATTCTTCTGGACCATATACATGGTAAAATTCAGGAGAGACAGAAATGTCTAGATACAATTTTCAACGAAAACCACCACCTGGCCATTGAGAATTCAGTTCTTGTCACATTCCTTGGGCAGTTGAAGGTAAAGGCGGAAAAACTTGTGACAGAAAGAGATTCCCTTGATGAGGAGTTGAGGATCCAGTCTGAGCAGTTATTGGCCTTACAAGCAGAGGTCCGAAGCATACAAGAGAAGAATCAAGAATTGAAACTGACTATAAGCAAGGGAGAACAGAGAATTGAAGAAATGGCTACTAAAACAGGGGTTCTACTTCAGCAGCTGTCGGACTTGGAGCGGGCTCACAAAAACTTACAGGATGAAAGTTGCAATACATGGGAAGAGAAAAATTCCTTGATGAGAAGATTCTTAGATCTGGGTGAAGAGAAAGGCAACTTGGAAGAAGAAATCTGTGCCATGATTCATGATACAATGGCTCAATCTAATATTTCTCTGATCTACCAGAACATTGTCTTTGAAAAGGTCCTGGCACTCAGAGAGCTAAATGAAGATCTTGGTGAACTTTGTTCAGTAAATGACGACCTCAAGAATAGGTTGAAAGCTATGACAGAAAAATTAGAAGATGTACAAATGGAAAATTCATATCTTAAGGAGTCATTTGACAGATCAAGCATTGAACTAAAATCAGTTCAATCTGTCAATGATCAGTTGGGTTGTCAGATTCAGAAAGGAAAGGAATTGCTGTCACAAAAGGAAAGCGAGCTTTTGGTTGCATCAGAAATGTTTAGAGCTTTGCACACCGAGAAAACAGAGTTGCAAGAAATGTTGGAAGATTTAAAATTTAAGTACGATGAAGCCAAGGTGATACTTGATGATCAAACTCGTCAAATTTTGAACTTATCCTCAGACAAGGATCATCAGAATGAAGAGCTCAGATGTCTGCGTGGAGTGAATCAGAAGTTGGAGTCTAAAGTGGGACTCCTTTGTGAAGAACTTGAAGAAACTAGACTAAGAGAAGAGAAGTTAAATTATCAACTCAAGGAGGGAGCAAATGAGATTGAGCTCTGGGAAACTCAAGCTGCCACACTCTATGAGGAAGTGCAGATATCTACTGCCAAGGAAACTTTAGCTGAAGGAAAGTTTCATGAGCTAGCCTATACTTGTGAGAGTCAGAATGAAGAGCTCAGATGTCTGCGTGAAGTGAATCAGAAGTTGGAGTTTAAAATGAGGCATCTTCGTGAAGAAGTTGAAGAAATTGGACTGAGAGAAGAGAAGTTAAATTGTCAACTCAAGGAGGGAACAAATGAGATTGAGCTCTGGGAAACTCAAGCTGCCACACTCTATGAGGAAGTGCAGGTATCTACTGCCAAGGAAACTTTAGTTGAAGGAAAGTTTCGTGAGCTAGCCAATGCTTGTGAGAGTCAGAATGAAGAGCTCAGATGTCTGCGTGAAGTGAATCAGAAGTTGGAGTTTGAAATGAGGCATCTTCGTGAAGAAGTTGAAGAAATTGGACTGAGAGAAGAGAAGTTAAATTGTCAACTCAAGGAGGGAACAAATGAGATTGAGCTCTGGGAAACTCAAGCTGCCACACTCTATGAGGAAGTGCAGGTATCCACTGCCAAGGAAACTTTAGTTGAAGGGAAGTTTCACGAGCTAGCCAATACTTGTGAGAGTCAGAATGAAGAGCTCAGATGTCTGCGTGAGGTGAATCAGAAGTTGCGGTCTGAAATGGGGCATCTTTGTGAAGAAGTTGAAGAAACTAGACTGAGAGAAGAGAAGTTAAATTATCAACTCAAGGAGGGAACAAATGAGATTGAGCTCTGGGAAACTCAAGCTGCCACACTCTATGAGGAAGTGCAGGTATCCACTGCCAAGGAAACTTTAGTTGAAGGAAAGTTTCACGAGCTAGCCAATACTTGTGAGAGTCAGAATGAAGAGCTCAGATGTCTGCGTGAGTTGAATCAGAAGTTGGAATCTGAAGTGGGGTATCTTTGTGAAGAAGTTGAAGAAACTAGACTGAGAGAAGAGAAGTTAAATTATCAACTAAAGGAGGGAACAAATGAGATTGAGCTCTGGGAAACTCAAGCTACCACACTCTATGAGGAAGTGCAGATATCTACTACCAATGAAACATTAATTGAAGGAAAGTTTCGTGAGCTAGCCAGTACTTGTGAGAGTCTTGAACGTGAACATAACAATAAAAGTATTGAAGGTGAACGGATGAAAGAAAGAGTTAGCAAGTTGGAAGATCAAAATGGAAGATTACATGACCAGTTGGCTGCTTATGTCCCAGCTGTCAGTGCTTTGAAGGATTGCATCGCATCTTTAGAGATGCGGACTCTTGTGCATGCAGAACTACACAACTGTGAAAAATCAAAGGTACTAACATATTTTCTGTTTCTTTTCCCATCATATTGCCTCAGAATTCATTGTTCCACTATTTTAATTTCTGTGAATGTCTGTGCGTGTCTGCCTGAACGAGGGAAGGAAAATATTTTTGGAGGTTTAAATGTTGTGTTTTGGATTCCTTGACATGTTGCACTCCTGTGTGCTTGAGACATGGTATGGAACTGTTGGGCTAAATGCCCGTGGTCACCCCAATCCTAATCTGTCTATTCTAATATCTCTAGTTGTTTACCATGACTTGGACTGCTGTCGAATATTGCAAGCCTGTGTGGCAGAATGAAAATGTCAACCGCACATATCTTATGCTTTTTTTTCCCTTCACAATTTGTTCATCCTGAAGGCTGAAATCTAACCTGCGCATGCCTACATTTACTTTGTTCTTATAGGCGGCTTTAATTTTTGAGTTAAACAATAGACTGCCTGTTTGAATGCTTGAGGCCATGTAATAATGTAGGCTGCTGCTGTCTCAGATGTCATTGTAAAAAGTTTGGGCATTGGTGGATTTCCTTGTTATATAGTATGATTGCTTTATTCCCCTTTCTTCAATTACACCACAGTATTATATTGCATGCTCTTCTGGATATCATAATGTGGCTTGTATTCACCATTATGCAGGTTAATAATTTGACGAACCACCAATACACTGAAGGAGATCCACAAACAAGTGAAAACCACATTACCATGGCGCCAGATGCACTTCCAGACATTCAAGAAATGCAGAAAAAGATCAATGCAATCGAAATGGCTGTTAAACATTTGAATGAAATTTTCAAACCGAAGGATGAATTGAGGGAGATTCAGGAGTTACAAACTGGAATTAGATGGAATCGAGAAAACACTCATTCTAGCAACCGTGGCCCTCGAATAAATAAAGCAAAAGAGCATCAGGATGGGACTATTGATAAGCAGAAGATAGGGAAATCAATTCCAGACATTCCTGTGGCAGAGAATGAAGTTTTGACAAAAGACATCATGCTTGATCAAATGTCTGAAAGCTCATCCTATGGGATAAGTAGGAGAGGAACTCCTGAGGTTGATGATCAGATGCTCGAGCTATGGGAAACTTCTAACAGGGATAGTAGTATTGGCCTCGGAGATGGTAAGGTGCAACAAGAGCCAACCACCGGACCAGCCAACTACCATCAGATAGGAGTAACCAAAGAACCCAAAAATAAGCATCGCTCTGTAGAATCATTGGTTGAGAAGGAGTTGAGTGTGGACAAACTAGAGATCTCAAGAAGATTGACACAGCCACGTGAAGAAGACAACAAAGGGAAGATTATAGAAAGACTTGATTCTGATGCACAGAAGTTAGCAAACCTTAAAATTACTGTGCAAGATTTGATCAAGAAGATTGAGACCACTGAAAAGAGCACAAAGGGAAAAGGAAATGAGTATGATAGTGTGAAAGGGCAGCTTGAAGTTGCTGAGGAGTCCATCACTAAGTTGTTTGATGCTAACCGCAAGCTAATGAAGAATGTAGAAGAGGGTAAACTGTCCTTTGTTGAAAATCCTGAACCAGATTCAGATGAGAGTGGAAGCATCAGCAGGACGAGAGTTTCCGAACAGGCACGGAGAGGATCAGAGAAAATTGGACTTTTGCAATTGGAAGTGCAGAGACTACAATTTCTTCTGCTGAAACTTGATGAAGAGAGAGATATCAAAGGAAAAGCAAGAATGATGGCGGATCGAAGTCCAAGAGTCCTTTTGCGAGACTATCTCTATGGATTTGGAGGGACGAGAAGCAACCAGAAAAAGAAAAGGGCACATTTTTGTTCGTGTGTGCACCCACCCACCAAAGGAGATTAGTCAAGTAAGCAATCTATCGGCTGATTATTAGCAAAATCCTTGCTTCTTAGAATATACGAGGCATTAGCTTTCTTGTTTGTAAATTTTCTTTTCAAGAGTTTATCCATGAGACCCAAAAGGTTTTTTCGGTGCCATGGAGAGAAACTACCCTTCATTTTGCTTCCAGCTTCTATTTGTGCATATCGTGCTGCCTCTTTTAATTTTTGCCATTTCTTTAACTGAATAATAATCTCTCCTTCCATGCTGGAATTTGTTGAAGTTATTCATGATAAGCATAAGGCATAGAACACCCGTGGTTGTGAAGAATAATTATTTGCCTATATGATTATGTTGTTTAAATAGTCCTCTTTGTCTATTATATGGAGAGCCTTTTTCCCCTCTTAATAAACAAAGGCTATGGTTTAGAAAGAGAGAAGAGGATTAACAAAGAGGAGTATTACGGTTTGTTACATCCATCAGTGTATAATGGATGCTCTCACCTAACCAAACATAGTCAACCTTCTGTCCTTCTCAATTATGCTTTTTTTTTTTTTTTTTGATTCGTGCGTCTCAGATAGTATAATAGTCAATCTAGAAATCCTGTAGGGTCTAAAATATAAGACATGTAAGTCTGAGATAGTATCTTTGCATTCAATTCACAGGCTCACAGCTATACTATAACACGCAAGCCAGCTTATACCTTAATTTGTGTGAGTGAGTTTGAGCTGTTCATATTTTTTAAAGTATTGTGTTAAAAAATAGCATAAGGCATGTTGGATCTCTCAACGTGTAATCAATAAGGGATTTTTTTTTTCCCTTTCAGAAACATTCTTAATTAGGGATGTAATTAATAAATGTAAAATAGAACGAATATATATTATTAAATTCCTTTTCAACTTTTTTTCTATTAAAAAAGAGTGTATAACTAAAAAAAATAATATTATATATAATTTTGATAAAATTTAGTGAAGTTTGTATGATTCATCATCCATCAAATAATCAAATAAACCTCATAAAAGAGCAAAAAATGGATGCACTAAAAATAGTAAATATTTGACTAAATTACATGACAGTATTCAGTTTCCACTTACCATAATTGCAGCGTAACAGACGACTAATTGAATTAATCAACCAGCATTAAGGATAACCAAATTCTGTTGGGGGGCTTTTCAGCGACCTCATGACAAAGGCACTATAAAAATTAGACCCAAAAAAAGAATAAAGGAAAAACCAAAAGGAACAGCAACGGAAGGAGCAAGGTGATTGGAATCTCTCTGATTTTTCTGCTGAGATCTTCATTTTTACGTTTAAAGATCGCTTCATCTTCAATTAAATCAAGCTTCGATCTTCTTACGTTGGATTGGATTCAATTCAATGTATTGAAAGATCAAATGGAGACAAAGGTTAAAAACATCAAGCTTTTTGTTAAGATTAAGGCTTGGACTTTTGTGGGTGTTTTGAAGAGAGGGTGGTATAACCTCCGTATGAAATTCAAATTTTAATTTCTTATTAGCTCGATCTTAGCAAAACCCCAGACAGATTCACGATCCTTAATTGATTTTGTTCATATCTTTTTCATTTAAGTAATGCTGATAATTTAATCTCTGAATTGTTGTCTTTATTTTATTTCAATTGTAGAATATTACCAAGTGTGCAAATTAGTCAACCTTCTAAAATTCGGAAATTCGTTGTATTTCCTTGTGCAATGTCTCAAAACTTTCTCGTCTATCCTTTTCATTTTAATTGACATATTAATTGAAATATCACTGCTTTATTATTATTATTATTTTGCAGGAAAATTACAGGTTTATTCTTTTATACCTATTATCAATATTTTTTGTCTATATTTCATGCCAGTTGGCCTGGGCTTCACTAGTCCATTTTTCTAGCAGGCTGGCCTTGCCAAAATTCAGCTCACTATGGGCTGGCCCATGGGCAACCAGTGACTTGTATTACCTATTCTACTTATTAAAAAAAAACAAAAATAGAAATAAAAGTTTTGATATTTTTGGTCAATTTAAGTTATATTTAACGATATTTACTTATTATTATCAATAAATATAATCAAAGGGAATAAATATTCTTTCTAGTCTCTGGCCTCAATTAGATTGATTCTTGCCTTTTCTTCTTAGATTTATTCTTTTTTGGTTGTTTTACTTAGTGGATTCTCTTTAAATCAACGTTATCTTGAGCAAGAATATGAATAACTTGGTTCTTCTTATTTTTTTCCTTTATCCTTCCTTTTTTATCTATTGGCAATACCTTGTCTTATATAGTTGTGTTATTCACAGCTTACATAGTAATATACTTTTCAATTTTTATTGTAAGACACTTTTAATTATTTTATACATCTTAAAAAATGTTAGTTTTTTCTCAAGATAATAGAAAAAAATGATAAAAAAAATGTTTGAAACTAAAGACATATCAAATCCAAGGGAAAGAATGGATTGAAAAGCTATTACTAATTGTTAAATTAAGTGAAAAGGAACTCGATTCTTCTTAAGTTTTTAGAGTAAGATTGAGGATTATAATCTTATAAATGAAAAAAAAAAAATCTATTAAAATGTTACCATGAATTAGATTTAACAATAGTTGAATATGATTTTTTAATATTGAGGGAATTCTTATATAGTATCTTATTATATCAAAATTATGTAAATTTGGAGTTCTTATATCAATTTTTTGAAACAAATCTTCAAAAAAAAAAGGAAAATCTGCTGTAAAAAAAAAAAGGAAAAATCTAACTTTAATTTCCAAAATTTCTCTCAAGTCCCAATTCTTGATTACTTTGATTCAAAACAATTTAGTTTTTAGATTTTATTCAATTAAAAAATTATGAAGATTGAATATTTTAAAATTAAAAAATTATGTGGATTCACTTGTTTAATTAGAAAGATAAAGAGACTAATTTACTTTGAATCAAAGTTCAAGACCAAATCAATAATTAAAATAAATTAGATATCAAAAGTTATACTCTTTTTAAAAAATTGAGTTCATAATTATGAATCATTAGATTTTTCTAACAACTAAGAATTTCTCCTAATTAAATTGCTTGAAACTTAGTTAATTAAAGTGAAATTTAATTATGTTTGTAATGTAGTTTTTTAAAACACTCAAGGTGTGTTTGGTTAGTATTTAATAGAAGAAAATTCCTTGCGGGGTTCAAAAATTGAAAGGAAGAGAAGGAGAGTAACTCTCCGCTCCCATCCTCTTCTTCCCTTAGCTTCATCAAACACGTACTTTATGAATTTAGCTTTTTAAAATTGAATTTCTGAATTTGGAAGTAACACAACTATTTTTTTTGACTAATAAATTATATTTTTTAAAAAAAAATTGTGACACATATAAGTTGTTTCCGTTGCTTAAATTGAGGTCTGTAATTATCTATAATTCACGATATGGTCCTTTATTTGTAATTTTACCTAATGTGAATATAATCAATGAATGAAAGGACTCCTTCAAATTCCATAAGGTCATCACTTAGTCACTTTTTTACATCTTCTAGAAAGAAAAAAGAATAAAAGATTCATCCCTAGACCCTAAATACAAATTCGAATATGAATGTAAAGATTATTAATAAGTAACTTATAAATATATTTGTAAATAAGATAATGAGATTTTTAGTCTCTAAAATTAACTTCACTTATCAATTTCACTCTTGAAATTTGATTTTTATCAATCAAAACCTAAGGCTTCATGACCATGCACTTTTATCCTTTATGGTATCATTTTTTTTATACAAATCATAAAAAATAGTTGTATATGGTTATGAAATTTTGAAAACTTTATTGATTAAAAATTAAATTTTAAGTACCAAATTAATAATTAAATCAAACTTGAGGGACCTGAAATTTCATTATCCCTCTATAAAATTTTAGGATAACAAACTTTGTAGTTTTTGAAGTTTGTCTTATTTATAGATTTGGTCTCTTATGTTTTTCTTTTAAATTATCATTTTCGTTTTTTATGTTTTAAAATAAGAATTGACTTTTAAATAATATAACTTGTAAAGTGTATTGATGACTTGGCCTGTACATGTAATAAAAAAGAATAAATTAGCCATCAAATTATTTTACTCCCTCTGTCTCTATAGATAAAATATTTTTTGAAATCTTATTTTGTTCCTAAATGTAAGAGATTATTAGTATTTTTAATGAATGAACCATTATATCCTTATTAAATTGAAAAGAGAAAAAGATACTATTCTCATTAATTTACTTTGAAAAAAGAGATTTATTTTTTATTTACAATAAGTAAAGGCAAAATTAAAATATTACTATACTTTTAATTAGATAATTAACTTTTATTGATTTACGTAATTCGATTAAAAACATTTTTTATATAAAAATGAAAGGAGTAATTTTTATCAATATAGTCTCTTATGTTGTATTTCATTTTTTTTTTGTTTTTAAGTTTTTAAGTCTATGTTATTCTTAACTAAACAATTATATACTTCTTTTTTATTAATCCATAGTTACCATCAATATTCCATTGTCCATGCCAATAGACTTTAACAGTGTCATCTTTTCTTTGAATAATAAGGACCAAGTCAATAACTAAGGAAACTTAAAGAATTAAATTGATAAAAATTAAACTTAAACAACAAAATCAATAATTAAAACAAACTTACAAGACAAAAAAATTATTATCCCTTTATAAAAAATTTTCATGTCTTGAGACTTGATCTGATTCAATATTAACTTACATTGAACTCACAAATGAAACAATAAATAATAGACAAGAGAAAAGACACAATAAGGAGCCAAGGGAGGTTGAGGTGGCAAGGCATCCAATGGATCATTAAATTATGAAATTAAATAAATACTATATATATATATATATAATAGCGACAATTCGATGATGGTGAGGGGACCAAACAGAATTAAAAATTTAAAAAAAAAACTCAATAAGTGATGTCAAAGTCTATATATATAATAAAGCTTTGTTGTGATTCCCAGATTCATTAATTTGCAGATAGAAAGAGAAAGAGATGGTTGGACCAGTGAGGCCTGAGTTTGTGCTGTTTGGTTCCTCCATTGTTGAGCTCTCTTTTAACAATCAAGGTTGGGGTTCCATTCTCGCCCACCTCTATTCTCGTCGGGTACCTTCTTCTTCTTCTTCTTCTTTGCTGACCATTTATTTCTTCTGTGATTAGTTTGGATTTATATATATGTTTTCTGTCGTAAAAATGGAGCAAGCAGATTCCAAATCCTTCGTTTGGCACTGAAATGAAATGTAATCCAGCCATATCAACCACTTTGGTTTGTTTTATTTCTAACTTTACGTTTATTTGGACCTCTCATTCATTCCTTCCTTCCAAACAAAGTCCTTCATCAGTTCTTCTTGGATTATTTTTTTTATTCTGAAAATGTTGGCTAAAATCCAAGAAAAAAAAATGGGAAGAAGAAAAGAGTATATTTTGATCACTAAAAACTCAAATTTTCTTTATTTCCTTGTTTTTTATTTGAATTATTGACCGCTTCCTCCGAATCGGAAGTGTAAAACTATTTTTAGACAAGATACATGGTCATAGTCAGAGATGAAGCATTTTTAGTTCTTCAACGTTTTCCAGTATATATAAAATATAGGGAATGTTATTAATGGACAGAAAATTGAATTAAAGATTAAAAGATTTGAAAATCTGAAAGAATGACCAAAGATCTTTTAGTGAATTGGTATAACAATTTGCTATTCTTGTCCTATAATTTGTAATTCTCAAAATGAGATTCGTGAATTTGTAAAGAAAAAACTTATGGAAATGGTTTTGCTTCACAAATTAACAAATGTTATTTGCAAATTTGTCTTTTGAGGGTTTCAAATAAGAGCATGAAAATAACAAATAGTTGGAAGGGATGCAAATTCTTTGCTTTGATGACTGCAAGTAATAGATTAATAAACTTTTAGACTAATTCACTGAAAAACTCTCTGTTCTTATATTAAATTTTCAAATCTTTAAATCGTTATTTAAGTTTAATTCAATCTTTTGGTGTTTTTTGACGTGATTTCTTGTACTATAACCTACAACTATATTTAAATTTATAAATAATTTAAGATCAATGCACAATGTAAAATCATAGCAAGTTGACTCGGTTTGTCAACCAAAAAAATAAATCATAGTAAGCTATATCTTTTACAAGTTATTAATATTGGCCTAAGCTCCAAAAACTACATAAGAAAATGAGATTTTTTTTTATAACAAAAGTACAGTTGTATTATTTAAATGTTTTAAAACAGATGGGAGAATAATTTACTTTCATTATACACGCATACATATACATGAAAGAGACTTTTTTTTTAAAAAAAATATAGAAATACTATTTCATATGTTTACATGAATTTGTTAAATCAAGTGAAGAGAAGGAAAAATAATAAATACAGTGGAGAATCCACTCGTTAATTTCATTGGATTCTTTTTATTTTGAGTTTCATTGGATTCATTTGAGTATTATTTTAGCAATTGATTAGATTCAGATATAATTGCAATAACGCATAATATTTTATTGTTTGAAATGAAATAATACAAATTCAGGTAAATAAAAATTGAAATATTGGGGTGACAAATGTAGGCAGACATAGTATTGCGTGGATATTCAGGATGGAATTCAAGGCGTGCTTTGGAGGTTCTGTCTCAAGTCTTCCCAAAGGTAAATTAAATTAATAATCCCCATTTTTTGTATCCACGTGATTTATTTTAATGAGTCTTTTTGCATAAATGATATATTCACAAATCTAAAAAGTTATATTTTGTAAAATAAAGTCATAATTCATATCTACTATTGAATCATCTATTTGATTATCAAATCCCTTCCTTGTCAATAAAATCCATTTGATTATTACATCATTCTCACATTAAAGGAAAGATTATTCTCCAGGACCAAATTCAAGTATAGTTTTCCTTGTAAATTTATGCTATGTTTTAATAGTAAACACTCGTAGTTCAATTGATAAATTTGCGTTATGAGAATGACATACTCCTTTTGTTCAATATTATAAAATATTTTTTAAAATATCATGTTAAAAATATAAAATATTTTTTGTTTTTCAAAATGCAATTAATAAAATTTTTAAAAAAATATTATTAATTAAGGAATGTAATTAATAAGGTTTTTTCATTGATACACCTTATTAAATAAAGATAAACATAAAAAATATATTATTTTAAAATAATTAAATAATTCAATAGAGTGTATAATTGGATTAAAAGTATTTTATAATATTAAATGGATAGAGTATTCAAGATCTTTAACAATAGATGACTTGAAAATTATCAGAATTGAGTCTTGTAACTTCTTTTGCGTTTGTGTGTGTGTGTGTACTGTGTGTACCAAATTCAGGAAGGAGGAGTGCAACCAGCAATGATAATTGTGTATTTCGGGGGGAATGATTCAATGCTGCCGCACCCATCGGGTCTGGGTCCTCACGTGCCTCTTGACGAATACATTCACAACATGAGGACCATTGCTCTCCATCTTCAGGTTTTCTTCACCATTTTATTCCTATTTCCTCAATCACTGCCACACGAAACTAGACGTAGTTGTTGACACACATATTAATCATAAACAGTAAGTAACACTGCTCATCTAAAAAATTAACTGTTGTATAAATATAAAATGATAGTTACGTTCTAAAAAAATTAATTAATCACAACTAGGTGACAAATTTTTTGAAAAAATAACTTAGAAATATTGATTCAAACAATTACAAATCTTTGAATTTCATTTATAGATAAATTATTTAAAGTTCAAATATAACTCTCAAATTGTCATTAATTCAATATTTTAAAACTTGACTGTAATTCACCCCAAATGTAAAGTTCACTTTGTACCAACAAGCATGTAGCTCATTTGGTTAGGATCTATAGTAATTTGTCTAAAGATTCTAAATTTAAGTTCTAAGTTTGCAGCTACATCAAATATTTGTTGAGAGAATTTGTTGCCTTTCAACCCAGCTCGATTTGGATTAGTTAGGTTGAAAGGATTTCAAATACCAGTTGTACCGTATACAACTGTACATTTCCCCTTCATTTATGTTAAATAATTCACCATAAACATGTGTGTGTAGCTTTGATGGGTGACACTGATAAGAAATGTTGATGATGAGCAGAGCCTTTCAGAAAAGACTCGCCTTATATTCCTCACTTCTCCCCCTATCAACGAGGCTCAGATTCAGAAATCACTCAGGTCTCACGCCTTGTTTCTTCTTCTTTTGCCATCATTGAGTTCAAAATCAAATGAAAAGAGGCAAAAGACTAGATGTGTCAACATTTCCATCTCTTGTGTCTTTTTGAAACTTGAATTCAATTCAAATTCTAGATTATGATGAGGAAAATGATTTGGGTGAATCAATGCAGTGGCGTGTTGGGTTTAACGCGAACCAACGAATCGTGTAGGAGATATTCAGAAGCATGCTTGAAGCTCTGTCAAGAGATGAATATAAAAGCCATTGATCTCTGGAATGCTCTCCAGCAAAGAGATGACTGGTTAGATGTCTGCTTCACGTAAGTAAATTAGTTCACAGAGCTATTTTATATTTAATCAAAGCAAACTCTACAAGCCTCCATGGAATTCAAATCAACCACACATTCATAACTTCTTAGTAGTGCAACTTTATAGTTAACCAATAGAGAGGGAGAGAGAATACAGTTTTTTGAATTGCAATAACTCAATTCTTATAGATTCTTGACTTGAAACAACTTGATCCTTGTAACTTTTTAACTCAATAAACTACAAGAACTGAATTATATTGAGTCAAGTTGAAGAACCTTACAATGTACTTATTGCACACAGAATCCTTAGAACTTTTGAATGATTTATCAGGGATGGAATTCATCTGTCAAGTGTGGGAAGCAAGATAGTGGCAAAAGAAATAATGAGGGTTCTGAAAGAAGCAGAGTGGGAGCCAAGCTTGCACTGGAAATCAATGCCTATGGAGTTTTCACAACCTTCCCCTTATGATCCTGTCAGTGCTGATGGCAAAACCACCATTAATGTCTCTTCTTTGACCTTACCTGCATTTGTGGAATGGGAATAATTTATGAATCATTTATTGGACAGCTTAACCAAGTCTAGCTTTTCTCACTATTGAATACATCTTTAAGATGCTCAACGTAATTGTTTGTTTGTCTGTTTAGAGACCATTGTCAAGCCTTTCAAGGAAAAATATGAATAAATCTTACATATTTATTCTGACTTTCTGTTGAAACAGAGTAGATTACAGAGGTGTGAGTTCTCCAATTTGTAAAGCATTCAAACGGTACATTAAACACATGCCACTTAATGATAGGAATCAAGGGACGGGTTAAAATCTAACATTTAATACATTTGATTCGTTACAGAGTATTGGAGAATCAATGATTAGATCTAGAACTAAGAGGATGAAAGAAGCCTTGAAATCATTAATTAGGGGTGTTCTAAATGATCAAAGAAACTTAAAGGCAAATGAAGTTCTTAAAGACCCAAGAAAGACTCTTAGCATATTGGGCCTAACCCAAAATATTAAGACCCATGAGTCTAATTAGTTTTTCCTTAAATTTAAAAAAATTAGTTTATTATGTTTTAAATTCAAATAAGAATAAAACATATCTATTAAGGATATGATCTATCAATTTGGAATCATAGATTCACTTGGAAGTTTTTAGAAGTCTAGTTCAGCCATTTGTATTTAGAAAGACTTGATTGAATTTATGAATTGCATTTTTTTTCAATTGTGAAACTATTTTGATTAGTATTGTTTTCCGTGAGATAATATATTATGGAATTTTAAATTATTGTGAGCTATCATTTAATTACCCCGCATCATTTGGTATTCACAACCTTAGTTACTTTTTCAAGTTGTGTTCTTCATTATTTATCATATTCATCTTTTTCATTCGTTTATCCTTTCTTCCATATATTATTCATTTTTATTGTGTTCTTCATTATTTATTATATTCATCATTCTCATTCATTCATCATTTCTTTCATATATCATTTATCCATTTTTTTTTCATATTTGATTTGTTACTGATTTTTGAATATCTCTTTCCCTTACATGTTCATATTGAAACAAAAAGCAACATGCTTCAAAGGAAAAAAGCATGCATCGTTATTAAAAAAAAGAAAAACAGAAATCATGCAGAAAAAGGTGCAAAAAATTAAAAAAGAAAAAGAAATAGAGAGCTTAAAAGAAAATTTGATATAAAAAAAATAAAGAGAGAGTGGAGATTCAATATGGCAGAGGATAGAGTTGATATATTTTCTAATTTGGTGAATTTTATTATATCTTATCTTATTATATCTCATCTAATCTTATTTTATCTCACCTACTTTATCATATCTCATCTTTTGCACATTTTTTGTAACTTAACATTAGTTTCACCATAACTATTATTTCATGTCGTCGTTTTTCATCTAGAACTTTGCCAAATTGAATTTGGGTGAATAGTGTTTAACTACACATTAAAAGAGTGATAAATATGAGTGACATTATATTGAGTAAAATACATGAGCAAGTGTATGATATCTAAATTTTTTTACTTTGCTATACTAACCTTTCAGCTTCATCATGAGTGAGTATTTCCATTCAGGGAAAAACTCTTCCTAGAAACCTAAATTTGATTATGCTAAGGCTCTATGAGAAACTTACTCAACTTGAAAGAGAACTTAGAGAACTAAAAGCTTTCCAAGGAGATGAATGTAGTGGTTACAGTGAAGAAGTTCATTCTAGAAGGAAGAAATCTCAATCTAAATTTGACTTTTCCAACCAAAAAGTTAAATATCCACCATTCAAAGGTAATCAAAATCCATATGTCTATCTCAATTGGGAAATTAAAATGGAACAAATCTTTTAATCCAACAATATGCCTGGTAAAAAGGCAATAAAAATCACTACTCATCAATTTTTTTATTATGCATTAATATGGTGGGAAGATTTCTTGATAAAGCATCAAATCATTGTAATATCTTGAAATTTAATCAAAGAAACTAATTACTAATTAAAGGATAAATTAATAATTTAGTGGATTAACTAGATAATTAGGATTTTGGATGGCAAATTGAAGTTTTGACTTCTTAGGTTGTTGAATGGATAAAATTGAGCAGAAGAATGGCGATTTGGAGTGAAGCGTACGAGTATAGTGAGATTTTCCTCACTATGTCACACACCGCAATATATGCCTCATGCACCGTAATGCATCTACACATGGCACAAAAATCTGATTAATAAAGCTTGAATCTGCTCATGAGAAGAGAGAGGAAAAGAGAGAAAAGCATAAAGGAGAAGGAGAGGAACATGAGTTCTGTAAGGGCAAGGCTTTACAATCAGCTGGGAGATATTTCTAACCTGTCGCTTTTTGGGTAAGTTTTATACTGCCTTAAGATCCTATTTTACATTAATTTCTTTTAGCCTGAGTTATAGAGAAATTAAATTAGAGAGTTTTAAAGGATTATTTTCTTACCCTTTTATAATAAAAAGATTTTTACGAGTTAAATTAAAGTTTTGCAACTGATTTAAAAGTTAATAGATAAGCTTTGAAACTATAAGCTTAATTTAATAGGTTAAAAAAGGTGAAAGTTTGGTAACAAGTATGTTAGGGCTAGTAGGAGTAGAAAGAGAACTTAATAAGATGATAAAAACCTAAGATGGGTAAGTGAAAGTGTTTAGATGTTTGATGTAATGTCTACTTTGATATTATCAGAGTAACACTTTAACATGCCGTTATGATAACCAGGATTAAGTAAAATCTATCACAATTCAAGGGTTTAAAAGTAAATGGTTTACAAAATTGGGATCCTAAAAAAAGTCCCTTTCAAAAGTTTTTTGAGCTCAAATTATAGTTTAAGATGAGTTAAACCAAGTAATAGAAGCATAATTTGCACTTAAAAGTACACTTGGAGCAAAACTGAAAAATTCAGAATTTGCACTATCTGCTATTGTGTATACCTCATCTGCCGCAATAGATGGCACAAAGATCCATGCTCTCGCTGAACATGCATTGTGGTGCACTCTTACTGTCACGATAGCACCTGCTATCATGGCAGCACCCCAAACTAACTTTCAAAGCATGCTGTTTCGCCATTTGATTTTCAATTTGAGCAATTCAAGTGTTCACATGAAGGTCTTTGAACCCTCTAACTAATAACATCTATCTCACACTCAAATAGTTATTCATTAAAAAGATAGACACCTAAACCTAAATTGGTCTGTTTTTACCTCAAAACACATTCAAAGGTGTCCAATTCACATTATCGAATGACATTAGCTCCAAAATCACTTTGACCATCTTAAATGAACCATACACAATATATCAAGCCAATCATATCAACAAATAACCTTTCACATGCAAAATGACTACCAAACTCTCAATTCTCAATAATGCAATGGGGTAAATCAAATTCAAGATAATAATCATTTTACTCTTTTCAACATACAAACATCTCAATCACATCACTTGTATTAGTATCTTAGCCTCTCACATTTGATCACAAACATTACAAGCTTAAGCTGAGATATGCACACATTTTACATATTCTCATACAAATGATAACAAAATCATGAAATGCTTTTAAGTTGGCATAATATTATGGCATATTTGTTACAAACCAAAATGATAAGGAGAAGAGCTATACAAATGAGCTCTTCACTCTTCAGTTACCCCTTCTTTTCCTTTACCCTTACTGAAGCCCTCACCTATAAAATATAACCATGGGGTGAGATAAACATCTTAGTAAAGAATAATTCACTATTATTAATTAACATGTACAACTAAAAGTGAGTAAAGTCATTATACTTCAAAAATACTCTTCCATCATATATAACATATATTTTCCATGAGCATAAGTCATTTATTACTAGCATGATCATTCTATAATCCAAGCCTTCATATCATCCTTATTGAAACTATGGGCTCTTGGACTAAGTACACATTCACAATGGTTTAAACTCACCTTTAGTGGTAAGATCACCTTTAGTGGTAAGATTACCCAGCTAAAGGTGTCCTATCCCACTTCCTAACTATGGTCTCCCCTTATCGCACACGAATCAGGGTGTCATTACTCCAACACTACATTACTAATGCTAAAGAGTATCACTCTCCAACGCTGTATCCTGCATAGATACTATGAAGACATTCTCTAACACCATGCCTCATTAGGTATTAAGGAGATACATGTCATATGAATTTTCACTACTCTTTCGTAAGGGTGAACTTTCACCCCTTAACATGATTATATTGACATATCTCATATATAACACATATACATATCAAATTTTTCAACCAATCCATATAAAATTTTCACCATTCTTATCATTTGCAAATCTTTTTATATGCAAAAAATCACATTTTGCAATATGCAAGGTTATCAAATCTCAAGAAACAATTATCTATTCACAAATAGTTAAGCAATATAATCAAATAGTTTAAATTATTTCATTACCTCAACCATTTATCATAAAAGGGTTACTGTAGTTCAACATTAGCTCCACACGTTGCAATTCGTATAATAATACTCGAACAATTTCTAATCTACATAATTAAGTGACAATTATCAATTATCATTCCGAATAAACCTCAAATTCACTAGGTTTCAAGTACCCATAACTCTCAAATTTCTTATTTAACAACATCAACCCTTTCAAAACACTCCAACAATCTTATTAAGCATTCAAACATACCAAAATTATTAACCCAATATCCGCATTGTTCAAAAACTCTCAAATTATACCTAAGATTTATTCAAACCCTCAACAAAAATTATAAATCCAAACTAAACTCATAAACCTAGGGTTAGAGATTTGGTTTAACTCAAGACCTTTTCTAAGTTAATGGGTTCGGTCTAAACCCAAGAAAACTGAGATCAAAGCCCCCATTACCCCAAAAGTCAAAAATTTTGGATATGGGAGGAAGGAAGAGGGTAGAAAACTTACTTAACCATAAACAAGCTCCAAAATGCATTCAAAATGGTTCAAAGATTGTGCCCTAATAGTTACTAGTCATCTCCCATCGCTTCCTCACAATTTCACTTACCCCACTTTTGATTTCGGGTCTATTTTCATGAACTAATAAGTGTTGATTTTGCATGTGCACCACAGTACATTGATGTGTCTGCCGTGGCACATGGCAGAAAGAGTCTTACCACAATTGAAACTTCTCTCTATACCATAGCCTATTTAAACTTTAACCTAGCCTTCTTCTAAGGCTATTTAAGAATTCAAAAACTATATTAGTATTCCATAAATGTCATTAATTAAAAATTCACTTAAAATTACCATTCTATGCTTTTAAACACTTAAAATTCCTAGATTGAAGACTCAAGATGTTACATTTGAATATGAAAATTAGTACTTTTAGTCAGTTTGATAATTAATTTATAGTATTAATTTGTGTAGATTGGCGTAATTTGTATGTTGTTTAGCAAGAAAGGAAGTTAAGGATTTTAATAGCACCACGAGTAACCTTTCTAAATAGGAAAGTTAAGGTAACCAAAAAATTTATTATGTTTGTTAATTAGTTTAACTACTTACAAGTAAATGCTAGTGTAATTTATTATCAAAATCATTGTTGTGTTTGGAATTGCACATTTTAACGAGTTTTAGCATTAAAAGAATTTGATTATAAATTGAAATGACTTTCAAAATGTTTTCTTTAAGAAAGTTATTGTACAAAATGTGTGAATGGGACTATATGTGTGTAAAAGTAGCATGATCATGTTAGATGATAGGAGTTTACCTTGAATGGGTGGAGATATGTGAAAAAAAAAATCCATATGGTCAAGCTAGCACTGTGAGACCTCCAGTATAGCAACATATTTAAGACTATTACTATAGGACATTCGAGTAGTCTGGCAACTCTTTAGTGGCTATGAGGATGTAGTTAAAAGTCAACAACACCTTTATCATGTGTGTATGAAAGAGGGAATACATAGTCCAAAAAGTGGGATATAATACCTATGGGTTCAATTGGGGAGCTTAAAGACTCAATGGATAGATGGTCATGCGAGTATGTTATTGATTTTGGTAGAAAATCATTATAAGTATTTAGATATACATGTGTATAAGTTTATTAATTACGAAAAAAAGTAAATAATTTTGAATACTTATTTAGAGTTAATCTTATTAGTGGACATTGGATGAATTTTTTTAGTTAGATATGTTTATTTCACCCATGGTTATCATTTTTACATAACCCAACGTCGGGAACTCTAAAGGGAAAGAGTCAGGCCAAGAGTAGTAATACTACTTATTTTCTAATAGAGTAAGTGTAATGAACCTAAGTTTATAATCTTGTTGAATATAAGTTGCCATAGGATTTCATAAACATGAGTAGTCAAATGTACTTATACAATTGTATAAAACTTAGAACAATATGTATATTCATGTGATGTGCGCAAACTTTTTCTAATCAAGGGCTGAGATATGGTGTCAAGTGCATGTATGTATATATATACACACACATATGTTCGGTGTGAAAGTGTGTAACATTTGGCCAAATGTATAAATGTGTGTGAATGGGTGATTTTGCCCAAATGTGTTATAAGGGCAACTTGATGGCCAAACTTATGTATAAGCGGGATATTAACTATGTAAATGCTTAATTAGGTGTGAAGTGTCCTATTGAATGTGGTCAAAGTCTTAAAAATGGCAAATGACACGTGTTGCTTACAGCAAGTGCACAGGTTGTAGCAAGTAATATAATGAAAGTAAAGTATCGTTTCTTCGAGGATTTGTTCAAAAACAATGATCAAATAAAAGACTAAGCAAATTCAATCAAGTTGAGCTACACATATTTAGGTAAAAATGATTTTACAAATGAAACTAACACTAGAAAATAAAGAAAGTGATTGATTCACAAACTTCAAATACAAATTGAGACATAGGATTATTTATCCCCCTTATATTTCATAACACCAAAATTACCTCCTCTCATAAATGCTTTCAATGAAAATAAATGCTAACTTAGGGTTCTAAAAATACTTGGACAAGCTCTCTCAAGTCATGAACAAGTGTTTAGTTAAATTAATTGCTCAATTTCTTATTACAATTAATAAAACTCAATTTTAAACACCAACCCTAATGTGGCTATGTAAAGCTAGCAAGTATATCTCTATTTTACTAGCAAAACCATCCATTCAACATGTAAATATCAAGTTCTTGCACAATTTTACATAAGTTCTACACTCAACCTAGCCCTCTCAAGCATCAATTAAGTGAACCCAACATCTAAATGATGGCCAATCACTTAGAAGCATTAAGAAAAGAGTAAAATAAGCACATATATATCATTAATCATAAAAAGAGAGGAGGAACATAATGTTAATCCATACAAGAGTTTCAAATAATCCTAGAACAAAGGGTTTGGCTACTCATAATCATCCACAAGCTATAAATATACAAAATAAGTGGACCCATTTCAGATTATAAGAGAGGAAAGGGAAGAGGAATAGAAAAACTGAATAAAATGAGCTCCAAATATCTTCAAAGCTTCAATCTCTTGATCCTAACTCTTTTAATGCCCAAACCCCAACACAACCAAGCTCCAAATGTGTTTAAAAGTTTGAAGAATACATTCTGAATTGAGCTTTCAACATATATATGTCCTAGCAATTCAATTTCTGATAAATAAAACACAGTGTTTTTTTGACAATGATAAAAGTCGTGAAAAAAAGTCACAACTTTGGAACGGCTTTGACAGTTTTACACTGTTTTTGCAGCTAATAAAAATCATTCATTTTGTGCTTGATTTCTTCATCCAAAAGCCTTTCAAAAACATTCATAAAGCTCCAGAAATGCTTCTAATCAAAACTTCAACCAAAATAACGTGAAATTTAGCCAAAAATATCAAATCAAAGCCAAGAATACAAACCTAAAACAAAATACACATTTTTCTAATTTGGGCAATAAAAACATATACAATTGAACCAAAATGAATTAGAATCTAAGGAAAATATGATGAAATAACATAAAATTTTAGATGTTAACAACACGTGGTTTGAAATTAGGGCACTTGGGTTAGTGAAATTGACTTAAAAAGGTCATTTTACATCTGAGTGTCTAATTTTCAAATGAGATATTGGATTTTAAGGAAAGCAATGTTATTAGTTAGATTTTGAAATAAATTTCATATGGGCGCTTGAATCACCTTAATCGAATATCTATGAAAAAACGGTGCACATTTAAAGTTTGTGTCAGATGTGTTGTTTGATAGCAAAATCTAATAAGTGCACCATGTTGCATGGTGCACATGCTACAGCATATAGCTCAATTTGCCTTAACTCAATGTTTTTCATTTGTTTTCCCTTTTTATGCCGTATATGTTGTCCCTATACTTCCACTGAGCATATATAGGTATTTTAAACAATGTTAAATGGTTTTCTAAAAGATTTTATGGGATCCCAACCTTTTAAATTAATTGATTTCATGTGATATACAATAACTTAAATGGAATAGGGGTGTTGAATCGTAATGTTGTAAAGGCATTACAATCATTGACAAAGAGCTTTCAAAGTGTTGGAAAAAGCTTAAGAAATATATAAGAAACAAGTATGTGCCCGACTACTACTACAAGAAGTTAAAAACAAGGATGTAGTTGTTCAACTAAGGTTTAATGGTCATTAAGGAGAACACACATAAGCTTGATCAACGTAAGATGTGAGTTGGAGTATATGAAGATGATAAAGCTTCAAATACCTAAAAATTATTACTGGACTTAGGCTAAAAATCATAAACAAATTAAATATGTACATTTATACCTTTGTAGAAAAGGAAGAGCTTATACACAAGGCCATCAAAATTGAGAAAAAGTTTCAGGAAAAATGATTAAAACCTTTAACTTTTAATTGGAGAGACTCAGAATCAACCTCCAAACTAAATGATTCTAAGGCCTAGGAAGAATTTGAGTCTATGCCTAAGGCTAAGGAAGAATCCAAGTCCAAATATGATGGTGGTAAGGTATTTAATTCTAGAATATCTTCTACTACTAAAACATTTTCTCTCAAATGCTATACATGTCATGAAAAGAGGCATATTACTTCTCAATGTCCCAACAAGCAAGCTATAATTCTTAAGGATAATGGGGAATGTTATAGCGAGCACACGAGTAATGAGGATAAATATGAAGGCATGCCTCATTTCAGTAATGCATTTAACTTAAAAGAAGGCATATCAATAGTTAAAACTTTGGTTACCATTTCTTCCCTATGGGTGAAACCTTAAGTAGAGAAAGAACAAGAACTCAAGAAAAAGAAAAGTTCAAAAACTAGCACCAATTCAAAGGAGATTGAATCTATGGCTATTGTTGTCCTTGATAATGAGTAGTTGAATCATCAAAAGAAGAAGAAAACTTGAATATTGAAAATCATGTAAATAAATGCATAGAAGGAGACTTTCTTATTTCAAGTATCATACTTTTAGTTAAAGTAAATCCCCTCAAACATAAAGAGAAAAGTGAACATATGAGTATGAGTAACTTGAGTGAAAATATTCAAGAAAGTGAATATGAGTTAGAGAGAGAAGAACAAGAGAATGAAAAAGAAGGAGAGAAAAATAAAGAAAATGAGCCAGAAGCTAAAAAAGAACAAAAGGGAGAGGTTGAGAAAGTTTCATGCATTAACATTCTTAATCATTCTTTTTCTAGTTATATTAGTTCTTCATTACAAGGATTTAATTATGCATTAATCGAAGTAGATAATAAATATACAAGCTCACTATTTGTAAATACTCAAGAGATGAGGACGATTCCTCTTTAAGAAGAGGATAATGATGTGATTTTGGATGGCAACTTAGTTGGCATCCAAGATATCATCCTAGGTAGCATCCAAGATGGCATCCTACATAGCATAGATGATAGTATATGTAGCAATAAAGTCCTCGGTGGCATGCCATATCATCGAGTTATCCCAAGTCAAGTCATGCAAGTAAAGGAAAGTTCAAGTAAAGCGATTTATATTCAATATTCTATAATACATAGTGGAAGCCACATTATAGGCCCAATACATAAGTATACACTTTGAGGAGGTAAAGTAGCCCATAATCTTGTAAACATTTCTTTATTTGATACATGTAATTCGAGGATGAATCCTTTTCAAGAGGGAGAAAATGATGAGAATCAAGGGACAAGTTAGAATCTAACATTTAATACCCTTGATTCATTGCAAGGCATTAAAGGACTAATAGAGCCAAGAGGATGAAAGAAACTCTAAATTTATTAATTAGGGATGTTCTAAATGATTAAGGAGTCCTAAAAGCAAATGAAATTCTAGAATATCCAAGAAAGACTCTTAGCATATTGGTCATAACCCAAGGTAATCAGGCCCATAAACCTAATTAGTTTAGTTAGAGCTGGTAATTAAAGCTGCCCAAGAAATTTAAAGCCGAATTTGACTATGTAGGTTTTTTTAAAAGAGTAGGATAATTTAAGTTTGACCTGAATAAGCTTAGCATGAATTTTGGCCACTACCTCTATATGTGTAAAGTCGATAATTTTGGTCAAGCCCAATGAGCCACCCCGAGCTCAACTAAAAAAAGTTAAGACGAGATTTGACTATATGAACTTTTTTTAAAAAGATAGAATACTTTAAGCCCTGCCTGCTCGAATTATCGGCTCTAAGTATAGTCATTATTTTTTGCCCTTAAATTTAGGAAAATTAGTTTTGTTTTGTCTTAAATTCAAATAATGATAAAATATATCCATTAAGGATATGATCTATTCATTTGGAATCTTAAATTAACTAAGATTACATCATTTAGATTTTTAGAAATCTAGTTAAGCCATTTGTATTTAGAAGACTTAATTAAATTTATGAATTGATTTTTCTTTCAATTCATCAATTAGTGTTGTTCTCCACGAGATAACACACCATGAGATTTAAAATTATTATGAGCTATTGTTTGGTTGCCTATATTATCTAATATCAATTATGAAGGAATGGAGATAGCGTAATATCAATCCAACATTGAATTGCAAGAACTGAACTTTGTTCCATGCAAACAAGATCTACTTAATTTTTTGTGTCGTTATAGCATTTTTTTTGCCGCATTGCCATAAGATCAATTATGTTATATGGTAATAAATGTTGAATTTGAAAGGACAACATCAGGATTAAATCAAAGTTCAGAGAAATGTCTAGTTCAAACATTTAGTTTTGAACATATCTAATAGAATCATCAGGTTAATCATACGACGTATCGATAAGTTATATATATGCCAGCAGTTTCACTTTTTCGGCTGATCCTAACAACCTGTCCACGTTTCATTCCCAAATATCTAGCAACCGGATCAGTGACCTGAATTCTAGGAAGCTGAAAGAAGAAGAATATATAACATTAGTGTCTATTTAGATTTAAAGTTTAAACAGGATCAAAATATGAGACAGAATCTTCATTTGAGATATTTAGAAAAAGTTCAGAGAAATTAAGTAGCTTTGCAAGCATGAAATTCATTGTTCTGCCTTTTAGCATCAGATCCAATTCAAGTTAAAATGCATAAAACTAGAAAAATTGTACTCAAGCATATTCATCTCTTTATTTAGAGAAAATATAATGTTTGGTCTCTATAATTTTATGAAATTTTGCTTTTAATCCTTATAATTTATTTTCATTGCTATCAATCCCTCTAATTTCTACCATTCATGTTAGTTCCTCCTATTATTAACAGTGTTAAATTCATTGAGATGTAATTAACACTGTTAAATGTTATGATGAGGTGTTAAATTTTGTCTAGTTGGCACATATGACTCAACATTTGTTGAAATAAAAAATAAAAGAAAAAAGAAAAAAACAAAATATTTGAGCTGGGTCAACTCATCTCAGTCTAACCCATTCAGACCCCATGAACCACTCACCTCCCTCATCTCTTCCTTAATCTGCACAATCTCATTCAAACCCATCAACCACTCATCTCATTCCGCGCGATCAACGGGTGACGACGGTGAAAAAGGGAGGTCATCAGGTCATCCATCTCCGATGCCATAGCTGACCCTGACGACGGCACCAATCTTTTCCTAAACGGGGAAATCAGCTTTGTTGAAATTCCAATTCAATGTGGTGACCTCCATAGCCAGGTTCGTGAACCCGACGCGATTCTCTCCCTCCTCTATTGTATCGCCATTTTGCTCAGCGGAAGCCTCGACGCAGCGTACAGAGAGCCTAGTGGTGTCAAAGGACGTCATTTTCTTCCTAGGTTGAAAATCGCAGAGCTTGGAGGAGCAGTGGGCGAGAGCTGCAGCAAACAATGTGGTTGCTGAATGGTTGGGAATGTGAGAGGAAACTCCATTACAGAGTAGGACAATTCAAAAGTTGAGAGATAGAGTCATATCTCACAACTAAAGCTGAAGCTGAAGCAGACTTTTTCCCTGTTTGCGGTTCGATTTCCCTATTTGGCTGGAACACGTAGCTCCGTCAACGATTGGGACCCACCTTCACTATTCCGGCGAGTTTCCGTCTCCGTCCGATGAGCTCTTCGGCGTCCGACTCAGATTTGGCTGTGGGGGTCCACCGGTTGAGTGGCCTAACGCCGCGAACGAGAGGTCTCACGAGTATATTGTTCTTTCCTTTTTTTTTTTCCTTTCTTTCTTTGGGTCATGCACGAGTATGTTGTTCTTATTTTTATTACAGCTCAATTATTTTGTTTTTTTTTTGTTTTTTTTATTCCAACAAATGCTGAGTCATATATGCTAACTGAATAAAATTTAACAACTTAGCATAGTACTTAATGGTGTTAATTACATTCAGAGAATTTAACACCATTAATGATTGAAGGTACTAATATTATGGATAGTAAAAATTAGAGGGATTGGTAACAACAAAAATAAATTGTAGAAATTAAAAGTAAAACACTATAAAACTATAGGACCAAACATTTTGTGTTTTTACTTTTACTTATTATAGATGACTATTTCTAAATCATTAGAAAAATTTCCCAACCGTCAGTGTCACCTCATACAGATGACAAGTTCACAAAGACACCCTGTACCATGTCCCAACTCAATGTTAGTGTACAGATGAGCATGGTCTGGTTCCATAACTTCTAAAGTATGCATACAAGAACAAGAAGCAAATTTCCCTGTGATATTATTCTGAGAAAATCACTCTCAAATCCCACATAAGCAATCTAAATACAGAAAAATTCCTTAAAATCATAAAATTATCCTGACGTCTCGTATCTTTTACTAAAGTTCTCAATTACAACAGAATAGTTGATAATTATTACTGCTTAGTTGTCAATTGAATAACTGCACTAACAACTATCTAATAATAATTGATAGATTCAATATAGTAAATTGACAATTTCAGTAAAAGACATTAGATTTTAGAGTAATTTTGTTATTTTATGGAACTTTTATGTATTTAGATTCCTTGTGTTGGACCACAAAGTGTTTTTTTCCTATTATTTTAGCAAGGCCCAAGGCGACGGAATTTAACCGAGTATTTGGCACCCTGATTTCTTCCAATAAATCTAAATGAAACGTAAAGGTTTCTTGGGCACCTGATATTTTTCCCATATAATACAGTTGAGAGAAAAATTGGCAAGGCCAAGGCCAATGGCAGAATTAGTATTATGACCAGATTGAAGGATATCTCATCCTCTCAATAACAGAAAATCAATATAAAACCAAATATCAGCAAAAAGAAAAAAGGCCACAGAAGATGCCCTCAAAAGTACTCGCATTGAAATCAAGTTTTAACATACTGACCTGAGTTTCTTTCACAGTATATCTCTCGAGTAACGTTTTCTTCTCCAAGTCAGTAAGCACCTCATGACGAGGAACAAGGTCATGGCTTGTTACGTTGACCAGTAGTTCTGATTCCTGTATTAATGGAGCTACTTTTTAAAGAACTTGTTATTCCACACACACATAAAACATAAGTTTAAGAATAGAAAGCAGATCCGCCAAATTTCTAGCTTTCAAGGCCTCCTAAATGCAAGATAAAATAAATAACCCACCAACTGAGAAATTAACATCAGATCGAGAACAAAGCTCCTGAAACAATCTCTAACATATTCAATCTTCATTTAGAAGAGAAGCCAACTAAGAGGATTGACAGGAATTCAGCTCAAGGGAGAGGGAAAGAAAGCTGCATAAGAAATCTAGTGCTATGGCTCAAGATTGACAGTTTTCATTTTTCAAGTTCAAGATCACTAAGTAAATTGTCACCTGAAAAACCTCCAAGTGAAATTTTGAAGATATTTCAGCAATACAGCTCCGGGCAAACGGAGTCAAATTCTGTTGAACAACCAAGATTGCTCTGAATACATTCTCTGATTTCATGCGGTTGGTGTATGTCTTCATTGTCTTAACTCCAACCTTAGCTTCGTCAGGGAAAAAAACATAGATCTGGTACAAGCGCAACCAATTGAAACATTAAACACGGAGAAAAAGAAACCATGCACATTAATCATGTGCCCATAATCTTGTTAGCTGTTACAGACTGCATAATGTTAACTATACAACAACAACAACAACAACAAGCCTTTATCCCACTAGGTGGGGTCGGCTACATGGATTGCAAGACGTCATTGTGTTCTATCATTTATTAAGCTTTTAGAAATATTATTAATTAAGAGATCACGTTCAACAACTTCCAAGAGTGTTCTCTTAGGCCTTCCTCTACCTCTCTTAATCGGACTCAAAGTTATATGTTCCACTCTTCTCACTGGTGCCTCCCTTGGTCTTCTTTGTACATGCCCAAACCATCTCAACTGATTTTCTACCATTTTTTCCTCAATAGGTGCCACTCTCACTTTTTCACGTATATGCTCATTTCGAATTTTATCTTTACGTGTATGTCCGCACATCCATCGTAACATTCTCATCTCTGCTACTCCAACTTTATGCTCTTGCTGTCCCGTTAGAGCCCAGCATTCACTACTATATAACATTGCCGGTCTGATAGCAGTACGATAAAACTTTCCTTTAAGTTTATTAGGCACCTTACGGTCACAAATAACTCCTTTAGCTTTTCTCCAATTAAACCACCCAGCTTGAATTCTATGTGAAATATCTCCACTGATTTCGCCATCATTTTGAATAATGGCTCCCAAATATCTAAACTTTTCCACTTGAGGTATAATTTGATCTCCCAATTTCACTTCCAAATTATTTTCGAATAGTCCTTTACCAAATTTATAATATAAATATTCCGTCTTACTTCTACTCAGATGAAAACCTTTCGACTCCAATGTCCTCCTCCATAACTCAAGTTTGCAATTAACCTCTTCTCTTGTCTCTGCTATAAGAACTATATCATCCGCGAAGAGCATACATTTCGGGATTTCCTCTTGAATATGTTCCGTCAAAACATTTAAAATCAAGTTGAACAAATAAGGACTCAGAGATGATCCCTGATGTAGTCCAATCTTTATAAGAAAATCCTTTGTTTGACCACTAGGCGTTCTTATACTAGTTTTTACCCCCTCATACATATCTTGTATGGCTTTAATATAAGCAATCCGTACTCCCTTTTTTTCCAACACTTTCCAAAGCACTTCTCTTGGTATACGGTCATAAGCTTTTTCCAAATCAATAAAAACCATGTGTAGATCTTTATCTTTACAACGATACTTTTCCATTAATCCCCTTAGTAGATAAATTGCCTCTGTAGTTGATCTACCTGGCATAAAACCAAATTGATTCTCAGAAATACTTGTCTCCAATCTCAACCTGTGCTCAATTACTTTCTCCCACAATTTCATTGTGTGGCTCATGAGTTTAATCCCTCTATAGTTAGTACAATTCTGAATATCTCCTTTATTTTTATAAATAGGAATTAATGTACTTCTCCTCCACTCATCAGGCATTTTCTTGGACCGTAAAATCACATTAAATAACTTAGTTAACCATCTCACCCCTTCTTCACCTAAACATTTCCACGCTTCGATAGATATACAATCAGGTCCGTTAGCTCTACCATTTGCCATTTTCTTAAGAGCTTCCTTTACCTCCTTATCACGTATTTTTCGATAAAATGACAAATTTTGTTCTCCTTCACCAGTTACTAAATCCTCCAAGTTACTAGATGAATCCTCTCCATCATTGAAAAGTTTAGAAAAATAAGTCTCCCATCTATTTTTAATTTCATCATCTGTAACTAAAATTCTTCCCTCTTCATCCTTAATACACCTTATCTGTTCTAGATCTCTTGATTTTCTTTCCCTACTCTTGGCAATCTTATAAATATTTTGCTCTCCTTTCTTCATCTCAAGGTTCTTATAAAATTCTTCAAAAGCTTTGGAACGAGCTTCACCCACAGCTCTCTTAGTTTCCTTCTTAGCCATACGGTACCTCTCCCAATTTTCCTCATTGTTACACAAATGTATGGCTTTAAAACAGTTCTTCTTATACTTGATTTTGTCCTGTACACTATTATTCCACACCAAGACTCCTTATCTCTCGGACCAGAACCTTTCGATTCTCCCAAAACTACTTTTGCAACCTCCCGTATCTTTTTAGCCATATCCTCCCATATGATGTTAGCACTTCCCTGAGAATCCCAAATTCCTTTATCCAAAAGATTTCGCTTGAAAATATCTTGCTTCTCACCTTTTAATTGCCACCACCTAATCTTTGGTGTTACTACTTGTCGACGTTTTTGGATTTTATTTATAATACACACATCAAGGACTAGGACCCTATGTTGTGTCGTTACAGCATCTCCAGGGATCACCTTACAATTTTTACAAAGTTTTCTATCTGTGTTCCTAACCAAAAGAAAATCAATCTACGACCTTGAGGCTCCACTTTTGTAAGTGATGAGATGCTCATCTCTCTTCTTGAAACAAGTGTTGGCAATCTTAAAATCATACGCCAATGAGAAATCAAGAAGAGTTTGCCCTTCATTGTTTAGCTCTCCAAAACCAAAACCACCATGCACCCTCGCATACTGACCAGCTTCCCTCCCGACATGCCCATTAAAGTCTCCTCCAATAAAAATCTTTTCACTCTGTGGTATGTGTCGAATCAACCCCTCCAGATCCTCCCAAAATAATTCCTTAAGACTGGCTTCTGTCCCGACTTGCGGCGCATAAGCGCTAACAATATTAACAGTCTCACGTCCAATTATCATTTTTAAAGAAATAATTCTGTCTCCAATTCTGCTAACTTCTACAACGTTCTTCTTCCACTCCTTATCTACAATGATGCCTACTCCATTGCGTGCACTTACTTTTCCTGTATACCAAAGTTTGAAACCTTGAATATCCTTAGCTCCTTCTCCACGCCATTTTGTTTCTTGCAAGCAAAGGATATTGATTTTCCTTTGAATCATAACCCCTACAACCTCTACAGATTTACAATTTAATGTCCCAACATTCCAAGTACCAAATCTAATTTTGCTCTTATGGACTAACTTCTTTAGCCGTGTGCGTCCAGAATGACACGATAGCTCTTGCTCATTTAACACTACATCCGGGCGCCGATGCAGCGGCTCTAACTCACTTATCACTGTACTCGAGCCATGCAGCGCGTTACTTACGGGCAACGACCTAGCATTAACATTATAACGTCTATTGTCCATGTTCATGATAGATTCAACAAATTTTTACATTAGCTGTTGATGGCCTAACACAACCCTCCTCCTTTACCCGGGCTTGAGACCGGCTATAAACATAGGCGGAGTTGCATAATGTTAACTATGACTTTGGATATTCAACATACAACATGCATAATGTTAACATAATCTTGTTAGCTATTACAGACTGCATAATATTGAACTGCAAGTAGAGATTTTGGCTGATTCTTCATACTAGCTAAGTTATGCGTGACATAGGTCTGATGAGACTGGACCGGGGGGGGGGACTTTTATGCTTGATATATCACAAGATAAATGAATTTATTCATGGATTATTTATTGTAGGAGTAACTTTTACTATCAATATAGTTAAATTGATTTTAAATTTGAAACCCACGTATTCTGACCCAATTTAATAAAAGCATATTAAATGTATAAGTTTTAAGTGTTGTCCACAGGAAAAAACTAAAATACATTATGCACGTGATTGGAGTCCTATAAGAAAAAGCCATGATAACACAGAAAATCCGATGCTTAAGCTGACATTATTATGCTGGGCATTCACAATTATTCTTCTTTTCAATGTAGTCCTCTGGTAATATCATAATGAAATCCATGGTTAAAACAAGATTCTTTCCAGTTAAGGTAAAAAGTTTTAATTGTCACTAAAGGCAAGGTTTCAGCATCAGCCTGTGGAGTTCAATCAGACATAAGCACCAAAAGAATTGAACGATTCCCCCCAAACATGACATTACCTTTAACCCCCAGTAGGAAAGAAAAAAAGCTGGAAGCAGAAAATGAGAATGAGAGTAATAATACCTGGTCGGAGCTATTATCTTTCTTAGCTTTATTGATAACGAGGTCCTCCCTTTTCATGTTCTCAGAAAATTTATGCCTGAATTCATTCTTCGACATGTTAATCTCAAAGTCTGTAACGAGATAACCCCTAATCGACAGCATGTGCATCACTATCCCTCTGACTTTGTAAAGCCTATTGAATTCGTCCTCTGAGAGAACCATCTTTTCTTCTTGGTTGCAATGAAGCCTTCCTGGATGATCTCTGCGTGGTGGTGGCGGGAAGAGTATGTCCCTGTGAGAGGCCGCATAGGGATTTACAAGGAGAAAACAAATTATAAATAAAGGACTTCTTTTTTAGAATAAAAAATTTAAATAAAAAAATAATAATGGAGGATATCAACGATGTGTGCTGAAGATTTGGGGAGAAATTAAGTGAAGATTTAACATGATTCTTTTGAAATCAGTCGTATCCACATGTATGTGACATAAAATAAAATAAAAAATATTTAAAAAAATTAGGAAGAATTTCATTTAAGGACCACTATAGCTACTTAATTATAGGTAGGTTTAAAAAAATTCTGAAATTTTAGTTCAATTTAAAAGAAAAAAGATCAAAAAACCCTTCACTTGTTATGCGAAATCACTTATTTTCTTACTTTTTTTGTTAATTATCACTTGTAAATTACATTTATTTGTCAAACAATTAGTAACATTAGTTGTTAATTTGTTAAGTTGTTAATTTTACTTATTAATTTACTAACATTAATTGTAATTAATTGTAAATTACAAAACATGTCAATGATTTACAAATGATATTAATAAATTATAAAATCTATTAGTAATTTATAACTGATATTAGTAAACTAATAAGTAAAGCTAACAATTTAACAACTGATGTTGTTGCTTACGAATAATTGATGTCAAATCTTATATAATTATTAACATGTCAACTCATATAATTTGTAACTTATATTAGTAAATTAATAAGTGAAGTAAAAAAATTAGCAACAACTAATTTGCATAACAAGTTAAGGGTATTTTAGTCATTTTACTGTTAAAATTCTTGACTTTTCTTTCTTAAATTGAATTAAAATTTTAAAATTTTTTGAACACATCTATAATTAAGTAGCTACTGTAGGCCTTAACTGAAATTCTCCCAAAAAACCATGCGTAAAGATTGATGGAATTATTCGTTACTATAACTGTATAACCGAATCCGAATGTGTCTCCCGGAAACTGGGGTTTATGGAATTTCTAGGCCTTTTTAGAGCAATGGGGAGATGCTTTTTTTTTCTTTATATTTTTATTTATCCCTTTTGAATTGTTAATTTTTTATGTTATTTGTTTTGAGTCAAATATTTATTTAATATTTGTATATTTAGTGAAATCATTTTTTCATGGGTTTGTTTAAATTATGATTTTGAATTTCATGATGCTTTCAATTATTTTTCATTAATTAAATGCATTACCTTTTATTATTAAAATTCTTTCTCCTACCCGTCCTACTTCCGCTCCGCTTATTGCCCTATTTCGAGGCACTAGTTAATACTCAACAGTCAATGGTGATTAGATTAAAATATAATTATTATATATTTTAAATAAGGATAATAAAATATAATAAAATAAAAGGGAAAGCTTATAAATTTAAGACAATTAATCTTATACACTTATATATTTAAAGTGATCATTTTTAATTAAATTAAGACATGTTAATTTTTTATAAATTATTTATTCAATAACAAATTCTTATTATTAATATTATTAACACATTAAATATATTTATTTTAATTTGATTGAATAAAGGTATATTGAGTATATAAGGCTAAGTATCTAAGTCTCACCCTTAAAGAAAAGTAAAAATTACAATTTAAAACATTTAATAAATATTATATAATTTAAAGATTGATATTAAATAATTATAAGATAAGCTATATCTATCATGTATATACTTACATTATAATTTAAGTTTATATTTTTGTTTTGACAAGTTTTGTCACAAAATATAATTTTTCTTAATATCTGTTTTATTAAATTAAATTATATTTTGTGAGTTAAATATTTTTGGGTGAATTAATGAAATTGTAATACTAACATGTTGCCTTTGAACAAAAACTGAAGCATCCTTGTCTTTACACGCGTAGTGATTAGGATTTAAATTTAACGGAACGTGATTAATATTTTAAGATTTTAATTTTAATTTTAATATCAAAAATATAGCAAGGTCATTTTTTTTCCCCCCTCAGAAATCAAGATTCCTTGTTATTTGCTCTCTCCTGAACCAACTATAAAATAACCTTATACAATTAATGCAGATAAATTTGGATCCAGTGAACTCACTCAATAAATGTCTCAATAATAATCATTAAATTTCATCAATACTTTAAAATTATCAAACTACATTTCTTTAAAAATTTAAAATAATCATCAACCCCTAACAACTTTTTTCCTCCTTGAAAAAAAAAAATTGAGATTTAATACTTTTTAAATATCATATAATAAAATTTCTTTCAAATGTTCGATTAAATTAACAGTTGTTATTGCATCACATAAGACGCTCCCTGAATAAATAAATTTATGCCACTCCCTAAAACTAAATCCGAAACAAAAACCCAAGAATATGTGACTCAATTAAAATAAGGAATTTGACTTAAATAAAATGTATAGAATCTTTTTTTTTTTTACCAGCGAATAAAATGTATAAAATCTGAGGGAAGAGTTTTCAAACAACTAAACACACACCAAAATGTGCGTAAAGAAATACATGAGGCCTGTTTAGTGTAATGTTTAAAGAGTGAAAATATCAAAATTGAGACAGACAAAGTAGTTGATTAAAAACACTGGCTCATACACAATTTTCTATTTAGCAAAGGGTCTGCACTACATCAAAGTGTTAGAGAAACCCAGTCTGACTCATTCACATGACAGCTTCAATTATATTCCCAGAAAAGAAAAAAAAAAAGAAAAGAAAAAGTTGTGTTGCACAAATCAAACAAAGGAATCATAGATACAAGGGCGTGACAAGAAGCAGCCATTCATTTTATGGCAGCACTGGCAGGCATCCACATCGATTAGACTCATCTGCACCATAAAATGATTCTACAGATGGATGGTTATGGCCTCCTCTAGAGCTCTCAACAACAAAAATAGGCCAGAAACACATCCCAATATAAAAAAAAATCACTCCAAATGAGATTTATAGGACAAGAAACCCCCTGATGGCTTCACTCCAGAAGACACTCTTCCTTGATAAACCATAACTCATGAAGACAATTGGAACCTGCCACTTGGCTTTTTTCTTTTCCATCCCTGAATTATTTCAAGTTAACTCATCTGTATCAGCAAGAATGATAACCAATAACTAGAGGAAGGGGGAAAAAAATCAAGAGAACTTACAAAAGCAGCATAATATATGAAGGTCAGTCCAGCCAGTACAACAAAAGCAATCTGAAATACATTGTACCTGTAATGAGATAACCAGAGAGTCAAATTACATCAGCAAAGCATAAATGATGCCATTTGGTTAAGAATAATGGTATAAGAACTAATCTGACGAGAAAATTATAAAGGTGGCCGAGCCTCAACTCCACATTAGATGAGGGTCAAAATAAGGGGTCATCACATTGGGGTCTAAATTTACAGGCTCGCCCAGAATGAAAAGTCTCATTTTTTGCCCCTCTGGGGGAATGGGGATTGGACAGAGATCCAGCTTAACTCACTTGTATAAATATTTAATTCCACGAAGAGATTCCAAGGTATGACCAAATATTTCCTGTGCTGCAGTTGCTCGGGCATAGTAAGCAAATGCTGTGGAGCAGAACTGGATAACACTGAAAAAGTAAAACCGTAGAATTCTCAGCAATACAGCCACAGCATGACAAATGCTTTCAGTCGAACTCATAAATAATAGTACTCAGACAACGACTGAAATAATTTCCTTTGCTCATTCACGTTTTTTATGCAAGAAATTCAGAGCCTAAAATATCAACCACTTTAAATTTGCAATAATAACCTATATTTTCCAATTATGTAACCAAAGATAAAATTGACAGAAATATTTTTAGTGTTGGTTATGCAGACCTAATGGAGCAGAGAAGGATAAGTCCCACATTAAACAGAAAAGAATTCATCAGAGTGGCTCCCCACCTGCCAAAATTAAAAAATAAAAAAATAAAAAAGAATTTCAAATCATTAGCAGTCATAAAGAATGAAAGCAATACATATTTAAAGCGTCAAAAAAAGAATGGTAGCACAAATCAATTACTTCATGGGATGAATAGTAATGAAAACTAATCTCAGCCCAAGCATCATGGCACCAGCAATGACAGCAAGGAGAAGGTAGAAGCAGAAAAATGCAAATGCAGCAGTACCCAGAAGACCTGAAATTAGAGCAGAATATAAACATTAGATGTTAGTTGCAAAAACATAAAAACTAAAATACGCTGTGTCTATAATTGTAATTAGCTGGTGTGTAAATGACCAAACAAGCATTGGTGTTTTAACTAACCCCAAATATCATCTAGCTTGATGAAAACTTCATTCAGGAAAGGAGAAAGAGGAGGATCGATTAAAAGATATATAATGATATGAGCAATCCATGCCACAGATACAATCAACCTGTTCCAGTTTGAGATGTTAGATTGTTCATAAAAATAAACATACGAGTTGCAACCATAAATAGTCCTGATTAAGGTGAAAGAACATAATATCTAGCAATGCATGAACTCCAACTTAAGTCCAGAATGCATAATTGAACAAAACATCATCATCAAGAGCATCCTTTATCAAGCAAACCAGTTCTAAATAAAGAAACAAAGTTTGTCTACAGAACCCCAGATATTTTGCAATTTGAAGGTAAACTGATTATCATTAATCACAAAACCCTATCTATCATCAGCTGTTCCCTTTAAAAGACCATTTGCAATAAATTACATAGTTCAACACGCAAGGAGGGGGAAAAAGGTCATACAGTATAGCCAAACCATTTCCTCCCATAAGGAGAGAAAGACAAAAAAGACAGGCTACATAATCAAAACAAGGAGCTTTTCAAAACCAAGTACAAGTAACCAATGTCATTCAGCACCAAGCAGTTCTTACAGAGCACACAGATGTCTCTATCATTGGGCTCTGTATCAGGGGAACTTTAGTAGAATTTGAAGCAGCTCCCCCGTCATTTGAAAGTCATCACAGTAACAGGGAGCTAGGTCAGGGATGGTATGTTAAAATGTTTCTATTGCACCTTAATAGCTGCTTTGATTTTATTTTTTTTTATAGAAATTCAAAGTATACAGATACAGTTGACATCATCACTTCTTGGGATTTTATACAATCTATGTGTGCATATGCAATAGCTTACCCTAAAATTCCCAGCACAAGTTTTGCCAGATACCCAAGAACTGTTAGTGCCCATGATGTCTCAGCCTGCATTTAAGTAGGATCAGTTGGTGGAAAATTAAAAAATTTTTGCTCATAACTTTAAAAAGTTACAACGTTGATTTACTACCTTTTCTCCTTGTGGGTACATCTCTTCAAGAAGCTTGACATCTTCTTCTAATTGAAACAACTCCTGGCAAATTTAGCAAGATAGATGATTAAACAATCAGAATAGAATAAACTAGATACAAAGACATTTGTGGTGCAGTCAAAAAGAAAACATATCCAGCTTTGCAACACAAGCTAGATCAGCACATTAATTAATGATAAACAAAGCCTGTGCCATCCAAAAATAAAAAATAAAAAAAAGCTACACTTTTAAAAGCCTCTGGCCTTTTAAGTCATAAGCCCAAAAAAAAAAAAAACAGCCATCAAGGGTGAAAGCGTGAAATAATAAGAATTGTTACATTGCAGATGCATATAGATATTAGTAAATGCCACGCCTAAATCATCAATATTTGTTACCTTTTCTACTGCCTTTACATTCTTACGAAATTTTCTGCCCTTTGAACCACTCCTTTCTTCCTGATGAAGTGCCTCAGCTGCCTTCTTCAATTCTCTTGCTTTTTTACCCAGTTCAGTTGCTTCCTAATGTAACCAACCAAACAAATCATAAATACATAGCATGGGGATATTGGGTAAAAGAAATGCTTGTGCAATAAACCATTTCAGGAGTCCCCTTCTATAGAACTACATAGCACCTTGATATATTGTGAGCGAGTAATCACAGCCTTTGGACGCCGGATAAATGAGAATATAAGTCCCAATGGCAGACACGCAATACCAACGCCACCAAATATCTGGATTGAATGGTAGAAATACAGATTAATTTCTTATGCCCCATAACTTGATGGGAAAATATCACAATATGATCTCAGATGAAAAGCTGTTTAGTTCCTTGTAAGAGAAAGCTTGTTCTAGCGCGTAATGATAGTATGCAGCATCAATTTTATTTTTTTTTTTTAAGTATTGACAAAATAAGGTAAGTTTTGCCACATGGGATCAAATATAAAAGAAAGAATTATCTTTACTCACAAGCGATAGGGAAATACTCAAAACAAAGTACTTTCTTTCATACACAATAAAAAAGAACAAAAGCTTATTCTATTGTGCTTGATACCAGGCTGAGAGAACAGGAATTTAAACTTTTTAACTATTAAACTTCATGAGGAATGAGAGCTTACAGCAAAGAGCACAGATCCAACAATAGTAGCAAGTGCAACAACATATTCTGGAAAAGTAGTACGCATGGTCCATGTTCTCTCTGATGATGCACTGGCAGTGTAGGCAGAACACTGGTTTCAGGACATGGTGAAAAAAGCTGAATCAGAAAACCAAAAAGCTGCTCCAAAAGCAAAAATAAAAAATAAAAAAAATAGCAATAAAATGAACTATAAAATATCAAGACCTGATGAACACCATTTCCTATACATTGCTGACCGCTATTGAAGTTCCATGAGCTAGGAAATGAGGTTGTTGATGAAGAGAGATGCCTAACAGTAAAGTCCACCTTCCCAACCAGCCCTATTACATCACACAAAGGAAAAAAAGTCAGAAATAGGTTAAATCTTAAGTAGGGACAATGGATTTAAAATATCTGTCCAAGGTTGAGAGTGATTGTTCATTGATAAGTAAGATTTTACAGTGACGATTTTAATTTAGTAACTAGAGTCATGTAGAATTCTCTCACAGAAAATATAACGGAGTACAAATAACAATCCTACCTCTCAAGAAAATAGAGGTAAGATTAATCACTATACATGGCGATGCACATGTTCCCCAAAAAAAAAAAACTAATTTTGATCCATACCCATGCTTGTCAACCTAATATAATATATCACTCCAAGGATTAAATTTAAACCACAGCCAGATACAAATTAAATCGAAGATTGAGACTGGCTTTCCACTGAACGGTCAGATTTCATACTGAGTAAATTAATTTCCATTTATAAACAAGTTTCCCAGAGAAGTCTATCAGAAAAGCAAAATGAAATTCCCAAAGTTCAAGAAGATACACGTAACAGTATAAATAGCAATGCTGAATGAAGATTATCTCCAAAGCATTTAATATTGATGCATGACCATGCACTTCAACCTTCACAGTATATAGTATACTTCAAATTGCATGCATTAGGAATTTTGAAATCAATTATTTAGATTACGTCAAAATCTATTTAAATTAAACGCATACCGTGTGTGTACAATGTATAAAACAAAAACTTTGATAGGTCTTAATCTGATTTATCAACTAAGAGGATAAATCTCTATCACAAACACATTGCAAATTATAAAAATTTCAAAAGAACCTTAAATGAAACAACCATATATAAATAGTGAGTGTGTGAAATAATAGTTATTAACTCTTATTTTTACTTTTCAAAACATATAATTACAACAAACCGTTTCAATAGGAAACCCTTCAAAGGAGAAGTTCTCCATCCTTTATTCTTTCCTAAGACACTGTTTTGAAATTTATGTAAAACCCCTTTTTTATAACTTGATCAAAATCAAAGTTTTGCAACAGCAATCATTTTGAAGCAAAACTAAACGCCTTTTCCAAGAACTTCCACAAAAATGTTTTCAAAGTAGATTTGCCAATCCAAGGTTATGTCAATTATTTCTTCTCCTTCTTGTGAATACGCTGCTGAAACTCACGCCAGCTTGGCCAACCTAAAATCTTGAGTTACAAATCCCAAATGCCCAGCATGAATTCACTCCGTTCTCGATGATATCCGGCCCCTATTTCCTCCCACTAATCCACTTTGAACCTTTTATACTTAATCTATTGTAGGTTAAATCATTCCCTAGATAGAACAGCTAGAGGTTCTTCTTTTTTTTCCGGTACTTAAAAACTTAGGATGCCTCGGAACAACTTCCATGATCAGCTCACATAAATTAATCAAACACAGAGACACCAAGGAAGGGAAGAGGCTATAACAAGAAGAAGAAAGGAAACAAGAGCTCACCATATAAGATACCCAGGACGAGAGCGCACACAATAGCTGTCGTCACCATCCACAATAGCGCACTCTTAATCCGTTTGCCAACACTCCTGCACTCAGATTATAGAACAACAACAAAAATCGATAACCAATAAACCAAATAAAGCAGCCCAACATAGATGTTTTTGCACGCAAACATTCGCATTGATACAATAACCCAAAACTACCTACTTGTCCTGGTCCCCTTCGTAGTAGAACATGGCAAAGGGGATAACGAAGAAAACGAGCACAGCATCGGCAATGTAGACCGCCAGCCACAGATCCTTCATTGGCAACGTGAGATGACACGCGCCATTGTATATCGCATGCCGGCACGCCTGCCGGTTCGCCACGTCCGCAGGTAACATGAGGATGGAAATCGCGGCGATGGAGAGACCCAAAACGACTACGAATTTGGGGAAGTAGGCCTGGTTAACGTCGTCGGGATGCTGGTAATTAACAAGCAGGTAGACATTGAAGATGAAGACGATGATGCACACGACTATAGCAACGATCACGAGAGCGAGATTGAAATCGCCCATGGCTTCTTCAGCTCTCGATTCGACGAATTCCCTATCGAATCGAAGAGATCAAACCGAGAACAAATAGTTCAGTGTTAGGGTTTCAGGCTTCGCAGGTGTGAACGAACCAGGAAATAGAAACTTCGCTCCGATTGCAGGTGATTCTTCGCTCCAGGAGGATTCGAATAAACGATGATTTTCATAGAGGACAGATGAAACTACCTTTCTGCCCTCATCCAGACGTAATTGGGAGGGGATGAGGCGTGGAAGAGACGAAGAAGGTGGTTCGGGGGTATTATGGTAAATTGATGGATCTCACTGCCAAACCAGCCTGTCCAGAGCCGAGGCGCGGATGTGTTTTTCAATGTGGTCTTCGACGTTGTAAGTTGTATCGTGTGAAAACAGAAGCGCCCGTAAGCTCCGCGCCGCGAAGGAATCGTGTGAATGTTCCTGCGACGATCGAGAGAAGACGGGTCGAGCAATTTCGAATGAAAATTTTTGCGAAAAAAAAAAAAATCATCTGCATAATTTTTATCATATGAACTTTTTAATTTCATTCCCACTATTAATTTTTTTTACAAACCATTCAGTATTCAATGCCACATTGAACTATGACAGAATCAAGGATAAATTAGTTTTTAAAAAAAAATACAAAACCAAGCTACACATTTTTTTTTTTCGAGTTAATCATTGTATTTTTTTGGTTATCATTATTTGCCTATTACCAGGGCTAGTCTGTTAACTTTTATCTTTCTCGGATCAAAAGGCCCAATAATTTCCTATGTTTGGGCTTTGGATTCGAGTCATCAATTATGTGTTAGGCCCAAGATAGAAGTTAATCCATTCCAAAGTTCATTATAACGATCCATGAAGGAAATTGATAAGGCTAACAATGATCACTCTTTCTTGGAAGCTTATTAGAAGCAAGCTGCACAATTTAAAGCATTCTTTCAGAGTTACTTCATAGATTTGGATATTTTCAAGATAGGGTTGGAGTAAGATTAAGTGGATTGCACATGTCATGGGGAGCAAGGGACCGGAAGAACAAAGGACAAGAAACTTATGATTTGCACGAGCAAGAGAAGGCATAGAAGCATGGGAAAGTTTTTTCATGATAGAAACCATTTTCACTAGTAAAATCAACAACATGGAACAAGGAACGGAATGAGCAAAGAACAAGAAACAAAATAGAAATCCAAGTTAGAAACTTAGAATTGTAAAATTCAAAATCAACCATTTCTTTCTCCTCCTTCAAGCTCGAAATCATATCTCAAATAGTGAACTCCTTAGGCTCTCAAGAAAAAAAAAATCTCAGCGACAAAGGAAGATAACCCAGCAAAGGAAGAAAATGTGGAGACCATTTAGCATTGTTCTGAACCCCCATAGTGAGGTAGAGCACAAATGTCTCCCTCGATTTGAAGTTTTGTTCTCTTCTCACAACCCAATTTGTTAGTAACTAATCCACCTAGCTGCTACATCAACTTAAACTAACGAAATTAGATTATTTAGGGCTTTAAACGATGTTAGATATAAGTGGATTAACTGGCCTAACATCTAAAAGTTATCTTTTGACACACTGACTCAATAATTATAAAATATACTCCATCAACTATTTTTTGCCCGTTTGGTTTATCTCTAGAATCGATTTTTTGGGAGGAAATTGATTTTTAAAAGAAAATTACCCAACCAGCATATATATGAGATAATTGATTAAATAGGTTAAAATTGATTTTTGTGTTAAGCTATCTATACCTGCTTATCTTATTCTCATTTTTACCATATTAATAATAAATAATTTGTCAATAATTCATTTGCGTGTTAAATAAAATTTAATAAATTTAAAAATATTATATGAAAATTTATTAATAATTTAATTTTAAAAAATAATATCTTTTATGATAATTTGTACAGTTAAATTGATTCTGATTAAATTATCTAAATATATTTAATTATATTAAAATTAATTTTAAAAAAACAGCATCTAAATATATTACATTATAATATAATTAATTATAATTAAAATTAATTATTTTTATAATTAATTATATTCAATTGAAATTTAAATGAATTTTTTATATTAAAAATTAAAAAATATTTTTAAAAAATGTCATATGATAAGGACAAGAGGAACTTTACATTTATGTGATTCAATTCCCATACAGCAAATTAAATGCACCTCCTTCCTCCTAATGATTATGTCATAGTGACATAAGTAGTCCTTTTGGTCCTAATCAGCAATTAAAGTTAACAAATTTTGTTACCCCAAAAAAGTAAACAAATTTCACGGTCGTTAAATAATGGTAGCTACTAATATTATTAGACATGTAAAAAATATTTGACTTTTTAATTTGGCTTTCATTAAAATTAATTATCACAATAAAATAGGTTTAGAAATTACAGGCTTACAGCTTAGTACAATTAAGGTGAGACAATATTCGGGGAAAAAATTATTACTATATCCTTATCCTATTTTCAAAATCAATCAAACAGGATTTTAAAATTTTGCTATATAATTAGAATTCAAGGAGAATCGGTATCTATTCATGTAAAAAAAATGATATTAAAATTTATTTAAATTATCTAAATAATATTTTAATCTCTAAAAATATTATAATTTCTTTAAAATCTCTAAAGACTTTTCTATCATTAAAAAATTAATGTAAAAGATTAAATTATCTTTGATTAAAATAAAAATCTCAAGCCTCATGACAGACACTTGCGAACTTATGAGTTGTTATTAAATTATTGTGATTTTATGAAAAAAAGTTATGAATATTAGAATAAAGCTTGTGAATAGCAATTGATATTTACAACACCTGAAAAATATCAGGATTTCAAATGTGAATTATTGTTGAAGTTTTTTCTTGCAAATTTAAGAAAAAAAGTTGTAAATCTCAGAATAAAACTTATGAATGGCTATTGATATTTGCAACACTTAAGAAATATTATGATTTTAAATGCAAACTTGCGAATTGCTGTTAAATTCTTACAAATTTAAGAAGAAAATTTGTTAATTTTAAAAAAAATTGTAAATTACAATTGATATTTGCAACACTTGAATAATATCAGAATTTCAAATGTAAACTTATAAGTTGCTTTTAAATTCTTGTGATTTAAAAAAATTATAAATCTTAGAACAAAACTTACAAATTAAGAGCGCGAAATATCTATTTTGAGGCTTGAGATTTTAATTTCAAGCAAGGATAATTTAATCTTTTATATTAATTCTTTAATGATAGAAAAGTTTATAGAGACATCAAGAAAATTATGATATTGCGAGAGAATAAAAGGTCATTTCCATAATTCAAAGGGAACTATTTATTATATAATTTTTTTCAACATACCAAACTTTATTATTATTATTATTATTATTATATTATTATGTTAAATTTGATGTTATTTAAAATTTTTATTGTATTTTTTAAATATTTTTAATATATCATATTTATAAAATAAAAATTATAAAACATCAAAAATTAATACCTTTTTCTATTTCAAAAGCACATTTTAAAAACATAAATCATCATTAATTTTCAGTTTACTAAATTAAATTTTAAAAAATATATCCAAACATAAATTTTATTGTAACAACCTACTTTTACTAATATGAATTTTGCCACATAAAATTTTGAAAAATTAATTTTTGCCTGACAGAAAACTAAACACACAATAAAATTAAGTCTTTTTTATTGTTACGTCCTTCTAAACTACCCAGTGATATAATGTGTTTTTCATTTTCATTAAAAAAACTTTACATTTGGGTTTTTAATTCTTTTCTGGTACGTCATATCATTTCAACAAATTTTATTAATAATATATTATATTCGTTTAATTATACAAGTGCAAACGTTGAGTTCTCTTAACAATAAAAATTAATTGCAATATAATTATTATATTTCTTAAAAAAATAAAAATAAAAATGAAATACAATAAACCAAATAAGATAATATTAAAGTCTCTCTCATCTCCTTCATAAAAATCCCCCCTTGCTCTATTGATCCAAACAAGAATAAAAATTTATATGTGATGAATGAACAACTTTAAAATGAAAATGATATTGTCCATATTTTTGTTTCATTGATTTGCATATAAATATTTTTTTACTATTTAATTGGTATGTCACCAATTCAATTACCCAACTAACCAATTAAACCATAAAATTGGGACCTGTTCATCTTTTTCCAATTCATTGTTCAGTTGGATTTTTAAAAATCATATTTGATTGATGCAGTTTTCACCTTCAATTAAAGTTTTGAAACTCGCACTGGATGTCGAACTAAAAGAGCAACAGGTCGCTGTTCTCATAGTTTAACTGGTTAGACCGGCAGTCGAACTGATGATATAAAAATTAAATAAAAATAATACACACACACAAATATATAAATAAAATATTAATTTGTTGCTGGTGTTTAGGATCTCAACACTAAATATTAGATGCCTAGACTGCTGGAGTATCTCGAAGCAAAATGCTAGAGCTAAAGATAAGCTATCATGTCACGACTTATGAGCTTTCGATCTCAATACTAAAGGTTGGATCGCTGGAGATGGTAGCAAAGGCTCGAAGAGAGATTAGAGATTAATTATGGGCTGTGTAAGAGATATCATAAATTAAAAAAGAAAAGATAGAAGAGAACTAGAAATTAAAGAAAAAATCATGAATCTAAGCGATAGAACCTAAATTTTTTTTTTTTTAAATTTTTTATGCTTAAATCGGGTTGACTTACTTTAGTTTTCGAGCTAACTCTTATTCTTTTAAAACCGTTCAAGTTAATCAGATTCAAACATTAAGTTAGTTCAACTTAGTTCAACTAATTGAATTAATTTATTTTATTCAGCGAGTCATGATTGGATCAATTAGATCACATCACTGCCTTCAATACAATTGTATTTGATTTTTAGGCAATATTATAAACGTATTGCATGACAATAAAAAATAAGAAAAAATTCTCATATGACCTGACCTCAACGACTATTTTGAATTCGGGTCCCACAAAGCCCGAGGTGTCTAAAGAGTGGGCCCAAGAATAATTAGAGTGAGTGGAAGTCTAGAAGATATGCAGGATGACACGAACTTATGTGAAATATTGCCTAACCTAATATTTGGGTGTGATAATTATTAATTAAGAAGATAATGCATGCAATTGCAGGTCCTTTCATACAAAGGCGTCACTTTTTCACCGAAAAGAAAACTAATGATGATACATTATTAATAATATATTCTTTCATTTAAAAATATGATACATTTTTTAAAAAATTAAATATTAAAAAATATAAAATATTTTTAACTTTTCAAGATATAATCATTACATTTTTTTAAAAAATCATCATTTTATATTTATTTTAAAGTGAAATATTATATTAAATATGGACAAATATGAAAAGACGATATTAATTTAAAGACAAATAATTACTTTATTAATAATGAAATTCAGTTAAAAATACTTTATATTTTTTTAACGAAAGGACAATTTTTAGTGACCCTACTCCTCCAAGCCATTGTCTTCCTTCCTTTGCCATTTCATTTCCATCCCCGTCGATCACTCTCAAACACGTTGCATTGTTTAAAGAAAAACATTCCTCTCCATATCCATGTTTCCTCTTTGCCATTCGCTCTCTTGTAGTAGCATAACCTCATGCAATGGTTGGAGATTCACGCGCCACCCATGGCTTCTCCACTGACATTTCCGATCTCCAACCCCTAATCCAATAGCAGCACCACAGCCTCCCAATCTTAGCCTCCAATTGCTATGCCTGCCTTTCAGTCCTTCATCATATGCCTCTCTTCTTCTATTGCTATGGATTCTCCCAACGTTGCCTATGGTCAAAGCTCATTGACTAGATTGTAAGTCCCGACCAAATTCTCTTTCAAAAGCATATTCTCGAATCCACAAGAACTTCTCTTACTTTCATGTCAACTACATAACCCTACTTGCCCTCATATGGGCTATCTCCCTCATCTCCCACTTACTCTTGCTCCTTGTTCTCTTCGGCCTCCTTGGCTCATGGGCCTTTCTGTGCCTCTTTTGGCAACATGTGAATATTTGCTAATTTATGTTTGCATGACATTATATATGCAACAGGATGTACTATAATTAGAAAAGCTGAGAATTTATCCTCTTTTAAAGTTTACAAGACAAAAGTTTCCCGCAACGCTAATATGGTGAAACTTCAAGCTCATTATCTCTTTCTAGACGTCTGTAATGCCATTTGACACTTTTTGCTTATAATCTTGTTCTATTGCTCCAACACTTAAAATTTAGTTAACTATTATCATAATGCAATCAATAGAGTTTTGACTATCTATTTTTTTCCTTTAGTATTCATTTCCCCATTTTATGTTCTCTTTGGTAAAGGATTTCCAATCTTATACACAAAGTGATATCTATGTCTTAATCTGCCTGTTTTAGCTCGGTAGTTCATATGTTGAAGTTAGTTGGTAGTCTAGTCCTAGATTTCATAAATTAAAAGAGAGAGCAAGCGTATGTAAATATTTGCATTGAATGATATTTTTCTTTTAATCTTGACTGTTAATGATCCAATTTCATTTTCTTATGAAAATGAAAATTGTCATTCAAGTGATATTCAAAAGGATGCCTTTACTTGTTTTGCTCATTATATGTTATATTTGAATAATGGTTGTAATTGATTGATGTAAGGCCAAAAATAGTGGAAATTAAATGTTTTCTTATATTATGTACCTCAAAATGAAGTGTTTAAATCTAGAAATTTGTATTTCCTAAAGACCTATAAAGGAATGCAATAGAAGCAATATTCAACATCTTTATCTTTTGTTTAATCCAAGTAAGATGATGTAATAACCATTTTTTTTTTGTTCCTCTCCTCAAATGTTGAGTCTGTTTTTATTACAGTGTTTGATATTGCATTACTTTATAGTATCTTTCATACCGATATTCATTTTACCATTTTACTGCAGGGAGTAGATTGCAAGAAGAAGGGTTACACTCTTGTAGAAGTACCTTGATATAAAGGTGATAAGTTTGAGAATTGGTAATACTACTGAACCCATTCCATGTTGGATAAACATCTTATACCTAAACATAGCATGACACGAATGACTCACTTGTGATGGCTACTAATTTTTATTTCAGGCATAATATTTTTGTGTTGATAACATATGAAAATATATGTAATAACATTTTTTATACATCAATGCAAAATAATTCACAAATCATGTTATTTAATGTAAACAATACATTGATATAATGATTAATGACATCAAAGATTAAACTGATAAGATAATTTTTTGGTACACAAATAACTATTGATCCGTGCCATAGAAAATAATAATTTACAAAAAATTAGGATAATCAATATGCAATATAAATAATATTTTTTGCCAGCAGTATGCAATACATATAATAAAATATATAATATCCAATGAAAAAGTCTATAATGAATCATGTCACATTATTTGTAAGTTATAAATAAACTTACCATAATATTACAACTCATTATTCTTTAGATCATTATATATATGTGTGTGTCTATATATGTCTATATACATATAAGCAGGATAAAAGACTACACATGTATAGCCGAAAAAACAGATTAAGCCCATAGGCTAGCCTATTTAACCAGCCAATTTTGATAGGTTAAATTGAAGAAATTTGCTCAGCTTTTAAAATGGGTTAAGCTAGCCCCCACAAATTAACGGGTTAAAACAGCTAGCTTATTTTTTAAAAAAATTAATTTATTTTTTCAATTGCAATATATATTCTTATAAATATATAATAATAATAATATTTTTTAAATATATAATTTATGAATTTTAAATATGTTCTTTACATTTGAAAATAATGTAAATCTTTCTTAAAATTTGTAAATAAAATTTTTGTTATAGTTTGTAAGTGGATGATTTATTAGTTTTTATAGAAATATTTTGAATGTATATTATTTATTAATATCATAAGATCTATTGATTGAAATCACAAATATAAATTCGTTGAGAAAAATTATATGGGTTTATATTTAAATTTTTTTCTTAGTGAGAAATATAACACATCTAAGCAAGAAATGATTAATAATAAAAATATAACAATTTTTTTAATATTTTGGCTTCATTTTTGGGTTTATATTCAAATTTTCTTTCTCAATGTGAAAGATAACACACCTAGGTAAGAAGATGATTAATAGTAAAAATTTAGCAAAATTTTTTTAACATTTTGGCTTTATTTTTCTATTTAATTCAGAATCCATAAAAAGCAAATATAAATAATATCAAAATTACATTTAAATTTTTTGTGACGCCAAAAATATTTTTAATTCTGATTCCCTTTCTCTTATCAATTTCATATCCATTTTTATTATTAAAACTTACTTTTAGTGGGACATCCAAGTAAAAAAAGGTTTGAATTTTAAATATTTTTGAAGTACTGTGGCTTTTTAAGAATGCATAATAGACCATTTTAGATTTACATAGGTGTTGAAAAGAATTAAATTTAATGTAATGAGTGAACCCATAGATAAAAAACTATCGGTTTGGCTAAAATAAGTAAATAACGTAAGTTTACTTAAAAGTAGTGAAAAAAATAAAACTTATTATGTGAGATTTGTCTAATAGGATTTAAAGGGGTGATTTAATTTATATATATACATATATATGATATGTTGCTTATAAATTTTAAATCATTTTAAAAAATAAAGTTGTGTTTTGTGGGTTGACCTTCGAGCTTACCGGCCCACCGATGTGCAGGTAAGGTTGGGTTTTTCTAACTTGTTTATCTTGACAGGTTGGCCCACCTCAACCTGTTAAACTCCAACCTATGTGAGTTGGCCCACAACCCATTTGCATAGCTCTATATGAATACTATGTATCCCTTTTTAGGTTTATTGTAATTATATGCTTCAAGATGCCTCTCTTATGATTCTGTGCTTTGAATTCAGGTTTGAAGGGATGATTTATTATTTTTAATGCAAAACATTAATAAGTCTATGGGATTGCACAATAGTACACGTCTTATAAATATAAGAATTGGACAATGTATTGTATATGTTGCCACATGTCCATCTAGTTCCATGTTACTATTTACTATGAAAGGGTGGCAGTCTTTTATTACGTTGCTCTTTGACCATTAATAAGAGCCAGGGCCAAAGCCTGTATCATATTGGTTTGAACTCACCTTGTTCTGTTTTTATCCATAACCAATTATACATTGCTGTTTCACATGTTCAAAATAGGGAGGGATTAAAAATATTAGTTCTTAATAAAGATAATTGCTCCACATATTGAACTTTTAATGTTGTTTACAGGAAAGTCTTTGATAACTTGATCTAAAAAATTATGATTTTTTATTAATTTGCTTCAGATTGTATTTATTAACACATTATGCTTTTATTTTTTATCATTTGTTTTACTCTAATATATATATATATATATATATATATATAAAATATTAATTATGATAATTACGTAGTCTCACCACATATAAGATAATATGGAAAGGGTGCTTGTTATAAGTTATTGTTTTAAAGGAAAATGACAATAATTTTTTTTTGAAATATATAAATTATAATTTAATTTCTTAAAATATCATAATTTTTTTAAAGTTTTTGAAGACTTTTCTGTTATTAATAAATTTATATAAATGATCAAATTACCCTTGTTGAAAATAAATGATTCAAAATTTTTCTTCTTATATTCACAATTTTTTTTCTTAAATTCATAATAATGCAACAATAAATTACAGTTTCGCATGTTAAATTTCATATTTGATGTTACATTATTGTAAATATAAGATGAAAAGTTATGAATATAAAAATAAAAGTTGCAAATCATTTATTTTCAATAAGAACAATTTGATAATTTATATAAATTTATTAATGATAAAAAAAGTCCTTAAAAACTTTAAAAAAATTATGACATTTTGAGAAATCAAATTATTATTTATATATTTTAAAAAAATTTAATTGTCATTTTTTCTTATTTTGAAAAAGATTTTCCTATAATATTAACACCCATTTAAAAGCAGTTATAAAAACCCGCGCGCTGCGTGATAGTTTACTAGTTTTATAAAATGAATGGAAAAAATTTCGTGGTCGGAGAACTTCTATCTGGTCAATGATCGGGACATGAGCTGGCCCAAAAAAAAAAAATGGTCGGGGCATGTGATATCAAATTAAATTAATTTTGTCAGTAAACAAGTAATTTTTAAAACCAACCAATAAACTACCAATCAGGATTTGAATCTGAATTAATAAACATGTATCCGTGTTCTGATCCTGTAAGTTTTTTTTTTTTTAATTTATTAAACCATGTACGGCAAAGAACATGAGTATGACTTGCTTAATTTACTAACATTAATTTTTTTTGGATAAAATTTACTAAAATCACTTTAGTTTCGTTTAAAAAAAATACATACTCCCTCCCATTTTTAATATATCATACTTTCTAAAATTTTTGCTTGGTTATTAACACAAAACACTTTGTAGAATTTAATAAAATATTTATGATATTTTAAATATTGTTCAGATATGTAAATGATATATTTAAATGATACGTTTAACTTCAAGGTTAAGAGTTAGTCCTTAATAATTTTAATTGAGATCTGAGAGTAATTAGAAAATGTTATAGTGATTTTGAAAGAAGTCAAGACTTTTGATTAACTTTAACTACATTATTAATTCACTTAAATTGATTAAAAACATCTTATAAATAGACATGGACGCTAATCTAATATTCCTCGTCCATAAGATAAGTCATCTCCTCTTAATTTTACTTAGATCAAAATAGAAGTCTGTTGATAACGTTAGAGCATTTGATATTTTAACCTCTTTTTCCATCGGGAAAAAAAAAGATATTTAACCTCTTCTAACTTTTTGTTGGTTTATGTGCTATTGTTAGAGTGCATGTGTTATCGATTCATGGATAATCTTCACATAATCACATTACCATGCACCTAATAGCACAGAATTCCCCACCCGCCTAGCATGCGAAACTTCTAGGAAGATGCTCACAAAAAGTTCTGCTCCCTATTTTACAATTTACAGCGTGATCATAGGAAAATTTATAAATAAGTTCTAATTAAGGGACTCGTTTACAAATAAATTTCAATAATTAATGAAAATACTCTAAAATCTCTTGAAAATTTGTCGTAATGAATTTTTCCTGTAATTTAACACAAATGCTTTTTAGATTATCCCCTTGACCAACGTTGATTGATGCCGACCAACTGCCACTGGTGCAAAAATAATTTTTATTTAAAATATTAATATTTTTATATTTATAAATCAAACATTGAAAATTTATAGGTGAATATTTAAACGGAATTAATTTTAAAATCCTTATATTTTTATTTAATTTTAAATTAGGGCCATGTAATTTATTTTATTTTAAGTAAGTCCTTATAATTTAATTATTTAAATGTGTTAATCCTTGGTTGTTAAGATCCTTTAATTTTTTCTTTTCAAAAATTAAAATTAAGGACTTTCATATGTTTATTAAAAGATTATATAATTTTAGTGCTGGTAAAAAATTATATAATTTTAGAATTAATTGAATAATTTTTTAATTTAAGATTTATATAATTATGTTATGGTTTTTAAATAACTTTTACACATGCATAATTTTCATAAAAAATTAATAAAAATATAAATATTGTATTAATTAAATTTTTTTGACTAAAAATATTAGACCAATTTTTTTATAGATTTGAAAGGTGTTTTTATTTTGAAAAATTTAATCATTCATTAATAATGATAACTTGTAATGACTAAATATTTAATTAATCAAATTATAAAGACTTAATTAAAACAAAATGAATTACAGGGACTTGCGAGTATTTTAGCAACTTTTTAAGACTTAATTGTAATCAAGTCCCTTTTTTGGTAGTTATATGCAACTTTCACTATATATTTCATCTCCGTTCTTGGCTGCTTCTACCTGTTCTGTTTGGTTGCTTTTGATCCTACAGTGCAGAGCTATAGTGGTTTACGAAGCAATCTTCGTCAATTCGTGTTTATCATCTTTGCCCCTCAGAATTTAAGGGATGAGTACGCTTCAACAAGATGCATTGCTCATGGAGAATGGCCACATCAAGGGTTTGAGCAGGGAGCTGAGGCATGGCAGGACTGCTCATAACATGTCCTCTTCTTCCTTGCGCAAGAAATCCGACTTAACCCTTGTTTCCAAGGTTCAGTGGTGTTTGCTCAGGAATTTGCTCGTCAATTTCCAAGAGGTCATCCTTGGGACCAAGCTGTCGATTCTCTTTCTTGTGATTCCCCTTGCCATCGTCGCCGAAGTCTACAGGTTCGGTCGAGTAAGTGATGTTGAATGCTTGATTTGTTATTTTGCAAGCGAGGGAAATGATATAAGCAAATGAAACCGAGTGTGTGACATACCAGCTAGGAAAATTTGTGAAATGTTCGAAATTTGTGTATATGTGAAGTGCCCTGCAGCTATTAAGGTTTGGTGGTTGTGATTTATTGTGCCAACTTCGCTGAATTCTATTTGGTTTGTGAGAGTTAGTTCTGCAGAATGCTTAGTTTGATGTTAATGGGTCCTGAGTGTCACAATGGTTGTTTGGCAGGGAAGAAAATGGTAAAAAGGACGAGATGGGTGTAAGAAATAGCAATTATGAAGAGTGATATCCTTTCAAATTTTGGGTATTTGAGATTTGATCGCAACGTTTGGTGTTTTTGTGATTTGTTGCAAACAGCCTTGGGTTTTTGCGTTGGCCTTAGTGGGACTTACGCCACTAGCTGAACGCGTCAGCTTCTTGACAGAGTAAGCAATTCTGATGAACTTCTTGCATTTTTTGTCATGCAAGCTATTCTCTTTCTTGGAAAATTCTTATTTTGGTTTTGCTCTCTTCCTTGGTGGATGTTAATTCAAATATCGCAGACAAGTTTCTTACCACACGGGCCCAACAGGTATGAACCTACCATTTATACTCTCTTGTATTCTTCCTATGTATAAATTAGTTAATCATAGGCTACGTTATAATTATTGGGTACCTTAATTTTAACCCTTCGTTAATTTTAACCGTGAGGTTGAAAACACGGGGAATAATAATATAGTCGAGGGGCTAAGAAAGTTAGATACATTGTGTTTTGGCATGGTCAATGATGCAGCCAAATTGTGAAACTAAGTATTTAAAGAAGTTATTGTGAGCTGATCTTTGCTACCCACGTCAGGACTCAGGCTGGTCTGATCACTTCAATTCCTAAATTTTGTCTTTTACATGAAAAAAGACTCAAAGCCGGAAAAATTTGAGTAAATCACTCTGAACTACTCACAATTATTTGGAGATTACACAAATTCCTCCTCTATCCTCAAAATATCAGTCCAATTTGAATTTTATTTTTTTAAAATTCATATTATTACCATTTACATTTTAACATTTCTCTGGGATCCTAAATACGCCTTGTTAACTTAAATATACCAATATGTATTAGATACAGATCTGAACCAATAAAAAAATAGAGTTTGTTTTCATCAAAATAATAAGAAAGAAAAGGGTGTACTTTCTTTCTTTTTTTACACACAAAAGGGTGTACTTTCTCTTATTAAATGAATTGGGGGTATTTTTGTATAAGGGTACTAAAGGCACAATTTTGCTTTCGGAAATGGATGTGTATATTTTGAAAATTGAGAAGTCTCTACTATCTAATTTCAGTAAAGCGATGTCTATATAATTTATACTAGAAACTTTATCACTCATCGTTCTTTCAATTTTGGAATGTAAATTGACATCAAATTCTATCGCTTCTTTGGTTTTGATCACAACATTGCAACTTTGTGATATTTGCGCTCTTAGAAATGGTCATGTCACAGTTGTAGAGATAATGCACTTGCAAATTGCAATACCATTAATTTATGATATTGGAACACTTAATGCTGTTGAACTGATGCTTTGGGTTTTCTGGTTTGCAGTTGGAGGACTCTTAAATGCAACATTTGGCAATGTCACAGAACTCATAATAGCAATATTTGCTCTCAGAAATAATAAAATAGCTGTGCTCAAGTATTCTCTCTTGGGTTCAATCCTTTCAAACCTTCTTTTAGTTCTTGGAACCTCCCTCTTCAGTGGTGGAATAGCAAACATTAGAGGAGAACAAAAATTTGATAGGGTAAGGCCCTGAAGCCTCATTCAAAATCAATTATGTATGGTAGATCTTGATTTTCCCCCTCCTTCTTAGCAAATGATGCCTAATATCATGCGTTGAATTTTTTTTGGTTAAACAGAAACAGGTAGATGTGAACTCACTTATGCTGCTGCTGGCATTTTTGTGCCACTTGCTGCCTTTGCTGTTCAGATATTCTGGTATCTCAGCTGCTCTTGATACAGGCCCATCTCTCCACTTGTCAAGAACTGCAAGTATTGTGATGCTGATAGCATATTTTGCTTACCTTGTCTTTCAACTTTGGACCCATCGCCAGTTATTTCAAGCTGAGGATGTAGGCATCTTAATTTATGAAACCATTAAGTTGTTTGTGTTTGTGACCATTTGATGAAGACTTAATACCATCAATCTTTGATCAGGAAGAAGATAATGATAATGTTGCAGAAGTAGCTGTGATAGGATTTTGGAGTGGGTTTGCTTGGCTTGCTGGATTGACTGTACTCATTGCCATCTTGTCTCAATTTGTGGTGAACACAATTGAGGTAACCGGGTTCAATCCTTAAATGCCTGATTAAGCGCCTGCATAGCAGACAAGCAGCAGTTCTTTGCCACCTGACTTGATATGGAAATGACTATGAACTTCATTTTGATTCTCATAAAATAATACTTCATGGTATACTAAAATTCTTTTTGATATTGGCAGGGTACTTCAGATTCATGGAGCCTGTCTGTCAGCTTCCTTAGCATCATCTTGTTGCCAATAGTTGGCAATGCAACTGAACATGCAGGGGCAATCATATTTGCTTTGAAGAACAAGCTAGTGAGGATTTGGATAATTTTATGAAATTAGATATTATGGCCTGTGCAGGGAACCCCATCTATAGCAAATCAAGTCGTTCACAATTTGTGAAAAGTGCAGTTTCTTATAAATTTATTAGATAGATGGATAGATAGATTCCATAGAATCCATACCTTCTGCATTTCAATGTGTAACTTCCTTGAAATTAAACCAATGGGTTGGATGATTGCAGGACATCTCATTAGGTGTTGCTTTAGGTTCTGCAACTCAGATTTCCATGTTCGTGGTAAGAATACACTTTTATAACAGAATGTCAATTTTAATTTAGATTTAGTTTTTGAATCAATGACAGCTCACTTCAAGAACATACATTCACAACGTAGGTTCCCCTGTGTGTCGTCATTGCTTGGATAATGGGTATCAGAATGGACCTTGACTTCAATCTCCTTGAGACCGGTTCTCTTGCTTTGGCTATTTTAGTCCCATCTTTCACTTTACAGGTATAATTTCACCTGCCATCGTTTGAACTGGGAAAGATGAAAGAAAAACAACCTGAATTGCACTCATATTTTGACTTCATTTCTTCATTCAAATCTGTTGACGAAAGAAATTTTTCCACCTCAAATCTTATAGGATGGGACTTCTAACTACATGAAAGGCCTTGTTCTCCTGCTCTGCTACGTTGTTATTGGGGCATGCTTCTTTGTACAAAGAACACCACCCAGTAAGTATTACATGCTATTTAATTTTGGGGCTACGTAAATATAATCAGGTAACTCGTATTTGGATTCTAGAAAGATGAATGTTCTATTAAGTTGGTCAAATTTATCAATATGGCACTGTAGTGGACTATAGTTAATGATTAACAATTTAACGTAAGTCATAGTAGGATCACATGGATGGGGTTCGATAAACTTTTGTAGTCAAAATGATGGTAAATTATTTTAGTAAAAACTGGTTAAACATGCATCTGTCAAGTATCCAGATGGCTTCTCTTCTTCCTAAATATGACAATCATATCTAACTTCTGATCGCTTCCTTTTCCTAGACCAGGCTGATGTTCCAAACATGATCCTTAAACCTCCAACTGAAGCAGCTTGAAGATCTTAGTAGCGGGGACAAGGGACATAACCACTTGCACCCACACAAGAACTCTGGAGTGGACAAGGGACAAAATTTCATTGTAGGTTTTGACCTATCAGGGTCGCTTCCTGAGACGAAGGATAAGAGCATCCATACTAACTTCCGACAGATCCAATGGATCTACGACCTCCAAACGGAAATCTGAAGGTGTTTGCGTTAACTTCGCAGGAACGTTGATTGCAGACCGTGTATATAATAATACATCTCTCTAAGTGCTGTTGGCTCTGAGATTTTCATCTTGCATTCGTGAAATCCCAGAGTAGCGTAGCAAAAGCTACTAGGTGTATTATAAATTCTAATGGTTTAATGGTGAAAGGTAGGCATGCAGTTAGCAAGATGTTTGAGGTTTTAATTGTCTGTTTCATCGTATTAAAAAAAAAACGTTCAGCTTGTGTTTTGAGATGCGAAACGCCTGTGTTGTGAGCCTGTAATAATTCTCATTATAAGAAAGTCGTTTTGGATCATTCGATGTAACATTCTACTGGGGAAAATCATTCCGACATTAGCAAGATTCCTCGAGTATGCTGAGTCTGTTGTCACATGCAGGCCTTGTTTTCTCTCTTGCTCTTTAGTTAGAGAACATGGACGCTGACACCACTCTGACACACTGAAAGTCACAAATGTACTTTTTGTTCTGGCATCACAATACAATTATTGCAGCTTCTTTGAATATAAGAATATTACTTGAATTATTTGCTCCCATATTGATTATTACTTCAAATGTTGGTGACACGTTGCTCATTACATAGGTTTAACAGTTGTGGACCTACAATATAGCTTCATTTCTTGTTTACTTTTAAAGGTGCAGATCAGATTAGTAGTAATGCAGCCACATCATGTGACCCTACTTCAGTCCTTTAAAGAAAAGTGAATATATCTCTCTGTTTATTCACTATTTTTAGACATCTCTATTCTCTGGTCCCTACGAAAATTAGAAGATGGCAATTATTTAAACTTCCTTTCTCCTTAGGTTTTTGGTCACGGTGTTTTGTCCAAGTTTGGTTTTAGTGTTTATCATTGTAGTGAAATTTGTGTTGAATATGTTAATATTTTAATAATATTTCAAAATGAATTATTATTTTGATTAATAATATTAATTATCATTTAATCTATTATTTTGTAACTTATGATTAAGACATTATTTTTTTCTGAAACCATTCTTTAAATACATTAGCCGGTGTTTAATTGTCTAGTGTTTATGAGTTTTATGCCTATAAAAGGCAATGTAGTTTGCGTAGTAGGTCACCCAAGTCCAAAACTTTCAGACACTCTGCTCTCCTCTCCTTCTTGTGCTTCTCATAAGTTATTATGTATTTTTTGATATTCTGTCACCTAGTTCGTTTTACGGAGGGTTCTGCTTAACTTTAAAAAGATCCAACAATTGTATCAAAATTGGTCTTAAGGACAATATCTTTAGGCATGACTTGGAACAGATTTTCTACAGAATTTTCCAACAATTTTAAAAGCAAATGCCTGTTATTATTTAATAAAATCTCATCTATATTTTATTGTGCGTGTGCATATTTGGGTCTGGTGTGAGGTGTAGAACTTAAAATGGGACATGTTGATATTGAGATTTTTGATGAGTTTCTCTTAGCTCACCCTAATTATATCTTTCGAGCGTGTAATTAAGCAGGTATGAAAAATTGAATCTGGTGTGAATGGATTTTTCTTGGGAGTATGGAACAGTAGTTGTCTGGATATTACAAATTCTAATTTTGGATATGGAAATCATGATTTGAGTGTTTGCTTATGATGCTCTTGTTTTATGTTCTTGGTTCTGGAAAGAGGAATGTAGAACAAAATTTTCAGTTTTTCATGGTTAGAAATTTAAAAAACGATGCTTGAAAATTTAATAATTGAAAGGCATGCATAATGAAATACTAGAAATTAAATGCCATTGTTACCTGAAAAAAATTTAAAGATAGTTTATTTTCTTTCGGACAGTGAAAAGCAACAGGAAATGTTATGAATCCAGATTTTCGAGTATATGTATGTTGTGGCATACTGAGTCTGGTTTAGTTTTTCTAAAAATCATGCGCTTGCTTATAATCTAGCATGAATTAATAATTTTGTTGATGAAATTAATTTTCTCGATCAATGCCTGATCTGGAAAATTTTACAGTCTCTCGTGACAATTGTGATTGCAAAGTACGAGTCCAGCGTTGGACATTTGAATATATATATATATATATATATTGGTGTTAGTGAATAATTTCCTGTGGAATATTCTTTAGATTTAATTTGCACTTGATAAAAGAATTTTTCCAAGACTAGAAGATTTAGTTGTTATGTGTTGTGACTAAGCATTTGGGATTTCAATTCGAGAGTGGCGAGATTGTTTTCTAAATAGATTACTAAGGCTGCAAGAATATTACAAATGGTTGCAGGAACATTGATAAGAAAAAGTAAGCCTTGATATTGGAATTTCGAAACATGGGATTATCCAATAAAAGTGGCATTTATTAAATTATTTAGCAGGGGTTCATGAACTCCGATTATGGTACTTTATTTTTTTAAAAACCTTTTGTCAGTTATTTGAAGATGCTATTACATAGTATTAATCAAGGTTTGATGGTCTGTTTTCTTTAATTGATTGCAATTGAAGTTGCAATTTTCTATGAAAATAAATTATTTATTCTCAATTGTTGTAGAGATAATGTGTTAGTAATGAGAAGCATGATTTCCTAATTGTGATACCTTTTGGTTGTAGACGTTAATGAATATTTATTTGCATTTAAAAAAAATGAATGAGTTATTTTAAAGTGGTTATATAATGTAATCTTTCGCAGCTGTGGTATCTCATAGTTCACAGCAAGATGGATATTGTGGGCTTTAAGCATTATGTCCAGAACTCATGAACAAACGATTTGGTAATTTGTTTTTTTTTTGAAAAATTTATTTTAAAAAAAATATAGCTTTGGATTTTGCATTTTGCTCGTATTTTATTTTAAATTTTTATACTTTTTTTAATATTTTAAATCACTATATTTTTATTTTTCATTATTTTAGATCCCTTCAAGGTTTCTGTATTTTATTCATGAAGAGATTTAGAATAATAAAAAATAAAAGTATAAAGATCTAGAATACAAAAAAAAAGTAGAAATTAATGACAAAATACGAGTAAAATATAGGGATAAAAAATTATGTTTTTTTCTTTATTTTATATATGATAATGATGATGATGAGCACACTAGAGTAAGAAGAAATTATGAGTGTCACGATTTGTGATAGAATACGTTCAAAGAATTGCGTACGCACTGAAGGAGTTCTATTGTTGGGCTTTATTGTCACAAAGAAAATTATACATAGTGTTTACTTGCAATATAGACGTTGCCGAAAATGTTTTTTTGATTAATTTACAAATTAATATCCAAAATTTGGGGGCTGTGCGCATGAACTGATATGCTATATGGTGGATTTAAAATTGTGAGAAGTTCTAATTTAATTAGAATAGAGAAAATTATATGGCGAGATTCTAATTTAATTATAATTATTATTGATAAAGTATAGAAATAATTTTCATGTGATTGAAATAACTAAAAATGTGGAGGTTTCCGTCCAGCAGAAATTATTTTATCTCTTTATAAATGAATATGTGTTGTACCAAATTGTTAGTCATATTTTAATTGAGAGCCTCATTTTGTGAATGTCAAGATATTTTTATGTTGTGATTTAAAGAAAAATTTGAAGTGTAGGCTTTATTAGTTGTAAATTTTTAGGCAAATCAAATGCACTACATTATTTGTAACCTATTCAATTAAAATACCTCAAGTTTAAATAAAATTTTATGTGACATTATTTTAATTACTTTTATTTTTATAACAAAATGCATATATAATTTTTTACTTTTATTCTCTCTATTATCATTAATGTCATCATAAATTTATATTTAATGACATTTAAATATTATATTTTTAATGATATGATTCATTTGGTTTATTTAAAAATTTCTCTTGCTTAAAAGTAGAATTTGGGATTTATCAAATTCTTTTGTGGCATGAAACAAGCATTATGTGGGTGGCGTGAAAAGTTAATCATTTATCTAGTATTTATAAAAATGGCACATGCGATCTATTTATCTTCACATCAAGTGCTCGTTATTGTGAATAATGATCATTTCTTTATATGTGGCTATGAAAGTAAATATCACATTTGAACCAGAATGAAGTAAGAGTTTATTACTCTGAGGGATAATATAAATATAGGTATCATATATAATGAATTTTTATTGTATTAAAATAATATACTAACGTTAACTAAATTTTATATTTAGATGAAGAAAAATTTATTAGTGGCCAAATAATATATTATGAGGATAAGAGTTTATTATTCTGGTAGTGACTAATAACTAATGAGGTTAAATAGTTGAAATACTTCTTAGTGAATAATATATCAAGTGTAATGTATATTGACTATGTTGATAATTTGTGATAGCTAGTTAGCAATGGCTACAGCAAAAAAAATGAGACATTTAATGGCAATAACATATGTATTCAATTGAGGAATAATATTACAAAACAACTATTAAAAGATGGTGTTATATTAATCGATTATGTGAGATTAGATATAAATCTGACAGATTCATTAACTAAACCCCTTGAGAAGAAACAAGTTAAAGAAACATCGAGAGTAATGAGATTTAAGTTAGTTTGAAATTAATAATGATAGTAACTCAACCTTTATAATTGGTGAACCCATAAAGAAAGTTCATATAGATAAGAACAAGTCATTTGTTAATTTTACTAGTACTAAAATTACTTTGCTTCTCTTCCTAAGGTGTATGAGAAAGTCTTAGAATGCATTATTGATGAGATTGAGCAAAGCTTTTATGATTTCATATTTCTTATTGATGATGTATTCATTATAGGTACATTTGATAAAATTATCTAGACAAATATGAAGTGGGCCGTTTAAAGTGCAAAACCGTCGTTGATAATAGAAATTATTGGGGGGTATAATCCAACTTATATGACCTCTAGTATATGCCCAAGAGTTGTTGGTTCATAGAAGCATGTTTCACTAATTTCTTTGTATCCTAAGTTATATTGGTCTAGGTCTGGTTCATAGTCTAAAAGACATTATAGTCAAAATAATTATATTCCATGTGAATAGCTCAAATGGTAATGTTTCTTTTGACATGTGTGGGAGATATTATTATAATGTTGCGTTCATGTGTCAAAAAGTAAATTCTACATTGCTCAAATGTATTAGAGGCCTAGGTATGTATATATTAAGGTATGAATTTGGGAAATTACATGGACTTGGAAGAGGAGTATGTTTGCGCAAATGTAGTTGAAATATGTTGATTTCCCCATGCAGGTGCAAGTTAGATGTAGAATTAGGTAATTTTTTTTTTTAGAATTATGGAAATTTTTTGCAGTGTTACAAAATTTTGGTATGAAATATCATTCCACAATTTTTCTTTTGAAATATGTGAGGGATTGTTGGATATTTTTAATAATATTACAAAAGGAATTATTATTTTAATTAATAATATTAGTGATCATTTAATCTATTGTTTTTTAACTTATGATTTAAGCATCATTATTTTCCAAAACTATTCTTTAAAGACATTAATCAGTGTTTAATTGCCTTGTGTTAATGAGTTTTATACCTATAAAAGGCTGCAAAATTGATCATCCAAGTCTGGAGCTTTTAGACATTCTACCCTCCTCCCCTCATCATGCTTCTTATGAGTTATTCTATATTTTCCGCTATTTGTTTTACAAGAAGGTTCCGAATTTTGATTAATCTTGGAAAGCTTTAACAATTGTACCAAAATTATTTTTAAGAATATTGTCCTTGAACATGATTTGAAATAGATTTTCTATAGAATTTTCCAACAATTTAAACTATCCAAATCTAGTTTACATATTTTAGTTAATATGATAATAAAAGTGGCAATTGAAATTTTTAGTTAATAATTTTGTTCTTTTAGAAGGCCAAAATTTTAGAAGATTATCATTATTTTGAATTATGCATCAATTAACAAATTCTTTTTATAAGAAAAAGTACCAAAATTTAGATGCATTTAAGAAATGTTTTCAAATTCGTACCTCATTAAAACCCTGAATTAAGTGAGCATCATTAAGTTAGGAACAAAGTGCATTAGCAATAAGGGTATTTCAGTTCCAAATATTTAATTTGAGACATGATTATTATTTATCCAGATAAATAAATTTTCTTAAACTGTAAATTAGTTAAAATTTGTTGATAGTTAAAGACAAAAGAATAATAACGATAAAATCGTTCAATAAGTAGGAGGAGATGATAATGATAAGGATACATGTTAGAAAAAATTAGAATTTGGAATTCGGGCAGGCTGAGGCTCGAACCCGAATGGGCTTGATTTCTTGAAAAGCCTGAATAGTTAAATCTGGCCCAAACTCTTTCAAATTTTGGGTGGTTAGAATACTGAAATTTTATTTTTAAAATTATTTTTAATCAATTTTTTACTTTAAAATAAATTATTTTATTTTATAAAAATATATAATATATTTTTTTGACATTTAAACGATGCATATGACTCAAATATATGGTATTTTAGTATAAAATGACCTAAAATTTAAATAATTAATTAATGTTTATTATATTTTATATATTTTGTAAAAATAATTTTTTTTATCTGGGTATCCTGATCGGATTTGGCTTGAATTTTTTTGAGTCCAAATAGGCCTGAACATAAAAAATTATATTTTTTTCTAAACCCAACTTTAAATTTTTTTGAGCGAGTTTGGGCTAGCCTGTTGGACTTAGCATGAATTATCGGCTCTAGAAGAAACAAATCTTTGTAACTTTATTATTAGGGCACTAAGCTTTGGCGTGGTTGTAGGACATCTCCATTAGTAAGGGTGTTTATGGGATTGGACGAAACGAGATAGGATTGAGACACCCCCATCCATGTCTCATCTTAAAAAATGATTAAGACTTAAAATTTATCTCGTGTCTCGTTCTTTCTCAAAAGCCATTTTGTCCAAGTAGGAGTGGGATGGGAATAGGACACCCTGAAAACCACACTTGCTTGGTTTGTCGACCATCACTTGTATTTTCAAATGATTAGTAATACTCAACCAACACATATAAAAATCATACTTCTATATATATACATATGATTAATTAATTAAGTTTTAACAAAAATAGATATATATATATATATATATATAAGGACATGAGTCACCCCAATATAAGAGCCCCTGTGGATGTGCATGCCATTTGGTTAGAGCCTATTATAAATTTATATTATAATAAGCAACAATAACAACTAGGCACGGACTCAAAATAAACTCATTATATTACTTGAATGGCAGCAATTTTGCGTTTTTAGTTTTTTAAATCAATATTAATAATTATGAGAAAACATCTCACAACTTTCTTGGCTAAATTGAACATCACATAGCAATGCAAAATTAAATAAACATAAAATATAAACAATTAAACAATAAAAATAACATAATAATTATAATATATATATATATATATATATAAAATATTGTGGGATGGGATGTCCTGAAGGGTATCTCGAGTCTAGTCCTGACTCCTTTTTTGTCTTGTCCTACAAACATCCCATCCTAATTTTTTTCTAGTCTGGACAAACCTATCCCGATATGATTGGAATAGGTACGGGCCAACCAAGATTGGTATAACTTTGAACATACTAGAGTTAGGAATATGGGTTGATTTGAATAATATAAGTTGGCTTATATGGGTTGATTTGAATAATATAAGTTGGTTTATATGGGTTGACGAAAATATGGATTAAATTAGACTCAACTTATTTTCGTATGGGTTAAAAAAATCTCAACCCTCAAGAATTGATGAGTTAGATAGGTCAACTCACCAATTCATTTGTTTTTTTAGATTATACTTAAATAAGAAGTTCTATTATTATATTTCATGTAATTAAAAAAATTATATCATAAATGTATGTGATTGATCAATTCTATAGTGATTTATTTCAAAATCTATTTGACTATGGGGTTTTAGTGCTAAAACTTCCTCCATTTTTTATTTTTCAATTTTTTTATTTTTTATAAAATAATATAAGTTAAACAAATCAATCCTAATCCATCAAGATTAATTCATTTGAGTTACTAGTTATCTAGTATGGGTTAGAAAAGATATACTTTTGCATGGGGTAATATTTTTTTCAATCCAACCAATAGAACGCTTATAATAATATACTTGGACTAATTTATTTTTCTGGAAAGTTAATTTATTTTTCTGTTTTATGAAGAACCAAATGTATATGGACCTTCAAGCTTGATTCGCTAGTTACTTCTTCTGATTAACATTTCATCATCCTGCTGCCAGACCCAGATGATATCAATTGATTCGGCAACGAATATGGCTTTCAGAACTCATTACTTCTTCGAATTCTCTTTGTATAACATGTTTTGTCTAAAACATTAACTTTTTCTGCCTAATGTTCCTAGTTAATTAAACAAACTTATCTAACTAGTGACTTTTATTGAGGGTGATTTTGAATTTTTACAAGAAATAACCAATTTTAACTTACTTTCTTAATTTACATAAAGTTATTAATAAATGCTCATTAGAAAAAAATTGAGGAGGGTGAGTTATCTGGATTCTTCACCGATAGGAATTGCAACATCAAAAGTTAAAATTGATTCAAAGTTGAGGGAGATTGCATCGACAACAGGTTAACTATTCAAAATTAGCCCAAATTATGTGCGTAAACGAGGAAAACAGATCCTCTCCTGTTTTTTTTTTCCCCCTCCTCTTGCACTGTATCCTGCTCCATTAAAACGTCTGGTAGATTGGTAATTGTTAAGAAATAGAATCAAGAAAAATAAAGTGTGGCAGTGTGTTGCGATGATTCTCACTAAAGAACAATGTTAACCAAAGAATCTTTTTGACACAAAAAGTGGTTTAGTTGAACATAAATTTGATGAGATTTGGTGAGACAGACCCTATATAAGGAAAGCTAGAGTGATCCCTACGGATGATCATTGATTCAAAAGATCAACGAATATGCAATGTGAAAAAAAAAAAAAAAAAACCCTTTATGCTGTGTTTGACACACAATGAAAAAAAAAAAAAGGAAAGAGAAAATGGAGAGAATAAAAAAAATGAAAGGATGTTCAATAAAAAAAAGAAAAAAGAAAAATGGAAAGATAAAATTTTCTCTCTCGATGTTTGATTGAGCTAAAAAAATAAGAGGCAAGAAACATTATTAAATATATATATATATATATATATGATAATAACTTTATTGTTTGTAGAAAATATATTAATATTAATTTTTACTATATATTACTGGTTAAATAAGAATATAATTATAAATTCTTTTATCTTATGCTATCAAAAAATATTATTTTATCTAATTTTGATTTTTATTTCATAGATTATTAAATATATAATAATCTAGATTTTAAATTGGAGAGGAAATTAGGATGAAAATGAAGAGAAAATTGGGGAAAAAACCTGATCACTAAATTATTTGGGAAAAGGGATCAAAATTGCAGAATAAGAAAGAGAAAGTGCACAATAAATGAAGATAAACGGCAGATTGTGAAAGAAATTTTGTGGATTTTGAATATTGTCCTTTTCTCCAATTAGTTTGGTGATGAGGTATTTTTCTCCCATTTTTCCTATAAATAAATCTCTTTTAAAACAAAAGTTTACATTGTATTTAAATATACTTTGAAATTTCGAAAAAAATAATTTTTATTTTATTTGAATTGAATTTAATGCAAAATGCATTTACAAAGTGAAAGTACTTTATTAAAATAAGAGTTATATATATATGTGTGTGTGTGTGTGTGTGTGTGTTTTCAAAACTAAATTATACTATACAAGCAGATAATTATAACACAAATGTAATTTATTTATTTACTCCAAACCGAAGTCTAACCAAAATCCTTCGGACAATCACCGAATCTTCCTGGACCCTTGCACACAGTATCCAACTCTCCTTGACGTTTCCGAATCAAGCTGGCAAAGCCCAAAACCTTGTCTTCCTTCTCTTCACTCGTTCCTCTCCCTTCTCCTTCAAAGTTTTTCTGTCTCTGCTACTTCCTCTGTCTCTCTCTCCTTATCTCTTCCATTTCTTCATCCCCACCACCATGCCGGAGGAAAGAGCTGTTGTAGCATGGTGCAAAATCCCCACTTTGAACAGCTCTCACTGCTCCTCCGACGACCATCTGCCGCTATGGAAGAACAACATCAGTACCCTCACTCTCACTCGCGGTGGCATTCCTTGTAAATTCGCTTGCGTTTCTGTGGCAGAAAGGAAATTGGACAAGGAGTTCTTTCCCAGTCCTGCTCAGCTCTTGAAGCATCCGCTTGCTATAGTCGCACTCGTGCCCAAAGACGCAGCGCTTTTCCTCGCCGGCGCCGTCGCCGGCGCTGCTGCCAAGACCGTCACTGCTCCGCTTGACCGTATCAAAATTCTTATGCAGGTTCTCCCTAAGACTTCTCTTTCAGAGTAAACTAACAAGTTTGTTAGCCTTAGTAACTGAAAATATGCTTATTATTCCTTTTCTCGAAAACTCAGATATGCCAAAAGAATTAGGTTTTATTGAGCACATTATTCGGGATTGCAGCTAAATGCACCAAACCATTAGTTCGTATCCAACGCATTTCTTATCCTTCCAGGTGTGCGAGTATTTAGGTGGTGTCAGGAATTTTAGTTTATCAAGTATTTGGTTTGTTGATCAGATATTCATGCATATGAAACATGCCAAGTTAAAAATCTATGCGTTATATTTGTCTTTATTTTATTTTTCATATTTTTTTGTTGTCAAATTTTTTATAAATAAGTTTCTTAGCAGTTGGGAAATTAGATTATCCATAAATCTATCCGGTATTTCGCCGCTTTTTTCCTCTCCACTTGCTCTCTTTAGTTCTGTGCGCTTCCCTTTCTTCTATTGAATTTGTCTTTTGTGCTTTTATCTTATTTGGATGGATTTCTACTTTTTCTGTAAGGTTTTCGGGTATGATGCTGGATGTCTTTTTTTATTTCTTCGTTTACCATTCATAAACTTCTTCAGTGCTTTTCTGTGCTGGTTACAAATACTTTTGCTTTATAGTGATATTCATTGCATGTATTGTTGTTGAGTGTAAATTGGTTGATGTTTTCAAATGACACCATCTATTATCAGACACATGGAGTGCGAGTTGGGCAAGAGAGTGCTAAAAAGGCGATTAATTTTATCGAGGTAATGACTTATTCCATCTCATCCACCCTGTTGCCACCCCTTTCAAAGAATGATGTAATATGCTATTTTGTATTAAGTTGTTTAAACTACGTGCTTATTGGATATGTTCTATCCAATAGTAACCTTCCTTTCTACCTTTTTCATTCCCTTTTTTTGGCCTGAAGCTCTCGTCATGTTTAAATTCATATAATTTGCTTGTTACTGCCTGCTGAGTCAGGGTTATCATGGAAACCAACTGTATATGCTTACCTGAAGTTATTTTTGGGATCACTTAATCATTTGAGAATTAGCATATTTGGCTTCCGCTCTTTATATTTTTCCAGTCTGCTGATAAAATAAAATCACGCCAGAAAGTAGTCTACTACAAGACGGCTTATTCATTGACAACTTTGAAAAATGAGATATATATATATATATATATATCATTAACTCCTGAAAGTTCCTTCTCGGCTTCTCATGGGAATTAGAACAATGCAATTATGTGATTGTAAATACTTGTAAATACTTTATAATGGATCTGTTTTCTGTATAAATTCATGGGTTATTCACTATCTTTATGCTTGTTATGTCTTGTCTTTTGTCTATTTCCCATCTTACTCACTCTGGGCTCCCCTGACCAGAAAATTTCTCTCAATTTTAGCTTATCTGAACGTGATTTACAGGCTGTAACAGTTATAGGAAAGGAAGAAGGCATTAAAGGTTACTGGAAGGGTAATCTCCCCCAGGTATCTGTTATTAGGATAGATCATGTTGATACTTCATTCTATATTTCTTCTGATAATATTGCGCAGTCATTTAACTATTTAAGAGTTAACTCTTTTATGTTCCAGGTTATTCGGGTGATTCCTTATAGTGCCGTCCAGCTTTTTGCTTATGAAATTTATAAGGTTCTCTCCTAATTATCTTTCAACAACTTTAAACACCATATCACCATTTTGAGTCTAAAGTTTTAATTTTGGGTCAGAAATTGTTCAGGCGAAAGGATGGTGAGCTATCTGTTGTTGGAAGACTTGCAGCAGGTGCTTGTGCTGGCATGACGTCTACTTTTGTAAGTAACTCATTAGGAAAGTTACATTGTTGCTTGTATCCTTGGGAGTTTCTGGCATCGTGTCATTAGTTCTATTACAGGCTTTTACTTTATAGTTTTTTATGCCTTCTAAGAGCAATTTCTTTTTTCTTTTTTATTTTAAACCAACCAGTTTTTAGATCTTACAAGTATTTAGATTTCTGTAACGTACTATGGTAGTTTTATACGTTGTACCTTATTCTTTTGAATTCTGTGAGTAAACTTCTGTCTTGGTCCCCCAAAGTGCTCTGGTTCTCCACATAATCAAATTTTTACGGTGAATATCTCAAAGGTTTTGAATAGATGAATAAAAAATGATTTATCAAATATTGCTAGCACAACTAGCAACTACTAAATGAAATGCTTCAAACTTAGCTGGAAGTTTTGGCAGTTATACTAAGAAATAGGATTAACATGTAGACAGAATGTAAACTTATTCTGTCACAGAATTTTACAAAGGAAAAAAAAAATGTAAAACTAAGTAAACTCCATATTCATGTGAGATTCAACAAAGTTTTATGTTGGCTGTCAAGGACCTAACACAACTCTCCTCCTTTACTCGAGCTTGGGACGGGCTATAAACATAGGCAGAGTTGTTGACCGAGGCTTCTTAGTTAACAATATTCCTGAAAGCTTGGTAAATCATAGAGTACAATGGCGTTATACAATTCATGTAGCTGACTCCACCTAATAGGATGGGGCTTGTTGTTTTTGTTGTTGTAAGTAAATTGTGCCTAACCTTTTTTTAAATTTCCCAGCCCTCCATAACTCACGAGTCATATTGCAATTCCTTGTTCAAGAAGTGTTTAAAGCTTTAAATAACTTTTTGAATCTTCCACTGGCTTTGGAAAGATTGAGAGCTTGAAGAGAGAAAGTAAATAGTTAAAGAATTTTTTCCCCAAAATCAAATGAAGGTTGCCACCAATATCGAACCATGGCTAGCCATAGTCTGCTGTTAGCTTCTCTCTATTTCATCAAAATATGAAAGAAAGAATTAGAGATGCTGCTGGTAATAGAGATGACTAACAACTGGACCCTTCACTTGTTGTAGAAAAAAATTTAGAAAGCCATTACTTTGGTGGAATAAGGAGATTTCATGTTTTTAAGGAGAGGGAAAACTATTACTTAAGCCTAAGTTAGCTGGCTTTTCTCCACATCAACATTTACTGGTGCAGTTATCTATGTAGCACGGATACTTCAAAAAAGTAAACATACCCGTATCCGATACGATACTTGTAGGATACTTCTGCATATGTATCCCATATTCTAACATTTGTTATATGATTTTTTTTTCAATAATTTTTTACTATATCACTTAAAAACTTGAAAAAACACTTAATATTTTAGTTAATTACTATAAATATCCTCATATTACTTTAGAAATTCTTGTTTAAAAATCAAAATACCTATACTTACATCACAAAATGTTGAAATATACATTATAAATATTTCCGTACCCGTATCCTAAAATTTTGAAAATTTGCTGTATCCCTGTATCATGCCGTATCATATCGGATACTCGTACCCGTATCTATGCAACCTAGGTTATCAGTCACACTTAACAGTGCACATCAACAAGATCATTAACAGAGTCAAAATTAATACACATGAATCACTTAGCTGCGATTTAAACTTATGGAGTGTTTGAATTTTTTTAAAAAAATTAGTCAGGGACTAAATAAGGAATTGGAGTATATATCTGGAGACGACCAAAATAGTAGTTTGAGTACAATTTTAGTTTTTCCTTAATGCAATGCGTGTATCTAATCTGGTATGGTTCTTATAGGTAACATATCCATTAGACGTCCTGAGATTACGATTAGCAGTTGAACCAGGCTATCAAACCATGTCACAGGTAGGATTGACCTGCTTTTTGTTTTTTACAAGGTCTTAGTTTGTAGATGAAAACTGCTGAATATTTTCAGGTTGCCTTGAGCATGCTAAGAGAGGAAGGTTTGGCATCATTCTATTATGGCCTCGGGCCTTCTCTTATTGGAATAGCTCCTTATATTGCAGTAAACTTTTGTGTTTTTGACTTGTAAGTCAGTGGAGATCTTTTATTTATTTATTTTGACAAATTGAAGGGGAATGAACTTGAATATTGATTCTGAAATATCCTCATCTTCTTTGGGTAATAGATTAAAGAAGTCTTTGCCAGAAAAGTATCAAAAGAGAACTGAAACATCTCTCATCACAGCTGTGCTTTCTGCATCTCTTGCCACCCTTACATGCTATCCTCTGGACACTGTACGGAGGCAAATGCAATTGAGGGGCACACCTTATAAGACAGTTTTAGATGCCCTTTCAGGTTAGGATTGTTCCCAATTACTTTTAGCATCAGCAAATTATAGTCCATACTTGGGAGACATGCGTGTATTTCTCTCAGCATTAGTGTTCACATAACCAATTGTCAAATACATGAGCCCTGGTGGTTATTCAACTTCAGAATTTAATATGTGCAATTGTACAATATATAAAAAATCAGCTTTCTCGTTTAAGTTCACTTTCTATAAACTTAAAAGTATACATTATTTGAATAACTTTAATGGTACATGGTAGTTAAGTTTGTAGCACTGAAGTAATTGAATATTTTCTAAGAATTTCTCTTATATAATCCAAAGTTATGTGTATGTATGTGTAGATACTCTTCTGGCATACTTCAGAATTGTCTGGTTGGCTCAACTTTAATAATTCAGTCATTTGTGCTAATATCAGGTTAATAACTTCATTGATGCAGGTATTGTGGCACGCGAAGGAGTTATCGGCTTGTATCGGGGCTTTGTACCCAATGCTTTGAAAACCCTACCAAACAGCAGGTTCCCATTATCTTCTTCAATTCCTGACTATAGAAATAATTAAGACCATGGTACATTGATGTGGTTTTGTTGCACCCATCTTTGATAACCTCAAAGCAATTTTTAGGTTCATGTTCTACTTCATTTTTGTTTTTTGGTGGTTAAAAGTCCTTGCCCTATCTGTATTGGTATAGATTCTATTCCTTGGCTACTGTGGTTTCTGTTTTTGTCTCATCTGTATTCTATTTGAAACCAAAGCTGTTCTTTGTCTCCTGAAATTCTCCCTCGTTTCTCCGTGCAGCATCAGGCTTACTACATATGACTTCATTAAACGCGTAATTGCAGCTAGTGAGAAAGAGTTTCAGATAATCACAGAGGAGAATCGCCAGAAACAAAACTAGACAAATGAATATTGAAGTTGATCATCGGATTCAATTTTGTTGAAGGCATTTTTGTCCTCCAAAATTTTTGGTGGAATTAGTACTCCCTGAAAATCATTCATTATTTATGAAAATTAGCTTAATGAGAATTCACATGCTCTGTTTTGTTGTTTTTTAGGGGTTATTTCTTATTATGCTTAGTGAGATATCGGACATTCTCATACTGTCTCTAGGAATTGTTAATTTTATAGGATATACATTTCTACCTGGCACCTTGTAAGTTTTATTCTTGTATTGAATTCATCATGAGCTGTATTTATTTGCTCTGGAATTTTGTATGCCGTGTAAAATAGTAGATTTTCATGCCTGTTCTTATGTTTCTTTGTAGTGTTTCCATTTTGTTCTTATGAGACCATCTTAGGCCTGAGAGTTAATAAATTTAGTAATGCTTCGTGCACAGCTCCTACATTGATAATTTGGCATGCAAAGTTTTGAATTCAGGTTTGTGTACAACTAAACTATATGAGGATCACTTTCAAGTCATTCTAATAAAATTATTTGCAGGTAATGACTAATGGCAAGTAACAATTCAAGAAAAAATAATTACTCTCTGTTATCATTTTAATAATAAATAATTTTGTATTAATCTTTATCTACAAATAATATTTTTGGGATGTTTTTGGATGTGCTTCTTTCAAATAAAAAGATACTATTCAGAACCACTGAATGTTAGTTTAACTAAATTCTTTAATAAAATTATTTGCAGGTAATGACTAATAGCAAGTAACAATTCAAGAAAAAATAATTACTCTCTGTTATCATTTTAATAACAAATAATTTTGTATTAATTTTTATCTACAAATAATTTTTTTGGGATGTTTTTGGATATGCTTCTTTCAAATAAAAAGATACTATTCAGAACCACTGAATGTTAGTTTAACTAAATTCTTGAATTTTACCTTCAAGCACCCATAAATCATGGATAATATTTGATAATTATAGTTGATTATTTTTACAGTTATGATTAACGTTTATCATTTAACAAATATCTGAAACGGAAAAATATTCTCATTTAAATTTAAATTTAAATTATTATAAAGAGAAAATAAATTATGTTTCCCATTAAAACTTACATCTCAAAAGTAATTGATTTAAAATAAAAAAATTATTAAAATTTGCAATAAAAATAAGATATCTCCAAACTGGCGGGTCACAGAGAGAAGACCTCACATGCGTGTCCGGCTTCGGTTCTTCCCTCCGGAACTTGATAGTGTTTGCCGCTAAAGGCGAAGAAGCAGCGAGCCTCGACCTCCACGAGCTTCCAACATTTCGATGTCTCACAGCTTGCAGCTCTCATTCCCTGCAAGCACTTTCGGCTCTTCTAGGAATATCAAGAGAACCAATCCTCAGTGTCTCCAAATTCTCTGCTCTTCTGGACATTCCAATTTCAAAGATGAAGACGATGTTGATAATGGAAGCTTAACGATTTACTCATCTGTGGGGTGGATACCACTCAATTCTGTTCTTTTGTTGAAAGTTCATGAAGCAGTTGATTACATTAACCCATTTGAACTCAAATTCCTTGATTTCATCTGTTGTAGACAAGAAAGAAACTAGAGTTTTGAATATCTTAAAATGGCCGTTCCAATTATCCGTTTAAGGGTTGATTTTGATTGCGTCAAAATTTAGATGCCATAATAATTGTTTCTTTTCTTTTTTTTCCCCTTTTTCCTCCAGAGTCCAAGGCGTATCCTCCAAGGCGATATGGATTGAGAGATATAGCAATGGTACTACTAAGAGGTTTTGACGTAACTATACCCATACTCAGGGTTCTTTTCCATTTTTCGCCTCTATAATTCGGCTTGTTGCTTGGCATGGTTTAGTACTTTCCTGAACTTGTGTTGTGTTAGACTTCATTCCTCAAAGTCATAATCTTCGAAGTGGCTGCCTTTTCCAAACCAGGCTCCAGCTAGGACAAATTTTCTCTCCAATTATTCTATCTTCTATTTCTTATGAGCAGATATGAAGTAGATGATAAATCACAGTTAACTATTACTGTTGAGGAAGATAGGCCTACTACAAACAGTTTCCACGATTTCAATTCCCAGGACAGAAGATTAAACTGGCTTCCGCGTATAATCAAAGACTTCATTTTACCCGAAGGCTTCCCAGGTGATGGACAAGTGGCAATATGACATACATTTCTTCCTTTTTAATTTATGGTATGCCAAACAGCCTCCATATTGTTGCCAAACAGCTAAGAAATCGCAAGATTTATTTGATAATCGAATTTGAGAGTTCATATTTTACAGTTTTGGAAAATTGGATGGACTCTGATTTTGATGGACTCTAATTTGTTCATGGGCAAAACCATGTGTCTAATGATTTCAAAAATACGTAATGGTGACTTGCACTTGACAGGAGGACTAGAAGAAAACATTAGTAATTTCTGCAGATTATTCATGGTAGAGAAACTTATTGAGTTTCTATTTCAAAGACCAAATGAACTTAAGAGTAAAACTATTTGTTTCCTTACTTAGAGAACTTTTGGTGCAGGATCAGTTTCAGATGATTACTTGCGCTACATGTTGTTTCAGTTCCCTACCAATGTAACTGGATGGATCTGTCATGCCTTGGTCACTTCGAGTCTCTTGAAGGCATGTCAATCCCTCTCAGGCTACTGAATTTTTACTGGGAATGTTTTTAGAGGTTATGATACATAAACAGTCAGCAGCATTTTCATATCGCTGAAAAATCATCCTCCAAACAATAATGTTCATTTCATCTTTGAGTAATTGGTTATGATGGTTCCTTTGTGTGTGGTTTGGTGTGTTTAGCATTGAGTTTGATCATTACTAGCGCACAGCGTCTCCCATTTTACATGTCAATGAACAATGAACACAAGGGCAAGATTTAAGTCCCAGTAATGGAACCATTTAGCTTTTAAAATGAACTATTTTGGTAATGGGTCTTAAAATTCAAAATTGGCTATTTGATATCTACTTGATACATGAAAAGAAGTCAGGTATGAAAAGATAGGTTTGATTTTGAATCTTAAAATATCCCATATTTGGAGGAAGAAAAGTTCTGTATTATGAAGGAAACAATCTTTAAATGGCCGTTATTGTGATAGAAAAAATCCTGGAATTGGAAAGTACCCTTTTATCAATAAATCTTGGAGAACCTTGTGTGGGACAGTAATGTTTTCGATGATATTACACCATGTCCAATGTATACGGTAAAGAACTCGTTTTGATCATTAATCTGGTGGTGATGTCAGAATAATTCATCTGCATATATAAAGTCAGACTTGTTTGTTATAAGTCTATGAGGCACTGGTCATCAGTAATGAGTAATTTCACATGCACAAGATGGAAAAAGGGAGATAAAGAGGTATAAGTGTTTTATGGATTGTTGGTAAAGAACATTATGTATCTTTATTTAAACTGATGACACCCTTTATGCTGATTCTATGTTCTAAATTAACTGCTATCTCCATTACTTTGAATATTTTCATTAAAGATTATACTTCTGATTTCCATGTCCAGCTTAGTGTAGAGCACTTGTGCTCTGTTGGGGAGAGGATTCTCTTCACTTTCCTTACTCCCCACTTCCTAAAATTTATCATCGGATCAACTTTAAATGGTTGAGATTTAATATCTTATAAAAATATTATTGTAATATTAGATAGCAAAATATATATATATATATATATATAAATTTAAAATGTTAAAATTTAACCTGAGCAATTCAGAACTGTATAGGATAAAAGTAAAAACAAATTATTTATAAAATATTTTAATAAAAGTCTACAGCTGTGAATTGTTTAGATCAAATTTTAATAGTTTAAATTTATTTTTTATTTAATATTATAATAATAGTGTTATAAAATATTAAATCTCAACCATGGAAAGTTGATCCAATAGTGGAGATAAGAAGTGGATAGTAACGGAAGTGGAGACAATTCATTCCTTGTAAGAACGTCATCTTCAGTTTGGAGCTATCTCTCTGCTACTTAGATGAAGTGAATGACAATTGCGCATCTGTACTGGCTTCACATCATAATCTCTCCTTCATTTGCAGGCAATTGGTATTGGCTCCTTCTCAGGAACCGCAACTGTTACTTCTGCTGCTGCCATTAGGTGAATATTTGGTCTTAGTGCTTACACTGGCTGTTAATACAAATAAAGCATTTATATTCATACAATAACATGAAACTTATCCCTTTTGCGCAATCATATATTTATTTTACTTCTATACAATTGACTGCATGCTTTTTACTTGTATCTTTAGATGGTTATCAAAGGATGGCATTGGAGCCGTTGGACGGTTACTTATTGGTCTGAAAATGATGAAGGAAGCTAAAGGAAGCAGGATATTATATAATGAAACTTATTTGTAAATATTTTGCTATCTTTTACAGGGGGGAGGTTTGGAAATCTTTTTGATGATGATCCAAAGCAATGGAGAATGTATGCAGACTTAATTGGAAGTGCAGGAAGGTCGATTAACAAGTCTTGTATTATATGGAAATCTGCATATGAGGCCATGTTATTGCTAGACTAAGCCTGCTGATCTCTTATGCAGCATTTTTGATCTGACGACCCAACTATATCCTTCCTATTTCCTTCCTTTGGCATCTGCAGGAAATCTTACTAAGGTACTTCAATTTGCAGGTTTGACATGTTCTATTGTTTAGAAATCAGTGCATATATTGGTGGCAAATTATTTTTCAAAGATAACTGTACCAAAAAGTTTCAAATGAACTGCAATTACAAGTAATTTGACATTCAAACAGGCTGTTGCAAGAGGGCTAAAAGATCCTTCTTTTCGTGTGATTCAAAACCATTTTGCCGTTTCAGGAAATCTAGGAGAGGTAGCAGCAAAGGTATGCTCTTGTAACATTTTTCAAGATACATTCTACTCTCATTTCTGATGGATTTGCTAGTAATGATAAATCTGTAAAACCTTCATAATCGTATTCAAACTGCATTTATATGTCATAGTTTCAAGTTTTACTGTCATTTATCTTAATTCTCCTATTCATATGTATACTCTTGCAACAAGAAAATAATCTTTTAAATGTAGCTAGATTATACCTTGTGAGCTGTGGCTTGTAGGCAACAGCATTAGTGAAATCATAGTTTCGCGAGCTAAAATCTCCGACCATTGTGAAGACAAACAATCATGAAGAACGCAAATGTAAACCCAAAAGATTGGACAACAAAAAATACTTGTAGGAAAATTATTTTGCTAACTTCTGTGTCTGCACTCCATATAGTCTTCAGTCTAAATTGAAGAGACCAGATAAATACATATGCTGGACTCATTACACTACATAATAGATAACCTCTTTGAAGACAATTCAATAGATTGACTTTACATAAACAAGGTAGTAACTTTTTTAAGACTTAACGTGCAATCATGCTAAGATACAATAATATCTTATGCGGACAAGCTAGTGAGTAATCAGATACTAAATAAGATGCAAAATAGAAGACTCTTTGATTGACTAACTCTTGGAATTATTTTGCACAATTATCCTTGGGACATGCTGGCATTAACATTTTCAGCATGCATGGGCTTTGTTTTATTTTTTAAAGCATGGGTTATGATAGTTAACTTCATCCTGAGCACAAATTAGCCCAATCCTGGCCAAGGACAGCCTTAAACTTCAATGAAACTCTTGACTTGCTAAGAATTAGACTGAAGACCTATTTGTATCCTGTTGCACTCATCTGCCACCATTCTATGATTATGATGGTCAATGAACTTTATTTTTTTCTTTTCTGTTCACAACTTAAATAGAGGATTGATACATTTAAATCAAGAAACTTGAAATTCTTTGCCTTTGTTGGAAAATATAGAGCTCTTTTCCAAATTATTTGTTCATCATAATTTCTTAGGAAGAAGTTTGGGAAGTGGTTGCTCAATTGACTGGCCTTGGTTTGGGCATACTGATACTGGTATGGTACACAAGTTTTATATACCACTATGTATTATTGAATTGGCAAGCAAGTTAATACTTTTAACTTTAAGGGTGTCTGAATGCAGGATACACCTGGCCTAGTAAAATCATATTCTGAATTATCTTTGACTTGGATGACTATACGGCTTGTGCATCTTTGGCTACGTTATGAATCCCTTTCTGTCCTCCAATTTAACACAGTAAGTGAAAAAATTATTAAAAGGAAAGGGATATGTTCATATGATGTATTTGTTCAGTGATGTATCTTTTGCATAATTCTTTTCAACAGATAAATCTTAAGCGGGCTCGCATGCTGGTAAAATCACATGTTTTACACTCCACTGTTCCAGGTTGCATTCACAAAATTCAAACATTTTTTGTCTTGGTTATTTCCCTTCACATCGATGCCTAATTTTCTGGACGGGTTTATTTCAGGATGTGTGAATTGTAACAGGGAAGAAAATATTTTAGCGTGGGAAAATTCCATGAAACCAAAAATCATTTTTGGCTTGCCATTGGAGAAGATGGATGGTGTTGAGAAATCTCATTTCATGGTATATTGAATCATTGTCTTTGCTATCTCACAAACTTATGGGCAGAAATCAAGAGCTTCAAAACTATTTTCTATGTTTTAGTTTTTACAAAGCTACAAGGTCATTCTGTTCATTGTTATTTTTCTTAAATATTTATCGTGGATCAGGTAAAGACACTTGTGAAATTATATGCGAATGAGAAGTATATCCTTACTGTGAACCAGCAGCCAGAAGATCTGAGGTTTTATGTTTCTTTTAAGGTACGATTTTAAATTTCCTAGAAGAATTTAAGCAAAAACCCTATTTTCATCCTCAGGATATTGTGCCGTTATCAGCTTAATACTAGATTTTGATATCATTTGAGATCTAAAAATGATTTCATTCCAATTTCGCCCTTCATGGGGCTGTAAAATGATATTCAAGTGGCACCTTCCTTGAATAGATTATGATCCATGTGAATTTTACTTGATTTGCCCCTTTTCCCGTTCCCTACTTTCAAAGTCCTTGTGCCTTCTTTATAACTAAATAAATTTCTCTAGAGTTGAAATAAAACTGTATTTTGGTACTAAAGTAAACATTATGGAGTGTGAAATTGTTAATGGCGATAGCACATCATTTGAAGTCAAAAATAGTTGTTTTGTTATTGGACAATGAAACCTTAATTTTTAACGGATTCAGAATCATGTTGCAGGTTGGAGCAACAAGTGTCTCAGTATTGCGAAGCCTTTGGCAGGCCATCTGGCTAAGTGAGAACTGGGACAGCAAGGGCAATGTTTGTCATCAGCTTACCAATAGCCTAATGGAGTTGAAAGATAGGTTTGAGGATTTTATTCAGAAGCTGAATGGGGCTGGATGGGATACACAACAATTAAATTTGAAGGTTCCCAGAAGAATCTCCATTGATGATATTGACCCTCTTTAGCTCCTGAAATTCTGGTAGTGAGATTAGTTCATCACTGATTTGATCTTGAGAATTGAGGTCCAAGACTTGGATCAGCCAAATGAAACTTGCTTACAGAAGAATTGCAACCAGCAAAAGCAAGCAATATCCCTAATTTTCACACACATTGGTGAATAGAGATGCTTGGCGATTTGGGTGATATTATCTGGACTCGTTGGATACCATATAGTTAGCGAGAAAATGTTAGGTTTATAAAACAAATCAATCATAAAGATGTGTATAAGCATGTCTCGTATAGAACTAGGTTTAACTGGTATGCCTATCATTGACTTGATTTGTAAGTTTCTTTTAGGGCAGATAGCTAAAATTCTCTCTTTAGCAGCTTCATCTTGCAAGCATGTTTGCTTGTAATCCGCAATATGTATTCGTAGTAAAATTTATTGATGGACCTCTTCAAAAGGGTAATGGTACTGAATTCGTAATATTTTAAAATTAAACTTGGAATAAATATTTTCTCCTCATATCTTCAATTCTATTTTCACATGTGTCGTATGAATAAATTTGAATTTAAATAAAATGATATTTGCCTATAATACTCGGAAGAGATGACAATTCATTGTTGATGGGTCATTCCCCCTTTTCTTTTATTAAGTTATGCTTACTTTTTAAAACAAATATAGCATTATATACTGAATTTTTTATTTTCTTTTGGACATATTTAAGAATTAAAGCTTTGCATGTAGATTGACCAAGTTATTAAATGGCCTAAAATACACTTGTATTGATATTCGAACAGCTTTTTACATATACTCTCTTTTCCTTTGAAAGAAAAAATTGAAGATAAAATTGTGGACGAATAATTAATACTCCTTCTATTAAAAAATATAAGAAATTTTTTAAAAAGTTAGATGTTTGAAAATGTAAGGCATTTTTAATTTTTTAAGGTGTAATCATTGTTTTTTTTCACAAGTGCCCCTATTAATAGTGACTTTATATTTATTATAGGGTGTTTAATAGAGATAAATATAGAAAGATAAAGTTAGTTTGAAAGTAAATAATTATTTTATTAGGAAGTAGATTCAGTTAAAAATGTCTTACATTTTTTAATGGAGGAGTACTTTTTTAGAATTTTAAAGTGACCATTACTGTTTTTTGAAGAAAAGTAAAACTTTAATTGACAAATATTTTAAAAGGCATGGAAAAGAATTTTGTATTCACGTATTTCTTCGATAATAAAAAATCCTTTATTATTCCCCCACAGGCCACACCACACCAAGAGAGGTTACATTAACTAATGCACATATATTATTATCATTATTTTAAGTTAGGTGTTGAAATTACTGGACGAACAGATGTGAAGTCTTAATCTAATTCTCAATCATAGTTAAATGGAGTTAGTCATTCAGTAATTATCGATTTTAAAGGACCCTTTTTCTTTAATTAATAATGAAAATGTGACCACAATTATTATTCATATGTGACCGCGCAGAGAGAGAGAGAGAGAGAGAGAGAGAGAGAGAGAGAGAGAGAGAGAGAGAGAGAGAGAGAGAGAGAGAGAGAGAGAGAGAGAGAGAGAGAGAGCCTTTCATATTTAGTTTAGTACAAGTCTTGATGTATTATATTAAATAAAATGGTTATATTTCATAGAAAACCACATCCAATGAAAGTAGTATCGTGAGTGGCGTTCTAAACTATTTTCGTACTATTTAAAAAAATAATAATTTTTGCATGTAACCAGAAAGAAAGATTATCTTCGAATCTGACCCAAAAAAAAAAATTAAGGATGTCAATTTTGTAACTTTTTTAAGATGTAATAGTAATTTGTGACATGTTCATAGCCAAAACATACGAGTCATGAGGATCAAGACATGCAGACCGAGTAAGGTGGCACAAAACAAAATTTTTACTTCCCACTATACAATTAATTATGCAATATTTTATTATAATCTAAGCTGAGTTTAATTTGTTTTATTCCTAAAAAATGAATTTAAATAACCTTCCAAATTGTATGACTGCGAATACTTTAATCTTTTCATATAGAAAAATACGATGTAATGATTCATGGCCACAAAATTTTTTTTTTTAAATAGAAGTCGTGCATAATGAGACAAATATAGGGCAGAAAACTGAGTAGAACATATTCATTTCAATCTTGCCTCAAATTTAAACATTCTCATTTTTTAAAATTAGTCACATATATAATCACCATTCAACCATATAATAAGTATTTGCCAAGTTGGTAAAAAAAAAAATCGTGGAATGAGTTACGCAGAAGATTTATGGTTGGAATAGGACATACCAAAATTGTTATCCCTATTATTAATTGAATTCAGAGTAGTTAAACTCATATTATGTATTTATTACTTTTTAGATAATCTAACTTTTAGTTCTTATAGTTATATTTAATCTCAATAATCAGTTTAATTCTTAAAATTTGACCCATTACAACTTAATACTTGTTTTTATTTCAATTTATATCTGACAAAAATTTATTGGGAGGATTGCAAAATTACATCTCAAATATAATTTGAATGTACTTTTAAAAAAAATACTCAAACAGACCTTTACTCTTTGTGGTTTATTAAGTTAAAGAATCATAAAAACTGAATTTTATTAAATCATAAAATTCTAAAAATTTGGTTGTTTCAAATAAAAAACTACTAAGGATTGAATTATTTCAAATTAAAGTTTAGAAACTAAATTAATAATTGAGAAAAAAATTTATAAGTTACATTTTCACTAAGCATATATTACTATATACAGAAACCATTTTGAAATATTGATAAACAATAGAATAAATGAATAAATATGGGGTATATATATTGAAAATATTGAGATGAGATATAACAAGGTTTAAGATTTCGTTTTTGGACTAAGAGACATGGCCTGATCATTATTTTCAGTATAATCTTATATTTTCTGAAGGAAAAATGTGGCACCAAGTGTCCGCGACGGTCGTTGATTGGCTAATCAAGCGGAGCGGGAAAGGGACAAATCCGTAATTTCGGTGATCTTACTTGCCCAAGAGTCCGAGAAAATATATTTGGAAGCATGACAATGGAACTGACAATGTGTGTGTGAGAAGGAGTTACGTGTGCTCCAAGCGAAAACCCAGCAAAAACCCTCCCACTTTCTCTCCACTGTTCGAAACCTACCCTTCTCAAAAACCCTCTCAATTTATATTTTTCTCGTCCAAATTCGTTTCACTTCCCTGATTTCGATTCTCTCCTACTCTTTTTCTTATTACTTAGAATTTAGTAAGTCGAGGGGTATCGTGTCGGATCACAAAAGTTATTATGGGTTTTATCAGTTTCCTTTGAGAATCTCAGTTGCTTTTTTGTTGAGTTGTTGAATGGGTTTTTCCCAAGAAAGACGAAGAAAACAAAGGCGGAGGTCTTTCAAGGATTCCCTTAAAGCTCTTGAAGCTGATATCCAATTCGCCAATGCCCTGTAACTCACTCACTCTAGTTCTGTCTCTTTGCCCACTTCACAGGATGCACACCGGTCCAAAATATTACTTCTTTTTCTTTTTCCCCCTTTCTAGGATTGTGAGGAACATTATACATGATCATTTGCAAATAAAATTTGTGGCTTATGATTGTTGAAGACCTTGGACAGAGCTGTTTTAGTATGAAGTCTTTTCTGCATTAATGTATTATTTTGGTCTGTTTATCCAATTTGCAGAATTTTTGAAATTTCATCAGTATGTCTGTCTGTTTAAGTCTGCTCAGTTGATCCTATTATGTGATGTTTTTCCATGGTGTGCGAAGTTTTAACTTTTTGTGAAGATAATTGCGATTTACCTTTATGGCATTTCTCTATTAATTGCTAGCAGCTTTTGTGCATAGTTCAACGCCACTGCTGACTTTCAATCCCACTTGTGCTTTGATATTCTGCACGTATTTGTATATGCCTAAATCCTACTTTTTGAGACTTGTATCTGTGGTGGATTGCATTAACATGAGATATGACACGCTTTTTTAAATTTGTGTTCTGTGAAGTCAATCACTATTCACTAATAAACTTCATGTTCCTTCTGCAATGTTTCAAATTCGATGATTTACTTTTCTCAAAAGAATGAGGAAAAACTTTCTCGTATTGATACTTTTATCTCGCATGCGATTCGTTGCACAAAATATGCTTTGATGCAGAGCTTCTGATTATCCAAGAGACTTTGATGGTGCTTGCCTCCAAATGAGATTATCCTACAGTCCAGCCGCTCAATTTCTCCTTGTACTTTTTCAGTGGACTGATTGCCACCTTGCTGGAGCCTTTGGATTGCTTAGAATTCTGGTATACAAGGTGTATCTCCTCTCCCTTGACTCTTCATCCATCGACAATTTAAATGTCTTAAAAGCTTTGAACAGCTTGGAACATAATATATAACCCTTCATCTAACATCATAATTTGGGCCGGTATACAGCTGATTTACATCAAGCTTGTGATAAATTTTGAATTTTTGTCAGGCATATGATAATGGGAAGACCACAATGACTGTTTATGAAAGAAAAGCAAGTCTGAAGGAGTTCTATGGTATGTGGACTCTTATATCAAATTACAAGTGTCGATAGCTAGAAACCGAACTAGTTATTTTAATTTTCTCGTGGGTTTGTCTGGGAGTTGAGGGGAGAAGAGAGGAAAGGGACGTTGAAATGGTAATTTTCCCTTCTCGTTGTCTGGGGATATTAACTTAAAAAATGAAGTGAAAATTGGAAAATTTTGGAAGGTTGGTTGAAAATCCGTCATCATCTTCCCCTCTTTATTAATAATAACACTCTCAAACAAGGGAAAATCTTTCAATTTAACTTTCCTTTCCCTCGCCTTTCCCTCCATTATTCTGAATTTTAAGGTGCCCTTGAGGATGTGCTTCACAATCCAGAGGTAATTGGTTTTGAACTCTTTCAAAACAGGTGTAATCTTTCCCTCCTTATTGCAACTACAAAGAGGGATCACTGATGCTGAAGACAGGCGACAAAAAGATTTATGTGCTACAAAGTATAAGTCGGTAGAAGCGATGAACAAACGAGAGATGTCTGAAATTGACATAGAGGGAGAAAATGAATGCGACATTTGCATGGAGATGAACAGAAGGGTTGTGTTGCCTGTCTGCAGCCACTCAATGTGCATGAAATGTTACCGAGACTGGTGAGCAAATTGTGACAACAATTCAGTGCTTGTATCATCATATGATGCATTATATGTTTCTCGCCCAAACTTTGCTTTAACTGGAGATGGGTTGGGTAGAATAATTCTAAGGATAAATTGGTAATGAAGACAAAACAGTTGAATTAAAAGAATGGATGTAATTGGAGTATTACTCTATAAGATCCAAGGTTGATCTAAGGTTGGCTATGTTCTTCAACTCTCCACAGATTAGGACTAATGGCACTTGGCATATGCAGTGTGATAGGTTTAGGAAATAATGTTACGCACTGGCTGTGACTATAGTTTTTGGTTTTGTGGTAAACTTTTGATCTTGACATGATTTTATCCTAGGAGAAATGTAGGCCATGGCTTTTGTCTGTGAGTAGTGGAAATTATATGGTGAAGATACTTTTCTGGCTTTATATTTAGGTTTCCCTTAAAAAAAGGAAAGGAAAGGAAAGGAAAGGAAAAGAGGTTATTAGCTGATGCTCTTAGGTATGTCAGCTTACAAGGTCACTGCTATTGCCATTGATTATTTCTGAGTTAGAGAATATAATGAAAACTATTTTGAGTTGAAATGATCCTTCAACTTGCATGTGATGATCTATTTTCTGTGGTTGGTTTAGGCGAGCACGATCTCAGTCTTGCCCGTTCTGCCGGGGAAATCTGACGAGAGTTAACTCAGGTGACCTTTGGATCTACGTGAGCAGCAATGATATCGAGGACTTAGATTCAATTATCAAGGAGAATGTAAATAGGCTATTTATGTACATTGAGAAGTTGCCGCGCCTAGTTCCAGATCCTAGTTTCGCATCTTATCTTCAGCATTGGTGAGTGGCTGGAGCAGCTCATATGTGGTTTCCTTTCGCATTTCAAATAGGGTTTTTCCCATTTGGTTTCAATTAGTGTCAAGTTTTAGAGTCCATGCTTAGCATCCTCCTATTCATTTACTTGCAGTGAAGTTAGATGATAAATTGATATGCCAATTTAGGTTGGTGAGTGACTATTGAATTTTTTTTTCCCATAAAGAAATATCTATTCATATATTGGCTTCTTAATTATTACAATATTCTTGTGGCGAAATGATTCATAACTTTTCATGTGATTGTCAGTCATATGACTGATGATTCAATTTGTGTCGTACGCATGTTGCTTGATGAAGTATCCAGTTTTCACTCCCAAAAAAAAAACAAAAACTTTAAGAAAGTAAAAAATGGAAATAAAGGGAAAGGGTCAAATTGGAGGGAACCACGCATATTTACGAAAGTTGTGCTGTTAAGTAATAGTAAATTGTGCCTTTTTAATAATTTTTATTTCTTCCATTTAAAAATATAAGGCATTTTTTAAGGAGTTGGATGTTAAAATATGTAAGACATTTTTAGTATTTTGAGGTGTAATTATTGCTTTTTTTTTTAAAGTATCTCTATTGATAATGACTTTATATTTGTTATAGGATGTTTAATAGAGGTAGATATAAAAAGATAAGGTTAGTTTGAAAGTAGATAACTACTTTATTGAGGATGAGATTCGATTAAAAATATCTTATATTTTTAAGTGGAGGGAGTATATTTTGTATAATTAGTTTCTTATCTTTTTATTTATAGGTTATTTTGTAAAATTTATGTAATATAAAATAATTGAGGGGTACTGTATAATTTTTGTGGTGTCTTATATCCTAATTGAGATGTTAATTGAACCAAATATTTAAATTTGTTTAAGTTTTTCGGATGGTTTAGATTTTAATTTTTTTTATTTTGGAGAAGTAAAATAGAAAATAAAAATAGTTTAAAACATTTTGAAAATAAATTCTTGAATTAAAATTTAATAATTGGCCAAAAAAATTAAAATTTAATAAAAACATAAATTCCTCGTTCTGCAAATCAAATATATAAATTATTTAATTTGAAAACTTGAATCATGTCATGCAATCAGATCAGAAATTGTTAAAAGATATATTTGGGCAATAAATAATGATGCACTATTTAAAAATGCAAGGAGACTATGTATAAAAGTTTGTTCAAAGAACCAAAATTAAAACATCATTAAGTTTAAAGAATTAAAAATCTGCTGAATGCATGATAATTTTTTTAATCAAATAATATAACTGTTACTTTCATTAAAAAATATAAGATATTTTTCATTGAATGTCCAAATTTCATTCTCAATAAATTATTTTATTATTTTTAAATTGATATCATCTTTTTATATTTTTATTTATTTATAAGATATTTCATTTAAACATGAAGGACTAACTTATTAAAGATATTTTTAAAAAATTAATTAATTATACCTTAACAAAGTAAAAATATCTTGTAATTTTTAATATCTAATCACAGAAAAATTGGCTAACATCGGAAATAATATTTCTCTCCCTCTCTCTCTCTTAAAAAATGTCAAAAAAAAAATTGATAGATATTTTAAAATATAAAGTATTTTTAATATTTTAAAATATAATTAATGTGTTTTTTTAAAGGTATTGATAATAAATAAATTAATGTATATTTATTTTAAAATAAAATGTTATATTAAATAAGGTTAAATACAAAATATAATATTAGTGAAGACGAGTAATTACGAAAATAAAATTATATTAAAAATGTTTTACATTTTGAGCATTTATTTATTTTAATGGCGGCTGTGCGATCTGTTCCCACTTCCCAAATCGTCGTCACCGTTCATTTTGATTGTGGAGCGAATAAGCAAGAAGGGGTCCTACCATCTGCGTTTTGTAAGGTGGTACTGTTTTGAAGAACATGGCCGTCGTTGGAGTCCTTGCTTTACAGGGATCTTTCAACGAACACATAGCAGGTAAGCTTTGTTCTTTTCACTCTCTCTCAATCTCTGTTTGTGTAAAACCACAAGTCTATGACAATATAGCTCTTTGCAAGCTAATTTTTTTTTTTTTAACTTTTTTCTGATTTAATTTTCCCATCCATGGCAGCCCTTAGGAGGATAGGAGTGAAAGGGATCGAGATTAGGAAGCCAGAGCAGCTTCGCGATGTCACTTCCCTCATCATTCCTGGAGGAGAGAGCACCACCATGGCTAAGCTCGCTGAGCTCCATAACCTGGTCTCTTGTTACTCCTTAATTTAATGCAGTTGGCTATTGCTTCTACGCTCTATAACTGTGTTTTCTTAGCTGCTATCAAGCGGTATTACTTGTACAAGATGAACTTATACTGTGCCTGGTGTTGTATGATACACGGAGCTCACGCTTGTTAAATTGCAACTTTATGCTATTTGTTTGTGGTGTAAAATAATTACGCAAGAAAGAGAAGTACGCTCTTACTCTCTTTAAACCTTTTGGTTCGGATACTTCATTTCATATTTATGTATCGTGAATCGTGATAGTTAGCCGTTAATTGACTAAGTTGAAGTAAGACTCTATTCTTGAAATAACCTGATTTCATGAGTGAGTTTGTTTTCTTCTAGGTTTTCTTGAAAACAAATTTTCACCAAGGAAACAGATAGAAAGAGATAAAATCTTTAGTAATTGCGCGTGGCATGGGTTTTGACTTTTGAGATATGTCAGTTTCTATGTTGAAATTGAGTGAAGCTTTTTCTCTCCTGAGGGAATATTGTCCTCATTCAATCATACTAATGGACTATTTACAGGATAGAATAGACTAATTTATGCTTCTGGGAACTAGTTGAAGACTAAGGGCCTTGTAATTTATGTTGAGTGTTTCAATTTATCAGTTTCCTGCACTGAGAGAGTTTGTTAAAATGGGAAGACCTGTTTGGGGAACCTGTGCAGGGCTTATATTCTTGGCAGATAAAGCAACAGGTGAATTTTGTTCTCTTTCCTCCCTTTCTTCAACTATGTTGAATTTTGAGAAATTTTAGTGTTTTCTTTTTTATTTACTTATCTATAAAGGCATATAAAAGCAATTTTAAAAAATAAATGCTGAACATTATTTCAGGACAGAAGACTGGCGGACAACAACTAATTGGAGGACTTGATTGCACTGTCCATAGAAATTTCTTTGGCAGCCAGGTGATGTCTTAAAGGATATTGAACTATTGATAATTAAACATTCATAAATAGAAGCAAATGGTGAATAAATCTACTAAGGGACATTGGACATGAAACTTCTCATGTATTGCATTGAGCAGAGCGAAACGTTTGCGTCAGCACTCTTCAGAATGACCTTTCCTTTAACATGTAAACATCTTATATTGGTGCCAAGTACCTCCTTTTTATGTGTTATATTGTCCCCAAAAAATTAAAATTTTACATAGATAGTATATTGGGGCTATAAGATGATAGCTACAACAGATAAAATAGGCGTGCAATAACATCTTATGAATCGTTATTTATTCTCACTTTCTCTCCCCTTCCCCCTGCCACCTATTCTTGTTTCATTTCTTTTTTTTTTTTATTGGTTATCATCATTTCTAAAACAGTTTATCCAAGTTTCTGTTGAAGAAAAGAAAGTTCAAATTGAGCTTTTTTTTTCCAAATAGAGGTTTTCTTTTTCTTAGGCCAGATTTTTCCAAATAGAGCCGATTTCAGCAAAATGTGCAGGGCTATATGTATGCTCTTCATAGTTTTGGTCTCATCTAACCAGAATCCATGTCAATTCAGATTCAAAGCTTTGAAGCCAAGCTTTCTGTACCAGAGCTTGCATCCAAAGAAGGTGGCCCCGAAACATTTCGTGGAATATTTATTCGTGCTCCGGCAATCCTTGAAGTAGGGCCAGAAGTTCAAATACTGGCTGATTTCCCTGTCCCTTCTAAGAGATTGTTGGGTTCAGATCTCTCTCTTGAAGATCAAAAGGTTGGTAATTCCGTGTTTTTCCAGAGAGATTTCGACTTGCTGTATTATAGACGTCAGGTCAAAGGGTTGCAATGTTTGTGATTACTTATTTATTTTGATTCTTCTAATTAACTAGTTGAAGGTTTATATTATTTGTGAAGTTATTCTCTCACGTTATATAGTACAAAGATTGAACCCAAATGGATGGACCTTGCTTACCAGTCCAGATCCTCTGCATTTAGTGAAAAAAAAAAAAAATAATGGGTGCTGAAGGAGAAAGAGAAAGTGAGAGCTTCCAACATCAGAAGCAGCTTGTAATGTTGGAAACTTCAGTCTGCACTGTGAAGCTGTTCTGTATAACATTTAAGAATAGATGATACAGATACCGCAAACCACAGTAAACCATGTAAACAACAACAAGAAGCTTTATTCCACTAAGTGAAGTCACTAGACCATGTAATGTTTCAACATAATATGAATCGAGTTTTCACATCTACTGTGGCTGCCAGACCTGCATTGAATACAATACAGTTCCTTTTTCAAGTTTTGGTGCTTCACATATACCGCATGCCACCTGAACTGTTTAAAATGCATTGGTTTAACTTTATTTTCCAGTTTTCTTATTAGTTATGGATATGGCAGGAGAATGTTGAGGGAGAAGGTAAAGTTATAGTTGCTGTTAGACAAGGGAACATGCTAGGGACAGCTTTCCATCCTGAATTAACAGCAGATACACGATGGTACGTATTAAATATTCTTATTTGGTTAATTTTTCTACGTGAATACCTAAATTCTGTTCTTTTTAAATTGCAATTTCGTTCTTAACATCGAATTTTGCAGGCATAGTTACTTCTTAAAGATGGGAGATGAAGCTACAGATGAGGCCTCAAGTAGTTGTGTCCCAGTTGAAGTGAATGTTTGTTATAAACAGCCGCCACAGAATGACCTTCCTATCTTTCAGTAGGGCCAAAAAAAAAAAAAAATTGGCAAAGCCTATCTTAGTGTTTTTGGATGAAATTGTTTTATCTCGATCTTTCTTATTTTTCCTTTGAAATTGTTAGATCTGGTAGGCATTGATAGCTGAATAACAATGTTACTCTCTCTTCTGTGACTAGTCTTGTCTGCTTCATATTGCTCGTTCCTGTTTAAAGTGAAACCATATTGATTGTACCTTGAATCTAAAAAAGAATCAAAAGGTATTCCCTTCTGTTTCGTTTTGTTTGATTTGTGGGTGATCTTAACTAATTATATTGTAGATGCGTGTTAAACAATTAATCTCTCTACGCCGAAACGGTGAATCACATAACAATTTGAGTTAAAAGTTTTTCCATTCACTAATCAAGTTATGGCTAGCTTAGATTTGGATTAAATGAAAAATATTTCTTGTGTTAATCTAGCCATGTAAATGATTGCTTAAACAAAAAAATCATGGAAATATTATGAGTTGAGAATTTGGTAGCGTTTAATTTGAATTTACAATTCTGGATAGTTGTAACTTTTTATATTCACACGCTGATGAAAATATTTTTAATGAAATTAGCTACTTCTTAACAATTCAAGAATTATTATTGGCCCCAAAATACTGGCGTAACGGGTGCAAATTAATTGTCAAATTTTCACATTTCATTTTATTTTTTGACTCTATTAGGTTATATTCGATGTAACATTTTGAGTTCTTAAATATTACTCATGAAAATAAATTTAAAAATGAGATGATTCCTGATTTGGCTGAAAATTGAGAATTTACTTTCAAAATTTCTGAATTATTTATAACCTTATTTTCAAATAATGACTACAAGGGAAAAGCTAAGAAGGGACGGTTTGAAAAGCCAAGACAGAGAAGGTATTCCAATTTCTGTATTGTATATCTGCCACAAGCATTTTACAGAACTACTTGGTTAAACTTCAACTTTCATTCATACCAAGTTCTTTACGTGCAAAATACATTGACATTTTGGCTACATAAGTAAGCACCGATTTGATAATCTAAAAGAAAACTATGGTGCTTTTAAGCCAACACTTTTCTACTAAGAAATGTTGAACTTAAGCACAAGAACTAACATATAGTAGCGCAGTAATTAGCGAACATGAACTGCTATGTAGTAGCCTCCTAACAAAAGAGACATCATGAACTAAGCTGTGAGCACCATTCTCAGTCATCCTCTTCATCGTCCCCGTCTTCATCATTCTCTTCTTCATCCTCCTCTTCTTGGTGCGTTTCCTATATGACAAAGAAAAGTATTAGAAGAAAAATGAAACGTTGAAATTTTTTATCATCAGAACACGTCCACGCTTTCTCCTTCTAATACATATAAATCCAGCATCAACAGCATTTATGTCCCCAATGAACTATTTCTCTATTTAGTAGACAATTACACATGAAATTGAAAAGCAAACTCCAAGACCGCATATTTCTACTTTACAAAACCCTGTTAGTTGAGTTAACCAGAGAGCCAAAAATATAGAAAATGTAGAGTAACGCACATACATGAGAATCACAAGGTTCAATAGAAATTCACTGCATGTGAAACAGCATTTACCATCAATTTATATTATGACTGTTGGAGACAAAGGCCACGGATCAAAGTACAACCTTTCCAGATAATAAACACATTAATGCATGCTGACAATTTCCCGTTCAACCAGTAGTTAATCAAATTTTAATACATTTAGAATTAATATATATATATATAATAAATTATAATATACATAAAAAAGAATCAAAAGGTTAGGTAAATCCATCATTCAAGAAACACCATTATAATATAAGATAGTAAAATAACTCCCTGATGATGTTTTTTTTTCTTTCTATTTCCCTTAACAACTCTGAGTAGCAGCCGTAAATAATTTACCAAGTCTTTTCTTATCACAAGCTGAGGAAAAATTCATGATAGAACAAAGAACACGTGCAAAATAAATAATTGAACAGAATTTTTTGTTTCTTTCTTTGTGGGGAGGTGGGGTAAAGGAAAACGGTGAGGTTGGATTTGGATCATCTCATGTGAAGGGAAAATATTGTGTCATAGTGCCATGTGATGAGAGAGATAGACACAAACTTACTTGAGTAGTGGACCCCACTTGAATAGTGGACCCCAACATACGTGAGTTACATATATTGTGTCTATCTCTTTTCTCACACAACAATATCATGTTATTCCTTCAAATGAGAGAATCCAGATCTGGTGAGGCTACCTCTCCACTGGCTTCATCCTCTTCATCATTCACTTCAGACTTCGACTTATCTGATTCTCCTGAGTTTGTCTGGTCAAAACAAACAAATAGAAAGCAAATGGGATAAAGAAGACAATCAAAGAACTAGATAACAAAACAACAGGCACAGGTTGCTCACCTGCTTTTTATTATATGCCTTCATGAGTTTTTCAAACTCAGATTTCTTTTTTACAGCCTTGGCTTCATATGGAGCTTTCTCCTTCAGACCCAACAGATAAGTCAGAACAAGAGTGCAGGAACAGGATTCATCGATTCAACTGAGGCAGCTAAAGCTAATAACCTATATGATACTATGATTATTGTTTAAAGGGAAAACACAATTACTGTCCTTATAGTTTCATTGAGTTTTATTTTTAATCCCTATAGTTTTTTTCAATGTTTTCAGCCTCTGTAGTTTCAAAAAAATTGGATAATGTTTGCTTTTCAGGTCCCTATAATTTCAGTGTTTTTTAGTCCTTATAAAGATTGAAAATATTAAAAAAGATTATAGAGATTAAAAGCAAAATCCGATGAAACTATAACAATAAAAAATTATGTTTTCCTTTGTTTAAATATATAACAAATAAAAAAGGTTAAAAATATAATATTATGAAGCCAAGATTGAAGTGCTTACAGCAGTGGTCATAGATTTCCATTTCTCTCCTCCAGCTTTCCCCACCTTCAATCAAAAAGCACGGTAAGCAAGTTGAATGATTATTCAAAACAAAAATAAAAAATCAGCATACAAGATGAAGCAACTTGGCATGAAACTTACAGCTGATACAGCCTTCACATTAGGATTTTCTGCCTTAAAGGCCTTTCTGAATTCCTCACTATCACACAGAATAGTAGACGAGTCTGAAAATTTTTCTAAAGGAGCTACTAGATAAAGGGAGAAAGCCAAAAGATACCAACAGGAAGACAAAAAAAGCACTGGGCGGTCTTTTTGGTTTGTTGGGATCTTTCTTGGCATTCCTCGCCTTCTTGGTCATTTTTGCACTGCTCTTGTCAGCCTTTAGAGCAGCAGCCTTTCGCTTGCCAGCCATTCTGAAAATATCAAGCAAAGATACATCCCATCATGACTACACTAGAATTTTTTGGAATAAGAAAATTATCAGAAGTCAACGCCCTTAAGGACAAGGAGACATAAAGTTATAAGAAAAATAAAAATACCACAAATTCTTTCAAAATAGATGTAACGATACATGCACTAACCGATCATCAACTGCTCCCTTCCCCTTGCTGTTTTTCATAGTTAAAATTCCTGGTATTAATACAGTCTACAGTTGAAAAGAACAAAAGAGATCAGAAATTCCCAGTGAAAAGAGAAAAGTGAACAGATAGATAGCACTGGAGGTAGCAGGACAGCATCAAAATCAGCTCAATTGATAAAACAGGGTCCCAATAAAACTCAAGTAGATGCACCACAATAAGTCAAATATATACCTAGCAACCCATCTATATGGAAAAATTCGTTTTTTTTTTTTAAGTACTTCGTGTAAAACCAGCCAAAGCAACAGAATAATTCAGAGTTTTATACACACATTTCTATGTTACTTCTCATCGAAACTCAGAAAACACATAATGAGAAAATCCACAAACTGAAGAATGACAATCAACCACAATAAGGACTGATCAATTATCAATTCAGGCACTTGAGGTGATGGGGAATAAAAATAAATGTACATTTAGTGGCCCTTGCCAACCTTAAGCGCCAGAGTAAACAGATATAAACGAAAAATAGAAAACCCTTGCAAGCCCACAAACCATTAAACATAGTTTAAGTTTCTCTCTACTCATACATCAACATTTTATTTTCAAATCCTTCCCTTAAAAAAAATAAATAAACAAATCTCTTAAATCAAAGAATACAGCTCCGAATTAGGCCGAGGCATGAATGTTGAAGAGATTATGGAAGAAAAAGGTTACCTAGGAACGAAAGACCAGAGGAACTATCACGCGAAAGCGAAGAGCACCAAAGAAAAAAATGAGGGAGAATTTGGGCGGGTACACTGCCGAAATGGGGCACCCAAAAAAACACCCAAAAAAAAAAAAGGTCGACTGGGTAACCCGTGAAATTGACGAATCAACCGGACCAGAGCCGGTGAGGAGTTGGCTTCTCTTTATTTTTTTTTTATTTTTTCTATATTTTTTATCTCAATTATTAAATTTATTTTTGAATGGTTAAAATTTAATATTTTATAAAATTATTATTATATTTATTTTTATAAAATGTTGCATTTTAATAATAATTTTATAAAATATCAAATCTCAACTATTCAAAAATAGATTCAATGGTTGAGATGAGAAGTGAAGAGAAAATGAAGAGGAAAGAAAATAAAGAGAAGCCAACTCCAATCGGTGACACGTGACAATTTGAGACGCACAAGTCTTTTAGCATGTGTTTGAATTAAAAACTTTATAATTGACATTAAGATTTAATTGGAGTTAGTAAAATGAGGTTGGCAAAAAATCAATTAATATAATGTAATTTATATTTAGATATATTTTTTTTTAAAGTCAACTACTTGCACTAAAATTTGATTATATAATTTAATTTGAAAATTAGTTGAGATATTTAATAATAAAAATAAGCATAAATTTTTATTATATATTATTGATTAATTAATAAATAAAAAATAATAAACTTAAAATTATAATTAATGACTGAAAAATCTTAAATATTCAATTATAAAAGCATAAAATAAATTCATAAATTAAAAAATATTTAATTGATATTATATATAAGTTTATCTCTAATTATATTATAAATATGATACATTTGCCTTGACAATTCAAATAAATTTGATGAGAATGTCTCACCAGTATTGGTATCTTACTTATGGAATTATTTTATGATAATTGAAATTTATTAAATAATTATTTAAAAGATAATTTATCAAAATGAGTTAAGTTTTAAAAAATAATTGTAACAAAAATGGTGGTGGTGATGGTAAGTAGGATTAAAAAATAATTTATTTTTCCACTAAAAAATATTTTTAATCACCTAAATATTGAGAGTTATGTTTACAAGTGAAGTTTACTCCTTTGCATTTTATGGGAGCATTAAGAAATGACAGAAAATTATAAAAAAAATTAATTTGATTATTTATGAAATCATGGAATATTATTTTTAAAATCATGTAAGAATTATATATTAAAAATAGAAAATTAAGAGAAGAAAATTAAAAAAGAAGTGGAAAAAATGGCAGGACCCACTATATTGCTCCCTTCAATTATAGTTAATTTTTTTTCTATCCAAATATGATAAATTGAACTTTTAAAATTCCAACTTAAGTCAGGATTTAATCCAAACATGCACTTATTTTCTTGAAAAAACAACAATCAAGCACCCTTGTATTAAATCTATATCAATCAAAGATTAATTATTATTAAAATTTAATTGAATACTTGTTAATTCAGGTTAGCTTTTTATTAAAAAATATCTATTTAAATTTTAACAATAACTCATTCTAAATTAATAATAATTTATTTAAGCTTATTTACTAACAAATGTAAGTTTGATAACAATCAATCTCACATCAATATTTAATTGGACCCACAGTGAATAGCAATGGCATTAACAAAAAGATAATGGTAAGGTTTAATTTATCACAAATTTAAAAGTTTATGGTTTATTTTGTATATTTTAAAAATTCAAGGTTTAAAACGCTTTTCAGGCAATACTTCAAGATTCATTTTGTTTATTTACCCTAAAATTAATCATTTGCTTTGTATAACTTTGATTTGATTAAAATTTAATTTTAAATTTTGATCAAATGCAATTTAATTTTTTTAATTTTAAATCAATTAAAACCAAATCCATAAATTTTTATTTTTACAACACTGTCTTTGTAATTTTAAAATTTATTTATTTAAAATGTTGATCTATATATTTTTAAAATAAATTATAAAAAATCTAGTTATCATTCAATATTAAGAATTTTTTTAAATGATTGATATTATAAAAAGTGGGTTATATTTAAAGTTTAGAGAGCTTGACATATAATTAAATTAAAATATAAAAATTTAGTTGTACCAAGTTAAAATTTAAAAGCTAAATCAAATTAAAAATATTAGGATTAATTGATTAATTTTTTTATTAAAATATTAAATAAGCAAACTATACATAAATTTGTTAAAAATTTAATTAATTGATTGTATAATTTTTGGGAAGATACTTTTTCGTGAAGCGTGATTATTTATACCAATCAACCCCTAAATTTTTGGCCAAACAAAAATTCTTAATCAATTTTGGGCCAACGGAACCGAACGATTAGGGCTGTGTTGGTTTGATAAATCGAAAAACTGGGCTTGGTAAACTTAATGGGCCTGCTTGGCCATGGTGACCCCTATAATACTAATGGCTAGACCCAATGACAACCTTATTGTTTTCATCCTTTGTTATTTTTTAACTTGAAATGAACATATATCATCATATTTTCACTCAGACCCTACTAACATGTGTTTGTAAATGCAGACCATTAGACAAAATTAATCGAAATTAAACAAATATTTCAAGTGTTAGTGAAGTGTGGATACAGATCTATGATCCAAAATTCGAACTGCAACAAAAACAATTTTTATAGAAAATGCTGTAAAAGGAAGTCTAAAAAAAAAAACTACCTTAAATAGATTTGGAAATTGGAATGCTGCACCACTGCCAGATTTTCCTTTTCTTTTCTTATTTTGCTATTTTTTACAAGAAAATGCCCTATTTTCTTTCTTATAAGGCAAAAAAAGCCTTCCTTCATTTTGTATAGATAAAAAACATTAAAATGTTTGAAGAAAAAAGTTTATAAACAAATCATAGGGTGTTTCGACAAAAGGGGAATTTGATCTTCTGAAAGGTTTATGGTTATTGGGCTGTTGGCCAACATAAGAATATATTCATAAATTAGATACTTAAAATATTAACAAAATTTGAGTCACTATTTAAAAAGATGTCTATAAGATGATATTTATGAACAATAAAAAAATTAATATAATATTAAAACTCTAACAAAAATTTACCGAGCTATGTAAAAAAGAATCGCACGTCTTCTTTACATAGGACTTTCAGTGTACAGTTCTCATTTACTTATTAAAAAATGTGCAATTAATTTTTTCAAAATTGTCTTTTGGGGTAAAAATCTGGTTGAATCTGAATGTGAGGGGGGAAAAAAATGATCAAACAATTACATAATCAAGTGCAGTGTTATGAAACCTTGAAACATTCCAAGAAAATAAAATAAAAAAAGAAGAGGAAAAGAGACCTTTTTTTGTAGATATAATCTTTATTTTTTTTTGCCAAAACTTTTGTAGATATAATCGGAGATACTTTATTTGAAAGTTGATAAAATTGAATGCAAAAAGAGGCATTATTAAATAAGGGGTCCTCCATGCTGCTGCAAAAATTGTGGCTTCACATGAGCCATGTGCAACAGAATATCGTGATCATCGTGATCGCCGAGCACTCCAGATTTTCAAAAGTTCCTGATCCCATGTGGTGGGGTCCACGTGATATGCTTGGGCTGGGCTTCCTCAACTCCACGTGGCAATACTCTACAGTTTGGTGATTTGATCTCTTCCTTTTTAAATTACTAGTATTTTACTATTTTATTTAGCTCCTCTCGCATGTAGGTGAACGAGTTATTTGTTTAAATTAATTATTTTAAAAAAATAATTTCCCTCACCATGAAGAAAAAAAAAATAGTTCGCAAAAATAAAAGCATAAAAAAATCAAATTTAATTGAAGCTAAGTTTACAATTTGTTTTATAAAAATTGATTATGATAAAAAAAAAGGCCGTATGTATTTTCTTTTACCCCGCTTTGTATGATTTTAGTTTTTGTGACAACAATTTTTTTAATTGAGTCTAAGTGCTTCAAATTTTTTTTTTTTTAACTTTTTCATCAATGGTAAGGATTTGAAAAGTACTCTTAATTTGGTTGAAGAACGCCTAGCTACTATCATGATTTTGAGAGATATTAACAAGCTGCTTCATCTCTTTAAATTCTCCTGGTTGGAATTATTGCTGAATCATTGAAAAAATTGGTGGATTAAAAAAATATAAATTAAATGGTGATACCTAATAAACAATTTGTATAGAATTGGGATAGTATGGGATTCAGTATCTAAAATTTATCCCAACTAACAATTTAGTTACTAAATTAATAAATTTTGACTCAATACAATTTAATTTTTATAGTTTATTGGATATTTAAATTAAATTGTTCTGAATTTATATATATATATATATATATATATCAATGTTAAAGTTCTTGGCTTAAATTAAATGTGAATGGTGCTTTTTCTATATCATATAACATTACAGATTGCGATGGCCTGCTTCAAGACTCCTATAATGAGTTCAAAATTGAGTTTATGCTCAACATGAATGGAGGCAACCCGCTATTTGCTTAACTAAGGGCTTGCAAGTGGGGTTTATAGATGGCATGGGATTGTTAGTGTCAAAAGTTGATCCTTGAGTCCAATTCCCCTTATACCATTGAATTGATTAGTGGTGATGACCTCTCCTACCATCCAAATAGGGAAGTCATCTTTGAGATTCATTCTCTCTTGACTCATGATTGGAATGTGAAAATGCTTCATATTTCATGTGATGCCATTGAGACTACTGATATGCTCATGAAACATGTGCTATTTTGTGCTATTGGGTTTCACCCTATGCTTGCCCTTCCTCCTGATTTAGTTTCTGCATTATATTTGCTATTGCTTAGATGTTTATTTCCCCTGTTAAAAAAAAGTTTTTGAATTAGATTGATAATTTGAAAAAAAAATACAAGATTGAAAGTTATATTCTTCTAAAATTTTTTTATGTAGATGCTTCATATAGGAGAAAGATAGCAGGGTTCACATCAAATTTAAAAGACAATTTGTTCAGTTATAAGTATAAGTAAATGTTATGAGTATTAGCAAAAGTTTGTCTTTTCAAGGAAATTGAAACATATAGGTCAATGGCCATAATTAAGGTTTGATGGTACTTACGTAAAATTATTTTTTTAAAAAAATAAAAATGAACCTATTTCATTTTCTTTTTTAGGTTTTTTTTATGTAAAAGCGTATTTTTTTCGTAAACCAGACTCGTACTCCTATCCTTATGGTGAGTGTAGTAAAATTGCGGGTTCAACAATGGTACATATTGGTGAAACCTAATACTAATAAATGGTTCATTGAAAAAAAAAAAAAAAAAACTTTAAGGTTAGACGGTTCCTTGATGTGGGAAAGAGACCGCATGTCGAAGACATTTTGTTGGGGAATGATCGCAAAGAAGGACAAAAAGAGAAGAGAACAGAAAAGCAAGATTTGACTAAATTGAATAAAGACGGGAGAGCAATCAGACGAGGTGATCCTACACACAGTTATGTAATGACAGCGAATGAAATACGAGCAACTTTTTCTTTTGTCTTCGACTCGCGTTCTTCTTCGTTGCACTCCCTCTCTTCTTTCTATTTCTACACTACATGAAAAATTCATTATATCGCTGTCTCAATTTTTTTTTTAAATATCTGAACTTTAAATCAAAATCCGCATGCTAAAAATTAAAACGAAATACGTCGTGAATAATTAATTTCATGTTTCGTATACATAATCATATTTTTATAGCAAGTCCTTAAAAGCTTGATAAGCCAAAGGAATTTGTCCCTGACACGGTAAGAATATAGAGAATCTGTATGATTTCTGTTCTTATTTTTTTGTTTTTAAAAATTATTTTGTAATATAAATTTTTGAATTGTTTTTCCAAATAAAATAAAATAAAATTTCCTTTGGTTACATTAATTTAAAAACAGGCTGATGTAGCCTTCTAGTGATAGATAATTGCAGATAATTAATGATGTTAGTTTACAATAAAATTTGGTCAAGATAACCATATTTTTCAATAATAAGATGTAATGTATTTTGAAAATAAAAATAAAAATAATTTTTACAATTTTTTGTTTAAAAAACAATAAATGAAAATAGTTTTGAAAATAATTAAACTCAAAACACTTATTCAAACAAGTTTTTTTAATTTTTAATTTTAAAAATTAGAAAACATTTTTTAAAAAAGGAAACCAAGCGTGCCCTTAGTGGCAAATTCTTTTATATTTTATACAAGTTAACAAAGATTTGGATTTAAGCTAAATTTGCTATCTTTGAATATACAAAAAGTTTATTTTTTATTATTTAAAATTTTAGTCACTTCAACCCTTTACGTTTAAATTATTTAAAATTTTAGGCATTTTAACTCTCTTATTCTCCTCACATTTTTACTAGCAGTGTTTATATCAATTTTGCCTCTTCTCTTCTTTTTTGTTCTCATTTATTGTCTATTGTGAAATAAGTGTAAACTTGTCACACTTAAGCTTCTGTTTTTATATCAACTTTTAACTCGTTTCTCTTTATTTTTTTTAAATTTTGTATATTATCAACGAATAATTTTAATATATGAATTTTAAATATAAATCTATCAATGTGAATTCTAAAACCCGGTTCTTAAACTAGGCTTGTATCATTATTACTTGCAGAAGAAACGCTTATTATTCACACTGATTTTAAAAGTTTTTCCTCCTTTAGCCATTAGCCTAAGATAAATATTATTTTAAAATAGTGTTATATTTTAATGTTTCAAAACGCGGAGAAAACAAAATTATTGAATAGGATCTTTCTTTTGTCACCTCAACCCACGAAAAAAGACATAAATTGCGGTTCATGAATTGTTTGATGAAAATTAATTGAAACACAACAAGACAAAGTGATATAAATAAATAAATAAATAAATAAAGTGTGAGGAATGATAAATGGTGGAATGTTAAATGAATCTTTACAGGATCGAGAAAACAAGACTGAGTTGTGCTAAAAGGTGAACATCAAGCAAAGTGTTGGCTCCAATTGTCTGCTTCTGAGTGAAGAGATAATAGTTTGATTGGACTGTAATTTTGATTATGTCCAAGAAAAATAAAATCGTAACTTTATCTCAACCCGTGAGTTTTGAGAGGTCAACAACTCAAGGACCTTTTCGTAGTTTGGGCGAGGCTAGCATGTTATCTCTGTTCGGTTAAGCAGGAGTATGTTGCGGATTAAAACCACATTAACTACTTTCAATAAAGTGATTTGATTCAACTTGGGTGTTGATGAGCCTAAAAAGATAGGTTTTGATGCCTGGCGTCCACTTAAACAAACATAAAGTACTTCCTCAATTTTTATATATAAAATATTTTTAATTAAATTACATAAATTAATAAAAATTAGTTATACAATTAAAAATATATTAATATTTTAATTTTATTTTTAATTATTATAAATAAAAAATAATTTTTTTAAAGTAAATTAATAAAAATATTTATATTTTTTCTTTCTAATTTAATAAAAATATAATGATCTATTAATTAAAAAATATGCTAACAACTCCTTGTATTTAGAGGTAAAAAAATTTTAAAAATATTTTTATATATAAAAACGGATGGAGTATATTGTTTAGCCCCAAAAAAATAATTATTTTGTTTCTAATCTTGTAACTTCTAACATGTTTTTAGGTTACTTCTAACATTAAAAAAATGTGTTTAGACTAATGAATCTAAATTTAAATTTAAAATTTAAATTTATATATTTAAATTACATTGTTTGGATTGTGCGGATGAGTTGAGTTTTGAAGCAAAAATGAAATATTGATATTGATAAACTTACCCTTATTCTTTGATAGGTATGATAAATGATAGAAGAAACGTGTTGTTGATGCAATGATAGTACATACATGAAAAGAATAAGATGGCTGAAGTTGGTAAAATTTTAAATAATTATGATATAAAAAAATTTAAATTTATAGATTTTTATATATTCAAATGTAAAATTTAATTAAAATTTAAATTTTTATTAATCCAATCACACCTTTAACGTTTTAGAGGGAAAAAAGAACTTGAGTTTTGAGGGTTTTATCACAATCAGATTATACTTTCGAGTTTAGAGAACGTTAATGGGAGTAAATCAACAGTGTATCAAACTCTTACCAATTAGATTTATTTTTAAATTAATCTTTTTAATTTTTTAATAAGTCGATTTAAATTTCTAAATTTTTACTCATACCCCCTTTGTTCTTTTGTATGGACTCATTCGATGCCCAAATGAAGTTCTTTGGATCAACTGAATACACTAATTATTTGGACTGAATCAAATCAAAATTGAAGGAGGATGAAAGTAAAACGAGGAGAATAGTGAGAGAACAGTTGGAGACGAGTGAGGAGTGAGGAGGCAAAGCACGGAAGGGAGTAGGGCCCGCACTGGGCAGAGGAGCGTCTCTGACACATATTTAAAACCTCACCATTCTCCAACCTCATCTCTCGTTTTTTTATTTCCTCACCAAACCAACCACTCTCTTTCTTTCCCTCCCTTTCGTTTCTTTCGAGGAATCCTGCATCCTTCCTCCTCTCATTTGAATCAACGTACAAGCCTTTTAAATTATTTACCTTCAATTTAATTTTTTTTTTGTATTTTCAAGAAAATATTGACTTGTGCTTTTCTTTTATGTTTAGTAGGTTTTTTGACCGGAATGGGGATGTATTGAATTATACGATAGACATATTAGAAATCAAAATACTATAAAATAAATAAAAGTACATCAATTCAACACAAGAAAATAATTTAAACAGGAAAAACACTATTTTTGGACTAGGTACAGGTTTATGTGCACTTTATTTGAGTTTTGCCGTTTCGGTATAAGTCTCTCAACTTTATTTCTAATATGTCAAGTTTCTGCACTATTCTTCATTTGCAATATTAATCTTTATAATTTTAAAGAGATATTAACATGATATAAAAGATATTAATAATACTGACATATTAATTAATACTGTTGATTTCATATTTACATGTCAAATTGATGCCAACATAAAAATTTTAACAAGCAAACTCTTAGAACAAAACTTACATGAAATTTATGTTTCACGTTAATTTTTGCTTATTAAAAATTAATATTGTTTGCACCACATTAAAGTCTCTCTAAAGATATAAAAACTAATGTTTTAGATGAAAAATATATAAGAACTTAAAATATTAAAAATAAAATGAAGAAATATATATCAAAATTCAAACAAAGTGTCGGAATTAAAAATAGTGTTTTTTCATTTAGATATAAAAAATCATGATTTTACTCGTTATTCATGATATGATTGGAGTTATATCATAAAAGGTAAGTGCAAATATAAAATAAAGAATTGTGATAAAGCATGCATAAAATTGTGCAAGTGGTTAAGATAAGAAACGAAAGTATAACGTCGTGTGTATTGTGCATGAATACGGTAGGGAGTGTGAGAGTTGTTATGTGTTCATCTTAATGACCTTTAAAGTGGAGTCTAATTTTTTGTTATATCTTATAAGATAGCATTGTATGGTTTTAATTAAGAAAAACCAAGCAAATATATAATAACTATACATGTTCTAATGTGATTATTAAGCAAGTTTGTGTGTCTACGTCGCCCGAAGTAAAGATAAAATCTTTGTTAATATAAATTTGATGTGCCTTAAACCTAATCTAGAATGCGACGTCTTTTTATTAAAGAGGATATCCAGAATATACATGTTCAAATTATTGTTGAGGTGTGTTCTCACATTCAGTACTCAAAAGATAAGATTGTTTTTAATAGAAATATACTTGTGAATAATGTAAAAAAAAAAAGAAAAAAAGTTATAACCAAAAATTATTAATGATGAGGGGGAAATATATATATATATATATATATATAAAGATTTGTCAGGCAGTTTGATTTATAAATAGATAGATAGAATACTTTATTATAAAAGGTGAAAACTATTTAATTAAACTATATTTAACCACGTCGTAGCCTTCTTCTTTCCCTTGGATTTGATCAGGGTTATACGCATGTGTTGCGTAAAACTTGAAATCATATCCTTCACAACAAGAGTGTGTCATTTGTTTTTTGGGTGACTTTAATATATAGATCAGTATATTGAATTTAATTTTTGGATTCATTTTTTATAAAAATATAGCTTTTAATCCTTCTTGACTGTGGCTGATAAAGTCAAAGTTATATTTTTTTATATCAAAAAATCAATTCCTAACGTTGTGGTTAACTTCAGGCAGTTTTTGCCATTACCAAATATTGTTGGCATAGTATTAATGATCTGTCATTGTTCATGTTATTTACATGAATCTTCACCAAAGTTGATCATAATTTTAAAACTTATATGAATCTTAGACGTACAGTGGAGGAGGGAGGGGCGACTAGTAGAGGCCGTGACCTTCCTCAATTTTTATTTTTTTTTATATTATATAGATGTTACATTTTGACTTCTCTAAAATTTATAAAAATTTTATAGTATATATATTTTTTAATCTCAACCCCTCTTCTTCATAAATTTTGGCCCCGCTGCAAATTAATTACAATTACAAGGACCAAATCTATATTTTCTCTACTTTTTAAAACAATGAACTTCCTTTGTTTTTATTAGAGTTTTCTTATACCAGTGACGACATGCATGGGATTTGAATTCAAGCTTTTCTTGTGTGATAAGAATCCCATCCTCGTCACTTAAACCAAAATTAGACCTGTTTTATATTTTCAACAGAGTGAAGTTCTGTTTAAGATTAATATAGAGCCTCCCATAGCCAGGGGCTGATGGGCATAAATACAATAGTTTTGTTATTTCTTCTCTTGACGAACACACAAATTAAATAGTTTTATTCTCAATAATCATCCAGTGGAAAAGATTTCGGTACTTGTCTTTCTCGGATCAGCTTAACTGCAATCCTTTGTTTGAATTTGAATTGGATGGTGTGGAGATTCATCAAGTTAAATATGGTCACTATTGCAAATTTTTAATCTTCAATGGACCTAATTTAATAGTAGCTTTTTTTTTGCCAATAATTAAATTAGTAAATAATAGACAACGTTTATGACCCTCCCAATTGCTATTTGACCATACTCTGATCACTGTCTTTTGAACAACTGATTCCCTGTTACGTTGTGTGTGTGTGTGAATTCTGGTATCCCAAATTTTTTTCTTTTAAATATAACATTACAGATAATATTTTATAAAATTTTATTGTAGAAAATTAAAATTATAGGATGAGCTTAAATAATTTTTGCTTGTTTTTATTAAATATGATTTTATTAGTATACAAAAATTAGAAGGTAAGAGTTAAGACTAAGAATAAGAAGGCAAGATGCAGTATTTTTTAATTTAGCAAAAATATCATCATCATCATCATCATCATCATCAATAGTCCTGTAATATAAATACTGTTAAGAAAAATAAAAGTAATATAAGATATTCAACAAGATCAAGAAATAATTGTAAAAAAGAAAAGATATTTTGGATAGAGAAGAAATGAATTGTTCTTTTTTGCAAATATTTTTATGAGCAATTTTTTTCTTTTCAAAACTTATATAACATATAGATATGCATAAAAAATCAGAAGTCAAGATATGTCTGTTCACAAAGCTGCATTTTTAACTAGGTGGGTGTGGTATAAGATGATAGCACATTTGGATCTCTTGAATATTATATGATATTTAGATTTATTGAGAGATTAATTTCGCACATGCTGATTATAAAAAAACCTCAGATAAAGGCAGGGAAAAAAAAAAAAATCTTTGACCATCATCCACCTTGAGTTAGAAAGATGAAGGATGGTGAAAGAAGCGTGAAAATTGTTGGAACTTATTTGTAATTTCTTGTTGAAGTTTGTTTCATCTTCTTCTTTTTTAAAAAAAAAAATGCAAGTTTTAAAATTTTCAAAAATAAATAAATAAACAAATATCTTACACTTGCTAGCTAATTCAACAGTCTGACACGTGTCAAATCGGTTCTCAATCTAGTTGATTGAATTGATAAGTGTAATCTGATTTTTTAAACCTCAGTAATAATTATTACCTGTTCCTTTATGGAACAAGTAACAACAGACACGTTACAGTGCATTAATTAACAAATGTAAGTTGAGGATAGTCGCCTCCATAATCTATATAAAATCTCGATGCAAGGCAAAATTAGGAAATCCATTGATTCAAGCAAACGTTAAAGAGTATCCGATGCAAATCCAAATCTTTCTTTTCCTATGAAGTAAAAATATGTTTGACAATTTCTATCACCTAATTGGATGACACAGTCAGCAAGTCAAGAAAAATAAATATATTTTGAAAAGAAAGCAACATTTTTTCTGTATTTTGTTTTCTTTATTATAATTTATGCACAAATAGCTGATCAATTTAAAACACTCCCTATAATATATGAAAATATTTATCGTGGCAAAAAAATAATATGCGAATATTTATGTAATATTATTTTTTTCTACGATCATCTTTATTCTAAATGTTACTTGACTAGTAATACATATGTAAAATAATATTTTTAAATTATTTATTCAATGATTCTAAAATTCCTTTTGAATTTAATGAAATAAACAAAATAATTAGAGGTACTTGTTTAAATTTTAATGCACGCACGCGCACACTATTATTTACCGACAGATAAGGTGTGGCCATGAGCTCTCATTTTGCAAATAAATGGCAATATCTGACCTACTTAATGAATATGGACAAATCTATTCTTCTAATATAAAGATAAATATATAAATAGAAAATGATAAATTGATTCAATTTCATTTACCAATTGAACCAAACACTAATAACTAATGATAGAACATTAAAAAAGACATTAAGTGGCCATCGAGATTTTTCTACGGAAATCAAGACTTTTCGGAAATTGTTGGGGAGAGAAATACTGTTTCTCTTTAGCCTACCGTTTTGGGCGGAAGAATGAGTGTATGAGTAAAGAAATTCTTCCTAAGCTATTCTGAGACTTTATACATTGAAAATCATTGCATAATCAAGAAAAAAATACTTCAAAAACAAATATAAGAATGAACGAATATATTTCTAGGGAGGAAAAAGCCAACTGTCAAATATCATAGTAATTGATATTTATAATAATCTTTAAATAGAATTAGAAAGGAGAGCTGTAGGTAGAGTCAGGAATAAGCGCCGACTTTAAAAGTTTTATTTAAATTAGAGTTTTAAGCTTTAAAAATTAATTTTTTTTAAAATAACTGAGCTTGAGGGCTTGACCTTGATAATCCTGTAAAAAAAAGCTCGAGCTCGAATGACCCTTCAAACCTGATTATTTTATACATACACATATACATATATTTGATTGATAATGACATAATTTGATTAATATTTATTGTAGATAACAAAGAAAAAATTGTAAAGATAATTTACATTAAATTTTTACCTTCATCTTCAACAAATTGATCTGCATATGAGGAATATAATATTTTATTTTTACACAATGAGAATAAGGATTTAGATTTATATTGATAAATATTTTAATTTTTATTTTAAATTTTAAATTTTAAATTTTTATTGAATTTTATATTAAATTTTATATGAGACTTTAATTTGTTTCATTTTAAATTTTAAAATATTTTATTTAAATTAAAATGTTAATTTTATTATGAAAAAAAAGATTTAAGAGCCTAATTCTGAGTCATTTAACTAAAGGTCAAATTTTAAAATTAAATTAAATTTTAAATAACTGAATTTTAGAGTCTGAATTTTTAAAGAACCGAGCTCATAGGAGTGAGGAGAGGGGGGAATATTATCATTATAATTATAATAATTTTTAATTTCTAAAATTATAATTAGAATTAGAATTTCTCGAAGCGCATTGCAGTGATAACTAATGAATAAACAAAGCGCAAACAAATTGAATTCAAACCGTCGGCTTTTATTTCGTCGTCCGTTTCAAACATCAGAGGGAATCTTAAAATGCCAACCAGACCTGCACTGCAGCTGCAGCTTCTTCCTCCTTCTTCCCTTCTTAAAGGAAACTCATCAGAATTTTAAACTCTAAATACAACTCTCTCCTTCTCTTTGTCCCATGACAAACAAGTAACTCTCTCTGTAACACGAAGCATTAGCCGAGTTCTTGATTGAAATCCATTTTTCTGGGCGACCCTGTGTTTATTTGCTTCAAATTTACCCAGAAAACGGTAAGAAGATCTTTCTTGAGTGTCTATGAAACATAACCTTTTGAGTTGACTCCATCGTCACTCATGTCCTTTTTAAACGATTCAAATCCCTTGTTTTCTTTGTGTTTGAAATACTGAGACTTTGTAAATGGTGCTTCGTTTCAAGGAATAATCAAAGCAGGAACTTCGAGAAGCTTAGGCGAAGAGATGGTGATGAAGGAGAGGGATGAGGAACTCGCTCTGTTCCTCGAGATGCGGAGGAGGGAGAAAGAGAATGAGAAAAACAACCTTTTCCTTCTTCAGAACTCCAACGAGCTTGATGGATCTAATCTGGGTACGTTTATGCTTTGTTCTTGTTCTAGTACTTTCATGTTATGAATGGCTCTGGTATGGTTCTATTAAACGTTGCCGTATTTTTTATGCTCTGCAGAATCTAATCGGGTTAGTTCTCCCATTTCTAAGACGGTAACTTCGGCGGTGCCGCGGAAAACGGGCGCTGATGAGTTTCTAAATTCAGAGAATGAGAAGTCTGATTATGATTGGTAAGGGTTGTGTATAATCTGGTCATATAGTTATGTAGATTTTTTGCAGATTATCTGGATTGAAAATAGAATGCTTATTGAGATTAAGATGAGTAGAGTCGTTGGTTTGATTGATAATTTGACCTGAGTCGAGAGAATTTCTTCTTGTTTATGTCCTTTTGGAATTACGAAAGGTTATTATTGCTGTTATGAGGATTCCGAGTAATTCTCTGCTTGCTGTCCTCTGCTAACCTCTGGATGTTATCATGGTTCATGCCAATTATTATTTGCTTATTTTAGATATCTGGGCTTTCCTTTATGGAAAGTAGGGAAGGGCTATAGATCCTTGAATATCAATTTGCTTCTCAAATAATGCATTCGTCTCCTAACCTTACTCTCCTTGCAATCACTAGAGACAAATACTTTATTTATTATCAGGAAAAAAGAGACCAATAATTTCCTTTGCTGTGATTGAAGTTAATTATGATGCCAATTATTTTCTCCAACGATAGAAATCAATTTCTGGTTTTGCTTCCCATATATTATCTTCTGAAAGTGATCGTTGTTTGAAAAGAAAACCTCTGAACACCGTAATCTAGTCATCGTCAACTGATTTCAATTGTAACCTTTGGTGGAGGAATGAATTCTCTTGCTCTTTGCACAGCAAATAAATTATTGTGAACATTTGTTCGACATCTCAATGCTATTCTATTGCCGACAGAAACTCCTCATACCGAGTAAATTAATTAGATGCAATTAATTGCCTTTGGAGTAGAGGTGTACCACCTCATTCCTATTTTCTATATTCATATTACTTGTTAAATTGTTCTCCCTAAATTACGTCTCTTCTATTCACAATAAATTCTTCTTGTAATCAGGCTTCTGACGCCACCTGGTACACCTCTTTTTCCTACATTAGAGGAGTCACAGATATCAATAAAGAGTGAAAAGGAGATTCCTACTGCTCGTTCAACAGCTTTAAAAGCTCGGGTAAGAACCTACTTATATGATTTTTGGATGATTCATGCTTGTAAGCGATTATAATAAAACAATGTGTGTGTGTATAAAGAGATTATAACAAAAATTTCATAGAATTCACTTAAAAGTTTTAATCATTAACTTATTAGCAGAGGCCATGTGACCTTGTGATTTATATACTTCGTTTACACTTGAAGCCCCAAATAACATCCATGTTGTGTTGCGTGTTAGAACTTGTAATGAAAATATTATGGGTCTAATATTTATAGCATATCGCTTCAGCTTTATAATTTTCTTGATCTCTTTACTGTAACTTCCTTGGGATGGGTTTTTCCCATACCTGTTCTTTGTTCTCAACCAATCTCAATATTTATTGGTTGTGTTTATTTATTTGGCGAAATAATATCATATCTGAAACTTTATGCTGTATCTTGTGTTACAGCTAGCTAATGTTCAATCAGAACCTGCTTCAAAAACCAATATTAGCTCCAAGCATCATGCAGCAGCAATGTCTGGCCTTGGTTCTTCTAATACTGCTAGTAACAGGAGAACCTCATCATTTGGGGGGACAACCTCAGCCGCTTCCAGATCTGTGACACCATCTGGAAGGCCAACATTGCCTTCAACAACCAAATCCTCTAGACCCTCTACCCCTACATCCCGGGCCACTGTAACTTCGGCTAAGCTTGTAGCTCCACATGCGAGATCATCCACTCCTACTGGAACTAGGGCCACTGCTCCACCTGTGAGATCATCCACTCCTACTGGAACTAGGGCTAGGGCTACTGCTCGTGCCTCAACGCCAACATCCAGACCTTCTTTAACAGCTCCTGAGACTACTCGAAGATCATCAACTCCAACCCTTAGATCTTCAACCCCATCAAGTGCAAATGGAGTGTCTACACCTGCCTCTCGATCTTCATCAGCATCAAAAGCACGCCCAGCACAAGCAAAAAATCCAGTGCAATCACGTGGAAGCTCTCCATCTGCAAAATCTAGGCCTTGGGAACCCTCACAGATGCCCGGGTTTTCACTTGAGGCTCCTCCAAATTTGAAGACATCGTTGCCAGAAAGACCAGCTTCAGCCTCTAGGACTAGACCTGGTACACCTAATTCTAGACCATCTTCCCTTGAGGCCGCAGCTCGTAGTGATGGAAAATCGAGAAGACAGTCAGGCACTCCTTCCAGAGGAAGGGCTTCGACTGGGGTTGCTCAAAGTAACTATAACTCCATTCAAGCTCTGAGTAGATCTCGTTTCACTGATGGTGATAATGATAGCCCGGTTGTAGTCGGGACTAAAATGGTTGAGAGAGTTGTAAACATGAGAAAATTGGCACCACCGAAGCATGAAGATCGTCATTCTGCCCACAGCAGTTCCGGCAAGTCTTCATTGTCTGAAAGCTCAGGATTCGGAAGAACACTTTCAAAGAAATCCTTAGATATGGCAATGAGGCATATGGTATGTTTCTAAATTCCATTATTTATACGATATCTGAACTACAACAATGTTGGGGCCTAAACTGTTTAGCATAATATAGCAAAATATATATATATATATACACATAGGGAGAATGCGTTTCCTTGATAAGGAATTACTGACACTTTGACCTTTCGAACGCATGACCATTTTAAGATCGACAACTATGATTGACTACAGCAACAATTTTCTTCTTAACTAAATATCATTCTTTCCAATTCTTCATTAGAATTATGGAGTCCTATGGATTATTCTTTCCCAAAAAAAGGGAATCGTTGATATGTTGGGTTCTAAGAACAGTCCACAAGTTGCGTCTTTAATTTAAAAAAAAAAATTAACATGTACCTAAATACTGTGCCAAAGGTTTTCCCCCCTTTTCTTTTTCTATATACTTATAAGCTACACAGCTTTAGTTAATGAATGTAATGATTTAGCCTAATTACTCTATCCAAGATCCAAGTCCCTTCAGTGAATATACTGTTTTTTTGGGTGGTTTATTCTAAAAAGTTTGTTCATGCGCTCTCAATGAAGTAAACAATGATCACTTAGAAGTTCTTCCTTTTTCGTATTGGGCAACTTTACCAGTTTTCTTCTATTATCTTGTACAGGACATTAGGCGAAGCATTAAGGGGAACCCGAAGCCACTTGTGACAAGCATTCCAGCTTCCTCTATGTACAGTGTGAGATCAGCTGGTTCATCAAATAGCAGGACAGTAAATGTTTCTGATTCTCCTGTTGCCACTAGCAGCACTGCCAGTTCTGAACCAAGTGTAAATTTCAATTCCGTCTCCTATGATGGAAGTGAGATTGAAGAAAATGATCTGGCAAGTGATAGGGGAAACTCTTCACCTGCTAGTCATCACAGCAGGTGATCCATGGAACCACAGGTCCAGTTGTATATGGTAGTAAAGCTAGCATAGATATTCAAATGCCAATGAAGCACCGATACTTCAAAGATGGAGTCGTGTTATTTCTAGCAGAGTCATCAGGCATGATATGAAACTTCTGCAGCTTGACACAATATATTTAGTTGTGTCACTGTCTTTATTGTAGTTTATTTGTATCAGAATCTGTGCTTCTCAAACTGCTCATGTCTCTATTGTTCTAATGTCCTATGTAATACACTCTAAGGGCATGCCTTGAGAAATTGATTTCTCTTAGTTGGAGATATCACATATAAGCATACTTGTGGCCTGGGGACTATTAGTACTGAAAATTGGCCGCTATTAATTGAAGAGCTCCTTCAATTGTTATCCGAACTGCATCTGCTGAATGATTCTTTTTTTTAATGGGAATTTGCATCCAAAACATGTTTTAGCTGAAACTCTTGTTTTAAAGGCTCTAATTTTTTTGGCATTGCATTTTAGTTCTAGCACGAAACCAAAACAGTGGAATTGTCTTATTGTCTTAAAATTTCCAAGACTACACATTCATGTAGTTCGATAGTTAGTATTCAATACCAAACAATGCGGTCTATCAAAGATGATTGAAACAAGTCATCTAAATAAGTGTGATGGCTTATAAAAGATAAATGTGCTGGGCGTGATTATGTTTTATAGTATGTTTTTTGGGTACAATCATATGGTATTTGGTACAATAGGTTAATCTAGATTCAAATATCATTAGGGATTAAATAGTTCTTTTAATATAATTTCTTATTTGATATTTATTACAGGGTTAAAATATATTCTTGCTTCTATACTTTTTTTTGAGAACGCATTAGATATTCTGTAGTAATAAGTGAAATATTTTTTTTCCCAAATAATTTTACAGAGGGTAAGAAATTTTCCTCTGTTAACGAGTACTTTAACCTTTTATTATATACTTCATATTTATTTATGATTGGCTTTGTATACTATATAGACTTTGTAAGAATTTCTAAACTTTCAGTTCAACATAAGGCATTCAAAAGTAAAATTCTAGCTTTTTTTTAATTCAGAAGATTTTATAGTTTAATTTATAGATCTATAGGCATTAATTTACAGATAAACCAAATTTACTGCAACAAAAATAAAAGAATAACGATAGCAGCCAGCAGGTCAATAAGAGATTTAGCCGACATGTAATGTGAATTATATATATTATTAGGCCATTGGTTTATTTTTGTCAAACATTTGGCCTTTTTAAATTCAAATTGTCATATTCATGCATGAGATAAATGAAAATGAAGCCAGGTGAGAAGAAGAAGAAAAAAATAATAATAAAATCAGGCTCCAGAACCAGACTGCTTCCACTTTGATGAACTTATTATATGAATTTCATGAATTTCATGGGTATATTAGTCCCTCCTTCAGCCTCACGTAACCAGGAAGCCCAACGTCACCTAGACATGTTAGGACACGTTGTCTCTTGTTAAAAAACGTTGTCTCAACTGAAAAGGGGTATTATGAAATCATGATGTGATGTGAATAATACAAATATACTTTGCTCTACACACGCCGACTTTTAAGAGAAGCACTCTATTGCCCAAAAAAAGGAGAAGGAAGCACTCATGTTTGTCTCGAATACGTTCATTTTTAATAAAAGAAAACCTGTGAATAATAATTAAAAAAAACCACATATAATATAGAACAGGGTCCCTGTTTTAAGAAGGAGCATGGATGAATATGCTTTTATGTAGTTTTTAAATATTAAATATTATTAAATCAGATTTAAGTATTACTCAGCGTAATTAAAAATAGCTATCCTAAAGATTTATCCTGCATTTATATCAACATAATAATATCACATGTTACAAATAAAATAAAAAAAATCATGTTGAAACTACTATTCATGATCCAACCTCATGATGGACAAATTTAAGTATCTAGCATAACAATATCAAATATTAAATGATTACATAAAAAAATACTAATTTTTTTTTTCACCTTGCTGTACTGAATGGGACATTACTTATTACTTATTAGTGATTCATTTAATTATACATTAGCAACACAATTTCATTAAACCAAATGCTCCGAATTTTATACACTGGTCACGCATAGCATTTGCCTCATGGTAATATTCTTTTTCTTTTATTTGTTTTTGTTTTTGTTGTTGTTGTTTTTTTTTGGAAAAAGTCAACTAAAGAAAGATTATCCAAAAGTCCGAAGTCAACATAATCTCTTCCGTGATTGTGATTCTGGTTTTCGCGGTGACAATGTAAACGAAAATGTTTCCACTTCTCATTGGGACGGCGAATATCTATGATTTCGTCTTTCTATAATCTATCCTACATTTACAACGGCAAGCAAAGGAAAAAAAAAAACTTCAGTCGCTTTCACAGTTCATTTTTCCTTTGTGCTGATCCTCTGTTGCCGATTACCTCTTCTTTTTGAGAGTTGAAGAGTTAATAACTTACTTGACTGCTTGACCCACACTTCATAACTTCATTTTCCAATTTCGTGACTCATATATGGACTCACACGGTTCGTCCGATCGTATGTTTCTTCTATCTCAATTAAACCATCAAGGGTTTTGTGATTTTCCTCTGTTTAATAGGGAAATTCACATCTTTCCTGCGTTTTTGCACCCCCAGCATTTCGAAGATTTACTGTAGGGTTTGAGGTTCAACAATGTTGGGAAGATCATGCTCTTTCGCTTTGAATCGAACTCGTTTCTTCTTTTCCCATCATCGTGGTTGTTAAATATGTGTTGATTTTAACGAGCAAATGTTAGAGGATTTAGTTGTTGTACAGGGTTTGCAAGTTGGATATATATAGCTATGGTTGGCAATTGCTTCGGCGCCTTGAATTGTTGTAAAGGGAAGAATGAACCTGCTGGCCAGTCAGATGAACAAGGTATGGATAAGAGTGAAGATTTTGATTTCTCTGATTGATAAATTGTTTAAATCAAAGGGTAATAGTGATCTTGTGATTTTCATTACTCTTTCTTGCATGATGATGCAGTGTATCTTTGTTTCTAATGCCAAATAAATTTTACTACAGTCTAAGATTATCCGTCTAGTAGTAACGAAATAGAGTTGATCACTTAGCTTGTAAAATTGCGAATTCCATAAGCTGAAGATTATTTTATCATCTCTTTCTATCACATCTCACAGAAAAAATGTCTAGAAGTCCTGCATTTAATTGAGGGGTCTTTGGTACTGATGGAGGCTGCGATGTTATTGGGAACTAACTTAAACTATAAATTTAAGCTTGTGTATTTGCATGATGTGACAGAAACTTGGGAAAGTTTATTCTCTATAAATGAATTTTTTTTTATCACCTTTTAGAGTTCAAACTTAAAAGTAATCAACATCTTCTATATTCAGTTATTCACAAACTGATGCATATAGTGCAGTTGGAGAAAAATAAAAAGAAAAATGGAAATTAATATAAAGATAGAAAGTAGCTTATATTCTTTCCAATGGATGATTGCAGACTAATGCAGAGGATTAGAATTTAGGTTATGCTGTGACATTATCACATTAAATAACGTGCTTGCTAATTGTGCGCCGTGAAAAACTTAAATATGCTGAAGGAAATTAAGATAACTGCATTTAATACAATTGAAGGTACTCTTTTGCAGTATCATTCTTAAACTGCAACCAGACACATTTAATGTAGTTTAACCTGGACTTATCTGTCTTTTGATGGTTCAGCCTGTGGAATTTCCATGAACTCTCTTGAATAACTTCTCTCAGTAACTTGGTAGTGTGTATTCAAATTCAATATCCTATTCAAAATGGTTAATATTAATATTGATATGCTGGTAAGGATGCCTAACTTACCCTCTAGGTTTGGGGTTACTCCTTCTTTGCTATCATTGCATTTAATTACTGTCTCTCACTTAATCAGTCTGCAAGTTGGATTGGGAGTTATGCAGGCATCTCTACGCCTGTTAAATCTTGAGTTGATCTAATGTCCAATGATACATTTGTTACTTGGACAATGTTCTACCTATAAATGCGTTCATGACTTTCTTTGTTGATGTTTCCTATTTTAGAAATTCAGCCTTCTGCAATTTTTGATGTGTGCTTTATGGGCTTTGTGGATGACAGTGATTGCAACTAAAACTTTTAGTTACAGTTTGATGAGATCAGCAACACAAGATTTTCATCCATCTAGCAGAATTGGTGGGGGAGGTTATGGAGTTGTCTACAAGGTAAGATAGGTGACCATTGGGAGGTTTTCTTGTCCTTATGTTTGCTTTCCAATGGGCTTTACACTTTATCACTGTTGTTTGAGTTTTTGTTTTTTTTAAATTCTTTCTTGACATTTTCAGGGAGTTTTAAGAGATGGTACTCAAGTTGCTATCAAGTCTCTTTCTGTAGAGTCTAAACAGGGAACAAAAGAATTTATGACAGAAATCGATACTATATCAAAGATACAGCACCCAAACCTTGTGCGACTTATTGGCTGTTGTATTGAGGGCTATCATAGGATGTTGGTATATGAGTTTCTGGAAAACAATAGCCTTGCAAATTCTTTGCTTGGTAAGTACCAGAACAATCCAATTATGTATATGGAAGCGAGTCTTGTCTGAACTGAATAGATGTTCGACCTTTTGATTTTGGAAACCAGTTTATCTTTACATGTTATCGCAATTTATCATACTCCAAAAACGGAACTTACCTGTTTGAACTGGACTCAGTTTTCCATTGTCCCTTGTATGGGTTACTTTTGGATCTTTGGAGTACAGAATATAGTCAAAATGTGATAAAATTTGTCATGCTTTCAAGTTTAACATTAACTTTCCTTTTTGTTTCAAGTTGGAGGAATGAAAACTATTCATTTAAAAGCTCAGTGCAGGCTTTTCCATGAATTTGGGTGTGCTTATAAACATCAAACGTTTTTACAGGTCCCAAAAGCAAATGTGTTGCTCTGGATTGGCCAAAGAGGGCTTCTATCTGCTGTGGTACAGCTTCTGGTCTTGAATTTCTTCACGGAGAGGCTCAACCAAACATTGTTCACAGAGATATCAAGGCTAGCAACATACTGCTTGATGGGAACTTTAATCCTAAAATAAGTGATTTTGGCCTCGCAAAGCTTTTTCCTGACAATGTCACTCACGTTAGTACCCGAGTGGCAGGAACTGTGTAAGTAATAATGCACAATTTACATTATGAATTTCGTTTTATATGACTGTTGCCTTAGTTGCACCTTTTGAATCTGTATGAACGCTTGTTTCTTCTTTTCATATTTTTCTTTTTAAATCTTCTGTAAACCCATTTGAATATGCATCCAATGATATATATATATATATATATATTGTTTCTTATGAATCTTCTCTAGACAATATGAAGATCTAAACTGCTTTACTAGGTAATATTTTTTCCTCTCCTTCACACGGGTATAAGGCAGCCATTGGATTAGTGTCCTTGGTATGCGCATGTGTTTGCTATTTCGATTGTTACTTTATTCTTGATGAATATAAATTATTATTGTTTAGCTTTGGAACACATGTTTTACATTACCGCATCAATTATTACAGTGAATATTTGTTGAAATGCAATGTTTGAGTAATCAAAGAATAGAAAAGATAATGGAGTGACAACAGAAGTTTCTGATTACAAGCAACTATCCCTAACCTCCTCCTTCATGCTAAATTAACATCTGTGAGATATAAAGACCAAAGACGATAAACTACCTCGCACCAGTATTATAGATTTGTCAAGATTTCCATACAATAGGTTCTTGGCTGTTCTACTAGATTTGGTCTTTAACATATGAACTGTGTTTAACCCGTTTATTTTTTTGGGGTATTTGCAGGGGATATCTCGCACCAGAATATGCACTTCTAGGACAACTTACAAAGAAGGCAGATGTGTATAGTTTTGGGATTCTCATGCTTGAAATAATCAGTGGCAAAAGTAGCAGTAAAGCTGCATTTGGAGAGAATCTCTGGGTTCTGGTGGAATGGGTATCTTTCTAAAGTCAAGTATCAACTAGCCAAGACATGCTATGATTTTGTCATAGCTTGTTTAATTATCAGAGTCAGACAGACATAACAAGAGAAATAAAGTCTCAGTCTATAAGTTGGTTCGAATGGTTTTTCTAGTTTTTCCGAGGTTGGTCAAGATCTTTGCTAGGATTGATTATGTGATTTAAAAGATTGAAGCGACAACCCTTAGATCTTACCTCAAATGAAAATAAAAAATAATTAAATAATAGAAAATGTAAATTTATATGAATAAGCTGTCACAAAGAAGCGTTATGGTGCCCAGATTACTTTTAGCGTGCATGAACATAATACATACAAAGAATTTTGAGCTTTTAGCCTCATTTGCAACACCAAAGAAAATACATACATAGAACCATAATATCACAAGACTTGACATGATATCCTATCGATGAAATACGGATGGGATGTAATTAGTTTATTTTATTAGGATAATTTAAACAAGGATATTTAGAATATCCATTAGATTATTTAGGATTTAATAATTAGATTTTCTTATTAGTATCTTTCTTAGGTTTATTTTAAATTTTATTTATTTTCAATAAAATAAGATATCTAGGTAAATCTAGATTATCTTTGTTATCTCCTAGGATTAGATTAGGATTTGGTTTGTTGTTATTTTTAATATTTAGATTCAGCCTTTTCCATTCCGAATGCACCTTAGCAGTCTTCAGCAGCAAGAAGTTTGATCTGATATTGACTCATCTGTTGGCCCCTCAGCTGGATTTAGCTTAACTTTAGGCCTCTTGGCCTCTAAATATATTGCAGAGGGTGTTAGTATCTAAATGTCAGAGTGGCTCTGCTATAAGCTACTGTTAGCATATCAGTTCATTTGTTAAAGTACAGCAATTTTGATTTCAGAACGATACTGAACGCTTAATGTCCTAACTAGTACCGTGTGAAGGTGTAGTAAAATTTGTGGAATGACATGCGTTTATCTATTTTGATCGCACTGCTTTCCAACCTAGAGGCATTATAAACTGTTGTCATACAAAGTTCTGGAAGACACGTCCTGTTCTCTCAGTGGTGTTGTAAAAAAATTATTATTTTCATAGATTAGACTGTGTTAATTTAATAGGACGCCTATTCTCATTTGAAAATTAAATTTTGTGGCTTCTAGTACACAGTGGACTTCAAAAGCATATGAATTGATGCGAGAGAAATGTTTCTTTTTTCCTGGTAATAAAAGGAACATATAACTGTGAATGTACTGAAGAACTGAAATAATTCTCCTGTCAGCTTGAAAGCTACTGTACATCTCTATGTCTGACTTGAGTAAGCGTTTATTGGCAGGCTTGGAAGCTGAGAGAAGAAGGAAGGCTTCTGGATATTGTAGATCCTGAACTCACCGAATATGATGAGATGCAGGTTTTGCGTTTCATTAAGGTTGCTCTGTTCTGTACCCAAGCAGCAGCACAACACAGACCCACCATGAAGCAAGTAATAAAAATGCTGACCAAGGAAGTGAATTTGAATGAGAAGGCACTGACTGAACCGGGAGTTTATAGGTGGAATGGCTCTAAAGAGTGCGGCAATTCTTCGTTGGAGGAGACATCATCTTCTCAAGCAAACAAGAACAGAAGTTCCAAAAATCCATACATCATCACATCAAGCAACTTTAGTGGTGCTGATTTCGATACAGAGATGCTTCCAAGGTGATTGATTATTTGGTTCATATTGAAGGATACTTGATGGACAACATTACATGGAGCCTGTAAATATTCAGAACTTTCTTACACTCCTATTTGTTTTTTTTTTTTTCCCTCTGGTCATAGGATCGTTTGTTTTAGTATTCCAGAGTTCTTTCCATCCAAAGGGGTCAGAGAGAGAGAGAGAGAGAGAGAGAGCATGGGAAACGAATGAAGAGGAACAATGTGGAATGGCATGTGTACATATGCCTATATGCCGGCTTGTTCAATACAAAATATTCAAATCATCTGCACGCTGATAACAAATGATAGCTTTGATTGGCCTGTAATACTGGAACATTACATCATGTAATTTAAGTTATTAAACACAACAAAGTTTTAAGCAAAAGTGCACTTCGGACATTTAACTTCACAAAGGTTCAAAAATGTTAACTTTTGCCAAAGTTTTAATATTCATGTTTGTTTAAGCATTTTTTTTAATAAAAAATAAATCACTTATTTTATGAAAAAATTACTTCTTTGAAATTTTACAACTTTTGTTTAAATTTTTAAAAATAATTAAAATGAACTGTTGAATATTTTGATAAATTATTTTAAATAGTTTCCAAAAATAATTAAAAACGATAAATAAAACACGTTTTCAAAATATTAAGATACTCAAAAACATTATAAAATAACTAAAAAATTAATTAATATTTGTGAATTAAGTTAGCATAAAGATATAAATTTAATTATGAATTATTTTTTAAAAATTACTACATAATTTATGTTACAGGGAGATGTAAAATAAATTATTAATTATTTAAAAATCAATCTTTTGACCAAAGCTCTGTATACGTGGCTATACATTTTTCGACTGTCTTCTTTCATTTTCCTCCTCCATCGCACATCTTTTCCGACTGCCTTCGTCCATTCTTCTTTGTCTGAACTTTGTGCGTCTTCATGCGTCTTTTCCATAGCGCCCAGCTTGAATTTGTGCTCGTAAACCAGGTGCGTCCTTTCTATTTTCCTTTAAACTTTTGATCTGCTTGATTTTTTTCGTTCTGCACTTGTGCTGCTCTGCTTCTTTGATTTCTTCATTTTGCACTTGTTCTTTGTTGATTTTTTATTTTTTTATTTCTTCGTTCTGCTCAATGACTACTACTAAACATTTTCCTTCATATCGACCCACATCACGCTCCTATGCTTCTCTCATCTCTCTCTCTCTCTCTCTCTCTCTCTCTCTCTCTCTCTGCGTGAAAGCTCTTAATGATAGGATATGGCAGAAGCTCCATTGTTGCCAGTGATCGAAGAAGAGGAAACAGACGATGAGTTCTACAAAAAGATCGAAGTGTTCGAGTTCATTGACTTCAACGCACTAGAGATTCTCACGAAGATCGCTACTGGTTTTGCTCTCGCATCGGATGTGACCAAAATCATGAAGAAGAGTTGGACACTGAAGCAATCTACAAGAATGTTGTTCTTCGGATGTGGCAGCAAGATGTCCCAATGTTCGCCTCAGAAGAACACTGAATAAAAGAGAAGCAAGTGCAAATCTGAAATGCCCACTTACAGTCTTTATTGAATTGAAGGGTAGATGATTCTCGAACTAGAACCACACATTCTCTCATTTCGGTTTTTGTACACTTCAAACACCACTGGGGTTGAGGAATTGTCTTGGGTGTGATTAACTTGCTTGGGTTGATGTTCACGTTTCTAGTGTCGGAGATGAAGGCCTTGTACTATTTTTTAGGCGCATCGTAGCCGATGTAAAATAAATCACGAATTTTAAAACATATAATATTTAATAACTCACAATTAATCTAGTTGAGGGACGTTATACGAAGCTTGTAATGACATATATCACTTTACAGGCATTCATGTCAGTATGTGTAAAGGTACAAATTTAGTCACAACTCATTTTTTACAGTGTATTAAGTGGCCTATATAAAAAAATGAACTATCCAATGCTTTTTATCAATTTTGACCAAACATAATTTACTTTTACACTTATGAGGTACATAATGCGTCAATCTCTTCAATTTTTTTTCTTTTGTTTTTAATTTTAACTCAAGAGAAAGATGTTCAAAGAGTTTTTATTTGAAGACATTTACAAAAACAACGCTAATAAAATAGAAGAAATAATTCATAGTTAAATTAAGCTAGAATCAAGTTTTTTCCACACATAGTAAAATCAAGCTTTTACTTCATTGGCATCATTCTCGTGAATATCTTCAGACAATAACTCTTTGAACATCTTCTTCTCGAGCTGATATTGAAATGAAGGCAAAAAGATTAGAGAGATTGACATATTATGGGCCTTATAAGTATGAAAATAAATAATATTTAGTTAAAATTGAGGAAAATGTGTTTGATGGTCCGTATTTTATAATAAAAGCTACTCAATGCTCCTTGAAAAATAGTTCGTAGTTAAATTTGTACATTTACACATGTTGATATAGATTGTCCATAGAGTGTCATGTGTCATTATGGGCTTCACATAATGTCTGTCAACTGAAACTAACATCAAGGTATTGGATGCTCTATTTTTAAAAATGCATGATTTATTTCACACTACCTAATAATTTAAGCTATTAGATACTTCTAAAAAAATAATACATGATCAAGTTTATACTTTTACCCATTTCTTTATTATAGGGGAAGAATTTACTCATATCCACTTGTCCAACAGTCAAATGAAGGCAAGGCCACTTGTGCACTTTGAGTGATTCCACCATGATAATAAACGTCCATTGGCATTAGATACTCTATTTAAACAAATAATAATTTATTTTACACCACCCAATAATACAAACCACCCAATAATATAAACTATCTAATAATCTTTAAAAAATAATTTATAATTAAATTTACATTTAAAGACATCATAAAATCTGAAAAATCATTAATAACATTTTTTTGGTCAATGTAGGCAAACACAAACTAATTTGTACTTTGTTATAAAATCCCTGTATTATAAATCACTTTTCATAAAATATACTTTCTCAATTTCAACCAGTGCCAAAACAGCTACAATAATAACAAGTCTATCAACGATAATGTTCTACAGGCCACAACATCGGATCACAGCCAAAAACTAGAAAGGGTTGCATAAAACTACATTCACATCAAGCAACCGAAAATAAGGATACTCTGCACATATAATACCACGATACAACTAATTAAATTAAGATGCTCGCAGAAACTGGTTTTCACATGGCGAATGAGCAAATAGTGGCGCCTTTCAAGCTGCAGAAACAGCCTCTTGAGCAGGAGGAAGAGCAGTACTTGAACCAACCCCATCAGTGGGTCCCGTATTAGCATCCTTTTTTGGTTCGGACGATGGAGGTGGCTTAGGCTTCATATGAGAAGGAGGATTATGCTTGAGCTTTAACAGGACATGGCGCATTCTTGAAAGGTCAGTTGGCTTCCCAGGCTTTGGCCCTTGGATTACAACAATGGAAGGCTTCTTCTCTCTATCTTTTTTCCCTCTTTTCTCTATTGCTGGCACTTCATTGGGAATAAGTTCACCAATTGCTTTCCAGTAGTTCTTCTCAGCTTCATCATGAAACTTCTCGAGGCTTGCTAAAAATAACTGCCAGATTAACAATCATTGACATCAGCTACGGTAATACAAGACCCTGACACAAAGATACCATGATAAACCTGAAAATTTTGAAATGATGAGCTAAGGAGTGTGCATATTTGTAAAATCTCAATCTTAGCAAAGCTGATGATACCAGATCATTATTAACGAGACCAAAACCTAAAATGTAAAGCCAACTTGGATTCAATTAAAGATATCAATAAGCATCAAAGTTGGCTTTCTTATTTTCTTCACATCAATGAATAGTGGGTTCTTGATAAATGAGGTGAAATATATTAAAAATTTTAAAAATATTTTCATTCCTCTTGCTTGGAAAAATTTATTAGTGAATGAATGTGTCGTGTGAATGAGCAGAAATTGAGGGGGGGGGGATCATTTGCTCCATTTGCCCTGCACTATTCTCACCATATCTCTCGTTAATTTCAACCCTTGTTTCACATGTATGCTTCTATTCTATACTTATCACCAATCAAGAAGACCCTAATTCTCAAATTTATTCAAATTTTGGCATCAGCCGGACGGGTGTATACATTATCACATCGTAGTTCGTATGTTTATATTTAAAAAAAAAAATTTAAAATGTGACAACTTATTTGCATTCCTAAATCCAGCTTTTAGTCTATCGCCTAATTCGAATGTATGTCTGTACCATATTTCGTAACCACCAAATTCGTCCCATTCTGGCCAAGCCCCACCAAACTGCCATTGGTCCTAGGATTGCAAAAGTTCCAGTGCAATCGAGGAGGGAGAGAAGCAAATCTGTCTATTTATGTTCGTCCTGTTTGTAATTCCAGTTGAAATTCCGCAATGGAATGGACAGAAAGAGCGATTTGTCACTCTATAATCAAAAGCAGAGTCTTCTTTGTCATCTTCACAAGACCTCTCCCACGGGTACTCTGAAGGCTTCTATCTGGAAAGAAGATTTTATTCTATTTCTCGCCCTCTATTATAGAAGCTAAGATGGAGGTAGAATAACGTGACACAGAAATGTTGCTATAACTATTCTAAATATCAAACTTAGTAGAAAACATCACAAACTGATTTACCTTCTCCTTTTCCCTATTAGACGCTTTCTTATTCTCGACATTCAGCTCAAGCTTCCTGTAAAACTCAATTTTGTACTCCTCCGCTTCCTCTATAATCTGTCGCCGCATCTCTTTCTCCTCCTTCTCCTTCTCTTCCAGGTGAATTGCGTTCTGTCTGCTCATTCACACATCCATCATCATCATCAGCATATGCAAAAACTTCAAACGCAGACATGCAGCAATGAAATTAGACCTAACATTCTGTGAATCAAAAGCCAGAAAGGATGACACGGATATATTCCACTCAAAACCGAAAACTAGAAAACAGCGATCAAGAGCTTACCTTCGCCATTCCCTTAGAGCAAAGCCTTCTTCTGGTTCCAAGTCCACCGGTGGTGGCAAGACTGGGCCATCGGAGGCACCAAAGTCTCCATCGAGACCCCTCCCGTCATGCTCCGGTGAGAACGCCGTGTCTCCCCTTGCGTTAGAGCGTATCGCTGATGGAGATGGAGTCTCCGGAACTGGCTGAGACGGAAACACGTAATCTCCTTCGTTGTATGACATATGGCTTCCGAAAACCGGAGATGAGTCGCTGGCCGAGTCCTTCACTGAGTCAGCGTCGAAGTTGGAGAACGCGTCAAAGCGCTGAGATTGGAGCCGAATATCGTAGGCGTCAAGGCCATCGTGATCGAACGGCCGGTTGATGCTGCCAAGAGATGACATGGCTCGGCCAGGCTAACGCCGGCCACCGTGCAAGTGAAGGATTGATTCGCTTTGGAGAGAAATCTAGTAAGGTGGCGTCACGTGTATTTTAAGGGTCCACGAGGATTCTCAAGATGCGGCCGAGTCTGCAACTTTCAAACCCTGATCAGATTCCTTTTCCATAATCCGCAGGCGATCATGTAAAATATCTTCAGATTGGCGACTAACGGAGAGACACGGTATTATTTACTGTGAAGTTGAGTGTGCCACTGGCACTTTATGCTTACTGGAGGGACACGTGCCTTGACAGTGGATCGGGTGTGCATCACCCTGTTGGGCCTGTATGATCGGCCCGGCCAGTAATTTCGGTCCAGGTTGGACTGATTTGTAACATAATGAAAATCCGGATCTTTCCATCTTATTGAATTGATAAATCTTTAAATCAATCTTTTGATCAGTTTAATATAATTATTTATTTATGATTGATTTGATCATAATTCTATTACAGTCAATTATTAACTTTTGAATCAATATCTTGATCAACTTAATAACTAATCTGATTTTCAATACCTTAAATACAACAAATAACCATTATATATTATATCAATGTTTAAATATATATGACCGATTTGATTCGAGTTTTGTGGGTTGAGTCATTGAGTTCAAACAAACAGGATTAGCTCATTGTTATTTTTTTGTTAACACGTCTGAACAAGCCTTTGCTCGTATTTCATCATAACTTGAGGCTTGCATGTATCTCTACCCAACATTTCTGTTTTGTACAGGCAATGCTGTGTGTATAAAGGATGTGAGAATAAGATTTGTGCTTGAATCAAGTAATGTAAGATGACATATGATTTGATTGGGTCAGTGAACTTTTAGTCATTAATTTCACTGATTTAATAGTCGGTTTACTTTTAAAAATATTTCATTAACTTGATTGTAACAATATTTTCAAAGAGCGAAATAGAAATTTAATGCTTGTTTTTTATCGCCTACTACGGTACTGAATTTTTTTAATAAAAAGAAATTAATTTACAATACATACCATATTGAATATTGATTCCATGGATATTTAAATTTCTCTCAATCCATTTTTTGTCCTACAGGTGCCATGATTTAAAACTAAATAGTATAGTTTTGACTAAAAAAAATAAATTAGGTGATGGTATATAATTGAAGTTATACAAAACATTCATAATGCCATACAAGCATCCAAAATGAGACCGGTTTCGGTGCTCATCAGTGGTGCTCATTACTGTAGTGAGATTTGGTCCAGATTTAAAAGATTATTATATATTTTATTTATTAAAATAAAAATATATAAAAATTATAAAATAATTTTAATAAATTTTTTATTTTTAATATGGCCTAGATTTAATTTAGAGGGTCCAATTTAATACTAAAAATTTTTATAATTGATATATATTGATATCTAGATGTACTCTACATAGGCCAGATAAAAATTTTAGTATTAAATTGGACCCTCTAAATTAAATCTAGGCCATATTAAAAATAAAAAATTTATTAAAATTATTTTACAATTTTTATATATTTTTATTTTAATAAATAAAATATATAATAATCCTTTAAATCTGGAACATCTAAATCTCACCACAATTATGAGCACCATGGTGCTACCGAAACCGGTCTCCATCCAAAATTAACTCAGAACCATAGATGAACCCAGATCGGTTCATTGAAAAGAAAATGTGCTCATACAGATGAAATTAGCGAAGAAGCTTCAAGATTTATTATCGTGCTTTTAACCCAAAAGGCCAAAAAAAAAAAAGTTCTTCCAGAGAGAGTAGGCTTGAAGAAGATAGGGAAATCGGAATAAACTTGTTTCTGTTTTTGTTATTTTGGCCAAACATAATCAAATGTCTTCACCTGAATTAGATTCTTCATCTGGCAAGACTGGTGGTGCAAAGCCAGGGGCAAGAACTGAACCATCTTCAACATCAAAATTCAAACAGATCATTATCCCCAACTTCTGATTCCTGATTCTTGATTGAAGTAGCCTTTCCATTGAGATCAATCCGTGTGGTTCTATCAGCTTCTGATTGCTCATCTTTACAATCTGTATTCATTGAGGAAGAAGATATCGATGGCTTCTCCTCCTGCTGGGATTCCTCATTTGAGTGTTGATGTTGCTGTTCCTCGGATATCTTCTGGAGTCCGGCATTGTCCCAATCCTCAAAGACAGATATATCGTTTACAGTTTCCCAGGTTTGGATGAATCTATCTGACCCTGGCTGCCAAATAACATTCCCCTTTCTCTCTTTCAATATGAACTTATATTGGATCGTTTTTCCAGCAATTATATCCTGAAGTAAACCATATTGTATTAGGCTATGTTTGGTAACATGTTGGTTTTGGTCAAGATCAGCCAGTCTCTCATTGCTGTGTTCTTTGACTGAATCCAGTTGAATTTCAAACACCCACTTAAGAGGTAATCATATAAATTGGCTTACTTAACTGGAGATTATGTACGAAGGTGCATTTATTTATTTATTTTCCCGGGGGGGGGGGGGGGCGTGGTGTTTGGGGCTGGACTGAGCTGATCTCAGAGATTTAGCAATGAAGCTTTTCATCAGAAGTTATTTTTTTATTCTATTTTTCTTAATATAAAAATATTCTAATTTTTTACTCACTGTTTCAGCAGTCCAGATATGGTGATCTGACCAGGCCATTGGTATTGCTTCTGAAGGGTCCCAGGAACCAAACAGAGGATCATTCCCAACAATGAAAAACTGTTCACCGTACTGACATTTTCTTTGTAATTGAAACTTGACATGGGCAATCTTCATTTCATCTGCACAACACATAAATACCGTGTTTGTAATAATACTGGAATATCTAGTACGAAGGACATGAGATATTTTTTGGCAGATTCCATTTGTCAAAGTAAGGTAAATTAAGTTAATTGTGAACAACGATAAAAGTTGATCTTGTTGAAATACTTATTTGTTATTCGTGTATGTGTATTGGTCTGCCTATCCTTTAACCACTGTCAACTGGAAAATTTTTTAACAAGAACTTACTCGTTTGTTGAACTGGCAGGTCAGCAGTGTCCAACTCTACCTGCAACATGATGTAAAAATCAAGATCAAGAGTGAGTCCTATAGTGTGCCAAATCTGGAAAGCACTCAATTCATTTAATGTATCTAAACAACCACATAACTATTTTTCTGGACTAATTTTTTCATCAAACATATATATAATAGATTTCTTTTTGGCCATAAGATATATAACAAATTTGCTCGATAAAATTTCTCCTGTTTCCTACAGAACCCAAAAAAGAAAAAAAGAAAATGAGAGAGAACGCATAGCAATAGAATATGAAAGGCATTGGCAATATAGATTCAAATGCTGCTCAACTCTACTGAATTTGAGATACACACACCAAATTGACAACACTAAATCATCGAACTGAGATCGGCGATCTTAGCCTTTATTTATTTAATATTCCGAAAGAAACAAAACGTAAAATGCAAATAAGTTTTCATACTGCATGGAACAGAATTTCTTTTTTTTAAAAAAAAATCCTTATTCTTGACTTGTTTATTTTATAATAATGATTGTTAAAATGAAAAATAGATGACAGATACTTAAAAAACAAAGTGGAAGGCATATACATCGGAGAAATCATCAAATCTTACATGATTACACGTTTTAGATAATAGGATTTATGAATAATGTGCTTTAAAACAATTTTTTAATCGTCTTAGAAACAAATATATGTTCTTATATTATTATTAAAAAAAAAAAGAGCAATCCGAATCCGAATTTCTAAAAGTTAAAATAACTTATAATTTCAATCTATCTTCCAACTCTGTAAAAGACTACTGACTAGGAAGAAATACAGAGTCAAAAACTAAATGCCCCGAACAGAACAATTTTTGTTAACAAAATATTTAGAATTGGATAACTTCATCATTCCAAATGCAGGAAATACCAAAACGGAATCAGAATCCGAAGCAAAGTTAAAAGAGGGGGAGAAAAAGTTAAAATCCACCCAGCTCGATGCCGCCGGAAAAGCAGAGCTAGAGACACACCGAAGAAGACAGGGAATGCGGAAGAGGATGATAGAGACCTTTGCATTGGAAGCACGAATCGGAGCGGTGCCATTGATTTGCAGCAGCTTCAAGAATCGGAGTTTAGGAAGTTGATCGGTCCGGCGATGGAGGGAGAAGCGAATTTCAGGTCGGAGATAGGAAACACGAGGAGAGGATCTGGATCGCGGATGATGAACAACGGCGAAAGAGGAGGAGTTTGCAACTGCAAGGGACTTCATTACTGGCACAGTGAAGAATCAAATCAATCACGCTTCTCTCAACAAAGTTGCAAATTGTGATTTTGTCTATGGCATATAAGGAGCTTCAATCTGTAGCGACAGAGGTTTACGGGGAAGAAATCAGAAATGAAGAAAGGAAATGGAACGGATCCAATTACACGTGGAGTGGAGACTCAGACGTCAGAATCGCTTTTCGGTTTTTACACGACGTCGTCATAATCTCGACCCGTTCCCCATTTTGCCGACACTTGGAAATTGCATGCCATGCATGTTCAATTGTTCAAATCGCCTATATTTATTATCATATATTATGTTCAGATGATAAATACATTTTTAAAATAATTGAATTATCATGCCAAAGACTTAAATCACAAATTTGTCTCACAAGTATTTCAAACAAAACTGTGTTATCATAAAGACGCTTTCCGCTAACGAGGATGTGTTTGGTTACTATTTTTAACCTTTCACAATATCAAGACTTGATATATAAAGCAATTAATCATAATTCCTAATTTGTTCATGGCTTACTTGTGATATAAAAAAATTCTTCCAATTAAGAGATCAAGGAGGAAAGAGAGAAAGACAAATCAAGAAGAAGAGAGAGGTGGACAAGTTTACAAGAAAAGAAAAAAATAGATAGAAAGGATGAAAGTGTAACTAAGGTAGCATAGTTAATTCGAAAGTTAAATATATATCTCAATTTCTTATTACATCCAGCAAATTTATTTTTTCCAACTTTCAAAGTGCACTTTTATAATAAAGGTTGCATATAAAAATGATGCCCAAATAACTTTTGACTTTAAAAAATTTCAAAAATATTTTTTAAAAGTCAAAAGTTGATTATCCAAACAGATCTTAAATCATATATTTTATATTAATTTAAAAAATGTGTTATCCAATATGTTTGCAAAATAGATTTGAGAGCTCCTTCAAATCTTTCAAAAGTCTTTTTAAAGTTTCCTAACCACCATTTAGTTTATTACACGGAAAAAGCATTAAAAAGGAGGGAGAAAAAAGGAGTAGGTAATATTTTGATTCTCTTAGCTTCATTTTTCTCATTTTCTTCCACAGCTCTCTTCCCTTATTTCTTGGCAATAGATTCAAAAGAATTACTTTATTTTGAAAAAGGAAGTTCCAATTCAAACATATAATGATAATGTATTTATCTTCTGAAGATTATTCAATGGGACAAACTGATGCTATATAATGTGAACAGGACAGGACGAGCAGTTATATCCCTGCCATTGCTACTAAGTGCAGAGAAGATGTTAAATACAAAATGAAACCCGACACAGAAGAGAAATATATATATATATATATGTGTGTGTGTGTGCTGTTAAATACAAAATGAAACCCGCTGAAACCCGATACAGAAGAGAAATATATATATATATATATATATATATGTAGAAGAAATGAAGAGAGGCTTCAGAGACACAAGCAATTATGGTTATGAATTGCTTCCAGAAAATGCTTCAGTTTGACTTGAAGGGGATAGCCCTTATCACTATCTGATGGTACAATGCTGCGAGAGCTGCCCCTATGAGAGGCCCAACCCAGAAGATCCACTGCACCACACAAAGTTGTTAGTTTCAGAGTGAGAAAACATTGATATGTTTAAACGTATTTTAAAGATTGAAAAACAATGAAATTCCAATAAAAACCAAAGTATGAAGACTCACATGATCATGCCAAGCTTGGTGGTTGTTGAAGACAAGAGCAGCGCCAAGACTTCTAGCTGGGTTGATCCCTGTCCCTGTCAGAGGAATTGTAGCCAAATGCACCACAAACACAGCAAACCCTATAGGCAATGGTGCCAACACCTACATATTCCATCCAAAAGCATACAATCAAATAGTTAAATTAATACAACTCTCTATTCATAGTATTTCTCACTAAACCACAAGATCCTATATGATACATGAAATTTGAAAAATCAAATATATTGTCCATGACTTTAATAATTCGAGGTAACAAAATTTTATAATCTATAATAATGTGGGAATCTCTGACATAGTCTGAAGACCCAGAGATTCTCACATTCTTATAAGTTCTAAATTTATAATATTTCTTATGAAATTAGTAAGGTCTCATACATTCTATGAAATTTAAGAAATTAATTGTACTGTTCATAACTAATAAATAATATAATTTGATAGAGCTTTTATATTATATATACATATAAATTTGGGACTTACACGAATGTGAGGGACGTTCCTGTAAGTCCTAAATTCATAGCGTTTCTTATGAAAATTTGAAAAATTAATTGTATTATTCATGAGTAACACAACTTGGTAGAGATTTTATATTATATATAGATATAAATTTAGGACTTACTGGAACGTGAGAGTCTCTGGCATTTCGCTTGGCATCAGTAGCAGAAAAGACAGTATAAACCAGAATAAATGTGCCTAGGATCTCAGCTCCAAGGCCAGTGGCTTTAGAGTAGCTAGAAGTGAGTGTGTTAGCAGCACCACCAAGTCTCTCATAGGTATGTGGTTGGAAGGCCTTAACCACGGCAGCTCCGGCAATGGCACCCAAGCACTGCATTATGATATACATCAATGTCCTCGTTAGTGACACCTTCCTTGCCAGAAACAGCCCAAATGTTACTGCTGGATTTATATGCCCTCCTGCACCCACAAATTATCCACCCAAACTATGCTCCGTTATTTCATTTATAACACAGTCTTGTTCATGGTATAATTGTTTGTTCATCATGTTCCAATTTTTTTCTGGGCATTTTTCTGATGAAGATTACCTGAGATACCGGCAGTGGAGTAAACAAGAGCAAAGATCATGCCACCAAAAGCCCACGCAATGCCTTGAGCACCAACAGTGGAGCACTTGGAGGGAGATTTAGCCACCCCAATGACAGTCAAAACGGTGACGTAAAGGAACAAGAAAGTGGCCACAAACTCTGCAATGCCTGCTCTGTAAAATGACCATGAAGATAGCTCACCAGCCTCAAACAATGATGCAGCAGGTGGCTCTCTGTAGTCTCTTCCATCTTGGCTCTGAGCTGCTGTTCCTATAGCTTGCCTTTCTCTGTACCTGTTGGCACCTACTCTCACATCTTCTTCCTCCATTCTCTCTCTAGGACCCTAGGAAAATGCCCACTATAACTAGTGATGGTGGGTATTTAATCTGCAGCTTGAGGGGTTGTTAGAAGAGTCAATTTTATAGCTTTAAGATATTTATGAGTTGTGAGCGATTGAAAGGGAATGTTAATGTGGATTGTGGTGACAGAGCACCGACCAAGGAGGATTGAGAAGGTTGAGTTATTTTGGGAGGCAATAAACGGCAAAGGTTAAGTTCACATGGCCTTTCTTTCTTCCCACTTTGTTCATTAGCCATTACTTTACGTATGTGTCTCTTGACTTTGAATGCAAGCTTGCACAACTTTCTTTAGCTTTCTCCAGAAATTATGGCAGGCTTAATTGTAGAAGAAGCCACTTCAACTTAAAACTGTGGGATGCCTCAGGAATCATGAGCCATGACCCTTCAAAAATTGCAAAAACTATATCCCAATGTTATATTGTAAGGCAAATCCAAAGACGTTCGACAAAGTCAGTGTAGTAGAAATGATGGGTATCAAAGAAGGATTAATTCATAGTTGGGATTAATTCATAGCCAGGTATCAAAAATTATATTCAAAACGGAGTTTGTTCATCACCCAGGTGGATTGATTAGTTTTGTAATTCTTTAATGAAGGAATGTTTTGTAATCATTGTTGTTGATTAATGAAAGGTTGTGATCAACATTTTTCTCCCCATTGATTTCTTAACAGTATTCGGAAAAAAAATAAAAAAATTGCCCCCAGCATACTTTCATGGCGGCAACTAGTCAATTTAAATACCTAGCTTGCGCAGTATGAGAGATTTTGATGTCATGGAGAGAGAGGGAAAATTTGAAAGTCTGACAGATGTTCAGAGAAGCCAATAAGTATGGTAACTAGCTTGCGCAATATGCCCACAATATAAGTACCTAGTCAAAGTTCTAATCAATGCATTGACATTATAAGGAATGGCTTCCTTTAAAATTTCATGCACTCTTCAGTTTATCTATAGGGTTGCCTCTTTATTCCAGAAAAAAATTAGGCACAACATATTTGCATGAGGGAAATTCATGATGTAGAAAAATCCAATGCATTCAGTAAATGAACGGTGAAGATTGGCCCATCCATGTGTGCAGATCCATTCAAGTTAGAGCTTGAAAAATTGACGGCTCGGCCCTTATGGGCCCGACTCTTAAGGTCTTGAACCTTAAATTCGATTCCTCATTTTTAACCCCATTTTTTAAGCTTAACCCTTATTCAAACGGCTCAAGGCTAGGCCCTACTCTAAAAATTAAAATAAAATTAACCACTGTAAATTAATTAACATATTCTAAAATAATAAAAAATTAAAATTCTCATAATCTTTTAAAAATTAAACAATACATATTTAGAAATTTAAATTAATTATAATATTCATTAATCAAAACTCAAATCCTTTTCATCTTTATCATTTACAAATAAAACATTAGAACCTTCAGAAGTTGGCCAATTTGTCGAAGGTGAAGGAGTTTCAATATCAATACGCTCTTCTACCGTTGCTTCTTCATCTACAATAAACATTAACAAAGTTGTGTTATTATTAAATATACACACTTACATATATTACAAGATAAAATATTTAGATATATCGCAAGAACAAGAGATGTGAGGCAGAGGGGCAAGGGCAACTGTGAGGCTGAGGGAGAAGCAATCAGAAGTTCAAATTGAGGAGTGATTAGAGTTCATACATGATTTAAGAATCAAGGTTTGGGAGGGCTTCAAATGACAGGTCCATGGCTTTAAACGTGTATTTGGTATTCTATTAAATATATATATATATATAATAGGGTTTTAAAGGGTCGTCCAGGCTCAAGTTTTTTTTTTTTTATAAAACTTACCAAGATCAAGCCCTTAAACTTAGTTATTTTAAAAAATAATAATTTTTAAGACCTAAATACTTATTTAAACAAAATCTCTAGGTTCGACTCTTATTCCCAACTCTAATTCTGGTGAAGTACATATGGTTGGATATGATCAAATGGACGGCTAAAATGCTTTCAACTGGGTGTGCAGCAAACTCTCGTCAACAGCACAGTCGGAACATCACTTCCCCACCAACCACCGTCAAAGATAGAGAAGGCGACGGCATCGGATCACGATTCACGCCGGCTTAACACCAGCCTTGAATGGTGGAGCCATTGTCCCGATCTACTTTCGAAAAGAGACTCACATTTTGATGAGAAAATGATGGAGGCCTGGAATGAAATGTAACCCATGTGCGTCAATACCGATTTTCTACAAAATAAAAAAATAAATAAATAACGTGTCGTCCTCATCACAAAAATGCCCTCCTTCCTGCTCTTTACCCATGCTGTCAACAGTCATGTGTACTTCCTCCTCATATCACAATAACTAATTTTAATAAAAAATATTAATTAAAATTTTGACTTCTTAAAAATCTTTACACCTTTTCATTTATATTTTTTTTTCAGAATTCTTAATAACAAGTGTATAATTTTTAAATATTGAGCTTTTAAAGATAAAAGAATAAAAAAAAACTAAGGTATAAATAAAAAAATATAAAATTTACCTAATGCCTTATATTTTAAATTAAATATGTTTTTAAAAGTGACTTATATTATAATAATACAGAGGGAGCAAGTTGACAAACTTGGGGTAAGGTTAAAATTCCATACATATATTTCTAGGAAATACAAGGGCCACTAAAAAATTCATAACTGCCACTCACATATTCACAAGTCAATTTCGATCATGAGGCTAAAATTTGTACAACAAATGCAAAGTGGAATTTTTTGGGGGTAAAAGTGGAATTTTGTTTTAGGAGGAATAGCTGCTACCTTTTTTTTTTTTTTTTTTTACCAACAGATGCTAGCGTTTCTAAAATATGCAGATCCTTTCAAAGGAACAAACCCAAGGCCAGTTGGGCTTCTGTGGCCCACTACATTTGATATTCTATTTTTTGTTCTTCCCCACGGACAACATTGAATCATGTCTTATCCAACATTTAGGCCCAATATATGGCCTATCCCTTTCCACGGATGACCAAAGAACAAATAAAGAAATAAATTCTCCTATTCTTTTTTAAAAATTAATGGAATGAGATAAATATGAATAAATAAATTATAATAATAAATAATAATAAATACTTTATAATAAAATTAGATGCCAGGCCATGCATTTTATAAAAAAAGTTTGAAAATGAGCTACACAATTCATGACTTATGAATAACATAGTTTGTTAGTTTTTTTTTTATTGTACACGTGTCATCTATTAGAGATAATCTCATTTAAAACACACTCAAAAACTAAGTATGAGCACCTTCGTAACAAGAATTCAAACTTGGTTTATTAAATTATGAGGAATTAGTCATTTATGCTAGACTTAATGTATTAGTTGCTATAAATTTTATATGAAATTGTCCCAAAATATGTGTTTTACTTTATTTGTTTATTCTTATCCAATATGCTAAACATTAAGCAACTGAACTAATCCTTTAATTTAAACATGAGCATATGAACTGAACTTAAAGGAATCAAATTTAAAAATCGATTAAACTCTGCTAAATATAAAGGTAAATTAAGATGAGCACAAATTAACCCAATATCACCTACCTACCAGACAATAACAACCTTATTATTATGTAGAATATCATGAAATCAAGATGACTAATTTTTGCATGCACGTTTGCTTTTGCTTTCTTAGAATTCATTAGAAAAGAAAAATGATGGTGGAGCTGACTAGGACTGGAAGTTTGAAAGGGGGGCTACATGGGTTTATGGATGTGTCTGCCACAATTTGAGCAATCCATTCGTGCAATCCAAAGTGAAGGAGGCAACTCATAGTGGAAAACAACAAACAACATCATCGTCATCCTCGTCCTTACCATCATCATTAGACTAAAATTCAGTGGAAGGCAGCCTGCAATCTCACTACTGTTCTTTTCTTTTCTTTCTATCAGTGTGAGAGCTTCCATTAACGTCTTTAAACGCCTAAGTCTTGAGATGTCAGAAAGAAAATGAAGGGAAAGAAGAAAGAGGGAATTATGCTGTTATGTGCTTTGTTTGTTGTCATTTTGATAGTGGGTGGACAGATTACCCTAAAATATCAAATTTAAAATTGAGGGAGGGACGTTGCTTTATGTCATCACTGATTTGATCATATATTATATATTCCTTTCTACTTTTTCTTCTGCTTCTTCTAACTTTTTTCTATTTAAGGATTGGTGATTGGGAAAAGAGAAAGCTCACTCATCAAATTAAGGTTGAATGCTATGTTGAAGAAGAAACTCATTATTTCTCTCCCATTAAGACTCATTTTGTCCACGCACTCACAATTTTCATTGAAGATAAAGCAGCCTTGTGGGGCATTAACATTTTTGCGCTTTGTTATGATTAGGAAGAAATGAAATCTATCCCTCTCAAAAGTAAAAAAAATAAAAAAAAAAATAAAACAGTGAGAGGGAGTGGAAATGGGTTTTATCTCTACAAATAATGTTACTTATAAATTGTCCATGCTCACAATTATACATTATTATTGTATTTCGTCTAGTGTGTGTTAGTGTGTTTAGTATTTGTTAAAATAATAGCTATGGTACAAGACAATACTTCATTGGTTTAAATATCTAATGAACAAAATATGTTATACACAAGATCATGATCTGCTTTTTGTACACAATTCACGTTCACACATACACAATTTTAAGCATTTTACTTGTCAAAATACTTCAGTTGCATCATCTATTTAATTCAATCAATGGCAGGACCTTTCATGCCATGATTTAAGAATTCACAAATGTAAGAAACTGTAAGTTATAGTTTGAATATGTAATATTATTGGTCATGACAAATTACATGATTGCATACGCTTCTACAAATCAATTCCGTTGGAGATTATACATATAAATTTGAGTATATGGATAAATGATCTCATAAAATAATTGTGTGATTACCCATCTTCATTCTTATAGGCCTTTCCTCTGTATTATAAGGATGAAAATCTTTGACGTAACGGTATTGGTTGAAGTGTATAATGAGGTTTCTTGAAAGCAACAACATAGGTGATGAGATTACTGTGTTAATCAAATATTCATCATTTCTAAATCAACCGTTCCATAGACTATCAATGTCCCATTGATTGAGTATTTACATAGCCAACATGACCTTATTCAAGAGGTCCTACAGCCATATAATTCTCAGATAACCTCTCAAAGTCGGTGCAGTGCCACATGGGAATGGGATGTAAATCTCTTCTCTGAGACCTGGCATCCATCACAAGGAGGAGGGTTGGGTGAACTGTGAAGAATGTGCTTTGTTGGGCACACGTCTTTCCTCTCAGGAATGGATGCACGTGACGGTCACGTGGTCCCCTCTCGAATTTATGCCTTCCTTCCCCTTCAACTCATTAATTGGCACCACCTCCTCTCTGAGCCTCCTCCAACGCTCTGACAAAGGTTGTGAAACTCCACAACATTGCAGAACAGAAAACTCTCTTGAGAACATCAAACTCACATACTATGATGAGCTTTCATAATGCACATCTGATATTATTCTCCATGGCTCGATTCCCATTGAAAATAATAGTGCATGAGATAACTTCACAGTTATGATAGCTTGGTTGGTACAATCATTGTTCCATTGTAAACTGGAAATTTCCCTTTCCATAAGTAACACTAAAAGACTGTATATGGATCTTAACTATCATAATTGTGAAGTTACCTCACGTACTATGTGGAGCTTTTGGCAGTCTATTACTGAACCACTAATTGGCAATGGGTCCTGTGGCTGGGAGGGTTATCCTAATCCTCCTCTCACAGCTAAGCAGAGGACCAAACTTTATAAGTTGAGGGTTTTGTCACAGAAGGCGGTGACTGGTGAAGAATTAACTCTGAAATTGCCCTTCCCATATCTAAGTGGGACCCCATTTTGTTATATTATTCTTCATCAAGTAAATGGGTCCATCTAATGTCCCCCACCACATACAATTTTCTCACCTCCAACGCTAAATTTAAGTATTTCGGAAGTGGGTGGAGTAAAAAATAAGCGGATCTTAAATACATTCTCATTTTTTACTCCGGTCTCTTCATCATTTCAGAGACACTTTTTCACTTTTGACTTCTTTCAAAGGCCTCTCTTTTGACCACAAAAACTATAGATTGGGCTTCCTCTAATCAAACTATTACACGCTAGATAAAGGACATTAAACAACCTAATATGCTAAATAGTTTGAAAAGGATAGAATTGAAATGCTACTCATGACCACATAAATCCAAAACAATTCAAAGTATTCTCATTATCCACCATGACTAATGGGATTGATGTTATATAGAGGTAGAAGCATTGAAAAGATTGATGAGAACTGAAATATGGGTATCATCCCACTAATGATGGAAAATCTTCGGCTTCTCCAGGAGCTGTTTCATCAATGCACAATAAATTCTATTCTTAGCAGACATGTAAGGGTCAGGCCCCATATGGCAGCTAGCTGCAAATTGCAAGGAAGAAAGTATATACGGTGAGGAGTGAGGATAAGAAGCACTGTTCTCTGAAAAGCGATGTAATTAAATTCACACTTCTTCTACTCGAAGGCCATCTTCTAAGGTGCAAGCATAAGTGATTGCCACCCCCCCCCCCTTTTTTTTCCTCTCTCATGACTCATGGGGACCATATCTCCTGACGTGTGAGATTTGACATTATTCCGTTGCGATTTTAATTCTCAGATGCACATCAAGAGGGAATAGCTCATTTTGCTGAAATTCGGATTCATTACTCCTTTAAGTACCATCATGATGAAGATGGTTTAAAAATTTTGATAAAATGTATTCATAGGCCTTCATTTATAAGTTTTGACTTCTGCATTGAAATAATCATTGACATGGAATCTTTGCTTTCTTGATGAAGTGTTCTGCAAAGTTCAATCTTTATATTTAATATCCTATTTTCCTAACTTAATTGTAAATTTGAACAGAGTTTGATGAAACTATGCCCTTTTTCATTTCCAAGATCAACGAAATTGTGTGTATGACTAATTATAATAAAACTATTCATAAATCTTTACCCAACTGTTTATTCTCTTATCCTTGATAGAAACACTAACTAGTTCAAGCTCAATTTCGTAACTTGAAACATTGATTTGGAATTTCAATGCTTAATGTTGAGCTACCAGACAAATTAGGCTAGAATCTAGCAAATATAATTTGGGTTCGGGACCCCTGAGAAATTGAGAATAGCATTGATATGTTATTTCTTGCAGAGTTTTTTGAGGAAGTATTACCGACCTATACCAAATACATGGTACCAACCAGCAAAGGTAACAGAGGGCTCCAAAGGCATATGGAGAATGTCTTATATGAGACATGCCCACATGGATCATAAGCTATCTCCTAAATGATTATAAGACCATTAATACAGGGATAGAGAGAGCACAATTATAACTATTAGATACATCGATGTATCAAACTGTTCTGGCAGTATTGCTTCATATTCAGGTATTGGAGTCATGGTGCTTGGTCTCAAATGATCTAGTCATTTATGAATTTTATCCCCACCAATTATTGCTCATTATTGTTCAAACTTGAGTGTTCAACAGCTGATGATTTTCTAATAGATACCATATCAGATAAGCCTGACCCAACTATTTCTTAAGAATCTGCATCTGAAGCTCATAATTGCTCATGCTAGGTTGCCAGCTCAAGAAATGCAAGCTACAAGATAATTCACGTCCTAAAATCAAGCATGTTTATAAGGATAATACTAGTTGGTGAACTTTTTATATAGCTAATGATGGAGTAATGGCATATTCTGGGGCACTACTACTATGTCTCCGAAATATATTATTTATTTTGATGCATTTTTGACCAATCAGTGCCAATCACATTATTTATGAATTACTTTTATTGATTTTGTCATACACAAGGTTTAGAATTTCCACCCTATTTTGAGTATTTTCTATTAATAGTGTGATAACCATTGCTTACATACATAAGAGAAATCCTTGGATCGCTCAGACTATAAACTATGCTAAGTTGTTGTCTTCAGGTACAGTTTTCCATTAACGCTGGAGGATGCAATTTTGATGTCAGATGAATCAACATGTGCACACCCTGACTTCCGATATTCTCTCAGGAACTGCAACCAGAGATATGCAGAATAAGCTATGGTCAACGGGATAATATTTTACTAATTGTTAATAAGAGAAAGGTATTGAATCTGGGAGCAAGTGCAGAAACACGATACTAGCACTGTATATAATAGACATGAATAGCAGTCATTGATATATTTTAGCAGTGCCAAGTTGAAGGATCCTGAACCCAGTGACTGTGGTCGAAGTCAAATGAGAACATGAGACTTATTGATATAACATGGCAGCAACAAGTCAATTTAAGGCATTAATTGTTGTGCATGTTAGCGAAAGATTGGGGCAAAGTAAAGAACAAGTAATGATCAGTGCTTCTCCTTTGACAATATGGGTTACGTTTCATCTCAAAGTACTCCGAGGTTAAAACTTTCTGTGTCAATCAATATGTGAGATTTTATTCTTAAATCACACTGGGGAAATACAGTTTGAACGAAGTCTTCAACATCTTGAATTTAGATCATTTGAATTCTTTATATTCACAAAAATAATTACATTAAAAATTGGGAAAAGATTAAAAAAAGAAAAGAAAATGGGGGCTGAGAGAGAGAGAGAGAGAACCAGTGGGTAAGGAAGACCACATGGCAGAAAAGAATCTCAGAATTTTCTGACTAAGATCTCTCCATGACTCTATCTGACAATTTATCAAACACCTTGTGTGTGTGAGCAAGTATAGCGAGGTTGATGGCAGAGAAATGGCAGCATCTCTTGCGGCGTGCAAAGATGACCAAGCAATTTGAGTAGCCTCATTTTTTAGTTAACTCACACCCACGAACACATCATATAATGTATGCCAAAGGAAGGGCACTAACTCTCACACATGCTTGTGTATTCATGAAGTTAGGCAACTGACATAACTCTCTTAAATACGAAACCTCTTTGTTCTGAGTTTCTTCTTCGAGAAAAACCTCTTTGTTTAACCCTCATCTATTCACATTTGGGTCTCTTTGGTACTCGAGATTGCTCAGACTAAAGCCTTCGAGTTGCTTTATCGAATTCCTCTAACATCTCAAAACAATCAACAAATTGAACATGAAAGCCCACCTCCCATGGCCCTGCCTTCCACATTTTACAGGTTCGAACGTTATTCTTCCGTTGCATCAAAATCCGTCCACAAATTATCATCGAGATTGGTGAGGTGTGAGTTGAATTTTGCATGCTTACATGAAACTAGTTAACGCACACCTATCACGTAATTGCCAAAGAGCACAAACAATCAAAAGCAATCATGAAAGCAGCGTGAGAAGATCTTCGATGGATCGCAGTGTTCCTCGATTGATGGGACGAAGGGATTGAATGCTCATGGTGAAAGTGAATTAACTAGTGCTACGTAACTAAACATCTAAGCAACTCAACAAACTGGTTTTTTCTTGCTGACAAGAGCAAAACAAATTTACATTAATATCAATCATTACTCTTAATTAAAATTTATATTAATATTAATCATTACTCTTGATTAAAGTTGATACTACCCAATTCCTTTTTATAATAAACACAATCCTATTTCACTATAATAAGAAAATTAGTTAAATTATGAGATCAAATTTCATTATCAATTTTAGAACCTTATACCTATAGGTGAGCAATCAATAAGTCTTCTATAAGTCTTCTTTAAACTTAAGGCATGTAATGGCTTTGTTGAGCTCTCGAACCAAAACTTTTATTTACCAGAAATATCTAGTTTATTTAAGAAAAAACACAAATCTTTAGCCCTTATAGTTTTATCTGGTTTGTTTTTAGTGTCTATAATTTTTTTCAGTATTTTCAATCCTCCCTATAATTTCAAAAAGATTAGGTGAACTTTATTTTTTATGTCCCTGTAGTTTTTATTTTTTTCAGTGATTTTAGTCTTTATAAGAATTGAAAATATTGAGAAAAATTATAGGGACTCAAAGCAAACTCAATAAAACTATAAGGGTTGAAGATTATATTTTTCATTTATTTAATAATGATATTAAGAAAATTGAGTATTATTGACTTTTTAATTGGTCAATGGCTTTTAATAAATGCATTAGACAAAATGTGTCTGTTTCTTATAAACAAAATTAAAAATTATGAAAGAACAAGAGGGAGGAATTATGTTGTGAAAAAAAAGAGTAAATAAGTAATTTATTTCCTGAACTTTGGGTCAAATAGCACTATAAACTCTAAATTTATTTATTATATAAATTATTCTCTTCATTTTTTAAAATAATGTAATATATTTTTACCACTAATAAAAGTTAACTTTTAATATTAGTTAACAAAAAAATAAACTTTAAATTATAAAAAAAATTTAATAAATGATCTAAAAAATTATAAAAAAAAAAGCAAATTGTCATTTTATGTAAAATTTGAGGTCCTTTTTCTATTATTTTTTGATTAATTAATAATTAAAATTAATTTTTATTAATAATAAGAATTAGATTAAATTATTTTTAAAAAATGAAAAAATTTGTACAACAAACGAGTTTTTTTTTTTTTTTAACTACCGGGAGAGAAAATTTGATTGGGTCGCAAACAAAGGAAGGAACGGGAGAATTTCGAGGAGGATCGGATGGAGCAGAAAATCTAACTGCAACTTTGACAGAGTGATATATATAAATATATATTTGTATGTATTTATAGACACAGACCAATTATTTTGGTCATTAATGGGGAAAGGCGCATGTGGTGCTCAATTTAATTAGCTTCCAACATTGTCCTATATACTATGCTTTCATTTCACCTGCTTCACACATTGTTTAGGTGCTCCATTAATAGTTGTCAATTCTTTTTCATCTACCCCCACCTATCTCCCTCTTTTCTCTCTGCGTGAACAAATTATCCACTTTATTGCTGAAATCTTTGACTAATACTGATTAACCACAATATCGTATCATCTTTCAATTTCCCAAATATGCTCCCATTGGACTCATATATTTAGCATATACATCTGTATATGTGTGTGTATTCATATTCAACACATCTTGATCCAAAACACTAGCTAGAATATAATCTAAACAAAGTTGCATCGCTTATAATTTACGAATACTTCCACATGGAAGGATATGGATGTTTTTGAACATTAAAACAACTAACGAGTATTGCTTCCTTTCGCTAAGTATTACGTAATTTACAGATTTTTTGTTTGTTCAGTCTTGAATAATTTTCTGATGGTGTATGAAAGTGGGCTTTTACAGATTGTTTCAAGAATGAAAGGCTCGAATGAACAATAAAAAGTAAAAAGCTGAGCTGCCCTGAATGATATCTTCTCGAAGAAAAAAGTATTATTGCACTCTTACCTAGGTGAGTCAAAAGCAATAAGTAATTTTCCCCCTACGTAGCTAATTATACGTAAGAAATAATGAACAAGTATACCATTACATTGCCCTCCTGTATGATGATGATACTGCTTTTACATATAAATTCAGTGCTAAGGCCTATATATGTTGTCTGAGTAAGCAAGAACCTCATATGCTGATCTCGTCATATACATTTGGAGGCAACCAAGCAATTTTATGATGAGAGTGATGTGTGGGTTGCTCGATCTTTGTTCAATCATTTTGTAATTAGTTAATTAAGGTCCATTGTGGCATCTGTGTCCTTGGAAGCATTTCCTCACTTGGGATGATAGTTCTCTGCTTAACATCCTTAGCTTTGATAACGAGTTCATGTAAACTTGTTTTACGACCCACGTGATCCTCTTTTAACTAGCTAGCTATGGCGTTTGCTTCAAGTCTTGTGTTATTTAATTCCTTTTTTATAATGTTTTATTTTTCTTCAGTTATATATGTTTGTTGTTTTTCCTTCATCACATGACACTACTTATATAGTTAATTAACTGAAACTTTTATACTCATTAATTTAATGCTTTTCATGGGCTATCTAAAGGATCACTTGCCCCAAGAACACTACCATCGGATTCTCCGATAACTCTTGCTGCTAATTGCCTATAGTAACGTTTTAAAAGCGTTCCTATTGCTAGAATACGTGAATACTTTAGAAACGCTTCAGTAGATAAAAATAAATATTTATCATGGTGTTGTATTCTTAATAAAATTTTATACATACATATACATATACAGACACACACATGAGATAAGGATTTAATTATTGAAAAGTCTGGAAATTGACCATCATCATGATCATAAATTAAAGCATATATATTCCTAGGGTTCTTTTCTTTTCCAACTGCCCTACCAACCCAACGAAAAATAGTTAGAAGGGACAAAGTCCTATAAACACATGCATTCCTTTTCCCCCTTCTTTTTTTAACGTTTCTAAACTTCCCTGACCCATTTTGTTCTCCATTTTCATTATCTATTAAACCTTTTTTTTAGTGCATATCTAGGAGACACTTGACACTTTTGATCGATGTTCTCGTGCTAATAGAAAAATCGTCCAAATTATTATTTTGTCTAATTGAGTTATTCCAATGGTAATATACAATATGCTATTTAATTGGTTAATATATATCAAGTATCATCAATCTATAATTAAACTTTTTTTTTTGTAGTTAAAGGAAGGACCTAAGCCCCGTGATATTTTGATGTTAATTTAATCTCCCATATCCATATAACCATGACAATATTTGGAACCTGCTATTCACAAGTAGTGAACAGAACTATATTTTATTTCATCTCCAACATACATGGCCTGCTATATATGGTTCAAGTAAATTAATTAGAAATGAAGAGAAACATGCCCTATTTTCGCAAAACTTACCGAAAGTAAAATGAGTTTTATCTTCGTTTCTCTTTTCCTTAAGTTTAGGTAAAGCTAATCTAGAAGATTTTAATCTTAGATTCTTTAAAATTTCACTTTTCAAGTAATTAATAAGGACAATTAATAATTATAATTATAATTATAAGTATTTTTTATACCAATTAAATTAAATAATTATCATTGAAAATCCCTTCAATCAATAATAATGATCAATTTATAAGTTATGAATAACAATTTGTTTCATAAAATTTTCACACACTATACGATAAATTGTGTGGGTTAAATAAAAATAAATGTAACAAAACCACAAGATATGCATGCACCCTCTCCAATTAGTTATAAGGTAGAGTTTTTTGTCTCTATTTATAAATCATGTAATTATTATATTTTTTAATATTTTTATTATTTATTAAATTTTAATAAAAAAATATTATTAAATTATGTATATTTATTAGAAGTAAAATTAAAAATTTATTGAATTTTTAAATTATATTTACCTAATAATTGAACACGCTCAGCAATTGAAAAGTTGAAGGGGAATGAAATGAAGTGATGAGAAAGAGAAAGATAGGGTCCACATGAAAAGCACAAAAGAAACATTGTCCGATATTTGATGCTAATGGGAAAAAGTACTTTAATGAGTTAGGGTTTTTTTTTTTTTTTTTGGCCAGCAACTTTAATGAGTTAATTAGTGGCGTCAAAATCCATTAACTAATCATTGCTTCCCCCCACTAATTAATTGTATGCTTCCACCCTCAAAAAGGTGCTTAAGCGAGCAAGACCACCTATTTTCTTTACTAGGATTTGATCCTAGCATTAGGTTTGACCAAGTCTCAGGTGGCAACGTCTTATTGCACAAACAACGTTTTTTTCCCCTCGGAGAAAAAGGGATCACTGAAGGTATTGGATCCTCATTTCATCCTGAAATACAAGACAAAATTATATATATAGATAAAGCTTAATAATAATATTTTATAAATTTATTTTTTAAAATAAAATTAGAAATTTTTAAAAATATCCTTACATATTTAATCATCACATTATAATGTAATTTCAATTTTCTCTTCACTTAGAGAGTAATATTGAAAAAGTATTATTAATGAACTCTTAATTTTCTCAATTTTTTTATATTTGGAGACAATAAAATTCTTTCAAAGTTATCTTATAATTTAAGATGAAGGGAGTATCAAATAAGGATCAAAAGATTTTGAAATATCATTAATAAGGTCAAGAAAATGATATGAAAATAATTTTACGTGAGAAAAACTATAATACCCTTTTTTCTTTTTTTTTTTTAAACTATTCAATTAACTAATTAATTCTTCTTAAATGTGAATGAATATTTATTAATTAATGAATAATTACTTGTTGAAACATAATTTATACTTGTCCCCTTCTCACAATTGAATTCTTTCATATTCTTAAACTTGTTAATTAATGAATGTTTCTTATTAAATGTAAATGGATGTTTATTAATTATCGAATGACTACTTGTTGAAATACGATACACACTTGTCTCTTCCTCACGAGAAAGCTCTTTTAAATTTTGAACTTGTCAATTAGTGAAGAGTTTCTTATTAAATGCAAATAAATATTGATTAATTAATAAATGATAATTTATCAATTAAAAAAGAAAAATAGAGGTATTATAATCCTTTCTTATCTAAAATCATTTTTAAATAAGTCCTCTAATCCTCCAATAAAATTTTAAAATTTTTTAATCATTGTTCAATATTAAATACCCTCAGTCATTCAGTGATATCCTTTGGAATGCAACACCATAATGTTGGCCGGCAGGAACCATGCTAGTTAGATTTTTTATTTTTATTTCAAATTTGTCTTGCCTTGATGATATTTTCTTATCTTCATAACTCACCAGTTGCTATTACCTCAAGTTTACTTTTTCAAGTCAAAATTATACTCTTTTTCCTCCTTCTACTTGTCCTCACCATATAAATTTATTTTCAACAATTTTCAAGTTAAATTTGTTATTAGCTTAAAAATAGTATATAAAAAAGGAGGCTAGTAATGTGAGCCAGAGTGGAAGAGTATATAGATAATATACGTTATTTTGTGAAATTTATTAAAATAGTAAAAAGTGAAATAGAACCGACAAATCCCGTTAGAAGGGGCAATTTGGCATGCTGTATTTGATTTTGTGTTTAATGTGATAGCAAACTCCACCAACATCACTATCATCCATTAACTATAAGCTTTTAATTTTCTAAATGATTCCCCTCTTAGATTCCCCGATGCTTTAAAAGGAGGGGGGCATAGAGAATGTGTCTAATTATGAGTGGATCTCACTTACTAATTTTCTCCTTCTTCCCGTTGTATTTCCTCAGTCTTGAGAACGATTTCAACTTTTGAAAGTTTTGCTTTATATTATTTAACAATATTTTTTTTTGACAAGATTAACCATTTCATCTTTATAATTTTAACTCAATTATTATTTAATTTTTAAATTTTAACTCAGTACAAATCAACTTCTATTATTTTAACTTGGTTGAAATCTAGTCTCTAATTTTCAATTTGTATAATTTAATTTCTATAGTTTAACAATTTAAAATATTAGTCACCAAATTTCAAGAACTAACGTTTTTTGTCAAAGGCATTTCAAGAAATAAGTTTACTACTTATAATTTTATTTTTAAAAATGTAGTAGGGATTAATATTTAAAATGGCTAGGAATTGAGTCAATTATAATGATTGAGTTATCCTATATAAAATTTATATATTGAGTTTTAATTGAGTCAAAATTATAAATGTCAAATGATCAATTTTTCTTATATTTCTTAGAGGAAACTAAAGTTTAGAAAAATTACATACAAGTTTCACATAATAAAATTAATTATCACACAGGTTTATTGATAATTAAACTAAAATTATTGTGTTGTCAATAACCTCAGGGTTAATGTTAATAGACCTTGATGTAATTAATTTTTTTTATATGGGACTTTAACGTAATTCTTCTTTAAAGTTTCAATAAAAACTTTCAATATGGGAGGCAATTTTCTATCTAAATGATAATTAAGTATGACAAAATATGATAATTATTATTTAGTTTCAGGAACATGTACGGCATTTTGATTTTTTTTATAATATGACATGTTTGCTCTCAGTGATTATTATATATTGAAAAATGATTGCTTTAATTGGATTATTAACTGAAATGGAATAGAAAATGACTATATTCTTTCTATAAATTTGCTTATTAATAAATTAAACATGTTAAAAGTTATTTATAAACAAGAGTTAATAAGTATAACAAAAAGGAATTAATTGAAAATTTAAATTATCTGAATTTGTCAAAGCTTTAGCCATGACATATTTGTGAGAACTCTAAACAATTAGAGTATCATTTATCAGTTATGATAATTAGGTTCTAAAATATTCAATTAACGATAGTTAAATCTTTGACAAATTTTTTTAAAAATAAGTTGAAAATATTGATTCTAATAATTACAAATTTAATAATTTCAATCATAATTATCAAACACTCAAGTTGACACTGAGTTAACTATTTTACGTTTCTACTTTACAAAATCATGCTAACTCATTTATAAGCTCAGACTAAGTATAAACTTAGGTAAACTCACGAGTTCACATTCGAGTTTACTATTTTTATGGTTTTAGCTTAAAAATTGTGTCAATTAATTTATAAACTTAGATTATATACAAGCTCAATAAACTTGTTAAGCTCTTTTATTTTTTTTAATTGAGTGAATTAAGCATATACTATGAAAAATTTAGTTTATAAAAATTATAGAATCTGATTCAAAGAAAAAAAAACATAAAAGGAAAAAAACTAATATTAGTAAAAAAAACAAAAGTAAGTTTTCCTATTTTAAAATTTATATGTTTTGCATAGCAATTTATCAATATAGATGTGTTTAATTTCAATGATTTATATTTTAAATATATTGAGAAAGCATAACTTTAAACTCCCGCACTTTACTCTAGCTTTGCAATATGTCCTTGTACTTTTTTTTAATATTTTAAGTCCCTCAACGACAAAAAGTGTAAGGATTTGTAAAAAATTTGAGCAAAATATAAAAATTTAAAGTTATATTTTTTTAAATATATGTAAATCAAATTACGCTCATGTTTTAAATTTTTATTATTATTTAATAATAAATTTTTAATGACTATTTATTAATAGAGATATACTTTTATGAGTTTATGATCTGAGTTTGTGATTTGAGTTTATATTCCTAGCATGAATTTACTTAGACTTGCGAGTTTAACAACCTTGATTTCAATTACCAATGAGTATCTAAAGATTAAATGTAATTCCTATATTGTAATAAAAAATTTTATTTGTATCAAAACAGAGCCTCCAAAAAATGAAATCAGGGAAATTTCTATTTGTAACTATAATTGATATTTACAATTTTTTTAATTTTATTAAAAACTTAACAGTCATTAATTTAATATTTTAGGATCATTCTCCCAAACATTTCTGATTTGCCTCAGCTTGATTCAGAAGCTTCATCTGTTTTTCCTTTTAATGACATCAAGCATTATAGAGTTTACTAGAACACCTCTTTACGAATACTATATTTTATATCAAAATATTGAATATAATATTCATAAAAAAGTACAAAAATAAAATTAATTTTTATTATTAAAATTATCCTTAGTAGATGGTGTTAAAAATTAAATGTTTTCATTTTATTTTTTAAAAGTGAATGATATAAAACAAAGAATAAAATTTAACCAAATAATCATAAACTTTTTTTTTTTATAGAAATAACCATTTTTTATGGAAAAAGTGCATGGCCATTCTTTTGCTGTTGGGAGTCGGCAGATGCCAACATCCATTAATCATAAAATGGCCCGCCACACGATTTGCACAGACCAAAAACCTTCAATGGGGCTTTGTACATTGAACTACCTACTAGGGAATTGTGGTTTAATTGGGGGAAAAAAAAAAAGAAACAAAAACAGAGGGAGGGAGAGAGTAAGAAACATAACTTTAAATCCTTTTAACATTAGATCTCAATCATTCTCTCAATAAAACTTTAAAAAGATTAAATGTCTCACCATGAAGGATCGGGTTATTACTTTTAATCATGTATTTAGAGAATCTAATAATTATGTAGATTGACTTGCTCATCAAGGTTCAAATGATAATATCAACATTCTCATTTTTGACTATTTACCCTCAAGGTGTTGACTTCCTATAAGTTTTGATTTAATGTAATTTCTTCTTATTGCATGATTTTGTGACCTTGTATTAAAAAAAAATAAATCCTTTCATTTTATTCGAGTTTTGCTATAGGTTTCTATACTTTTTTTAATGTTCTAAGTCCTTACATTTTGTTTTTTCAGTATTTTAGGCTGAAACATAAAAAAAAAAAAAAATGTAAAGATCTAAAATATCAAAAAAACTAAAGGGATTCAAAGTTATGTTTTTTTTTTAAATCTATGTACTCCTTCGTTTATAATTGTAAGACATTTTTAATCAATCTTATTCTAATAAAATAATTCATTGTCTTCAACTAATTTAATCATTTTATATTTACTCATATTTAATAAGTTATTTTACTCTAAAATAAATATAAGTTATTTATTTAATATGGCACTTTTTTTAAAACAACAATGATTATATTTTAAAAAATTAAAAATATTTTATATTTTTAAATTAAGAGAATATCTATCAATCATTCTAAAGGTTAAGAATGCGTGGGGGCACGTACATGTATAAATCTAAACAAAATGATTAATATAATATAAATTCATGATAAATTATGCAAGCATTTATCTATTATAGTTCCATTCTTTTCTCGCACCCTTTTTTTTTTCCTTCCATGTCTTATCAAAAAAAAAAAAGTGGCGGCTGATATAAAATTTTATTAGTATATATAATTTCATAAAAAAATTCTGTAACCATAGTTTGAATGGAGTGGGTTTCTCTCCACTATCTTTTTTTTTCCATTATCTTTTCACTGTAAATCTCAATTATTTAAATTAAATTTGTATTTTTATGTCTAAATTTTTAAATTTAATTTAACGCTTCAGATTTTATTGGTTTCTCCATTTCTCTCTTTTGCAGGGGAGAGAATCCACCTCCAGTTTGAATATGTTGATTACAATGATCAGTTTTCATAATCGAACTCATCAGCCACTATTTAACTTCAAGAAAAAAGAATATTGAAGAAAGATGTAAAGAAACGAAAAGCAATTAAGCATCAGGCATTAGTCTCCGTAGAATGAGTTATAAGCATAATTGTATTGAAACTCTGAGCAGACCGGTTCAACTCATAAATTCATGACCTGATTTTTTTCTTGGTCCAGATAACTCGGTTAATTTGGCCGGATTGTTGGGTCAGTCAAATCACTTTTTTATTTTTTATTTTTTTAATTGTAAAAGTTAATTAAAAAGTAAAAATTTAACTTGAAAATTAAAGAAGTGAGGCAATGGAGGGCAGACAGTTAAACCAAAAATATTTACGGTTCAAACATTAAATAGAGAGCTTTAATTGTAAATTTCAATATAAAAGATTCAGTATTTTTCTAAATTAATTATGTCTTAATTGTTTTAATCTTCTATTATTTACTGTTGTTTATTTATTCGATCGTTGCTTGGCATTTATGAATTATGATTGTTATTGTTGATAATTTTAGTATTAGTAATTATTAGTTTTAGACTTTTTAATGATTGAAAGGTTGTAAATTATAATTATAAGAATGAAAATTTAAAAAGTTGTATTTCATTATTGTTAGACTTTTGGGTGATTGTAATTCTACAATTATTGTTGTATTTGTATCTTATATTGGAGATTAATCTTGGATTTGGTTGAATGTTTTCATGATTAATATCTTTTTATTTAAATTATATTATTTTAATCATGACTGATTTGCTTTTTGGATTGACCTTCAGTTCAATTCCATTGAACAATTAATTCATTAATTTGATCGATTCAATGATTCATTTGATTTTTAGTACCTTGATAAACATTGATCATTTAAATACATGTTTTGGATTCGAATCAATATAAATGTAGAAAATATGTTTGAGAGGATAATTTTCAGTCAAATTCAACACTGTTTGAATATAAGCTGGTCATATATCTGTATAAAAATTTAAAAGAGACAGTACGGGGGAGAATAATAAGAATAAAATAATATTCCATGAGAGATGAAAAGGGAGAAAAAGAGAGGGGATGAATGTGGTTGGGGTGGCTATTAGGGGCCTGATGATGAGAACAACGTCTCGCTCGCTTTGTTCGCTCCTCCAATTCTCTTCTTTATTATGCGTCGCTATCACAAAGCAGAATCCAAAATTATTTAAGACACAGGTCTTTTATATTTTTTTTATTTTTTTGACCAACGATCTTTTATAGTTTATGCTCATTTTCATTTCTTCTCACTTTTGCTTTCTCCTTCTCCAGTACACCGATTTTTGAACCCCGTTATTCTCACATGCCCTTGTTTACGGCCCTCCCATGGTCGTCCCTTCCCAGAATTTGAATCTCATGTGAGTAGATTTAAGCTATTCACTCTATCCAAATCCGCTTTACCTTTTTTGACATAAAGTATTTGTAATTATTTTACCATTGAAAAAATTAGTTGAAGTCTTATTCTTTTAAAAGAATTATACATGTATAATTTTTTTAAACATTAAATGGCAAATTAACCCTAAATTATCAGTCCATGAATGTCCATGCCACTGAACTTATTTTTAATTTAATGTTTTTCTACAACTTTTAAAAATATTACAATATATTGACAAAAATTAACTTTTTTTAATTGTTTTTTATATATTTTTCTATTGAAAGCAATCCTATTGAAGCATAGCAGAAAAACTTTAACTATTAGTTAACAAAAAAAATAATAAAAAATACACAAAAATTACAAAAAAGGATTAGAAAACTACATAAAAGGATTCAAAAATTATAAATAAGGACAAAAAATTATAGAAAATGATAAGGAATTTTTTTATTGTTTTATGTAATCTTTGATGTCCTATTTTTAATTATTTTTTGGTTAATTAATAATCAAAATTAATTTTTATTAACAGTATGAGCAACATTGTATTACTTTTAAAAGTTAAAGGAGAACATTATCTAAAAAATGAGTGTAAGACTTTTACATGTTCCTAGACTTATAATATAAATTCTAATTTTACATTTAACCTTCTATTAAATGATGCACTTATTAAATGTCATATCGAAATGTATTAATTATGATAAAAATTTTTGAATGGATTATTTTTTCAAAAAGGAATAAAATGTAATAAGGGCATAATTAGAAAAAAATATAAAAATTATTCAATGTCTTGTATTTTTGACTAGGTGAGGTTTTTAAAAAATGCTCTATATTATGGATCATAAGGAGGGAGTATTTGCTTGATCATGAATACATGTTAATAACAATTTTGAAACTACGTTTGCAAGAAGCAAAGCATTGTGGCTAACTGGCAATCCGAATGTATAGTTGGGAGTTTCTAAAATAATATATACTCCCTTAGATCCAAGATAGAAGCACCTTTTAACAATATTTTGAATATTAATAAAAAAATTTATTCTCATGAAAATATAATTTTTTTTTACTCTTATGATTTATGATGAATTGGAAGAAGGTCATAAATTTATAAATACAAAAATTTAAGTTAATAAATATAAAAAGTAAATTATCTTTTTTACAAATACTAAAATTTTTATATTTTAAATTAAGATTAGATAAAAAATATTTATATTTTAAATTGGAGAGAGCACATTTTTATTCTGGCCTATTAGATCAAATTTAACCTATACGAATATATTTTTTTTTTAACCGGATGATTCCTTGTCATATGTTGTAAAACTTTATATTTTGCATCTTTTGCTCTTCTTTTGATGGCGGGGAAAAAAAAAAAAAAACAGCAACAAATGCTCTTGTTTTATTTTTTAGCATGCGTTGAATCGCTTCTCCTAACTTCATATCCTTTCCTGAATCCTGATGCTAATATCTTCGCCGTCTACCATACGCTAATAACTTTTTCAACTTTTCATATTTTAATGTAATTATTTTTTGCTCTTCTTGATTGTTTCTGTTTGTAATCTGTACAATCGTTTTAATATATACTTCGTTCCCACTCAAAAAAATATTTTCGCTGTCTGTAAAAAAAAAAAAAAAATCTACTTCATTAATGAATCACATCGATCAGTCAGTTCTATCATCTCCCTCCATTTCTTTTTATTATTAAAATAAGAAAACTAAAAACTTTTTTAATGTTCACAAAAGTTAAAGTATATTTTTATGTTTAAATTTTTTTAAAAAAACATCCAACACTTTAATATTTTTATTAAAATAATTTTATTTTTAAAATTATTGAAATGAAATTTTTTTACTCTTTTTATTAATTTTTTTAACAGTCAATATTTAAAATTAATGTTAAAATTTTTTGACAAAAAAAATATTTCATTTCAATAATTTTAAAAGTAAAATTATTTTAATAAAAAATATTAGAATGTTAAATATTTTTTAAAAAATATTTCAAAACAAAAACAGGTCTTTACCCCGTTCACAATCATTTTTTTTATTGCCCTCTAATATCCTCTTATAAGAAAATATCTTGTTTGAGACACTAAATTTTATAATTATTTTTATCATGTTTTTTATCTCACTTGTTTTCATTCCATGAAATTATAAAAGATCTTATATTTATTTTGTGCTGCAGAAGATTCAAACTATTATTTGTCTCCTCTAAAATTATTGCAAATATTATTTTAAAAATAATTTATGATATTAATTCTGTTCACAAAAAATGAATAAAAGCAAAACATTCTGATCAAATAACAAGACCCATTCTAAATCTAAATTCTAAGCCATTTTATAAAATAAACAAGGATTAAAAATCATTGAAATAAAAGAAAAACCCAGCACTGTTGCAACAACTTTTACAAAAATATTAAATATGAATATTAATACTGATATTACTCTTATTTTCTTATTTATATATGTGTGAGGCTGAATCGTTCGGAAAAGCGTATTTTGGGCGAGCAAGTGCCAGAACACAAGAACGCACCAAGTTGGAAAACAAGAAAGACACAGCAGAGTGTGTGTGTGTGTGTGTTTCTTTCCTGCTTTTGCGGCCCCTCTCGCCGTCTTTGGGTAGCGTCACCACTTTTTCTCTGCCATTTTCTGCCGCATTTAATCTCTTTTTTTGATTCTTCTTCTTCTGTTCCCGGTTTTCCTTCTCTATTATTCACTTCCATTTACGGCTTCTATTATTTATAGCCCCGGACGATGCCTATCAGCTTCATTCACTTCCCTATAAACAATACTCAAGCACCCTAATTTTGTTCTCAAACTAGGTGCCGTACATCTATCTCTCTGTCCTGATTCCTCGGTTCCTTATTCTTCTTCTGCCTTTATAAGAAAGTGACATCTCCAACAAAAGGTTTCGTTTTTTATTATTGTTAATATAACTCTATTCTCCTTTGCATCTCTCTTTTCTTGTGTGGAATTTTAAGCATTTCAATTCCAAAGTGTCTGTCTAACTGGATTGGTTCTTGAAGATGACCGAGACAATGTTGGCCCAGAAGCAGGCAGAGGAGGCCATCGTTTCCGGCGAAACAGAGCATGAAGGAGGGAAGATGGAAGACGGAGAAGATCAGCCGGAGCAACAGAGCGCTGGCTTCAGCTTCAAGAACTTGCTCTGGCATGGTGGTTCTGTATGGGATGCTTGGTTCAGCTGTGCTTCGAATCAAGTGATTTTTCCGCAAAACCTTCAACAAATCGTTTCTCCAGTTTATTCTGTTCAAGGTCCATTACTGGGCGAACCAATTTTCATGGTGTTTTGTTTTTGCCTTTACAGGTAGCTCAAGTGCTCTTGACGCTTCCATATTCTTTCTCTCAGCTGGGTATGCTCTCTGGCATCTTGCTTCAGATATTCTATGGGATAATCGGAAGCTGGACGGCTTATCTAATCAGTGTACTCTACATGGAGTACCGAACCAGAAAGGAAAAGGAAAACGTCAGCTTCAAGAACCATGTCATTCAGGTGGGTTTATTAATTACTTTTAATTTAACTTCAAACCCAGAATTCAAGAGACGACTTTGAACTTCACCGTTCTGGGTTTCAGTGGTTCGAAGTCCTGGATGGGTTACTAGGGCCATACTGGAAGGCCGTGGGGCTAGCTTTCAACTGTACTTTCCTCCTTTTTGGATCTGTGATACAGCTAATAGCATGTGCAAGGTATGATCTTTCCTTCATTTCTGGAACCAGTTTGGGATTTTCTGAAATGGTTTTATTTACTAATTTTTGGGTCATGTGATTGAAACAGTAACATCTACTACATAAATGACAACTTGGATAAAAGGACCTGGACTTATATTTTTGGGGCTTGCTGTGCCACCACTGTGTTCGTACCTTCATTCCATAACTACCGAATCTGGTCATTTCTTGGCCTCGCTATGACCACTTACACTGCTTGGTATTTGGCCATCGCAGCTCTAATTCACGGCCAGGTAGTTCACTTGCCTTCACCAAATTTTGATATGTGATCACTTTCAGTTGGATGATGAATCTGATCGGATCCAAATTCAGTGGAAAACGAAAGAGAATCGATCACTATGAGCTGATGAGTCTGGGGATGTTGTTGTAGGCAGATAACGTGAGTCACTCGGGTCCGAACAAGCTAGTACTGTACTTCACCGGAGCGACCAATATACTGTACACGTTCGGTGGACACGCCGTCACCGTGTAAGCTTCCATTTTCTTCATTATTATCACTATCCACTTTCATCGTCATAGTTAGCTTCTACGAAATAGGATTGTTTCATGTGCGTGACATAATAAATTGTATGGCGACACTACATTACATGTTTTATCATGTGATATGTTGGAACTTTGTATTGTGTATTGTCTTTGTAATCCTATTGCTATTATTGCTTCCGAGCTCCCTGAAGTTGTAGCGGACCATAAAATATGGAATCATCGGGGAGTCCAGCTTCAGTCCAATTATTATTATCATTATTTTTATATTTTCATTTGATTGGAAGGAAATTTTCCAGAATTTTTTTTTTAAAAGGCGTCAATGTCATGTGGGAGTCACGTGTGGTTGTTATTACAGGGAGATAATGCACGCAATGTGGAAGCCTCAGAAGTTCAAGTTCATTTATTTACTGGCCACGCTTTATGTGTTCACTCTGACGATTCCGTCGGCCGCCGCAGTTTACTGGGCGTTTGGCGACGAGCTGCTAAACCACTCCAACGCCTTCTCTCTCCTCCCCAAGACCCGGTTCCGTGACGCCGCCGTCATCCTCATGCTCATTCACCAAGTAAAGTTATAGACACAATCTATGATATGTCGCGCGTATTTATAAGAAACAATGATAGTTAAAAAATTTGACACGAAAATTGTGACATTGTGTTGCAGTTTATAACGTTTGGGTTTGCATGTACGCCGTTGTACTTTGTGTGGGAGAAGGTGATCGGGATGCATGACACGAAGAGCATATGCTTGAGGGCGGTGGTGAGGTTGCCGGTGGTGATCCCGATATGGTTCTTGGCGATCATCTTTCCGTTCTTTGGTCCCATAAATTCTACCGTCGGGGCTCTCCTCGTTAGCTTCACCGTTTACATCATCCCATCTTTGGCTCATATGCTCACTTATCGGACTTCTTCCGCTAGACAGGTACCTCTACGACTCATTTCTCAAATATGGGACTCGCTTTCAATTCTTTTGGTCTTAACTTCAAATTTATGAAAAGTAACATTTAATTTATAAATGAACATCTCTTCTGTTTTTAAATATCACAGAGATTTTTTGGAGAAATTTATTGTGATTTGGAATGGTGGAGGGCATAATGCACAAAAATAACATGCTATCAACTGGTCAAGTGATCTGATCACTTGTGCTCCATGTTTGATCTATCACTCTCTTTTTGGAACATGTCCTTACTGCCGATATATATTTTCTAAGAAAGGAAAATATAAGTAAGGCCAAGATATATTCAAGTGAGCTATCATGTGGAGTCTAGTTTCGTTCAATTTTATATGAGAAGTTAGGTTACTTCAAGTAAATCTTCAGTATCCGGTCAGTGTAAAATGTATAATTTTTTAAATTGGAAATTAAATTATTTAATAAAATTTGACTATCCAAATCAACAATACAGAGTATTTAGTGACCTCCAATGTGATCTTGCCGCTTGGTGAGTTGCTATTTAATTAAATTTAGGAGTTGTGAAAGAAAGCAGCCAATGTTGAAAAGAAATTGAAGGCTTGGATTTTATGAGAAGTGTGGGTGGTAAGAGGTCCCTTTCCTTTCGTTATTTGCTACAGTTGAATTGTTGTACTATGTCTCTCTTTGAGCTGGCCTATGTTGTCCCATCTCTTTCCAACAAAAACAAGTGAAACTAAATTAATCCAAGTTAGCCCATGATGGTCTTTAAACAAGTAATTAGAATGGAATGACAATAACCAATAAGCATTTGGTTCAAATTAATAGTAAGGGAGTCATGCTAGCTTAACCAAAGATTCAAGTCCAAGTCCTGGAAATGAAATAGTGTTTGTTGGTAGAGTTTTTGCTCGCAAGGGTCCCAACCCGGCTTGATCCAGATCAGTTGGAGCCACAGGCTTTTGGACACTGGATGGTTTACTGAAAAAAAGAAAAGAAAGTAGAATGACAACAGTTCTAAATTTGGGTGCGATTGAATTTGCAGAATGCTGTAGAGAAGCCTCCAGCCTTCATGGGAAGCTGGACTGCCATGTATGTCCTCAATGCCTTCATTGTGGTATGGATTCTGGTTATTGGATTTGGGTTTGGAGGATGGGCCAGCATGGCCAATTTTATCAAGCAAATCGATGATTTCGGCCTCTTTGCCAAGTGCTACCAGTGCAAGTACCCGGCTTCACCGCCGGGGGCCACGGTAGCTCCACCACCTCATCACCACTGATCATGGATACATACACTGGCTGACTCTGCATACATAGTAGACTGGTTCTTCCTCAGTTTGGCTCAACATTTTGTATCATCATCAGCTTGTTCAGTTGGTGTGATGTTGTGTGGTGGGTTTGGCATATATTTTTGGTCTTGTTTTTTAATGGCTATAGTGTGGTGAAAAATGGATGATCCATTGGGGCTATGATTTGAATCCTTTGTGTGCTTTTTCTCAAGTTTCAACCATATAGTACGCATTAACTTGTGTGATACGTAGTAAGGTCCATGTGCAAGGCCCAATTGCCCAATTGAAGCGAATCATGGGGGTAATCTCAGCTCTTGCAAGTGTGGGGATAATGTTGCCCATGCTTTGTATAGCCCAATAGAGAATGCTAGTATGGACAAAAGCTCTTGCGAAGCAAAATGCTTTTTTTTTTGTTTGGGAGGGAAGGATTAGATTTATTAGTATTTGTCTTCGACCTCGACCTTTTGATATTGTAAATAATCTGTGCAGGCCGACATCTAAAATTAGTTGACAAGAAATATTAAGTGGGCCAAGATCTTCAAGAGACAGAGAGTGTGTGCGTGGAACCAAAGTGTAATGGTGCATCGTCTCTACATCCATTAATTCAAAGGTTAATAATTAGATTGTGATTGAGCAAGACTAGTTATATTTAATTTGATATTTTTAAATAATATATAAAATTATAAAATAAATTCTTTCATAACCATAAACTAAGATTTAAATAAAGAAATGTTTAAACAGAAAACAAGAAAAAATTATAAATTATTTATGTTTTAGTTTATTTGAAAGAATATAATATATTAGTAGAATATAATGAGATAGAGATTTTTGTAAATATCAAATAACACTTGCTAATATTAATTTGAAACCCTTTTCCAAATTTATCCTAAACCAACGGCCTAGATTTGTTAGATGCAGAGAGGAAACACCGTTATAGATGTAAACATTTAAATTCCCCGTAGGACACTAATGAATTTAATATGATAGAGGAGCTTAAAATGTCATGATGATTTTCTATAAGGTTTATAATATACATTTATAAAACAAAATTCAGGGAAGACATTATATTTTATGTCAAAATTAGAAACTAGTTCATTTCACTAATGGGGAGAGGGTAAAATTTTGGGACGACTTTTGGGTTGGGGATTCTAGACCCTTGAAAAACCTCTCCTATGCTGAAATTCACAAAAATGATTTGCAAAGGTGAATTGCTCATTTCCGGAATGAGAATGGTCAACGGAATTGGAATTTGTGAAGTCATTTGCTGCCAGCCGCAACTCTGCAACAAATCAACGATGCTTTCGTCGATAGGGAGGAACCTGACCCTACTTTCTTTGTGGCATCTCACCACACATAGTAATTTCATAGTCAAGTATGCTTACAGAGCTTTCCAATCACTCCACTAGTAAATGGAATTATGTTTGGAAGCTCCCGGTTCCTCAAAGAGTTAAAACCTTCCTCTTGTTAATGCTAAAGGGACGGCTTCTTACCAACTCTGAGAGGTTCCGCAGCAAGGTGACCCAACACCAGCAATGCTCCATCTGTCATGGTCCAGCAGAAGATATCAACTATGTTCTTAAGGATTGATCATTTGCTACCTGTGTGTGGAAAAACGTGCTGCCTGATGATCTATACATTGAATTTGCAAGGAAAAGGTGGACTCCTGGTTAGTCAATCTTCTCAGATTTGCCAGGCTTGTTATCTCTTCGAAAGTGGGATCTAGCATCATATGCTGGAAATTATGGGAAGCAAGAAACCAATGAATCTTTGTTCATGCAGTTCACAGTGTTGACTCTTCTCTTGTGAACATTATGAACTCAGTTAACCACACTCTTAAAGCTTTTGTTACTTTTAAGTCTTTGATATAACTTTTTTTCTTGCTTTTTGTTATTTTATCTGATGTACAGTTCATTAGTTTAATGATATTCTCTATCAGAATTATATTTTTCCTTTCTCATTTTTTATTAGAAATGTAAAGTCTCAATGTGAATAAGAATTTTTGGGCTCGCTTATTACAATTTGCCCTTATGCAAAGATGCAATAGATAATTGGAAGAAAGTAGCTTGATTAATTAGTTAAAGAAGCTTTTTTTTTTGATGATTGATGATATGCCTCTAAAAATTTCTAATACTTTCAACTTTATGATTGTATTTTAAGTTGAACACAATATTCTTATGCATCCATTTCACAAGTTTGGTGCAGTCAGTAGAGAATTACATAATTACAAAAAAATTGAGAAGAAGAACTAAATTTTAATTACAAAGTGATATAAAAGATAAATTAAGCAATGAAGAATTTGAGTTGTTTGTTGTTCGTTGTTGCTCTTTCTTCTCTCTCTAGAGCTTTATTTATAATACTTGCATGATGTTGTTGTGTCGTTAACACAAGAAGTTTGGATATTTTGTGTTGAAATATCCATTTCTATTAAACCCGATCTTGCAAATTTTGGGGCACGTTTAAATAATAGTTTTTTTGGTTTAATCGCTTTGAGTTTAAAAAATCATGTTTTTTCAATAACTCATTGCTTACTTAGTTTGGAAGGCCTATTTTAAATGGACCTGGCTTTACTTCATTGAATGATTTATTGTTCCTGACTCTTTATTTCTGCTAATTTGAGCTTTTATTTAAATGTAGATATTTTAAGCTTTAACATTATGATTCCAAAGATTTTCTTTTCGCTAGAGATTCCGGATATATATATATATATTATTTTGGGTCAAAGAGATTCCGAAAATTTACTTGTCCCATGGCCTCTTTCACAATTTAACTTCAAAAAATTTAATACTTTTTTAGGCCAAAACAAAAATTTTATTACTTTGGAAGCAGACAATAATGACTTTTCAAATGTCAATTTTTTCTTATACTGTCCTAAAGCAAAGCATATAATAATTTTTACTTTATATAAAACTTACGTTATTATTTGTTTTTATTTTCTGAAAAATAATTATATAAAATGCATTTTCTGACATGAAAAATAAAAACTAAATATGTACTAAATATTGAAGGAAAAAAAAAAAAAACTAGGACCAGAGTCAAAAGGTTACTTATTTTTCCAGTCATGTGATGGTAAGGTAGTGTTCGCCAGGCCTTATCCTTTGGGTTCTCTTACAGAGAAGTAGCGATGGCGTCTCTGGTGGTGGGTTCAGCAGCTCCTCCACTGTCCTCTCAATTCCTCAAGCCCTCTTCTTCTCGTCTGTCGTTCTCTCGTTCTGAAACCCTAACTTTCTCTCCCTTCTCTCCGATTCCTTCCCTCTCTGCCTCTCCCATGTCTTCTCTTTCACCCGTTCCCTCTGGTAAATCTCCTTTCACAAACCTTTTTCCATTCGTAAATTTATTGCTTTCTGACTCGTTTTTCTCTCCTTTTTAATCTTTCAGTGTATTGTGGTAGAGGCGACAAGAAAACCGCAAAGGGCAAGCGCTTCAATCACTCCTTCGGAAATGTAAGCTCTCTTCGCATTACTTCCTTTTAAAATTTTGTAGATTCCTTCTGTTTTTTCTGGAAATCTGCCTTGTTGTTCTTAGTCTGAGAAGCACGAACACCTACGCGACATAGGATAATTTCAACTGTATAGAGTATGATTTTGAGTAATGCAAGCTCTGTTCTCAGATCAGTTTCCTTCAAAATTTTGTGATATCGTTTTCTTTTTGATGAAAACCCAAATTGTTCTGATACTGACTCATATTAGACCTCATATGATTATGCATTTAAAGTATGAGTGCTTAATATTGTCCTTGACGTGTCTTCAATTACTGCGTTACGGGAAGCAAGCACTGTTTACTGTTTTCATTTTTTGTTAAATAGAGGTGGAATGGTCCAGTAAAATCAGCCAGAAGATACTCATGATGTAAATTTAAAGAAATATAAATAACTACATTTATAGTAATGTAGAGGATTCTCACTTGGTAAACAACACAACTCGGCAACTATGTTACGCCAAATTATGCCATGTACAGATGTTAGCATTGTATTTGATATGATCTCAATCTTCTATATTTGTTAAACTAGTTTTACATTAATCACAAACAAAGGCTTGTCACTTACACCAAAATAGCTCAAGCGGCTTTGAAAGAATGTGAGATTATCATACATCTAATATTTTTCTTACTATTTTTCCTTTCCTTTCTTTTTTTTAATATCAATTCTTTGGTCCCAAATCAACCCGGCTCTTGATACCATGTTATAATTTTACACTAATATCAAATTAAAACTTGTCACTTACACTAAAATAGCTTGAGCTACTTTGAAAGGACTCGCCTTGTAGTTGTGATTAATTTTCTAATCATCCAATGTGAGACTATCATACATTTAATAAGACAGATGTAGTGCATTTGAAAGAGATAAGGAGAAGAAAAATGATGGGAGTAACATTGGAAGATCCAATTGGGCACTTGGTATAATATTATCGTTCTATTTTTCTGAAGCACCAGTGAATCAGTTCTTAGATACTGGGTGTTTCGATTGTGATGTTATGCCATTAATGGGGGCTGGGTGGGGTGGGGGATTATCAGGCAAGGCCGAAGGACAAGAAGAAAGGTAGAGGACCACCAAGGGTTTATGCTCCTCCAGCTCCTTCCAAGAAAGATAAGTTTGAAGATAATGAAGTTGTCAAGATTGAGATTGATGAGTCTCTCTTTTCTGGATGATTTTACTGGACCCTGTAATTCTACTTTTCATTATTTGTTAACTAGTTGATGATACTGTCAAGGAATGTTTGAATTCCATCATGTTGTACACAACTTTATTCCTCACGTGCTAATTTTTTGCAACACATGAGTGTCAAGATATCGGTGCTTTATAACTTCTTTTCTTTCACTGCCATCTCTAATTAATCTTGGTATGGGTGGGCAACCCTCAACACTGGGAGATATCTACAGCTATATGATACTATTAATGGAGATTTTTACAGGAAAAAGACCAACAAATGAGGAATTTGAGGGTGGGGTTGGAATTCATCGGTACGTGGCAATGACTTTACCTAATCATGCCATAGAGATAGCTGATCCTTCCCTGCTACCTGAAGAAGAAGGTGAGGATAGAGATATATAGGCGGTGGAGAGAGCAATGAGAGAAAATCGAAGGAGGAGGGTAATGGAGGATTGCTTGAGTTCATTGATGTAAGTGGGAGTGTCTTGCTCTCCAAATCTACCATCGCAAAGGCTGCGGACTATAACCGAGGTTGTTAACAAACTCCAAGCAATTAAGAAATTGTACATATCCAAATAGGTATTAACTATTAAGAGAAATTAATTAAATTATTAATATTAATATTCAGTATCCACTCTTTACTTTAGTTTTTAAATATGTATTCATAAATATATTATTCCTTCAAATTAAATGTGTTCTGCATGTGAATAGGATTTTTATTGCATCCGTATATGATGAAAAATTGTTTGTTATATATAAATTATGAATAGTATAACTTATTTTTTACGGGGTAAACCAACAAATTGATCTCTAATCTATAAGTTCAAGAAAATTTAGAATTCTAACTCATTTTTTGCTCAATATTTTTCTTTAACTTTTAAAAATGTGCAGTATAGTCTTTGTTGTTAAGAAAAATTAACTTTGACCATGAGTTGATTAATAAATGACAAATAATAACATTAAAAATTACAAAAAAACAAAAAATTATAATAAAGGATCCAAAAATTATAAAAAATGACTCAAAAAATTTTATTGTTTTTTTTTGTAATTTTGAGATTCTTTTCTATTATTTTTTAATTAAAATTAAATTTTATAAACAAGAAGGATTAAATTGTATCATTTTTAAAAATAAAAAAATATTGTAAATAAGTTTGAGATACTAAATATTTCTGGATGTATAGTTTAAGAGTTAATTTACTCAATTATTTTTTTTAATATTATGTGAAATGCATAAAACAATAACATCTTTTCTATACTCATGCTTACTATAATTATATGCAATTTGTTATAAATTTTACATAGATATTAATAATTAATGATTAATTTTATCAACAAAAAATTAATTGGGAGGGAGTCAAGTGCAATTTATTTAGATATGTCTAATTCAATTAAATGTTAAAATATATATTACTATGGGCTCGTTTGGATTTCAGTTGAATATAATTGATTATAAAAATAATTGATTAAATGATTGATTTTAATAATAATTGATTATGCTATAACGCAATCTGTTTGGATACTATTTTTTTAAAATTAATTTTAACAAAATTGAATATGTTTGGATAATTTATTCAGAATCAATTTTAATTATATAAATTACCATAAAAGACATTTCTTTTTAAAATTAAATTATTGATAAATTTGTATCTAATATTATTAAATTTTTAAATTTTATTTAAAAATTAAAATATATTATTTAAATTATATATCAAATTAATTGTAAAAATTTAAATTATAATAACATTAATAATTTTAATTTATGTAAATAAATAACTCAATATATCATAGTTCAAATAAATTTAATAAAAGAGAAAGATTTAATTTTTAAATACTAAACATTAATTTTATAATAACTAATGAAAATAATAATATACAAGTTGATTTCTAATGACATCATGAATATAAGCTATATTTGGCAAAGATGTTAAGTACTGCCTAAAAATTTTGACTAACATAAAAAATTTAGTAATGTAACAAATGACGCAAAATCTCTTTCTCTTTAGACTTTTGCAATAATCTTTATAATGATCCTCAATTTGAAATTAAATTAAATTAATTTTCATCTATCAATTAATATTTTATTTAAATTAGTATTATAGCAGGTGTTAAGTAAAGGGTGGTGTTTAGCAAGAACTTATACTAATAACTTTTTTGAGGATCCAAAAATTTAAATTTTATTAAGAAAAAAATAAAAAGGAAGAGAGTTTGATTTTATTTTTATTAAGTTTTGTGCTTTCTTATAATCTTTTTAGGCTTTTTTTGTAATTTTCTCTCACACCTTTATAATTTCAATGTAGAGGCTAACTCTTGCCGCTTATGGGGAAAACCAATTTTTTAGAAAAAATTGATTTGTTGAATACTCCTTTCGGTCGGGCAGAGATAGAAACTTTTTTTAATTTTATTTATAAGTTACATCATTAAATTTTTATTACAAATTTTTTTATCCTCCATTAAATGTTGGAGAGAGAAAATATATTATTAATATATGTATATTTAATAGAGGTAAAGTTAAGAATTTATTAAATTTTAAGACAGAGTTAATGAGTTTTAAGGTTTTTCTTGGTACAAGTGAAACATGTTAAAAGTAACTTATAAATAAAACTAGAGGAGTAATTTGGTATTTGAGTATATAATTGAAAAAATTGATTTTTTGATCCAAAAAATGATTAAAATGTGTATCCAAACATGCACCATACCTTTTTTTTGGATTACAATTGAGATCAAGAGCCAACAAAGCTTATAAGAAAGAAACTTAAGAAGGAGCCTCCTTATCATTATCCACCACCTTTAAACAAAAAGGTGGGGGTTGATCAAAAAATTAAAACACACTTACTCTATTTAAAGCAAACTTAGTCAAAACATGAGCATAATAATTGACTTCCCTAAACATTAAGTTTATTGAAATATCACATTCTTTATAGCGAAGGGATTGGGCCTAATTAATAATATCCACAAATGGGTGACAATCATGGTTGAATCTGAGGAGAAGGTTCATTGCATTTGCACAATCAATAAACACTTTGACCTACCGTAGCCCCATATCCTAACATAATTGAAGACCATATATAATTCCTAATAACTCAGTCATAGCAACAGGGTATTTACCATCATGGACATTAAAACCACCCACTCAATTAGCATTCCAATCTTGGATTACACCACCACATTTTCCTAAACTATCTTTCACAAGACCATCTACATTTAGTCTCATATAGCCTAACTCAGGCCTCATCTATCGATCACCTGCTTGCTTTTCAAATGTGAACGTTTGCTCAGCAAGTTGCAAATCATGCTTTGCTTTATGAAGCATTGCGGTTCCATTTCCTGAACTTTCCACATCCTCACTAAAAAAGCCTTTTTACATCTATCATGCCATATATCCCAACATACATATCCAAAAAGAATATCCCAGGGTACCTGTTTTGTGAAACTTTTTCCAAAATTTTTACGAAGGTTCCAAGGGATCCATTCTATTCTACTCAAGTCCTTGAATTGTTGCTAGTAATTTGCTCCAACTAGCCCCTTCTAGCATTCTTTAGCATGGGGACAGTCTCGAAACACTTGCATTTCATCCTCCATTATATTACACCTAAGCGGGCATCTACTAGAATTCACTAAGTCCTATCTCGATCTTAACTTTGCTATATGAACTCTTCTGTTAGCAAATAGCTAGAGAAGCACTTTGATTTTTTCTAGTCCTCTCCAACACCATATTCTGCTCTAAATATCATCAACTTGATTCTCAATACCTGTAAAAAGAAAATCATATGCAGATCAAGTGTTAAAAGAACTATTAGTGGATGGCGCCAAATAAAGTTATCCTCTCCCCTCTCATCTCTTGGAGTCGAAGTACGAGCAATCTGAGACACGACATGGCTATGCAACCATCTCCCCATTTTCATAATATCCCAATACCTTCTGGAGGCAACAAGATCAACAACGCTATCCTTTATATTAAACGAAGTGTTCAGTGCATATTTAATCAATGGTTTACCACAAACAGCCCAATTATCAAACTAGAAGCTAGTATTATATCCATTTCTCACCTTTCTTCCAACTCTATCTAAGAATTTATCCCAACATTTAGCTATACTCTTCCAAGTTAAAGATGAACTTTTTTTTCCTCTAACTAATGGCACCACGTCAATTCCACACTTATACTTAGCTTTCAAAACCTTAAGCCATAGGGAATCATCATTATTGAGCAATTTCTAGCATAACTTGAAAATGAAAGTTTTGTTTTGTTTCTTTAGATCTTCAATCCCCAAACCCCCATTCTTCTTATCCCTTGTTACCACATCCCAAGACAAAAGATGTAATCTCCTTTTATTCTCATCTGAACCCCATAAGAAACTCCAATTCAGCTACTCCAATTCTCTCAAGAGTTTCTTAGGCATCAATATAGTCTGCATATAATAACTCGATAGAGCAGTAATAACAGATTTGATTAACACTTATCTACTAGCTATTTTTAGGAAATTCTTCTTCCACCTTAACAGTCTCTTCTTTGCTTTGGCCAAGATTAGGGAAAATAGATTATAGGAGGCCCTGCTATAAATTAGGGAAATTCCTAGATATTTTCCTAGATCCTCTATCAATCCCACCTTTAGTTTCCTACTTAAATCAAGGGCATAATTGAAATGAACATTCCTAGAATAGCACATCTCAGTGTTTTGCTTATTGATCTTCTAACCCAAATATAAGTAGAATCTCTCTATATATTCATTAATAACTTCGATTTGGTCTATAAAGGCTTTTGAGAATAAAATTAGATCATCAGTAAAGAAAAGTTGTGATAGCTTTGGTCCCTCTTTGTTCAAACTAATTGGTTGCCATCTTCCTTTATTAATAGCATCAGTGATTAAGTGATTAAGCCTTTACATACATAGTGTAAACAAATAAGGTGACATAGGGTCACCTTGCGGCAAACCACAAGAAGATTGGAACGATTCAGTAGATTTACCATTCTAGAGAATTTGAAAATAGGGAGATTTGATATACAAGATGATCACATGACACAACTCATCCTTGATGCCTAGGTTTCGTAAAGTATCATTAACAAACGACCATTCCACCCTGTCGCAAGCTTTTTCCAAGTCAACTTTCACAACCATGCAACCTTTCTTCTTTCATTGAGTCTTCATTGAATGAATGACTTCTTGGGCAATAATGATATTATTACTACTTGGCGCCCCGAGATAAAACTGCATTATTGTGGCCCCACTACTTTTTTCATAATGGGTTTCAACCTATTTGCAATAACTTTTGAGACAACCTTATAACTTACATTACAAAGGGAAATAGGCCTGAAATCTTTCAAAGTCTCAAGATTGTCAACCTTAGGAACGAGCACCAAATGGGCTTGATTAATCTCTTTTACTGAATCAGGATTTGTAAAGATTCTCTTAACTAGTTTACACTCTTCACCACCTATAATTCCCCATTGGTCATGATAGAAGAAGGCCTAAAAGTCTAGGAGCTTTAAAGGCTTCCATCTCAAAGGTAGTGTCTTTGATCTCATTGTTAGTCACTTCCTTGTGGAGATTAGTAATATCATTTTCCACAAGTTGAGGGAAGTTCTTGTTAGTCACTAGCTTTTGATTCGAGATCACTTCACCTGTGAAAAGCTTCTTGAAGAATTAGTTTGCCATGTTCTTTATAATATCCTTATCTATAACCCACTCTTCTTCATTGCTTAGCGACTCAATCTTATTTCTCTTTCTTCGAATAACCATGGCAGCATGAAAAAGCTTGCTGTTTCTATCTCTCCATTTTAGCCAATTTCATTTAAATTTTTGGTACCAAATCAACTCCTCTTGAGTACAAGTCTTGTTATATTCATTCCACAGCTTCTTTTTAAGTTGGATAAGTTACTGAGCATCTTTAGAACTACGCGCCCTATTCGCTTCTTCAATTCTCCTTAACAGGGACCTTTTCCTTCTTACAATATTTCCCACCCTATCTTTATCTCATTTTTGTACATTTTTGCCAAACCTGTCCACATTTTCATTCCTTAACACGCACTATATCTAGAAAACTACTTTCCCCAGAATTTCCCCTGCGTCAGATGCTTTGGTCAGCTTCTCTCTTTATTGGGCCCATACTATAGGGTCTTGCTCTTTAATTTGTTTTACTTACGATACCAGACAAGAACAAATTTTGCAGTTTAAAAAAAAAAAAAAAATCGCAGCCATCCAACCGTAGAAAGGACATTAGAAACTTACGAGGACTTTAATTGCTTAAAAGGATAAAAATAAAATGAATTAAAAGATTATATTAAAAAGAATTAAATTTCTTTTTCTTTCATTGTAAGCATAATAAAATTCAATAACACATACTATAAATATGAGAATTACCACACCTTCAACAAATTTTATGAATAATGGTTGTCAATCTCATAAACTAAATTATATTTTCTTCTTCTTGATAGATATGATTGACTTATCTCTTCTTCATATCTTAATCATTCTGTTCTTATTTTTATTTTTTAAAACAATTTCATTTATTTTCTTTTCAGTAATCAAATGGCCTCTAATGATAAAAACCTTGTTGTTTTGTTAGTCATGTTGAGAGGGACAGCACTATGATCCAGTTTCCAAACCAAGAGCTAAGCTAAACCTTGGGTGTAATAACTTGCAATTTCCAAGTTTATTTCCAACCAGTGAAGTCTGAATTGCTCAAGATTCCCATATTCTGTTCAAGAGTATCACAGTTGCAAAAGTCCATTTTTAACTGAGAACCAAACACGTAATGCAATCGCCACGCTTGTGTAATTAAATAATTCAAGATATTTTGTTGCATAGATGATTTTCAGAACCTACCTACTTCGCTTTATTTGAATTATAAACATGTGATACCAAATTATTTTTCATTTTGAGTAAGACATCACTGAATTTGTATATATGATGGGACTGCAGAATTAATGAAACCGAATATATAGGTGATGATGATAAGAGACAAGATCAAGTCTAGAAGCTAAGGTCAATATGCCACGTGGATATTATCCCACTAGTCTTCATATAATTAAATTTATGACATATATATCCTACTTTTGTGTATGCAATATACACTGATGAAGAAAGGTATAATCATGCTAATAACTCTATCAGTGGTCCAGGCATATAAGTTTTCACGCACGCGCGCACACATATTTTGTAACTTACACCCTCTCCTTGCACTTTGCACTCTTTTATTTTAAAATTTTAAATTTTAAACTCATTTTAATTTAATTTTTCTTTTTACTCTAAATCTATTCAATTTTTTAATTCAGAACCTAGTGAATATTAGTCTATTATTTCACTATACATAAATATTAATATTATTTATTAATCCTTTAAAAATAGGAAAAAATATCTAATTTGACTAAATCAAACTCTATCCTCATCCTGAATACTAGCCTTAGTGGACATATATGTGACATATCAAGGCGATAAAAATATCACGTGAGTTGATCAATTGTTTTCATCTTTATGAAGAGTGGACCTAATTCTTCCTACCCTTTCTTCTTTTATAGCATAGAAAAATTTCTTCTGCTCTGCATATCTGTTAAGAATATCAAACTTTGATCTATCCGTTACCTTTGTAGTTCCACAGAGTCTCGTACCTTCCCTGTAACGTCATCCCTTCGTGTAACAATACCACCTTTACAATTGCTAGAGTTGGATTCAGACCTGCAGTTAAAAAGAGATGAGCCACCGTAGAGCAAGCTCCAGAATCTTGGCATTACAAATCCTTAGTGGATCGCTTCTTTTGTGCATGAGCTCAACATTTAGCTCTGCAACTATGACCCTACAAGGAACCGAAACTGATTTTCAAGCTTTGCTTGACTTGAAGAGTCGGATATCTCAAGATCCATTCAAAATAATGAGTTCCTGGAACAACTCCATCCATCACTGCAAATGGGTAGGAATCACCTGCAACATATCCACCGGACGGGTGGTGCAACTGAGTCTTGGACAACAGAGATTGACTGGTACAATTCCCTCTTCAATAGGAAACCTCACATTCCTCAGAATACTTAATCTAAGCATCAACAGCTTCCACGGTGAATTTCCTAATGAAGTGGGACGTCTGCTATACCTTCAAACTCTAACGGTCACCCTTAATTACTTCAGCGGAGGTGTACCAAGTAATCTAAGTCACTGTAAGGAACTGAGGATTTTATTTGCAGGTAATAACAATTTAACAGGAAAAATCCCTACATGGATAGGGAATTTTTCTTCTTTATCTCATATCGGGCTTGGAGTGAACAACTTCCATGGAAGCATACCAAAAGAGATGGGCTATTTATCAGGCTTGAAATTTCTGGGACTCAATGGTAATTACCTATCTGGTACAGTTCCTATTTCTATTTACAACATTTCCTCTATATTTTACTTCGCTGTTGGTCAAAACAATCTGCAAGGTATTATACCATCTGATATTGGATTTAGTCTTCCTAACCTTGAGATATTTGGCGGAGCGGTCAACAATTTCACCGGTATTGTTCCAGTATCATTGGTAAATGCTTCGAGGCTGCAATTACTTGATTTTGCTGAAAATGCTCTAACTGGAAAACTGCCTGAGAACTTGGGAGTTTTGAAAAGTTTATTTTGGCTCAACTTTGATGACAATAGACTTGTATCTAATGGAAAATATTATTATGGCCTTAGTTTTCTTACTTCTCTGGTCAATTGCACTGAACTTGAAGTTTTAGGTCTTAGAGGAAATATGTTTGGAGGAGAATTGCCCAATTCAATAACTAATCTTTCAAGCAGATTAAGAAAATTAACGTTAGGTGAAAATGCATTATATGGAAGCATCCCTGCTGCCATTGGAAATCTTGCTAGTTTGGAAAGTCTAGGATTGGAAGGAAACCTTCTAGCCAGCAGTGTCCCTGATGGAATGGGCAAACTCCAAAATTTAGGCCGTTTGAATTTGAATGGCAACAACCTTTCAGGAACAATCCCTTTGTCTCTGGGAAACTTGACTTCATTAACACAGCTCTTCATGGAGGATAACAACTTTGTGGGAAGTATACCTCCAAGCCTTGGAAATTGTCAGAACCTTCTAGTACTAAGTCTTTATAACAACAAACTCAGCGGCACCATACCGAGACAAGTGCTTGGCATTTCTTCACTTTCAGTGTACTTGGACGTCTCTAATAATGTTCTTACAGGACCTTTACCAGATGAAGTGGGAAATTTACATGGTCTAACAAAGCTGGTACTCTCAGAGAATAACTTTTCCGGTGTCATTCCATCTTCTCTTGGAAAATGTGTCAGCTTGGAGCAGTTGTACTTGCAGGGTAATTTGTTTGCAGGAGAGATTCCTAAGAGTTTAGAGGGACTGAGAGGTTTGGAAGACATAGATCTTTCACGTAACAACTTGTCTGGGAAGATTCCTGAATTCCTCAATGAGTTTGTAGCTCTCAAACATCTCAATCTTTCTTACAATGACCTTGAGGGTGAAGTGCCAAAGGGAGGAATCTTTACAAATGCAACTTCCACTTCATTATACGGAAACAGCAAGCTCTGCGGTGGTATCCCAGAATTTAATCTATCTACATGTACAACCACATCGACAAGAAAATCTCTCGCGCTGAAGGTGGCAATCCCTCTTGCTAGCACTTTGGTGTTTGCCATCCTTCTATCATGCTTTCTTGCACTCTTTTTCATGGCAAAAAGAGTGAAGAAAAGATCAGAAGAAAATGCAATCAACACAAGGGATTTGAACCCAGAAATTTCTTACGCAGAAGTGGCTAGATGCACTAGTGGTTTCTCTCAAGAAAACTTGATCGGTTCGGGAAGATTTGGTTCGGTATACAAAGGAACTCTCACTAGAGACAACGCATTAGTTGCAGTGAAAGTATTCAATCTTCATCAAAGAGGAGCTTCAAGGAGTTTCACTGACGAATGCAAAGCTTTGAGAAGAATAAAGCACCGGAACCTTCTCAAGATCGTAACTGCTGTATCAAGCATTGATCACCAAGGTAATGACTTCAAAGCTCTGGTGTTCGAGTTCATGTCTAATGGGAATCTAGATGATTGGATACATCTAAGAGATAATGTGCAACGGGAGAGCAAGAGATTGACATTTGTCCAAAGACTGAACATAGCAATTGATGTTGCTTGTGCACTGGAATATCTCCACCGTTTTTGTCAAACACCTATCGTACATTGTGATATAAAACCAAGCAATGTACTGCTTGACAATGATTTGGTTGCCCATGTTGGTGACTTTGGACTAGCAAGCCTTCTATACGAAGAATCAAGCGACTCTTCCATTTCACAAGAACACTCAACCATGTCAGGTGGCCTAAAGGGTTCTATTGGGTATATTCCACCAGGTAAATTTTTACACTTCACACTTGAAAGCCTCAAATGCATAATTCTATGCAAGTAGCACTTGATTCAGTATCATGATTCAAATTGTTGTGTCAGCATGTCCGCTTTTGAAAAAGTGAAATGTTTGCAGAGTATGGTATGGGCGGACAACCTTCAACACTAGGAGATATCTACAGCTATGGGATACTATTACTGGAGATTTTCACAGGAAAAAGACCCACAAATGATGAATTTGAAGGCGGGATGGAAATTCACCAGTATGTGGCAATGGCTTTACCCAATGAAGCCTTGGAGATAGCTGATCCTTCCTTGCTACCTGAAGAAGAAGATAAGGATGAAGAGATATACTTGGAGGAGAGAGCAATAAGGAAGGAAAATCGAAGGAGGAGAGTAACAGAGGATTGCCTGAGTTCATTGATGCAAGTGGGAGTATCTTGCTCTGCAAGTCTGCCATCAGAGAGGCCGCAGACTATGACTGTGGTTGTTAACAAACTCCAAGCAATCAAGAAAGTGTACATCGCCAGATAAATATGCGTTTGTGACAAATAATTGGAGCGAGAGAAGAGATGGTAAGGTCATCAGTTTGCTGCATCATTTTTTTGCTTTTTACCAGTGATTTTATGACATTTTTATCATATCATGTTTACTGTAAAAATATATTAAAGATTTATACTTAATCACACATTACTATTTCCTTGAGCTTATCTATGGTGATTACACTTCAAAAGAAGATGATTAGCTGTATGCAGCGTTTCTGCACGCACATGTATGATTCTATGCTCGTGAATTTCTGAGCAGTCAAACATTTTTATGGCAGACACCTTTTTCTAAAACATACTATTTGGTATTTATGGCAGAAATCACACACACACACACACACACACTATTTGGTATTTAACTTGTAGATTTTTTTTATTGATAAACAACAATTTATATTTATTTAAAGTATCATAATTATTACAAACTATGATTCATGAACATGTTGGAATATTCCAGGTATTCATTGGGTGTTCTATTTGAACTTATTTTCTGTAGTGGACCTAATGCTTCAAATGACCAGGACTTAAACAGCTCATCTTATGACGCAGCTCACCGATGTAAACCAACGGTAAAACTGTGCCTGATTGAGTCATATCATTAATAGATACAGGACAACCTTCAAAGACACTTGCATGGTTTTCTGTTAGAGAGCATCATGGACAAATTTCCGCAAGAGGAGATGAACCTTGAGTTCGTCCTCCAATTTCCAAATTTTCTTCCAAATTGCTGAAGATTCCCGCTCTGTTCAATCTGATCACAATGTTTTGGATACATCAATTCATGAAATAATGACTCATTTTCTACAGTTAACAATCTCCACATCCTTTTTCCTAACAGAAACTTCATTGAACATCTCCTTTTTCTGCAATTAAACCCATCCCACTGTGCTTCTTGCTTGTACAATGAACATCCCATTTTTTTCATGTGCACTTTAATCTACTCCAGTTGGAAAATTGAGATAATATGAACCACCAATCCTCCCAAAGAAAGAGGAGTAGCAAAAAAGAAAAACTAATTCACACTATTTCTTAACTAGACAATTGTGTATTTGATTAGTACGTGCAAGCAAATGAGTGTCTCACGCATGACAATGCGTGAAATTCTGTACAGCTAAGTAAAATTGGGAATTTTTGCAACAAATGTTCGCGGGAATAGCTCTCTAAAAAAAAGTTATGTTCGTTGTCTTCAAGGCATGACATCACTTTCTTTTAATCTTAATTCGTCCCCACGTTTTTAAGTCTTTGGATGCAAATTGGATCGATAGATACAATGAATACTGTTGAGCATGAATTATTTTTTCAAGACTCAAGCTAAGATAACAATGATTTTTATAAAATAATATTTTGATTTTATCTCTGATGCACTCAAAAATAAAGACAATTAGTTTTCATAAATGAATGTGCAAAATGAATGATGGTGAGAAATCTTTATAGATATTAAAGTGATGTTTTGAATTGATATATTTTAAGAAATAAAACTCTTTTTAAAAGTTATAACCTATGTTGATTCATAATCTTATATTAGTTCATGAATAATCTTATGTTGATTCAGGAACATCCAACTAACATAATTTAATATTTAATATTAATCAAGTGTTATTTATAATAAATTTCATGAAAAGAAGTATTCTTTGAATATGTAAAGTTTTTTTGAAATACATCTCATCACTCCACCAAGTGATATCTTTTAATTTTGTAACCATCCAAGTATGCTTTTAGAATTTAGAGAGATGTGTTCACTTTTGTGATTATAATTCATTAGATGGCCCTCGTAAAAATTTCTTAATTTATAAATATATGACTTTTTAAAAAGATATCTCTTCATTTTAAAAGTACTCTAACCAGAAGTAAATTAAATTTACCAAAATTTGAAATACTCAAGTTGCTGGCATGTTTTCTAACCAATCAAAAATAAAAAATGACGTTTCCGAATCGATTTTCTTTCCGCAAGTTTGGTGAGGGGATTTTTCAAATTTACGTTTGACCTTGGACAGTTTATGGACATAATTCTATTTTTAACAGCTGCTGAAACATCATATCTCAAGTAAATATGTCTACCATATCTCGCAGTTGAAAGTTTGAATATTTTCTGTCACAGCACTTTCCTATCTTTCTCTTTTAGGCTTTAGCTCTCCTGTGACTTGGTTTTCTTTTCCTTTTTTCCGTTAATATAAGGTGATCTTTTTCCCTTAAAAAAAAAAAAGAACGTTTGAGTATTTTTAGGAGAACTGAAAAATGAATAGGTTCTTAAATGGGACTTTTCAACCAAGGCTCCCCCCATTTTTATCGTAAATCTCTGGTTAACATAAACTGTTGTTTTTTTTTTTCAAAAGATCACCTCCAATTTTAGGCCCAAAGTGAATTAATAAAAAAGGAAGAAGAATATAAATTATTTGGGGTAGCCTCCAAATCAAGATCAATTGTTATTAATGTTGATTGTTAGTCATAGATTTATACTTGAAGGCCAAGACACCGAGTTCTAGAAATAAGACAATTGGCTTGTCACTTAGAGCATGAAGTGGTGGGAGTGAAAAAGAAAAAGAAAGAGTGACAGATAGGTCTCCATAATTCAAATTAAAATTTAAGTGTCAAACTTTAAGAATTTATAAGTTTGATTTTCAATTTTGTAATTTCATTATGATGAATTTGTAACTTATATTTTAAATTTAAATAGGAAAAACAATTTTTTCAATCATGTTAAAATTTTAAAAATAAGTTATGAATTTATTACAATAAAATTATAAAATTAAAAATAAAACTTGTTAACATTTAAGGCTTAATCTTAATTAATTAATTCCCTCATTTGTCATTCTCAAAAAATAAAAAAATAAAAAAAAGTTGAAAAAAGTGAAGAGTGAAGAAGTGTGCAGGCCTGTGGGGTGCGGGGTGAAAAAGTAAAACAGAGAAGAAATGAATGAAGAGTGAGAGGTGTGAGGAAATGACTTTTGGGAAGAGAAGAAGAAAACGTTGCCTGGAGAGTATTGTATTTTAAATACGTAATAAAATTTTCCTCATCCTCATTTCATTTCTGTAAGCCTTGCCCGTTCATGTATCCAACGTAAACTTCTACCAAGGATATTACTAACAATGTATCTACTCATTTCTTTATTGACCGCAGCTCAACCCTCAAACAATCAAGTCATTAAATTTGAATACAAGTAATTATAGTGGCAGTGACATTCGAGCAAACCTTGAAAAACCTGTCCTCAGTCCTAGGGTGACATCAGCAAATGCAATTCTTTTCTCCCCTAGCTGTTTAAATTCTGCATATTCAGTTACTTGCCATCAGCCTATAAAAATATGACAAGAACTAATCAACTATTTTCATCTTAATGCAGAGGAGACCTAATTCTTCCTATCCTTTTTATTTCTTCTTTTATGCTTTATTTGGGTTCAAAAAAAAAAAAAAGAAAAATTTCTTCTGTGTTCAATGGATGTTAAGAATGTCAAACTTTGGTCTTCCTGTTACCATTGTAGTTCCAAAGATTCTCTTTCTTTCCTTGTAACTTCATCCCCTCTTGTAACAATCCTACCTTACAATTGATAGGTCAGATCTACAATTAAAAAGAGATGAGACACCGTAGAGCAAGCTCGGGAATCCTAGCATTACAAATCCTCAGTGGATCGCTTCTTTTGTGCATGAGCTCAACATTTAGCTCTGCAACTATGACCCTACAAGGAAACGAAACTGATCTTCAAGCTTTACTTGACCTCAAGAGTCAGATAACTCGAGATCCAGTCAAAACAATGAGTTTCTGAAACAATTCATCCATCACTGCAAGTGGGTAGGAATCACCTGCAACATCTCCACCGGAAGGGTGGTGCAACTGAGCCTTGGACAGCAGAGATTGGCCGGCACCATTTCACCTTCTATAGGAAACCTCACATTTCACAGAGAGCTCAACATAAGCTTCAACAGCTTCCACGGTGAATTTCTTAATGAAATGGGTCGTCTGCTATACCTTCAACATATAATCATTAAGGGGAATGACTTTTGTCAGGAAGTGAGCAAATAATCAGCAAAAGAAAACAAGAGAAAACAATTGAAAGTTATAAAATGATAAAAGATGACACGAGAAATTGAATGTGGGAAAACCCCCAATTTGAGAGACAAAAAAAAAAAAAAAAAACTCACAAGCAACGAGTGAGTAATTTCACTATAGAAGATAGGAATTACAATAATTATCTCTTTTATGAGAGATGGAGAGACAAGATATATATACAACTTTTCATCAACTAAAAATATTATCTTGAATAATAATAAATATCCTCTAAAATATCAAATAGAAATATGATAAATTTACACCAATATAATATATAAAATACGAAGGATTATAAAGATTTGAGTCATAATCTCAACAAACTTCCGCTTGACTCAAATTTAGTAATGCTCGTAATAACCAAGTAGCCCCAAAGGACAATTAAGTGCTATAAATACTAACTAAGCCCAAGTAATACTTGAACTTAATATCAGGAAGAGGCTTCGTAAGCATGTTTGCTGGATTTTGGGATGTTTGAATTTTCTTCACAATAATTTCACCAATTGCAACAATATCTCTGATAAAGTGATGTCTGATTCTATATGTTTAGTTTTCGAGTGATATCTATCATTCTTAGTTAAATGAAAAGCACTTTGATCATCACAAAAAATATTAGTAACTCCTTAGACAACCTTAAGTTTAACCAAATAGCTTTCTTTACACCCTCAATTGCTACTATATGCTTTGCTTCAGTTGTGGATAATGCAGAAATAGATTGGAGAGATGCTCTCCAGCTAAGAAAAGAGCTATAAAGGGTGAAAATATAGGTAGAAAGAAACTTTTGTCCATCAAATGTGAGTGGACATAAGACAATATAGGAAGTCCCATATTGGATAAATTTGGGTTTAATAATTAATATATAATAAAGAGGAAAGACTCATAAACTTGAGTCTTGAGGTTTTGAGTAAAAATATGGCACCTTTTTGTTTCTCTTATCTCTCCTCTCCTCTCCCCCATTCTTGGACGGTCACATCTCATTCTTAACAAGTGGTATCACAATTAGGTTTTACTCGGAACCTGTAAGCTCATTATTGTTCATATGTTTGAGTATTAAAAAAATGGGACTAACCCTGCTGACGTCCTTCCGCAGCTCTTGCCCCTTCTCTCCTCTTCCCCGGTTCCTGGGCGGTTGGGAACATTCCAAGTAATCAAAGTCATTATAAAGAATTGAGGATGATACTTGCAGGTCACAAAAATTTCACAGGAACAATCCTAACATGCATAAGGAATTTTTCTTCTTTATCTTCGTTAGTCTTTGGAGTAAATCAGTTCTATGGAAGCATACCACATGAGATAGGCTATTTATCAAGCTCAAAAGTTCTTAGATTATATGTGAATCACTTATACGATATAGTTTCTTCTTCTATTTATAACATTTCCTCTATGTTTTACTTCATTGTTGGTCAAAACAATCTGCAAGGTAGTATGCTACCTGATGTTGGATTAACTCTTCCTAACCTTGAGATATTTGGTAGGGCAATCAATAATTTAACTTGAACTATTCCAGCATCATTGTTAAATGCTTTGAGACTACAACTTATTGACTTTACTAAGAATGCTCTTACTGGAACACTACCTAAGAACATAAGAATTTTGAAAAGTTTATCTTGGCTCAACTTTAATCAAAATAGAATTGTATCTACTGGAAATGATTATGATGGCCTAGGTTTTCTTACTTCTTTAGTTAATTGCATTGTACTTGAAGTTTTAGGTCTTAGTAGTAATTTGTTTATAGGAAAATTGGCCAACTCAATTACAAACCTATCAAGCTGATTAAGAAAATTAATGTTAGGTGAAAATGCATTATATGGAAGCATCCTTATTGCAATTGGAACTCTTTCTAATTTGGAAACTCTTGGATTGGAAGGAAACGTTCTAGCTGGCAGTGTCCCATATGGAATAGGAAAACTATAAAATTTGGGCCGTTTTGATTTGAATGGCAACAACCTTTCAGGAACAATCCCTTCATCTCTGGGAAACTTAACTTCATTGACATTGCTCTTCATGGACAATAACAACCTTGAGGGAAGTTTCTCTTCAAGCTATAGAAATTGTCAGAAGCTTCTGGTACTAAGTCTTTATAATAACAAGCTCATTGGCACCATACCGAAATAAGTGGTTGGCATTTCTTCACTTTCAGTGTACTTGGACGTCTCTAATGATGATCTTACAGGACCTTTACCAAATGAAGTAGAAAATTTATGTATTCTAATAAAGCTAGTACTCTCAAAGAACAACTTTTCAGTATCATTCCATCTTCTATTGGAAAATGTGTCAGCTTGGAGCAGTTGTACTTGCAGGGTAGTTGTTTGAAGGAGAGATTCCTTAGAGTTTGGAGGGATTGAGAGGTTTAGAAGACATAGATCTTTCATGTAACGACTTGTCTGGGAAGATTCCTGAATTCCTCAGTGAGTTTTTAGCTCTCAAACATCTCAATCTTTCTTATAATGACCTTGAGGGTAAAGTGCCAAAGGTAGGGATCTTTAAAAGTGCAACTTCTACTTCATTGTACGAAAATAGCAAGCTGTGTGGTGGTATCCTGGAATTCAATCTATCAACAAGCACAATCAAATCATCAAGAAAATCTCCTACTTTGAACTTGGCAATCCCTCGCTAGTACTCTGTGTTTATCATCCTTCTATCACGCTGAAGACAGAGCATTAGTCATAGTGAAAGTATTAAATCTTCAACAAAGAGGGGCTTCAAGGAGTTTCATTGACGAATGCAAAGCTTTGAGAAGAATAAGGCACCGGAACCTTCTCAAGATCGTAACTGCTGTATCAAGCATTGATCACCAAGGCAATGACTTCAAGGCTTTGGTGTTTGAGTTCATGTCCAATTGGAATCTAGATGATTGGATACATAGAAGAGATAATGTGCAAGGACAGAGCAAGAGATTGACATTCATCTAAAGACTGAACATAGCATTTGATGTTGCTTGTGCACTTGAATATCTTCACCACTTTTCTCAAACACCTATCGTGCATCGTGATATAAAGCCAAGCAACGTACTCCTTAATAATGATTTGGTAGCCCATGTCGGTGATTTCGGTCTAGCAACCCTTTTATACAAAGAATCAAGCGAATCTTCCATTTCACAAGAACACTCGACAATGTCAGGCGGCCTAAAGGGTTCCATTGGGTATATTCCACCAGGTATATTTTTCACTGTTCACAAATAATCTGAAAGTTCTAAATTCTATACAAGTTTCATCAAATTCAATATGCTGTGTCAATATGTAAGCATTTAGAATAGTGCCATGTTTGCAGAGTATGGTATGGGTGGGCAACGCTCAACGTTGGGAGATATCTATAGTTATGTGATACTATTATTGGAGATTTTTACAGGAAAAAGACAAACAAATGAGGAATTTGAGGGTGGGGTTGGAATTTATCAGTACGTGGCAATGACTTTACCTAATCCTTCTATGGAGATAGCTGATCCTTCCCTGCTACTTGAAGACGAAGGTGAGGAGGGAAAGATATACGCAGTGGAAAGAGCAATGAGAAAGGAAAATCGAAGGAGGAGAGTAATGGAGGATTGCTTGAGTTCATTGATGCAAGTGGGAGTGTCTTGCTCTGCAAATCTACCATTGCAAAGGCTGCGAACTATGACTGAGGTCATTAACAAACTCTGAGCAATTAAGAAAATAAGAAATTGTACATCTCCAAATAGGTATTACCTATAGAGCTGGGAAAACGGGCTGAGCTCGTCGGGCTAGCTCGTTTAAGCCCGTATAACAGTAAGGCCGGGCTTGTAAATGGGACTCCAAAATGATAAATTGGGCTTAAAAGGGCCGGCCCTGAAGGGCCAAAGGTCAACCCGTTTAAGCCCGCATTTGCATTTTTTTAATTAATTCTCATAATTTTTACTCTTTTTAGATTTGAAAAAAAAAATTAAACTAAATCTTACTCCACATCACATATTAGCCCATATTTACTGAGGATGGAAGGCAAAAAAAAAAATAGCAATGAAGAATCACTGATCAAAAATTATATCAGTCAAGGATCATTTGTTGTCAAAATTTGAGTAGATATTTGTGGATTCGAGTTAGCCTTTATCAATAAGTATTTATTTAGGTTTTAATAACAACTCATTTTAAATTAACAATAGTTCATTGTAGCTTGTTTTTCATTCAGGTTTTGACAACAATTGATTCTTAATTGATATAAATTTCATACAGAAATCCTTGGTTGCTATTTTCTAAAAAAAAATACAACCTTAAATTCCCTAATTCATCTAAATTCATGATAATGATTTATTCAGTTCAACATTTACTTTTCTAATTTTGATTGGGTGTTTGTCGACTTAGCCGATCCATTGCTTATTGCATTACTATTATTTTATTTGTGTTTTTAGTTCATTTAGATGTTATTTAGTTAGTTTTTTTGTACCTTTCTTGATTGAGTGTTATATTAGAATGAAGTAATTTTTGTTTGATTAAAAAATTTAAAAAAAAAAAATAGTTAAAGGGCCTAAAGCTTGTAGGGTCGGCCCTGAGCCCGCTATATTAAGGGCCAGGCTTCAAATACCAGGGTCCTAAAGGGAACTCGGGCTTAAAAAGGCTGACCTTTTTAGACCTGAGCCTTTAAGGGTCGGCCCTATAGGGCCAGGCTGGCCCTTTTTGCCAGCTTTAATTACCTATTAAGAGAAATTAAGTAAATTATTAATATTAATATTCAGTATCGATCTTTACTTCAGTTTTTAAATATGTATTTGTAAATATATATTCTTTCAAATTAAATATGCTCTGCATGTGAATATAATTTTTATTGTATCAGTATATGATGAAAATTTTTTTGTTATATATAAATTATGAATAATATAACTTATTTTTTATAAGGTAAATTAACAAATTGATTTTTAAACTATAAGTTTAAAAAAATTTAGAATTCTAACTCATTTTTTGTTTAATATTTTTTTTAACTTTTAAAAATATGCAATATAGTCTTTGCTGTTAAAAAAAATTTAACTTTGACCGTTAGTTAATCAATAAATGACAAAAAAAAACTGTAAAAATTACATAAAAGAACAAAAAATTATAATAAAAAATCCAAAAATTATAATTAAGGATCCAAAAATTATAAAAAATGACTCCAAAAATTTTATTGATTCTTTTTTGTAATTTCAAGGTCCTTTTCTACTATTTTTTTAGTCAAAATTAAGTTTTATTAATGAGAAGAATCAAATTGCATCATTTTTAAAAGTGAAAGAAAAATATTGTCTAAAAAATGAGTTTGGGATACTAGATATTTCTGGATGTATAGTTTAGGAGTTAATTACTCAATTATCTTTCTATATATATATATATATATATATATATATATATTCCGTGAAATGCGTAAAGCAATAACATCTCATCTGTACTCATGCTTACTATAATTAATCTCACAAGTTTGTTTAGAAGAGGATGAATAGTTGTATGCAATTTGTTATAAATTTTACATAGATATTAATAATTAATGATTAATTTCATTAACAAAAAATTAATTGGGGGAGAGTTAAGTGCAATTTATTTAGATATGTCTAATTAAATTAAATTTTAAAATATATATTACTATATCTAGAAAACTACTTTCCCCAAAATTTACCGTGCGTTAGATGCTTTGTTCCGCTTCTCTCTTCATTGCCCATACTATGTATAGGGTCTTTCTCTTTCAATTGTTTTACTTACCCTTGTCATTATATACCAAAAAAGAACAAATTTTGCAGTTTAAATAAAGAAAAAAATTCGCAGCCATCTAACCGTAGAAGGGACATTAGAAACTTACGCCGACTTTGATTGCTTAAAAGAATTAAAATAAAATGAATTAAAATTATAATAAAAAAATTAAATTACCTTTTCTTTTATTATAAGCATAATAAAATTTAATATCACATACCATAAATATAAAAATTACCACACCTTCAACAAATTTTACGAGTTATGATTGTCAATCTCATAAATTAAATTGTATTTTTTCTTTTTGATAAACATGATTAACTTATCTCTTCTTCATATCTTAATCATTCTGTTTTTATTTTTTTAAGCAATTTCATTTATTTTCTTTCCAGTAACCAAATGGCCTCTAATGATAAAACCCTTGTTGTTTTGTTAGAGTCATGTTGAGAGGGACAGCACTATGATCGACTTTCCAAACCAAAAGCTAAACTAAACATTGGGTGTAATAATAACTTGCAATTTCCAAGTTTTTTTTTTCCAACCAGTGAAGTCTGAATTGCTCAAGATTCCCATATTCTGTTCAAGAGTATCACAGTTGCAAAAGTCCATTTTTAACCGAGAACCAAACACGTAATACAATCGCCACTACAGTGTAATTAAATAATTCAAGATATTTCGTTGCATAGATCATTTTCAGAACCTATCTACTTCTCTTTATTTGAATTATATATATGTGATACCAACTTATTTTTCATTTTGAGTAAGACATCACCGAATTTGTATAAATGAAGGGGCTGCAGAATTAATGAAACCGAATATATAGGTGATGATAAGAGACAAGATCAAGACTAGAAGCCAAGGGTCAATATGCCATGTGGATATTATACCACCAGTCTTCATATAAATTATGACATATATATCCTTCTACTTTTGTGTATATAATATACAGTGATGAAGAAAGATACAACCATACTAATAACTCTCCAGGTATATAAGTTTTCACGCGCGCACGCACACATATTTTGTAACTTACACCCTCTCCTTATACTTTATTACACTCCTTTTATTTTAATATTTTAAACTTTAAACTCATTTTAATTTCACTTTTTAATCTAAATTTATTCAATTTTTTAACTCAAAACCTTGCGAATATTAGCCAATTATTTCACTGTACATAAATATCAATATTATTTATTAGTCCTTTAAAAAATGAAAAAAATATCCAATTTGACTAAATTAAACCTTATGCTGTCGTCATCTTGAATACTAGTCAAACATTAGTAAAAAAAAAAAAAATAAACAATGAAGATTCAAAATTAAAGAATAAACTCGTTGAAGGTTTAGTCACAATTATCTTGGAAATGCAAACCTTTTAAGTCCACTGATTCCACAGCTTGGTTAGCTCTCAAATTTGCAATACTTGTAAGTTGAGAATCAAATATAATTGTTAAGTTGATTTGCCTCATTTATATGATGCCAAGATTTTGCTTTAGAATAAATTTTTAATTGATATTCTCTTTTATTTCCTTGAGGCTTCTTTAAAGATGATCTTATAAACAGTACTATTATATTAAGTAGCAAAAGTATGAACTTTAGGATATATAATACGTAAAATGACATGTAAGGACGATCTAAGAATATTATATAATTACAATTAAGTACCTTAAAAATGAAATTTCAAAAAAAGACCATGTAAGAATACTCATCTTCAATATTTTTTCAATAGTCATCTTTAGTATTTTCATTTTCCAATACTATTTTCAAAATTAAATATTGGAAAGGCAATAAACACTACTAACATTTAATTCCAGTAGAAACTTAGGTACTTGAAATGTGTGAAAATAATGAGATCTCAATAAATTATATTATGAATGGAATACAATGGGCTCGAAATGAAGTCAACATTGACGATATTTTTGCATATAATATAATACTTGATGTAATAAATGATAATGAGGATCATGAACCAAAATACATTAAGAAATGCAAACAAAGAAAGGATTGGCGAAAACGGAAAAACGCAATTGATGATGAATTAAAGCCACTTAAAAAGAGAAAAGTATTTGGACCTATAGTCCATACACTTGAAAGTGTCGAGCTGGTTGGATATAAATGGATTTTTATGTGAAAAAGAAATGAAAATGGTGAAATTGTAAGATATAAGGCATGGATTGTGGCTCAAGGATTTACATGGAATTGATTTTGTTAAAACATACTCACTAGTGGTGGATGCAACTACTTTTCGATATTTAATCAATCTCGCAATAAGTGGAGGACTCAATTTATGTCTAATAGATGTTGTTACAGCTTATTTGTATGGCTCATTCAATAGTGACATTTGCGTGAAACTCCTTGAAGAATTCAAATTGCTAGAAGCATACAATTCAAGTTCTCAACAAAATTATTCAATCAAGTTAAATACATCTTTATATAGATTGAAACATTTAGGGCATATGTGGTATAATTAACTTAGTGAATATCTATTAAAAGAAGGATATAAAAATGATTTAATTTGCCTTTGTATTTTTATGAAAAGATCTAGAAAAGAGTTTGCTATAATTGTTGTTTATGTTGATGACATCATTAATATTGAAACATCTAAAGGGATTTCAAAAGCTATAAATTGCTTAAAAAAAGAATTTGAAATGAAAGACTTGGGAACAAAATTTTTTTGCCTTGGATTACAAATGGAATATGTGAATATTATGATTTTTCTATATCAAGAAATTTATACAAGAAAGGTCTTAAAATAGTTTTATATGGATAAATCACATTCGTTATGTATCCCAATGGTTGTAGGATCATTAAAGGTAGACAAAGATCCTTTTAGACTTTGAAAATGTGATGAAAAACTATTCAATCCAAAAGTATCATATCTTGATGCAATCGAAGTACTAATGTATCTTGCTAGTCACATGTGACTTGATATTTCATTTGCTGTTAACTTATTAGTAAGATACAATTCTTTACCAACAAAAGGCATTGAAATAGAGTTATGCACATTTTTCGTTACCTTTAGGGTGTTATGGATATGAGATTGTTTTATTTCAAAGTACCTAACGCTAACCTCATTGGTTATGCAAATACTGGATTTTTGTTTGACCTTATGTTGGTAGATCATAGACAGATTATTTGTTCACATGTACTGGTATAACCATAACTATTTCATGGTGATCTATGAAACAAACAATATCAACCACATCATCTATTCATGCAAAATTATAGCTGTACATAAAGCAAGTTGAGAATGTTTGTGGTTTAAAGCACTAATCCATCATATATGAACTACTTGTGGCCTGTCTTTTAACAAAACAATCCTAACAATCATATAGGAAGATAATACTTCTTGTATTGTCCAATTAAAAAAAAGGTATATTAAAAGAAATAGAACGAAACATATTTCACCAAATTTTTTTTTTACTCATGATTTTCAAAATAATGGTGAAATTAATATCTAGCAAATTCATTCTAAAAAAAAAAACTAGCAAATATGTTCACCAAGTCACTTCCTACTAAAATATTTGAAAAGCTTGTTTATGATGTTGGTTTTGTAAACTCAAAAATATCAATTGGTGCTATCAAGAGGAGGAGTTAATGCATGTTGTATTCTTTTTTTGTTGTCTTAGGCTTTTTCCCATTGGGTTTCCCAGCATCTTTTTTAATGAGATAGAATTGAATAGCGTATATATGAATGATATACTCTTTTTTTATTAGGTTTTGTTCCCACAAGGTTTTTTTAGTTGAAGTTTTTAATGAAATACATTCTTATATAGTGGACATTCAAGGGAAAGTATTATGAATATTAAAAGGAGGGTGGATTTTCATTTTCCTCACCTCTTCATCTTCATCTTTTCTCTTATGAAACTTCTATCATCATGAGAGTTGATTATCTTTTATATGCTTTTATTATTTATGTAACATTTGATGTGTAAGACTATGTCTATAAATATGATATGTTATTTGCATTGAAAGATACAATATTTTTAAGAAATTCTCTCATTCTCTTTTCTCTATTTTTTCTCCCAATATTTTTATTTTTTAGTTGTTTAATTTTATAATACTATATATATTATTTAAAAAAATACATTCACTATACACCCATGGCACTCGTCTTTTCTATCTGACTAAACATTGAATTAAATTTGTGGCCAAATCGCCGTATAGCAAGGTGCGTGTAGTGCGGGAACTTAGTGACTGCACAACATTTTATAAATAAATAAATATGTGTGTGTATTGGTTGCTTGTCGTTTCTTGTTAGTCCGGGACCTGCCTAATATTCTTGGAAGCTGATATAGCTAGGGCTGCACAAAAGACTGGACGGCACTGGACTTCACCCTAACCCGAAGTCCGGTCTCTTTCATGAAAAAGACTGGGTTAGGCAACCCGTAGTCCAGTCTTGTCCAGTAATAACCCGAAGATTAACAGGACCGGACTTGGTCCATAGGACTGGGAGACTGGTCCTGTCAGTCCAGTACTCACTTAGCTTTTTTTCCCTCTTTTTATTCTATGAGAGGCAATAATCCATTCCACATAATAAACCAATTAAGATAGTAAAAATACTTAAAAATAAATAATATAATAATTTTCTAACAATAAGAAAAAAATATTTTTGTTATAGTCTAAATTATTTAAATTTATAAACTTTAATAAAAACAGTACTCAAAAAATTCAACAACACTATTAAATAACAATTTAGAAACAAACTTAATAAATCTTTATGCAATCATCTCCTTAGCATCAATTACACTTTAAACATTTATCAAAAATAAATTAATTATAATTAATAAAAAAAATTAATAGGACTGGACTGGACCAAGTGGTCCGGATGCCTGGTCTCTTGTCCAGTCCAACCCGAAAAAATAGTCTGGTCTTTTTAGTCCTTTGGTCCTGAAGGACCAGTGACTATACAGACCGAACAAGACTGAGACCATCTCGGGTTGGACTGGACCAGACAGGACTGGGAGACTTTTGCACAGTCCTAGATATAGCCAACAACTCGTAGCAGTAATCGGGAGAATAGAAGGGGAATCCATATCAATTTTATTTTCTTCATCGTTTGAGTCACCTCAATTATCATTAATCTTTGACTTTTTTTTCTATATTCCTACGTTTTGTTTTGTTTCCTTCTCATTCGAATGAAATGATAAGACTAGGCTCCTCTTTCTTTCTTTTCACTTTCCATTTCAGCCCTTGAAAAAAATTAAATTGTAAAGGATGAGGATTTAATTTTAGAGCTTTTACAAAATAGCTCATATTATAGGATCAAATTAAATAAACAATCTAAAATTTATTATATTTTAATTATAACCAATTTATTATATTTATTAATAATATACTGTTGATATTTGTAGTTTTAAATTTTCAATTATAAATTCCTTGCATGTTAATATAAACCAGTCTATTCTCAAATTTAGAAAAATTTAATCTATTTTTCTGGGGCACAAGATTATTTTGGTCATTGGGCCCATTTATGCTTTAACTTTTTAAAAAAGTATTATTAAAATGTTGAATT